>NW_023605305.1:33194958-34395735 GCF_014898055.3 Talpa occidentalis | reverse complement strand
TTAGAAAACACTAAATAATAAAATAAATTACCCAGATAGTACTGTGCTGCTGCCCTGTTGGTATAAAGGACAGCATTCAAATCAAGGTCTGCACATTTCTTCTTTAGTCCTTCAGTGTACGAAATCACAGCTTTTTTATAGTCTTTTTCTTTAAAGTAATCATTGCCCTCATCTTTATAGGTCTTGGCCTGTTCTGCAAAGAAGAGAAGAAATAATCACTATTTTCTATTTTTTTAAATGTTCATTATAAACAGCTTCCAAATGATTCAATAATGCAATATATGAGAAAATAGGGGAAAATGTACTATAAAACTGAATACCAACCTGGAAAAACAAGACTGAATACAACTTAATTCTACAATCAGTTCCAAATAGCCTACAACCATATTATTACTAGGTGCTTACAAAAATGAAGCATAAAGGAAAAAATATTATACTTATCCTAACTCTTTAAGAACTTTTTAAAAAAATTACCAAGGAAATGGGGGGAAATTATGCTTTTGCTCATGTTGTTTTATCCCTGCAGTGAAAACTCCCCTATTCACCCTAGTAAGAGCCTACAAAATTGTCAAGTTTCAGTTCAAATTTCCACTTCTCCCCCTGCCCCATCAGTGTTCCAACTGCACCTACCATATAGCTACATATTGGCACTCATCAATTTGTCTTGATTCTTTAGGATAATTTGGCTACCCACTGACCTTTGAGGGCAAGAACTATCTTATTCATCTCTATATCCTTAATACCTAGCATGTTGTAAATATCCAAAGAAGTACATGCGGAATAAACAGTGAAGATTTAACTCAGATACCTACTTTCTGTTATCAGTCAGAACTTCTCTGACTCACTCTTTATCTCAAGTCAATGGAAGCACAAAACAAATGTTAGTCATGGACGATACCTTCTGGAGATCGCTCATCATCAAAAATAATTGACTGGAGACAAGCCAAGTCAGGATTCTCTTTAGGATCAATTTCTGATGGCGCTTTCTTCATAAATAGGGGGATCTTTTCAAATTCCTGGAGATTAAGAGGAAAATGAGTAATTCAAATACAAATTTTCCATTGAGTAGATCTAATTCCATGTCTCTATAGCAAAGTTTTCTTACTTATCATGATTTGCAAATCTTCATAGTTGTCTGTCTCTCCCCCTGCCCAGGCCTCAGTTTCCTATGTGTAAAATGAGAGTGCAGGATAATGACTCCTAAAGATTCCTTCAGTTCTCATTCTACAAAATGGGTAGTAATTACCATTAATCGAGGGCTCTTAGTTTCCTGGCACACGTGGCATGTTTGCCACAGCCCTGCGAGATTGCTGCTGCAGTTAGGGCACATTTAGTGATGAGGGAACCGGCTCAGAGAAGTTAAGTAACTGATACGGTTTAAGAGCCAGAAGTGATGGAGTCACTTGATCTGTCTGACTCCAAAACCTGGACTCTTAAACGTTCTGACAGCGTAATGACCCTCAAAACCTAGCGGCAGATTTTTGGCACTACGTAGAAAACACCTATCCGCTGGCAGCCAGGAGTCTGAGGGGGTAAGGGGCGCGCGGAGTCCCAGGGATCCGACCGATGCCCGCCTCGTCCCCTCGCGCCCCCGTCACCTTCCCCGTGTCCCACCCCTCTGCCCCCCCCACACACACGCGGAGCCCCGGGGCCCGCCCACCTCCTCCCACTGGTCCCGGTGGAAGCCTCCGCTGTAAGGCTGGCTCCGGAACTTTTCCAGGAACGAGTCCATGGCGTCGTCGGAGGCGGCGTCCGGCTCAGACTGGGCCATAACTGCTCGGCTCTCCTGCCACTACCAGTCCAGGTGCCAAGAAATGCGCAGCAACTTCCGGCGGCGCGGCGCGCTCTCCTCAACCCTCCGGACTGCGCGGGCCCACGCGCCTCGGGTTCCGCCGAACGAGGGGTCCGGCCCCGCCTCCCTCCCCCACCCTCCCCACCCAGCACCTGCCGCCTCAGCTGTGCCCCAGCTGTAAGATCCCAGAGTACTTTGAGGGTGCTGGATAAACCCAGGCCCCGACAGTCCCCCTCTACCACTTCATTCACGCGTTTGTGCAGTCAGTCAACACATTTCCTAAACTCCTGCGTTTCAGCTTTAGTCGCTGGGTATACAGTGGTGGGCAGAGCGGATAAAATCCCTGCCCTCTTGGAGTTGAGAAGCTAGCAGAGAAAAACACACCATGAACACATGAGGTGTGAGATTTCGTCGGTGTAGGGTAAGGTAAGTATCAGGCTTTTCTGCCCTCCCGCCATCAGGATAGATGATGGATCCTGCGGTCCTGAATGCATGCCTGATGGCGGGCACCTGGAGTAGGGTGTGGGCCTAGGTAGATGGGATTCACCTGGGCTGAGACTGGGCTTTTAAGGGCGGCGTCACGGGGACGCCAGTAGAAGCAGAGAGCAGAGAAGCAGAGAACACCGGAGAGCCCAGGAAGAGTGAAGACTTGCTGGGGGCTGGGAGGCCTGCCTGGCTCCCGGCCCCCCAGCACCCCTGCCTGTCGTATACCTGGTAAATCCCAATAAAAGCCTGCAAAACCCACCGAGGTCTCCAGGACTCTGACTCCTCCGTCTGTTGGAGTCATAGAAAACCTGCTCAGTGTTCTTCCTGCCCCTACAGTCGGGAAGTACCAAGAGCTATTGGTGAAGTTTTAAACTGGGTGAGCCGTCATGCAGTCAGAGGAGGAGGAATGTCGTGGCCAGGGATGGCGGTCAGGATAGAGGACTGATGGGGAAAGCACATAGTGGGTGGGGTTGGGTGGAGTAGGAGGAGAAAGGGGGTGAGTAGAAGGTGAGATCAGAGCAGATGACACTCCAGTGTGTTTCTACCTGGCAGTTCACGGGCATGCTGAGCTCCACCCTGTGCAGCCAGGCCCCTGGTGGACATTTCCACTAGCATGGCACCCAACCGCCTCAATCTCACCACCAAATTCAACCCCCCTCCCTCCTCAGACCTGCTCCTGGAGCTGAGTGGCCACCCAGTGGGGAAACACCAACCCCTCTCTTCCCACCCTGATTTGCTGTTGGTCTTAAGTTCCATGTGCCCTACTTTTCTCCATACATGTCCAACATGTGGTCATCATTGTAAACCACCCAGATTGGCGGCGGGGGACTCTTGTCTGAGAAGCCTTCCCTAACACCCCAACTCTAGTTGACCTGTGTACTTCCTCTGGACTCCAGAGTCCCCCATTTCCCTTCGGCACTGATAGACGGGGCTGTTGGTATCTTTATATGTCTCTGAGACTTCCATTCGACCACAAACCTTTTCAACCTCAGCACTTTTAACAATTTGGAGTAGATAATTCTTCACTATGGAGGCTGTCCTATATCTTGTAGAGTGCTGAGCGGCATCCCTGGCCTCTACCCACTAGGTGCCAATAGCAACCTGCTCCCCAAGTTGTAACAATTTGTCACTAGACATTGCCAAATACTGCATGGGGGTCAAAATCACCCGAGCCGAGAACCATTGCATCAGCCTAGGAACTTCCCAGGGCCTGGATCTTGTTCATCTATCTCTGGCACCCAGAGCTAGCCTGGTCCATCTTGGGAGCCACTAAATATTCCTCAAACGAGTGGCAGCCAATCTCTGGGCAAAGACCCAAGGATGGGACTCAACAGTCAAGGTTCTGAGATACACGCCATGGCATGGGGATGAGTTATCTCACTTTCTCCCCTTTTCATCTCCCAAACGCTACACAAATAAATCATCATCTCCTTTTGCTGTTCTACACTCCCTGTAGGGAAAGAAAACGGAGGCATCCAGCAGATGTGCTATGTGACCCTGAAGAAGCCTCTTCACCTCTCTGAGCCTGAGCTCCCTGACTTATAAATGTGGACAAAACAGCCTATGTTGGGCCTCCCTGGTGGTGCGGGGATTAAGTCTCAGGGCTCTTAAGCTATCACCAGCCACCTGGGCATGACTTAGATCTCTGCCAGAGAGCTAACCCACATGTTCTCCTCCCCACTCTGTCTCTGGTGAATCCTCTCACTCCCTCCCCACCCCCTGGCCTAGGCCCCAGTTCTTGTATGCATAAATAAATAAAATAAATCTTTTAAAAAAAAACAGGCTATGTAAGTCCATACATATTAACTGAGTCAACGTGAAGGCCATGATCATTGCACGGATTTGTCACACAAAGTAATGGTGCTCCAGACTACAGGATATCTACCACAAGGAAACACTCAGGGGGATGGTAAACCACGTGGCATTTGTAGTGAGTATGGCTGAGGTTGTGACTACCCCTGAAGAGGGCTCGGGACTCAGGGACATCACTGCTTCAAGGACATCTTCCAGGAGTTCAGTGCCTGCATGATCCAGGAGCGCCGCTGGTGGGAAGTGGGCAGATTCTCACAGCTAGGGTTCCAGCGGTGAGTGGTGGCGGGGTCACACACCCATGAGTCCCCGTGAGGCATCGGCCAGGAGTTCCGCCAATAGCTGGCCAGGATGTGGTCCTGGGCCTGGGATGCATAGATGCACACGGATGCCTCTGGGTCATGTCTCAAGTTCTCCAGAGCTGGGTCATGGGGAGGGAAGAGGCCAATTGTTAAGACTAAGCCCCACGTGGGTCCCACACCTCATCCTCCCTTCTTACTTCCATGCCTTGGCTTTGGCACTTTGCTCGGCTTTGGCACTCTGCTCGTCATCCCCTCATCTCACTTTCTTCCCAGCTCTTCAAATTGCCATACTTTTATAGCCTGAATTTAATCCAGTCTCCTCCAGGAAGCCTTTTTGGACTGTCCCAACCTACCTTCATGTTCCTATCATTTTCCCCAGTTACGAAGTTAATCTGTCCACCCAAGAGTCTGAACTGCTTGCCCTGTACTAAATGGCTTTTGGTTTTGTTTTCTGAATCTGGTTTCCTGGATTCAGATTATAAGCCCTCCTGGGGTGGGACGGTGTGTTCTGTCTCTTGGTGACCCCATGGTACTGAGCACAGTACTTACTGGGTGAAGCCTGGCACAGCTGAAAAGAATTGAGGGCTGTGGCCTGGGGGCATAGCCCTTCCCTTTCTATTACTCTCTGAAAGTCTACTCATTCTCTCATTGCCCTTGCTCCCCCCAAGCCTCCCCAAAATCTCAGCAGCGACAGCCATGACTTACTGACTTTAACTTCATTCAGACAATCTTCTGTCATTATGTTCTCCATGCAGGGAACCAGGGACCCTTGAGCATAATCCAAGAGGTGAGTGTGTCTAGCCTTTGACTCTGCACCCCCCACCTGAGACTGGACCCCCTCAGAGGATCTCTCCCCACCCCCCTCCAGCCCCCAAATGAGGACACAAAAGGACACAAAGGGGGGGGGAGGGTACAAAGGATCCTGGGACAGATGTCAGTATCAGGGGCAGGGGTGGCACCAGCACCAGAGCAGGGTCTAGGCTGCAGCTGACTCACTCTGACAGCGTGAGCCTGAGGTGTCCCTTCTCCAGGCTGACCCTCAATGTCCTCATCTGAGTCGCAGGGGGTGCTACCATGGCTGCCCACTTCTCCAGGGAGTTTGAGCAGCAGTTACAGGAAGGACACCAAGTGCCCAGCATAACTTTCTGGGACTCAGCCCCTCGGCACATTGCTAAGTCCTCCCCTACTCCCAGCCTGAGTGCCTGGCTCCCAAAATACCTGCAGGTCCTTGAGGAGCAGACTTAGCTCAGACAGCAGGCCTGTCCCTGGCTTCTTTGCCTGGCTTATTTCTATCTATCCATGAATAGTCATGTGTCGCCGCATCAGTGAGGTGCATGTGTTAGTGATGGGCCTCCAGGTGATGATGGCCCCTACCTACAGCCTGCGTGTGCAGTAGGCTCTGCCATGGAGGCATCTAGACTGCTGCATGATGACGAAACCAGGACACATCCCAGTGGTTAAGCAACACATGTCTGTATTCTGCTTAACATGATCACTCCTCCAGGACACCCTGCTTGCCCCTGCCCCCAGGCTAGGTTAGGTGCCTCTTGGGGTCCCCAGAGTATCTGCAGGTGTCTATCTATATGTGGTGTTGTATTTTACTTGTGACTTATGAACATCTCCCACCAAACCAGGGGATTCTTAAATTTAGATACACTGGGGGCCAGAGGAGGAGGGGCATTCTCTAAGGATCTTTGAGTCACCCGCTCCATTGTGTGCATCTATCCCCCTTTCCTGGGAAAGTGTTCATAGCTTTTTTCAGGGTGTCACAAAAACCCGTGATCCACAAGAAGTTGGGAACCGCCAGGGACTGTGTGCAGGCAGATGCGGGTGCCACTCAGTTTTGTTTCCCCAGCACATGCCCTGCCTGGTGCTGAGAAGACTCCCTGGGTGTTAAACACCAACATTTTTAGAAGTGATTCATCACAGCAAGATTTAGAGAACTCGGCTTCTAGAAAATGATGTCACTCTGTATGAGAACTGTCTCTGAGCAGGCCCCCACATTCTGAGGGGTGCCCTCAGTTCTGGGTATTGCTCCATGTTAGCAGCCCCCTCCCACTTCCCACCTCTGCCATCAGCATCACCTCCCGAGTTCTCTGCTCCTCTGGACTAAGCATAGTGTGTGACACAGAGTGGAGGATCTCTGGGGAAAGGTCCTAAAGGAAGCATCATATCACAGAGTGGACGGCTGGGATGGTCACCCTCTCCAAGCTGTTTGCAGCAGTGTCTCCTGGTCCTTTGTGAAGGGTATGTGGTTATGGGGGTGGGGGTGGAGAGTAGCTAAGAAGAGACATACTCAGCAAACCAGCAAACCATCAGAATGATCCCGGGAGGTAGGGGGATGCTGGGTGAGGAAAATCTGTATTTTTCCCCCAGAAAGGCAGAGGATTAGACTGTGGGAAATAGAAGAATGATAGTGACTAATAAACAGTGAACACCTTGAGAGTCCAGGCATCACACTTCAAAAACTATCCTCATTCGGTCTGTGAATTGGGAGTTGATCCCCATCTTACAGATGAGAAGACGGAGGCTCAATGGGACTAAATGACTCAGCTGGGGTCACACAGAGAGGGTACCTGAGCTAAGATTCTACTCCACTCTCCCCACTGAGCTGCCTGGCCCCTCCTGCTACCGTCAACAGCAGGCTCCCATGGGGCTTGGGCCCCGGCTCTACTCCAGGGGAAGTGGCAGTTCTGCTGTGTACGGTTGCCAAGGTTGTGGCCTGCACAAGGACTCTGTGCTGAGTGCAGCCTGTGGTTCAGGTTCAGGTTCAGCTGAGTTAACTTTCCAAGCAGTGATCTTAGAGGAGGCAAGAGCTTTCTAAATTGCATTGTGCCGTCTGCTGGCCAAGCCTTGTGCCCACAGAGAGACATCTGCACAGGTACCCAAAGGAGAGGAGAGCTGGCAACTTGCTTTCAAGGGAAGGAAACAAACAGGAGAGCAGGTAGAGTCCTGGCAGCTGGACCAGCTCTGCCAGCTTAGGTTACCTATGAAAATGACTGAGGACTTCCGGAGGGAGGCCCGGGAATTCTTGGCGTACTCCAGGCTCTGGCTGAGAAATGTGAAGGCACTGTCTCGGTAGGTGTTCACCTGGAACAGAGAAACTGCGAGTGCTGGGCCTTTGGAGGGACTAATTACCCAACTAACCCTCACAAAGTTAGGACTGGTAACCTGGGCAGGCAGCCAATCCCTGGTCCCTGCCTCCTAAACAGCTCTGCTCCGAATCCTAGCCTCTGCCTAAGCTTTCTAGAGGACAGGCCTCATCTCAGTTGATCTCAGCAATTGCCTCAATGGTTCTCCTGCCTTGGGTCTCTCCTCTTCCAATCCACCGCACTGCTGCAACTGGAAGAAAAGTTCAAAAATTCAAGTCCAACAAGAGATGAGAATGGACATGGCAGGCAGGGATACCATAGATCAGGAGCCAGGTCTGACCAGGGCAAAAGATTCAAGTTATAGAGCAGTATTTTGGGGGAATAAGCTGGAGAGTTGTTAGGGTTTTAAAAACTCTTAAAAGCAGACAGGAGTAGAGCTTATGGTTTAGAAAATAGGAAGCCAGCATTCATTCTTTATCAAGCAGTGACAAAATAATGTTTTGGAAAAACTAATCTGACAATGGTATTCAGGATGCGTTTGATCAGGTATAAACTAGGAGGCAAGTACCCTGCTAAGAGACTGTTGGGGAGATGAAGGGAAATCTGATCTGATTACTCTTCCATTGATAACTCCTGCAGGTCAGGAGTCAGTTCCTGGGCCTGGCATGCAAAACCTTCATGATTATATTCCTTCTTAATCTGAACTCCCAATACTGCATCCACTTGCAACAGGTATTGATCCTAAAGGAGTGATAATAGACCATCTGCATGTTAAGTTAGGTCTAGAGTCTCTGTTCTGAGGAACCCAACCCATGACCACAGGGAAGGGAGATGGCAAAAGATGGCAAAGCTTCCCAAAGATTCTGGGAGAAAATGGCTGCACCTTGCAGCCTGTCACTGTGTGTGTGTGTGTGTGTGTGTGCGTACCTGTGTCTGTAGGGTAAGTGACAAATTATCAGGCTTTTCTTCCCTCCTGCCATTAGCATTAATGATGGATCCCTGCGGTCCTACATGCATGCCTGATGGCGGGCACCTAGAGTAGGGTGTGGGCATGCATAGGTGGGCACACCTGCTTAGAGACTGGCTTATAAGGGTGGCATCATGGGGAACCAGCAGAATGAAAGAAGAACAAGAGCAGAACCATCAGAGCAGCAAAGGAGAAACAGAGAAGCAGAGACCACGAGAGAACACCAGAAAGCCCAGAAAGAGTGAAGATTCACTGGGACCCCGGGAGACATATCAGCCTGCCAGCCTCCCTGCCCCCTCAGCCCTCCTGCCTTGTAAAAAGTGCTCAGTAAAAGCCTGAAAAGCCACAGAGGGCTCCAGGACTCTCCTTTACCCATCTGCTTGGATCATAGAGATCTTTCTCTGTGCCTTCCTGCCACTACAGGCTCCTACTGCAGGATGGTCTCGGGTATTCCCGAGAAAAGGTTTTCTATGATTAAATAAGTTTGAGAAACCATGCATAGAAGAACCATGAAACTTTCCCTCAGCACAGAACATCTCCGAGCCTCTAGTGTGTGGCTGGCATTGCAAATCTCCAGGAGAAAGATGATAAAGCATTTCCCAAATTTATTTGTCATAGAACCTCTTTTCTCCCCATGGGACATATCTTGGGGGCGTGGTGTCAAAAAGAATACACACTAAGAATCACTGTTGTAGAAAAGGGAGCCGCTGAAGTCCTGCAAGTAGGGAAACACCATCAGTTATTGCTTACCAATGTTCCAGTGAGTGATGACAACATAGATGATGGTGGCGCCAACAGGCTGTACCATCTAGGCCAGGTGTGTCAAAAGCTACACCATCTAGGTTGTGTAATTACATCCCATGATGTTCACACAAAGATGAAATGACTTAAGGATGCATTTCTCAGAACACAGCCCCATTATGAAGTGATGCGTGAATGAAGAGACAGATTCATGTTTTAACCAGATCACTCTGGAGCCTGGGTGGCGATGGGTTGGAGTGGATTAGATGAAAAGTTGGAGACCCATTGGGTGGCTGGACCTGGCTGATCTGAACAAAGGGCCATGACGGTGGTGATGGGGGGGGGGGGCAAAACAGAATCAGAGATATTTAGGATATTTAAGATTGATCAGATATGAAAGGCAAGGATGATGAAGAAGCCCAGGATGGTCGGAGGATTCAGCTGTAGGAATCTAGAAGGTCAGAGCAGAAGTGAAATGAGGCCTTAAGTTCAGAAGAGACTTGTTGAGTGTGAAGATCCTGGGGCGCTGCAGGGTGGGGGGCATGGAAAGTGGGCAGGGAAGTTCAACCTGGAGACCACCACTCAGGAACCAACAACTTGCAGGTGGTAATGAAAGTGTCAGTAGGGAGGCTTGTTTAACAAGAGGGCATAAAGGAAGAACTGCCCACCTCTGATATGCTCTTAAGGACCTTCCACAGTCTGGGGAGCACTCACCAGGTACTTGCAAATTTTGGCCACTGCCTGTTGCTTGTTGTCCCAGGGTTTCCGGCTATAAGCTCTTTTTGGCAATTCCCAAGCCATATAGCAAGAACAGCGGAACAGGGTCTTCACACATTTCTGAGGACCAACAGGAAGAGAATGTGGGATTCCAGCACAACTGGTACATGTTCCAGAAAAAAAGACCATGAAACTGGATTTTGGAAAATCAGTTCCTTGTTGAAATATAAGGTGACATTGGCTGTTTGGAGGAGAAATAGATACAGGTACCTTTGGAAACAGACCTTGCTGTCCCTAAGTAACTCAATAACTGCACTCAATGGATTGTTAGTGATTCCAGCTTGGGTTCTGTAGAGGGAGGAGCACCCACAGGGCCCAGGGCTGAGTGCACTCACCTGGCCCACCTTGGCATTGCCCTCTTGCATGGTCAGCAGCAGGGGCACCAGGGTGCTGATGAGCTGCTCCTCCACGGCCTGGGTGCGGGCTGACCGCAGCTTCTGGACCACTTTGCCATACAGGTTGACGGAGGAGCAGCGCACATCTTCCCGAGGCTGGGGCAGACCCGGAGGCTCAGGAGCACCCCCTCCTCCAGGAGGCTGCCCAGGCCTCTGTATCCCAGCTGGGGACACCACAGCCTTCCTCCCACCCATTCCCAGGGTGCTCCAGGCACAAGAAGCACAGAGAATGGCAGAGGCAAGCCGGGGGGTGGGGGGTTGATCAGGGCTGGAGTACCCTTTGCCTGTGCCTAGGTTAAGAGGTCTGCCCTCTCTTCCCAGTCAGGGCTCAGCTAACCTAAGAGGTACCTCCATGCCAAGCAGAAAAGTACACTCTTTTTCAGGACCAATTAAAAAAATACACACCCCCTAGGGTGTGTATTGAAAATGCCTGTCTGGGAGACTTGACTATGTGAACCCATTACAAACGCACACACAGCAGGTGGAAGGAGTTGCCCTTGTCCTGGGCTGACTGGCTCCGCCCAGGTCCAAGTGGGGCTTGGGAGTTATTTTATGACCCAAGTGGGTTATAAAACTGCTCCCTACACACCAGCCCAAACTCTCCCCCCATAAGTCCTGGGGGACTCCTTACATCACTGAAATGTGGTAGTAGGACCTGCAGCATCTCCACATAAACCAAGTTGTCTGTCAGCTTCCGGTCCTGCCCCTTGAAGATGGTCTTGAGGTTGTGGACAGCCTCCACCACCAGCAGCCCATCCATGCTCTTCAGGCCCTTCACCATGGAGGGCAGGAGAGCCTGTACTTTGGCTGTCTGTGGGGCAGAAGCATTGGGGCTGGGGGTTCCTACCTGGGCTAACCAGTGGGAGACCCAGCCTCACACTCATTGAGATGAAATGGGTAAAGCAAGTCCCACCTCCGGGCCTTTACTTATGGTATCTCACCAAACGCGCTCACTCAAGCCCTTCTGCTTCCCAAAGCACTCTGGCCTCATTGATCCCGATACTTGAGGCCCTCTGTTGTCTGCTCTCTTCCCTGGCACTGGCTGGCTGGATAACCTGCACTGCTAGTCAGGTTTTTGAGCCTGCGTCATGTGCCTTTGTCCTGCTATATCAGGAGCTGCAGCAGTACCTGGTTGGGGAGGGGGCAATTTAAAGTGCTAACGGCACACCAACAGTCTGGTCCTCACTGCCTTCCACAGGCTCTCCTTTAGGGTCATCGTGAAAACTCTGGATTAGAAACTATTTCAAAAATAATAAAGTATCTAGAGAGATGGTTCTTTAGGCTTATCCATTTCAACATAGCAGGACAGAAACGGACTCTCATTCCAGTCACCAGCATCTGAGTCAACGATGGCCCAATTCTGTCCTTCCTCCAACCCAGGGCTGGGCCAGACCGGGCCATCCTCCACTTCCACTCACCTTCTCAGTCCTGCTGGCCAGGATGACCAGGCCTCGGATGGACAGCACCTTCATGATGGGGTCCCGGTGGTTCAGGCCCTCTGCCATCCGCCCCAGAGAGTACTCCTCTGGGATCCGCCGCACCTGCTCCATCTGAAGGAGCTGAGGGAGTAACCATAATCACGCTCTGGGCCCAGTCGCCACACACACTGCTAGTGCAGGCTGGATGACCAAGGGGGTGAGGAGGGGGCAGGGAGGGGTTTGGGGGAGCCATGAACGCTGCTGTCTGGTCAGCACTGTCCAATGTGAGCCACAGACTAAGTTACCATTTTCCAGTAGTCACAGTAAGAAATTTAAAAGAAATAGATGAGATTCATTTTAGTAATACATTTTATTTAATTCTATATGTCCGAAATGTTATTTCAAAATGTAATCAATAAATAACTTGTTGATATATTTTACTTCTTTTTTAAATGTTGAACCAAGTCTGGTGTGAATTTTACACTTAGAACACATTTCAGTTCAGTCAGCTGCTACATTTCGAGGGCTTACGAGGCGACCATATTGGGCAGCACTGAGTCTAGTCAGTACCAGCTGCAGGCTCCCCTGTCTCCACCCAGTCCTCAGAGTTGTCGACTCACAGCCCTGTCTTCTCTGCCCCCCTTTCTTTGCCCGTTCTCCTCCATGAGCTCCCCGCCTCTCAGGATTTTAACTACTCTCCAGAGGCAAATAACTCCCAAGGTCTTCATCTCCAGTCTCAGTCTTTGTCCAGAGGTTCTGACTTGGAAAACCAGAAACCGTCCTCTGGACACTCCACCCAATGTCCATCAGCACCTCCCGGCAAAGCTGCTGCTTCTCCAGCTCAGAGTCTCTGTTTTCCCCCCTCTGCTTTTCACCATCAGACTCTACTTACCTCTGGGGCCTCAACACCCTCTAGGCTACACTCTGACCACCAACCCGCTTCTAACCAAGCTGCCTGATGTCCGTGATGGACCCAGGCTGATGCTGCTGCCCCCTCACCTCAAGACTCCTGTTCTGCTACCACCCCCATCAGAGTGAATGCCTCACTATGGCACCCCAGGTTACACACAAAGGCCCACAAGGATGCCAGGGGAATCTGGGAAGCATGGAACAGAGTGAAGGAGTGGTGAGAAGAGGCAAAAGGGAGGCGTGGGGAGGTGGGAAGGAGACCTATACAAGTTCTTTAAGAGAAATCACACTCGGAAGACGGTGAACTCCTCAGTGCTGTTCACCTACTGAACCGGGGAAATGATCAGCCATGTGAACTGACCCATGCCCAGGGAAGGCGGGGAGGAGCCCAGTCCTAGGTGTGGTGCCCAGCAGGTACCTCTACGAAGAAGGCGGTGGCTGTGATCTTGTGTTTCTCGTCCCCTCGTTCCAGAAGCGGGATGAGCAGGTAGAGGAGGCGGCACAGCTCCTGGCAGGAGTATTGCACCATGGCCCTGGGGGCGGGGGAAGAGGAGCAGTCCCCTCAGTCTCTCCAGTCCTGGGGGGCCACCGTGTGCACATCTGACCATAACACAAGAAACTCCGGGCAAGGCAGAGTCACCTGGCTCCTGTGTCATCAGGACTTCCCACCTGCGTGGGATCTCAGAGGTCATCTAGTTTAACTGCTTTGTTTTACAAAAGAGGGGAGTGAGGCCGGGGAAGCTATCTTGCCAGAGAGCACAGAGCTAACCAGTAAGGGAGACCCCCAAGCATGCAGGAGGAGAGGACTCACACCAGGGGGCAGCCCAATGGTTTCCCTTCCACTGTCATTTCCTTTGACCTCACCATTGCCCTTCCAGGCAGCTTACTGTTATTCTCCTTGTCTCCTAGAGGAAGAAACAAAGACTCCAAGCATGACTGCCCAAGGTCACAGAGCTGGTAAACAGCAGTCGGAGTCCCAAATCAGGGGGCTGCATTCCAGCTGCCTCGTTCATTCTACTAAGCCAGCGGCTGTCAAAGTGGGCCTGGGACCAGCAGCAGTAGCATCCCTGGAAACTTGTCAGAAATTTATATCCTCAGGCCCCCACGCCAGATTAACTGAATCAGAAACTGAGGCTGGGAGCAGCAGTCAATGTTTTTGTGAGCCCTGTAAGTGACTAGGAGGTGCACTCAAGTCTGCGGACCACTGCACACAACTAGTGAGTCCAGGGAAGAGCGGCAGCTGCACAGAGTCGGGAATAACACAGCTTGAGTCAAAGTCTGGCCCCTCTGCTAGCTGTATGACTTTGAGCAAGTCACTTCACCTCTCTGTCATGGGTAACACTGGACTAATAGTAACACTATTTCATGAGTGTAGGGTAAGTAAAGTATCAGGCTTTTCTGCCCTCCCACCATTAGGATTGATGATGGATCCCTGGGGTCCTGAATGCATGCCTGATGGCGGGCACCTGCAGTGGTGTGTGGACATACGTAGCTGGGTACACCTGGGCTGAGAGAGACTGAGCTTATAAGGGCGGCATCATGGAGATGCCAGCAGAAGAGAGCGAGAGACACACAGAAAGGAACAGCAAAGTGAAAGGAGCAGAATCACCAGAAGAACCAGAAGCGAGAGAGCCCAGAAAGAGTGAAAATTTGCTGGGGGCTCGGTGGCCTGCCAGCCTCCCAGCCCCCCGGCACCCCAGTCCACCGTGTATCTGGTAAATCCCAATAAAAGCCTGCAAAAGCCACTGAGGGCTCCAGGACTCTCCTCCTTTAACCTGTCTTCTTGGGTCATAGAAATCCTGCCGTGTCTTCCTGCCGCTACAATGAGTCATGGTGCAAACTAAATGAAATGATCCATGTACACAGAGTTCTTTGCATAGTGCCTGGAGCATAGCAAGGCCTTAGTCAACATCGCTGGGTCCTGAGATCCCCTGGGAGGGCATCATTCTGGGCCATTAGGGTGCAGGGTAAGAAACCGGCTATCCTTGCTAGAGTCACATCACTGAAATCAAGGTGTCTTCTCCTGACCTCATGGAAAGCTATGTGTAGAGAGAAGGAAGAGCCCTGGTCTGGGCTGCAGGTCATTTCCCAGCTTTGCCACTTCCTAGCTGTGTGACCTTTGATACATAACTGTCCTTCTCTGGACCTCCTCCTCTGTAAAAAGTGCATTAATAATCCCTGCCATACTAGATACTGTAATGATAGTAAAAGCTAAGCTGGATTGAGCTCTTATATGTAAGTGGCTATTCAAATAACTTTATGTAATCCTTACCCTAAACCTGAGAGGTGGGGCCTGCACTATTTCCATACTATTGATGGGAAAACTGAGACACAGGAGGCTACCCAGCTGTGGGTTACACAGTTGGGAAGTGGGGAGCTGGGGTTCACAGCTGCAGGAAGACTGACTCCAAGGCCACACTCCTGACTACTCAGCTCTACCACCATTTCTGTAATTAGGTGGGAACTGCATTCATGATGTGGTAAGCTTTGATGCTTTGTAATAACACGTGCTCTGCACTTGCCAGGCGCTGCTGGAGACACAGTGTGCCTCTGCAGAGTGTGTGCCCTCTTTCCTCTCCCCGGTGTAGAGATGGGATGGACGGGGCGAGGGTCTTGCCCAGAAAGAGATCTGGGCAAACCCAAGTCCCTCTGAAGATGCAGTCTCTCGCCTCCCTCTGGCCCCCGCCCAGGTGGTCTCCGCACCTCGCCAGCAGGGACACTCCACGATGGTGGTTCTCTGCCTGCTCCAGGAGCTCCCAGCCGCCCTGGTTCTCCAGGAAGGTGGCCTCGTAGGAGCAGCCCATCTTCAACAGCAGAGTTTTCACCACTTTGACCACCCAACTGCCAAGACAAGAGGGCTGAGACCTCATGCCACCCTGCCCTGGAGGACCACACCTCCCACAGCCCCAGGCTCACCAACTGTGGCCCCCAAGTGGCCACAGAAACTCCTTTCTGTCCCCACTCATTGTCAGATAGTGTCACTGTATCTACAGAGTAGCTTTTCAAAATAATGATTAGCTTTGAGAACAAGAAAGTAAACAGAAGCAAGATCTGCCTCCCTTTGGACACGTTGCTTTTACCCTCCCTCTTCTGAGCCTCCCTTTCTGGAGAGGGAGGTCTGAGCCTGCTCGCCAGTGTCCAGGTCCTGCCTCACTGCAATCCTCCACCCCCTGTCAAGCCCCCGCGGGCAGGAGCCCTGCAGGACAATCCTCTCTGCTCACTCGAACAGTCTCCTATCCAGACCTGAGGGCTTCACTGCCTTGGAACACTTAAAGAGGGATTCCCAAACCCGAAAATCCATTTGAAGAGGGATTCCCAAACCCAAAAATTGGCACAGCAGAAGTCCTGAGGATTTTGACAGTCCATGGACCGATTAGATGGGACTAAGACCTCTCAGCTTTTTAAGCTCTTAGGTGATTTGGGAAGCGTGCCTGGTTAATCTAGGATCATCTCACCTTGAGATCCTTAATTACATCAGCAAAAACTCTTTTCAGATAAGGTCACAGTGATAGGTTTCATGTGGACATGTCTTTGGGGGTGGAGGGAGGCGCCATTCAGACCACTATACCCAGAAACCACCTCATGGTCGTTCTGCTCCCTTCAGCATGGCATTTGCGGGACTCTGCTTGTCTGTGTCACAGACTCTGCTTTCTGTGGTGCGGAGGTGCGGGCGGATATTTAGGCTCCCTTCTAGCTCCCTGTGTGGGCCTCAGCTGGTGAAGCCCTCCATGTCGGGAACTCTTACCCTTCATCACTTGTCAGTCAAGAACTTTTCTGCTACATGTCCCTCTTCCTTCTCCCCCAACCCCTCTTCACTTTACTCAGTTTTTGTTTTCAAAACAAGGGTGACACCTTCAGGGCAGCACCTACAAATGTGAGGTTAATTGAAATTGGTGCCACAGCCCTGGCATGAGGTATTGCACTGATAGTCTCCTATTTGGTTCTGACAACACATCAGTGGGGTAGTCACTTACCCTATTTCATAGGCTAGAAAACTGAGCTCACATGAGGTTACATTAGGTACCCAAAGTACAGAGCACTAACTGACAGAGCCAGGACTCAAACCCCAGGTGTTCTGACTTCAAGTCAGGTCACACAGCTGAATGTCCTCTGCCCCTCAAAGTACACCTTCCTGAGCTAACACACAGCAGAAGCCAAAAAGGAACAGATTAATAAAGTTGACTACATAAAAAAATCTAAATTTCTGGATGGTGAAAGACCACAAAACGGTTGCAGTTTTACTGGAATAAAATGACAAAGTTAATCCTTAATATGTAAAGAGTGCTTACAATTAAAAAAAAATTCCCCAACACGCCTATCTAATTAGGCAAACAAAAGGAAAAACAAACAACATTTAGGCCTCAATCTCACTCATAGAAAGAGAAATAAAAACTAAAATTATAGCAAAATACCACTTTCTAAAAAAAAACTTTCAGATAGGAAAAGACAAAAATGATTTATGGGGCTTCCCCAGTGGCGCAGTGGGTTGAACGCACTGCTGTGAAACTGTTCGCAGCCTCTGCAGCACCGGTTCGACTCCTGGCCAGCCAGGGAGATTCCCACACGGTGAGGTAGACCTCTTCTGTTGTGCCCGCTGCTCCCCTCAGCAGTGCTTTTGGTCCTTCTGCCTGTTCTGCTTCCTGTTCTGCCTCTGGTGAATTCTCTCACCCTCCCGCACCTCTGGCCTGTACCCCAGTGCTTGTATAAATAAATAAATTTTTTTTTTAAAAAATGATTTATGATACATTGTGCCAGGGAAGGTATAGGGAAATAGACACTCTCATACACCACTGGAGAAATACCCTTTGTGGGAGGCAGTTTGGCAAATTCAGTGCTTTAGAAGTTCCCTCTCATCACTTACTGATCAAGAACTTTTTCCATCACATATTTCTGTTCCACTTATGCTTAAATGCAGAGAACATTGATGTACCCATTCTACTTTCAGGAATTCATCTCACACATATAATTGCATGTAAGCATGTAGACATAAAAGCAAGCAAACTCACTGCAGCATTGTTTATAATTGCAAACAGCTGGGGAGAAACTAAATCAAGCGAACCCTAGTGAAATAAGTTATAGTCCCTTAGGATTCTCTACGTGGGGATATTATGTGGCTGTTAAAAAGAATACAGCAGCGCTATACGTAATGATCTCTAAGACATAGTATGTGATACCAGCAAAACTGTCTAACTGTGTAGGCCCCTACCATTGGTGTAAAAATAAAGACTGTAAGCGCATGTGCTTATCTCTGCACCTCGGGAAGGACATGAAGAACCCAATTATTTTGGGAAGAGTAACTAGAGCAAGGGGAGAGAGGGAGACTCACTTTTAATGATTTTTTTACCCATAAAAGTTAAATGGTTGAGTCTTAGATACAAACTAATAAAAACAATATATCTAGGGAGCAAAGAAAAAGAGAACTGGTTAAGAGTCGTTTGGGGAGGGGAGGTTCTTTTCTGCCATCCAGCACTCAACTTGGGACACACAGCAGGTCTCACAAACAGCTGTTGAACAAATAATTGGCCCTCATGAAAGTGTGCCTCTGTTTTCTCATCTGAGCCCCCAGGTTAATTTCTATTGATCAATTATCCTAAAGACTTTCAGAAAGACTCTTGCTGGGTGACCCTCTCCGGAGCCATGGATGGAGGGCCATACCGCACAGGCACGAACACATCTGGGTCCTTCTTGGTGTCCTTGCGGGAAACCACGCGGCTCGGCAGGTTGAGGCCAATGTGGTAGTGGACCTGGATGAGCAGTGCCAGGAGCAGCTGGGGGTAGATGCGTCTCACACGGCCCGCGCAGCTGTTGACAGACAGGAGCTCACACAGGCCGCTGGCTGCCTGGGGACAGAGGGGAGGCTGTTGGGCATCCAGGCCATCACCTCAGTACACCTGGCAGGGAACCTGGACTGCTTCCAGAAGGCTGGGCCTGATCTTTGCTTTTGTCTGACCCAGCCAGAGAAAGTCCAGAGCTCCTCACCCACCTTACCCACCAGCCCTGGGAACCCTGGTCCCAAACAATAACAGTACTATGCCTCTTTGACTTTGACACGACCCTGGAAGAGTCATGGTAGAGGGATCCCTTCCCACTTCTTGTGAGGCAAACAGTCTTGATTTCATTGTGCAGGTGAGGGGATAAGCACAGAGAGGCTGAGGAACTTGCCCAAGGTCATCCCATGCCTTGAGCACAGAGCTAGGACTTGAACCAGGTTTTCAGATATGGCTGTAGTCTGCTCTGCCTCTTCCTTGTTCATAACACAGGCACACAGACCAGGAGGGGTCACCAGTTGCCTCTTCACTTTGAGCCATTAAATGAGGCTTCCCCACACGGCCATCAGCCCAGAGAAACAACCCCCAGCCTCAGCAGGTGCCAGGGGACCCAGTCCCTAGCCCAAGCCCACCCACCTTGCACCCCCACCCCTTCCAGACCAGAGGTCGCCATATCAGCCCTTCGATGTTCTGGGAACTTGAAGACAGACTTCAGTTTGTGGGTGTTTGGCCCATGGTGTTCTCTGCAACTCTCCAACTTTCCACCTGCCATGCCAGTCCAGCTCTGGCCCTGGCCTAGGCCACTCCTCACAGTCAGCTAGCTCACCGAGTCCTCTCTCACTGGCAGGAGGACAATATGGGGGCTGAGGGCATGAGGAGGTGAGGGGTTGGGGGCCACAAGGCCAGATGGCTCATTGTAGCCCGCAACTCCCTGGACTCTCTTTGGGCCCCAGATTCATCCTCTATCAAGTGTGGTTACTGATTCTTTTCCAGGCTACTCTACAGGTTTGGTGGCAATTGAATGGGAGAGGAGAGAGGATGCTTTATAAAGAAATGATCAAGATCTGTACCACCAAGACCCCACGCAGCTGACCCTACACAGCTGCATTTAATTGTGAAATGAGGGCCTTTCTGAGGACCTAGGGATTAAGTCTTAGGGCTATCACTGCTATGGCCTGACTTCTATCCCTGGCCAGGGACCTGAACCACATGGTACAGCAGACCTCTCCTGTCTTGCCCACTGTTCTCCTCAGTAGTGTATTTTAGTAGATCCACCTGTTTTGCTCCCCACTGTTTTTGGTGAATCCTCTTACCCTCCACATCTCTGACCTACACCCCAGTTCTTCTACACAAAAAATAATTTTTAAAAAAAGGTGAAGTAAAAGAACCAATGGCATCTTCCTAGAGAAATGACACAATGTGGCTGGAGAACAATAAACGGCCATTATTTGTATTTTATTTTTTTTTTTTTTTGCTTTTTTTTTTTTTTTTTTTTTTTTTTTTTATAGAGGCATGCTTTTATTTATTTGTTTTGCTGGTTTGTTTGTTTGTTTTGTTTATACATGCACTGGGTACAGTCAGAAGCGCGGGAGGGTGAGAGAATTCACCAGAGCCAGAGCGGGGAGCAGAGCAGGCAGAAGGACCGAAGTACACTGCTGAGGGGAGCAGCGGGCGGCAGGAGAGGTCTGCACGCCATGTGGGACCCTCCTCTGGTGGCCGGGGAGCAGCCGAGGATCGAACCGGCGCCGCAGAGGCCGCGGGCAGCTTCGCAACCCAGCGCTCAACCGCTGCGCCACCGGGGAGGCCCCATTATTTGTATTTTATAGTTTAGAAAGTCCTTTCACAAACATTCCTACTCTTCCACTAAACAGATCTATTTTACAGATCTAAGTACCAAGGCTACAGAGGGGAAGTGATAGACCAAGGTGAATAGCGGGGCAGGGACAGAGCTAAGACAAGCCTCTAGGGCACAAAGTCTACATTTTTTGGTTGCCCAAAGCTAATGCCTGAGACCAAGAACACAGTCTGTCATGTAGTCTCTAGTGATATGCCATAAGGCCCTGCTCTTGACTCAGTATTGCTCAAATGGCTTATCAAAAAAATAATATACAAGTTAGTCTAGGCTGTGTAGAGGCTTAGACTATGCTTGTTGAACAAGACACACGAATGAGTGCTGAGAACGTGCTCACACACACTGGCTGAGGAGGAGCAGATAGATGCTCAAGACAGGAGATGTATAAGTGCTGGTGTCTTATTCATGGAACTCTGTGCTCAGGTGCAGGCAGAGACCTGGTAGTGGTCTCTGGATATAGGATGTGGAGGTAGGAGTCCTGGGTCTGAGTCCTGACACTGTCACTCAACAGCTGTGCAATGTTAGGTGAGATATTGCCTGTCTTTGACAGCAGCACCCACTCCTCAACCCACCAGATTTTATTTCCATCCCTCATCAGAATGTCTTGCTCTCTGTTGAATCTCTAGAACCTATGAGTGTGTCTGGTACATAGTAGATGCTCAATAAATATTTGCTGAATAAATTAATCAGCTCAACAAAAATATGTTAAGTGTCTCCTGTGTACCAGGTATATGTTATACATGGGAATATTATGGTGAACAAAACAGACTCAGGCACTGAGTTCATGCATCTCACGGATTAATCAAATGATCTCCTATACGCCTATGCTGTCAAATCACATAGGGATAAACTCTTCTGAGTTAAAGCGTGTAATGCTAAGTTTAATGCAAACAGATTTAATCTGGTCAGGAAGATCAGGGATAGGTTCCCCGAGGAGGTGATGCTTGAGAACTAAGAGATAAGTAGATGTTAACTTGGCATGAAATATCTTAGGAGAGGAAACAGCACATGCAAATGCCCTGTGACAGAAAATAGCATGACATCCTGACAAAGACCAGAGAGGCTGGAGTTGAGCAAGCAAGAAGATCATGAAGAGCAGTGAGGCTGATGAGAGGGGCAGAGCCTCTCAGCACAAAGAGCAATACTGTGTCCCCCTGGAGGGCAATGTTAAGTGATTGAGGAGCTTGAGAAGAACAGATGTGCTATTTTCAAAGATTTTTTGGCTGTAGTACAGGTTGGAATGGCAGAAGCAGAAGCAGGGAGATGAACAGGGGCATTATCCAGCTGACTTGGACCGGGGAGGCAGGAAGAGAGAGAGAAAAAAAAAATCCATCTCTCCAGTCCAGACAGAGCTGGCTGCCTTTCCCATGGCTGAGCTCTGAGTCTGGCAGCAAAGAGCACTTAAATATTTTGTGTTGCCTACTGAATGAATCAGTTACCTCTTTTAACCTTCACAACTGCCATATGAGACAGATAATATTATTTCCATTTATAGATGCAGAGACTGAGCCTCAGAGAGGTGAAGTGATTTGCCCAGATCACAAAATAGTAACAGAGCAAAGCCAATTCTCAGACAGAGGTCTGAGTCCAGGGTCTTTCTGTCTCACCATCCCAGGCTGCTGCTGTCACCCAAAGCAGTGGTTCACCCAAAGCAGTGAATCACAAACAAGAGCCCTAACCCAAGGCCATATTACTAGTTCCTGATGTGGGGAAGCATGGGGCAGGGCACTGGAAGCTAAGTGCACTGAGCTCAGATGCCAGGAAGCAGGGGGCAGTTGGGACAGCTCTCACTGCGAGGGGCACAATGGAAGCCCGGCCCTTCTTGGTGACAGGTTTCTCCTTCAGACTGGTCAAGAGCAGGTCCAGGAGATCTCGGATATCACAGCTGGGCTTGCGCAGTATCAGCTGCCTCCACATCTCTGCTCCATTGCTGCGAAGTCATGAGTGGGGGGAGTCAACAGAGACGGGGCTGTGGGCCCACCACGTCACCCATGATTTGGGGAGGGAAAAGGATATTCATGGGCAAGTGAGCAAGGAATGGTCCAGATACATTCCCCAGGAGGCCGGGAGCTAACAATTATTGAAAATCCTATTTCCCTGTTACCATGCCAGGTGCTTTACATACAATTTGCTACTTCAGCAATTATTGGGCAGCTGTCATACGCCAGACACTAGCCAAATCCCTGGGAATGCAGGTTTGGACAAGATATTCAAGACCTTAAAGGTTACTGAATGCTCACAAAGACCCTCTAGGTAGGTGGTTACTTCCATTTTACAGATGAGGACTTCAGAGGTGCAATCACCAGTTCAAGACCAGACAGTTTATGAGCTGAGCTCCAGGGTCAAGTGACCAGAACTGAAGTCTCCAAAGCCTGTGCTCTTTCCTCTATGCCAAGGAGCCCTGTAGGGCCTGGATCTTGCATCTGCCACAAGATATCAAAGAGCACCTGCTGCTGTGCCTTCAAAGGCAGTACTCCAGCAGGGGAAAGCATGTGCGCCGGTGGGCACCGGCCTCCCATAGCAGGGAATTTAAGGACAGACAGAGCAGTGTGCTAAAGAGTTAACAAAACCCTTTTCCCCTTCTGCGAGAGCATTTGAACCTTCCATTAACTTTCTAGCTCTGTTCCCCTGGAAACCTGATAAAGATAGTATGTCAACTATGTTGCTAAGCAACATTGCTTATGGTAAAAATGACCAGATTGGTAAATTGCATCTGGACTGCGAGAAACTATACATTAACTATAAAAACTGATGGTGACGCTGTAGCGTCAAGCTTCTCAGGCTGCAGTGACTCTTGTGACTGGGGAACTCTTGTGTCTATGGGAACCTTGAAAGCAAAGTCCAGAGACTCGTAAGAGTTACGAGTTTCTGTGAGACCCAGGCCGGTTAAGCAGAGCAACTCCGGCACCCATCATGTGGGTTTCAGTCCCTCCCCCGTGAGCTTTCACCTGGAGGTCCCAGTGGACCTTGGATCCAGAGTCAAGACCAGGGTGAGGAAAGTGAGGCATCCAGGGCGCAAAATTTAAGGGGACCCTCACTCTAAGGCTCATGGAAGTGCAGGTGGAACACCAGAGAACAAGGGCTTCCTTAAATGTTGTCCCAGTTCTATCTGGCCTGTAGCTGGGACTGCTGCAAAGATTCCTGCAGACTGGAGCCCCAGACACTTGTGAACTGTGCAGCCAGAAAGGGTTAAATTCTTGCAGGTGGGGGGACAGATATAGCCCACTGGCCTCACCATCCCCATTGCTCTTAGTTTCTATGAGTGGCACCAACTGTCCTTAGAAGCACAGCCCACACACACAGCTCTACCTTACATTCATGCTCAAGCACTTGCTTGCTGCCTTGTTTCATTCCTTCAAAGGTTTGGAGCCATTTCCTGCTTGAGGAGGCTGGAACAGACAGACTGGCCTGTCCTGCCCATGAACTGTGCTTCCTCTACCTATGAGACCACAGCTCCCTGAGGACTGGGAGCATGGAGCACCCCTGCACAGGTCCAGCCCTGCAGGCAAACGGTGCAGCTGGCTGTAACACGTGCCACAAGCACCCATCTGGGATGGGAATGCAGGCATTATTTTCTCTTATTTGCCCATGGGGGAAGCTCAGAAAAGGCAAGGGTTTATCTAAGACCACACAGCAACATGAGGCAGAGTCAAGAACAACACTCAGGCCTCATTTCTGTGTCATCATTAAAGAGCTTGTCATTAAAGACTTGGAGGGGGTCAGATCTATGTTTAGGTCTCGTTATATTGCTTGTTCACCAGAGCAAGAAAATTTTCCTGAGCCTCGGTTTCCTCATCTGTAGAATGGCTTATATTAATGAGAACATGCATTTATGCTCAGCATGGGTAAATTGCAGAGCTCAGGAAGCGCCTAATAATTGTTCTTAGCACCATAGATCATGGAAGAGGGACCATCAAGGAGGGCAAAGAGCTCCTCTAGGGCTAGGAGCTGCTCCCACTCTTTGAGATGGAATGGCTGGAAACCCCCTCACTTGGTACCTGTCCAGTGGGAGGGGACACATGAGCAGGGCCACAACGACCTCAGTCATAAAGGAGCTGGCCAGGAGAGAGACAGGCAGAAGGGCCACCTCACGGGCCCGTGGCTCCTGGATGTAGCTCAGCTGCATGTAGATGCTCTGCATGATTTCTGGGATCTGGGCACAGAGAAGCAGTTGTGATAAGGCGGGGGTGCAGTGGGAGAAGCCAAGGGAGGCTTGTGAGGAGCAGGGAGATGGGAAGAGGAAGGAAGAGGGGTGACAGGACAGAATGACAGGGGAGAGAAGGGAGGGACAGGAAGGTGCACAGGAGAGAAATGGGGTGAGAGAAGCAAGCAGAGCACTTGCTCCTTCTCTGGGGATGAGCCAGTTTGCCTTTTCTCCCCCACTGTCCCCACCCCCATGGTTGAGTGTTCTCAGGGGCTGGGAAGTGAATCCTTTCTCTCCTGCCAAGTTGGGAGCACCAAGAACTCAGCCACCACCCCCCAAGACCCCAGTGCATAGAGACCCCAACACCCCTCATTTTGCCCACTACCAGGCAGCCAGTCCCTAGCGGTATGCAGACCCTGTGCTGTTTCCCATCCCAGCCTCTACCCCCAGGGGACCTTACCACCTCCACTGCCCTGTGGCGGTACCACTCCAGAACCGAGCTGAGCGTGACCTCCGAGGCCAACTGCATCATCTCCCCCGAGTCTTTCCCTCGTGCCTCTGAGCCACCTTTTAGTCCTTCCAGGGCTGCTAGCAGCAGGTCCTTTACCTGCTGGGGCCCCAGGAAGTCTCCAAATTCCTAAAACAAGGTTCAGAGATACTGACACAGACAGACCCAGATTGAACTGGACAAACACACAGACACCAGCAGAAACACAGAGGTCAGCAGGGCAGACCATGCACATCTGGTTAGTGTTAAACCCTTCTGGGTTCAAGGAAAGGGCGACGTGGTCCCTGTCGGCAGAACTGGGTGACATGCTTCCAAGAAAAGGGAGTCAGTGGGGGCAGGCACCAGGGAAGCCTTCCTGTAAAGAGGACGGACCTGAGCCAGTCTGGAAAGATGAACCAGAGAAAGTGGCATTGGGGAAGGGGGCATGGCCCCTCTTGGGCACCCTCCCCACCCTGCCCCCGTCCCAGGAAGACCCAGAGCTAATAAGCAGCAAGTGGTCACCGCGATCACACGCAGAATGTTCTGGCAAGGGTTGACAGGATTGTAGGGCCCCAGGAAACGTTTGTTGCTCTCATACAGCTCTTTCTTGTTCGTCTCTTCCTTATCTCTGATTCCTGCAAGGAGAGGACCTTTTCAGAGAGGACTGACCTTTTTGTTAAACATCGATGTAGGCAGCACATAAATCATAAAGAGCTAGCTAGTTTGATAAATTTTCACATAGTAAGTAAAAAATTTTCACACAGTGAATGTATTGGTAAAACCAGCATCCAGGTCAGAAACAGAATATGAACAGCACCAGGAAACCCCTCTTGTGCCCCACTTTCAGGTCTCTATCCCCTCCCCCACCCAGGGTAACATCTCACTTCTAAATGCACAGACTAGATTTCCTCACTATGGACTCTGCATAAGGGGACTCATAGCATGCAATCCTTGAATCCAAGTTCAAGGATTCTGACTCTTAGAACCTCCAGGTGAAATACCTCCACACTTCCACACTGTTGCAAGTAGCATTGGTTCATTCATTCTCAACACTGTATAATTTTCCATTGAATAAACATACTACAGTTTATCTGTTCTGTTCTCCTTTTGATGGGCATTTGGGTTGTTTCCGGTTACTATGCATAGTGCTACTCTGCACATTGCCTGTGTGTAGGTATGTAGGAATATGTGTAGGTATACACCTAGGAGCAGAACTGTTACATTCTAGGGCAGGCATAGTTTCAGCTTCCGGTGATGCTGTCAAACAGTTTCCCATGATGGGACGTCAATTATGCTCCCACCAGCAGTGTCAAAGTTCCAGGGGCTTCTTGATTCACCAATATATGGCATGTCTGTTTCATTTTTGCCATTTGAGTAGGTGGGAGGTAATACCACCTTGAAATCACATCACCCCTATCCCAGGCACTTCAATCCCCTTTTTTGCTTTTGTTTCCTTAGTACTCACCATCATCTGATTTATTATATATAGTATTTCTTTATTCTGTTCATTGTCTCCTGACAAGAAGGTAAGCTCAAGACAGGAGGGTTCCTTAATCTCTTTTCCTTTTTTTTTTAAAGATTTATTTATTTATTTATTTATTTATACAAGCACTGGGTACAGTCAGAAGTGCGGGTGGGTGAGAGAATTCACCAGAGACAGAGCGGAGAGCAGAACAGGCAGATGAAGTACACTGCTGAGGGGAGCAGCAGGCGCAGCAGGAGAGGTCTACTGCACCATGTGGGATCCTCGCCCGGTGGCCGGGGATCAAACCAGAGCTGCAGAGGCTGCGGGCAGCTTCGCAACCCAGCGCTCAACCGCTGCACCACCGGGGAGGCCCTCCTTACTCTCTTTTCTTCGAGTCTGTGTCCCCAGTGACTAGAATAGTACCTGGCATGTGGTGCCTCCATATTTTCTGTTGAAGGGAACACATTTCAGACTTACTTCCTGAGTCCTTACTGTGGCTGGCTGGGTCCTAACTGGATCCCCCAATGTAGGCCAGGTACAGGCATAAAAGGGACTACTGAGGCAGAGTGACCATAGGAACCACAGTTTGGGATTGTTTATAAAGGGAAGATGGGGCCTCCCCGGTGGCGCAGCGGTTGAGCGCTCGGTTGCGAAGCTGCCCGCGGCCTCTGCGGCGCCGGTTCGATCCCCGGCTGCTCCCCGGCCACCAGAGGAGGGTCCCACATGGTGCGCAGACCTCTCCTGCCGCCCGCTGCTCCCCTCAGCAGTGTACTTCGGTCCTTCTGCCTGCTCTGCTCCCCACTCTGGCTCTGGTGAATTCTCTCACCCTCTCGCGCTTCTGACTGTACCCAGTGCATGTATAAACAAAACAAACAAACAAACAAATAAATAAATAAAAACATGCCTCTATTAAAAAAATAAATAAATAAAAAAATAAAAATAAATAAAAAAAAAAAAAAAAAAAGGGAAGATGAATCCAGAGATTTTCTCCCAACTACATACCTTAACCACTCCAGAGCCTAGCATTCTTTGTTCATTCATTAAATATTCATTAGGCACAACCCTATGCCAGGCACAGGGCAGACATTGGAAATATACTGGTGAGCAAGACATAGCCCTGCTCTGGCCTTAAATGGGGTTATAGCGCCTAGTGAGGAAGACAAACCAGAAAACAAGTCACTTAAGGGCCTCCCCGGTGGCACAAGGGGTTAAGACACAGCACTATGAAGCTATCCGCAGCCACTGCAGCATGAGTTCAATCCCTGGCTGGCCAGGGAGCTACCCACATGGCGCAGCAGACCTCTCCTGTCTCACCCGCTGCTCCCCTCAGCAGTGTGTTTCAGTCAATCCGCCTGTTCTGCTGCGCACTCTGTCTCTGGCGAATCCTCTAAACCCCCACACCCCTGGCCTACACCCCAGTTCTTGTGTGCATAAATAAATAAATCCTTAAAAAAAAAAAAGAAAACAAGTCATCCCAGTTATCATGTCTGGGTATACATGATGGCATGGGAATGTGAAAATGAGAGTAGCAAATTAAACTTGGAAGGATAGGAAAGGTTCAGGTGGAAAGATTGCGTAAGTCAAAATATATTAGTTATAACCCTGTCCTTGGTTCTGTGAGAACTAAGTTTTCACACCAACTTCCACAGCCCCCACCAGACCTTGTGCTTGTCTCTTCCATCTCCAACTAGTGCTTATTGACAGGGCTGCAGTCACTTTCCAGGCAGAGCACCTGCTCAGCAGCCTTGCTCTAGAGGTACTCCAAAGGGCTTACGTTTTTGGAGCTCCAGGATGGTATAGAGGATGATGATGCCGTCCAGAGCCTCCCGGCCAATTTCCTCCTCAGGATCTCCAACGCGAAGGATGAGCCTCCCCAGCAGAAGTCCCAGCGTTGGGAACCCAGAGGACATCTGTTTGTGTTGTAATCTTAGGGACTAAATCCGATAGGTGCAATCATGCTGTATAGCAAGTGGTGAACACAGCTGGTTTGTCTGGCCCTGCTAACTGAGTCCTCTGGAGATAGCAGGGACCAGCTGGGAATCTCTGGACAGATGCACAGCCTCCCTCAGGGTTGGGAAGATTCTCCCTAGAGGTCTCCACCCTTCCCAGGGAACACTCACAAAGAAAGGCAGGGTGAGAAGGGTGTGATTCAACACGGAGACATTGCTGTTCACAGCTCGTCTCCGCTCATGGGCCTTCCCAGAGTTCATCCAGGGTCCCAGGGGCTGTGAGGACAAGGGAAAGACTCCAAGTTACAGGCTGGATGTCAGCCCCTTCTGCCTGCCTGACAGGCAACTTGTCATATCCTCTCTCTTCTTGGAGCATAGGGAGACATGGGGTCCAAGAGCTGAGCATAGGACTGAAAGACCACAGGGGAAATGAAGGTCAAGGAAGAAGGTGAACAGGTAGAGAATCTTGTGGAAAGAAGTGAGAGATATGAGCGAGAATGGAGAAAGCAGAGGAATGAGGGCAGCTGTCGTCGGAGCATGGGGGAAGGAGAGAGTGGAGAGGCAATAAGATGAGCCAGGACCTACAAGAGAGGCAGGAAGACAAACATTGGCACAAGATGAAATCCTGAAGTCAAATCACTCTTTCACATACCCCTTTCCCACGACTCCTGAGCCATTTCTCCTTTCCCCTCCACCCTTCTCCCCTCCCTGCCCCTGTACCTCCAAGATGCTCTTCAACCCAGCAGGAGTGGGGTCTTCAACAAAGAGGGCATTGAGCAATGTCTGCAGGGCATCCAGGGTCTGAGAGTAAAGTGTCTGTGAAGGAGAGAGGGAAGCCCTCATGGCACAGCTGCAGAGCGCCCGGGTAGGAGGCAGGGGAGAAGAGGGCATTTGGTTTCAGGAGAGTTGCTTTTTGGCCCCACCTCTCAGACTAACAAGGTGTATAATCTTGGACAAATTGCTTCCCTTCCAAGGATTTGTTTCATTATGAAAACATCGGGAGGAAGCAGAGACCTAGCATTTGCTGAGACCCCGCCATAGGCCAGCGGAGCACCTGGTGACTTGCACAACCACATCACTTTGTCCTCAAAGTGTTTTTCTCATTTCACAAATAAGGAGACACAACAAGGAAGTTTCAAGTTATAAGGAAGAAAGGAGAGGATGCGTAGGAAAATGCTCTAGAACTATACAGCCAGATAACTTTTACTATTGTCTCTGGTTCTTTTTACTTGCTATTCCTAGAAGCAAATACATTTTTCACATTGTCCCTTCCAGGAGCCTCTCTCCCCTGCCCAGGTTCCTCTTCCCCTGGCTACACGACAGTCCTGAGTTGTCCTGGTACAACTCAGGTACAGGCATGACATACGTATCCACAAGGCTGAGCACTGGAATTGAGCCATTCTCCCTTGATTCCCCTCCTCCTGACAGCAACCCCCTTCTGTCTCCCAGACAGTCATTGTCCGGGCTTCCTGAGACTGTGTACACCGGGGTTACTCCACAACCACGGAGCAAACCTCTCTCATCCACTATCTCCTCCTTCCTGCCCACCTGCAGCCCATCGCTGTCTGGCACTGCCCTCTACTGGCTGGGTCTGGCACTACAAGGGGGTTAAAGGCTCTTTTTCCAGCCTGCCAAGGATTCCCATCTTTCCTTTGGGGCTTCTTTCCCATCTCAAGAAACCAGAACCTTCACGCTGCCAGTATGGTCTGGCCCCGTGGCTCTCTAGTCTTGCTTCCCAGAACTCTTGATTCACCCTCTTGGATCCAGCCACACGGCCTCCTTGCCATCCTTTCAGTCATTGAAAAGTCACCCACGGCACAGGCTGGTCCCTCCGCCTGGCGTGCTCATCCTTCTGCCATCCCCTTCAGCAAACGAGCTTTTCTTTAACCCCTCAGCTCCAGAATCACACCCTCTGACCCCATCTATCGAGATACCCAGTCCAGGTTCTTTAAAGCACCAAGGAATTCTTGCTTGCAACATTTACCACCATTGTAATTTGGCATTGATTTGTGATTCTTTAATAATGTCCATCTCCCCCCTGTCCTCACCCCTACTGTATTTTCACCCTGCACTTCTGCTCAGGCAGTCATTTAATATTTGCTGAATGAAAACATGAATGACAGTGACACACTGAGCTGAAAACTCTCGTCTGAACAGCGCCCTCCCCCGCCCCCATCAACCCTGCCTCCTATAAAAAGGGCCACCTGTCAGCTCTCCTGGGACAACCTTGCAAAGGTCTGAAGATGTCCACAGGAGCCCCTTAAGATTCAGCTTCTCCAGACCTCAGCTCCAGCTCACCCAGTTTTTCTTTTTTCTTTTTTTTTAGTATTTATTTATTTATGCACACAAGGGCTGGGGTACAGGCCAGAGATGCAGGAGGGTGCAAGGATTCACCAGAGACAGAGTGTCACCCAATTTTTCTTCATCAGAGTCTAGTCCTCGATATCTCCTCCTATCCTGGCCTCCTCCTTTGGTCGTGCCAACATCTGCCCACATCCTGCTCATAGGACAGGACCCAGAGGTGGACAGAGCTGACCAGATGACAGCTCCCCTTATTTCAAAAATCCATTCGTTCACCAACTATTGAACGCCTACTGGGGTCAAGACAGGTCAGGTGAATTGCCCAAGGCCACGCTGCTGAAATAGGGGAATGGGGATCCTATCCCTGCCCCTGGAACAACCTTCCTTCTCCGGCTGGCAATCCAGAAAACTGCCTTTCTCTCTAGGGACTCTGTACACCCTAAGGGCCACCGGGAAGGAAGCTGGCTCACCTGTATGGCCTCAGCCTTGGCCATGTCTCTCTCCTGCATGGCCTGCACAGAGGGCAGGGAGAACACACTCTTCACACACGTGTTCACCAGCTCTGCCCGCTCCCACACTCCCAGGGCAGGCTGCTTGTGGCTGGGGGAGACAGAAAGCACAGGCATGGCTTGAGAGCTCCTATGGCCAGAGCAGGAAGTTAAGGATGCAGGGCTGGGGTGAGGGTCATAATTGGGGAGAGTCAGAGCCACAAAATGGCAAGATGAGGTGGAGAGGAGGAGGGAGTGGGTATGGAGGGTGGACAGCCCTGGGGGCGACTAGGCAAGGGGAGTGGAGAAGGCACGGAACAGGTTGGGGGCACAGCAGAGAGGCTCCAGAAGAGACAGGGAGAGGGCAGGGGGGAAAAGGGCGGGGTCAGGGAGGGGGCCCCGTGGACACCTCAGCTCAGTCAGGGTCTCCATGGCCTGCTGGCGCGTGGAGCTCGAGAGGGAATCCAGTGGCTCCTCCTGGATCTGCCTCTGGTCAGGGGACCACAAAGGGGCCCATTGAGGAGCGGGCAGGCCACTGAAGACCCCAGGACCCAGGCCACACCCCTCACAGGGAGCAGGTGACGCAACCCCTCCCCCTGGGCACAGCTGCCCACGGTGCCACGGCCACCTGGCTCACCACTCAAACCCCATCCTGAGCCCTCGGTTCAAGGCCACCAATAACACCCCACACCCTAGCCAGCTGCACCCCACACATAGGGCTCAGTAAGAAATGTTTCAGCATGGTGGGGAGGTACATTTAAACCATGGCCTGGTTGCTAAGAGAGGTCTAGTGGAACGCCTTTAAAATGTTCTCCTAACTTATATAACATTAATGCAATGTTACTGTAAAAAAAGGAATTGGAAATAATTAGGAAAAAAAATGCCCTAATTACGTCTCACCTTTGATCTAGCACCTACACGTAATAGGCGTTCATTAATATTTGTTAAATGAAGGTATCAAGGGAAAGGATTTGTTTCTCTCTTTAAGGGAGCCAAAGATAAATAGGATTTTGGAAAATGTTGGTGGCTATCCCTGCGCACCCCATTCTGGTGGATAACAGACATGATTGTATTTAACAAACAGATAAGGTAACTCTAGGAAGTTCCGCACCAGGAGAGAATGTGGTCATCACAATAACCACCCCCAGGTGTGGGAGGCGCTCCAGCGAACTAACCAGTCAACACACAGGTACCGTCATGGTTATTATGGAACTGAGAAGAGTGGAGCTCAGAGAAGGCAAGTGGCTTGTCCGAGCTCTCACAGGTGGTGGAAGGCAGTTAGCAGGGAAACTGAGACCTAAGTCCTGCCTCCTCATCCTGTACTCTTCCTACCTCAAACCCAATGCTCCCAGTCTCATCAGTGGCTCCTGCTCAGGGCTCAGGGCTCCCGCACCCCACCCCAGAGCCACAGACCCTCTGTGGCTCCCGCACCATCATCTTCTTGATCATACTCTTCTTTCCTTCCACATTCAGCAGATCCTGGTTCTTCTGGAAGGAGAGGGCATTCTCAACCTTGGGAACAACAGAGGGCAGAAGCACAGAGTGACAGCCACAGGGAACCCAGCCCTCAAGGGCTGCATGTTCACCCCCACTAGCTACCGCTCACCTGCAGGCAAGTCAACCTGCTCCACCCAGCTGCCAGCCCCCAGCGTCACTCCAGAGAAATGAGAAACTAGAGGTGAACTTGGGGGTTGGGATGAGAATTTGAGAAAATCATGGTGGCCTAGAGGGGGTGGAGAAGTAGATAGTCCCTGAGATTAGCATTTAGAGGAAAACCAGATACCAAGAACTGCAAAGAACTCCCCTCTCTCCGTTCAACTAAGGGAGCAGAGGCAAGAGCTAGTGGGGCAGAAAGAGGCTCAAACCCTCAAGCTGAAATCTCATCATTAGTAGTACTTCTTCAGGTTCTCTAAAAGCTACCCTTCTGAGGGTGAATATTAGTTCAGTTAAGACATTCTGCTACCTGAGGGCGGAAATGCATTAGCCAAGGTCCAATTAATCTATTGTCTTTAGCTTAAGGCAAAAGAAACTAGCAGGAAATAAAATCATTTCACACAGCAAAGAAAGCAAAACAGGTGGCCTTGCGGACAGTGTGGTGGGTTAAAGATAACACAAGTTCTCCCTATTCTTCCCATCAGATGACAGGTTACCCCTGTCCCCCAGCTCATCTGGCCACTTGCTTGGGCCAAGAGAACACCGTGCCAGGGGTGCTGTGCCAGGGGAGCTCATAAGGGAACTGACAATTTCTACCTTTCCCCACTGGAACCGAGCCGCTGTTTGGGCCGCCCATATCCTTACTCCCCCAGCAGTCAGTGAACATTTCAACCATTAAGTTTTGGGGTGGTTTGTTCAACAATTGATAACAAACTGCAACCTGGTGGTAGAATTGTTAATTTAGGTCAGAGAAAGCCTACGTGCGGAGGTGAGTTCTGAGTGACAAGAAACAGGTGTCCAGGTGGTGACCTAGGGGTAAAGTCTGTCTGTCTCCCCAGATTGGAATGTTGGTTCACTGTTGTATCTCTTTTTCCTCAAACAGTGCCTAGCACAGAGTAGGGGCTCAATCAAATTTGTTGAATGATTGCAATAAAAACTTCTTTTTGTGCAGGTGTCATGCACAGAGTTCTGCATACATTACCTAACCCAGACATCAATTCAACTTTATTACGTATGTTTTACAGAAGAGAAGAACATTCCCAGCAGAAGAAACAAGTGCAAAGGCCCTGGGGTAGGAATGAATTTGGCATGTTAGTTCAGTTAGTATGGCAAGATCAAGGTGGACAACTAGAAGAATGCCATAAGATGAGGAGAGACACTCCCCAAATTCAGGGAGGACCTCCTCTTAGTCCTATCACCCTCACCCTACCCTGTACTGACCCCAGGTGCTGACGCTTACCTCTAAAAAATCACAGGACCTGGCCTTCCTTCTGGTCCTAGCCCCAGGTAGATCCCTGCCACCGGACTATCTTCCAACTGGTCTCTCCCACACTCTCTGTATCATGTCATGTCCTCCAGCCTGTCCAGCCTGCCTCCCACTGGCCCATCACGAAGCCATGCAGACGACCAACTTCACCTGCTACACTGGTTTTCTATGACCCCCCAAACAAGGTCTATTGAGGGGCCACAATCTGGGTTGAGCCTGTGTCCTAAAAAGGCCATTTCCATCCTTCTGCCTCCCTCCCACTTAGAGACTTTCTCACAATTCATTCAGTTGTTTCCAAAATTTGTATTGAACTCCTGTGATGTGCCAAGCACTGTTCTAGATACTATGACTAAGACAGACAGACCCACTGATTTAGGAGGGATACATTCTAGTCGAAAAGACTGACAAGAAATAAAATGAACTAGTAAAGCACCTTGGGCATCAAACAGCGATGAGAAAGGAACAGGGAGGGCTGTGGCTAGGGGCAATGTGGGGGCAGGGGTGGGGTAAGGCTGAGGGGTGGGGGGTGGAATTCTAGGAAAGTCGGCTGGGGTTTGGACAGGAAGCATACCAGAGCCATTTTGTTGTCATCCTCTCTCTTCCCTGGCACCTTCACCAGGCATGTGGCCACTTCTTCAAAGACCCCTGCATGTCAGTTTCCAGGAGAAGAGAGGGAAGGTTAGGAGATGGTGTAGCTAGGGAACCACAGTCCAGTCCCTCTCCCATGGGGCCTCCCGTTCTTACTCCCCAGCAACCAGAGTGAGTTTCTCCCTCAACCCTCAGGGGCACCCATTTCACTGAGTCTAAACTGGCATCTTTGTCAGGACCTTTAACACCCCACCACGGAGCCCTCTCCTGCCACTTGCCAGTCTTATTTCCCCCTGCTTTCCCTTCCATCACCCCCTCTGGCCACACGGTCCCCTGCCAGACCCAGGCAAGCTTCCCCTTCAGGGTCTTCGCACAGCTGGTTTCTTCTGCTGTCATACCCCCTTGCCAGTGAGGGGTCCCCTCCTTCAGGTCACTGTTCTTGCCTGCCACCTCTCAGAAAGCACCCCTCTGACCTTCAGACTGAAGGAGGGCCCACTGTGATCCCCCCATGCATCCTCCTACTCTCTCCTCTCAGTCATTGCACACTTCATCATCAAACACATTTGTTATCAGATATCCGCTGTTTTGTCAGCCCTTGGTGTCATCATCTTTGCCTTGTCTTCCTGTGGCCTACCCAATCAGGTAGCTTAGATGAGGCTGAAATCTGCAAGCCCCACCCATCACCCCTTCCTTCAAACAGGGGTGGGTCCCAAACCCAACCCTGGCCAATAAAGGAGTCCTTTGTCCCCAGCTAGTGTGATTAGTATGGTGCTGAGCAGGATCAATGCACCTCTTCATTTAAAGGGCTCTGAAGGGCCTCCCCGGTGGCCCAGCGGTTGAACACTGGGTTGCAAAGCTGCCCGCAGCCTCTGCAGCGCCGGTTCAATACCTGGCTGCTCCCCGGCCACCAGAGGAGGGTCCCACATGGTGCGCAGACCTCTCTTGTCACCTGCTACTCCCCTCAGCAGTGTACTTCGGTCCTTCTGCCTGTTCTGCTCCCAGCTCTGGCTCTGGTGAATTCTCTCGCCCTCCTGTGCTTCTGACTGTACCCAGTGCTTATATAAATAAGTAAATAAATCTTTTTTTAAATAAATAAATAAATAAATAAATAAATAAATAAATAAATAAAGGGCTCTGAAGACAACACAAAAGGCAGTAGGTCTCTCTCCTTCCAAGGTCAACATCACCAGGACCTATGAGAGTTCGGAAATTCAGAGCCATCTTGGCCACCAGAGGCTGTGGATGGTGAAGCAGAGACACTGCCTGCCCCCCAAGAAGTAGTAAACACCTAAATGCCAAGATATTGTTTTTTTTTTTCTTTTTTTAAGGTTTATTTATTTATTAAGATATTAGTTTTTAAGTACCATTTTCTACTAAAAGGAACAAAACTCCTCGGAGGAATGGTTGATTCTAGGATTTGAACAGGGGAAGTACAAGATGGACCTGAGACATCTTGTTCTATCTAGAAACAAGGAAGAGAGCTTAGAGAGTGATGGGGATATGTCAAAGGGAAACAGAAGCTTGCTTAAAGGGGAATCCACTGGTCCAATCGGGCAGAATTTGAGTATCACAGTAAATAATGGTAGCATCATAGTACAGTCCACTGAATAAATGAGGAAACCACACGTTCATGTCAACATATATAAATGGATAAATTGAAAGTTTGCTGAGGAATGGGATATTTACATAGCTTCAAAGTACCTCCCGACATGAAATTTATTGCAAAGGGGTAAATGATGGCTGCAGTGCAGAACCTTGTCAGCAGCCTGGTGTCAGATCACTTAGGGGAATGAAGTGAGTATCATCAGTAACGAAACAAATCAAAGCCATCAGACAGTGAGAAAAGCCATCAGCCCCTCTGTGCTGTCGCTGCCAAAGATGTGTGACATGAACCTGATCGTGAGGGAACATGAGACAAAACCCAGTTTAGGCACCTTTTACAAAAGAGCTGGACTGTAACTCTTTATGTATAAAAACATGAAATTCAAGGGAAAGTTGGGGTTGGAGGAAATAAAAAGAACCGGACCAAACAGTACAGTGAGTGATTCTGAATTGGATCCTTTTTTCTACGAAGAACATTACTGGGATCATTGGGACATTAGACTGGAGTCTAAGGATTAAATGGCAGAAGTGTAACAATATTAATTTCCTGTATTGATGGTTAGCTTTCGTCTTTTTTTGTAGGAAATAGACACTAAAATTCAGGGATGATAGGGGCATTTTTTGGCTTCTTATGTCAAATGATTCAGGAAAAAGACATTGTACTCTCAACTTTTCTACAAGTTTTATCACTTTAAATTTTTAAAAAATAATACAGGAGCAATAGAGGCATTTTTTCCAAAAAATTGAAAGAATTTTGCTATAAGCAGAATTCATTAAAGGAAACTCTAAAAAATAGGCTTCAGGCAAAAGGAAATCAATCCCAGAGGAAAGGTCTGAGATACAATAAGCATGAGATAAAAGAAAGAGGTTAATATTTGGGCAAATATAAAAATGTTAGCTATATAAAATAATAATGTTGTTTATGGAGTTAAGAAAAAGACAGAATTAAAATACATTACCATGATAAAATGGGGGAGGAGATTAAACGGAGTTAAATCATTCCTAAATCATAAACTCTCTGGGAGGCAAATAAATGCATGGATTAATTTGGACTTTGATTAGTTATATATGTACATTGTAGTTTCTAGAAAATCATTAAAAAGCTTAAAATGGTTTATAACATCCACACGAGTAGGGGAAGAAACAGGGAGAAGAAAAAACAACCCAAAACCACAAGAGGAGAGAAAAAAGCAGAACAAAGAACACAAACATAACATGATAAATAGATATCCAAATTATCCATAATTACGTTAGCTATAAATGGACTACGATTTGGAAAGCACAGTATTAGAAAGAAGACAATGCTACCTAAATTGATCTTTAGATTCAATGAAATTCCAATGAAAATCCCACAGATTGTTATTTTACTTAATGGAAATTGGCAAGCTGTTTCCAGAATCTGCATGGAAAAGCAAAGCACCTAGAACAGACAATCTTGAGCAAAAACAAAGATGGAGCACATACATTACTAGATATCAAGACTTACTCTAAAACACAATAATTAAGGGAATGGTTAAGGATAGACAACCAAAGAACAGAAAGAGTTCGGAAATAGACCTACGTATGTACTGTCACTTAATTTACCTCATAGGTGACCCTGCAATTAGTGGGAAAATGGTCCTTTCAATAAATGACCTCAAGCAATTAGATATCTCTGTGGGAGGAAATGAACCATAAGTCCCCTTTTTCACACCACTTTCCAAAATGAATAGTTTATTAAATTTGTAAATTTAATGCGAAAGACAAAACAACAAAGACTCTAGAAGAAAATACGTGGCTACTTTCAAAAACCTTTGATACACAACAATTTCTTAAACAGGAGACCAAAAGCAATAGCCAAAAATAGTGATTGGGTTCTTAAAAAGTAGAAAATCACAGACCTGGAAAAAAGAGTGCAATACATGTATCTGAGAAAGAATTCCCCAAATCAACAAGAAACAGATAACCCAATTTTTAATTAGCAAAAATATTTAAATAGCCTCTTCATAAAAGATATACAAATTACCAATAATTATATAAAAAAGATACTTAACATCAGTAGTCATCAAGAAATACAAATTAAAAGCACAAAGAAATATCACTAGAGAGGCCTCCCTGATGGCGCAAGGGGGTAAGCACCACACTATGAAGTAATCCACAGCCTCTGCAGCATGAGTTCAATCCCTAGGCGACCAGGGAGAAACCCGCATGGCGCAGCAGACCTCTCCTGTCTCTCCCGCTGCTCCCCTCAGCAGTGTATTTCAGTCAGTCTGCCTGTTCTGTTTCCCACTCTGTCTCTCGTGGATCCTCTCACCGCCCCCCATCTCTGGCCTGTACCCCAGCTTTTGTATGCATAAATAAATATTTTTTAAAAAAGAAAGAAAGAAAGAAAAAAGAAATATCACTAGATACCAGAATTATTGAAATTTTTAAAACTGACATTACCAAATGTTGGTGAGGATAAAGAATGATCAAAACTGTCACAAGTGGAAGGATAAATTAATTCAATCACTTTGGAAAAAAAATCAGACAATATCTATCAAAACCAAGCTTATGCTTATGCTATTACCCAGAAATTTCACTTTTAGAAAAGTGTATCTGTGCACCAAATACATGTACAAAATTTTCGTAAAAAATTCATTGCATTATATATTTTAAGTGGGTAAATTCTATGATATGTGAATTATATCACAATAATAACTGGACATTTACATGCAAAAGAATAAAGTTGAACTCCAGTTTCACACTATAGACAAAAATTCATTCAAAATAGATCAAAGTGGGCCTCCCCGGTGGCGTAGCGGTTGAGCGCTGGGCTGCGAAGCTGCCTGCGGCCTCTGCAGCGCCGGTTCCATCCCTGGCTGCTCCCCGGCCACTGGAGGAGGGTCCCATATGGCACGTAGACCTCTCCTGCCGCCCGCTGCTCCCCTCAGCAGTGTGCTTCGGTCCTTCTGCCTGCTCTGCTCCCTGCTCTGGCTCTTGGTGAATTCTCTCACCCTCCCGCGCTTCTGACTGTACCCAGTGCTTGTATAAATAAATAAATAAATCTTTAAAATAAAAAAAACAAAAAACAAAATAGATCAAAGTCCTAAATGTAAAACCTAATTTTAGAACTCTTAGAAGAAAGCACAGGCATAAATCTTCCTGATCTTGGATTAGGTAATGAGTTATTAAATATAAACCAAAACACACTAAAAGAAAAAATACAATTTGAATTGCATCAAAATTTAAAAATGTTTATGTTTTAAAGGGCACCATTAAAAAAGTGACTAGAGAATCCACAGGTTGGGAAGAAAATATTAGCAAATTATATCTGATAAGGCACTTATATCTAGAATATATAAAGAATTCTAACAACTCAATAATAAGAAACATATAACCAAAGCTTTTTCAAATGGGCAAAGATTTGAATTGACACTTCTCCAAAGAAGATAACCTAGTGGCAGATTAACATATGAAAAGAAGTTCAACTTCATTAGCCAGCAGAGGAACACAAGTCAAACTACAATGAGATATTTCTTCACACCCATTAGTATGACTGTAAACAAAAAACCAGGCAATAACAAATGCTGATAAGGATGTGGAGAAATTGGAACCCTCACGCACTGGTAGGGATATAGAATGTTTCAGCCACTTTGGAAAACAGTGAGCAGTTCCTCAGATGATTACACACAGGATTATTACATGGCCTAGCAATAATATTTCTAGGTATATGTCAAAGAGAAATGAAAAGATATCCACACAGGGCCTCCCTGGTGGCCTAAGGGTTAAGTCTCAGTGCTATCACCCCTAGGGCCTGAGTTCAATCTCCAGCCAGGGAGCTAACCCACATATAGTGCAGCAGACCTCTCTTGTCTCAGCAGTGTATTTCAGTATATCTGCCTGTCCTGCACCCCACTCTGTCTCTGGTGAATAGTCTCAGCTCCCCCCACCTCCAGCCTACACTGCAGTTCTTCTATGCAATCAATCAATCAATCAATCAATAAATAAATAAATAATAGATTTGAAAAAGAAAAGATCCACACAAAAATGTCACCAAGAATACTCAGAGTAGCACTATGCAAAAAGACTGAAAGATGGAAACAACCCAAGTGTTCAACTAATGAGTAAATGAACAAAAAGTGATACAGCCACACAACAGAACATTGCCCAGCCGTATGCAGAAATGAAGTGCTGATACACACCACAACCTTTAATGAACTTTGCTAAGCTGCTGATACACGCCACAACTTTGAATGAACTATGCTAAGGGGCAATCACAAATGACCATGTTTGGGGATTCCATTTATATGAAATGTTCAAAAAAAGTAAATCTGCAGAGCCAGGAAGTAGGTTAGTGGTTGTCTGAGGTCAGAGGACATGGATTAAGGGTGATGTCTAAGGGGTTTGGAGGTTATTTTCAGAGTGATGAAAATGTTCCAAAATTGATTGTGGTGATGATTGCACAGCTCTATATTTTAAAACTATTAAATTGCATACTTTAATAGGGAATTTCTATGGTATGTAAATTGTATTTCAGTAAAACTTTTTTGTTAAAGATTAAGTTGCAAATACAATTCCTCTATATCATCAGCATTATTAGCACAAAACAAGAATTGCATTAGAAAATAGGCATGATTCATGATAGCAATAACAATTATAAAGAATCTGGAAATTAATCTATCAAAACATGTACTATATCTTTGTGGAGAAATTTTAAATTCTAGTTAAAGGCATATCTTCTATAAAGGAATATTTGAATCGATGGATTAGTAAATAATATTCTAATAAAAATACCGACAAGATTTTTTGAATACCTAGACAAACATATATAAAGTGTGTGTGGAAGGAGGGTCTACTAATAGCCTCTAGGGCATGATGTCCAGAATAATTTTAAGAAGAACTTTAAAGAGGAATTCTTACTCTATCAGATATTAATACATGTTTACAAAGTCATGATAATTTTTTAAATCACAATATGATGTTGGTGCATGAACAAACAAAAATATTTGGAGAGGGCCACCCCTGGTGGCGCAGCGGTTGAGCGCTAGGCTGCGAAGCTGCCTGCAGCCTCTGCAGCACCGGTTCGATCCCCGGCTGCTCCCCGGCCACCTGAGGAGGGTCCCACATGGCGCACAGACCTCTCCTGCCGCCCGCTGCTCCCCTCAGCAGTGTACTTCGGTCCTTCTGCCTGCTCTGCTCCCCGCTCTGGCTCTGGTGAATTCTCTCACCCTCCCGCGCTTCTGACTGTACCCAGTGCTTGTATAAATAAATAAATAAATCTTTAAAACAAAAAATTTGGAGATATAAAAAAAATTGGGGAAAAGTATTCATACCATCAAAAAATGGCAGGAGATTAATTTTCAGAACTCCTGTATACTATAAGTGACCCCCAGACAGGACCCTCAGGTTTCACCCAGGTGAGCTGAGCTTAGAGCCGACCTGCTCCACTGGTCACACTTTGACTTTAGGGATGAAATTTACTAGGAAGAAAGAGATATACATTTTGAGAGAAAGGTATAGTTAGTTTGTGGGCAGAATAAATAGTATTATTAAATGGAGATATTAAAGTTAAGAAAATTGAAACTCAGAGGAATTAAGTAATTTCTCCAAAGTCACAGAGCAAGCAGAGACTGAGTACTACATCTCTTGTGTGAAACTAATGTATTGCAGGTTATCCCCTGTCCTCTCTCCTACCTGCCTACAAGTCTGAATACAGAGTTTTCCAGATCAGTGCCCTCTCTGAAGGTGTCACCCTTGCCTTACTCACCCTCCGGGAGACTTTGGAAGGCTGTGGTGTCCTTGTCCAAGGCATCACAGGCAGGAAATCCCAATGGGAACTGGCCTACCTCGATGCCAGTTGTCTGGTTCCAGGACCGCAGATTCTCTTCCAGGGGCCCAGTGTTGTCATTCTCAGAATAATCCTGCTGGCTGCTCAATGTCAAGGTGGAGGTGTCACTGAAGATGAGGCTGGATCCCATGCTCAGAGTGTCATTGGCACCCAGGACCAGGGTCATGCATGAGGGTGGAGAAATGGTGGTGTTGGGTCTGTGGGTGCTGGAGTGCACACTGACCCCATCGCTGGAGGCAGGAATCAGGGTCAAGCATGAGGACTGTGTGACAGTCATGTTCAAATCAGACTTGGGGTTGCCATTTGAAGCCACATTGATGGTTTCCTGGGAAGTAGTGTTCCAGGTTGTACCAAAGGTGCCTTTAGAAACAGACCCAGAGATCTTATGTGACACCAGAGACGTTATGATGGTCTCCTTCATGTCTGGGATGAGGTTCCCACAAGAACCAGGAGCTGCCTTCAGGTCCACCTTGGAGATGTTTCTCGAGCCCAGGCTGAAACACTGATTGAAGTCGGGATCCTGAGAAGAGTTTGATCCTGGAACCAGGGGCACTTTTAAGTTCTGCCTGGAGATGCAATGACCCAGAAGCAAGCTTTCTCTTGAACGGGGCCTTGTATATGGGTTCAATTCAGCCCTGGAAGGATTGGAGTTGCTCTTACCCAATTCAAAATTTTTGTTTGAGAGGGAATTTAAGGGCTCCTCAGAGCAGACCTCCGAGCTCAAACCATGGATCTCTATAGAGCCAGGGCAGAGAATAAGGTCTGAGGCTGGATCTAGGGCTACCTCTGAGTTAGGCCTCGAGATGTGGTTCAAATCCAGGCCTACGGCTTCACCAAAGTGGGAAGTGGAGTTCTGGAGGGAGGGTGGAGACACAGACCTGCTATCACTGGGTCTGGAGGTGTTATCAGGCACCAGGTCAGGGGCCTCCTCTGAGACAGGACTAAGATCTAGAATGGTAGCCGAGCCAGGACTCGGGGTTGGATTCAAGAGAGGAACAAGGGTCATGTCTGTATCAGGCCCAGAGACAGTGTCAGAGTCTAAACTCAGGGTCCCTGCAGAGTTGAGCCTGGGTGTCATGTCTGAGTCTTCACGGAGCACCAGGCTAGCCCTTAGACTCAGGGCCATGCCCGGCCCGAAGCTCTCTCAATGCCACAGTCCCCTTCTCTCCAGTAGCTGACTGTCGAGCTTTCTGCAATGCTCCTGAAAGAGAGAAAAAGCAAATTTAGCCGTGCCACACCTGTTAAAACCTTTCCAGGGTTGGGCTTCCCCTGGTGGCACAGGTAGTTGAGCGCCATGCTGTGAAGCTGTCTGCAGCCTCTGCAGCACCAGTTTGATCCTGATCGGCCAGGGAGGGTCCCACGTGGCGCGGCAGACCTCTCCTGTCTCGCCTGCTGCTCCCCTCAGCAGTGTATTTCGCCAGTCTGCCTGTTGGGTTCCCCGCTCTGTCTCTGTTGAATCCTCTCACCCTCCCACACATCTGGCCTGTACCCCAGTTCTTGTATAAATAAACCTTTAAAAAAAAAACCTTTCCAGGGCTCCCCAGTATCCATGGGATGAAGACCATGGTATGACTTACAAGATCTTCATGACCACGCCCAGTCTACCCTTCCACCCCATCCTGTCTGCTTTCCACCTCACTCTAGTTCCAGCCACATCCCATGTGCCTCTCTGCTCTGACCACACCCTGCACCTTTCAGCTCCTGCCCTTAGCAGGTACACTTTTCTTGGTTTGAACACCCCCTGTCTCACCATAATCTTTTGCCAAGCCCATTCCTCCAAGTAAACTATTTTCCACACTGTGTTCCAATGATTCATGTGCTGAGGCCCACTAGTGATGACCACAGGCTGGCAAGAACTCCATATCTCTTAGTCTCTAGGGCACCCCCAACATAGTGCCAGATGTCCAGGAGGAAGTCCACAAATACTAGACAAATGAGGCACTACACCCACTGAAGACAGAAAAAGGGAAGAAGGAAGCTCCTTGTGGGTTACACTACTTCCAGCCAACTGTTAATTTGCTAGAACCACCCTGCAAGTGACCACAGAACTAGATTCCCAAAGCAGCCCCAGCAGAGCCACCTACTGCCCTTAACAACTTATCTGTTCTGAGTGAGGCAGGCTTCATGGAGGAAAACCTGAGGCAATCATTCAGCAGAGAACCTGCGTCAACCCAACAACCTGCTAGGAGAACTTCCCAACTTTCCCCCAGGAACCCCACCCGACACTAGACCACCCCTCCTGCAGGAATCATGGGGACAGCTTACCTGCATGCATGGTGTTCCTAAGCAGGAGTGGGGCCCTGGGTGGAGACACAAAAGGGGACCAAGTCAGGCTTAAGTATGGCCTTTTCAATAGTCTACAGGCCAGACATGCAGCATGCATATCTGTTAACAAAAGCCCTACTTGAGAGAAAGAAAGAGAGAGAGAGAGAGAGAGAATGACAAAAGTTAAATATTCTTCATCCATTACAGACTTAAGAAAGTGGAGGCCAAGGGAAGGTAGGTCATCATGCCTCTGGTACTCAGGGCCACCAAGAACATCTTTATGTCACCCATCTGCTTAAAATCTTCCTCAGCTTCTTCTTGTCCAATTATTTTTCTTTTTTTATTTTTTATTTATACTATAGCTGGGGTACAGGCCAGAGGTGCGGGAGGGTGAGAGGGATTCACCAGAGACAGAATGGGGAGCAGAACATGCAAACAGAACAAAAGCACTGCTGAGGGGAGCAGTGGGTGCGACAGAAGACATCTGCCACACCATGTGGGTATCTCCCTGGCCGGCCAGGAATCCAACCCCCACTGCAGAGGCTGCAGACAGCTTCATAGCGCTGTGGTTAACCCTCTGCACCACCGGGGAGGCCCTACTTTCCAATTCTTAGTAGGACCTGAAAGGCCCTTCGGTGTCTGATCCAATTCCTTTTCACCCTTCTTGACCCTTCCCACTCCCTTCCTACTCTATTTCACTATCCCTCAACTCTTAGTTTCTCTGTAGAGGCAGGCTCCCAGATTTGGTCTGGACCTTCCACAGGTTGGGCAAGTCATCCTCCAGCCTCCTTCCTCAGCTAACACTTATAGCGTCATTCCTTCAGATTTCAGTTCAAACATTAAGGGCTCCCAGGACCCTCCAGACAGGTGTAAGTGTAAGTCAGACATTTTACCCACTTCCACTTTCTTAGCACACAATATCTCATTTCCCCACCAGGCAATAAGATTCCTAAGAGTCTAACACAGCTCTTGACACACAATAAATATTTAGTGAATGAGCTTGTTACTTCATCTTTTCCTTCATTCACTCATCTATTCCTTTTCTTGTCCATCTTATCACTTACTCTCTTGTTAGTCATTCATGCACTCACAAAATCATTTACTCCATGATTTACTGTGCATCTTTATAGCTTGATTTTAGAGAAACCATCGATTTGGAATGATATGATCCTGGGTTCAAATCCCACCTCATCCCCCTGCTAGTGTTAGTCAGCTTGGGCAAGAGACTTTACCCCTCAACCTCCTCATAGCTCTTAAGTTAAGGGGAGCTCAAGGCCTGCCACCCAGGATGGTTGTAGTTTCAGTGTCCAGCACGAAGCACATGGCCCCCCAAAGACTTTCTCTAAACAAAAGCTATCTGTCCCATTACCCCCCACCAGACACCGTGGGCAAGGAAGAGCAAGGTGTTCAGAGATACTGGGGGCTTTCTTCATCCCGAGCAGGCAGCTTTGCAGCCTGCCACAGAGGCAGGAAGCATTCACATGCCATCAGTACCCAGAGGCAATTTTACCCTAAATCTAAGGAAATTTTAAATTTCAGGGTTCCTTGCTTGCACAATCCTATTCCAAAGGGATTGTACTGGGCCTCCCTGGTGGCACAAGGGGTTAAGATGCAACCTATGAAGCTATCCACAGCCACTGCATCACGAGTTAGATCCCCGGCAAGGGAGCTACCTACATGGCACAGCAGACCTCTCCTGACTCACCTGCTGCTCCCCTCACTAGCGTACTTTGGTCTGCCTGTTCTGTTCCTCACTCTGTCTCTGGTGAATACTCTCACCCCCTCCCCCCGCACCTCTGGCCTGTACCCCAGTTCTTGTATGCATAAATAAATAAAACTTAAAAAAAACAAAGGCTGAATTTGAAACCTGCTCTCTCACAAGTAGTATAAGCCTTAGCAGGTTGCCTTGCCATACCAAGCATCAGCCTATTATTCAGTCCACAAGATTACTGCAGGGACTAAAATGGGGTCGTGCACATAGTGATGATCCCAGCAGCTGGCCTGAGGTAGACCCTCAATAAATGTTCCTCCTCACCATCCTTTCTCATCTTGGCAAGGGTAGGGTAGTGGGACTTGAAAAAAAGACAACATCTGGTTTCCAAGCTCTCTGCCTTCTCTTTCCCCCAGCTTATAAGAGTCCCTTCCTGGGTTTTTTCCTCCCATCTCCCTCACCTCCCCCAACTCCCACACCCACTACATCCTCACAACTTCATAGTCTAAACTCTTTCTCCATGAGCCTTGAGCTACAGATATAAAGTTCAATGTGTTACCTCCACCTGCGGCATCCACATGGTAACAGAATTCAGCTTTAAACCAAAGGTATGAAGTTCTAATTGTGGAATTACAACCAGAGGGGGGACACTTTAACCCAGGGGGGTGGGGTCAAGATGGTAATTGACTTGTGGAGGCTACCCCCACCCCTGGACTTTTCCAGAGCCTCCCGTTAGCTTATCTAGGTTCCCCTGAATCCACGCCAACGTTATAGTCTTTGTGAGGTCACCATGACTCAAGAATCCCCAGCCAATGAGGTCTCTGCTCATATCTAATAGTGAGAAGAAGCAGGAAGATGTTTTTCAAAGAAGGACCTATCTTCAGCCCCCCTCTCATACCTGGAAATGACCTTGTTACAGAGATATCTCCATAAAAGGGGGAGGTACCATGCTCCCTGCCCCCATTTAACTAAGAATGAAGCTGAGCAGCCAGGTAAAGCTATATAACACAGAAGGCAGGTGGGCTCTAAAGAAAAAGGAGAAAAGTCTTGCTTCAGCAATGTGATATGTGTCCGGTACTGCTGGGAAGGAGACATGAAAGGAGAGGTACAGAGGAGAAACATGTAGAAACACTTGAGACACTCTGGTGAGAGACACTTGGGGAGGTTGGCAATGGCAGCCATTATCTTGACAATGGTATCCCTGTAACAGTATCTCATTTTGTCCCAGTTTTCTGGGACAGAACCCTTTTCCTATGGTTCCCTGCCACAAGGTGCCTTAGACATGTGGCAAGCTCTCGGGCCTTAGCAGACCCCATTTCAGGCCAACCCTGTTTGGCAGGGTATTTACCTACCAGGAGATGGGTAATTTGGGATGTTTTATTGGAAAACTATTATTCTTTCTTCTCTTCCATCTCTAAGCACACTAATTCTATTAAAGTTCTTTCACTCAGTCTGCTTTGCCTTTGTGTGCACTGATGGCTGTACCCCTTTAGAGCATGCAAATTTGGGGGTCCTGCGGTACCCCTTGGTTGCCCATGAACTGTTATAGGGCAGCCCCGATACAAAACGGGTTACCTGACTGTGGGTCCTCACCCACACACTTAGAAAGGACTTATCAATACTCTACTGCAGGCACACACGAAAGGTTAATAAAAGGTTTATTTACAAGGGAAGGGCAAATGAGGAAATGTACAACTCAGGGAGAAAAGTGGGAGACAAAGTTTTAAATGAGTCCTATCCGATCCGCCGATCTGGAATCCCAAATGGCACTCTGAGAGCTGGCCGCAAGCCAGGAGCCATGAAGCCAGGAGGTAAGCAAGAGAGCGAGCCCCCCAAGGCCCACGTGTTTGGTTATTATACCAACCCTGGCTGCTTAACTCCACCCTCAGGTCCCAGCCACCTTCCCTTTGGTGGTGACAGGATTTGTCTTTCCCAGTGTCCTGATGGCTTTGGTCTGGAGTGGGAGTGGAGTCCACAAAGCCTGCATGGAATTAGCTCAGGACATCCTTTTCCCCCTAACAATTCTCCCCTAACAGAATGACTTCACTCAAATACGGACTGAGTTCCTCGCAGTGTATTCATACTTCCCTGTAAAAACCACTCACTTTATGATCTTATGCTCCATTGATCTTAGGGTGACAGCCTGATCCCTAGGAACACTGCAGGGTTTAGAGTACAACTCTTGCAAGGTGGAGTTTCGTAGGCTGGGAGGTGTATGCAAAAGCTTTGGAATCAGGTGATCTGTGATGAGGAAACAGACACACAGAGGAGATATTGGCCCTAGATCACAAGATAGGACTTAGCCTGTAAGCACTAATCTTTTCCCTGCTTCACCCAGCCTCCTTGCCCCAGGCACAGATAACAGTGCAGAGCAGGGTGGGAATGGGCCTGTAGACCCAGAACATGAAACCTACATTCCATGATAAGGAAATAAAGACACTGATCTCTTTCTTTAAAAAAAAAAAAAAAAAGCTTTCTAGCAATAACTAATTAAGAATACTGATGAGCTTGAAAAACTTCACTAAGCACCAATTGCTAAGAGATAGTGGAATCATCCTATCCACGATGCTTTTTCACCTATACCTAGCTCAGTAAATTTCAGGGAATCAGTATGTCAGATGTTCTAAGGCCTGCACCCCTAAAACTACCTCATCACACAGAGTTCCCATGGATGAGCACCTCATAGTGAATTTCCCCCAGTCCATTTTAGATCTTGTTTTTCTGCACCCTCCCCTCTCCCTTCTCCCCTACCTGCTTGCACCTAACGCTGCACCTTGGCTCCCTCCCCCTGTTGAGCCAGCATCCTCAAAGCTCCTCCTTGAAACAAGGCCAAGTTTTCTCTCTTGAGCAAAAAAGCCCTTTCCTCTATCTTGCTGCTTACCCAATCTCTCCACTTGCTTGTTAGCCGCAGTCCTAGTAAGCCTCTCCCAAGAACCCTTTCTAACTGCTCCCTCTCCATTTCTGGCCACTTGCTTCTAATTATCCATCAAGTCCTTCCAATTTTGCCACTTGCCAAGGAACAAAACCTGCCACCCCAAAAACACGTCTTAGGCATAAAGATTATTTCACAGGATGGGCTCTAAAAAGTGTGTGGAGCCACCCCCCACCGCCTTTTGCAATAGATACTTGTATGGAGGGAACATCTCCCTACCTAAGGGGTCTTGCTCAATATACCTGGGAAAACTAATCTCTTTAATGCCATGCTTGGAGAAGGCAGCAAGTTAAACCTGCACAACAGTCAAAACTGTGACCTCCCATAACTGACCTCCCTCTTCCCTTCCCCAACTTCTCTTGCTTTGAAGTTGTTTAAGGAGATGACTTAAGCCATTTTGGTGAATTACTCAGTTTTTAATGAACTTTTTTTCCCTCTTGTCAACCCATCTGATGTTGATTATTTTCTAACTTAGAGAAGCCAAGAGGGAAAAAAAGAATCGCCCCCTCTCCCATGTAAAAACATTTTACAGATTTTTGCTCTTGGAAGTTGTTTCTTTCGAATGTTGACTCTCCTGGTCTCTTCCTGCTTTTGATCTCCTGGAGACTTCAGGGATTTGTTTTTTCTATTTGTCCCAAGCTTATAATTTTGATTTCTTAGAGGCTTCCTCTGATAAGAACTTCTTTGTCATTAGAGAAGTACATAGTCTATGTTGAATGTTATGGGGAAGAATCGGGATGTAGGCTGGGAGCACAGGGGGAGAAAAAGTTCACCAGAGACAGCTTGGAGAACAGAAAAACCAGATTTATTGGGATCCACTGCAAAGAGGAGCAGTGGGCAAGACAGGAGAGGTCTGCTGTGCAGAGAGGAAGGTTCCCCACATCATTGATTGGTTAGGATGACTGGTCGTGGGTGTGTCCAGACTAAGGATCTCCATCACCAGCTTAAGGCTGCTTCTCAGGGCAGTCCCATCCACTCCCTTCATCCATTCAAGCCTCCCAAACTTGCTTGCTCCTGGGCAAGGAGTGGGGCTTAGTTTTTAACTTTAGGAATGATATCATGACATTGGATTGCTCTTTTTTTTTAAGATTTATTTATTTATACAAGCACTGGGTATAGTCAGAAGCACGGGAGGGTGAGAGAATTCTCCAGAGGGGAGAGCAGAGCAGGCAGACTGACGAAGTACACTGCTGAGGGGAGCAGTGGGCAGCAGGAGAGGTCTGCACGCCGTTTGGGACCCTCGCCCAGGCAGCTGGGGATGGAACCGGCGCTGCAGAGATTGCAGGCAGCTTCGCAATCCAGCGCTCAACCGCTGCGCCACCGGGGAGGCCCTGGATCTCTCTTTTTTAATTCCTTCTTCTTTCTTGCTTTCTTTAGGATGACTAACTTCGCCTTCCATCTTTCCCTCCTTCCCCCTCCCCCCCTTACTCTCTGTTGGGAAAGTACATAGTCTACGTCTGTCTGTAAGGTCAGGAATGGCCATGGAGCAGGTTTTCTATAATCCCATGCAGATGGGGTAAAGGAGGAGGAGTCCTGGAGATCTCAGTGGGTTTGCAGGCTTTTATTGGGATTACCAGGTACACGACAGGCAGGGGGCTGGGGGGCCGGGAGGCTGGCAGGCCTCCCAGCCCCCAGCAAGTCTTCACTCTGGGCTCTCCGGCCTTCTCTCATGTTCTCTCTGCTCTTCTCATGGCTCTGCTTCTCTCTCGGCTTCTGCTGGTGTCCCCATGACGCCACCCTTAAAAGCCCAGTCTTAGCCCAGGTGAATCCTATCTACCTAGGCCCACACCCTACTCCAGGTGCCCGCCATTAGGCATGCATTCGGGACCACAGGTTCCGTCATCTATCCTAATGGCGGGAGGGCAGAAAAGCCTGATACTTTTACCTTACCCTACAATCCACCCCCTAAGGGTTTTCTGCCAGAAAGTCTATACAGGTCATATATGTTTCTCTTGGCAATATGAACACTGCAGCCATGGCCCATAAAAGTACATAGAATATAACTGAATACATAAAATAAACAGAACACAAGTCCAGGCAGGGCCCCAACCTAGTGGCAAAAGACTATTGGCACCAGCAGATGATCCACCAAATCTGCTGCCGAAGGCACTGCTCATTTAAGGGAGGGGAACCACTCACAGAATCTACTGTCACACGCCAGGAGCTATCAGGCTTCCTGGCCTTCTCTGGCTGTAGTCTCGGCTACAAGCCACACACCGCATCCACCCCCAGGATGCACTGACTCTGGGATTGGTGATTCTATTATGTTGGGGGTAATCGCCAACCCTCAGGGTTTCTGTCTGCAGTCGCTCCAACACTCGGCCTTCATAGCCACCAATGCGACTCGCAGACCCCTGCACTCAGGCCAACCCACTGCTCAAGCACATGGGTCGGGGATCCAAACTCTACATGCGGCCTCTCTTGGGTCCCCTCTTCGGCTTGGGCTCCACCCCAAGTCACGTTCCCCACACGTCCCCCAAGGACGGGTTCCTCAGCATTTCACCCTCACTCAAGAATGAGCAGGGCATCACCCAGGGGTGATTTTAAGAGACTCACTGGTCTTCAGCATACTTAGGCTGCTTAACAGCCGCTCAGGGCTTCTCAACTTAGCACCAGCTTTTGCTTTCTCAAAATTGGCTTTTTTCCTCTGCCTGATGCTGGGCATACACAGGCTGCTTTTGGCCATCAAGGCCCACTGGCCACCCCCAGATTCCCATCTCCTGGGGTGTACAAACAATAGCATTCTCCCCCAGGGTCCCAAAAACTTAACTTGCCAAAGTTCCTCCACCTTCTGGCGGGATTGTTAGTCCAAGTCCATTAGTCCAAGTCCGTTGGCCTCTCCTGCATCAGCACTGACGAGCTCCGAATCGTGGTCCTCTCTTCCCCGACGATTCTGCTGCCTCAGGGGTCATTGGCTGGTCCTCTCGGGCATCTTCTCCACACAGCTCCTGGACCTTGTCCATCTTCTGTGCTGCCATGGCGCCTCCAGCGCTGTCACAGGCTCAGTCTGCTACTCCTGAGGTCTTTGGAGGGCTCCATACCCGTCTGCATGGATCATCTTGCTGACTTACGCCAATTGTAAGGTCACGAATGGTCACGGAGCAGGTTTTCTATGATCCCATGCAGACAGGGTAAAGGAGGAGAGAGTCCTGGAGACCTCGGCGGGTTTGCAGGCTTTTATTGGGATTTACCAGGTACACAACAGGCAGGGGCGCTGGGGGGCCGGGAGGCTGGCAGGCCTCCCAGCCCCCAACAAGTCTTCACTCTGGGCTCTTCGGCCTTCTCTCATGTTCTCTCTGCTCTTCTCATGGTTCTGCTTCTCTCTCAGCTTCTCTGCTCCTCTGCTTCTTTCTCAGCTTCTGCTGGCGTCCCCGTGACGCCGCCCTTAAAAGCCCAGTCTTAGCCCAGGTGAATCCCATCTACCTAGGCCCACACCCTACTCCAGGTGCCCGCCATCAGGCATGCAGTCAGGACCACAAGGATCCATCATCTATCCTGATGGTGGGAGGGCAGAAAAGCCTGATACTTTTACCTTACCCTACACTGTCCTTCAGGGTTACTTTTGCCGTTTTAACTTGCCTGCTTTACCTAGCAAAATCTAGAATGAATACCATTCCAAATCTAGAATGAATACCTCCAGAAAAAATTAAAAAACACAGAGACCATAGAAGAGTTTAACTCCCATCACCCATCACCCAAATACATACTATTGTTACCCCATTTTAATCTATTTGTTTTTTAAACCCTACTAATTAGTCATTATTGCTTTATGCATCAATATTTGTTTCCATTTAGTCAATAGCTTAGTAATACCTTGGCTGATGGGTTTTTCAATTGCACCTTGGACCTTCCATCTGAAATTAATTTCCTTCTGCTTGAAAACTAGTCTTCAGTATTTCCTTAATAAGAGTTTGTAGTGGTGAGCTGTTTTAGCTTTTGTTTGCCAAATGGACCTCTTTATTTTATCCTCACTCTTTACCAAGCAAGTTCACACCCTCACCCAAAAGACTGGGTCTCTTGCCCTCTGAGGGAAGAATTCACCAGACAACACGAGGTACAGCTGAGCCAGGCAACGCTTTATTAAAGATTCATGCATGAGGGAGCCAGTACAGATAAGGAGAATTTAGCCTAGCTCCTTGGAGAGAGTTAGGAGGAGGTATTGAAGGGGTAAGTCTGGAGGCAGGGACGCGGGAGCAGCAGCAGAGCTTTCTCTAGGTTGGGCTAGACCCAGACAAGCGCAGAGTTACCTGACAACTGTGTATGCAGCTCCAGCCTTCTCCCTCCAGGAGACTATGAGCTGTCATTAGCTGGATTCTAATGTTTTTGTTTGTTTGTTTAGCCTGGTGCCTCATGGTCATTGCCTTGGGTCAAATTGTTTGGACAGGGTTCTCCAGTCCCTGATTTAGTACACCTGTTCAAACAGGACTTGGGGCAACTTACCCTACCGGATTGCAGTTTCTTTTACCTAGGTTGTCTCGCATGTAGAATTCTGTTCTGTTTTATTTTAGCCCATCCAAGTTAATATTTCACTGCCATCTGACTTCCATCAACACTGTTGAGAAGTCGGTCTGCCACCTTTTGAGTGATCAATTTATTTTTTCCAGATTTTTTCACTTTGGTGTTCTGCAATTTTGTTAGGACACAGGTTGGGCTGTGGATTTACTTTCATTTTCCCTATTTGGGATGCATTGAGATTCCTAAATCTGGTGATTAGGGTTCATCAATTATTTGAACATTTTTCCAGAAATACTAGAAAATATCACCTTTTCCCCATCTTCCTCCTAAACTCTGATTCGGTGCATGGTAGATTCTCTCTCTCCACTGTTCCCTAACCTCCCTTTCATACTTTCCATTTCTTTGCTTCTCTGTGACAATTTCTGGATAACATGTTTAAATCTTTTCTAAGTATTTAATCAGCCGGGTCCAAGTTAATGTTAAACCTGTCAGTTTTTAGTTTTAATTGTATTTTTTTTTTTCATTTATAGAAGTTCTATTGACTCCTCAAATCTGATTGGTCACTGTATAGTCTATCAGTTGTTCATATTTTCAAATTATTTTTAAAAATTTCTTTAAACATAAGCTCCTATGTCCCACAATTTTGAATTCTAGCACTTTTATGGATCTCATTCTGCTGTTTACCAGCTTTCTGTCATTTTTCACTCATAGTGCCTTGCCTTATTTTCTTACGAGTTTTGGGAAGGTTGGCTGAGCTGCTCATTTTCCTTGAAACTTTGCCTGGGAATCCTTTTAAGACCTGGTTGAAACTGTGTTCCCCTGAGAAGACTTGTTTTTGTTTTCCTAGTCACTGGGGTCCACTTACAGGGGGCTACTTTTAATTAAATTCGACCATTTAGAGTTTGTAGACCCCCCAGGCAGTATGCACACTTGTGTGAAGGACAGCCTGGGGCTATTCATTCTCAGAGGAACTTTTTATCCCACCATATACTAATATCCAAACAGACAAGCAAGTTTCTTTTTAGCCCTTTCTGAGGGCAGTCTTTGAAGTACCATCTTTATGAAAGTGTATCTAACCAAAATCCCTACCTTGGAGGAAGGGAACCTAGCCTTTATTTTGTCACCATAACCTGCATACCTGCATAGTTATCAAAGTGGAAGCTGTGGGGTTTGGCAAAATTCCTCTGCAAAAGTCGACCTTGACCATTGCTTACCTCTCAAGGCTTCTGCCTTCGTGTCATTTTTTTTTGGGGGGGAGAGGAGGTCTTGCAGATTCTTTACTATTACATCAGCTTAGAGATAGACTTTAAAAGACTATTTTTATTTTGTCCAACATTTATTTTCATTGAGAGGTTGATTCAGTGTTTCTGGTTCCTTGTACTGCTAGAACTGTTGCCCATTCCTACCATTTCCTACTACACAATTTCTGCTTTAGCAAATAATGGTTTTTCTTAACTCACAGTGATGTTTCTTACCTCTATACCTTTTCTCATGATGTCCCCTCCATCCAGAATACTCTTTCCCGGGCCTCCCTGGTGACGCAGGAGGTTAAGCACAGCACTGTGAAGCTATCCGCAGCTTCTGCAGCTCAATCCCCGGTTGGCCAGGGAGGTGATGCGCGTGGTGCAGCAGACCTCTTCTGTCTCGCCCACTGCTCCCCTCAGCAGTGTATTTCAGTCAGTCAGCCTGTTCTGTTCCCCACTCTGTCTCTGGTGAATCCTCTCATGCCCCACACTTCTGGCCTATACCCCAGTTCTTGTATGCATAAATAAATAAATCTTTAAAAAAAATGCTCTTTCCCTTATACTCCCCCACCTATGTCACCTGAATATCCCTTACTATCTGTCAAAACCCAGTAAGTATCTTCTCCTAGAAGTCCTCCAGGATGCCTTCCCCACAGCTGGCTTGGGACTTTCTTCTCTATTCTTGCAGCATGGATCAGAACACTTAGGACAGTGTGCTATAAATTTCTGGTTACTTATTTCTCTCACTAAACTGAGAATGTATTAAGAACAGGGATAATTCTTATTCATCTTTGCATGCTTGGTACCCAAGGCCTAGCTCATACCTGTTACTCAAGGTCTTCAATAAATATTTGCTATAGGGCCTCCCTGGTGGTGCAAGGGGTTGAGACGCAGTTTGTGAGGCTTTCCACAGCCTCCATGGCACGAGTTCGATCCCCGGCCGGCCAAGGAGCAGCCCACATGGCTCAGCAGACCTCTCCTGACTGGCCCGCTGCTCCCCTCAGCAGTATATTTTGGTCGGTCTGCCTGTTCTGTTCCCCACTCTGTCTCTGGTGAATCCTCTCACCCCCACACACACACCTCCGGCCTGCACCCCAGCTCTTGTATACATAAATAAATAAATCTTTTTTAAAAATAAATAAATATTTTCTATAGAAATGACTCTTATTCTTGTTAGTAGGCAGACCCCAAAAGGGAATCCAGAACCCCACAAACTTGCATGTTCTAAAGGGATTCTGCCATCTGCCACATAAAGATAAAGCATACTCTTAATTGGTAAGTTCTTTAATATGATTTTGCATACAGAGGGAAGAAGAGAAGGAGCAAGTTACCCAGTGAAACACCCAAAGTCACCCATCCCCTCATGGGTAAATACCCAGCCAAATAGGATTGGTTCAAAGTGGGGACACTGAAACCCAAAAGTTTGCCACGTGTCTAAGGCACCATCTGGCAGGGAACCACAGGAAAGAGGCAAAAAGGGCCAGGCAAGTCTTGGACAAAAGGAGCAAAATTAAAGTACAAGATAAAGGCTGCCATTGTCAGCCTCTCCATGTGTCTCTAAGCCACAACTTTCTCTCTGTCTTTTGACTCCACGTTTCTCTTCCATGCCCCCCAAGTCCCTGGTAAGTCCAAAGCCAAGAAGCAAGTGCACCCTCCTTTGCAGGTCTCTGCTCCACATGTCCAGTCCTGTGTCCCCTCCAAATCTCCTGTAACTTCATCTGGCTGCTCAACTCCACCCCTCATTTGGTGGGACAGTGAACCTGGAACCTCCCTTTTTTTATGGAAATTCCTGATGTAAAATTCCTCTGGCCTCTCCTGCTTCACTCACTGCTCCGAATTTAAACACTTACTATGAACTCTGCCTCTACCACTACTGCCTCTGCAGTCTTCACTACCTAATCGCCCAGTGGAAAGGCTTGTTCCCCATCTTCAGTCTTTTGCCCTCTCTGATCATCTGTGGATTACTCCAGATCAAAGTGTTTCTCCTTCCTTGACTGCCCTGTTGGTTTGTTCTTGCCTTCTGATTCTTTTTCTCCTGCATCCTTTTTGGAGTCCCAATTTCCCACCCCTGGCTTCCTATATCTGTGTCCCCCAAGATCCTGAACTTGGTCTCTCCTCTCTGACTTGAGACCTCTTTCATATCCCTACTTTGATTGTAGCATCAATGCAGGAGGCCTCCTGGATCAGTCTGGTCCAACAGGAAAGCAGGAAACTATGTTAAGGATTTTAAATAGGGAAAATAGTACAAGGGATTGGCTACAAGGTGATAGAAAGACTTAGAAGCCAATTGTACAGGAGGACAGGCCAGGGGCCGCAGTCACCTTGCAGGAAGTGGAGTCATCAGGGAGACAGTCATTGTGGGTGACATTACCTGAGACAGTAAGATAAGCAAATACTTTGTCCCTTCCCTCCTTTCATTGCCATTGGCTGAAGGCAGCTGTAAGGTTATAACCTGGGAGGTTGGGAAGCACAGGTGCAAGGTTCTATACAGAGCAGCACAAGGTGCTTTCATTCAAGGTCTTTGGAATGGTACTATCTTTTCCCACCTCCTCATAAAATCCACCTACTCCTGCCTGGGTGTTTCCACATTGATGTGTATCTTTTGGAATGAAATTTAGCAGAAGTTTTCAAACTTATATTTTTAAAAATATGCTTGTCCTTTGACCCAGTAATTCCATGTATGAGGATCTAGCCTAGGAACATAATCAGGAATATGGCCAGAGATGCTCACTGGAGCATTTGCATAATAGGAAAAATTTGTAAACAACCCAGGTATTTAACATGGTAAGCAATGGTCCAACAAACTATAGAAATACCCATTGAATAAGATTGTATGCATCCATTAAAAGATAAATATTACAATCATGTAGGGAAATACTTGGATTATATATGTGGGGGGAAAAGCAGAAAACAAACTTATATATTCTATATATAGCATTTTTGTAATTGGATATACATGTATAGTAACAGTTCATCTTTTTCAAGCACTTGGTTTGTACCAGGTATTGACCTGAGTGATTTACATTGACTAATTCGTTTAACCCTGCAGTCACCCTATAATCTTATAAATGAGGAATCTGAGGGAAGAAAGGTGAAATCCATGCCCGGAATCCCAGAGCTGTGAAAGTCCAGGCAGGAAGAGGGTACAGGCAGCCCAGGGCCTGTGCACTTAGATGTGCTGCCTCCCACTGACAGCATGACCGCAACCAACCATGAAAGAAAGAAACAAAAGCCACTGCAAGTTGTAGACAGAATAGTGGTCCCCCAAAGATGTCTAAATCCCAAGCTTCAGAACCTTGAATGTGTCACTTTATAGGCAAAGGAAATTAAGAATGAAATGGAATTAAGGCTGCTAATTACTTTAAAGAGGGGAAATTATCCTGGAATATCTGGGTGAGCCCAATGTAATCACACAAGGTCTGTATAAGTAGAGACGGAGGCAGAAGAGAGAAAGCCAGAGAGATGACAATATGAAAAGGCTTTGGCTCAACCTTGTTGGCTTTGAAGATGTAGGAATGAGGCCAAGAGCCGAGGAATGTGGGCAGATTCTAGAAGCTGAAGGAGGCCAGGAAACGGATTCTCCCTTAGAGTCTCCAGAAGGAACTCAGCTTGCCAACATCTGATTTTAGCCCAGTGAAATCTTCTTCAGATCTGGCCTCCAGAACTGCAAGATAATGTGTTGTGTAAGCCACTAAGCTTGTGGTAATTTGTTACAGCAGCAATAGAAAATAAATATACCCACAAAAAAAAAAGGCAGAACAAAGCAAAATTACCAATAATAAAAGTGCATTGAAAAAGATTGGAATTCTCTTCAATAAAATGAACACAAATTATAACTATAACTGGCTGATGGGATTTTTTTATTTTTAAATAATGAAAACTTCTTTTTTCCATATTTCTGAATTTTCCAATATCTTTTTGCACCATTTTTTATAATAGGAAAAATAAGCTTTTTTATTTTCCCTCCAAGAGATTCTACCTGTTCTTCAAAATAAAACACTCCTCAGGAAGCCTCCCAGATCTTTGCCTTAGCTAGGGGCCTCCTCTCTGCTCCTGCAGCCTTAACACTGTACCTGAATTCCAATTGCCACAAGAGCGGGGTCCACGAGCTGCATTTAGGAACCATAAGCTCTTTTGTCTAATTGAAGTTACAAGTCTGCATTTCCACACAGGCTGGGAAAGGGAGGGGGAGAGAGAGGGGGACAAGGGAGGACTCAACCTCAGAAAGCTGAGGGGACCTCTCAGGGCAAGCATCAACTCTATACACCCCAAATATTGGTGCTTCTTAATAACCTTTCATTGAGCCTGTGGTGGTTCTGAGTGGCATGGTATGGGAAGTCACAAAATTCCATGGGAGATAGTGAGGGGAGAGGAGGGGTAATGCTAAAACTGGGTGCTATGGACAGACCTTCTCTAGTCATTCCTCAACACCAGCTTTCAGAATCACCTTCCCAAATGCAAAGTTGTTTTTCTCTCCTGCCTATCCCATGTGCGAAGTCTCCTCAACCCCTCCAAGTTGTTCTTTGACCCAGTAATTCCATTTCTGAGGATATGGCCTAGGAACATAATCAGGAATATGGCCTAGGAACATAGGCCATAGGCCTAGGAACACCCAAGCTTCCTATCAGGGTGTCCCAGCCCTTGCCTCCACACCCTCATCTCCAGAGCCCTCCTGTTTCCCTCTGTGTGGCTCATGTCCCAGTAAGGCCTGCCCCACACGCCCCTGCTCACTCTCAGACACTGGACCCTTTGTTTCTCCTATAATCCCATTCATCCCTCATGGCTCTTCATGACGGTAGAGACCACGCTTCTCCTGCAAGTCACCTGCCTTGCCCAGAAGGTTGGGGTTCCTCCTCTGTGCTCCTGCTCCCCTCAATCCAGCATGACCTCTCAGCACATCCTTATAGCCTCTGAGCCCCTCTCCTGCCATGTCATGTGGGATAACTCTCCACCTCTGAAATGCTGGAGTCTCCAGCAAGCCCCCAGTTTCTTGTCTCCCACAGTATGTCATGGGGAGCAGGTGGGCCCCAGAGCCTAGCACAGTGCCAGGTGATGTCATTTTTGGAGTCTGTGAGTTTGGAGTGTGGGGTCCTTGGATTCACTCTGGGGAAGGTTTCACCAGAGCTCCCGTTTCAGCAGCACATGGAGAGTTCCCCAGGCGAGTTTCTCCACGAGACAGAGGTTAGTTATATTTGAAAGAGCAGGTTTATTAGAGAAAGGGACAGAAGAGTAAAGTACACTTGCATAGACGCAAGGGGGCTGGAAGAGCTGCCCTAAAGGGACAGGTTTGCTGAGAGAGGCCTGCATGGTTGCAGGCGGGTGGCCTTGAGGAGAGCGGCCTCCGCTGAGGGAGGTCAGTGAAGAGAAGCCCCAGCAGGTACAGGTCACGGTCAGGCAGGAAGCAGCTGCCCTGCAGAGGGAGAGAGTTGATGAAAGAAAGCACCTACAGAGTCACAGGTGGGCAGAAAGACTGCTGCCCAAAGGGGCAGCATTAGGCTTTATCATCTTCTTTCAGTAGGGAGGGGCTCATCTTTGTGGGTGGATGGTTTGTGTTCCTGACACTCCCTATAGCAGTAGGATACCTGTCTGAGTGTTGCGCCTCCTGATCTGGGCATTGACACCCCAGGATCTTGGTTTCTGTAACTGGGTTAATGGCTCATGCTAATCCCCTCGACCCCTACTCCTTGTGTGAGTTAGGTTCTAGTCTCTTGTTGCATCCTTTGGGTTTCCTATCCTTTCCTCCATCACCAGGCTCTTGTCTCATGAAAAGTGCCGCAGTGTGGAGAGGTCCATTGCAGAGCTGCTCCTCCTGCCAGAGCTGCTCCTCCTGCCAGAGCTGCTCCTCCTGCCAGAGCTGAATAAAACCTCTGTTAGTGGGCAGAACTGAGGGGTACCCCAGGACCCCTCAGTAGATTCTGCCATCTACCACATAAAGGCAAATCATCCTCTTAGTGTGAAAGAACTTTAATAGAATCGTGTGCATAGAAAGAGAAGAAAGGATAATCGTTTCCAATAAAACATCCGAAGTTTCCCATCCCCACATGGATAAATGCTCAGGCAAACAGGACTGGCCCAAGGCTAGGCCTCTGAGACCCAAAAGCTTGCCACAAGTCGAAGGCACCTTCCAGTGGGGAGCCATAGGAAAGGGGCAGAAGGGGCCAGGCCAGTCTGAGACAAAAAGAGAAAATCAAAGTACAAATCTAGTTACAAACTGCCATTGTCAGCCTCCCCTCACGCCTCTCACCCATGTCTTTTCCAAGTCTGGCCTCCATATGTCTCCTTCCATGTCTCCCAAGTCCCTGGTACAAGTTGAAAGCTGAGAAGCAATTGGGACTTCACATGCCTCCTGTTCTACATGCCTCCTCCAGTCTCCTCCGGGAGACTTCTTTAGCTTCTCTGCCCAGCTCAGCTCCATCCTTCATTAGGTTGGGGCTGGAAACATGGAACCTCCGTTATTGTGGAGATTACACTCTGTAACTCCTCTTCCTCAGATTCAGCCAGCAGAGCCCTCAGAACACAGTGCTCCAGAGCATGCCTGAGTCCTTCCCAGGGGACACAGCCTGCCCACCCCTCACTCCCCAGCTCTGCAGCTGCTGATGACTTCAGGTCCTTTATCTGTAGGAAGGGAGGGGGGTGATGCCTCCCTCATTTGTTTAAGTGTCCCGAACTAAAAGAACCCATTCTCAATGAGGGCTGTTTGTACATGGACAGACCTTGTCACCTATAAGACTTATTGTAAGATCTGGAATTTTCTCTCAAAAAGAGATTTGTCTAGCATCCATGTTAAAATCCTAACCCCGAAAAAGTAGCCATCCCATCATAAATGGAGTCTATGGACACTGTCCTGGCCAACAGCACTGTCACACTTCCTATTGTCAAATCTGGGACACCTTGTTGTCCTTATGGGACTCCAATTCCAATCACAGCTGACCATGCCTTTCTTCTGGAAGCAACTCTTCCATAGGCTACAAGGACCTCCCCCCCACCCCACCCCCATACCTCTTTCCTGCTGTCCCACTCTCCTTGACTAATTGCTTTTCCTCCACCATCCCTAATGCCATGGTCCCCAGAGTTCTGCCTCCGCTCCTTTGGCTTAGGTAGGAAATGCTACACTCACCCTAGTCTTTGCTTCAGATTCCCAGATCTCCTTATCCACCTAAAACCCTTTCCTCTTGGGCAGATCCTCAGGGATGACCTACAACCCCCACAACTCACTCAGGGTTCCTGGGACACCCTCTGCTCAAAGTGACTCAGCCTCTTCTCTGTGGACTTGCTGCCCAGGAGTGGCCTGCAGTGACCCAGGTGAACAAGCTGGACTGACCTATCAATTTCAAAATCAAGTAGGCAAATAAAAAAAAGTCAAATAAATAATCTATTGACCATAATCTGGGATGGAGTGAAAATTCCTACCCGTCAGGCAGAGCTAGTCTGTGCTTATCACCAACACTTGCCTGGCCTTCCTGACTCCCTGAGGGCAGGACAGAAAGATGAAAGGACAATTCAGCTGCCTCCTTTTACACTGGAGAACCAGGCCCCAGGTGTCCAGAATAGCAAGGCCAAGGTGGTGTAGATCCCTGTTCTAATTCCCATCACAAGCAGACAGAAAGGGGTTAAGAGCTTAGTCCAAAATCCTCTGCTGCCTCTCAGTGTGCTCAAAGGTCAGCTGGAGGGTGAGGGAGGAGGAGGAGGGCAGAGTAGAGAGGAGCAGCTCGGGAGTTATCTGCACATTTGGACCCTCAGGGCCTGGATGAGCTGGGTTGCCCTGGGGGAGATTGGGTGTGTATAAAAGCCCTGCCTTCCACCAGATCCCAGCTACAGAGAGCCTCTGGAGACTCTGGGCTTTGGGAAGTTGGTAGGTAATCCCCAAGAGCATCATCATGGCCTGCAAGAAGTGGTTCTGGAACTACAAAATCTTGTTTATCTCTATTGTCGGTGTCATTGTTGTGGCTCTGACAATCGCCACTGGGGTACTGCTGAGCGCTGGGATGTCGCTGAGCGCGGAGAACCCAGGTAGGTCCTCCTTGTCATGCCATCTGTTTGGCTTTCCCCCTTTCTTACTGCTGTCCCCATCCAGGCTCTCTCCCCATCAATAGCCCTGATGGCCTTCTCCGCCACTTTGCTTTCCCACGACTCTTTCCATTCTCAGCTCTATCTGCCTCTCCCCTCTCCAACCCTACCAAGACTTTACCACCAGCAGAAGGTCCCATTTAGCCCAGACCTCCCTCCTGTGTCCCGTGTGGATATTCCTTCTTGGGGGTCAAGTGGAGATTTCCAACTCAGCACATTGAGCTAAATGCATCCTTCCCCTGCCCTGCCCTGTGCTGTCCATGCACTTGGGGACATAGGCCCAGTCTCTACCCCACCTTCTGCCTCTTACCTGTGCTCCTTAGTCATGAACCTTTAAGTTTCTGCCTCCCCACCTGCTACCTCCATCCCCCTGCCTTGGCCTCTCAGGCCTTAGGTCTCCTGGACCCCTGAAGTGGCCACCCCCTTCCCACACGTCCCTCTGTCACCAGCCTGTTCACCTAGCTGGCATTCACTGTGCAGCCAGTGAGAACTTTCTAAACACAAACCTCACCCACTGCCTTCAGCACCAGCCCAACACTTGCTGGCATCAAGTTCCTGCAACCTGATCACAAAACTCATTTCCAATCTTGCCCTGATCCATTTCTCTACATTCCATCTATACCAGGCCAGTGGGCATTCCTCTGGCATCCACACTCTTTCCTAGGGCCAAGTCTTTGCTTAAATTGTTGGCTCTGCCTAGAACAGCCTAGTCTACCTTTTCTGTCTAATTTATACTCATCCTTAAAGGTCCCCACCAAGACTTTCCTCCTCTGGGAGTTTACTGACTGCCCTGGGCTGGTTCTGTCCCCTGTTTTGCCCTCTCTGGTAGCACAGTGGCTCTGGGGTCCCAAGATCTCTCCACTATAATGTGCTGAACACACCCTGGGAGCCCAAAGGTTGGGGAGAGGGTGTTTGAACAGACAGGAAACCTAAGGATGGGGTGATAACTGATGCCAACATCCCCTTAGCATTCCCTCGAGGCTCTGAGGACAGTAACACCGCCCGCCCGGACACCGACATGCTGGACTACCTGCTGAGCCAGGGCCAGATCAGCCAGCGGGATGGCCTGCAGGTCACCTGGTACCACGCTGCCAACAGCAAAAAGGAGATGGAGAATGCCCTGAGTGGTAAGTCCAGATGCTGAGATTGGGATGGACCAAGGTGTTGGGGGAGATGAAGGAGAGCAGAGCTGAGGCAAAGACAACAGAGGGGTAAGCAAGTACCTATAATGAGGTGGCACTGTGATGGCCAGGTTCTGTGTGAACACACTGTGATGGTGTGTTCCTGTCACCTCACCAGGAAGGGGGCTCAGAACTGCTGTGGTGCAGCAGATGTCTGATTCCAAGTCATCATGTTCTGCCCTCCCTCGCAGCCACTCCCATCAACCAGCTGTAGCTGTAAGAGCCCTTTGTCCTTAATGCCTAAGGAAATCAGATGTGAGTTTGAGGCCTAGTGTTACTGAAAAAAAGCTTTAAACCCCAAGCTAGTTGTACAGCACCTCTGACTCCAATTCCAAATTGTGGCAACCAGTCAGTCATGGCTTTGTTAGGGGGTTGCCCTGTAACAGCTTCATGGATACATTTGGACAGAAGAAAAACAAGCTCAGGAAAATTAGATGACAGACTCAAAGTCACACTGTTTGAAAATGGCTAAGTCTGCACAGGAACCCCAGGGGACTCCATGCTGCAAACCGCTGTGTTATGCCCACCCTAGGTCTATAGGAAGCCGCCTCTCCTGCATGCCTCTAATAATTTTCATGAATGGACTTGGAAACTACAGCAGTAACTATATAAGGCAAAAGGAATGGCCCTCCAATTTGAACATGCTTCAGAAGACAGATTATTTTGTGGTTCTGTGTGAGGCCTGAGGATTGGCATTCCTGATAAGTTCCCATGTGACACTGATGCTGCTGACTCAAGACCACTCTTTTTTAGATTTTTTTTTTAATATATATATAAGCACTGGGTACAGTCAGAAGCGCGGGAGGGGGAGAGAACTCACCAGAGCCAGAGCGGGGAGCAGAACAGGCAGAAGGAACGAAGAACACTGCTGAGGGGAGCAGTGGGCATGGCAGGAGAGGTCTGTGAGCCATGTGGGACCCTCACCCAGCAGCCAGGGATCGAACCGGCGCTTCAGAGGCTGTGAGCAGCTTCGCAGCCCAGTGCTCAACCACTGCGCCACCAGGGGAGGCCCCTGACTCAGGACCACTCTTTGAGAACCACTGCTCAACCAAAATCCCCCCATTTCAGATGAGGAAACTGGGTCCAGAATGGGAGACGTTTTTGTCCAAGGTCACAGAGTAGGTCTAATAGTCAGACATAGACACCAGGCCTCTGGCTTTTTAACTATACGATCACGATGCTAGAAGGTCTGGGAATAAGTACCTGGGAAAGGTTTGCTGAATAAATGAATGAATGAAGCTTAGGGACTACTTCTAGGAAGGAGAAAAGCTTAATGGTCAGCAAAATAGAGGCCATCACAGGCTGAGTGGAGCCAGTTTGTGGCTGCTTTGAGGAATCTCTCCTATTTCAAAGCTTGGTGTTGAGGAGGTCAAGATCCCTCCCCATGTTGAGTGAACCAGTCAGAAAGGAAGGACTCTTATCTGGGACAAGGCCTGTGGGAAGGCAGAGGCCCATTCCCAGACTTATCCCAGGTAAGCCCTAGGGCAACAGACATTAATCCAGCCCCAACTAGAGGGGATCTTGACCAAAAGGGCTCAATAGGGGGCAGCAGTGAGCCACCCCTTAGCATAGCTTCAGGAGTCTTAAGAAAGGACCCCAGGCTAGTTTTCTCCCTGTGAGTCCAGCCAGGTACCCAGAGTAGGCCTCTGGGAGGAGGTTGGCACCACAACTGAGGTGGGGATCCTGGGGGGAAGCTGGTGGTAGGTTAAGCTGATTTGGACCAAGTGACTATCTCTCTGTAGCTCAAAATTTCCCTCTGCAAAATGTGGGCTAGTGGAGTAACCATATAATTAATCACCTAGAGCAGCAAACTTTTGATAGTGAAAGAGGTCAATAATTATGCAGGGACAACAGAAAATATACCTCACTATCCCAGAGAAGTGGGGACTTATGGCCACCCTATTGAGCTACTCCATGTAAATATTAAACACTTAGTGAATGCCTAACTAGGAATATTTTATTTAGTTCCTGTAAATCAGCAAAAGAAAGCACAGAGAGGTCAAGTAAGTTGCACACAGCTTGCACACAGCTCAGCCTGGAAGCTAGCAGGCTGGATTCAGGGTCTGCACTCAGCAGGCTTACTCTACCTGCCTGGATGTGACATTGGAGCTCCTGGCAAGGAAAGGGGGCGGGGATTGGTCACTTCTGGTCTGTTCCCTCTCAACACTCCCTCCTGAATGCCCCAAGACCAGGGATTCTACTGTGGTCACAGGAAACTGATCCTTCATCTCTTGTTACTTCCTCATCCTTAAGTACATTGGCGCCCAGATTCAGTATCTGGAAAGCAAGTAGTGACTTTCAAAGAAAAGGGAGAAGACTTTCCAGGAAGAGCTGGGCCCAGGTGCAGTCACAAAGAGGCAGGTTGGGTCCAGGATGCACTTTCCGTCAGTCTGTAGTACAATTCACAGGTGCTTGCTTGGCCCCTGCCCTGGACGAAGCTCAGACGGAATGTTTGGAAGTGAGCAGGGCATAAAATTGTATTCAAGGGACTCAGTGTCTTCAAGGGGTCAGCAAGTACAGGTCAAGAGAGGCAGCAGAGTCAGAGAGGGACCAGGATTCAGAAACCTGGCTTCCAGCTCTGGCTCCCCATTTCCCCCAGATTGGAATTGTCCTTCATTAGGTGGGAAAGAAGACCCCTCAACATCCATTCAGTTTTTCCTTAAGGTGCTGTGCCATTTTTTCGATTTCATTATAATTGTTATGCAACATTAGTTTATATTATATATATAAAATTTTGTAATTATATATAGTTGGATGGATGTTAACTAGACTCAGTGTGGTGATCATTTCACAATCTATACAAGAATCAAATCATTACCATTATGTATATCATGTTATAATACAATATGTATATATTGTGAAATGATGACCATAATAAATCTTAATATCCATCGCCAAACAGTTATAACTTTTTTCTTGTGATGAGAACTTTTAAGATCTTCTCTTAGCACCTCTCAAATATGCTACCCATTATTAGCTACAGTCACTGAGCTGTACATTACATCCCTACACACATTTCTATACTCCATTCTCTCTTTTTTTTTAAAGATTTGTTTATGCATACAAGAACTGGGGTGTAGGCTAGAGGTGCAGGGGTGAGAGGATTCACCAAAGACAGAGTGAGGAGCAGACCAGGCAGATCTACTAAAATACACTGCTGAGGGGAGAAGCGGGTGAGACAGAAGTCTGCTGTGCCATGTGGGTTAACTCTCTTGAACTGCCCTCTTATCTGCCTAGCTGCCCCACTCTGGACCTTACTAGGGCTCAAACCCTTTGGATTCTTCTCTTTGTATCCTCAGGTAAACAAAAGTTTAAAAAGCACATTGTGTTCAAGTCATAAAAATAAAGGCCACCTTCATAACATATAAGCTTTTCTGGCGATGGTCCCCGTTTATGGCCAGGAGGCTCCTCACCATCAAGCTCTGAGCAGGATGCATGACAAGAAGATGGAAAGGGTCCATGTGAAGAGCCTGACTCAGTGCCAGGGACAGTCTGGCACCAGCTTCCTTTCCCTCCTGGAAATCCAGACACTTAGATTTTAGAGAAATCTGCAAAAATTCTCTGCAGCTTGAGGCAAGTTCTTTCTTTCACCTTTCCGAGCTGGCTGATCCTGGCTGTCTATCATTCATTCAATTGTTCACCATTTTTGAAGCGCCTCTTTTAGGCTTGGCACCATCTAGATATCAGGAACTCAAGTAGTGGTCAGTTGAGACCTGGGGCTCATCCTCAGGGAAAGCTGGGGGCTGAGCATTCAAAGCAGAAGCAGGGAAGCTAATGCAGAGTGGGTCGCAGCTTAGGGATGGCCATGAGGAAATGATATTTTAAGCCAACACTAACAGATGCGCAGGAGGTGGTCTAGTAAAGCTGTAACGGGAAGACTGTTGCCAGGGCAACAGCCACATGCACAAGAGGCCAGAGATGGGAGGACAAGACAAATTCCAGACTTGCTGCTCCAAGTGTGGACCAGCAGCACAGCCATCATCAGAGAGCTGGCCAGAGACCAGAGTCTCAGGCCCTGCCCACACCTGATCACAACTTGCATTTTAACAGTTCTTAGGTGATTGCTGGACACATTAACACAGAAGTTAAAAGGGCTAGAACCTTGAGAATGAGGGACTGAAGATGAGATGGGAAAGTTTACCAGGGCCTGATTATGTGGGACTACAAAGAGTAAGTAAGGTCAGGAATTTGGATTTGATGATCAGGACCATGGGGGGCAATGAGGGATGGGGGCTGCTGTTTTTAACAGGAAGTGGCATGACCAGTACAAGTGAGAACACTGGCTGCAGGGTGGTATGGAAAATGGACCCGGAGGCAGCAGGGTTAGAAGCGAAAACAGCCAGGGACTGTTTAGAGTGCAAACCAGGAAGGCAGATGACATCTACCTGATAGTAACTGGGAATTAAAAGATAAAAATACCAATACTCAGTGCTGGTGACGGCCTGGGAGAGGGACAAGCTATATGCACTTCAGGAGCAAACATGAATCAGAACAACTTTACCAGACAGTAATCCCATAGCATAGCATGCGGTTTTGAAAATGACTCTGCATTACTCTGACTCAAATTCCACAAGTAAGGATCAAAAAGAAGTAAATAGAAGACCAGGATAAAATGTGCATTATTAAATGTTAGTTGCAAAAAAATAGAAACTACTGAAAAGACTTAGGAATAAGGGAGGTTTAACTAAATGGTGGTGATCACCCTTAGCCAGGGCTTTTTTATTCTGAGATGTACACAGATTATGAAAACATGTCATAATGGTGCAAGAAAAGGATTAAAAATTACAAATGCAGTGTGTTCTCAACTGTGTGAAAACTATACATAGTATGGAAGAAAATACATCAAAACGTGAACTATGATGGAATGTGGGTGAATAGTTCCCTCTTTTTGTTTTTCTGTAAATCGAAAATGTTCTATAACGTAATATTTTGGAGATGATACAAAATGTTTGTTAAAAAAGAAACTGATGAAATTTTGCTCCTTGTACAGGCGACACCATGGTCCTGGAGGCGGATGTCACTGTAGAAGGGTTCAACACAGTCAACGAGACAGAGACCCCCATTATGGCGCACCCCCCAGCCATCTACAGTGATAACACCCTGCAGCAGTGGCTGGAGGCTGTGCTCTCTTCTTCCCAGAAAGGTAAGGACTCCTGTCGGCCCCCTTGCAGCACCCTAGTCCTCAGGTTCTTTGGCCGTGAGTGAGAAATCCCCACACCATGGGCACATCCAGTCCCCACCTTCAAGACTGATTGGTTTTCCAGTCCAACATTCCAGGGACTCAGGTTCAGGGAAGACTAGATGAGATGGGGAGTAGGTAAATGCAGGATAAGATGCAAAGTGCCAAACACTCTCAAGGTATTCCATACTGAACCCTAGAAACTAGATACAAGTTCAAAGTCAACCTCACCCTTGCCCTCCCATGTCCCTTTGCCAGTTACAATCAGGATCCAGGCATCACCCTAATATCCACCTCATCCCCCACATCCACTCCGTGGCTGCATCTGTCAATTCTTACCCCTAACCACATACTCCCTCCCAATCCAGTCCCAGCCACATCTCTCTCCTGCACCTCCGACTTCTTGCTTCCAAACTCAGCCCCTCTGGTCTTCCTTCCATCACCACCACCACCACACACACTTCAGGGAGCTTTCCAAAATGCCAAATTTTGTCATGTTACTCCCCTGCCTTAACAGCCTTGGTTGTCCATTGTCCTCAGGATGAAGTCTGACCTTGGCCTGGGTTCCCACATGCCTCTCTAATTTCCCAGCCTCACCTGCCATGCCCTCATCCCCACCCCCTTGCCACCCTGCGTAGCATGGCTCTTTGTTCACGCTTCCTAAATTGTCCTGCTTTTCTCAAACACCCTTCCTGGAGGCCAAATGACCTCCCTACAGGCTCTAGTAGCTTAGGACCCTCTGAGTCTTCCCTTTTCAGGAATTACAGTCTTGAACTGGCATCAGATGCTTGACAACCCCTGCCCAGACCCCAGTTCCCAAAGCTTTAGTCTCTGCTTCCTCCCTTGGGGGACAGGCGCTTACCTCAGCAGAGGCCGGTCCTTCTTCTGGGTAGCTCTGACTGCTAGAAAGCCCTTCACACCCAGCCAGAAACTGGTTCATGTTTTCCTGCCTCCCACATGCATACCACACTGGCCCTCTGCCCCAGGAAGCCATGTCTTTGGGTTCCTTCTTCCTGAGCACAAGGAGCCAGCTCCTCAAGTTCCCAGACCCCTCCCTACAGGCATCAAGCTGGACTTCAAGAGCCTCAAGGCCGTGGGCCCCTCCTTGGACCTCCTGCAGCAGCTGACAAAAGATGGGAAAGTCCAGAGGCCTGTGTGGATCAATGCCGACATCCTGAAGGGCCCCAATGTACCCATCTCAGTCCACGTTGATGCCAAACAGTGAGTGTCTGCCTCTCTGCTCCAGCTGTGCCAGCCTCCTTTCAACACAGGCACAGGAAATGCTCGGGGGATCTTGGCTGAGTTTGCCTCTAAACACATGAGCTGTAGACTTATCTCTGAGCCTTTGCACATGCTGTTCCCTCTGCCCTGAATGCCTTCCACCCCTTTCCTGATGAACTTGTGTTCAATCATTACCACTTCTGAAAACGTCCCTGGCATCCCAGACTGCCAAGGGATTTCCCCTCAGGTCCTCTACCCCCACACTTCCTCTAACAGAATAGTGATTTCATTGGGCTTTCACTACTGGTTTGCAGGTTTGTCACCCTTCTAAAATGGATTCTGGAAGGCAGGTGGAGTCCAGTCCTCTCTATCCCCAGTGATCAGGGCAAGATGGCCTACAAAAAAAGTCTAAAGTGCCGATTCCTTTTTCAGTCCCCTGCAATCCCAGTACTAACAGTCCTCATAGGACCACATAAAAGAGGAAATACCTGAGTTGATCTTTATGTAGCAATGCCAGGTTAGGAGCATTTACCCCATTTTGCAGATAAGAAAGCTGACAATAATGGTCATCTAAAATTTATTGAATATTTATTGCATGCCTCAGGCACTGTTAAGTACTTGTGGAACACTACTCAACTCATACAATGATAATGAGGTAGGTATTATTTTCATTTTATTAATACAGGAGCTAAGTCATCAACATCAAATGGCCTGCCTAAGTCTAGTACCAGCAGAGCAAAGATTCAAAGCCAGGTCTTACTGATTCTAAGTACCATTCTTTACCATCTATTTCTCCACCCATCCATCCTCTCATCCAACCAGCCAGCCAGTATTTACTTTGATTCTCTAAGTTAGGTGCATTTAGAAAGCAGCAGTTTGAAAAATAGTTTGTCTTTTGGAGTATTGGTTTTACTCAATAGTTTGGGGAGGAAGGGATAACATTTGCCGATTAAAAAGTGCATCAAGGCAATTTGAAATTTAAAAATAAAACTAAAACCTCAGACTCTCACAGTTGGCAAAGCCCAGATGCCCATGCCCAGAGCTCAGGGTTGCATGTCCTTGGTCCACATGGGATGCTTAAGCGGCCCTGCCCTGACTGAAGGGGTGTTGTTTTGAGAATCAGGGGTTTAAGGAGCCCAAGGTCACAGTCAAGATCTGAACCCTCACAACTCAACTGCAAAGTTCATGTCCTCTTTGTGGGAGCTGGAACAAGCAGTTTCTAAGGCTTGCTTCTGTCCATACATTTATCATAGCCGTCCTGTCACTTCCTAGCATTGTGATAGGAACTAGGAGATGAGGAAGAGGCCAGCGAGGTTCTAAAGATGGACATCTCTCATCTCTGCAGGTTCCTGGCCCTAGTCCAGGAGAAGTATCCTGAGGTCACCCTGTCTCCAGGCTGGACCACCCTGTATGTGTCTCGGAACAGAACATATACCCAAGCCATGGTGAAGAAGATGCAGGAGCTGGTGGGACCGCTGCCACAGAGGGTCACCTTCCCTGTGCGGGCTGCCATGGTGCGGATGGCCTGGCCCCACTTCAGCTGGCTGCTGGGTCAGTCTGAGAGGTAAAAACTCCCAGGCCTCTACTCCCTGCAAACCCACCTCCAGACCCTAATATCCCCAGGAAAGATCCCAGATGCTCTTGGTTGAAAGGATCTTAAAGATCATCTGGCCCCTCGCCCTCTGACTCACACAGTGCCCATCCTCCATTAAGTCCCTGTTCACATAACTCTGGGAAGGGTGTACCACCGGAGGCATGGGAGTGCTAAGGCTGCCCCTCCCCTCTTCACAGCTCACCTCTCCCCTATCCTCTTGTGCTCATCCCCTCTGTCCTTTCCTAAGACAGGACCCAGAAATAGACACTCCAAGTACTGAGGCAGGTCACCCCTCCCTCCTGGATCTGCTTTCAGTCATTGTTCCTTGAAGCCTCCAGGCTTCTTCTGCCCCCCAGGGGAGGGAGTAGTGCTCAGGGAGAAGGGACTGGTGGGAAGTTGGAGACTGGACATTCCACCCCTGCCCAAGGCAGGTCCAGTTCTGAGCACTGAGGGGCCGAGAGCCCTGCTGGGTCCTGGAAAGAGCTGAGTCTGTCCTCTGTACCCCAGGTACAGCCTGACGCTGTGGCAGGGCTCCATGGACCCCATGAGAGTGGACGATCTCCTCTACATCCGGGACAACTGTGCCACCCATCAAGTCTACTATGACCTCTTTGAGCCTATCCTATCACAGTTCAAGAAGCTAGCCAGTAGGGAGTGGTCTGGGGGGATGGCGGGGGTGGGGGGCTGGGTTCTGCACAGGGCAGCACTTAGTGGTCACTGAAGCAGAGGTGGCAGGGAGGGAGGGGGAAATTCTGGGTGGAATAAGGGGAAAGCAATCTTTTTATGTACCTACTGTATGCCAGACCCTGGTATGATATGCTAAGCTTCATAGATCCAAGATCAAGGAATTGTTTTTATAGGAAACAGGTTCTGAACAGTTCATTATTTTATACAAAGTCCTTCCGTTGTGTTGGTGGCACAGATCAGATTGGGACCCAGCAGACTCCATCCCTGTATACTTCTAGCAGCACAGTTCCTATGGGTTTCTCTACCATTTCAGAGAGCAGCCCCTCCCCTGAACCCACTAATCAGTGATCCAGATGCTGCCTGTTTCCTTGTCCAAACCCCTCATTCCCTTGACTGCTTACCCAGGAGAGCCAGCAATTAAGTCATCTCAAAGGGGACCCATGAGACACACATTCCTGCCGTGGCAGCCACCTATGTGAGGGGGGGTGGAACAGCAGCTTGGGTGCCACCTGGACTGGCTCCATCCAGTTTCAATCCCAGCCACTCTGCCTACTGGCAGTAGGACCTTGTGCAAGTGACTTCCCATCATCTACAAAATGGGATTTATGGCTACAGCTCCGGGGCAGGCTGTTCTGAGGTTTAGAGTGTATGTAGGGCTGCAGCACATGAAGATGCTCTGTAAATGGTGGCCACTTCATCTTCACAATTTGAATTCTACAGTGAATACCACACGGAAGCAAATCTACTACACGGGGGGCAGCCTGATCCCCCTTCTCCAGCCCCACAGGGGTGACGGTCTGAATGTGGAGTGGCTGGCTCCAGACATCCAAGGCAGTGGGAAAACAGCAAAAGTTCAACTCCCAGGTAAGTTCTGTCTGTGGCCCCTGTGCTCCTAGCTTAAGTGCAGGGATTTCTTTTGGGGTAGGTAGCTCCAGTCTTTGTTACCATGGCAACATGCAGGCTGCTGGTTGAGGGGGACAGTATACAGTGGCATCAAGAGCATAAGGCTCTTCTGACCAGTGCCCTGGAACAGTCAGCCACAAGGCACTACAGAAGAGGTAAGCACCAGGTTGCCACAGTCAAGAGCCACAAGCTGAACTCTAGCAGCTTATCGCCTCATTCTGATGAGCCCCAGGCACATTTATAAAGCAGCTTTTCCACCTGGAGCCCAGACATGCATTGACAGCTCCCAGACAGAACAAGCACCAGCTTCTCCTTTGCAGCCCCCATTACCACCCTGCTGTCCCTTTAACAAGAGCTTCTGACACCGCCATGATAACCTGACCCCCAGACACAGTTGCCGCTTTGCTGCTTCCAGGCAGAGAAGGCATGATCCTGCTGAACGTTGGCCTCCAGGAGTCTGCAGCTGGGGAGCCTGTGCCCATCATCTATGCCCCGGGTGGCCCTGCCCTGACGCTGGAGTCGTGCCTGCTGCAGCTCGACGCTAACCCTGGCCGCTGGGGTGTGCATTTGCACATAGCAGAGCCCACCGCGCTCCGGCCATCCCTGGCCGTGCTGAATCACCTCTCCACCCTCGGCAGCCTGTCTCGGCCTGTGTGGGTCGGGGCCACAATCTCCCATGGGAGTTTTGTGGTCCCTGGCCATGTGGAAGGCAGGGAGCTGCTTACAGCTGTGACTGAGGTTTTCCCCCATGTGACACTGGCACCAAGCTGGCCAGAGGAGGTGCTGGGCAGCGGCTACAGCGAACAGCTGCTCACAGACATGCTGGAGCTGTGCCGGGGCCTCTGGCAGCCTGTGTCCTTCCAGCTGCAGGCTGGGCCACTGGGCCAGAGCAAGGCTGGAGCCATTGCCAGGCTGCTGGCAGCCTCCCCCCGGGCCACTGTCACAGTGGAGCACAGCCTTGCAAAGGGCAACTATGGATCTGTGCAGGCAGCACTGCTGGCAGCCAGAGCTGAGGACAGGACCCGAGTCTACTATAGGCTGCCCCAGAGGTTCCGTGCGGACTTGCTGGCAGATCCCAACAGAAACTAACAGCCGGGTGGCTCTGGGTCAGTGGATCTTGGGTCACGGGTCCCCACGGGGGAGGCAGGGAGGAATAAACTCCTGCCTGAATCTACACACTGCATGTTTGTCCTTGGGGGCAGGATGGAGTGGGCATGAGGTAGCCACTGAGGATGCTAGAGAGTCTGGAGGCTGGGGGCCAGATCGTTCCGGTTGTCCAAGAGGAACTGCTCGCAAGCCTTGAAGGTGGTGAGGAACTCAGAGGAGAGGCCAGCAACGTTGGTGGTCACGTAGTTGAGAAGGCCTGGGGTGGCCTGGTTGTAGTAGGACACCTGCAGGACAGGAAGTCACTCAGGAGGCTGGGCCAGGGGCGGGTATGAGCCAAGGGGTGAGAGGCAGGCCAGGGAGTCAGCCTTGCTCTCTGCCTCTGGGGCCTTAGATGATTTTGAGACCTCCAGCTGCTGTGCCCTGACCCCTCCTTCTAGTACGACAACCCGGGCTTCCTCTGTCACCACAGACTGCATATAGTCATTGTGTATCGCCCCTGACAGCTGAGGCCCAGGAGGACAAGGACAGGTCTCCAATGTCCAGCAGAGAATCCCACTTCAAAGATGTGCTTCGGCCATAGAGACAATTTATATATAAGCCCAGGGGTTGTTCTAAGAAGATCATCAGTTTAAGCTGTATTTTAAGTATTAAGTTAGTCAACACTGGCAGACTCCCCGCCTGGGCGAGTCTCAAGTCCCTAACAGCAGCTGTGGGGGAGATCTGCGGTACCCCACCCACTGGCTCAGCCTCCTCCCTGACATTTTCAATGAACACTGACTGCCCTGCTGAGGCCCTGAGAGCCACGTAAAGCCTTCCGGGAGGAGAAGGGGAACATGAGTGACGAAGGAGATGGGATGGATTCAGGTGGGAGGAGGCAAAGGGGCCACCGGGCCTCACCTTGGTCAGCTGGTCGCCCTCACGCCAGATGCAGAAGCCAGAGCAAAGGGTCTCCCCGCGCCTGTAGTCCTTCGTCTCTTGGTGTGTAGGCAGTGTGACTGATCTCAGTGCGATGACATAGGGGTCCCTGAAGCCGAGGGGGAGTGGGGAGGGGCACAGGGGAAGGTGAGGGCCTGTTCTGGCAGCCCAGGCTCTGGAGCCCCTCTAGGCCCTGACGCCCTCACCAGTCTAAGGCACATAAACTCTTAAAGGCTGGAATCCTGGCTCTGGGCCAGGCCAAAGAGGGGGGTCCCTCTTGGGGGGTTAGCACTGAAATCCCCAGGAGCTCTGTGACCTCCCTGGATTTTCCAGAAAAGCCCCTCCACTGCACTCAGGGGAGGTATGGGTACTTTGGGACTGTCATGCTTCCTCTTTCTACACCTGTCTTGCAAAAGGGACGCCATGGGCCCTGGTACCTTCAGACAATGTGGGGCTTTCAGAGGATGGAGGCCAAGGAGGGGACTTGCCCATGGCCTGGGACAAGGCAGCCTCAGGTGTCTCCCACCCTGCTTCAGAGCACAAGTGTGCCCATCGTACCCACAGTAAGACCATGGTGGGCTAGAAAAGCCAGTGGTGCCTGGGCCCCTCTGCAGTAGGAAGCAGGGCTGCAACTCTTGACTGACACCCCCCACACTGGGGGGAGATGAGCCCTGCCCGCCTCCCACCCCAGTGGGCAGACACCCACCCATTGTCACAAGGCTTCCGGCGAGATGCAAGGATGACAAAGTCCTGGGGCTTGGGGTCAGCGCTGAGAGCAGGGCTGATGACGTGGTAGATGGCGTCATCCTCATCCACCTGCTGCACCAGCTCCACTCTCCTGCAGGGAAGGCTGGAGCTCAGGGCCCAGGGAGCCACCCCCACTCCTTGTGCCAGAGATGTCTGGCCCCAGCCCTCTATGCTTCAGCCTCCCTGAGCAGGTGCTTGGGGGACATTTTGCTCCCCACCCCCGCCACTCAGAGAGGTACCATGGGAGAGCAGGGGTTCCCGGGCAAGATGGACACACTAACAGAAGCAAATGTGCACACACATGCAGGCATGGGTACAAAGACATGCACAGATACATGCATACCCAGGCATACACATGTGCACAGACGCATGGAAAGACACTCACCTACACACACACACAGAGCCATGAGCGTCTGTACACATCTGTACCTGGCACCCTGGGCTGGTGTGTGATGGCTTTGCAGTGGATCTTAATACTGATTGCCACTCTGTGCCAGCTGCTGTTCCAAATGTTCCTCATGTAGTATCACTTAACCCCACAAACGGCCTATATGGTAGGGACTCTTAGTGTCCCCATTTTATAGATAAGGGGGTTGAGATCCAGGGAAAATCCACCCATGAGCCACGGTGCTAATAAGGAAGCAGGGTTGGGATGCACTCAGGCTGTTGGTGAGGAGAGCTGTGCCCTTAGGCCTGGGCACAGCACACATACATGCTCAGGTATGAGCACTAGGTTTACACCAACACACAAGGACATCTACACAGAGGAACATGACCATGTTTTGACCTGCCAACTTTTCCTCAGGAATCCCTCCCTACCTTGAAGGGCAGGAAAAGGGGAGCTGTAGGCAGAGCTGGGGGAAGCAGCAAGGGGCTTCCCCAATGCCCCATCAAGTATCAAGATGTGATCCAGCATTCAAGGCCCACACCAGACACCTCCTCCAAGAAGCCTTCCTACCATATGCTAATCCCCACCCCAACATCCACCACTGAATGACTTCTTCAGGCCTTGCCAGTGGGTTTCGGTCACCTAGATTAAGGATTTTTAAAGTCCAATTTGCAGAAATATTAAGCAGAAAGTATGAGAATCAATAGCTACTAGGGGATCTCTCTGATGAAGTTAGATGGAGAGGAAGAGGATGGCCGATTTGTAAAGAATCAACTTGCCAAACAACCTGCTCACAGAATTTCCAAAATGCAAGATCCTCCTTATGGGTATACCCAAGAATACAGGTACCTCATATAAGCCTCTGGAGAAATGATCAAAAAACCTTTACTTTAAAGAGATTTGAAAAATACCAGTTTTTTTTTTTAACATTCCCATATTCAGCAGTGAAATTCTGGCTATTTTCCCAAGAATATATTTATCTTCCTTGGCTAAATTCAAAAAGATTTTCAAAGGAAGAATCAGTAAATTTGGGGAACAAATGTATTCATAGGAATAACATTTATATTCAGCCTTTTGCTACATTCAAAAATAATATATTCACGTGCATATCCATAAGAAGAACTGGCAAACTTGGTATATTTTCCAGACTGTCTATTCTACTAGTGTTCTAAACCTGGGAGGATGTCCTGCCCACCCTTCAGCTTCTAACTCCCCCTCCCTGCAGCCCCAAGCAGTCCTTGAGCTCCTGTTAGGATCACCCAAAACAAGTTGAAAAGTCATTGATCTATCCCTGAGTGTAAATCCATGACCCACCCCTCAAATAACCATTTTAAGAGGAGGGAGACTGAGACTCAGAAAGAAAGTGATCTGTCCAAGCTCACACAGCTAACAACCAGAAACAACTTACTCCCAGGCCTCCAATTCCAGGTTCAGTCCCTTCCCTGTGGGTTCAGAATTACCAGGACCTTACCTAGCACCTAACACATCACTACAGTTCCCCCTTCCGGCTAAAGGTCTTGGGGGGCAGCCAAACATAATGGAAGAGAGCTCCAGGCGGAGACACCCAAGCACCCGCCCTCCCACCAGGCCTGAGAAGGGCCCCTTTTCACGGGAGCCCCGGCTCTAACCAGTAGTGCTTGTCCCACTCTGGCCTCCGTAGCAGGTCCGAGAGCAGCAGGAAGGCCTGGGCTGCGTCCACCTGCACCAACATCTCCATGTGGAAGGAGAGGAATTTGTCATCTTCTAGAGTATAAAGGCGGACCTGCAAGGAACAGAAGTTGCCTCATTCCTGGGCCCCTCCCCAGACTATGCTGGGGGGTGTCTGAAGGGAGGAATCTCCATAAAAAGGGGAGGTTCCAGGTTCCCTGTCCCACCTAATGAGGGGTGGAGCTGAGCAGCCAGATGAAGTTACAGGAGACTTAGAGGGGACACAGGACTGGACATGTGGAGCAGAGACCTGCGAAGGAGGGTGCACTTGCTTCTTTGCTTTGGACTTACCAGGGACTTGGGGGGCATGGAAGAGACATGTGGAGTCAAGAGAGAAAGTCATGGCTTAGAGACACATGAAGAGGATGACAATGGCGGCCTTTATCTTGTGCTTTAATTTTCCTCCTTTTGTCCAAGACTTGCCTGGCCCTTTTTGCCCCTTTTCCTGTGGTTCCCTGTCAGATGGTGCCTTAGACTTGTGGCAAACTTTTGGGTTTCAGTGTCCCCACTTTGGGCCAACCCTGCCTGGCTGGGCATTTACCCACCAGGGGATGGGTGACTTTGGGTGTTTCACTGCTGGAGGCTGGGACTGGAAGTTCAGAGCTGCCACTGACCTGCTATGTGATGGCAAACAAACAACTCAACCTCTCTGAGCCTCATTTATATCCCCATGAAAATGGGCTATCGAGGGGATTCAGCACAAGTGGATACCATCTTAAGGTATCTAGAAAGTATCTTAACAAGTGGTGTGTAAGGCAGTAATGAAATGGGTCCTCAGAGCCTGGTGCCCAGTAGCCTGTCCAAGGGCAAGAGTGGCTGAGGTCTAGTCTTCCCTCAGCCCCTGCTTGTTCCCGCCCGCCTCCATCCCTGCAGGGACTCACCATAGAAGGAGCAGAGAACAAAGGGGGCATCTGAGTAAAGAGTAGCAGAAATGAGAGATGGGGGGCCAGATGTGAAGGTAGAAGGATGTGAGGTTCTCTGTGCCAGGCACTATGGGGCAGGTATGTAACTGGGTGGGTTTCATGGTCTCTTCCACTTTCTTTCAAGAAATCCCCTTTTGTCCTGAGCGGTTGGAGTTTCTATTGTTTGCCATCAGTCCCCTCTGCTTGCTTAGAGGAGAAAGGAAAGTGGGGTGGGTGGGGTGAACTACCTGGTTGATCTCTGAGGACAGCACCCAGTTGTCCTTGGCCACCAGCATCTTCAGGGAAGAGACGTTGTTGTAGCTCAGGTACACCTGGATAGAGCACACAGAGGACCTTCACTTTCTCTGCTTCCTCAGGGCTTGGTGCTGAGGCCGAGGAACTTGGGCCATGGGGGAGGTGGCGCTGGGGAGAGCCCTGGGCTTTGGGAAGGAGGCCAGGCTTGGTCATTCTCTGTGTGACTCTGGACAAGTCACCCGTCTCAGGGCTTCCTGCCAAAATGGGAGGGAGACGTGGGGTATAGGAAAATCCTTTGCTGACTGTACCTATCTTGGGGCATGGCATTAGTGTCCAGCCCTCTTCAGGCCCGCCTCCAAACCCACTTTGGTTTGGGGAGGGGGGAGCCCCCAGAGGGCCTGAAGACTATTCTCTTGGAGCAGAGGGTCTTACCTGGTTGCTAGGGTCCCAGGGGACTGACAGGGGCATCTCCGTCTGCTTACAGGACACAATGTACCTCCTGGGAGAGAAGGAAGATGGCAACCTTGGTCTTTTGGCAGCCCATTTTTTTCTTTTTTCTTTTCTTTTTTTTTTTTTTTTTAAGATTTTGTTTTATTTATTTATTTGTTTGTTTGTTTGTTTATACAAGCACTGGGTACAGTCAGAAGCGCGGGAGGGTGAGAGAATTCACCAGAGCCAGAGCGGGGAGCAGAGCAGGCAGAAGGACCGAAGTACACTGCTGAGGGGAGCAGTGGGCGGCAGGAGAGGTCTGCGCGCCATGTGGGACCCTCCTCTGGTGGCCGGGGAGCAGCCGGGGATCGAACCGGCGCCGCAGAGGCCCGGGCAGCTTTGCAACCCAGCGCTCAACTGCTGCGCCACCGGGGAGGCCCTGGCAGCCCATTTTTTTCGATAGGCTTCACCGTAGACCTACTGTGTGCAGGGTCCTGTGTGCCTAATGCAGTGGGAGAGATGCCTGTGAGGTGGCCATGGAGACTGGATGGTCACACAGAAAACAGAAGCTGAGAACATAGTCTCAGAGGCAACAGTAGATGGGGAGCCGGGGTCCTGGGGGAAGTAGGCTCAGACCCCACACCTTTGTTGAGCAGTCCACTCCAGCCAAGTGATGTCACACTCATGCCTCAGTATCCTCATGCAGAATGGGATCGGGGTCACAACTGCCTGATGGTGTCATCACAAGAGAGGCACATGGGGTTGGCAGATTCTCCATCCACGCACCTTTCTTATTAACAGTGGTCTGAGAAGCCCGGTGTGAGCACTGAACTTTCAAGTATGTAAAGTGCTTTGAGTGTTTCACACCGGGGTTCGCACCTTGAGCAAATGCATCTCCCTGAGCTTTTCTTACTTCATCTGCCAAGCAGCCAACAGAGTCCATGAAGGAACACGTGAAAATTGGCAGACCCAGCCAGATTCAAATCTCACTCTGCCAATCATTCCTGTTTGTATGTCTGTAGCCACCAAACACCCCTGTTCTCAGTGTCCTGCCCTGTACCATGGGCCCGCAAAGCCACTGCACAATAAAGTGAACATAAGAGGCTGCATGGATATGAAGGGCCCAGCCCAGAGCCAGCATGGCGGCAGCTCTGGAGAAATGAAAGTCGCAGGGGCCAGGCAGAGGCCCTGAACCCTGTGTCCCCACCCAGCCCCACTTGCCTGTCCAAGCGGATCTTCCTCCTGGCACTGGCCTCCCGGTACCGCCGCTCACCATCCTGGGGAGGGAAGCAGGGACAGACTGTGGTGTGGGTGGGATGCTTAGCTTGCTCTCCCCACCCCAACACCACTGCTCTCTGCCCCCCAAGGGCCCAAGGAAGCCCTGCAGCCCTAAAGTGGAGTTCAGGTCTCACTGAAGCAGCCACAGTCAAAGCAACCTGCATGGGCAAATGTTGGGGACTGAGCTCCAGCCCCAGCTTCCCTCAGACTTACGTGACTTGGGCAACAGCACCTGCCCTCCTGCAACTCAGATTGCTCCTGGGTAAGTGGAGATTCCTAATGGGTATCTGTTAGTTAATAAGTAGCACATGCACTGCACACTCGCTATGTACGGGACACTCTTACAGTCCTTTCTGTGCAAAATCCCATCTAAGACTTGCAACAATCCTCTGCAGTTAGTACTATACCCATTGCACAGGGGAGGAAACTGAGGCACAGACCAGTTTAGTGTCTTGCCCAAGGTCACAGGAGTAAGCAGTAGAACCAGGAACAAAACCCTAATGGCCTGGAGTTCACCCTAATAATCACTACTTCTAAAGCCTCCCCACTCATGAGCATTAAATGGCGAAGGTCCGAAAGGCACCCTGTGGACTGTATACCACCTGGCCCACCCACCGGTTTCCTGAACCCCCACCTACCACCTACTCTACTGCCCAAAGTCCACCTATGGAGCAGGGGTTTTCACAGCCCATGCTTGGCCCTGTGAGGTGGGCAGACAGAGTGGTGAGCCTTCCCAGAGAGAGGGAACAACTTCTCGAAAGTCACTTCCTGTAAGTGAGCCAGGGCATGGCCCACAGGAGGCATAAGGGAGCACTTTTTTTTACAGTCTTTGAACCCAGGCCCCTGGCTCTCATCTCTGCCCTATCACCATTATCATAGCAGTCACCACGTACTGATGCCCACAGGGTTCAGCCAGACACAGCGTCAGTACCTCCAAAGACAACTCACTCCATAGCCTTGTGAGGCTGGGATTGCAGATACACCCACTTTACAGATGGGAACTGGAAGCTTGCAGAGGGCACCACCAAACCATGGCGAAGGCAGGGTACCAACCCAATCTGACTCCTAAGTCAGTGCTCTTCCAACTCTACAGGCTTGTGAAGGCCTATCAACACCCAAGTACGAGCCAGGCTCACCCACGTGGTCTTTCAGATAGAACAAGGGCCCACCTTGCACAGGGGCATTTCCAGGAGTCACACTGGGCGCTCAAAACTGGCTGTGTCCCCCCACAGAGGTGCAGGGCTGATCCCGGTGCTCCCCAGGCCTCACAGGGACTAGCAGGTCCCACCACTCCAGGGTAGCACTGCCCCTACTCACCCCAGGCTGGGGCCGAATCCAGGGCAGCATCCGAGGCTGGTTATCTGCATCCAGGACCACGAAGGTCATGAAGGCGCTGTTGATGTGCCGCCGGTGGGCCTCAGCTTCTTGGCGGTAGGCCTCCACGCACACGCCCACCTCCATGCTGAGGGCAGGGAGGGACATGTCCACGCTAGACAGCCCTTCCCCGCAGCACTCCCTCATGCACACTCTTACCGTTCTTTCAGCGGTCAGATCAGACCCGCAGGGAACCAGAACAGTTCCCCTCATGAGCGCTGGCAGAGCGCAGACAGCCTGCCCGGCCTGCCCAATCACTGGGGACACAAATGAGCAAGACTGCCTATTCCGTGCACTCATGAGCTACCAGCTGGGGGAGGGGGGCAACAACATAGATATAAAATATATCATGGTACACTGCAAAGAATTATGACAGGACCCAAATGAAGAGGTAGAGCATAGAGCTAGTTAGAAAACACGCTCATCATGCACACATTCCCAGCGCTTAACAGCTGTGCCCTGACAGCTTGGTGGCTGCTGTCACTGTACATCTTTCTGTCTTTATTAATTAAAAAGTAGCAGTCACCACCCTTCCCTCTCAATTTGGAAGGCTAAGAGCCCAGAACACAGGAAACCAAGATCTAGGTCAGGACCATCATGCCTGAGTCACACGACAGTTAGGAAGAGAACAGGAAGCAGGAACTAGGGCTTCTCGTTCAGGGCTTTTTCCCTGCATAGCAGCAGAATATGTGCTGAGTAGACTGTGAACATGAATACTAACACAAGCAGCAGCAAAGGTTGGCCATCACCACGTGTTTTTCTGGCTTTCTGCTAGTAACACTTCATTGCATCCTCACAACTATGAGATACTTATGGTGAGCATCTTATCACAGTGAAAGGACTGAGACTCAGAGGGGTTAAGTAACTTGCCCAAAGTCACACAGACAATAAGGGGTGGAGCCAAACAGGATCCCAGGTGGCCTGGTTCCAGATCCCTCACTTTTAACCACTACACTATAATCTCTGAAATCACCAAAAAGATACAAATTTAAAGTAAGTTTTCGTGGGAGCATCAGGTAAGTGCTTTGGGGACTAATTGTTTTCAGAAATGGGTGGGATTAAGAGGTGGTCTGCGATCTCAGCACCCACAGCATGCCAGGCCTGGAGGCTGGAGCTGGAGGCAGACACATAGAGCACGTGGTGTGCCTGAGGGAGCCCAGAGAAAGGGACCTCAGAGCTGCATCTGGGCGATGGTGAAGGGAGCCAGCAGCCAGGCAGGGCTGAGAGCTCATGTGCAGGACAAAGGGTTCCTGGTAGCTCTGCCAGCAGGGTCCCTCTGGGGTCAGAGAAGCCCTTAGCCCCAGTGCCCATCCCGCCCATCCCAGCCCCTCACCTGTTTTTGAAGGCATTATTCACAATGGCCTTGAATACCAGGCGGTCCCCAACCTGGGATGGGCCCCGGAAGTGGAACATCTCAATGGCCTTCAGTGTAGGGAGAGCGCGGCACAGTCGACTGCAGGGGGCCAGGGTTTGGGAGAACAGAAGAAATGCCCCAGTATTTCAACCACAGTCTTGGGCAAATAACCTCCCATACTCCATCACCCAGACCCAGTGCAGAACCATAGGCTCTGCCCTCTGGCCTGCCACCCAAACCAGTGAACAGCACAGAACCACCCAAGGAAATAGAACTGAAGTCCCATTTTACAGCTGAGAATACTGAGGTCTAGGTGCATGGCTGAGTATTGAGGTGACAGAAGAAAACCTAGGGCAGGGCTTAGAAAAATTCCTTTCCCATTTTCCTTTCCATCTTCACACCTTAGCACCTGCTGTTCCTACTCCTAGAAGCCCTCCCTTTACCCAAAACTACTTCCCAAGCAAGTGCTCCTCCTTCAGGGAGACTTCCCTGACTATCCCAATTCTGATTCTCCTCTGAGCTCATCATACTCATAGCCTGTATCCAAAAGGTTAACACAGAGGAGGGCGACTTGAGCAAGCCTCTAAAGGGTGAGGAGCATGCACCTGGATGAAGTGGCTGTATGCTGGTGCAGGCAAAGCTGGCAGAGGGCATACCAAGTACAAATTCACAGCGCTATGACAGTGTCCGTGAGTGAATGTCAGTTACCAAAACTATAAAAAATACCCTGACATTTAGAGAACAAACCCCAGACAGGTGTAGAGGCTGTAAGAGAAGAAAGAAATTATTTCCCCTTGTGGAGCAGGGAACAGTCACAGAGGCTTCGCGGAGGAGGTGGGCAGGATTTTACCTGACCTAGAATAGTAGGGGTGCCATGGCAGGAAGTAAGACCAGGAGGCAGGGCCACAGCTGGGAACGCAGAGGGTGAGACTTGGGGAGGCAAATGGCTTGATTTGAAGGGAGCATAAGATACAAGGGAAAGAGTACGCAGGGAGTCAAGGAGAGGCCCAGAGCCAGGTCAAGGGGCATGGTGTTTTTCAAACAGGGGATGGAAACCATCGAGAAAGGACTGATGAGCTCACAGAAAAGCATTCCTCTCTGGTTGTCTGGGTCTGAAAGCCCCACTTACCCTAAAAGCATAGCCAAGCTCTTACACCTTGATGCTAACACCAAGCTGGGGAGCAGGCCAAAGGAAGAAGGAGCAGGAAGGGGGTGCAGAGGCGGACTCTCTCCCCTTACCTGGCTGCAATGGTGGCCACGTTCTCCATCCAGGCCATGATCTGGCCCCCAAAGGCATTGCCCTGGTGATTGGCATGGGGGGGCAGGACCAGCTCCACACTCTCCACACGGGTGCTCTCAGCGGGCACCACGTGGCTACAGTCTCTGCTGTCCAGATCTGCGCAGGAGGGGGCTGAGGGAGGGAGGCAGGAGGTGAGATGGTTCCCAAGGGCAGGCTGTCCCCACTGGTAGCCTGGAACCCCCATCACCGAACCAGATTCTTCCTCTACACAAAGTGTGCTGAACCTGGATGAGGCATGGCAGGAAATAACGATGAGGCACTGGACAGAACACCAGCTTAGAGACAGGACATACCGAATCTGCCTCAGCCCCACCCCATGAGGGCTGTGTGACCTCCAGAAAGTCAAGTAACCTCTCCGAACCTCAACTCCTTCATCTGCAGAGGGCAGAAATGAGACTCCACCTGACATACTGTGAAGATGAAATGTGATCGCGGTCACAGAGCACTGAGCACCAGCCTCGTACACACACCACACCGTACCACAAAGGAGAGCTCTCCCCTCTCTCTGACCTGACACACTCCATCCCTGGGGGACAATGGCATTAGGATGTCCTCAGTAAAAGAGGCGAGAGTATAGGTAGGGCCTTGGGGTCAGGGTGACATGCCCCACCTAACCCATGCCCCACCTAACCTAACTCATTCCTCTTCCTTTCCCAGGGAGAGACCTCACCAGGAGGACACATCAAGGAGAAGACATTTTTCTGGTCTTGCAGGCTGCTTGGAGATGCCATAGAAGGGGAGAAGAGAGGTTGGCAACAGCCTAGCCAAGGTCCAAAGACAGTCCGGCAGGACAGTCACAGGCACAATGGAGCCTGTCTTAGCTGGAGCTGAGGGCAGGCAGAGCGACAGCACTAGATGAAGCTGAGTGTCTGCTGGGCTGGGAGGCCAGGCAAAGGCACTTGGATGGGTCCTTGGCTAGGATGCTGTCAGAGCAGGACGGATTCAGAAGGGATGATGGCTTAGGGGACCTCAGTGATGGGAGGAAGGGCTGGGCCTGCCCAGCCACGGCCCCTAGGCTCAATATAGAGAGGGTACTTGGAATTCACAGTACACCTCTCTGCTTTCACTGGGTCTAGCCACTGCTGTGTGCTCTCTCCCCACCCTGGGAGCTGCACCCCATCTGTTTTGTCCTAAAATTGCATCTTTTAGGCTCAAGGAAGACTCTGCATGATATCATTCTGGAGACTGGTGAACAAACCCCTTGGACCTTTGTCCAGCCTGTGCCCTGTGTCAAAATCTTACCAGCTCAAAGTAAACTTTGGTGAGCTGGTATAGATCAATCTCTCTTTTTTTTTTAAAGATTTATTTTTATTTATGCATATAAGAACTGGGGTGTAGACCAGAGTGGGGAGCAGGGAAGGTGGATCTACTGAAATACACTGCTGAGGGGAGCAGTGTGACAGGAGAGGTCTGCTGTGCCATGTGGGTAGCTCCCTGGCCAGGGATTGAACTCATGCCATGGTGGCTACCGATAGTTTGATAGGCAGAGACTTTAACCCCTGCACCATCAGGGAGGCCTGGGTATAGAACAATCTCTAAGATACATTTTAAAGGGGAAAAAAGCCATCTCAACATACAAGCAGTATGTACTGTGCTTTCCCTTTGGGGTAAAAAGGAGTCAGGTAATATGTACTATGCTTAAATACACAGGGAACACTTTGGGAAAGATGCCCCCAAATGAGTAACTTAGAGTGTTGACTCTGAAGGGGCCTGAATACTGGGGTAGGAGATAGTCTTGCTTTTTATTCTATAGCTACATCTACATATTATTTCTACTTCTAGTCTTTATATCTAAGCTCATCCATCCATCCACCCCTCCATCCACGTGTGTTTTAAAAAACCCTATAGTTGTCAAGGTCAAGCTCAATACTACCCTCCTGAATGCCTTGAATCCTAGAGGCGCAGAGCACTTGATGTACATCTATCTCCATCTTCACAGTGCTGGGACCTGGACAAGAGGCCAGCACTCCCCTTTGCCTGAAGGAGACCTGGAGGCTGGAGGGTCAGCCAGGCCTGAGGCCACCAGTAGGTGGACATCCTGAGAAGACACCACTCCTCCCTCTGCGCAGTGGGGACGCAGGGTGGGAGGCATGCAGGAGGCCAGTGGCCCACTGCCCCCACAGCCACTCACCATCCTGAATGACACAGTTGGCCAGGAGGTCCTCGATGGTGTCAGCGTAGAAGAGTCGCATGCGCCGGCGCTCAGCTGCCACGCTGTGCTCAGTCTTCTCCTCCTCCGTCCTCGGCGTGATCTGTTTCAGCTTCACCTGCGGGCAGAGGGGCAGAAGGGTGCTCAGAACAAGTCCCTGAAATAGCACAAGGGCTTGCCCTTTGGTCACCATCTTACTCCTGGGGTTGGCAGATCATTACAGGTCTTCACGCCTCCTTGATCCCCGTCTTCCTGTCTCTGTGACGACACATGCATCATATTCATCCTCCAAGTATCCCTCGCCCCCTTATTAGGCAAAGGCACAGAGGAAGGCGGATGTCACCGCAGGGTTTGCAAGGGAACAGTAAGACCTGAAGAATCCTCAGGTGAGAGGCACAGGAGGAAGTGGGCAGAGGAGAGAGGGAAGACCCCTAGGGTTGGATTGAAGTGGGGGGTGGGGCTTCCTTTGGGGGCTGTGGATTCCCTGCTAAGTTCCCACCTTACCATCCACCAGCCCCAGCCTCATCACCTGGTCCAGTCCTGCCTTGACAGGTCCCAAGTGTTCCAGCAGCACAGAGTGGCCAGGTGTAGCCACTTACCTTGGTGAACTCCCTCTGGGCCACAAAGGTGGCCAAGGCCTTGCACACGACCCATTTCTTCTCAGAGCACATGTCCTCAGAGGTAACCTGGATGCCCACCTGGAGGACAGTAAGGTGGAGGTAAGAGCCAGAGCTCACTATCACAGTGCACCACAGCTCGAGACAGGAAGTCCACCCCAAGTCTGGCCACTGGTATTTCTGTATCACCTACTGGGTCTAGAGGACCGATTCTGATTCTGAACAAGGGTCGATTCTGATTCTACTCCTTGTTCCCTGGGAAACCTTGAGTGAGTCACTTCCCTTCTCTGGACCTCAGTTTCCTATAAAATGGGAGTGATTCTACCTACGCTCCCAGGGTTATTAAAAGGATAAAAATGAGACTGATCTACAAAAGGGCTTAAGGCAGATAAAATTGAGAGTGACCAAATTCAAAGAACAGACACTTGAGGATGGCTGGGGGTGCCTAAGTATTTGTGGGGTGCCAGAGACACAGTCAGGACTCTGCTATCCCTGCCTCTGTGGTCCCTCAGTAACCCCTGGCCCAGGTGGGTGAAGTTGCCTGGACCTGACCTCCATAGGTAGGAAAGAGTCCCTGCCAGAGCTCACAGAGCCCTGCAGCACAGGAGTCATGTCCCCATTTTACAGAGGGGGAGACAGAGGCAATGGGAGCTAAACTAGTGGGCCGAATACTCTCCCTGCTCCAGTCTAGTTGTCCCCAGGCTCAGTGACAGCAACTATTTTCTCCCACTTCTATGACCACCTGGCTGCCAGGAGAGACTCTGAGGCTCAAAGGCCAAGATACTGGATGTCATGTCCCAGGTTGGAATCTATGTGGTTTACGGCCCTGGGCCAAGTCCCTTCCCTTCCCTGAACTCCCTCAGATGCAGGGCTTTGGACGAGAAGATCTTCAAGATACTCCCAGCCCTGCCAGCTGTTTCAAAATCTCGCTGCCTCAACCAGGACTCTGAATGTGAGTGTGCTAGGATGGGGGCTAAGAATGGAAAGAAGGAGAAGACCTACCCGCCCACCTCCAGGCAGAGCCCACCCCACACACCTCCATACTGGAGTTGAAGGCCCGGTTCACCTTGGCCTTGATGTTCACCACTTGTCCGACACTGGGGAGAGAGAAACAGGAGGTGACCCTTCCAGAGGGGACAGGGGAGGGAACAGAAGCCTAGGGCCTGCCGAGGGGAAGTGGCAGAACCCTGTCATGGCTCACAGAGCACATTCATATCTGCAATATCACCAAGTTCTCCAAGTAAGGCAGCAATGGTGTAAACCCATTTTACAGGTGGGGAAGCTGAGGTTGAGATAATTGCATCATTCCATTCACCTTCCCCTGCCCTCACTTTCCTTTGTGTCCCTTTGTCCAATTAATGCCCAAGTTTCCATTTGCTCTCTGCTCAATGGTCCCTGCTCAGGAAAGCCCTCCCTGCCCGACTGAGGTCCTGTAAGTTTCACCCTCCTATAATTCTTCCTGAGGGTTGACCTCTGTCTTCTCCACTGCCCTAAATTTCAGTGGGGCAAAGATCACGTCTGTTTTGCTCATCATTGGCTCTCCAAGGCCTAGCACACAGCACAGAGCAAGCCCTCCATAAACAGTGGCCCATTGAATTAATGTAGTCCACACATATTAAATGTCTAATAAATGCAAAGGGCTAAAAGCAGAGGTGGGAAGAGAAAGGAAACATTTTTAAAATGCCTACTACTTGCCAGGCACTGTGCACTACCTCATTGATTCTCCACTTGATCTTAGCCAAAAGGCCGAGAAGCGATTACCTCATTGATTCTCAAAACAAGGTTGGCAGAGAGGCTTGAGGAGGGATGGAGCATCAGAGGGGGTAAGCCATTTGCTCAAGGTCACCCAGCTAAGAGTGACAGTCAGGATTCTAGACTGATTCTATTGACTGCACTAGCTCCACTCTCTAGCTGCAGCTTACCCCTCTGGAATGATCCCCAGGTCTGGATGAAAAGTCAGATGGACTAGGGGAGTCGCCTAACTGGAGGCAGCAGGGGATGACCAGCTGCTGGAGTGTGGGAGGAGGCAGCAGGAGATTGGGTTCTGGCCTCATCTAGTCACCGAGTAACCTTGAGCATGTCCTTTCCCCTTTCTGCACAGTGGCTAATGAACAAACAGAGCACAGAGCTTATTTCTTTCTGCAATGACATAGCCTCCTCCCCAGGACTAGGAAGGGCCCCTTCCAAGGGGCAGCAGTGGACATAGTGGCAAGGACCACAGAGGCCTGGGTTCTAATTAACCTCTACCTTCACTATCATGCTACAAGCTGTGTAACCTTGGATGAGTCACTTCACCTCTTTGAGCCTATTTCCTGGTCTGTAAAGTAAAAAAGCCATGATACTGAGGGTTAAGGGAGAGTAAGCAGCCTGAGCCTAGCCCAGGCCTGGCTCACGTTTGCCAGCGACTTGTCCACCCCTGGTCATTTTTTTTTTTTTTAATATTTAAAGAGCAGATTTATTAGAAAAGGGACAGGATAGTAAAAGACACTTGCATAGTAGACACAAGCGGGCAGGAAGAGCTGACCACGAAGGGACAGGTTTCCTAAGAGAGGCCTGCATGGTTGCAGGCAGGCGCCCTTGAGGAGAGCTGCCTCCGCTGAGGGCGGAGGAAGAAAAGTCAAGCTGCTGCCCTGCAGAGGGAGAAAGTTGGTGAAAGGAAGCAGCTGCATAGTCACAGGTGGGCAGACAGAGTGCTGCCTCCCTGGTCATTTTTTTAGCCATACTAATAATCACGTAAGGGACCGTTATTTTGAAGAAGAGCTACATACTGACATGTGGAGGAACAGAGAGTATGATCCTGCCATTTACTTGTAAGTGGTTCAGTTTCAAAGAGAGGGAGGGAGGGAATAAGTATATATATTTATTTATCCACATATAGATAAAGCACATTTAGCAAAATGTTAATTATTGAATCTCAGTGGTGATCATTACACTATTCAACTTTTCTCTCATTTTCTAAGTTTTCATGGTAAAAAATTAGGGAAAAAGCTTCCATGATCCCTAAAATAAAAATCTATTTTCTGTGGTGCTAAAATAGAAAAAGAAATTTGTGACTCTCCTCCTCCTCCTCCTCTTCTTACTCTTCTCCTCTTCCTCCTCCTCTTATTCTTAGCTTCCCCACAAGCCAAGAAGACACTCATTAGACTTCAGAACTTCTCTGCCTTCCTGACTCCCTTCCATCCCACAGACCAAACTGGGTCCCTCCCAGGGCATTGCCCGGCCTCCTCAGCTGCCCCTCTCCCCTGCAGGTGTTCCTCACATAGCAGAGGCAGCTCCCACAAACAACAGCCAGCTCATGCAAGCCCCTCCCCGGGACCAGTAGACTCAGGGGACCAAGGACATGGCCAATGACACCACAATGATGCCAACAGCAAACCCAGAGGATAGAAAACTCTAGAGGGCAAATGACTGGCTTTCCTCAACAAAGAAATTTCAAGTAAAAGGAGAGACAGAAAGACAGCAAAAGAAAGAGAGACACGGGAGTAAGGGATCTCACAGGGAGGAGTAACATCTCTAGATTAAAAAAAAAAAAGACCGAAGAGACACAGCAGCTAAGTAGGGCTGTGTTTGCATCCTGACTTGAACTATAAAAATAACTGGAAAGCAAAACAAAGTCACAAGACTTGTGGGCAACTGAATTCTGACTGGCTATTTGATGTTAGTGAGAAATTATTATCTTTTGTTTTAGATGTGCTGATGGTAGTAAGGTTATGTTTAAAGAATTCTTACATTTTAGAGAGCTACATTTGAAATTTTTTAAATGACAAAAGCAAAAACCAAAACCTTTCCCTAGCCTTTCCTAGGTGCCCGCCAGGCCTTTCCAAGTCACCAGTCATGCTCTAGGCCCTCCCCAACTTGCTCTCCTTCCCAGGATCCTTTCTGGTTTTTTCTATCCCTGCCTCATGAGAGTGCCAGATGCTGTGTTGGCAGAGCTGGTCCAGACACAGCTCCCCCAGCCTTCAAAGTGTCACTACATACAATGCAGACTGTGTAGGACCAATTCAAACACCTTTTCCAGGAAGTCTCCCTTGGTTATGTTCTATGCCCCAGACACATAGAAATATAACTTAATGGTTAAAAGCAAAGGCTCTGGGGCAGATTCCCTGCCTGGTAGGATGTCCTGTGTCCTCCACTAGCTGTATGACCTAAAGCAAGTTATTTTATTTTTCTGTGCCTCAATTTCCTTCATCTTTAAAGTGAGGATACTAATAACGAGGTTCACACAATGTTGTTCCAAGGATAGAATTCATTAATGTATTTAAAAAGCATTGACAAAGCTACCATACTAATGTGAGATGTTAATAATAGGGGAACTGGGTGTGGGTACATGGAAATTCTCTGTACTATAGTCAGAGATACAAATTTTTTTTGGTAAATCAAAAACTATTCTAAAATAAAAGGCAATTAGAAAAAGCATGATGAAGCACCTACATGTCAGAGCTCATTACTAGCACAGAACTTACCTGTTTTTTTTCCAGATTTATTTATTTATGCATACAAGAGCTGGGGCACAGGTCAGAGGTGTGGGGGGTGAGAGGGTCTACCAGAGACAGAGTGGGGAGCGGAACAGGCAGATCGACTGAAGTACACTGCTGAGGGGAGCAGTGGGCGAGTCAGGAGAGATCTGCTGCGCCATGTGGGCTGCTTCCCACCCGGCCAGGGATTGAACTCACGCTGCAGTGGCTGTGGACAGCCTCATAGGTTGCACCCCAACCCCCTGCACCACCAGGGAGACCCAGAACTTACCTTTTGAAAAGAAATTTGCTTCTATAGCTGCCTCCCAGCAGACTGGGAGTTGCCAGGTGTGGGGACTATGCTCCAGGGACTTAAGCCCAGCAGGGGCCCTGGTCCAGAAAAGGTGCAAGCAGTAATGAAAGACTGAATGAAAGAATGCAGGGACCGGACAAACTTTTTCCTTAACTATCACACACTGGGCACACACGAAGTTCTAAGTAAGCCCCGATGGGCTAGACGCTGAGGGAGAGTTCAGAGGCAGACCTCAGGCCAAAGCACTGAATGCAGCCCCTGCAGCCTGTCCTGCACCAGAGACTCAAAGTTCTTCTTGAGTCCCAGCAGAATAGAAGCAAAGCTTAGCATAGTGCAATGAAGAGCTTTCTAACAAATACAGACATTTTAAAACAAAACAAAGAGTAGTGAGCATATGTGAGCTATGTGACAGAAGCCATGTGAACAGAAGTTGAATGGTCATCTTCCAATTCAGACTGAGCCAGGACACCTTGCCTGGAGCCTCCCTACAGTAGAGTGACCATGATCCATACAGAATGTGCAAGCTCAAAAGACATCCACTGCTTAAGTCTAATCCTTCCATTTTGCAGATAAGAAAACTGAGGCCCAGAGAAAGAGATGGACTTCCCCAAAGTCACACAGCACTTGATGTTGTCTCAACAATGCCCAATTCCAAGCCTGAAGCAACTTCCTTAGCCCCACCCAGGCCAAGGGAACCCACCCCATAGCACTCAGCAGCAGGCCAGCTCCTAACCCAATGCTGTCCCCAGAGGCCCTGCAGTCAGTCAGGTTACTGCTCCCTGAAGCTCCCCCACTGGATTTGCAAAGACCCTTGGTCAGACTATCAGGTTCCAGGCAGCACACAGGCTGACAAGGAGGGGAGACCTGGGTTCATGGTGAGGAGAACAGAGGAACCAAGAAGCGGGAGTGGCCACTTACCTGATGGTGTGCTCAAAATAGATGTCGTCCATGGAGGCTGTGACGCAGGGGCAGCCAGCGTGCCTCTCGGCTGGCATCAGAAGAAAGTCATGCGTTAGCACACTCCCTTGTCACTCAGGCCTCTGATCAAACAGCAGACCACTCAGTTAAGGCCAGGCCTCCTCGCCTGCAACCCCACACTCTTTACTTTTCTTTTAAATAGTAGTTTTACATAGTACCATACCCTGACCTGCTTTGATCTATCTGGCTGGCATCTCTCCCTTCTGCTCTGCTCTAAGCTATTGGAGGGCAAGGATCTTGCCTGCTTTGTTCACTGCTGTGCCCCATCCTGGAACAGTGCCTGGCACACTGCAGAGGCTCAGTAAGTAGCTGTGGAATGAATGAATGACCACTCTATGCTATTCTACTTCCCAGCCGTTATCCTGCCTGAGTCATTCTTACCCTCTGGAAACCCTTCTCTATCCCTAGGGCTGGGTCAGGACCTCTAATCTGTTCACCCAAAGTCCTGCTACCACTTCTCTTTCCCATTCCATCAAACAGCCCCATGGGGCAGCTACGCTGCTTGTTGGCACCAATATACACACACACCTCAGACTTCAAGCTCCCCCTGGGTTGGGGATGACTTGTTCCTCAAAAGCACTGAAATAAGTTCAATTCCACTGAACTCCACTCTACTCAATGCCAGGAACTGGGCAAGGCAGAGAGCATGGTCTCTGCCCATAGTGCTCCTAAGTCACTCTGAGAACAGCCACTTATAAGGCTGTGTGGTCCTGGAGCACAGCCCTGAGGGCATGGGACCAACGCTCAGAAATAAGGGGTTTTAGGGTTGAACAGATGGGCCCAAGCTGAGCAATGAGAAATTGGGGCGGGTATTTCAGGCAGGTGGACCGGCAAGAGCAAAGGCAAGACGCAGAACAAGGCACTCAGGGGGACAGTGACCCTCTCTGGAAACTGAGACCTCTTCTTTGGGTATGTGGTGGGGAGGGGACAGCTGGGCAGTGCAGTCTCACCAGACAGGCAGGCCGTGGTGTCGATCCACTTGAGTAACTGCCCGATGCTCAGTTCGTCACGCTGGTTGGTGTGGCAGGGCAGCACCAGCTGGCTCATCTGCACCTCTGTGGGGTTTCTGTAGTCCTCACCGTCTGCCATGATGCCGTCCTTGTCCTCTGCACGTGAGGCTGACTTCCGGGAGGTGCGACTCGAGAACACAGAGGCCAAGCCCTGGCACACAGGGAGGGACAGAGAGGTCAGCTCACGGCAGGGCCTCCCGGGTCTGCCGGACCCTGAGAACGAAGGGCCAGAAGGAGTGTGAGCATACCGGGGCCTCCTCCTACCAGAACCCAACCCCAAGAGTGACCATTGTCCTCCCGCCAGAGTCTCAGACCCCAGAGGACTCTCTGGATATCATTTATGCTCAGTTTCCTTTTGGCCAACAACATCATGTTAATACAACCTTGAACCTGAGGGGTGGGAAGGGGAGAGAGGAATTGAACAGAGAATTCAGTCCTCCTCACTTCAGCTCGTGGGCCAGCTTTTTACAGGTTTACCCTCATTCTTGAAAGATTCCCCTGTGAGCAGGGAAGCCCACCAGCCAACAAGCCTAGGGATATGCTTCTAGTCAAGTGTTTCAAGAAGCAGTTATTTCAGCCCCAAAGGGTTCCCTCCTGGGGCTCCTTCGTTCTAAGGACGTCAGAAGGACTCCCCCACTGGGTGCTCCCTGTCTTTAGCACCAGGCTCTGCTGTCTGGGAGGCTCGGGGCAGTCACAGGCCAGCTTTGTAATCCAGGACAGCAGTTGGCAGTGAGAAAATCTTCAAAGTCATGAATTATAAGTGGTGTTGTCATTCAGGGCCCAACTTGTCTCAATTCCCAGGGAGAAAAGGTGGGGGAAAACGCCTGGCAGTCCCTGGTATTAAAGGGATGGGGGAGAAGGGAAGCCAAGTTGCCATCAGGTCTCTCTGGCCTGCTCTTCCTAACCAGTCTGTGAAGGAGAGCTGCTGGTGATAACATCATCAGGGCTATCCGACGTTTACATAGCATTTATTAAGTATTGAATCCTCAGAGCTTCCCTGGTGGCACAGGGGTTAAAGACAGTGCTATCAAGCTATAGGCAGCCACTGCAGCACCAGTTGGATCCCCAGCCAGCCAGGAAGCAGCCCACATGGTACAGCAGACCTCTCCTGCCTTGCCCGCTGCTCCCCTCAGCAGTGTATTTCAGTCTATCTGCCTGTTCTGCTCCCCACTCTCTCTGATGAATCCTCTTACCCTCCCCCCCTCCCCCCGCACCTCTGGCTTAGACCCCGGTTCTTGTACGCATAAATAAATCTTTTTTAAAAAAGGTATCGAATACTTTCCTGAGCATTCAGTATGTACTAATTCAATTTTATCTGCACAACAAATCTCTGAGACAGGTACATTGCTCTCCTCATTTTATAGATGAGCAAATTGAGGCCGAAATAAGTGGCAATGCCCAGTTGTGATGCCAGAGGTCTGGTTGCTTGGAGTCTAAGCTCTGACCTCAGGACACAGCTTGCAGGGCCTCCTGGGACTGAAATGATGAGTCCAGGGTGCTGGGCCTGGATTCAGCAGCGAAAAGCTGGGACCAGAGGCTGACCTTGTTACAGTTGCAGGATGGGGGCAGAGAGGACTCCTGTTCTTCCTGTGAAGTTCCTATAGCTAATTCAATAAGTTCAAAACACATCAAGGTGACTTGTTCAAGGTCATTGGCCCCTAAGTAGTACAACTAGGACTTGAACCAGGCTGTCTGACCCAAAACAGTTTGGGGGTTCCCAAAGAAGTAGCTCATTTCTGAGAGCCCCTGGGTACTCAGTGCTAGGTACTGAGAAGAGAGGAGGGCAGCCGCCCCAGGCGCTCACAGGCTGGGTGGGAGCCTGCAGGATGCCAGGCTGCCAAGCTTGCAGGCTCTTACAGACAGCTCACAGGCTGTGGAGGTCCAAGCAGCAGAACTCGTCACCATGGTAACCACTACCAAGGCATTTCCGGCCTGGTGTGCACTGGGGGCCTCATGGATGTGGGAGGAGGCAGGCAGACTCTATTCACCTACACTCTTCTTAAACCCCTCCCACAGCCAGGGGTTTTGAGCAGAATGTTCCAGAAAGACCCTGGAGAAAGCCAGGGAAATGGAGGCAAGATGTAGAAGGTAAGCAGGCAGAGAAAGGAAGCAGACCCTATGGGATATCTGGGCAGTTCTGGGCACACACACAGCTCATACGCTGCTATCACAGCTACCACCTAGCTGGAGCCTCAGAAGGACAGCATAGGGTAGGCCTGTGGACTCCATTTTACAGATGAGGGAAAAGCCCTGGACCAGCAGTCAGGATACCCGTGTTCCAGGCCTCTCTCTGCCTTTCACCTGATCAGTTCCCACTCCCACCAGCCTCCAATTTCCTATTTCCATTAGACTCTAAATGCCAGGAGGCAGGAACTTTGCCTTGTTTGTTTGTTCATTCATTCATTCTCCTCTGTACTAGACCGTGCACCAAACACAATACACAGATAAATCAGGCCAATTCCTTTGAGAAGATCCTACTCTCATGCTCATGCTTAGAAGGGTCCAGCACATAGTAGGACCTCATCAATTGTTTGTGGAAGGGTGACCCAAGATAGATACAAGTCTAAATCCTAGCTGTGTCCCTTAGGTACTCTGATCCTGAGTAAATTTCTCTCCTTTTGAGCTTCATCTGTCACTCACCGGGTGGGTGGGGAACAGGAGATTGCCAGTCCCCAAATACCCCCAGCTCTGATTCCAGAATTCTGGGGTCTAAGTGTGCTACAGAGCTCTGGCATGCCCAGCTGAGATTTCCAGTAAAGGAAGTTAAGGAGCCCTGCTGTCCTATCAAACAGGAACTACTGAATTCCTCAGAGCAGCTGAGTTCCCACTCCCTGCTCCAGGCAAGCTGAAGGACAAGCCCCACTCTGGTTATCCCCCCAAATCCACTCAAAGAGAGGAGTACAGAGAGCCCCTGGGCTGGAGCACAAGCAGAGGGAACAGCCTCTCAGATTCCAACTCCTTTCTCAGCTCTAAGGCAGTCTGTCCCCATGGGGGCAGGCAGGGCCATGCCTCCCCCTAGTCCCAAGGTGGGCGGGCAGCCATCAGGGGAGGCAGGGGCGTGAATGGCCCAGGCAGAGCTTGGCCAATGGGGCCTTAGAGGCAGGCCACTCCTCCCAGAGCCAGTCAGGGGTGGGAGCAGAAATCCTGGCAAAGTCACAGCCTGGGCTGGCCAGGCAGACTGAGCCAAGACAGCTGACAGGGAGGGCAGGGCCAACTATGAATGAGAGAGGGCATCCGAGGGTCAGAGACATGCCCTTTCAGATGGCAGCCATGCCAGATACTGGCCCCTGGCCACAGCTGACCTGGCCAGATTTGATAATCCCAGACTAGGCCTCAGCTGGTTATACTGTGGGCTCTGTGTCCCACCTTCTGGGCCAGGCCCATGTCACAAACCTCCTGGTCCAGAGCAGGAGAGGCCACTTCACCTAATCCCTTCACAACTGGGGAGAATGAGGCACACAGAAGGGAAGGCTGGTTCAGGGTCACACAGCTAGGGGGCCAGGATGAGCCCTCCTGAGCCAGGGCTCCATCTAGGCAATTTGCACAAGCCACATTAACAGACTTAACCTGGATTTCCTCTGCCTCCACATAGCCAGGTACCGCTGGTGCAGCCTCCTCTCAATCTACCCCACTGCCCCTGTACACTCAAGTGCCCATCCTGCTCGCTCCCTGGATTTTTTCCACAGTCTGTCCATAGGCCTCCAGTCTCTCCCTCTCCTTCCAACACCAGAGGGACCTTTCCAGAAAGCAAATGCACCAACCTGACACCCACAATTTTCTGTGTCCTGCCTTGCAGAAGGACCAGGTCCAGTGCTCTTAACTCTTCCCACACAGGACTTCATTCTGTCACCTAGGACCATGCCTGGAGGGCAAGACTGACCAGGCACTTCCTTCCTCAAGATGCCTCGAGAACTCCCCACTGCCCACAGAATCAATGCCCCACTCTGCTTCATGCAGCTGCTCTCCCAGCTCCAGAGCACAGGCAGCTCCTCAGAGCACCAGGCTCACCCAGCTCTATCCCTCCACCACGTGGGGGCCACTTCTGCCTATGAAAGCTTTATTGGCCCTATCTGCTAGTTAAATCCTCCTCCTCCCTCTCTAGTCCCTCACCCCACCTCTTCCCCAGGGAAAGTTAGGGCCTCCCAGGCCCCTGAAGCCTCGTCAGTCTCCACCACAGCACTGACCAAGCTGCAACATCACTGTTTTCACAGCCACCTCCTCCAGCAGACAGGCATTTCCATAGGATATGGGCAGATTTGGGCCTGGCACAGGGCAGGTCTGTGGCACGAAGCCCATGCCTCTCCCGACGGGGGCAGAACTGAAAAGTAGGCCCCAGGAGGCAGGGAGAAGTAGCCCTTGTCCTACTGTGGAACTGTATACCAAGCCCTGTGAAAGGCCTGGTTGTTTGAGCCAGGTCCACTGAGCAGTATGAGGGAACTGCCTAACCGGAGGCCCGGTCCTTACAAGGGGGGCTCCAGCCCCTCCGAGACCAGGGTGGCCTCCTGGCATGCTCTGCACCAGCAAAGCAGGAGGATTTGTCAACAGCCTCAACTCTCCTGCAGGCCTGCTCCTGCCTTCTTCCCAAAAAAGGCTCTAAGGCAGCCTGTACATGAGCACAGGACACGTACACATTGCACGCACGCCAGCACTGAAAGGCAAACAGAACTAAGGAACAAAGTAAGGAGGAGGAGGGTGTGTGTGTTCAGAATGCAGTTGCACAGAGGCTGCTATAGAGAATTGTATTTGGCCTTGAGATTCCCAGCAGGTAAGGCAAAAAAGGGTAGCAGTGATACTAAGCAATTAGGTACAAAGAGGGAGCCCTGGTCCATAAAGCCAGCCAGAGTGCTGGGAGGACACGGGTGGGCTGTTCCAGATAAACATCAGATCATGTCTTCATTCTAGAATATAACTAATGTCCCAGTTTCTCTATACAAACACCCTCATTTCAGCTATAGGATATGTTGGCATTAGCCTCTTTCAAGATTATGGGGTGGGAAAGATAGAGAATTAAGTCAATTTTTTAATTAAACACCTCCTGTATGCCATTTATCTGGCTAAGATTTATTGAACATCTACTATGTATCAAGTTCTAAGTTAGGGGATTTCACAGGTTTTTATCTCAGCAATTTTATATCTACCCTAAAAGGCATAATTATTCTACCCACTTTACTAAGGAGCAAACCAGAGCTGATAGTCGTTACATTGCTTTTGAGCAGTTAGCAAGTGATAAAGTTTAAGACCACCCCAGACCCACTGACCATTTACTTCTCTAATGCACTTCCCTAAGCCTCAGGGACAAGGAAGATGAAAGAAATTCTTCTCATCTGAGACTTAGAGAGAAGCAACCTAGTCAAGCCACAGTAAGTTGGTGACCAAGACGAGAAAACAGAGACCAGGGTCCTGAGTTTCTACCTAGAACCCACAGGCCTGAGGCAGGTTGATCAGGCAGGAGGCTTCCCCTTCTAACGGCCAACCCTTTGTAGACAGAGGGGTACAGCAGGCCTCCAAACTTCTAATGCCGCCCCAAGCCCCAAATGTGATGAGGAAGAGAGAGGCAAGGTAAGGGACACAATGGAAGCTGAGCTAAAGCAAGCCTTCCTCCACCCAGCTCCATCTCGCCTTCTTAAGCACAACTTCATTTCAGTCCAGTGCCTTCCTGTAAAGTTGACTATAAATGAACTTTTATCAGCTCATCATCCCCCGGAGACTGTGCACAAGTTAATTTTACCTCCTTATGCCTCAATTTCCTTGTCTGTTAAATGGGGTTATAATGAGGATTATAAAAGACAGCAAACCCGCGAGGGTAACTATAACCAAAACTACGAAAAATAAATGTTGGAGAGGATGAGGAGAAAAGAGAATCCTTGTGCACTAGTAGTGAGAATGCAAAATCCCTCCCTGAGCGACTGTGGAAAACAGGAGCTCCAAAAGTTGAGTATAGAAATAAAATGTGACCCAGCTGTTCCATTCCTAGGTGTATAGAAAAGAATGAAAAGGACCCAAAAAGCGCTAATCCACCCATGTTCCCAGCAGCACTGTGCACTACAGCAAAAGGTGGAAGCGCCCCACATGTCCATCAACAGATCATAGTCTATGCGTATAATGGAATATTCAGACATAAAAAGGAACGCAGCATAGGCATGTCCTACAACATGGGTGAGCCCCAGAAACACTGAGCTAAGTGAACAAAGCCAGACACAAAAGATCACATATTGCATGGTTCCATTTATATAAATGGCCAGAACACAGAAATGATCCACAGAGACAGAAAGCAGAGTGGTGGTCGCGAGGCGCTGGGCGAAGGTGGAATGGGGAAACTGTTTAGCAGGTAAGGAGTTTACTTTGCAGTGATGGGAACGATTTGGAAGGAGACCGGCGGTGGCTGCACACCACAGTGAATGTGCCGCAGGCATTGAACTGTCCCCTCCAGAACGGTTCATTTTATGTCGTGTGAATTTCGCCTTCATAAATTATTTTTTTAACTCTATTTTTTTTAACTCTGCCATTTTAGATGAACATCAGGTACGTCTAGTCGTTTACAATAAGTCAAATTGAATGTAAAATGCCAACAACATTTAAAAAGATGTAGGAAATAGGGTAGTTAACATGGTACCTGGCATGTGGAAAAGGTGCCAGATTTTATTATTAGCTTCCTGGGCCCCTGTGTCATCATCTGTCCAACGGGGCCGCTTAACTAGATGGTCTCCAAGACCGTCTAAAGACTATCTAGTTTTTCTTTCCATCCAAGAAAGGGTTTGGTTTGTGGGAAGAACTCCTTAACGAGGTGTCCCTGACATTCTTCAAGTCTACCTATCCCCAGTCACCTGCCCCCAGTCACACAGACTTTCTTTGTACTCATCAGACCACCTCTCACCACTGGCCTTTGTCCAAGCATCCCCTCTGCCTGGACACTTTTCCCTCTCTCCTTCACCTCTGCAATGTCCCTCACCCTTCAGCCCCATGATCTCGTCCCCATGCTCATGCTCCCGGCACAGTGTACTTCACCTCTCCAGTACTCTCCTTCGGGACAGCATTCAATCAATTGTGGGTATCTCTGATTGGCACCAGGCCAGAAGATCCGCCAGGCAGGAGCCCTCGGTCTGCTCCCAGTGTCCTAGGGGCCCAGCCAGAGCCTGGCCTGTGGACCACATGAATGACTTTGCTCAGTGTCCCTGATTCCCACAAATTCATCCCATGCAGGCAGGGAGAATGTTGGCCATGCGGTCAGTTCAGGCTCACCACTAGAGGGTCCATGCTCACCCCATTCTAGAACCAAGACCCTGAACATCACCCCCCTTGTTACACCCCCAAGGGCAAAAATGGCCTTGTCTGGAATCTAACACTACCCGCAGCCAGTTAGGCTGAGAACACCACAGGCCCCATGGAGGAGCCCACCAGGGACCAGAGGAGCTGGGGAGGGCATTTCCTGAACAATTTCCCATTCCTAAGTCATCTGACACATAGCTGAGGTGTCATCATCAGCGAGAGACACAGAGCACCAAGCCCAAGGAAGTCCACAGGTGCCCTAGCACTGAACGCTGAAGTCAGGACTTAATCTCAGGCAGCCTGCCTCTACCTGTTTTCCTCCACCTTGAGAGTTGGGAAGGACTTTAAAGACTGATTACAACTGCCTGCTTGTATGGAGGGGGAAACTGAGGCACAGAACCTGAACTCTTCAAGGTCTTATGTGAAAGGACCTAGAGACAAGCAGACCTTGGATAAGTTATTAAGAAGTTGAGACAGGGCCTCCCTGGTGGCGCAAGGATTAAGACTCAACCTAGGAAGCAATCCGCAGCCACTGCAGCACAAGTTTGATTCCCAGCTGGCCAGGGAGAAACCCACATGGTGGGACAGACCTCTCCTGTCTCACCCACTACTCCCCTCAGCAGTGTACTTCAGTCAATCTGCCTGTTCTGTTCCCCGCTCTGTCTCTGGTGAATCCTCTCACCCCCGGGATCTCTGGCCTGTACCCCAATTCTTGTATAAAAATAAATAAATCTTTAAAAAAAAGAAGTTGAGACAAATACCTCCCTCCTATCTCCATCCAAGAGTAGGGTGAGGATGAAAGGAGACCCCAAGACTAAAGCCTCTGGCTAGCAGCTAGCTGTGAAGTGCTGTGCAAACAGGAGAGAGCATTGTTTCAAGGAGGCTGGAGAGAATGGGGTCTTGGACTACACGGGGACTTGTCTGCCCTAAACCACCATGGACACCCGCAGCCTCTTTTCTCACTTTGGGGAAACAGCAATGTAGCCAAGAGAGGCAGTGCAGGAGAACAGGTTCTAGAATCAGGGAGGTGGCCTGTGAATCCCAGGCAACAAGCAGATGTGCAGGGGTCTGGGCCAACCTGCTTCCCTCTCTCCACCCAGTGATTCCTGGTTCAGCAACTGGGCGCCCCCCACAGGCCAGTTTAGTCCTATGTGAAATGAGAATTGTACTTGGCAGAGCTGTCCTGAGCCACAAAGGAGGGGAAGAGGAAAGGGCTGCAGGGGTTCTTCCCTCCTCGTCTTCCGGCTCCTCTTTAGGGCCTGACTGCTCCACCACTGTGGTCCTAGGACCTCCCCCAGCACAGTCAGGGTCAAGGCCCAGCCTGTGAGGGGGCAAGGTGGTCGCCACCGGGGAGGGAACTGCAAGCTCTCTGTGAGCTGGACATCGGACACTGTAATCCCTCAGGAGCGGGAGGGAGCCTCATAGTAACTAGATGGGTCCTCTCAGGTGCAGGAATCTCAGCTTCCACATACACCCTTCCGGTAACTGCCCGACAAGGGACAAGAGTTTGCTCAATCCCAGACTCAGGGGCCACTCCCTCCTGCAGTAAACCCTTCCACCATGGAACAGGTCTGTCAGAGTCCTTTCACCCGCCCCTCCCCCAGTGCCAATGACAGCTGCCTCCCTGTGGCTTCCTCCTGGGGCTGTTTGCCACCTCCCACTCCCTACCTCCAGCAGACCCCAGAAAGAGGCAAGGGGATCTGAACATGGGAAGTCTGATCCCAATTGTGAGTGCCCCCCACCAAGCAGCCCCCCAGGGGAGCCTCTCTGAAAGCACCCAGCCTGGAACCCACATTCACAGGCAACACCTCCATGCTGGAGCCCCTGGCAGCGGGTGGACACTTCAGAGATTGAAGAACAGGCCCAGACCCTCTCCACACCACAGCCCTCATGGCCTCCCTGCCAGACAGCCCAGAGCAGCCTGAAGCTGCCTCTGGATCACCATGGCAACAGGTGGCCAGGTGATGGGCATGCCATCCCACAAACAATTCCATTTACCTGGGAGCTGGGCACACCAGCTAGAGTCATTATGCATCCCCCTCCAGGAGGGCAAGGGGAAGAGGGGGGGGAGAATGAGAAGAGGGAAGAGGGAGAAGAAGGGAGAGAGCTTGCAGAGAGGGAGGAAGAAGGAGCGAAGAGAGGGCAAGAGAGAATAGAAAAACCATGCGGTCAAAGAATAGAAACTGGGAGGGAGCAGAACAAGTAGAAGGGAAGAGAAACACATACACACTCTCTGCAGAGAGAGAAATAAGGAGGGGCAGGAAAGGGCCCCCCTTCCAGCCTCCCTGCTGCACACATTCCTCAGGCGTGAGCTGCTCTCAGCCCTGCGGGATTCTGGCTGCAGCTGGGACTTCCTGACCCAGGAAGCTGGCAGCCTGGTGGCCCCTTGGAGGCCCCTTGGAGGCCCCAACTGCTTCTCCGGTCCCTAGAGGCCCCTCCTACTGAGCAGCAGTGTCCAGACTCCCCAGCAGTGGGGCCCCTTCACCTCCAACCCTCAGGCAGCACCTCCCAGGTCTCATCCCCACGCCCTCCCAAGGTCCCAGCCAGTCTCCAGTGGCCCTGCCCACCCAGCTCTGCCCTGCTCTGGCTCCTCATTCCCACCTCACCCAGCTTCGCCACACATAACACACGGACCTTTTCCCAAAGTGTTCAAGAAACCATTCCCAAGCAGAGCAGAGTGGTGAGAACAGCAGTGACGTTATCCACGAACACGTTCCCTTAAACTAAGGAGCAGTGAAGCAGACCTCAGAAGGAGGAATGGCAAGGGGGCACATTCAGGGACTCCTCACAAGGCCCAGAGTTGCCAGGTCTCAGAAGCAGACCTGGCCTGGTCTCTGGCGGAGGAGGCTGAGCTAAGCGGACACTCCCACAATTCTTTACCGGGCACTTAGCACAACTCCAGGGCTTCCCTGGGCCTCAGCTCTCTGGCTGCAAGATGGTCTTATCACCCCTATATGCCCTATACTGTCTCAGAAGAATCTGTATACTTTTCCATACATAAGATGTTTGGGAAACTTTCCCTGATAATAATTTATTCCACATCTCCATCGGTGAGTAGAGCAGAGAGAGAGAAGGAATAAAACCGGAAAGCCCAGAGGCTGGCAAGAGAGAAAGAAGGATAGAGTTTGTGTTGGAATCCACCTCTGTGTCCCTGGACAACCTTAAGGACAACCTTAAGCCATTCACTTATTCCACATTTATAAAATGGAATAGTAATGTCATTAAGAGGATTCAAGGAGATCATACACGCAAGTGCTTAGAAAGTCTTAGGTCTTGATTGTTAAAAAGTGGGGGCATTGTAAATGACACATGGCATCATCCTTGCCAGGAAGGGTCACACAGGTCCCTGGGGGCTGCAGACACCTGCACTACTGGCCAGGTGGCCTTCAAAGAGCCCATGCCAAGCTCAAAGATGAGGACCCACCTCCAGGGGGACAGGAGAGCTGCCAGGAAGTTCTCGGCTGAGGTGGGTAGCAGACATGCATTCCAAACCCTTTTTGTGACAATCACATTCCATTTCCCTCCTGGCACTGCCCGTTGAACGTGCAGTCTGTCTACTCCTAGAGCTTCATTTCAGCCACAAATCAAGGCAGTGAACAGAGTAGAGCCTGAGGCAGCCCACACAGGCCTCCCACAGATGTCCACACACAGTCTAACCAGACTTGACAACTGCTGGGACCCTAAAAGGTCAAAACCCCTCGCAGAGGAAAGGGCTTCTTGGAACTGAAGGCAGAGATCACTAAAAACCAGCTTCATTCACTGGACAGTTCAGTGCCTTGTCCTCTCATGTGGGAAGAGACCCCTGGGGCAGGGATAGGCCTATTTTATGTTTGCATATAGCCAGAACCTACACTGCTAAATTGAACCTGGGATGTTGCCAGCGGAACCCCACATTTGTCTGCTCTGTTCACATTTGATCACATGGCTTGAATGCAGACACACCTGGTCATAGGTGGTCGCCAGAAAGGTGGTAACATATAAACATAAAACCAAGTAGATGGAAAAAAACAAGATTCATGGTATCAGCCTACATTTAAGTTTTCCGGTTACTGTCACTTTGCTTGCAGTTAGATGCATGCTGGGGTAGCTCTAGCTCAGTGGTGGTTCACGCAAAAATGGCATCATGATTTCATCTATTCACAAGTTCAACAGTGACAGCTCCCTGTGTAATGGCTGGTGGATGGTGTAATGGCTGGTGGATGGTGGTATTGCTCCCTGAATTGGGGGACACTACGGAAGAAATAAGCAGCAGGTAAAATCAAGAATTGTTGAGATCCCATTAAACGTTTAAAGAGATGTCAAGGAGGTGTTTGAATGTTCAAGTTTGTAGCTCCCTGGAGAAGAGGTTGCACCTCTTGCTCACAAGAGCTTGTGGGCATTTAAGGTCCATGGGACTCTGCAGCCTTGACGTAGGTCAAACATGGCTGCCAACTCTTTGCTCCTCCTCCTTCTGACAAGGTCAAGTCTAATCCCTTCCCCTTGAATCCAGTCACCCTAAGTGACATTTCAACTAGTGACTTCTGAGAAGCCTGGCAACTTCTACCCAGGCCTCTGGGACCTCTTGCTCTGGTGGAGCCAGTTGCCAGTTGGGACACTAGACTACCATCATACAGAAAAGGCCCCATGTGGGTGCCTGGGATGACAGTTCCAGGCAGGCCCAACCCCCAACTGTGCGAGCATTCCAGTGAGGTCACCTCGAATCCCCCAGGTTTAGCCCATCTGGCAGCTGAATGCCATGAAGCAACCTCCATCAGGGCCACAGAGAGTAGAACCATCATCCAGCCGGGCCCTGACTGAATTCCTGACCCACAAAATCTCAAAATATAATAAAACAGTTCTTGTTTTAGGCCATTAAGTTTGGGATAGTTTGTCATAAAGCCATAGTAACTACCATCCAAGGAGACAGAGCTATTTAAGGGTTAGGCAGGAAGAAGGGGCCTGTTAAGGACCCTGAGTAGGGATCCTGGGCAAGGTAGGAGGACATTTCCCACCCAGGGAGTCCTTTAATTCTCAACTCCAACTCCAAGCAGGAATCCTCATTTTAAGGTTGAGGAAAAGGAAACTCAGGGGACATGGAAAGATCCCCCAAGGACTCTCTTGGTCAATAAAAGTCAGAAGAGAGAGTGGACTTGGGTCCTTCCACCTCAAAGCCCCACCGGGGTGCTGCAGGGGGTCATCAGCCCTGGAGGGAGGGCAGATCACCCAATCTGGGGGTACTTCTGAGACAGGGCCTAGCACTTTGGAGCCCCTCCATGGCTCCACATGGCTCTCAGCCTTCCAGAAGATATGGAGAAAGAGGGCCTTCCCGGTGGCGCAGCGGTTGAGCGCTGGGTTGTGAAGCTGCCCACAGCCTCTGCAGCACCTGTTCGATCCTCGGCCCCCAGGCGAGGGTCCCACATGGCATGCAGACCTCTCCTGCCGCCTGCTGCTCCCCTCAGCAGTGTACTTCGTCAGTCTGCCTGCTCTGTTCCCCACTCTGGCTCTGGTGAATTCTCTCAACCTCCCACGCTTCTGACTATACCCAGTGCTTGTATAAATAAATTTTTTAAAAAAAGAAATTTAAGAAAAAAAAGATATGGAGAAAGAGCTGGAGGGGGCCGAGGGGGCTCTGGCCAATCCATCCCACCTGGACTGTGGGGCTCTCAACACCCCAACCACCATTATCACCCCACTGCAGCTTGTCCAAAGGGCCTGCCAGTCTCAGAAGTCCCTCCCAGCCTCCTGTTTGCCCAGCTGAGAACTAGTTTGCACAGTGAGGCACACCTTTTCTGGCTTTGCTGCCTAGAAATTCTATTTTAATCTTCAAAAGCAAGGGTGGGTGATGGTCAGGTAAACTCAGAGAGTCCCAGGATGTCCTGGCAGGAGAAAAAGGGGTACTGGGAAACAAAGCTATGCCTGCTCCTCCCTGCTCTCTTCCAGGGAGGACCCCTTCCCTTGTCCTCAAGTCGTTGAATTTTTGGGCTCCTTCTCTGCCATCCACCTTTCTCCACATTCCCCGCTGCTCTTAAACCATATAGGCAGCCCACATTACCTCGTAAGCCTCATCTCTGTGTCAGCATGGCACTAACCTGCTTGGCACAAAGTAGTCTCAAACACAAGAGACCATGATTACCTCCACCTCCCTGTTACGGATAAAGAAACAGGCTGAGAAAGGGGTAGTCACTAGCAGGGAGACAGTGGGAGTCTTCTGACCCCAGACCTCCCATCTGTCCTGCCTCTACTCACAGAGGCAGCATCCCCACAGAGGAACAGGAGACCTTAAGAGATGCAAAGGAAACTGAGACCCACCTGGCAGGGCCGAGGAGCTGCAGACTGGAGCTGTAAACCCAAGGCTACTCTGAAGGCCTAAGGGCCACTCCTCTTTCCAACCTCTGACCAGTTCTCAGGCCTAGAAGCAGGACCACACCCTCAAGGAGGATCAAAGCCTGTTCTAGAGGTCACGAATAGGACAAAGCAAGGAGTGGGAGGGTCCAGGGTCCCCTGGAGGCCACAGCAGGGGTGCTGCCAGCCAGCCAGCTGACTCATGAGGCTTCTGAACAACCAGAGGAGGTAGACAGTGTTCTAGAACCCTGAGGCTATGCAGTGGGTGCACACACCAGGAGACAAGGAGCTCCCTGAGGACAAGCCAGGTCCTGGTCTCCCTGCCCTCTCTTTGCCTCACTCTAATTATTTCCAGTTTTCTGCAATATAATTGACAAATAAAAATTGTATATATAAGGTAATGCTTTTGATCTACATACATATTGTGAAATGATCACCACAATTAAGCGAATTAACATATCCATCACCTCCCAATTACCCTCTTTGGGGGGTAAGGGTGACAACCCTTGAGAACTACATTCTTAGCAAATATCAAGAATACAATTAATTATTATTAACTACAGTCACAATGCTGTACTTTAGGTCTCCAGAACCCAGTCACCTTACACAAGAGGTTTGTGCCCTCTGGCAAGCATCTCCCTTCTCCCCTCAACTCCCTCATAATTTTTGAGCAGCTATTATGTTCCAGGTCTCTATCTACCTTAAAATAGAGGCTTTATAGCCATAATATCATTTAACCAGCACCAAGACCCTCGGAAATAAAATTATCCTTCTTGCACGCAAAACAGAGCTGAGAGCAGGGGTGAGGGAGGGTAAGAACAAAGAGGGAAGGCAGCAGGTGGTCTATGGAGGGGGACTGTGGGGTGATTCAATGCTGGGTGCACTATGATGGTGTCTCCTGATGGCGGGGAGGGAGTATCCTAATGTCACCTTAATTAAAATAAAAACAGAACTGAGACCCCCCCCCACTACCAGTAAGAACCCCTAAGGTACTCTGGCCATGAATGGTGGGGCTGGGATCTTGCTTTTCCCACTTCCAAACCTCCTTCAATTCGTTAGACTTCCTCTCCAAAAAGTATCTGACACTTAACGCCTACTGATATTAAGAAATGCCCAGGGCCTAGCGCTGGGTTGCGAAGCTGCCCGCAGCCTCTGCAGCGCTGGTTCAATCCCTGGCCGCCAGGCGAGGGTCCCACATGGCGCGCAGACCTTTCCTGCCGCCTGCTGCTCCCCTCAGCAGTGTATTGCCTGCTGCTCCCCTCAGCAGTGTATTTCGTCAGTCTGCCTCCTCTGCTCTCCCCTCTGGCTCTGGTGAATTCTCTCATCCTCCCGGGCTTCTGACTTTACACAGTGCTTGTATAAATAAATATATAAATCTTAAAAAAAAAAAAAAAGAAAGAAAAAGAAAGAAATGCCCAATTTGCCGAGGGCCAATTATTACTACTGAAAAATCTCCAAGCAGGAAATACATATTACATGGACAGTGGGGCCCCAAAAGGTCACTACCAAGTTCTCTCACTAGTCCCATAGGTGCCTCTGCCTGGACCATGTTCCCTACCTGGGAGAGCTTTCAAGGCCCAGCTAGCCCATCACCTCTAGGGAGACCAGCCAGCCCCCTAGGTTGTGAGGGGCCACCCCCGGGTTTTCTCTGTCTCAGGCCACCCTGCACTGTAATCATGGACCTGTACTGCGCACCGTCTCCCCATCAGTCTCAGGGCACCTGAAGACAGGTCCAGCCTGAGTCTCCCTGTGTTCCCAAAGCACCAGACTCTAGTCCTTTCTCTCACTGCCCTGATGCCACCTCCTCCCCGCAAGGAGACTGCTCCTGGGAAATGGCAGGGACACACAGGCCTGTGCCCAGGGTGCCGGAGGAGGACCCAGCAGCAGCACCATCTGTCCCTGGAGCCACAGGACAAAAGCAGAAAGCAGAAGTGTCACTGCCTCCACTCAGCAGGTTGCCCCTGGATAAGAAGAGCCCCTGCACCAGAGCTCCTGAAGACGGTGACTTGGAGGCTCACAAGACTTTGAATTCTCTAACTAGCTCCCAATGGCTCAATGCCAGAGGCATTGAGCAATGGCACCTTGCAGAACTGTTGGGAACTTTAAGTATGCCTGACACTTAGTAGGTAGTCAACAAAAAGGTAACTGTGACCATCTCATCCAATTAAATGTCACTGACCCACTGAGGGAACTGAAGTCTGGATGAGAGGAAAAGGAAAGAACCAGTATTTTCCATGTCCCAGTTCTACATTCCTCCACTCTTTCATCTGCCAATAATCTAGCAAGATCCACAGAAACAGACCTGGTTCATAAGTGAGGAAACTGAGGCCTCCAGGAATAGAGTTAGTGGCTGTAAGGTGGGCCTCTGGACTCGCACCCGCGTTGGACAGAGTGGGTGAGCAGTCATCCAGAAGTGGCAGGGATGCCAGCATGGCCCTGCCTGGTGCAGACTATAGTGCCATCTCCCCTAGCCCCTGGCATATGCAAGGTGTGAGGAAGGCAGGCAGCCTGGATCAGCTCATCAGCACACACAAGCAGCAGAGAAGGCTGGGGTCTGAATGTGACAGTGAGGTCACTTTCTGGGCAGCCAAGATGGGGCTGGAATAGGGTCCCAGCCTAGCAAGTAAGGGTTCCAGGTCTCTCTCCAGCCGCAGAAGCCCAGGCACACAAATCCACTTTTCCATGCCTTATATGTACTGGGGAGTTGACTCTATCACCCACCTCCCTACGGTGAGTGGCCGAGGTGGATGGGAAGGCAGCGGGGATCTTCTTGGTACTGGCCATTTCAAAGAGAGGAACCATGATGATGTGTTTACCAGTGACTAAGCTCAGTGTGTGTGGACTGCATATCTTAACACCAAGTCTGGGGAGCAGAAAGTCCCCAAAGATCACACAGTCTGGTGGGCAAGACAATACAACCCACAGTCCTCTGAACCCTAAATCCTGCCTACAGGGCCCAGCCACCTGGCCTACAGTACCCCTCAAGCTTATCTCAGCCCCTTCAGCTGTTGTGCTCTGATTCACTCTGCTCCAAGCCGTCCTGGCCACCTCCAATCAGCAGCTCAGAGGCACCAAGCTCCCCCTAGCTTGGAGCCTACAGATGAATGCTGTTCCCTCTGCCTGGAATGCTCTTCCCATGACTGAATACTTCTCAGCCGCCAGGCCTCTGTTCCGTGCTCATCTCCTAGGAGCTCTCCGCTGACCTGAGTCTCTTATTATTCTCTCACAGTTCTCTGTTCTCCAGCAGAGTTAAATCTTAGTGCCACTTAATCGCTGTGTGACCTTGGGCAAGTTACTTAACCTCTCTGTCTCCATTTCATCTTTAACCTGGGCACCATAACACGATCTACTTCACAGAGTAGCTGCAAGGAATAAATGCATTAATGCATGTTCAGCACATAGGTACCGATTATGTGGCATTTAACTCTGTATTATTACTACTGTTCACAGCACTTAGCACAGATTTTCACTGGGTATTTATTTATTTGACTACCTTTCCACTGTGTCTCCCCCAGCAACAGCCTGGGCTCCTACAGTGTACACGTCACAGTAAGCCAACAACGCGCAGACGTGCACAGATGTTGCAGTTTTTCTGATCTTTTCACACACTATCAGGAGCAATACCTGGGCACAAGGCTTCTCAGGGAAACTGGACTAACAGCCCTATCACCATTTTCACAGCAAAAAATGTTCCTGGGAGTTGACCTGGGTGAGACTAAAACCAGGCGTTGCACAGCCTCCCAGAGGGTGCCAGCAACAACCTCCCTCCCCCACCCCCGCCTCCCCTCACAGGCCAGGAGTGTGGGACTCAGTGCCCAGCACAGACTGATTATTTCGAATGGGGAAGGAGAAAGGTCTCTACTGAGAAAGGCAAGGACTGAGACAGGACAGGGAGACCTTTCAGCAGCCCCAGGCACGTACTCAGCACTTCACTGCCGCCCGCCAGCTTGGCAGCCAACTCATCACCCTCATCACCTCACTCATTCGTTCAGTCACCCACACGTGCCAAGTGCTTGCTGGGTACGAACCCATGAACGGGGGTTACATGAGAGGCCCTTCACATCCCAGCTTAATCTGCTTTGTATCCAGTGAAGAGAGTTTGATAGGGTTTTGGTTTCCTTGCTTTTCATTAAAAACAGCTCTGCCAACAACCCAGAAAACAGGCACAAGCCCTCCAGTATTTCTGAGAAACTAAGGGAATTCAAAAATAAGGGGGGGATTCAAAAATAAGGGGAGCCCAAGATCTGCCAAATGGGCGATGGTCCAATGGAGGCGATCAAGGTCAGAATGCTCTAGCCGGCATGTGGTCACCTCGGTCACCCATGTCCTAGCTGGCACATTGCCTAGCTGTCACCCAGGTCCACTCTGTCACCCAGGGGCCCCCACAGCCACCTCCACTCCTAAAGCATGGGGAAGCAGAATGCCACCCGGGCTAGGAGTGAGGGTATGTGGCAGGAATCCCACTCTGGGGTTCTTATTAAGCCTCAGGTTCTTTAAGAGTTCAAAGACAGGGGCCAGATTGCACAAGTTCAAATCCCAGCTCTGCCACTGCATTCCAGTGCGACCCTAGGCAAGTCTTCAATCTCTCTGAGCCTCAGTTTCCTCATTGATATGATAAATGTGCCTGCTTCACAGAGAACTAAATGAGGTCATATAGGCAAAGAGTTTGCTATGGTGCCCAGGACAGTCATCGCTATACGCTAAGTCCTCTCTTCACGCTGCCAATAGTTTCTTGGAAACTGTGACTTTAAGCAAAACAACAAATATGAAAGCAAATCTGGAATAAGAATTTTAAACAAAAGAATGTTATTTGAGGACTTGCTGTTCAAGGATTTGTTACTGCTGTTATCTCAGTAAAAAGGTGCTAATGCTGGGCTTCCCCTGGTGGCACAGTGGTTGAGCGCTGGGCTGCGAAGGTGCCCGCAGCCTCTGTAGCGCCGGTTCGATCCCTGGCTGCCAGTGAGGGTCCCACACGGCGCAACAGACCTCTCCTGCTGCTCACTGCTCTCCTCAGCAACGTATTTCTTCATCGGTCTGCCTGTTCTGTTCCCCGCTCTGGCTCTGGTGAATTCTCTCACCCTCCTGTGCTTCTGACTATACCCAGTGCTTGTGTAAATAAATAAATAAATAAACCTTTAAAAAAAAAAAAGTGCTAATGCTATATCCCTTCCCTGCTGCCTTCTTTCCAACTGCTGATGAAGATTCATGGGAAAAAAAGATATGAAGGGTAAAAGATGACAGGGCACAAGGTTAGGAACAGAAAGCTCTCTGCCTTGCTCTCAGGGAACAGGAGTAAAAGACCCTGCTGCTCAGATCCTTGGCCTCCCTGGGAAGTTGCCTGTGCCCAGTCATTCATTAGGCATTTCCTGGGGCCTGAGCCAGGCTCAGCCCAGTGCACCAAGAGCAGCCTCCTGCAACTCACAGGCTGGTGGGAGAAATGGACATGCAAGTCCACCAATAATCTGGGGTGAGAAGGGGCTCACTGTGCTGAGGGAAATCTGGGAAGTCTTTCTAGAGGAGGCAGCATCTGAGCTGAGATCTGGGGGCTCAGAATTTTCCAGGGAGATATGTTTGCAGGAGGCAGGGGAAGGCTGGAGGACACTCTAGCCAAAAGTACAGTATGTACAAGAGCATGGAGAACAGAACCAAGGTGGGAACTGAGGCCAGTAGTTCAATATGCCTGCATACTAAACTGCACAGGGGCAGGAAGGTGGAATGAGGAGAGAGAGAGGTGCACAGGGGCCAGGTTACCAAGATCCCATAGTATCAAATAAGGAATGTGAGTGCTGGACTACAGCAGCATCTAACAGCAGCATCTAGAAGCACTCTAACGGAGGGTGACCGGCAGGGGTAGATATGAGAGGAGACTGTGCATTGGGCAGAGGAGGGTACTGAGGTCTGGGCTGGGTGGCAGTATAAACCCAGGGAGGGTTAAACAAGAGATTTCTTTATTTGTCCCTGCCCCTTTTAAAAACGTTCCTCCTGGCCTCCCTGGTGGCGCAGGGGTTAAAGACACAGCACTATCAAGGTACAGCCAGTTATTACAGCACCAGTTCGATCCCCCGGCCTGCCAGGGAGCTGACCCACATGGAACACAGACCTCTCCTATCTCGCCCGCTGTTCCCCTCAGTGGTGTATTTCCGTCGGTGGTATGTCTGTTCTGCTCCCCACTGTGTCTCTGGTGAATCCTCTCACTGCCCCCTCCCCTGCACCTCTGGCCTGCACCCCAGGTCTTATATGCATAAATAAATAAAATAAATCTTAAAAAAAAAAAGCTCCTCCCCCAAACCTTCTGTATACCCAGTACAGCCTCTCCGGATCTATCCTGAACCCTTCTCTTTTCACCAGATCAAAGGCCCCCGCCAGGCACTGCTAAGCACCTGGGTCTGTCTCATGCCTAGCATTTAATCTCAACTCCAAAGTCCCTGTTCTGAGGCTCCAGGGAGGCGTTCTCTGCAAAGTCACCCTGCAGGACATTTTTCAACAGCCCTCACATGGTCCTGCACTTGTTTTCCCAAGAGGATCCCACAAGCGCCCCTAGCTTCATCCTGTCCACGCCCTCACTCACACACACACACCCCTAGCCCTGGAACTTGCAGCAGCTCCATGGCCTTCGAGCCTTGAACTCTGACGTTAAACAACAAAGCCACGGAGCTCAGGCGTCCAGCAGAAACATGCTCAGAACTCCAAGGGGAGAAACACACACCCCCGGTGTAGAATTCCAGACGAAAAGAACTTGCTGAAGATTCCACTCAACATGGCCAGCCCTCGAGGGAGCTAACTAACTGCCCCTGGGGCTTGTTAGGGGATTGTTGTTTATAATAAACCAGCTCAGGAGTTCTGCAATTTCTTCTTCCAAAGACATCGAGAAAATGGTCCATGGAAAATGAGAGAGAAAATGCAGAACTTCTGACTTTAAATGGAAACTTCCGTCCTCTTTTAGGATCCCCAGCCTCTAGTCCCCTCCCTTTTGTCTCCAATCACCCTCCTCCCCCACCCACCCTCCATACCCTTCGAAGCTGATTTCCGACATTCTGGATCATTGCAGCCGACACCGGGTAGCTGGGTTGCACGGATGGCAGCAGCCTCCAGAGACGGGTCACCTGAGCAACGGCCAGACTCTGGCTCCAAATGAAGCCTACTGGTCTCTCCTCCTGCTCCTCCTCCTTCTGAGCTCCCGCCCCTCCTGAGCCTAGCTGTTATCACCTTGTCCTGACCTCTCCTCAGACTGCCCTCTGCCCCCCTTCTCTTGGACCCCCCCCTCCCCACCCAGAAGGCTCTTGTGCCTGCCCAATGAAGAAGAAAGAGAGAGGCTGCCAGCTGGACCACAGCCACAGCAAGGGGCCCTGTGCCCGACCACTGGGCACCTTGCCGGGCACTCACTTTGCCTCCAGCCACAGCCAAACTTAGCTACCCCAATTTCTGGCCACTGGCGTGCTTGCCACAGGTCTCTTGGCTCTAGGGGGGCCCCCAGGGGCCCATACCAACTGGGGAGTCCCCAGTTCTCCCACCCTAATCAGTCAGACTGAAAAAAGTGGGAACCAGGTTTCCATTCATCCACAAGAGGTCAGGCCAGAAGGTGGCAGGAGGCCAGAGAGCTGCCAGCAGCCTCCCAGAGAGATGACAGACCACCTGCTAGGACTCTTCACCCTTGGGGGTGCTGTCCGCTTGTCCCACCACTCCTGGCTGTTGGCATCCAGCAGCTGCTGGCTGGGGACAGGGCACACCTCCTCACCTCCTTAAAATAGGCGGCATGACTTTCTATAAGTGGCACCTGCCAAATCCCACCCCATTGGCGCCACAGAGTTCAGTCCTCCAGGCACCGATCCAGCCCCACTGTGGTCACCACTGACTGAGAGACCGCCGGGATTTCCCTTCTTCCTCTCACTTCTGCAAGACACTGAAGGAGAGGCCTGGACACGCATGCTAAACTTTACATGACAGAACAATAAAAAGAAGCACATGATGGGGCCTCCCCGGTGGCGCAATGGTTGAGTGCTGGGTTGCGAAGATGCCCGCAGCCTCTGCAGCACTGGTTTGATCCCCGGCTGCCGGGCAAGGGTCCCACATGGCGCGAAGACCTCTCCTGCCGCACCCGCTGCTGCCCTCAGCAGTGTGTTTCTTTAGTCTGCCTGTTCTGCTCCCCACTCTGGCTCTGGTGAATTCTCTCACCCTCCCACGTTTCTGACTGTACCCAGTGCTTGTATAAATAAATAAATAAATCTTTAAAAAAAAAATAAAAGCACATGGTGGTTATACAGGGAAAGGGGGGGGCAGAAATGGGCGAGGGGGTTAGAGTAATAATGAGAACCTCACAATAACTGAGCATCTACTGTGTGCCAGGCCTCCCGCTGGCCCATATCCCAGCCCCACCAGCAGGTCCCTCAGTGGCACCACGGTGCTGGAACAGAGGTCAGCCTGATTCTGAGGTCTCTGTCCCTTGCTCTGGCCCTCATTGCTCCTAGTTCATTCATATTTAATACTATCTCCCCCTTAACCTGAGACCCTGTATTATGGGTGAGCCTCTTTCACTAATGTTCTGTGTGACTTTGTTTGGGCAAATTCCCTCCTCATTCTGGACCTTTCTGCTCTAGTTGTCAAGGACTCCAATTTCTACTACTCTCATGGTTCAGTCTAGTCCCCCAAAAAGTTTAGTCTGTCAGTAATTCACTATCTACAAATGAGAAATTAAGGTCATACCTTACAATTAGAAAGATGATTCAAGATGGAACTGAAGGTTGGAGCAATCAGGAGGCTTCTTGGAAGAGGTGGTACTAGAACTGGCTGGAAACTGAATAGGTGTGGATAAGCTAAGAAGAAGGGTAAGGTGGAAGGTCTAACAGGAACAGAAAAAAAAATACATGAGGCTCTAAGGAGCCTCACCTTGTAGGAAAAAGTTGGGAACCTGATGGGGAAGACTTCGAATGCCCAAATGCCAGGAAACAGGGTTTACGCATCAAGGAGTTTCTGAGAATGAAGAACATGTTGGACATGACCAAAGATATGTGAGGTGAACAAGAGACCTTCCTAGACTGCTAAGGAAACCAGTCCAGAGAGGGCACAGCTTATCTCACTAGATCCCCAAGATAATGTGACAGACAGGCAGCCAGGACAATTCCAGGGCAGGGTCCTCACTAAGCAAATAAAAGAAGGTCCCCAACCCCACCCTCTCTCCAGAGGTCTCTAATGTATTAGGCTCACGGGACACAGAGCAGACCCCCATGTTACAGATGCATACACTGAGGCCTAGGCTGAAACCTGAGCCACCCAAAGTCACAGTCAGGAAGTCTCTGACCTCAAATCCAGGGCCCCACCCACAACTCATTGCTAAAGAGAGGCTCCTCTTAGACCTATGAGAGGACTTCCAGTGGGGCTGAATAAATAGCACTTTTAGGAACAAGCAGTGGGGGGTCAGATCTTGCTACAGAGGCCCCTTCAGGCCACAGAGAACTCTTCCCTCCCCTATAACTAAGACTTCTCCGCTTACCACAGTACTGACTCTTGCGTCAACTCTTCAGCTCTGAGTCCACTGAATATTTCCATGGATGTCTGTCTTCCCTTTCCACCTCACCTGGGAGCCTCCTGAGGGCTGAGACCACATCTTACTCATCTTGGTGGCCCCTCCTCACCGGCCCCATAACTAAGGCCCTAGAGGCACCTGCAAAGGTTGATGGAGAAGAGCTCCTATGTAGCAGCTAAGTCCGCAGTTCTCAGATTCAGCCTGCATCAGTATCATTGAGGGCTTGTTAAAATACAGCTGGCTGGGTCCCATCGCAGTAGAGCTGCAGTGGAGCGCAAGAGTTTGAATTTCTAACAAGACCCCAGTGATACTGGTGCAGCTGGTCCAGGGACCACACATTGAGAGCCAGTGAGCTCAGTCAGCCCTGCCATTTCCCAGCTGGGGAAGGAGGCTCAGAGATTTGAAAAGCAGCACTAGGCAGTAAATCACTATCATCATCATCATCATCACTGTCATTGTCATTATAGCCTTCTCACACGCCCAGCACTGTGCTTGCACTCCATGTTCTGCCATGATGCACCTTCTGGCCTCACCCTAAGAAGAAGATACTATGATTATTGTTCTAGAGAGGTGAAAGCAAAGGTAGAGTCATATGTCCAAAGTCACAGAGCTGATAAGAGTTAGCACCAGGATTTGAACCCTGATCTAAGTCCAGACCCCCATCTACACTGCCTACCTACAGGTTATGCTATAAGGAATTCTCCAGAGGTTCCCAAATCCAGTAGGTTCATTTCTGGTGTGGTATGAGCTTGCAGTGCCCTCCTTCCAAAAGTGCCTCAGTCCTGGGCCTCTGGGGAGCCCTGTGTCTCAAGAAAGGCCTCTTCTTAAGCCCCGTGAACCTAAAACACTTTGGGGAGAGAATATTACTTTTCTCACATTGCATCCTTCATCTGGAGCCACTGATAGGGTCTTCTTGGCCGGAGGACAAATGTTTGTATTAGTTCTTCGGGTCCATGTCCTAGCTCTACCTCCCCACTCAGTGACAAATCACAATGAAATAACCCCATTCATATTCCACAGTGACATTGTGTCAGCCAGGCGTGGGTCTGTGTCCCCCATCAGACTGGGGTTCTCACCAACAGGACCTCATCTGAAATATCTAAGTCCTCAGCACAGGGGCTGTCCAGATCAAGGAACGAATGAAGTAATGGATGGGCATAGAGGTAAATGGAGGAATGAATGAGTGAATAAATAATCAAGCTCAGAATTCCTTCTGCTGGGCCTTCTAGCTTTCCCATATTGGGCCACAGACTTTCTGGGAGCAAGAGGACCTCTGATATCCCCCACTCCAGCTTCTACTTTCAGCACTGTCTTAGCTGAATCTTTGCATATGCTCCATAATATATCTACTGCCCCAGCCTCCTCTAACATAACTCCAAGATTGAAGAGCTCTAGTCCATGTAAGATTTAATAATTTAAGAACTCAAATAAACAGAATGGCCTTGCTATCACCCCAAAACCATGGCTCTCTGTCTCCCAGAACAAGGCTGCTTCCCTGGCCTGTGATTACTTCCAGAAATATGAGAGCACATATTCTGTCCTCTGCCCAGCCCTGGCCTCTAGGTCCAGACTTATTTCTTCTAATCCTCTCAAGCCATGACCAGAGCTTCCCATTATTCCCTCACATACATGGGGTTTCCTGTTCCTGCTATTCCCTCTCCCTAATGGCCTTTATAACTGCATCCAAACCCTGTCCCCAATCAAAGCCAAGTTCAAGGGCACCACCTCCAGGAAGTCTTCCAGGCTCTTCCTAAATGGGAAGTATATTCTCCTTCTCTGTACCCCTACTTCCCATGCACTTTATTGTCCTCTCTTTCTCACACTGATTTTTCTCTAAAATTGGGCTAATTTATGCTATTTTTCCTTCTTGGCCTTATACTAGCAACAGGGATGGTATTAATTCATTAGAGATGCTTTTTTGTTTTTTGCCTCACTTCAAAATGTCCCATTACATTTTTGTTCCCCACTTTCCCCTTCCTTAGACCCTGGCAACTAGCGATAGGCTTTCTGTCTCTATGCTTACCTCCCATCAAATGCTTAATAAGGTCTTGAACAGGGCCTCCCTGGTGGCTCAAGGGGTTAAGATACAACCTATGAAGCCGTCAGCAGCCTCCAGTTGGCCAGGGAGCAACCCACATGGCGCAGTAGACATCTGACTTGCCGGCTGCTCCCCTCAGCAGTGCACTTTGGTCAATCTGCCTGTTCTGTTCCCCATTGTCTCTGGTGAATCCACTCACACCCCACACCTCTGGCCTGTACCCCTGCTCTTGTATGCATAAATAAATAAATCTTTAAAAAAAATAAGGTCTTGAGCATAGTAGATGCAAAAAAAAAAATTCAGAGAATGAATGAATAATTGAATTCAATAGAACAAGGGAATGTGTGAAGGAGTGAATAAAAGTAAATACACATGTAAATGAATGGTCAAATTAACAAATGAATGCAAGAATGTTTTCATCCTTCCTCTAAGTTAAAAACTCTTAGTTGCTTCTGGGGTACTTTGGGCAAGGCCTGACAGAACAAAGGAAGTTGCGGGAGAAGTGGGGAGGTGGACAGGAGGGAGGAACAAAGGAGAGGGTACTGATACTAGCAAGAGAGGAAGTGCAGGTGACCTCCAGTGACTTCAAGGCCTGCCCCCCTTCAGAACCACAGCTCTCTGTGGAGGGGGATCCAGGGACAAGAGCAATGAGAAACAAGTTAAGCAGTCCAGGAGAGCAAAGACAGTGTGACCAGGATGGAGGAGCGGAGGCCAGATTCCGGATGCATGAGCAGATACCATACCCCATCTAGCCAGCTTTGAACTCCATCCTGTCTAGTGGGCTCCCCCTTTTTACCACCTCTACCACCTCTGGAATCCCCTCCTTGGTCCAGCAGCTGAGGGGGGGTGAACCCCGCCTGACTTCCTGACTTGGCCCTTGCCAGAGTTGCCACAGCACCCAGCTAGTGCTCCCCTACCCCACCCCTCCCCATGCCAAGTGAGTCAACATTGGCTCCACCCTCTGGACTCTGAGTCGGTGCCCCTAAGCCCTCCCCAGGGCCCATCTCTGCTGCCTGCAGAGTAACGCCAGCCCCTATCCCAGCCCATCCCTGCTCAAATCCCAGGATGCTACATGCCCCTGCCTGCCCAAGCAAGAGTGTGCCTGGCACCACCTGGTTTGTCTGGAGCCCATCCCTCCTCGTGGTGGGGGGAGGGGAAGCAGGAGGATCCCAGGGTTAGGGCAGGTAGGAGAGGGGGTGGTGGACAACAGGGGTCTTACCCAACTGGTGAGAGACTCCAACCTCAACAGTTTACAGAGCCAGGTCAGAAGAGCCTGCTGGGGACTTCAGAGAAGCGGGTCAGCAGGGGGAGGCTCAGAAACTGGCCTTTGAGGTCCCAGCAGTGCCTGAGGGGGGAGGCTGCGGGAGCTGGGGGGAGGCTGCGGGACCTGGGGCCGGTTCCAGAAAGAATCTAGCCCCCTCCTCTCCCCTCCCTGGCGAGCTTGGGGCGCCACCCCAGGCTGCGGATCCTGCGGACCACAAAGGACCCTGGCACTCTGTGGCCGGCGCCAGACACTCCACCCCCGGGAGGCCGGCGTCAATCCGGGCGCCGGCAGAGGCGGAAACGCCAGCGGCCTGACTGACAGGGTCTCGGGGAGTGCGGCTGGGCGTCAGGCTGCGTCCCTGTTGCTGCTAAACCCCCTCAGTTTTGAAAAGTAATACCAGCTAGTTGTTCACACTTTTATTGAGCACCTACTATGTGCTAGACACGGTGTTGGGTGCTGGGCGAGGGTCTGAGCAGGACACACTGTTCTGGTTTGCCCTTATGAGTATAATAGAAAAAATAAAAAATGGACAGTTCAGGAAAGAAATACAATACATGATCTCTTCACTCTGAGAGACGCCCTGTGAATATTTTGGAGCATGTGCTTCCCGCTAGGTTAGAGCTGAAAGACAGACACCTTAGGGGAGAGGGAAGCACCCCTCCTCTGCCATCCACAGGCGTGTACCTGTTAAATATGACATGACATAAGTGACGTGATCATAGGCATAGAGGAGCCACTAGAAAATTTCCCTCTGCGTTCGTATTTAGGATACACACTCATGGGGAAATTTAGGTGGGACCTGGCGAAGGATGACAGTGGTCCCTGAAAGATGGACAGTGGTCCCTGAAAGATCTTATTTCACAGGAGGAGGATTTTGGCAGTAGGAGTGCATTCCACACCAGGATGGGAGAGTTAGATGGATCCATGATTCCACAGGCTGTGCCTGAACTCCACTTACCCCTGCCACTTTGGGAAGCAAAGGACAAGCCTGTGAAACAAGGCAGGTACCATGCTGAGTTTGGCCAGCCTGGGGTCCCAGCAGCCCTGCTGTGGGGAGCTTTAGTTATGTAACAAAGATAGTGTACTTTCCTGCCACTTCACCTCCGTCATGCACTCAGAGGACTCTAAGGGTGAGAGTGCGCAGGCTAGAATGAGGAGCACCCCTTATGTGCTATAGCCTGGACAGCAACTTCATGCTGGGTCATCCCTGGCTGGGCTCTCGGCATTAATATGGGAGCCTCAAAAGGCCCCAGGTGTCAGCAACAGCAGACAGCCAAGATCCAGTGTAGGTGAGAATCATTCAGGGACACCCAGAAACACATGGAACAGGTAGATTTTTGCCTTCAAGGGGAATTCCCATACTGGCAGATGACCCTGGGCTGGCATAAACCGTGGTTTCATTTTAATGTGGTTTTATTTGTAATGAAAGAGTGAATCTTGGAGCTATCCGGACTGTCTAAAAAAAGTGACCACATTGAATATATGGTAATGTAATCTGCTTTTTCTTCTTCAACAATTATCATCTCCCCCAAATCTCCAGGTAAACCAATAAGCTTCATCTGTTACTTAGATTAGATTGTATTTTCCAGAATTCTATATAAATGGAATTATATTCCTTTTTTTTAGTCTGATACTATACAGTTATATTGCAATAATATATATTTTGCATCTATATCATTGCACATATCAATAATTTGACACAATTATTGTTTATATATAACATAATAATTTTACACACATTTTTTATATTTTTTATTCTATTATAATATGATAATTTGTTATCTGTTATTGCTGAGCAGAATGCCAATATCATTATACCCCAACTTGGTTATTCATTTACCTATTAATGGACTTTGGGTTATTTCTAGTTACAGACTATCATACAAATAAATCTGGGATGAACATTTATGTGCAAATCTATATGTGCACATATACTTTCATTTCTCTTAGGTCAATACCTAGGAGTGGAATGACCAGATCATATAAGAGATGTATGCTTAACTTTTTTTATTAAGTGACATTTTTTAACATTATTTAAGTTTCTGGTGTGTATTATTATAAATCAGTGTCTGTATATACTACATTAAATTCACCAATTCTATCCTTCCCTATACGATAGACCCCTATGAATTGATCTACCCACCTCCCTTCCCTTCTGGTAACCAATAATTTGGGCTTGTAGTCTTTAAGTTTATTCTTGTTTTATTTCATTCATTTGTTTTGTTTTTCTATGTAATTGCCCTGGGAAATAGATGTAGTTCTTTTCCCGGTTTATAGAGGAGGACACTAATACTCAGAGAGGTTAAGTACTTTGCCTGAAGTCACACAGCTAAGAAATTAATAAGTCAGCATTCAAAGCAGGATGATTGATCCCAAAACTATACTGACCTCTGTCATCTGTAACATCTAAAGTAGCTGAGGTTTCCTGCTCCTGGGCAAGGCTCTTGGCTTCTTTGGACTCTTATTTGTTCATCTATAACATGGGAAGATGAGGATTGCCATTCCACTTATCGCTCAGGGATATTTGGAGAGTCAGCTGAAGCCATGGACAGGAATGAGGCCCTGAAAGCTGCACAGTGCAGCATGTGAGGCAGTAGAGGCAGCAGACAGGCAGGAGCTGGTGCCCCTCTTCCACCTCTCCTGCCACTGCTGCCAGCTTCCCAGGCAGCCTCTTCCCAGGAGATGGAGGACACCCAGGCGGACCTGTCCTGGCTGAGAGCCTCCTCTGCTACAGGCTGGGGAAGGTGGAGACACAGAACCAGGCATCCCCCATGGGGAAAGTTCTCATGCAACAGACCACAACTGACAACAGCGAAGAGTAATGGTGCCATGACCAAGTCAGACCAGGGATGGCAGCATCACAGAGGTGCCTGGCCCAGCTAGAGGAAGCCAGGGAAAGTGTCCCGGTGGAGGAGACCCATAAGGTCTCCTTGCACCTCTCTGGCCAAGGCACTCTCCCCTAGATGACCATCTTCACCTTCCCTTTCAGTCTCTTCCACTCCGCACCTCAGAGTGACCATGTCAACTTCTAAAGATGTGCATTCAGGGTGCCTGTCCCTGCCTAGAATCCCTCAGTGACCCCTGCTCTGACCACAAAATGCATAGTTCTCCTCAAGGCCTTTTCATCTATCACCCTTCACTTCCTGGCTCTGCCCCAACATCATTACACCGAAACCCTGCTGATCTCCTGTAGACTCACCGGCTCTCCCTGCCTCCTGACCTCAGTACCCGCTGGGCAGCATGCCTGGAGCACCCATCCTGGTTCTCCCCCTAGAGGGCTCCTTCTCCTCCCTTGGGCCCCAGCTCAAATATCACCTTTCCTGACCACCCCAGCTAAGGCAGGTCTCCCCTAGACTTCCAATTCTCCAGCTCAGTCTCTTGTTGATTTCTTTTATAACTCATACTATCATTTCTTATTATTTTATTTGACTCTGTTTTCTCTCCTCTTCTCCCTACTCCTTCCAATTATAAATGTTTCTCAATTGTAGGGATTCTGTCTGCTTATTCTCACTTATTCTCAGTGCCTAGCTATAGCAGACACTCAATAGACATTGTTGGATGAATGAACTAGTGAATGAATAAATAAATGAACTGGATCTTAAAGAATCTAGAGCAATGCTCTTTAATGCAATAACCACTAGCCACATGTGGCTATTTAAATAAATTAAAAGTAGGGACATCCTGGTGACGCAAGCAGTTAAATACAGCACTATGAAGCTATCCACAGCCTCTGAAGCACAAGTTCAGATTTCTGGCAGGTCAGGGAGCAACCCACATGGCACAGCAGACCTCTCTTGACTCACCCGCTGCTCCCCTCAGCAGTGCATTTCAGTCAGTCTGCTTGTTCTGCTCCCCACTCTGTCTCTGGTGAATACCCCACACCTCTGGCCTGTATCCTAGTTCTTGTATGCATAAATAAATAAATCTTTTTAAAAATAAATTAATTAAAAGTAAATACATTTAAGATCCATTTCCATTTCAAGCACTCAATGGCTTCTGCAGTGTACTATACAGGATAGCACAGATATAGGACACGGTCATCATTTCAGAATGTTCTATCAGACTGCTGCTCTGAACATCCTAAAAGGAGAGAAGATAGGTAAGGGCATTTGGAGCCAAGGGCATAGTATTTACCAAAACCTGCAGTCATAATAGAGCATGGTGATGCTGTGCTCTGGGATTAAGCAGGGGGCCATCAGCCAATCTTTACATGGCCCTGTTAGAAAGTTTGGCTTAAAATAAGGAGAATCCAGGGCTAGGAAACTCCTCAAAGACTAGCTGGCCCCATCCATTCCTCTTTGAAGTGGAGACTGTGGCACAGAGGGGAATGAGACTTACCCAAGGTCACAGGTACGTACATGAATGAGTTAGAACCCAGGCCTCCTGATTTCCAGTAGTTAGATGGTCTCCCCCACCACGCTCATGAGCACCTCCTCCCTCCTTGCTGGCCTCATCCCCCAAAAGTCAGACACCGTCCCCTGCCCCTGGCCGATCTTATTTACTTCCCAAAGCTTCCCCCTCACCCAGCATCTCACCCTTAGAAATTCTCGACATCCCAAGGAGAATAGCTGCTTATAACCATTTGCTAATTACACGTATGGATGTCAATTAATTCATTTAGCTAATTAGCCACTCGATGAGCACCACGCACCAAAGAACTGTAAAAGACAGGCATATGGTGAGATTGGAAGGTGGTCGGGCGTTCATGCAGCATGCAGGGACTGGGGGCGGCAGTGGCTGCGGCTCCTCCCCACCCTCAGATGAGTGAAGGGAGGCAGTGTAATGGCTGGGGGAACAGAGCTGCTGCTGCTGCCATAAAACATAATTATGGCTTTCTGCTAATAGTGCTGGGAAAACACACGAGAGCACACACACACATCATGCACACAGACACACACACATTTCTGTTTATACACACCCACACTCACATGCTTGTAAGCATAACATGCACATACCCATAAGTACAAAGCGCACACGCACACACATGGACACACACACATGTGTGGAGTCATGTGGAATCAATCCACAGAAATTTTCTTAATCAAGCCCTACTGTCAGTGCAGGCTGGAGAAGGGTGTTCTCTTTTACTGCACCCAACTTTGTGCCAAGCATGATGCTCAGTCGTTCTACACACATTCCTTCAATGTGGGGCTGATTCCCAAAGCTCGGTGACCACACATTATGGGGAGCAGGGCAAGGAAAGGGGGTTTTCATCTGCTTACAGTTGGTGGACTTTGGAGGAAATGACCTCTTTTATCGGGGTGGGGGGGCAACTGCTCAAGGACTGAAAATGGCTTCTCTCTGCTCAGGTGAGATGGGGGCAGGCCAGGAGGGTCCAGGAGCAACCTCAGGCAACAACCACCGTGGAAATTAAAGCATAAATCCAGCTTCCTGCTCCCGTGGGTGGCATGGCAAGAGGCCTCTTCCACCCAGTTGCCCACAGTAGTTACCAGCCTGATAACATACCCTTACCCGGCTGTCTTCCCAGCCCTGCATCACCCCTCCAACCTCACCACACTTCCTTTCTCGCTTCCTGGGATCACCTCCCAAACAGACTTGCATTTGAGTCCTGGGATTCTTGCTCTGGGGGAAAACAACTGCCAGGTCTAGAGAACATTCTGGCAGTCCCAAGGAGAAGCCCACAAGGGGAGGAGCTAAGTCCCATTCAATAGCTAGTGCCCTCCTGCCAGTCATTAGTGAGAGTCACCTTAGAAGTAGATCCTGGCCCATCAAACCCCCATACCCCATTCACCCCTTAAATGAGAATGGGGGGGGGGTCCTCCCTGGTGGTGTAAGGGGTTAAGTCTCAGCACTACAAAGCTATCCGCAGCCACTGCAGCGTGAGTTCAATCCCTGGCCAGGGAGCTACCCACATGGCACAGCAGACCTCTCCTTTCTCGCCCACTGCTCCCCTCAGCAGTGTATTTCAGTAGATTCACCTGTTCTGCTCCCCACTCTGTCTCTGGTGAATCCTCTCGGCCCCCTGCTCCTCTGGCCTACACCCTAGCTTTTGTATGCATAATTAAAAAAATCTTAAATAAATGAGAGTGGCGAAACCCTAAGGAGGCTCAATCAATGAGTTATTTATTTTTTTCAATGAGTTTTTTAGCATAATTTTTTTAGTATAATGCTTTCTTCAAATTTTTTTTCCCCCTCTGCCTTTCAACCCCTAACCCTCCATCCCTGGAAATCCAGGGCTCTTCCCTCCACACTCTCCCAGACCCATGGAGCCCCAGATGTCCCACAACCCCTTTTGAGTTTTGTGAATGCCTCAGTTCCTGGCTTCTTCTCAGGCAAAGGCATTTTCTTCTCCACCAGGATGTGCACAGAGGGGAAGTGATAACTGGGGACCCCTTGTGGGGGGGGGGAGGAGTGAGGGAAACCGCTGCAGTTTGCTCTCTCCCCATGCATCTGAAAAATCAGACACATTCCACACCTCAAAAGCTTGTTTCCTGTTGAAAGCCCTTGCTGGGTGTCCATATTCTTTCTGATAATATAACTTTGACCCAATTATGCTGCATGAACACTCATCCCTTCTGTAGGGTAAGGAAAAAGTATCAGGCTTTTCTGCCCTCCCGCCATTAGGATAGATGAGGGAACCCTGTGGTCCTGAATGCTTGCCTGATGGCGGGCACCTGAAGTGGGTACACGTGGGCTGAGAGACAGTTTATAAGGGCGGTGTCATGGGGACGCCAGCAGAAGCCAAGAGAAGAAGAGAAGCAGAGAGAATGCCAGAGAGCCCAGATAGAGTGAGGATTTGCTGGGGGCTAGGGGGACTGCCAGCCTCCCGGCCCCCCAGCACCCCTGCCTGCCATGTGCCTGGTAAATCTAAATAAAAGATCTGCAAACGCCACTGAGGACTCTGACTCCTCCTTTACCCGGTCTGCTGCTCAGTGCCCTGTTACACTTCTCACCATGGAAAACTTTCCACAGCCCTTACATTAACCTAGTATTGGAGGGTGCGATGTTTAAGGACTCCGGATGGATGAGTCCTGGGTGCCCCCAGCGTCATGAGGGCACGTGAGAGCAGCTCCCTTACCACCCTCTAGCTCCCTTACCACCCTCTAGCTCCCTTACCACCCTCACTCCTTGCCCTCTCTCCCAAGGGTCGTCTCCCCATCTTCCTCTGGAGTGTGTGGTGATAGAGGCTATCAGTTATCAAATGCTGTGAAAAAAAATACACCAAACTCGTGACACAACACTATCATGTGTTATGCTCGCAAATTCGGGACCAGGATTTCAGAACGCTGGGCAATTCTCACTTGGGGTCTCTCTTGTGGTTGTGGCCACATGTTGGCTGGGGCTGCGGTTATCTGAAGGTTTCCCTGAGCCCATGATCCACTTCTGGTGGATCCATGCACGGGGTTGGCAGACAGGTGCTAACTGTTGACTGAGGGTTCAGCTTCCCCACAGAATTGCCAGGTGTGGCTGCTGATTCCTCCTGGAGCAAGAGAGCTAAGCCTCCAAACCAGAAGCTGCAATGTCTCCTGTGATCCAACCATGGGGTCCAAGTGGTCACTTTAATCTTATTCTATTGGCCTCACAGGATCAGCCCTGGTTCAGCGTTGAAGAGATCTATAGCAGCAGGCATGGGTGATAGCCACGTGTCAGAGACTGGCTACACAGAATGCTTCGCTGGACCCTCTCTTGATATACCCCCCCACCTGTGAGGGGGTCACCATCTCTCTCCAAGTCCCCCATAACATGAGACTGTGGTGTGTCATAGAGTGGAGCGAGAAGTCATGGCAGGAGAGGCATGGAGCCCAGGGCAGGAACTGTCTCCAAAGCCCTGTCGGGCCCCTGGGTGTCCCACTCTCAGACCATGCTCCTCTCCCAAGTTCATGGGCCTCCTGGCTGGCAGGGAGAGGAGTCTCGCTGTCTTCTGCTGCCCAGTGTGAACCAGGAGCTCCAGCAAAGTCAGAGGGAAGAATCCGTTTTATTGCTGGTGAGGTTAGATTGGGGACTAGCTGGGAGCCTTCTACCTCCCCGTTGTAGGCAGACACTGTACTTTAATATGCAGCTGAAATAACTGGACATACCCACCTCCAGACACACCACCAATCTTTTTTTTTAAAGATTAATTTATTTATTTATACAAGCACTGGGTACAGTCAGAAGTGCGGGAGGGTGAGAGAATCCACCAGAGCCAGAGTGGGGAGCAGAACAGGCAGACTGACGAAGTACACTGCTGAAGGGAGCAGCGGGTGGCAGGAGAGGTCTGCTGTGCCATGTGGGACCCTCACCTGGTGGCCGGGGATTAAACCCGTGCTGCAGAGGCTGAGGGCAGCTTCACAGCCCAGTGCTCGATCGCTGCGCCACCGGGGAGGCCCCAGACACACCACATTTTAAAGTGATGTAGGCCCCAGACTGACCTGGCCCTAGGATGTCAGGCTCCCCTGCAGTTCTGTCAGCCCTCCTCCTCCTGCGTGGAAGAAGCATGGGAGGAGGCCAAGGGCAGGACAGGGCTCTGGAGCACCCCCACTGGATGATTTCTCCAGTCTTCCAGCTCAGACTTATCACCACACACATCAGTCTCTAGACCTGATCAGGGTCCAGGCCTCCCTTGCCCACTCTGACCTGGCCCAGGTATGCAGTCAGTACCTTGAGGCCCACCAACACTCCACCTACAGAGACCTGCCCCCCCCCCTTGCTGATCACCCACTTGCTGACAAATGATTCTACCTTCCCCAAGAGCTGTGCCTCCCAGGCCCATCCGTCAGCCGCCCAGCCAGTGCAATCGGAGTTTAATGATGTCATGACAGGAGCGATTACAGTTGTTAATTACCTTCCAGCCATCAGCAGCTTCTGCAGGCCCTCAGCCATGTGGCGGCTGCCACGGCCACCCGTGCCTATGCCTGCAAAGACCTCTCCTGGCATGTTCAAACTCCCTGCTGTGCTCCCAGAGGCCCTGGGGCACAGGGCTGGGCGTTTCAGCAGGATTTCAAGTCCCCAGTGTGTCCCCAAGCCCTTGCACTAGGAAGGGCTGAGTACTTCCTCCCTTCCCTGGTTTAGTATACAGAACCTATGCTGTCAGCGTCCTGAAGGGAAACACTGACCACATCTCCATCATTGCCTGACAGTCACTGGCTTCCCACTGCAGCAGCATGAAGTCTAAACCTTAGCTCAGCATTGAAATTGCTCCACAAGGAACACCCAGAGAGGAAGTTTTCTGCCTTTCTCTAGCTTCATCTCCCATTACTCAACTCTACACTTCCTGCAGATACAACTGCCTGCTGTCTCCAGTCACACCTCGACTTCCCGAGGCCCATACTTTTGCCTACACTGTCCCCTCCACCTGGAGAGCCCTTCACCCATAGCTCCAAGCTTTCAGTTCCCACCTGTTCTCCCAGGCCTGCATCCAGGGTCAACTCTAACAGAATATGGCCCAGATCCTCCCTCCCACCCCATGAACCTCACCCCTAAATAATTTTGGCCTCTTAGAATATCCCATAGCCCTTCATCTGACCTGGCTTTCTCACTCATCAATCCCCAAGTCCCCAACATGTACCCATGTTGCTGTCTGTCTCTCCCAAATAGTGAGCTTCTAAAGGCAAACCTCAGTACCCAGCACAGGGCCTGGCATGGGACAAGTGCTCAGAATCAGCAGATGAGTCCTGAGCCGATCCAAGAGGGAAGAAATTAAAATGACCCAGAGAGGAAGGTAGTGTGGGCCATCATTACCTCCGCAGGGGTTGCTGTGCCCCAGCCGGACCCTCGCCACTCCACCCAGGAGCAGCCGCCTCCCTGCCGTCCACCTCCATTCTCCAGCAGCCAGAGCAAGCCTTTAGAACTGCAAATCGGATTCTGCTAATCCTTGGCTCAACGCCCTCATCGCCTTGTGGATAAGTGCCTTAGTTTAGCATTGAAAGCTCCGCCGATTGGACCCTCTTTCTTTCCTTGGGAACTGGGCTTCCAGATATGGGAATGGCATGTCAAACACTCAGGAGCCATGGGGAGGTTATCATCCACCTGGAGTCCAGAAAGGACAGGGAACGGGAAAGAAGAGAGTGTGGAGCGATTCCAGCAGCTCTGTGCCCACACCTCTCCACCCCAGCCCAGTTCCCCTGGGTCCAGGAGAGGCTCCCACTCCTATAATCTGGTTCATTCTTAAACTGGTTTCTGTTCGATGTGTCACCAAATGGAGGAGACTTTGCGCTCCGAACATGTCTAGTGGAACAAACGTCCTATGTATTTGGAGGAAATACTCTGGGGGCAGCAGGGACGTGGGGGGTGCCAGTTCCAAGGGCTTGTCCGCATTCCGCAAGGAGGCAGAGGCCACCTGTAAGAAGCAGGCCGGACCACTGTGCTGTTTCTAGAAGCAGTCTGGAGTGGGAGTTCCAAAGAGCTAATCATCCCGGTTTCAACCCCAGCCCTGCCACTTACTGACAGTGGAGGCCAGGCCCAGTTAGCTCTGGTTTTACCTTCCTCGCCTGTAAAACAGCATATGACCGTGGTGACGGCTACATCAGAGGCCAGCGTACTAAATTCATGTATGGAAAGCACTCAGTCGTGCCTGTCAATGGCAGACACCAACGAGTAGTGTTAGCGAAGTGGATATTATTGACGTCAAGTCCTAATTACCTGAGTAACTGAGGAGTCCTGAGGTATAGATTTGAAGCCAGGAGCTGGGGGCAGAGGTGAACCTAGGAGGAAGGAATTTAAGGTGGATTATTTATCTCTGTGTTCCCAGGGGTGTTGTGGGCACAAGGCAGCTGGGCCATTCTTCCAGAGCATCATTCTACCTGAAGGAAATAGCAAGGTTCATTCAGATGACAGTAGCCAGGTGGCTGATGAGCCTGACTGGAGAGCTTCTCCCTGCTGAGTAGTCAGGACAGGCTTCTCTGGGGAGATGGCCAAGGGCCAAATGCTCAGTTACCAGCCCTGCAGCGGGAAGCCACCAAAGAGGAAAGAGCATGCTGTAGGGTGCTTCGGGCTTCCCCCCACTTCCCACCCCTAGCCTCTATGGCCTCCACCTGCCGCCTTGCTTGCTTCCTAGGTTTCATTGCCCACACATGATATTTTTTGGTGCAAGCAGCACTTAAAGCACAAGCATGGGGCATGCACACCTGTGATTGAGGACACCCGGGCCAAGAAGCCAGAAACCACAGGGCGCTTGTACCTATAAGTGCAGGTGCCTGGGCACAGATCACTGCAGGACCAGAAGGAGAGAGAGTGCAGAGATCACGGGGGCTGGGAGGCTCGGTGGCTGCCTGCCTCCCTACCTACCTGCCTGCCTATACCTGGTTCCCTGCTTCAGTATTATAGGCCTGTTAAATCTACCAAAGGCTCTAATATCCTTTATCCATCTGCCCTAATCCACCATGAACCTGTGGGCCGCCCTGCCCACGCTTGCCCCTATACGTGTGCAAAGACCGGCAAGGGGTGTGTGGTGAGAAGGAGAGATATCAAAGTGGGGAGCAGAGTGTGAGGACAGGGCAGGATGGGGGTGAACAGGAAGCTGAGCGGGGGCATGGGAGAGCAGAACATCAGATTCTTTTAGATTCTTTGCTGTAAGGCATTGTAGGGTCAGGAATGACACTGAGCAGGTGTTCTGATCCCGCAGACGGGGTAAAGGAGGAGTCAGAGTCCTTAATGGCTTTTGCAGGTCTTTTATTGGGATTACCAGGTACACGGCAGGCAGGGATGCTGGGGGGCCGGTAGGCTGGCAGGCCTCCCAGCCCACAGCAAGTCTTCACTCTGGGCTCTCCGGCCTTCTCTCGGCTTCTGCTGCTTCTTTCTCGGCTTCTCTTTCGGCTTCTGTTCGTTCTTGGCTTCTCTTTCAGCTTCTTTCTCTGCTTCTCTCTCAGCTTCTGCTGGCATCCCCGTGACGCCGCCCTTAAAAGCACAGTCTCAGCCCAGGTGAATCCCATCTACCTAGGCCCACACCCTACTCCAGGTGCCCGCCATCAGGCATGCATTCAGGACCGCAAGGATCCATCATCTGTCCTGATGGCGGGAGGGCAGAAAAGCCTGACATTTTTCCTTACCCTACAGGCATGAACAGAAATGGCCTCATTTAATATTTTGTCCATTCTACTCTCTCATTAATGCTTTTGAGTGGCCCAGTGCTTTTGGGGAGGAGGGGTTCAAGAAGGTTCTGAATTCAGCAAAGAATAAAGACCAAGACAACAGGTGCAAGTGCCCAATGAGGTCCTACGGAGCTCCTCCAAGTCTCTCCTCTAAATTTACCCTTCCTTAAAAGGGTCCACAAAATTCCATTCCCATCTAGAGCCCAGGGCAAGTTAACCTGGCCATAAGAAAAAAGGTAGGACAATTCACCTTTTCCTGAGGATGTGCTGAAGACCAGGAGGCTCCCTCTGTGGCCACTTATAGAGAGAAGAAGCACCACTTTGGGAGTTCTGCAGACTGAATTTCAGTCTTTGCTCTGCCCTGTATGTAAATCTCTCAACCAACCTGCTCTGTAAAACCGGGTACTAGTTCCTAAGGAAGGCGAGCAGGCCTGTGCCTGTATCAGGGGGTAGCAATCTCAAGAGACCTGTGCTAGGTGCCCCATTTTCTCTCCTAGAAGACATGTGACAGGGTGGCCCCCAGGAAAGGGGGAGGCTCCAGGTTTCCTGCTCCACCCAAAGAAGGGTGGAGCTGAGCAGGGAGGAGGAGAAGCTGGAGAGGAGACTGAAGAAGGAAAGAAGAAGGATGGAGAGCCAGAAGGAGACCTGCAGGAGGCACATGGAGCAGAGACATGTGAAAAAGCTGTACTTGTTTCTTGGTACTGGACTGGTTGAAACAGATGTGGTTGAGAGACCCATGGGAGGTTAACAATGGCACCTTTTATCTTGATTTGGAATTTGCTCTTTTCCTCCCAGACTTGTCTGGCTATTTCTGACCCTTTTCTATGGCTCCCCACCAGAACGTGCCTTGGACTTGTGGCAGCCTTTCAGGCCTCAGTGGCCCTGCTTTGGGCTAACCCTGTTTGGCTGGGCATTTACCCGCAAGGGGATGGGTAACTTCAGGCACTTGTTTTGGAAACTTTATTCTTGCCCTTTTCTGTATTACACACTAATTATATTAAAGTTCCTTTCTACTGAAAGTCTTACACACTATAGTATGCTTTGTCTTGATGTGGTAGATGGCAGAACTTATTTAAAGCAGGCAGATTGGGGGGTTCTGGTGTGCCCCCTCCCTGACCTGTAATAGGGTCAGGGGACAGCATCTTCTTCAACACGCACTGCAATCATAGCTACCCCTCGATGAACACTTCTAGGTGCCAGGCTTGCACTAAAGAAAAAAATAGCAATAGCAACAACGACTAACAAAAACAAAAAATGAGCACTGAGTAGAACAGTTTCACCACTGAGCAGGTCACCCAATCCCACCCCCAGCTGGGTCCTCATCCCCATTTTAAAATGGGAAACTGATGCCCAGAGAGGTCAGGGATTCTCCCTTCCCTTCCAGGTCAGAGTTAGAAGGGCTGGGATTTAAACCTAGATTTGTCTGGCTGCAGAGGACAAACTGTCACAGCAAGCCACAGAAATGTCACCCTAGGAGGGTAACAAACAGGCAGACTGGGCTCAAAATCCTCAGAAGTCTGAGGAAATAAGAGGAGGCAGAGAGGAACCAGGCCAGAAAACTAGGGCCAGGGTTCCCTCCAAGCCCCTGGGGCTGGTGGGGAGCTGGGCTAGCATGGCATAAGAAAAACATGCGGGATGTCTCCCAGGCTGCAAGGGCAGGACCAGCCTCCTGCCTCCCTCAGACACCTCTCCCCACCAGGAGGTGATTTTTCAACCCAGACTTCCCAACCTCACCCCTCCCTGGGCGGCCAGACACCCCCAACCCCCTGCAGTCTGCTGCCAGCCAGCCCTGCCTCCCTCCTGGAGAAGCCGGAAGCTCGCAGTCACTCTGCAGACACCCCCTGGTGGAAACAGCTCATTACGGGATGGGGAAAATGTGCTAGAACATTAGCTTAATAAATCAAGTGCTCCCAGAGCCCCGCAGCCACTGCTCCAGTGAAGAAGGCGGGGTTTTGGTGCCCACCCCAGCTGGGCCTGGGGGTGGAGGGAACCCAGAACCTATTGGATCTTTCCTCATCCCTCCTGCTCTGTGGAGCCAGGCTTGCACCCCCACTCCCAGGGGCCAGGCCAGTACCCTTAGCCCAAGGCCACCTCCAGAGCCAAGAAGCCTGTGTGTGAAGAGGACTTAAAAGCCCAGACCTTTGGGTGTTTAGATCCCAGAACTGCCACTTGCTAGAAAACGACACAGAGTGAGGACCTCCTCAGAGTTTCTGTGTCTTCATCCTTTCAGTGAGGCAGTAAGAGACACTATCAATCAAGGACCAAGGAACAGCTGGTTCCCTCCATAATCCAGGAAGCCATGTGAGACAGGTGAGCTCCTGAGCAGCAGAACTCAGAGCTTGTGGCCAGGCTGTTTCCATCCTGCCAAGCCAAGGTGTCTACCAACCCCAGGACCCCCCCCAAGCCACCCGTAGGGGGTACACTACAGATGAAGACAGACCTGCAGGGAAGTCAAGTCCTGCAGGGCACCTGGGCCTGCAAAGCAACAGGCTCACCTCCTGGGTACCCAGCAGGCATCTAGCTGTACCCTTTCCCAGCCCCTGAGACCCCAACCAATTGTAAAGGGGCTGCCTCCTGCCAGGTACCCAGGTTTCCTGACTGCTACACACCAAACCTTTCTCAGTCCCTGCTGCCCACCATTCTAAGGCAGTGCAAGGGCTGATGCCCAGCGGTCTGCAGCAAATTCCTCCCCTCCTCAGGCCTCAGTTTCCTCCTCTGTATAAGACCTAGCCCTGAAGCATCCTAAGAAGGTTCCTGCTGCCACCCTTCTCTTCCCTGCTGGTCTAGGCAGGAAAGGGGATGCAACACCAGAGCTCCTTAGCAGGGAAAACCACTGTCTAGAGAGCTAATTCCTCCCGCTCTCTGGGGGGTGGAGAGAGGGCTGGAGGAAAAAAAAAAATTCAATTACCAGACCTTCTATTTGTCAACTCCTCCCTCCCCATTGACTTAATTTTCTCCAACCAGACCTAGAGTCAGAGGAGGCAGGAGAGTGAACCCGCAGAGCCAGGGAGGGAAGGAAAAAAGAGATCAGGAACAGAAAAGAGGGAAAGGAGAGCCTTAAAATGGACACACGGGTGGGCATATCGGACACACATTAAGCCAGGAAGCCTCATTCGGTTAAGAACAAACAAGCGTTATCCAGAGAAGAACAGATAGCCCTGTATACTTAGCCTTCCCCAGGGACTCAGAACAGCTTTTACTTCCTCCAGGAAAACTTCCTAAGTCTCCCAGGCTGGAATGGGGACCTCCCCTAGCCTCCCCATCTGGCATAGGGACCTCCACTAGGCTCCCACAGCACCTGTGTTTCCCTCACACCATGCTGATATGGTCTGTAAACTGCCATTCATTTATACAACAAATATCTCTAGAACATTGTACAGTCCAGGCTAAGTGTTGGGGTCAGAACTGAAAACAAAAACTAACTTCCAGGGAAGACTGATCATATAAGCCTGTTTGGCTTATTTGTTGCTATGTAACAAATCATATCAATCCCTTGTGGCTTAAAATCCTTTTCTTCCCTCTGATCATTTTGGTGGGTAAGGAACTTGGAAGGCACAGCTGGGCAGTTCTGATTCAGGGTCCCCCATGTGCCTCAGGCAGACAGAGCTGGAGACAGAGGAGGAGAAGGCTGAGCAGCTGGGCAATAACTCCGCACCCCTCTCTTCATTCAGTCTCAGGATTTCTCCACATGAGGCAGTTGGGCTTCCTTACAAAATGGCGGTTGTAGGGTGGTGAGACTGATCACAGGGCAGCTGGCTTCCTCCGCCCTGAGTTTCTCAAGAGAACAAAGCAGAAGAGCATGGCATTCTTATAACCTAACCTTAGCCATAAAAATGATGAAAACAGTCATAAAGTTCCACCCACGTTCAAAAGAGAGTACCTATAGACCCTCCTATTTTGATTTAATAGGAGGAGTGTCAAAGTCACAATGACAGAAGAACATATGGGATGGGAGATGTCATTGCAGCCATTTTTGGGAACTACAACCTGCTACAAAACCCACTGAGATTTAAATAAGATTGGCTCAAATGGTCCACTCACCCTTGGAAGTTAACTCCTACGCATTTCATTTTTCTACAGTTCCCCAGGGGTTGACTTACATTCCCATCATCACCTCTGAATCCAAATCCCTGTTTTGGTTGAAGTGGATCAGTTTTTGGATTGTCACACTGGCCTGTGGGTTCTGACTTTGTCACAAGCCATAAGGCATCAACAGAAATGCAACCCCTTCCTCAGTTTCCACAGAATGTTCACCTGAAGCCAATGAGGAGATGGTGGGCTTTGCTAAGGATTTAAGGAGACAGAGGAGCAACTCAACTGACTTGAAATTGAATATTAGACATCTTGCTCCTAACCAAGGTTGATACCTCACCTTATCACTTATATCTTCTTCTCTCCTCCTCATCCCTTCCTTGCAACTCTATATAACACAAATTTTTGTAAATTAAGCTGAAAAATTCTCCAGAACTTCTTGCTCTAAACTTGGTCCCAGGCATCCTTCAGGAGGCTCAGCATCAGCAAAGGGCCTTCCAAGTTCAGAGCTGCCTGTCAGGTTGGTGCAGATTCCTCAATGCAGTGTGGGCATTTTTCTCCATTACCCAGGCCAGGACCATTTAGTGGAATAAGGGATCTCATGGGGAAGTGATGTCTATGTATCATCTCATTTAATCTTAGGAATGACTCTATTCTGTCTACTCTGCCTCCTTCACTGCCCTGAGGTCTTAGAAGTAGGATAGCCTGAGTCATTTGGCCCAATAAAGGGTAAGCAATTAGACAATGTTCATGGAAGACAATGAGAATTCAAGGAGGTCGATTTGTCCTTCCAGCCACCTGACCACTCCTCCCCAGAGCCTGAGGCTGCTACTGAGGTCACCCTCTGCGCTGACGCAAAGCACCCTGACCAAAAGACAGACCAGAAAAACCAGTCAAAAAATGTGCAAAGGACATAACAAGCAATTCAGAGAAAGCAGCCCAGATGGCTAACAAGTACATGAAGAGCTGCTTATATTCACTAATAATCCCAGAAGCACAAATTAATGTGTTGGCACTTGACATCCATCATACTGGCAAAAAGTAGAATGATGGATAATACCAAGTGCTGGCAGGTACGCAGGGAGGTAGGAACTCTTCAGCATGGCTAGTGTGACACCAAATGGCTTAGTCATTTTAGAAAGCAACCCAACAATATATAGGAACATTCAATAGGTTTGTGACCAATGTAGCCATTGCTCCCCTAATATACCCCTAGATCCTGGTCAACAAGGAGACACATCCATGACAAGTACAAGGGCGTTTTGTCACTGAATTCTCTGTAAGAGGAGGAAATTCAGAGCAGTGTAGATGCCCATCAATGAGAGAATGCAGGAGTGAAATGGGAACCATTTCTCAGGAAACCATCAGCAACAGAGAGAAAGCCAACGTGGAGTTTTGAGTGTGGGTGGGGGGCACTGGGGAGCTAAAAGGCACAGACCAAGACCTTAGGTACTCAAAAACCATGCACATTTTAGATATTTAGGGTCATATATGGAATTCACTAGAGTGGGTACTTATGGAATGGAGTGGACTTGTGACTGGAGATTAGAGGAAGTTGTAAGAAAAAGGGAAACCTACTACATATTTATTTACTCAAGTCAGGCACAGATATTAGAACTTTGCATGTATCATCTCATTTTATCTTTAGAATATTCTATGAGGTACATACTATTAATATCTCCATTTTTTTTCAGATGAGAAAACTGAAGCTTAGAGGGGTCGTATTATTTTCCAAGGTCACACAGCTGTGGATGTGAGTGAAAGCGCCAGAACTTGACCTCAGGCTTTGGCCATGGGGTTCACTGCCTCCCTGCCTTTCCTGACTTCACCCCAATGCCAGTCCTGTTAATCCCTCAATTCCCTCCACGAGCCCAGACTTGCTCCTCCACCTGGTGCTGTGGCCTGGAGGTATCCACCTAGCTGCTGGCATTCAACCCCCAGCTTCCTTGTCAGACTCCGCCTTTCTTCTGTGTCTCCATGCCCTGGGATACCCCCCTCCTCATCACTGGTACCCCTCTAATCCAGCCCCACACTGGCCAACAACAGCACCCCTCACCTCCCCTCCTCATCCCAAAGAATGAATTCCTCCAAGAGAAGCTCAGGTGAGAAATCTCTGGAAGTCAAGGCCAGTACACTAGGCCCAACTCTATCAGGTGTTCAAGGCCTTGTATAATCAGCCCCAGCTGACTGGGAGCCTCACCTCCCATCATTCCTTACATCTTTCTGACACCGGCACCGACCTCTGGTCTTACTGTGCCAGGGACCTTCACACCTACCTTGAAAGCCTCTCTCAGTCCTTCTCTGCCAGTGCCTGCCCTGTCTCCTGTAAGGACCAGTCTCTCCGCGGCAGCCTTCTAGGGGCTTCCACATGAACTAGGGGACTTGATGAAGCAAACCAACAAGGGCTGAGATAGTGGCCACACTGTCAAGTTCTAGTCCCGCCCCTTATCAACTGTGCCTTTTCTTTTTTTTTTATGGTATTTTCTTATAATTTTTTAATTGAGACATAATTTACATGTGCAAATCTTCAAGGAATTTCGAGTTTGGACAAATACCTTCATCATTTTAATAGTCAACACCCCGCTCTGAATTACTTTCCCATCTACAAAATGGAATGCCACCCTTAGAGGGTTATTGTCAAGAGAAAAATAACTTGTGACAGTGGCTAGCACAGTGCCTGGCACACAGCAGGCAGCCAGTAAACATGTTACGATTAGTGTTCACAAGCAGCTTGTACATAGTCTTCAACAACAAAAACTTAACTGAGCAGCTACTCTGTGCCTGGATATGTATGACCTGCAGGACACCCAGGAGTAAATCAGAGACAGAGGCCACCAGCCTCCTACAGATGACTGAACTATGAACTTCAGGAGAGCACTGAAGCACAAAAGCCAATGGTGACGCAAAGATGGAGCCAGCCCAGCTGAAGGAGATCAAGGAGCCTCCCAAGAGGGAACAATGCCTGAGCAGTATCTTGAAAAAGCTACCAGGTGAAGGAAGAAAGTGCCCGTGGCCTGGCAGAGAGGATTCCAGGCTGGAGGGAACAGGGTGTATTTGGGAATGAGCAAATAACAAAACTGACTAGAGGGAGTGTGGTGGGGGCATGAGTTGGAGAGGCCAAGCAAAGCAGACCGCAAGTGGCTGGAACCCCAAGCAAAGGATAGGAGCTTGCCCTAGGGTGCGGAGGAGCCAGCAAAGGGTTCAAGCATGGATTAATAGGGTCATCCAGGGTGTGTCTTAGAATACACTCACTGTCTTGACCCAGTTTATTTTTTATCTAACACAGTCTTCAAGCTCCTCTAAGATGAGAACTGAATCTGATTTTTCTTTAGATCCTTTCAGATCCTTTATGGAATGAGGTGGAAAATAAGGTCGCCTGGGTAAATAAAAATAGCCATTTCTGTATTCACAGGGCCTGGTTTAAGAGGGAGGTGTTCCCAAAATATCTAGACTGGTGCTCCAAACCCTTCAGGGACTCCCCATGGCTGGCACATGGAATCCCACCTCCATTGACCAGCACCCAGGGACCACCTCACCCTGGCACCCTCCCCTGCCACATCTCTCCCCACTGCCCTCCCCTTCAGCAACACTATCTTCCTGTCTCCTTAAAGGTCACATTCTGACTGCCCCACGCTGTTGCCTGCCTTGTCATTCCCTCTCTTTGGACTGTCTTTTCCCCTTTATCTCTGTGTATCTGACCAATTTTTACTCTTCCCTTGGACTCAGCACAATCATCACCTCCTTCAGGGAGCCTTCCTTGATTTCCAACCCCCCCAGACTAGGTGAGGGTTCTCTTAAGACTCCATGCTGCCAACAATCTTTATATGACCATGCGAGTTGTCTGGGCCCTGCTCTGCTAGCTCTCTACAGAAAAAGGTGGTCTTCTTCACCTCAGTATCCCCAAGGCTTGGCAAGACCCACCAGTGATGACCTGTGCAAGCCCAAAGAGCACTACAAACACCAAATGTCACCTGCTGGGTTGCTGGACACAAAGGATGTGTCAGAGAGTGGTCCATAAAATGAGACTGGAAAAGTGGAAAGACCCGGGTCACAGAAGGTCTCACCAGCCAAGTAAGGGACCTAGATTAACCAAGAGGGCAGTGGAAGGCAGGGCAGGGACAGAAGCAGGGGAGAAAGTGCTTTTTAGCTCAGAAGGTTAGAAATGGAGGACAATGTAGAGGATGGCTCAAAGGGGCCAAGTTAGAACCCCACCCCCAGCCCTAGAGACAGCAGGCTGACAGATTAGAGCGGTGGTTAAAGGCTGGGGAGATAGGATCGACTGGCAAGATATTTAAGGGGAGAAAGGACCAGACTTGATGCCTGATTGCTTGTGGGCGGTAAAGGAGAGGGAGGAGTCAAAACAACTCCCAGCACAGCATCTCTCCTCTCCAGGGAGAAAGGAAGGAGGCTGACAGCCAGCTCGGACACCAGTTACCTTGGACACAAATAATCCCCAGGGACCCTGCCCCTGCCAGGGCTGAACTGCAGCCTCTGACAGCGGCCCCCCTCCCTCCGTTTTCCCAAGGGGTTGACTTGACGCTCTGCTGGCTCCTTGCCCACCGCTCCCTCCTGCAGTCAGCGCTGCGCCTGCCAGGAGGGGAGAGGAGGGAAGGGGAGGGGCAGCCGCAGAGGCCCTGGCGGGAGGGTGCCCGGAGCCAAACCAGCAGATCCCCAACTGAGGAGCAAGAGAGAGCAGGGAAAGAGAGGGCGTGACACACCAAGAGAAGGTGGAAGTACCTTGTCCCCAACCACTGGTGATGTAAGATACTTACCTCTTCCCCACGCCCCATTTAGAGATCCCCCAAAGAGGACAGTAATTTAGGGGCCCAGAATCCAGGCTTCAGCAAACATGCACAAGCTTCTGTTGGAACCCCTCAGCCTGGAGAAACCATCTCCAGATGGGTACAGAACCACAGTACCATGCCCAGTTCCAGAGGAAGGCCAGCCAGTTAGGGGGGCTTACACCTCAAGTCCCCCCTAAGTCTCCATGGTATAGAGGGCTAGACTGAAAGACAGAAGACTTGAGTTCTCACTCAACTGTGTGCCCAGCAAGTCAAGACCTCTTTGATTTCTCATTTGCAAAATGTGTGATAATGTCTCTCTGACAAGGAGCCCCTGAGATCAGAAATGAAGGAGTACTTTGTTAACCGAACAGAATCACAAGGCCCCAGGACTGGCCTCCAACCCCATTTCCCTAAGCAAGTCGCTCCTCTCTGTGGGCCTCAGTTTCCCCAACTGCACATTGAGGAACCTAGATCCACTGATCTTAAAGATACAGTTCATTTCTGGGAGGCTGCACACAAAGATGGGTGCACCCAGATGCCTGCCAAAGTTTTAAATTCTAGAACAGACATATAAGCCCCCACTCCCACACCCCCTCCGCCCCCAAAATCGGCGTTTGGAAGCCCCCCTTTGGCTTGTCACCGGTCGGCCCTAGAATCTCTGCAGCCCCACCTGGGTACTCCTGCCTGGGTCCAGGAGACCCAAACCTCAGGATCCCTCGCCACCCCGACTGCAAACCTCCAGAGGCGGCCCTTAGGGGGCAGTGTTGCCCCGAACTTGGGCAGGCGACGCCGCTGCCCCCGCCCCGGCGGGCGCCGGGAGAATACTTGAGTTCTGGGAATGTTTGACACCCCCAGCACACACACCGCCCCCGCTGCCAGCCCCAGCCCCGGGGGCTCCCGCGCCGCGCGCCGCCCGCCCGGTGCGGACCCGCTGCTGGCGCGCCCGCTCTCCCGCCAGCGCACGCTCCTGCGGGCGAGGCTTTTGTTTTTGTTTTTCTGCAGGCGCGGGGGGCAGGTACAGGGCTCAGGCTGCTCACGAGGACCCGGTGCCCGTGCGCTGAGACCCGAAGGAGAAATGTGAGGGGCGAGGGTGCCTGTTTTTCTCCAGAACCTGTCAGCTGCTTCCCCGTCGCCCCCGATCCCCTTGACACCCCGCACCCCGACTTTTGGCGGGCACCCACCCCGCACCTCATTCTTCAGCTCCATCCCCAGACACCCCCCCCCTCGAGCCCCTCCGGGAGGAGCCCCGGGGCGAGAGGAGGGGCCTGCAGGGCTCGCCCTTCTCGACCCCACCATCAATCAAGCTGGGATTTGAGGGCTGGGTTGGGGGGGGACCCCAGGGGTGAAGTCCTCCCAGCCCCCAGCTCTGAGCAGCAAAGTCAGGGACTGGAGCGAAGACGGCAAAGGGGAAACGGAGGGAAAACCCCACTCAAGTTTGGTGCAACGGTTAATGGGAGGGGGGTGAGCAGGAAGAATTTAAAAGCCCCGTACCCACAAAGCAGACTTTTTTAAAAATTATAATTGAAAACATCTCGAAGTAAGGGCGGCCAGAAGCGGGCCAGCCCTCCCACCCACCCCCTCCCCTGCTCCCCGGAGTCCGATGAAGTCATGATAAGTAAGCTGCAAAAAAAAAAAAAAAAAAAAAAAATGAGGGGGCACCGGGGGGGGCCGGGGCCGGGGGTCCCGGGCGGGGGCCCGGCGCGCACACAGTTTGGATACTATGGTTACGCGATCCGACCCAAACAGCCGGGCGGACAACAATAGCGGCCGCCAGAGGAGGAAATTCCTTCCGGGGTGGACGGCGCGGGGGAGGGGCGCCTGGCTGGAACGCCGAGGCGGCGGCTCGGCCAATCAGCGCGCGGCCACCGGCGGTTTCAAGGTGCCCCGCGCCGCGCGCCCCCTCCCCGCCGCGCCCCCCCCGCGCTGCTCTCGGGCGCTGGAATTGCTGAGACGTTTCCCTGCACGCGCCCGGGTAACCCTGCGGGGGCTGCTGCCCAGGCCGCCCCCCTCCCCGGCCCAGCCCCCCGCCCCGAGCCCCCCCACCCCGGGAAGGCCGAGCGTTCCGCTGCAGGAGTTGCTTGCACTTGAGGGAGGTGGGGGGGGCAAGAATCCCTCCAAGCCACCCCTTTCCGTGGGGTTGGTTCCTGCACAAGCCTGTTTTCTATTTTAAAGCATGTCTCAAGAAAAAACGAGAGAGGGAGGGCGGGAGAGCGCGATCGAGCAGAGCGAAAGTCCACCCCAACTCGAGAAGCCTGCAAGGCTCTGACCCTGGCTCGCCCGGCCGCGGGGGCGGTTATATAATAAGTCGGTTGTTGATATTGGTGGTCCTGGCCAGCCCTCGGGGTGCAGAGGTCTCAGGGCAGAGCTGGCACTGAGAACCCCCTTGCACCCCTATATTCCCCACTGCGTCCCCCAGTTAATGTTACCTGCTTTGTAATGAACCGAAGAAACCAGGGGCTCCCTTAGCCTTCGTTTGGGTTATCTAGGTGGTGCCCGTGGGGTGACTGTGCCAGCTTGCCCCCCACCTACCAGGTACTCTGTGCCCAAGTCCCCCCCCCCCCCCCCCCCCGCCTTTAGAAACCGGGGACCGTCTCCTGACCTCCCTTCCCCCGGGCCAGGCCCTCCACCGCGCCTCCTGTTCTCCTGCCAACTACCCAAATCCGACATGCTGGGCACTGCCAGCACCGAGTTGGTCCCTTTCCTTTTTTTTAAGCTCCCTGAACCAGGTTTCTCCTTTCTGATGCCTCCCGGCGGCACGGAGTACCGCTTCGATGAGGAGTAGCTGCCTTTTTATTCGTTGCATATTAAGAGAATCACTTCTCTGGAAGGATCTAACGTTCAAAAAGTATTTGCCTCTCCCACTCTCTCTCTCTCTCTTCATATATAATGGGGATAGCCCTAATTCTCCGGTTCTTCGTGTCTCTTTATAAATAAATAATGAGATTTTATTAATTATGCACGTACAGTATCTGCAAGCAGATTGCTATGTCTCTTGATGCTTAATAAAAATAAAAAAGGGAAAAGCCCTCTACACCGAAGCTGGGTTCTCCCCCACCCCACCCCCCCAGCAAACAAAAACTTCAAGGGGCCAGTAAGTCCTCAGGGGGAAAGAGGAAGGCAGAAGTTAGGGGAGAGCCTGGGGTAGGAAGGGAGAGATTAAAAAGTGTTCCTCTGCAGATTTTCAAGGCAGCTGAGGGGAAATTTCGTGTAGATGCTTCAGGTTTGTGATGGAGCTGCGGCTCTGAGAACATACCAAGCAAGGTTCGCTTGGGCGTTTGTGCGCTAGCTAGGCGGGATGGGCAGCTGTTAATAGTAAACAGGAAACCAGTGAGAAGAGAGCTAGCTGGCTGCAGCCCAGTCCCTCTCTCAATCCCATGCCCCTCCTCGGAGCCCCTGAACCCCGAGCTCTCAAAACACAGTTGGTTTCTGGGCATTTGTGCAGCAGCTATTTCCTGAGTGCCTGCCCAACACAATTCCTGGCACAGGGTGAGGGCTCAACAAATATTTGTACGTTGAACCCATGGAGTATGGAGCACATAGAAGGGTAAGGGAAGGTTGTGAAAGTGGCCAAGGACAAGGTCTTGGGGCACCATGCTTTGGAGGTGTAAGAGTTGGAGGTGTAAGAGTTGGCGCTGTAGCCCCCAGATAATGGGGGATGGGCACATCCCTCAAGTTTTCTCTTGGAGGAAGTAACAGCAGAATGAGCTTTGAAAAACTGATTTGGATGAGGGAGCTCCAAGAGAAGTGGGATGATACAGGAGACATTAGGCAAAACACATTTAGCTAGAAAAAAAGAGCCACCATTAAGAGGGTGGGGACTCAGTGCCTTAAGCATGGAGATGAATGATGGGAAGGAGTCAGCAATGAGCTTGGATTCAAAACATTCTGGTTCCTGTTCTGAATAGCAAGTCTGCATGGAAATAAAGATTTGAGGGGTGCAGTACGGGGATGCAGGGACTCTTGCACTGACATTTTAAAAGTGAGGGTAAAAGGAGCCTCCCTAGTGGCCCAAGGGGTTAAGAGGCAGCACTGAGTTGGATCCCAGGCCAGGGTGGTGATCCCTGGCCAGGTTCAATCCCAGTCAGGGCACAGCAGACATCTGCTGTCTGGCATCCTGCTCCCCTCAGCAGTGTATTTCAGTCAATCCGCCTGTTCTGTTCCCCACTCTGTCTCTGGCAAATCCTTTCACCCCCCCCACACCTCTGGCCTGTACCCCAGTTCTCATATGCATAAATAAATAAATCTTTAAAAAAAAAAAAAAAAAGCAAGGGAAAAAAATAGAGACCCTCCCAGAGGAGGCACAAACAATGGTCCATAGTTGTTTGTCCAAAAGTTGTTGAGACCCAGAGACCCTAAGAGGATCAAGGGTCAGTTGGGGATCTTACAGCAAGGCAGGGCTGAGCTGGCATAGCACCCCCATGTTTTCTGCCTCCTTCTCAAATAGTTTGCACTACACCAGCCTCACAGGAGAGAAACAGTGTTCTCACCCAGCCCAGGGCAGACCCGGAATCCTGACAAAAGGGTTAATTAAACTGGGGCAAGTGTTGCGCAAGTTCAAAAATAATTTTTTTTTAAGGGAGAAGTTCTGGATGCCATTTCTCCTGCCTGTGAAAGGTCTATATATCACTGAGGAGTTAAAACATAAAAATAAAATTGTGCTGGCTGAGGTTTCCACAAAGCTATCAAGCTGGGTCTTGTTGCTGGAGCCCTGGCATCTGCTGTGTAATTTGGGGAGCATCTAGTCTCCCAACCGTGGGTGGGGGCGGCTGTCTGACTTCTCTTTGTATCCTCCTAATTATAAAGGACCAAGAGCTCTTTCTGCATGTGTTAAAGAACATCTCCTGTACCAAGGAACAGCGAGGAACTGCAGACAGTCGAGGCACTGGGCTATGGGGCAGCAGTACCAGGATCCAGCAGTGGCATCACCTGCTGTGTGACCTTGCACAAGATCCTGGTTTTCCCAAAAATCAGACTTGGGAGAGGAGGGGAGACTAGCCCAAGAGCAAGGATCCTTCTTGCTCTGTGGTTGTACGATATGGGTCCAACAGGACCTCAGTGATAGTTTCCCTTGTGGGATGGAGCTTCTGCCCCCATGGAACCAATAGGCCTGTATCCTACCTCCAGTTCTGCTTGTGGGCCAAGGTCCAAAAACAAGAACTACTTTAGACCACAAAAGTCTCCAGCTCTCCCTAAATGGCCAAGTTCTGAAAGACAGTGTCTCACATATACACAGGCAACATAACGCTACGGTCAGAAACCATTCAGGCTGAGAAGTCACCAGGCTCACCGGGGATGCATATTAAGTCCTCTCCAACATGCCAGGCCAGTGTTTGTCAAGTCCCTGCTTGAATGCCGCATGTGACAGGGAGCTCACTACCACTTGTGTATCCTAACCACACTGCTCTTGCCCCTCAGAATATCCCACTACTATATCAAAGCCAACTTGCATCATGATTGAACTTCTGATAGTGTCCTGCTCCTTCTTCCCTTCCTCCTGTGTGTCCTGGTTCAGAACACTGGCACCACAAGCTAGTGGTGCCTGGTGTTTGGCCTTACTGGCTCTCCATCAGTTCTGGCTCCCACCACCACATCACTGGCATCGTGTCCTAGCTGGTCTTCCTGTCTCCTGACTCTCCCCATCCAAATTATCCTCCCTGCTACCTGCTAGAGGGCTCTTTCAGCCTTCACCTCAATAGGACACTCCTCTGCTTATGAATAAATGATGACCTGACTTGCCTATATAACCAAAATCCAAGTTCCTTAGCACATTATTCCAGGCCTTTTTTGATCTGGCTGTAGACACACACCTTTGCCTACTCGCCCAGCTGATTTACCTTCCACAGCAGCTACACCACATGACTTGCATTTCTCTGAACATACTTTGCTGTTTCATGTCTGTGGCTTCATCCATGCTGTAATCTCTACCTAGGACACCCCTCTAGGTGTTGAAGAAAGAGATAAAAAATACAGAGTCCCTGGGCCCCCCTGGTGGCGCAGGGGTTAAAGTCTCAGCACTATTAAGCTATCACCAAACACTGTGGCATGAGTTCAACTCCCGGCCAGGGAGCTAACCCACATGGCGCAGCAGACCTCTCCTGTTTCACTTGCTGCTCCCTTCAGTAGTGTATTTCAGTAGATCCACCTGTTCTGCTCCCCACTCTGTCTCTGATGAATCCTCTCACCCCACCCCCGCACCTCTGGCCTACACTCCAGTTCTTGTATGCGTGAATACATAAAGTAAATCTTTAAAAGAAATACAGGGCCCCTGCCCTAGAGGAACCCACATTCTAGAGCTGTGTATGCGCTATGGTAACCACTCACCACATGAACCGATTAAGCTCATGAAATGCGGCTAATCCAAATTGAGGTGTGCCGTCAGTGCAAAATACACCCCAGATTTCAAAGACTTGGTATATTAAAAAAAAAAAAAGATATAAGTTAGCTCGTTAATCATTTGTTTATATCGATTACATACTTAAAATATTTTGGATATATTGGTTTTATTTAAAGTAATTCCTCTGTTTCTTTTTACTGTATTTTTTGGTGACCAATGTGATAGGAACATGCAACCCTCTGTCGGCGTCTTTTTACTACTTAAAGTGTGGCTGCCAGAGATTTTAAAATTACAGACGTGGCTCCCATTTGTGACTTGCATTTTGTGCCATGGGACAGCACTGCAAGGAGCACAGGCAGGAAAATAAGTAGTTATCAGGAGAATGTAGCAGGAGCGATGGTGATGAGAATCACAGGGTGCTGGGGCACAGATTAGGGAGGCCACCCCCGCCTAATGGTGGTGGTCAGCCTGACTTCCCCGAGGGCCCCCCCGCCAACCCCAGGCTAGCTGGCATGTAACCACTGGTTGAAAAACATCAGATCTCTGCTGAGCCCACTTTGGCTTCTCTGGGAAGCCATCCCTGCATGCCCTCTCCCCTGCCCCAGGTGCTCCTGGGGGTTCCCACAGCTCCTTCTGCTTCCCAGTCACAGCACTGACCCCTCTGGGCTGTCATCACCTTCAATGGGCATGACCATCTGCCCACGCGCCCCCCAAACTCGGGTGCGGTGTGTTATTCTTCACAGTTGTGTCCCAGCGCTTGGCGCAGGGGGGGGCGCTCAGTGAATGTTTGTTGAAAGTTGAATGAATTCCATCGTTCAACAAACATTCATTGACCCAGAGCGACCTTTCCAACTACATCCTTCCATAGCCCCACACATCCTCAGCCATGCCCTCCACCATATACCCGTGTTCCTGCCCAGGCTCCACTGAGCACCAACCAGTCACGCAGCACTCACTCAGGGCATCTGATTCACTTTCGCCATAATCTGTGCACTCAGGTCCACGTCTCCCCACTTATGTACAGCTGAGGAACTTAAAGCTTGGAGAGGTGAAGTGACTTGCCCAAGGTCCCACCATGGGCATGGAGGGGGGTGAATTTCACAAATCCCCCCTCCAAGTCCTAGGCCTCTGCCCTAAGACAGGGCTGTCCTGGGACTGGCCTCCATTCTCTCCCCTCCACTTGCTTCCTTGTCCTTCTCCTGCTTCTGTCTCCAGCTTGTGAAAAGGCTGAGTTTAACTTGGACCCCAGCAGCAGGGAGGGCCTCCTGCCCCACACCCTGTGCAGGGGAAGTGCCTCCCCCAGATGCAGCCTAGGGCTGAGCACCCCACCCCCAGCTGGGGAAGGGAGGAGGGAGGGAAAGAGAAACCCACCGGGGCCTCTGGGGCACAGCCCTTGAGGAGCCCCGGTGTTTGGTTTCAATTAGGAGGACAAATTCCAGGAAGCCAGGCCAGTGCTTGGGGAGGGGGGGGTGGTTGTTGCACAGAGCAGGGCTCAGAAAGAGGAGGCTCTTGGAATCTGGCCTCTGAAAGAGGCTCCCGTAGGGCCAAGGACCACTGGGGAAGAAGCCTGGCCTGCAGGGCCAAGTTTGAGTCCCAGATCTCAGTTCCCAAGGTACAGTGTGGTGTCAGGGTGGTGGAGTGGTGGGTCAGGTACCCAGCACACGGTCAGCTCTCTGGGTGCCAGAGAATGGTGGCCAGCATTCCTTCTGTTTTTTTTCTCTCTGGTCTGTAAATTCCTGGACTGTGGGTGGGGTGGGGTGCCTGGTGGTTGACAGTGCAACCTACTACATATCAAGCTAAGGGCTGGACAGTGGGGCCCCGCGATGAGCAAGGCTGAAAGATCCCCCACGGTCAGACACAAATAACCTCTATCTGTACAGCCAATGCAGAAGCAGCAGAGGAAAAAATGGGGTGCAGAGGGGAAAGGAAGGTCCAAGGGGGAAGGAACCTCACCTGCCCTGTCCATCCTAGTCTCCTCAGCTCCTAGCACTGTGCCTGGCTCATGGGATGCACAACATGTATTCGTGGAATTAGTGAGTAATGAACTTTGTTGGGAAATTTCAGGAGAAGTTTCTTAAAGGGGGCACATCTGAGAAGGGTTTTAAGAAATGAATCAAAGCTTGGAGACCAAGAAAGGAAGAAAGGACATTCCAAGCAAAGGGAGCAGCTGATGCAGAGATGAGACAGCAGGGAGCACGGGCACCGTGTATTCACTGATTCACTATTCAGCAAATACTGGCCATGTGCTAAATTGGAAAGGGATGAACTGGAAGGGTTGGGGCGTTGAGGCAAGACCATGGGGCTGGGGCCCAGCCCTGCAAGCTATCGGTATATACATGGCCCTGCAAGCCAAGCGGTATAGCCATCTTCTGGGACACAAACATGGTAACAGAGAACTAGAGTCTGGGAGTGAGGGGTCCGACCACAGAGGAGGAACCTGAAGCTCCGAGCCTTGTTGCATGTGCTCAGGGGCATCGAGATAGGCACCAGCAGAGCTGGGCCTCTCGTGTCCTACAGGCCAGACTCACTCCATTCATCAGGTCCCTGAACTCACCACCAGGCTTAGGAGTCAAACCAGCCCCACCCTTGGTCAAAATCCTGGGTCCTTGGCTCCAGTTGGCCACTCTGCTGTTGAGTTACCTTGGTTACTTCCTCCTCTCTTTGGCCTTGGTGTGAGGCAGAGTGTCCCAAAGTGTGGATCAGGCACACCCAGTGGCATGGGGAACAACGTCAGGGAGTCCACCAACCAAGCCACACAAAGCCTGGAAGCTCATGCTCCTCTCAGGGAATGTGTTCCTTCTCAACTCTTTGGTCTGATTCAGTCAAGAAGAAGGAGACTTAGTTTGAGGGTGGTATGGATGACCATGTTTGTCTGATGCTTGCAAACTCCCTTTACAGCAGCGACAGAGGCCTCCTAGCCAGCCAGAGTATCCAAGCTAGAGTTGCTTTGTTTTCATTGAGTTTATTTTTATATTTACTTTCTGTTTCTTGGAGGATAAAACATGTAAAGATTCACTTTCCTTTTTAAAGTTTTGTAGAAGTGAGTTAATTTGGGGGCCTCCCTGGTGGCACAAGGGGTTAAGAGCCAGCACTATGAAGCTATCCGCAGCCACTGCAGCACAAGTTTGATCCTTGGCCAGGGAGCTACCCACATGGCTCAGCAGACCTCTCCTGTCTCACCCGCTGCTCCCCTCAGCAGTGTATTTCAGTCAATCCTCCTGTTCTGCTCCCCACTGTCTCTGGTGAATCCTCTCACCCCCCCCCACACTTCTGGCCTATAACCCAGTTCTTATATGCATAAATATATAAATATTAAAAAAGAAAGTGCATACATTGTGCAACAATGAAAAATGATATAAAAAATATATAAAATAAAATAAAACAAAAAAGGACAGGGGAAGGTTTGAGGGTCAGAAAGATGTGGGTTAAAGTCTTAGCTCAGGTTATTTATCTTCTGAGTCTGTCTTATAAAATGGAGATAATAAAACCTACTCAGCAGGAAAATAAAAGAAATCTTAAAAAATGAAAGTATTAATTTAAAGAAAAGCACTAAACAGATGAGTAAGAAGATAGGGTCAAAGTCATCAAGGAGATACCAATGACTGGACTTTGGGGTCTCTGAGGTAGCACACTTCTCACTTCAGCTATAACATCAGTTATTTTTCTAGGAAACTGACTTATAGTCTCAATACTATTATTCATCTTTTTAAAGTTGGGGGGAGAGTTAGGAATTTCACTGGGCATTTAGTGATAGAATCAATTCTATTTACCAGGAAATTTCTCTTAGCAAACTTCGAAGCCAGCTGCAACATTTGGCCATGCCCTCCATAAATGTGGGGATAAGGTAGGAACCCCAAGCTGGGATGGCTGGCCCTTGGTCATTGTCAATCTCCTTTTTGTGATTCTGGGAGAGAACTCTGGGATTCCCATACTCCCAGAGTCAAGAGCAGCTGTCAGGAAGCCCTAAATAGAATGTCTGGTCTCGCAGCCATTTGGAGAGTAGGGCCAATAAAGATAAAGACCCATGAGGACCCCCTCTACCCAGGAGGTAAAGGTGAACCTCCTGCTGTGGCACTTACAATTCTGTCTTTTTATGTGCCCTGTCAGCCTGGCTGAATCCCACTTCCCCTTCAAGTCTCCCTATCACCACTTATGCCAAGAACTTTCTCAATGCTTCCAGTCTCTCCCTCCCACCCCGCTTCCCCTCCATGAGACATGGCCTTCAGGGGTAGCCCAGCATTCCAGCCCTGGGTACCTTAGGTCATTATGGCCTGTTTTTGAACCAACTGTCCCCACAGATAGGGAGACAGCATCTGTTTTCATGTCTATATCCCAGCACCCAGCACAGGGTCTGCACCCAGGAAGTACTCAATAAAGCTTTGCAGAACTGGAGGGTACATTTGAATGCTCACAGGGGTTACATCATCTCCAATGTCTCTGGAACCTTTCATGGGCTGCCTGTTCCACCATTGATTCTTTTGTAGGGAATAGCAGCTATGAAGAGTAATGAGGGACAGGGGAAAGGCCAAGATCTAATACCAGGTAGTTGTGAATTCAGAGCCTACTTAGCTGTTCAATGGACTTAACTGAACCAGAGTAGCCCTATGTGTTGAAAGAGGATCCTAATCTCCACTATGGAGGCAGATAGAGTGTGATGCATAGATGAGACCATGTGAGAAAAGCAATATCTACAAGTCAGGTACACATTTGCTTGTTAAATTATCAAAGTGTTAGAACTATAGGCAGTGCAGAAAGCCTAGCTGTCTAAGGGAAATAGAAACTCAATCTCGCCAAAGGACTGAGTCAGGGCAAGTTCTCTACTTGAGGGAATTTTTGAGTTGTGTTTTGAAGGATAAATAAGAGTTCCTCATTGATTTGGCCATGAAGCTTAGGAAATAAAGCACAATCAGAGGAAACTGAGAGAAGGCTGAGAGTCACAGAGAGTACTCCCAAACTCTGCATGGAACTATAGCAAAAAGAATTTGGTTAGGAAGAAGGAAGGGTTTCTCATTTCAGAGCTTTGGGTAGATTTCTAGTCCAGGATTTGACTAAAGTTATAAAATGGCCAAGAGTCAAGGGCTCCCTCATTATAAGTCAAATAGTCAACTGATCCATCCCTCTCTGACTCAGGCACCCAATTAATTCTGTCCTTAAAACTGCTTCCTTTGTGCCAGAAGTGAGTCCCACTTGAGAGCAGAGAAATAAGGGGAAGCCCCTGTTCCTGTGTTTGTAGACAACAGGCAGGGCCTGTGGCCAAGCAGCCCCCTTCCCTCTCTCTCTAAGAATCTGATCACCACTCTGTTCTGATCCTTTATTTTTCCCTGCAGGCTTGACCCAGGGTAGTGACACCAAGCTAGAAAACAGGCCCCCTTTCCTAGGCTGCGAGGGACCGGAGGAGAGAGGACCCACATTCTAGGTCTCACATTCTTGCCCTTGCCCTCCCTCCCCTTGTCCATGTTTTTCAAAACTAGACCTGGGGGTGGGGGGAGATGGGGGAGTGGGGAGAGAGAGAGGAGGAGAGAGAGAGAGAGAGAGAGAGAGAGAGAGAGAGAATGTGGATGCTTCTGTGTGTGATGTGACTAAGTATATATGCCTGTGTGGTGAGAGAAAGATGGGGGACAGAACAGAGCCTGGGAGTGTGTGTTATGTGTGTGTAGAGAGAGAGACGAGAAAGAAACAGAGCCTGGGAGTGTATGTGTTTGGCTCTGTGACTGTGTGACTATGTGCATGTGTGTGTGTGTGTGTGTGTGTGTGTGTGTGACGCCAGCAACAAGCCATACCTTAAAGGCACAGACCCTGCCTCTGCCCAGCTCCCCTCCACCTCCACACCTAGCCAGAAGCACCTCCCCACCATCAGAGTGGAATCAGAGCTGGGTGGGTCCCCAGTGACTCCTGCGGAGGGGAAGAGAAGCAAGCCCACACCTCTCAGATGTCCACCCTCCATGGCTGAGGCTCTGAGAGCTCTGAAATGGGTCCTATGGGTGGAAGGAGAAAGCGGCTTTATTCCTGAGGAAGCAGAGCCTCCCAAAGGATGGGGTCGGGGGAGGGGAGGACAGATCTGGGGCAAGGCGACCTGGTTGGGGTTCCAGATCTTCACTCAGCAAGGTGGGGAGGGTAGGAGGAGGCCACAATCCCTACACCTCTTTTCCCACACAAAGGGGTGCAGTAGTCACCGATGGAGACCATGACTGTGTGGGTGGTGGCAGCAAACCACGAGGGTCTCTGTTGCAGGCAGAAAGCTTTGGCCTCGAGTCTGCACTCTCAGGCAGCCTTCCTGCCATCTTGGCAGCTGGAGCCTGCAGAACAGAAAACAGGGGTGTGTGTTTTCTTCCCACAGCAACCCGCCCCTCCCCCACTCACACCCGGTTCTGGCTCCCAGGCAGGAGGTGATGGGTGGAGCCCTGGAAGGGTTTCCCTTGTGACCCTAGCCAGGTCCCTCACCCTCTGGGCTGCTGTTGCCTGCCATGGAAACCCTGGATAGAGTCCCCCACTTTTCTAGCTCTGACATTCCCAGATCCTGGGTCCAAAGATGGGCATCATTTGATGAGAACGTGTCTCCATAGAGGAAGAGGGTAAGAAACTACCAAGACCTCAATTCTCCTGGCCCTTCTCAGAGCCAGAGACCCGTCTCACTAAGTGTCCGTGGAAATCTGCTGCAAGTCCTCCATTTCACAGTCGAGGGCACTGAGGCTGGCAGGGGGGGGTGGCGGGACTGATTGGTGTGCGGTGCACAAGGGGAGCCCAAGCAAGGACTGGAGCCCTGGCCCCAGCCTCGAGCTACAGGAGAGAGGAGGTCGCCAAGGGAGCAGCGGGAGCCAAGAGCCCAGGAGAGGGAGGAGGAGGAGCCCGGGGGCGCGCCCGGCCCGGGCGCCCCTGGGCCCCTTCCGGCCCCTCCCCCAGCCTGCGCACCGTCCCGCCACCTGCTCCCCCGCCCGCCAGGGCGGGGCCGCCGCCCCCCCGTCCCCATGGCAACGCGCGGCCCCGGCTGGCCGCCCGGGCCTCCCTGCCGCTGTGCAGCCCATCTGGCCCCAAGCCCGCCCCAGCTGGGCCGCCCGAGGCCGGGGCCGTCGGGGGCCCTCTCTGCCCGCAGCGACTGAGACCCGCGCAGAAGAGCCAGGCTCCGGGCACCTACCCGTGCTGCACCTGGGCTGGCTGGGCTCATCCTCAGGATCAGAAGCCTCAGGCAGGTGTCGTCCTAAAGAGAACTCCACCTGGCCAACCCCCACTCCCTCTCCCTAAATCCCCCCTGGGGGGCTGGAGACCGAGTCTCAGGATTAAAAGCCAGTTTTCTGGAGCCAGCTACCCTAGATGCAAATTCCCAAGTAGTGTGACCGGGGAGATTACTTAACCTTTTTTTACCCATCTGAAAAATGGAGGTGATGGTAGGCCTGTCTCTTAAGGTGGTTGTGAGAGTTAAATAGGTCAATAAAGAAAAATACGTGGAGTTAGCACTAAATAAATACGAGCTATTAACTACTGCAGGTGGTCAGTGCTGCAGGAGAGGATTATGCAGGGATCCTAACCCAGCCTGGGGCCAGCACCGGGCTTGTGAGAGGAGGCCATACTGATTGGAATCTTTGGAATAGCAGTTAACCACAAGCCAACAGAAAGAAAGAACAGCAACCACAAATACAAAGAAGTGAAAAAATACTCTAATTGGAGAGGGGGCATAGATAGACTAGCAGAGTCCCTGAGCGTGTCTGGAGAGTGTGGAAGAACTCAGCTTCTAGTCAGAGGGCACAGGGACAAGAGCCACTGACCGGTTTTGAAAAGAGGTGTGATCTGTCCTGTTTTCCTAGAGCTCACTCAGGCTGCTGTATGCTGGATGGCTTGGCTGGGCTAGTGGTCCTTTTGAGAGATTATGAGACCAGAGCAAGGGAGATGCAAGGAGCCGGTTCATGGCTATTAAGGTAGTAGACACAGCAGGATGGTGGGCTGTGGAGTGGACATGACTGAAGAGAGCAGAGTTAAGGATGGACATGGACACTCAGGTGCTTGGCTTGGGCAGGGTTAGATCTGGGTGTGGAGAGAAAGATGAAGAACTAAGCATATGTGGTACGCTTAGTCTCTCCAGGGGGTACTCCTGGAGAGACTGGACGGAGACACATCAGTGCCAGGATGGTGACAAGTTCTGCCAGAAAAGGCAAAGGCGACTCAGGCATTATAAAGAGCTCCCACTGTGCCTCTAAAGGTGTCCTCAGTTGTCACCTGAACATTCCCTCTTCTAGGGTCCTGGGGAATCTCAGCTATTACCTGTCCACAGCGAAATTCCCCTTGCTCCCTGAACGGCAAACTCTGAGAAGGGGCTATTAAAGATACCACACTCCTGGGCCTCCCTGGTGGCACAAGGGGTTAAGCACAGCACCTTGAAGCTATAGGAAGCCTCTGCAGCACAAGTTTGATCGCCTACTGGCCAGGGAGCTATCCATAAGGCGCAGCAGACTTTTCCTATCTTGTCTGCTGCTCCCCTCAGCAGTGTATTTCAGTCAGTCTGCCTGTTCTGTTCCCCACTCTGTCTCTGGTGAATCCTCTCATCCCCCGCACCTCTGGCCTTTACCCCAGCTCTTGTATGCATAAATAAATAAATCTTAAAAAAAAAAGATACCACACTCCTGTCAGAATAATCCTTAATTTACAGGTGAAGCCATTGTGATTCAGGAAGTCACTGGCCACTGGTTCCAGGATCAGGCAGGTGGTGGGAGACAGAGTCAGAATTCAAACTCAGGCCAGTCAGACCCCTGGACTCAGAACTAAGGATGTAGTAGGCATTCGGTAAGTCTTGCCAAGAGGGCTTGAGGGTGGTTGGAACCTAGGCCTTCCATCTCCTAGGAGGACCCTGGAATGTGAGGAATGTCCACCCCCAAGGCAGGGCTGTGGGCAAGGTGACCTTTGAGGAGATAAATTCAAATTCCAGTACTCAGAAGTAGCCAGCAGAAGTAGACCCAAGTGGTACTGCCAGGGACCGAGACTAGCTGCAGCTGGGTACCCAACTTCCCAAACTCCCCCGTGAGCCAGCAGTTGTAACTGGGGCATGAGATGGGGGTATATGTGGGAGCACAATGCGCAACCCCTGCTGTTCCCTTAACTGGAATCCGCTTACTCCACTCCACTAATGACAGGTCACCTGTCAACTGCTGGGCCTCTAGCAGTGTCCTCAATTGTTACCTGAACATTTCCTCTTGGAATCCTGGGGATTCTCAGCCATTACCCGTCCACAACTAAATTCCCATCATCTTCCCTTAGAATGCCACCTCCATGTCCCAATTCAGTAGCTCAAATGTCAAGGTGCTGCCCTGGACACTTCCTTCTCCTTCTCACTCCATCCAAACTCAATCTCCTCATGTCTCTGTCTCCTCTTTTTTGCCTCTGGCCTCCAGTCTCAAGTACTCCAACTCCATTTCCTCATGGCAGCCAGGGCAGAGTTGTCAGATACAGAAACAAAAATATAAAACTTCAGTTAAATTAGAATTTCAGATAAACAATGAATAATTTTTTTCATGGAATTATGTCTCAATTATTACTGCATGGAAACATGCTTATATGAAAAAAATATATTTGTTTGAAACTTAAATTTATCAGGCACCTTGTATTTTACACGGCAACCCTAAGCCATAGTGTACTTCCCCACTTAAAACTCTAGTATATTCGGGCCTCCCCGGGTGGCACAGCGGTTGGGCGCTGGGTTGCGAAGCTGCCCGCAGCCTCTGCAGCGCTGGTTTGATCCCCGGCTGCTCCTGGGCCATCGGAGGAGGGTCCCGCATGGCGCGCAGACCTCTCCTGCCGCCCGCTGCTCCCCTCAGCAGTGTACTTCGGTCCTTCTGCCTGCTCTGCTCCCCGCTCTGGCTCTGGTGAGTTCTCTCACCCTCCCAAGCTTCTGACTGTACCCAGTGCTTGTATGTATAAATCAATCAATCAATCAATAAATAAATCTTTAAAAAAAAAAAAACTCTAGTATATTCCTAGGGAGTGGAAAAGGGAGAAAACTCCCATGTTTAGAATAATCTTCCCCCACTAGTTCTTCTCAGCCTGTCTCCAGCCATCTTTCAATTCTCAGAAATCACCTCTTCCAGGAAGACTTCCATGCAGCCTTCGGCTAGGATAGGGGCTGCTCTGCTACCATGCTTACCTTATCTTAATCCTCAGAGCACAGCAGACGTAGTCCATTGGTAAGAGCTCCATGAGACCAATATCTTGTCTTTTTATTCACTGTGATCCCCAGCCCTTAGCACCTTGCATGGCATGTAGAATATATTGTTGTGGAGCCCTGGCTAAGCCATTGCCTACTCTAGGCCTCCGTCTCTCCATCCATATGAGAAAGGATCATCTAAAATGGTCTATGATGGGGCCTCCCTGCTGGCGCAGGGGTTAAAGTCTCAGCACTATCAAGCCATTGCCAGCTACTGCGGCCTGAATTTGATTCTTGGCCAGGGAACTAACCCACATGGCACAGCAGACCTCTCCTATCATGCCTGCTGCTCCCCTCAGCAGTGTATTTCTGTAGATCTGCCTGTTCTGCTCCCCACTCTGTCTCTGGTGAATCCTTTCACCCCTCACACCTTGGCCTATACCCCAGTTCTTGTATGCATAAATAAATCTTTAAAAAATTAATATGTAAAATGGTCTGTGATGCCTGCCCATTGCAGCCTGACCCTGAATGTTGACCCTAGAGATCACCCCAAACTCAGCCTGGTAGACTCTGCTTGGAATACTGAAGAACAAGCCCCAGCTTGGCCTCTGTGTGGCTGTGGGCAAGTTCCCCACCCTGTCTCAGCCTGACTTTTCTCCTCTGCCAGGTTCTATATAGTGGGTATCACGCCACCTGCCAGTGGCAACCTGGTAAGGTTGTTAGGAAGTAGAAGTCAGAGAGGTAAGGCATGCAGCACAGACCAGGAGGCCTTCAGAGTACACAGAGGAAGCCCTCAAACAACATGAAATTCCTGGCAGTGGTGCTACAAGAGCTCCATGAGGAAGACCTTGCCCAAGCACTAGAAGAATGGGGTGACAGAATGGGACAGCTCCCAGGGGCCTTCCAGGATTTCCCCACCAATTGGCCCACTGGTTGAAGGGGGTGGTAATGGAGGTGGGGAGTTGAAGCCAGTGAGCACCCTGTTCTCACTCTAGCTGCAGGGTGACCTGGGGTAAGGGAGAAGCAAGGCTAGGCACATTCAGGCAAGACTTTGAATCTGGTTTTGGGTTGACTGACTGATTGATTAAGGGCCTGAGCATCTTCTCATGAGAGACCCAGGAATCGAGAGAGCCCTACAAAAGAGACAACCTGAAATCAGTCCCCCACTCATTTGCAGCCTAAGTAGAGAGAGAGGAACATGTGGGTATAGGTGGCACAGACTCAGGACACCTGGGTTCAAGGGGAGACCAAGGTAGGACTTTTGTCCACCTTCAGAGATCCCATAATCTCCTCCAAATACCCCAGGCCACCCTGCAGCTAGAGTGAGAACAGGGTGCTCACTGGCTTCAACTCCCCACCTCCGTTACCACCCCCTTCAACCAGTGGGCCAATTGGTGGGGAAATCCTGGAAGGCCCCTGGGAACTGTCCCATTCTGTCACCCCATTCTTCTAGTGCTTGGGCAAGGTCTTCCCACGACCCTGTTTTGGTGTTATCTGGACGATTTAAGGCAAAAAGTGGGGAAATCCCCTTCCAAAACAGATAGTTTGGGTTTCTGGAAGACTGTAGTGAGTAACCCACATGTTGTGAGCTCCCAGGAAATTAATTCTTGCCTCTGAACAAGAATCTGACAGCAAGCCTCTCTCCTATCTCTTCCTTCTGCTCCTTTGCTCTTCCCTGCCCTCTCCTCCTTCCTCTTCCTGCTCCCCAGTCTGTCTCTCCCGGCCCTTGTTGAACTAGCTTCCCGGCCCATTAATTCAGGCCTGATCTGATCTCAGGGCTAAAGAGGCTGGAGGAGGAGGCAGGAAGGAAGAAAGGAAAGAGGGAATTAGCTTTCCTTGAGGACTGGTCAGCCTGCTCACCTTTGCCTCCCTTGTCTCCCGGCAACCCCACAAGGCGGAACCTATTTTACAGGGGAGCAAACTCAGTCTCCATGGCTGGAGATGCTCTGACAAAGGTCACACGACTGATAAGGAGCCAGCTTCCATGTTTCCCCTCCTCACTCTGGGGCTCCAAGTTGAAATCTCGAGGTTAAACTGACCTAGGAGGAAGAAGAGAGTCTCCTGTGTCCTGAGGCTGTGGCCCTTCAGGTATTTAGGGCTGAAACCGGTCAGAGCAGGCAGGAAGACTGGGCTGCCCATCTGTCCCAAACATGCTGGGTGACCTGAGGCAAGTCATTTTACTTCTCTGTGGATCCCTTGTCCAGTTAAAATCTGGCCTGGAGTGGATTACCTCAAGGGAACGGTGATAAGTGCCTAGGCCTTGGAGCTAGCCTTGATGTCACATTCTGGTTTTGCTCTCCTCTGGTTCAGTGGCTAGAGACAAGGCACTGCCCTCTCTGACCCTGTGAAATGAGGGTGATAGGCCATCCACAATGGGGGTTTTGCCAAAGACTGGGAGAAATAAAGTACATAGAAAGAACAGGAAGGTGCCCACACATTGGAGGCTCCACGCATGGTGGATGAGGAGGGGGGAGAGAAACCCAGTGAGAAACTACAGCGACCATGAGCTGAGGGACCCAGGCCTCAGAGTTCCCACCATCTTGCTGAGGAACCAGGCCAGTAGCTTCCCCCTAAGAAGAAACCTGGGAGGGCAGAGATTACTGATTCATTTCTCACACCCTTCCTCCTCCTTGGACCCTCATAGAGCAGACCCATGTCCCATCCTACAGCATCCTGACCCATAGAGAGCCATCCTGCTTTGTTCTTCCCTAGGCTGGCCCCAGGGCTCCATTCCCATAACACCCCCAGAACAAAAGGGACATTTGACATTCTTTGTCCTACGCAGACTCATTCTCTGAGTGTAAGACCCACCAGGCCTTGCAGCTGGGACCTGCCACCTCTCCCTACCCCATCCCCCACCCACAGTCCTAGCCCAGCTCTTCTAGGAGGTCCAGCACTGGAGGAGAGGGAGGGAGGGCTGGGCCTATGGGAGGGACTGAGGGGCCTTAAAGGAACAGAGCCTTCTCTCTGAAAGTATTTCCCAGTCCCACCACCAGAATTGGCAGGAAGGAAACCGCTCAGGGGAGGAGAGAGGGGAGGTGTCCAAGGAGCTTGCAGTCCGGTGATTTGCTTGAGTTTGGGGTGGGGGCGATGGAGGATCTAGAAACCTATGCTCCTGACTGCCAGTCCAGGACTCTTTTCATTAACTGGTTTTTAAGTGTCTTTTAAAGACCTCATCCCAATTCTGCACTGATTTCTGTGTGACCTTGAGTGACTTCCTTTCCCTCTCTGGGTCTTGGTATCCCTTATATAAAATGAAAAGAAAGAACTGGGGGATCTCTCACACGAGAGAGAGTCTGAGCAAGGCTGGGGCCAGCTGCTGGGATACAGAGACAAGCTACAGTCCCAGAATCTAGTGCTAGGAATCTAGGGTTTCATCAGGAAATAGCAGAAAGTGATTCTTGAGGTGAAAGTAATTTTTCCATGAACATAAGACCCTACCCCAAATGGTGGCAGAGAACTAGCCTCCCTACCCTCACATGGATCAGTTCTGTCCCACCCCTAAGCTCTTTTTTTTTTTTAATTTTTTTTTTATAGAGGCATGTTTTTATCTATCTATCTATTTATTTATTTATTTGTTTGTTTGTTTGTTTATACATGCACTGGGTACAGTCAGAAGCGCAGGAGGGTGAGAGAATTCACCAGAGCCAGAGCGGGGAGCAGAGCAGGCAGAAGGACCGAAGTACACTGCTGAGGGGAGCAGCGGGCGGCAGGAGAGGTCTGCGCGCCATGTGGGACCCTACGCGGGTGGCCGGGGAGCAGCCGGGGATGGAACCAGCGGCACAGAGGCCACAGGCAGCTTCGCAACCCAGCGCTCAACTGCTGCGCCACCGGGGAGGCCCCCACCCCTAAGCTCTTTACCCCTTTCATCTACCAAGAAACCATGAGACTACACCAAATAGGGTTGGTCACAGACAATAAGGTTGCAGCAGAGAGAGATAGACCCCACCCGCCTAGGGTCTGGGTGTGTGACAAGTGATGTCTGAGCGGAATGAGGAAGGAGGTGCATATTCTGGCAGCAGCACCCACCTAAGCAAGGCAGCAGGCAATGACATAGCCAACCAGCTGTAGTGCCTCTGGCTGGAGCTTGGAGTGTGCCTGAGGGGAGCAGGGAGAGAAGGCTGGGGGGTCTAGACTGCCTGGCTAAGAGTTTGTACTGTAGGTGCTGAGGAACCTGGGGAGGATTTCACATCAGACAGTGTTGATTCGCTACTAGTATGGTGAAGGGGATGGGTGGGTGTTGGGGGCCCAGCCCCAGCCCGAGGGAGCCCGGACAGCTGTACACACAGGTACCTTCTGACAAAGGGCCCAGGAGCCTCCACGTGCCATGGGGGAGGAGTGGCAGAGCAATTCCTCCCAGGAAAGAGGGGAAGTGAGCGGGGAGATGAAGCAGGGGAGAGGAAATGAAAGATTAAGTGCATAAAGGCCATAAAGCTCAGAAACGTCCAGGCCGGATGGATTCCCGGTTTATAGATATATTTATGTTCAAGGATGCCTGGCCAGGCCTCATACCCCAGCAAGAACAGCCACCCAGGGAGGCAGAGGGCATGCTGGCTGGAAGGGACCCCTCATGCCCCCTGTGCTCTTCTCTTGCCCCCCCCCCCCACCAAAGCCCCCAACTCCTCCAGGCTGGCTGATAGCCCAGCTGGAAGCAATTGTGGAAGCCTCCAGCTTAGAAAGCTGCATCCCACAAAGGGCCCTGGTAAATAGCAGCCCACACCCCAGACGGCCTGCAGTCCTCTCCCGCCCCCCAGCCCCCTGCCCGGAAATTTAAAACAACTGCTCGACACAGTCTTAAATCCTCCAGGAAGGAGCTTGGGTTGGCAGGCGGGAAGCATGACTCTGGCTGGGCCCTGCCTAGAACGCTCTCTCTCCCCAGCTCCCACCCACAGTCCCCTGAAATACCACCTCCTTCCCCACCCAAAGTCTTGCCATGGGCTTTCCAGCCTCTGGGTCCTATGCTGGTGTTCGCCGCAGGACACTGCAAACACAGCTTCTCAGGATTGCATAAAGTATGAGCTTCCAAAGTACAGGGCATGCTTGTCCCCTGCTGGTCCCCACCCCTGGGTCTGTCTCAGCGCCAATGCATAGGGTATATATGAAGTATGTGGAAATGAAGCCACCATGTGACCCTGAGCCATAGCTCTGCTCAAGGGGCCTCAGTTTCCTCATCTATCAATGAGCATGGTAACTTTTACTCATTCTGTAGGTGTGAGTTAAGGACCTTTGTGCAAGTGCTTTATTAACTGCAAACCTGGCAGGTCATAATGATTTGATTCTTGCCTCCCAGGTCTCAGTTTGCCTATCTGTAAAAGGACGGCCTGAGTGACTTGTCAGCCAGAGTCCCTCCCTGCTTTTTGATATTCTGATATGGAGAGATGAAGATTTTCCCAGGCTCCTTAAATACCAGCAATTTGGTTTTGGGGGAGCTCAGAGGTGTAAAGTCTGTGGTTCAGGGGGCCCCTGGCTCACTGTGTGATCCTCACTGGCCTTAGTTTAGTTTCCTTCTCTGTCCAGTGGGAGTGGGTGGACACAGGAAGCCTGAAGTGACCTCTAGCAGGCGAGTTTACAGTGACAGGATATTATCCAGAGAGAGTCACAGATGGGCTTGGAGCAGGAAAGTGGCACGATCAGAATCACGTTTTGGGGTGCTCATTCTGGCATGGTATGCTTTATGGGTAGAAGGGCAGAGAGTCTGGAGTCTAGAGACCCAGAAGGAGGCTGTTGCTTTTGCCAGGAAAGGAGACAGCAACCTCCACATCTCTCCTTCCACCATGCTCCAAGCCTCAACTGCCCTGCTCTTCCCAGTATCTGCTACTTTTCAAAACTCTCCCACCTTTCAGACATAATCTAGGGACCACCTCCTCTGCAAGGTCTTCCCAGATTGTCTCGGATGCAGTTAACCTTCCCTCCTCCTCCATCCAGTTTCCCAGCTCTGAGTACCTTCACAGTTTGAATGATGTGTGTGTGTGTGTGTGTGTGTGTGTGTGTGTACACAGTGATGCATGCATGCTCTCTCCTGGCCTGTGAGTTCCTGAGGTCAGAGTGGGTGCCTCACCCATCTCATCTGCAAATCATCTCCAGCCCTCATCACAGAGCCTGGCCCAGAGGACACGCTCAGCATGTGCATGCAGAGCATTGAGGGTGCCAGGGCTGTGTTCTGGTTCACCCACAGGGTAGGAGTCAAGGCTCTTGCCCCAGCTTAAGTGCTGATAACCTTGTGACCATGGATAAGTCACATCTCTCTAGACCAAGTACTTTTTGGCCCAGTAGGAATTATTCCTGTTACTCATTCTCCACTGGAAGGAGGAAGCATCCTCGGGTTTCTTCACAGTACCTCCCTCAGCATCACTTTTCCATGCCCTGGATCTCAAGGAGCTGTTACCTGTCATTACCACCAGAACCCAAGCCCAGGGAGAAAGTCATCTGGATCCTCTACAGTGCTCTGCACAGAGGATGTTTGACACGCATGTCTAAGGAGGGACTTGTCCACTCCTCCACCCCAGGAGAGAGCATGTAGGATTTCTGTAAACAGTGATGGTGATTAAATGCATGACTTTGCAGGAGGCCAGGAGAATTCACTGCCCAAGCCCAGCCACAGCCCTGCCTCTGTCTCTCTCCCCTCCTGTCCAGCCTCCCTTGAGTGGTGTGGTGAAGGGGTGCTGTCAGTCCCTAAAACAGATGGATATTTCCCCAGCACTGCTCTGCCCCAGGCAAGCCTTGCATGAATCTCAGCCAGAATCCCCCTCCCGCACTCCCCCACCCCCACGGGCTGGGACAGACCTCAGCCAGAAGGCCTCCCAGCTTTGATCAATACAGGGCAAGCAGCCAAGGCGGCTGCAGGCTCCATCCTCCCAGGAGGCCCCAGCTCAGCCGGGGTCACATGGGGGAGGGGCCGCAGCCTGGCTCAGGGATTCTGGGGGGTGGGGCAGGGCAGGGAAGAGCAGGAAAGGCAGGCATCACTCAAAGTCATTCATTGCTTCACCCAAGCACTCCTTAGCACACACTTATTCAGGCCACAATTACCTAGTGAGCACCAACTATATACTAACTATATACTAGTTACTGTCATGGCTCTGGGGACACAGTGAGGGCAAGGCAGCAGCTCCTGTGAAACTGATGTTTTGGTGGGAGAGAGAGACAAAAGAAGAATGAGCAAACAAAAATAAGGGATAGTTTCAAAAGGTCAATAAAAGGTAGTTTTGAAAGGTGACCAGCACAAAACTACTAGGAACTATAACTGAGCACAGTAAATTGGAAGGCTACAATTCAATGCACAAAAATCTGTTGCATTTCAATTGCAAACAGCAAGTAAGAAGATAAATAAAGAAAACAATCCTACTTATGATCACATCAAAAAGAATTAATGTAACAAAGTAAGTGAAAGACCTATATAATGAAAACTACAAAATACAAAAGATAAAGAGCAAGATACAAAGAGAAGGAAAGATAGTCCATATTCATAGATGGGGATTAACAGACTCAAAATGACCGTCTTACCAAAAGCAAATAGAGATTCACTGCAATCCCTATCAAAATTCCAATAATATTTTTAAATAAATAGAACAAAAAGTACTAAAATTTATGTAAAACCATTAAAGATTCCAAATAGCTAGAGCTTGAGGAAAAACAAAAAGGAGATGATGTGTCAAAGTATATTACAAAGTGACAGTAATTAAAACAGTGTGGTATTAAAAGAAAAGTAAACACATAGATCAATAGAATATTGGCATATATGGACATCTAATCTATGATGAAATCGATAACAAAGGAGCCATCACCATATAATAGAGAAAGGAAAATCTTTTCAACTATGGTGTTGGCAAAACAGGACAACATTCAAAATAATGAAATTGGGGCCTTCCTGACAGTGCAAGGGGTTAAGCATTGCACACTGTGAAGCAGTCCACAGCCTCTGCAGCATGAGCCTCTGCAGCATGAGTTTGATCCCTGGCCAGCCAGGGAGCAACCCACATTGCACAGAGGTCTGTGCAGCAGACCTTTCCTATCTCACCCACTGCTCCCCTCAGCAGTGTATTTCAGTCAGTCTGCCTGTTCTGCTTCCCACCCTGTCTCTGGTGAATCTTCTCACCCCCACACGTCTGGCTTATACCCCAGCTCTTGTATGCATAAATAAATAAATCTTTAAAAAAATAATGAAATTGGATCACTCTTTAACTCCATATTAAAAAAAAATTCAGAATGAATTTAAAACCTAATGTAAGGGCCTCCCTGGTTGTGCAAGGGGTTAAGCACCGTGAAGTTATCTGCAGCCTCTGCAGCACAAGTTCCATCCCCCGCCAGCTGGCAAGGGAGCTAATCCACATGGCACAGCAGACCTCTCCTGCTCACCTGCTGCTCCCCTCAGCAGTGTATTTCAGACAGTCTGCCTGTTCTGTTCCTCACTCTGTCTCTGATGAATCCTCTCACCCCCCACACCTCTGCCTCTACCCCAGTTCTTGTATGCATAAATAAATAAATCTTAAAAAAAAGAAACCCTTATGTAAGACCCAAAACCATAAAATACACAGAAGAAAACATAAGTGATGCATCCCATGATATCAGCATTAGAGCTGTATTTGGGGACTCAACCCCAATGTCAAGGGAAATGAAAGCCACAATAAGCAATTAGGACTACATGAAATTTAAAAACTTCTGCACAGAAAATGTCAGCAAAATGAGAAGACAATCAACTGACTGGGAAAAGATATTTATATACCATTTATCTGATGGGATTAATATCCAAGGTATATAAAGAACTCATGCAATTCAACAACAACAAACCCAACAACCCAATTTAAAAATGGACAGAAGGGCCCTCCCTGGTGGCACAAGGGGTTAAGTCTCAGCACTAGAAGCTATTGGCAGCCACTGCAGCATGAGTTTGATCCCAGGCCAAGGAGCTGACCCACATGGAGCAGCAGACCTCTCCTGTCTCACCTGCTGCTCCCCTCAGCAGTATATTTTGGTAGATCTACCTGTTCTGCTCCCCACTCTGTCTCTGGTGAATCTTCTTACCCCACATACCTCTAGCCTACACCCCACCTCTTGCATGCATGAATAAATAAAATAAATCTTTAAAAAAAAAATGGATGGAAGTACTGAATCAACACCTCTCCAAAGAGGGCATCCAGGCAGCGAACAGGCAAGTGGAAAAAATTCTCATTGCCACTTATTACCAGGGAAATGCAAATCAAAACCACAATGAGATATCACCTCACATCTGTGAAAATGACTTAAATCAAAAAAAAACTCATAACAACAAGTGCTGGTGAAGGTGGGAAGAAAAAGGAACCCTTGTCTACTGTTGGTGGGAATATAAATTAGTATAATCATTTTAAAATTTGGGGGACATGGAGGAAAATATAGATAGATAGATAGATAGATAATCTTTAACTTTGGTAAATACTGCCTGCTTTCCAAAGTATTATATCAATTTATATTCCTACTAACAATGCATGGAAGTTCCAGTATAGACAGTATGGAACATCCTCAGAAAACTGAAAATAGACTCACCAAACAATCCAGTGGTCAATCCCACCGGTTATCTATGGTTATCTATGGTTATCTATGGTTATCTATGGTTATCTATGTGAAGAATATGAAACCATCATCTTGAAAAGAGATTTGCATGAGGAGGCTTGCTGGGATGAGCTCTTGGACTCCACAGCTATGGGCAAGCGAGGGAAGCAGGGAGGTGTACAGGGCGATGTTTGGCTACGCTGTAGTCACAACAAAACCCACCCCCAGGACCAACGGACAGGAATAACCCTTCATTTTGGAGAGAAATGTGTGCCTGGAGAGGGCCTGGAGAGGGCCTGGAGGCACTGAGCCTTTTCCCCACACCTTGGGGAAATGGGCATCTCTCCCATCTGGCTGTTGATCCTTTAATATCCTTTGCAATGAATCAGTGATCTAGTGAGTAAAAAAAGAGAATAGCTGGGGCGGGGGCGGCGGGGGATTGGGGGCAGGCGAGGGGTGTTAAATCTGGTCGAAAGGGTCAATATTGTATGGTGAAGGACTGGACTGAGCTGTTAGTGATGAACTTAATGTAGTATAGACACATGCTGAATTTAGATGATGCACACCCAAAACCTATATTATGTTACAATGCGGTGTTACTACAATAAAAAAAAAAAAAAGAAATGAATACATTTTAGTATTTGTATAATAAAATAAAATAAAAGGGGAAAAATCAAAAAAAGAAAAAAGGAATAGCTTTTCAGAATTATCACAACTTGAAGCAACAAACTGGCTTGCGCTCCTCACATTGACCACTGGGCACGGCTGCCTCCAGGAAGGGGGAAGGCTTAGGGCAAACCAGGTGTCTTAAGTGAAGAAAATTTCAACAGAGAGCCCTGAGGGGGATCTTGGTGGCACCCTTCATCATCCACTCCGGGCACTGGGCACTAAGATCATTCCAGACAGAAGGAAGAGCAAGCACAAAATCCCTGAGGCAGGAACAAGTTAAGCCCCTCTGAGACGTCTGAGACCTGAGATGCAGGAACAAAGCCAGCTTGGCAAAGCCGCTGAAGAGAAGGGACAGTCAGGAATGGCAGTCAGAGGGACAGGAGGCGAATGCCAGTTCAGGACAACCTGTGAACCTTGGGACTTTAAGTGTAGTGGGCCACTGTGGGAGGACTTTAAGAGGAGGGTTATCTGTAATTACCTATTAACTCCACCCTGGATTCGAGGAGGACCTGGGAGAGCAGTTGGAAAGCAGTGGGAGGCTTCCAGGTGACAAAGTAACAAAAGCCGGTGGTTTAAATCAGGTGGGGATGAGTCTGACTTAGTGCAGGGAGGAGGGGGGCAGGGATGCTTAAGAGGGCGCCATGAGAGGATTCCAGGGAGCTCACTAGCTTATGGGACATTTCAGTTAGAAAGCTATTTAGCTAAATGCAAAAATTTTATGATTCTATAGAAGACATGGCAACCCTTGTCTTGCTCTGTGTCATTGCTCACCCATTCATTCATCCAACAATATATACTGAGCCTCCATGAACTGAAGCAGGGCACTCAGAGCCAAGTGATGGAGCCAAACCCTCTTTTAAAAGTAGCAGTTCATCGTCTTTGAGTACTTATTGTGGCCAGCGCTGTACTAAGTATTGCACATACACCATCTCATTTAATCATCACAGTTGCTTCTCAGGTTACCAATGAGAAAATTTGAGGGTTAGAGAGTGTGTGAGTCCAGGTCTCAGTGGGAAATAGATGGAGACTGAACAGGTTTCTTGAAGAGAGTTTAATAAAGGGACTATTTACTGAGGGGATGGAAGGGCTAAGGAAACTTACAAGGGATGGTGAGGTGTCTGATGTGGTACCACTTGTAGGTCTGAGGGGGAAGGAAAGAGAGGCAGTCACTTGACCCCAGGGAAGCTGGGCTGTGATGGGGGAGCAGTGGCTATCGAGAATGGGGTGGGAGGTAAGGAATTAGCATCCTTTCCTCTCTCTCTTGCTGGAACTCCTCATTGGTTGAATCCACAGGAAACTAGAAGGCAGGGTTTCCTAGGTGATGTAGTCCACAGAGGTCAGCTTTTTGGGGCACACAATGGGAAGAGAAAGACAAAGAATTGGTCTTTGGGGAGGAAGACTTGCAAACTGAGAATAAGCAACCCAGAGATTTAGGTAATTTGTCTAAAGGCTCAAATGGGAGTTGTGGAGTCATAGACATGAACACAAAATAAGTGTGCTATAGTCAAGATTTAAGGGCATGAAGGAGTGAGTTGTAGGAGGGTGTGTGGGAAAACACACAAAGGACAAGGGAGATAAGGAGGAGTTTGTGGGACCAAGAAAGGGGAAAGGACATTCTAGAAAAACACTTGTAAAGACTGGAGATTGTGCAGGAACTCTGCCTGTTGGGCAGAAGGAAGCTGCTCTGTGGGGCTAGAGGAGGCTGAGAAGATTCTAGAAATCTGGGGGTGGGGAGGTGCTGGAGAGGTAACTCAGAATTGTTGCTCTTGGTACAAGATAAAGCTGCTACTTGTCCATTAATTTATTAAAAATATATATTGATTATCTGCTGTTTGCCAGGGACTGTGCTAGAAGTTGGAATTACAATGAAAAGTGCAATCATGGTCCTGATTATGGAGTTCACAGTCTAGTGGGAGTGGGTAGAAGCCAAAAAAAAAAAAAACAAAAACAAAAACTAATTACAGGAGAGATCAGAACTCTGAGAAAAATCTGGATTTTCTCCTATTAGCTATGGAAAACAATTGATGGACATTGAGGGTTTAAACTTTTAATGTTTTTTTAAATTGAGGTATAGAATACAAATAGTAGTCCAAATCTTACAGGTACTGCTTGGTAAATTACAACCACAACTCAGATTAAGATTCAGAATTTTCCAGTGCCCATAAGGTCCTTTTGTGCCCTCTCCCAACTATATCCCTTATAGAGTTGCCGTTATGATCTCTATCACCATGTATTTGTTTTGTCTCTTTTTCAACTCCCTGTAAATGGAATCACACAGTATGTATTTCTTTGTGCCTGGCTTCCTTTGCCCAACATTATGTCCAAGGGAGTCATCTGTGTTGCCACATGTAACAGTGCTCTTTTCCTCATGGTATATACTATTCCACCAAGTGTGTGTGTGTGTGTGTGTGTGTGTGTGTGTGTGTGTATTTGGATATTTTATATCTCCATTCTACCATAAATGAAAATTTGGGGTGTTTCCAATTTTTTGTCTATTATAAATGATTCTGCTATGAACATTCCTTTTTAAAAAAAATTATTTATGCATACAAGAACTGGGGTACAGGCCAGAGGTGTGGGGGGTGAGAGGATTCACCAGAGACAGAGTGGGGAGCAGAACAGGCAGACTGACTGAAGTACACTGCTGAGGGGAGCAGTGAGTGAGCCAGGAGAGGTCTGCTGTGCCATGTGGGTTGCTCCCCGGCCAGGGATCGAGCTGGTGCTGCAGTGGCTGTGGACAGCTTCACAGGTTGTGTCCTGACCCCTTGAGCCACCAGGGAGGCCCGCTGCTCTGAACATTCTTGTACATTTCTTTTGGAGGACATAAGCACACTCATTTCTGTTGCGTATGTATCTAAGAGTAGAATTCCTGAGACGCAGGGGAAAGATACATACATATATATATATATATATATATATATATATATATATATATATATATTTAACTTTGGTAAATAGTGACTGTTTTCCAAAGTATTATATCAATTTATATTCCTACTAACAATGCATGGGAGTACCAGTTGCTTGACATTCTTGTATAGACTTGAAAATGCAGTCTTTCTCATTTTGACCATTCTGGTAGGTGTATAATAGTATCTTCTCATGGTTTAAATTAGCCTTTTACTGTTTACTAATGATGTGGAACACCTTTTAATCTACTTATTGATGATTTTTGAAGTGCACATTTGAGTATTTTGTCTATTTTTATTATTTTTCTCAAATTTTATTAGTCTATCACTTACACAACTATATAATTTGGACTGTATAGTTTCAGAAGTCCATAAATATGATGCCAATGACCTATCCCCTTTCTCTTTCCTACTTTTTAAAATGGATTGTCTGGTTTTGTTTTCTTGGTGTGTAAGAGTTCTCTAAATACTCTGGGTGTGAGTGCCTCATTAGATGTATGTATTGCTAATATGTTCTCCCAGTTCTTGGCTAACCTTTCCACTCTCCTAATGATGCCATTTCCTTTATCTGTCCAACTTTGTGGTTGATTTTTTTTAAAGGTTTATTTATTTCTATACAAGATTTGGGGTACAGGCCAGAGATGCACGGGAAGGTGAGAGGATTCACCACACACAGAGTGGGGAATAGAACAGGCAGACTTATGAAATACACTGCTGAGGGGAGCAGCAGGTGAGACAGAAGAGGTCTGTCCCGCCATGTGGGTTTTTCCCTGGCCAGCCGGGAATCGAACTTGCGCTGCAGTGGCTGCGGATTGCTTCATAGGTTGCGTCTCAACCCCTGTGCCACGAGGGAGGCCCTTGTGGTTGATTTTTTTGATGTATAGGAGACATATTTAAAAAATATTTCCTTACTTCAAGGTCATAAGAGAGTCTTCTGTATATTGCTCTAGAAGCTTTTCTATTTCATCTTCCATGCATACCGATCTATATTGCATTAACATTTGTGTATGGAGTAGAAGTGAAGGTTCATCCTCCCCCCAACCTCTTCCAAATCTCCACTACTCCTTTTTTTTTTTTTTAGGTTCTGCTTCAGATTTATTTGTACAAATAGCACAGGAAGACACCAGTGCCCTGTCGACAGCAGCCTAGGGATGACACCAGTCCTTCTGTCCTCACACGGGCAGACAGCGTTCTCTATTCTTAAGGCTTTGTGGGGGCCTGGGCACCTTTGGTGACCTGGGCACCTTTGACAGCTTGGGTACCTTTGGCAGCCTGTGCTCCTTTGGGGACCTGTGTTGCAGCCGCATCCTTGGCCTGGGTTGGAGCCTTGCCCTTTGGCCGCGAAAGCCTGAGACCCTTGGCGATGCAGGCACGTGCATGTTTCCCAAGCTTGGGGTGAGCGATGTAGGCAAGTCGGCTGAGCTTGCGGCTGCTGCCCTTTGGGATGTTAGCCCTGACCGTCTTGGTCTTTACAAGGGCCTTGATAGTCTCAGCACGTGCACTCATGGCTTTGGCATTGTTGGCCTGTCTTCTTCAGGCCCTTCTTGTTATGCTTCTTGGCAAAGCACATGTTCCTTAGGAACTTGGGATCTACCCCCTTAAGAGATTCGTATCTTTGGGATCGGGGTTTCTTGATGCCATTTCTGTGCCATTTTTGGGATTGGTTGTATGTGGTGTGGTTCTTGGACTTGGCCATGTCTGCACCGAGGCCCAGGGCTCCCCAGGCGCCTTGAGCCGGAAGAGAAAGTCCAGTACTCTTTTTTAAAATAAACTTTCCTTCCAGTGATTTATTATGGTGTTCCTTTTCTCATAAATCAAGTGATCATCTCTGTATATGATTTATTTCTGAGTTATCTGTTCTGTATCATGGGTCTATTTGTCTACTCTTAATTATGTTATTATAACTATATTATCTTAATTATTAAAATTTTATAATGAGTCTTTAATTTGAGAGTTTACTCAGTTTTGTTCTCCAACATTGTCTCTTTAGTTTCCTTGCATTTTCATATAAATTTTATTTTATTTATTTATTTTTTTTAATAGAGGCATGTTATTTATTTATTTATTTGTTTGTTTGTTTTGTTTATACATGCACTGGGTACAGTCAGAAGCGCAGGAGGGTGAGAGAATTCACCAGAGCCAGAGCGGGGAGCAGGCAGGCAGAAGGACTGAAGTACACTGCTGAGGGGAGCAGCGGGAGGCAGGAGAGGTCTGCGTGCCATGTGGGACCCTCCTCTGGTGGCCGGGGAGCAGCCAGGGATTGAACCGGCTCTGCAGAGGCTGTGGGCAGCTTCGCAACCCAGCGCTCAACCGCTGCGCCACTGGGGAGGCCCATATAAATTTTAGAACCAAGGTGTTAACGTAAAAAAAAGGCTGTTGGAATTTTGATTGGAATAATGAGTCTATAAAGTCAGTTGGAGAAGAATTAGCACCTTAATAATTCTGAATCTTCCAGGGATGAACATGGTATATCCTTCCACTTATTTAGGTCTTCATCCTACAGCAATATTTAAGGTTTTCAGAGTAAGGGTCTTGCCCATATTTCATCGGAATTACCCTAGGTATTTAAATGTTTTGGGGGGTGCGATTGTGAATGGCATTATTTTCATTTTCTGGTTGTTGTTAGTATGTAAAATATAATTATTTTTGTATATTGCACTTAACAGCAATCTTACTGAATTATCCCTAATACTTTATTTATAGATATTTTTGAATTTATATGTACATAGTTATGTCACCAGAAAATGTCAGTTTTATTTATTTTTTCATCATTTTACCTTTCACTACTTTTTCTTGCCTTATTGTCCTTGCCAGGACCACTAGCGTAATAGTTGAGCAAAAATGATACAACAGGACATTGTCTCATTGCTGACGTTAAGGCGAGTGCTCAATATTTCACTCTAAATATGATGTGACCTATAGCATTTTTGTGGGTATCCCTTCTCAGATTAAAGAAGTTCCTTTCTGCCTCAGCCTGCTAACGGTATTCATGAACTGGTATTGAATTTTATCAAATTCCTATTTTCTGTCTATTGGAAAGGTCTTATTTCTCTTTTATTCTCTAAATGTAAAAGATTAAGTTGATCTGTTTTAAGATATTAACTTAAACTTGAATTTCTGGAATAAACCCTACTTGATCATATGCACATGTCATTGTATAGCATAGATCAGAGTAAGCAAGAGTGGAGGCAGTGGAACCGTTGAGAAGTCTGGGGAAAAAGTCCCAGTGGGAGAGGTGGAGGTCCAAGGCTAGGGATGGAGGCTGTGGTGAATAAGGAAGTTACTCTGCCAGGGTGAAGTGGGCGGAACTTAGTGATGAATGATATTTAAGGACAATAGAGAACAAAGGCTTCTAGTCTGGGCAGCTAGGTGGTTGACAGTGGTGTCATCCTCCCGGAAGGAGGCAGTTAGTCTGGGTCAGCAGTGAATGGTATGTTTCATAGAGCTGGTGGAGCTGTTCGGAAACAAGTGATCATGCAGGAAGGGAACCCAGGAGATCGACACTCCAACACTCCACAGTGGATGTGGACATCTTCTGCTTAGAGGAGATGATGGAAGCCTTGAGGACAGGCGATGTGGCCTGGGGACAGAATGCAAAGTGAAGAGAGGAGAGGTCTAAGCCAAGCCCTAGGAATGGCTCACAGTTGATAGGTTGAAGAAGAGAAACAGGGAAGAAGATGAAGAAAAGAATGGTCAGATCATGAAGGCCAGGGAAGATCACATTCCAAGGAGGGAGAGGTCAGCTGTGTCAAACAGTACTTCAAGTGATGGAAAGACCCAATTGGACTTAGTACCAACTCCCCCTGGGAGAGAGAAGCAGAGGTAGGACTGGGAGGTCAGAGAAAAGACTTGTTCTCTCACATAGAAGCGTAATCAGAGGTTCAGTCTTGGACATACATCAGAGACTGAGCTTCAGAGAAAGGAAGCATCTTGTTCAAGGTCCTGCATCATAGCTGAAGTAAGACAAGGATCAGAAACCTATCACCCTAAATCCCAGGCCCAACCTTTTTCAGTATCCAATAATAATAGCTAATACAAATATCAGGCACTGTTCTAAGCATTTTATATTACTAATTTAATCCTTTAAACATGATATTTATTTCCCATTTTATAGATGAGGAAGCTGAGACACAGAGCATGGGTAAAGTCTGTGCTTAACCATTTCTCTGTGTAGAATGTGAACATTTTTAAATACATACAGGAATGGCAGGCTTCAGAATTTCCTGTTGCTTTGTCTTTATTTTTTTAAAGATTTATTTATTTATGCATACAAGAACTGGGATACAGGCCAGAGATGCGGGGGGTGAGGAGATTCATCAGAGATAAAGCAGGGAACAGAACAGGTAGACCAACTGAAATACACTGCTGAGGGGAATAGCGGGCAAGACAGGAGAGGTCTGCTGCGCCATGTGGGCGGCTCCCTGGCTGGGGATCGAACTCATGCTGCAATGGCTGTGGATAGCTTCATAGGTTGTGTCTTAACCCCTTGCACCACCAGGGAGTCCCTGCTTTATCATTATTCTTGCAATTTGTTTATGGGTCTTCATTACAAGCCTTACCTATAAGATGGAAGTGGAAGACTCTCACCTGGTGAAGAAGACCCAAATATGATTGAATAAATGGTAGAAGTAGTGGGGGCGGGGGGTTATAGGTTACTTTGACAAGAGCAAGTTGCTAGCAAAATGTGTGGTCAGGGATATTCATAACTAAATTAAATTCTAGACAGAATCGAGCTTTTTTTTAACATAAATGATAAAATCATAAAAGTGCTAGAGAAAAACATTTATGAATTTTATTTCATAACCTAAGGATGAGCAAGGACATTCAGGTATGACAAGAACTAGAGGCTATTAAAGAAAAGAATGGTACATTTAAGAACACACACAAAAAATTTTTTAAATTTCCAAAGGCAAAATACTACAAACAAAATCAAAATGGAATTAATTCATAGAAACATATGGAAAGTTATAATTCATTTTGTAAATAAAAGTGTAGTTTCATTGAAATATAAATATTTGCATAAATTAAGGACTAATAAACATAAAAGTGGATAAAGGATATGAGTAAACTGTTCACATAGAAACAAATATAAATGGTCAATGAACACAGTAAAAAAGATAAACAATCTTATAATTAATTAATGCATATCAAAACAATGCAATACCAGGTTATCAAAACTGTCAATGAAATAGCAGATAGTCCAGACTGCAGATGACAAAGCAGGTGTGGCTGCTGCTCTCAGATCAGTGACAGAGCCAAGAGTAGGTGCAGAGCCTCCCCTTCCAAGCCAAGTGCTCCCTGAGATTCAGGGAGGACAATGGGAGGCCATATCCTCGGAAGATGTGCTTCAATCCTCCAATTTTACCAAAGAACCTTTCCAGAAATACTACAGGAAAATGCTTTGCTATTTGCGCCACAATTGCTTTTGAGTTCACTCTCTATGACATCACATACTGCATCCATCAGCATTTTCTGGTCTTAAGCACCAGAAACCAACTATGGCAAATATGAGTCCCAAAGGAATCCATTAGATGGCTGTGGCGTGGCTTGCAGGCCTGCAAGAAACGCTGAGTCCTTAGATGTGGGACAGGGGCCATGAGGACGGTTCTGGACTAGGGTAGCAGGAGCCAGCAGACAGCAGCCTTTGGAGGCCCACATCACACATCTCCTGTGCCTGGCCTCACATCCTCTCACACTCCCCTCTGCTGCCACTGTGGTCTTTATCGCACAGGTTTTGACCCAGTTTGCTGTGATAGTGCTTCATTTCAAAATGAGATGTGCTGCAGCCTCTTATGTCCTGCCCAAATTTTTTTGACGCCACCACCTGAGGTGCCAATGGGGACCTGGCGGGCACACACCCATGGAGGACCCAGGAGTGCACTGGGACACTGGTCAGTCCACCCTGGCATCTGTCCCCTTGCAGACTGTTCTGCAACTGTTGCTCTGTTCCTCCGAAGTTTCCAGTGGGCAGGTGTGTCCTGGGTTACATTTCTCTTCCCGCTTCTTCTCTCCTGGAATCCCAAATATACTTACTGCACTTAAGTTCTTGCCTGGACTCCAAGTTTAGGAAAACTCAGACTAAGACAAAACCACATGTTGGGGATGAATTTAAAATCAGTCTCACCTGGTGAGACAGGTCAAGGTTCAGAGTCCAAGGAAAGCATTTCCTTGGCCAGCTTGGCTCATAGTCACCCCTTGACCAGACTGATGGCAGCCCCTCAAGACTCTACCCAGTAGTGGAGGGGTAGTTCCCCAGAGTGAAGCAAGATGGTTATCAGAAGAAAGGCAATAGATACCCTTCAGTGGGGCTTCCCTACCCCAAAATTATCTTGGGGCACTTTAGAGACTCCACGTCTAAACTAAGCTCTTAGTTTCTCACGCAAACTTTCTGGCATTAACTTTAAAACGCAGGCCATCACCATCCTCCCAGATGCCTGAGACTGAATCCTGGGAGGGTGAATTGCCGCCTCTTTTCTCTACCATAGTCAGTGGATCACCCAGCCTGGGGATCCTGCTTCCTTAATATTTCTCAACTTTTGCCTGCTCTCCATGCCATTACCATCGACCAATCACCTCTCCCCAAATGTACAAGCCTTCTATTGATCTCCCTTCCCTCCAGCCCTACAATTTCTCAGCAACTAGTGATATGAATGCTTCTTTGCTTAAGACTCCTGGTCCTCTGTGGGCCTCCCCTGGTGGCACAGCGGATGAGCTCTGGGCTGTGAAGCTGCCCAAAGCCTCTGCAGCGCCGGTTCGATCCCCGGCCACCACAAGAGTACCACATGGCGCGCAGACCTCTCCTGCCGTGCCCGCTGCTCCCCTCAGCAGTGTACTTCGTCAGTCTGCCTGTTCTGTTCCCCGCTCTGGCTCTGGTGAATCCTCTCACCCTCCCGCGCTTCTGACTGTACCCAGTGCTTGTATAAATAAATAAATAAATATTAAAAAAAAAAAGACTCCTGGTCCTCTGCCCTCAGGATAATGTTCTGGGACCTTCAATGGCATAAGTTTGTTTGTTTGTTTGTTTGTTTAAAGATTTATTTATTTATGCATACAAGAGCTGGGTTACAGGCCAGAGATGTGGGGGGAGGGGTGAGAGGATTCACCAGAGACAGAGTAGGGAACAGAACAGGCAGACTGACTGAGATACACTGCTGAGGGGAGCAGCAGGTAAGACAGGAGAGGTCTGCTTTGCCATGTGGGTTTCTCTCTGGCTGGCCGGGGATCAAACTCGTGCTGCAGAGGTTGCAGATTTCTTTATAATGTGGTGCTTAACCCCTTGCGCCACCAGGGAGGCCCAATGGCATAAGTTTTTTACAACCTGGTCCCACTGGCAGGCCCTCCATTGTTAACCCTCAGGACTCCTCCTTCCTGTTCAGCAGCCCCTGTAGCCATACTGAACTGTCATTCTTTCTCACCAATTCCCGGTGCCTGGAAGCCTTTTCTGTGATAGTTAGCATGCTTTCAGTTGCAAGAACAGAACACCTGACCCCAACTGGCTTCAACAATCAGGAAAAGCATTATCTCACTTGGCATAAAGACAAGATGGACCCTAGGCACTAATCAAGTAACTCAAAAATGTCGAGGAGCCAGCTCTTTCAGTCTCTCTACCCCCTTGGGGTCAGATTCATTCTAAAGTTGAATCTGGGTTGGGAAAAGATAGCAGTAGATTCCAACTTCATTCCTGGACATGACAACATCTACAAGGGGGAAAAAGAGACCATGTTGAGTATTTATTAGGTGCTTGGGAAATTTCCTCGGAAGCCCCTAGTGAATTCCTTCTCACTTCAATTTGTCAAGATGGGTCACAAGTCCATTCCTAACTCAATCTCCAGCAATTAGTGGAGGAAGGGGTGCAGCGGTGGGGGGATGTTGACCTCCAAATGAAACTGCTGTCTTCATTTGTCTGGCTACTTTATTACCAAACTCAACCCAAAATGTTAATGCATCTGAAAAGTCACCAAAGAGAAGCCTCCTCCTCTTTGTCTGTTTGCCATGCCCATCTCGCACACCCCTCTACACTGTAAGCTCTTTCACGGGAAGGAGTTGGTCCTTATGTACTCAGTAGCCTCTTTGCCTAACTCAGGGTTGGCATAGGAGAAACAATTTGCTGTTGGCTGCTTGAATGCTTCTGTAATTATAAAAACTATATTTTTTATATCAAAGTGTATCTTTACATATATTCTGTTTGGAACCCACTTTTTCCATTTAACAATATCAAAATCTTTGCATCTTGTTATATATATATATATCAGCTTTTATTTATTTTATTTTTTTAAAGATTTATTTTTATTTATTTATATAAGCACTGGGTACAGTCAGAAGCACGGGAGGGAGAGAGATTTCACCAGAGCCAGAACGGGGAGCAGAGCAGACAGACTGACGAAACACACTGCTGAGGGGAGCAGCGGGCGGCAGGAGAGGTCTATGCGCCATGTGGGACCCTCCTCCAGTGCCCGGGGAGCAGCCGGGGATTGAACCGGCGCTACAGAGGCTGCGGGCAGCTTCGCAACCCAGCGCTCAACCGCTGCGCCACTGGGGAGGCCCTATATCAGCTTTTAAATAGTTACATATTATTTTTAAATAATTACATATTACTATGAAATACATAGTATTTCCTAATACTGACACACTGTACCACAAATGATTTAACCCACCCATCCTGATTATTGGTCATTTAGATTGTTTCCAGCTTTATAGAATTATTAATAATGTTGCAATAAGCTTTCTTTTGCATAGATCTTGTATTCCTTCCTTATGATAAATACCTAACAGTGGCGTGTGGTTTGAAAAAAAAATGGTGGCAAACTCTATAAGATGTTTTCCATCAAGAGATAGGGTATACAGCCTCTTTACCTGAAATCTGGGTTAATTTGTGCAGCTTGGATTATTTGCATACAGAAGTGACAAGGTGAGATGAAATCATACACATTCACACAGTTTTCATCTTTGACTTATGGAATGTTCCTTCTAAGGTCTCTTCATTTGGAAACACAGCCATTGTCTGGGGATATGCCCAAGTCACATAGTATGGCCACAACCATTCTAGCTGAGCACAACATTTGAGTCACCCTCCCCTAGGCAATAGATGTATGGGTGAAGAAGGCTTTAAAAGAACCCAGTGGGAAAATTTTGGGGTCTTCTCAGCTAAGGGCCCAGACACAAGGGAGCAGAGTACAGCCATCTCTGTTGTGCCCTGGCCCAGGTCCACAGAATCCCTGAACATAATAAAACAGCTGTTGTTTATATTGCTAAGTTTGGGGTAGATGGTTATGCAAAAGTAGTATCTGGAAAACTAGGAATTCCTTTATAAAGAAAATATACATATTAAACCTTTTGATTCTTTATTAAAAACTTAATTAAAATTTTATAACTCATTGCAAGAGCATTTTTGCTTCCTTTGAAGAACTGCCTCCAGGACATAGTGTAGAAGGTGGATATCTGGGCTGTCACCTCGAGCAAGTTTACCAAGATGTCTTCATTACAGTGGGTTCCAAGAAATTATCCATTAGAGTGGGTTTCAATTGACTTTGAGAGTTATGGCAGAAGGTTTACCAGGAAGTGTCCTTGGAAGATGCACGTGTAAGGAAAGGTAGGCAGGATTAGCCAGAGGCAAAAGGTGGCCTGCAATGTGGCTATAATTGAGACCTCAACTGATCCTACAGAAAGCCTATGTCCTCCAGAGATATCCCAAGTTGGAGGACCAAAGTGTCCACTGCCATCCACCTCTTACATTTTCCAATCCACTTGCTTCAGGGAGTTTGACCTAATCAGAGATTGCTTCTCCAGGATTTTGGTTGCGTTCATTTTCAGAGAAATTTGAAAGAAGAGTGTTAGTGGGTTGCTAAGTTGTTCTCAAGGTCATAAATGTTATTCGTCATCATCTTTCCACCACCTGATCTAGGTTCTTCTCTCCTTCTGCTAGTATCTCTGGTAATCTAGGCAGCTTTCCATAGTTGGAGACCCACCATGAAGAGTCTGAGCTCCAGGTTACCATGCTCTGCTCAGGTCACAGCTCCTGACTTGTTCAGGCACCATCAAATTGGCCATGTGCACAAAGGATGCCCTAGGGGAGTCTCTAAACATGGCATATAGTCTTCTCTGCTCCTGTTGCTTGGCCATACAGCTGTACTTCCTCATGGTGACCAGGACCAATGACTGCTGCCAATACAGGGATTCCTTTCCTTGCTGATGACATCTTTGCTCAAGGAGTTCAAATTGATCAGCATCACTCAGTTTAAAGTTCATTGGAACTCTAACTGTATCCCCTGGAGGACACATTCCCACTTTGGGACCTCTAGACCCTAACAGCAGGAATTGGAAGCTCCACTTGAAAGAGGTGTAACTTTGGGTGAAATAGTTCCCCTGCAGCCAAAGGCAATTCCCAGAGGAAAGTACTACTGCCAGTGGTCAGCAGCCACAATTCCCAGGAACTGAGGGCATCTCAGTGAGGTGCCACCAAGAAACCCTTACAACACCTGAGATGCACCCTTCTTTCCAGGAAGTGGGGATAACAATGGTCCTTTGGCATGGGCATTGGGAAGGAAATGAGCTAACATATGTTATAAATCCCAGACCTTACTCAACAAATGTTAGTTTCTATCCCTTTTATGTCAAGAGTTCCATATGCGATCAGGTTTCCCTTTTTGCCTTGGCCATTAAGAAGCTTAGGGCTTTATGTGGTACTGAGTCGTAGCCGATTCATTCTTTTCTTATTTCCTTGGTCCTGTTTGCTTTCTTTTTCTCCTTCTCTTAACTAACCCTGAACACAATCCTTTGTTGCAAGCTGTTTGGACTGGGATCACATTTGCAAAATGGCAGGGAATAAACAAACACCTGGCAGAGAAACTGGGTGCTTCGAAGACAGTTCATGTTCCATGAAGCGACAGTGCCTCACCTACATTGCCACCCCAGCACCTGGCTCAAGCCTAACCAAGGGCTTTGTTACTGGGTCTTTGATTTGTTTTGGCATCTGTCAGCCAACCAGCACCTAGGCGTGGGAATCCCTTCACTTAGAGGGTGACTCATAGCTCTGACAAGTTGGAAAAATACAAAAATGGGGGGATTAGTGTTATCAGGCACTCCCATCAGTCCAAAATCCTGTTGATAATCTTTATCCCATCTTCTTTCCAGAAGGACCCCTCCACTCCCCCCTACCCCCAGATGACTCAGTGAGTGATAGTTCCACCCTGCTATTGGAATGGAGACACTTAGGAGACAGAATGGGGCACATGTGGTCCAGATGTTGTACCTCAATGGGGCCCTCCCACTGCAGCTACCCATTGGATTTGGACACTACCCCAAGGCATTTGGAGGTCTCAGTCATGGAGACAGCGGACCCCAGTTGTGCAGCTGGGTTCTCTGTCTTGAGAGGCCTTCTCCAGAATAATTCTCTTCTTTTCTTTTTTTTTAAAGATTTATTTATTTATGCATACAAGAGTTGGGGTACAGGCCGGAGGTGTGTGGGTGAGAAGATTTACCAGAGACAGAGTGGGGAATAGAACAGGCAGATTGACTGAATTACACTGCTGAGGGGAGCAGCGGGCGAGCCAGGAGAGGTCTGCTGCACCATGTGGGTTTCTCCCGGCCGGGGGATTGAACTCGTGTTGCAGAGGCTGAGGACAGCTTCATAGGTTGCATCTTAACCCCTTGCGCCACAAGGGAGGCCCCCAGAATAATTCTTTTAAATAAAAGCCTCCCTTTCTCCCCTCCCTCTATAGGAGGTCTCCATGAGCCAGTGGGGCACCACACCCACTGTTCTGGTTTCCGTGTCAGTGTACAAGATGAACCACACTTGTGAATAACACCTCCCCAGAAATCACGTAGGCACATATTCTCTGCTGAAGCACTTGATGAGCCACTGTTTGTGGCTCCAGAATCCCCCCCATCTCTCTCCTAACATTTGTGCTCTTTGGTCAATTTCAAGAACTTGGGTGAAATATATGAGCCTGACCACCCCCGCCCAGGGTTATATCTTGCTCACACAACTTGCTTCCTCTTGCAATTATATCACTGCCTCACAAGAGTGAGCACATGAGCATGTTCAGGAAGGACTTAGAGGCTGGGGCTCAGTTTCCAGGCTCAGTTTCCAGGTCCAAGGGGGCAGCTCTGCCTGGGAGAGGAAAGGTTAAACAGTGACAATGCTGAGAAAGAGGCTGAGTCAGGGCATCTGGATTCTAATCCTTGTCCTGCCACCTACTAACTGGCTGACCAGGTAAATCACCCCTTCATTCAAGAATTGGCTTCCTCATTGGAAAATGTGTGAAGTCATCCTTACTTTTAGGATGATTGTGACAGTCAATGTGCTATATTTGGGAAACTAGTATATCTAATATTTCATGTTCACACACCATGCCAGATGCTTGACCAAGCACTTTATAGCTATTATCTCACTTAACCCTCTGACAAACTTAATGACTTGGTATATGACCCCCATTTTATAGACATGGAAAGCAAGGCTTATGGAGGTCAAAGACATGGCAGTGAGTGGCAGAACCAGGCCTCACACATAGATGCATCTCACCCAGAAGAAGGAGCTCTCCACCACTACACAGGGCCTGGCTCAGTAAACACCTCCATGCATCTTTACTCCAGTTTTCCCTGGTAAATCCTAGATCAGAATGATCATTCACCGAGCATGCCCTGTGTATGAAGTGTTTTATATTCCTTGCTCTAAATCTCACCTAAAAGGATGGCACATGACCCCCCTATTTTACAGATGAAGAGATGGAGCTTCAGAGAGGTCCAGTAGCTTGTCCAACAGCACACAGCAAATCAGGGGTAGAGTCGAGGTTGGACCAGGTCAGGCCTCCTGTTGGAACCCATAGTCATGTTCCACTCCATCATTCTGTCTGCCTGCGAGCTGCCTGTCTCCCAGGGTGGTGTCTGGGGACCAACATCTCCCTCTCTGCAGCCCTCACATACTGCATTCTCGAGCGTCTAGGGGCCTAAACTCTCCTTCTGGGACAAAACTTTTCATTTTCCCAGGTCCCGCTTCCTAGAGAAGAAACATTCAGATGGGCTCTTGAAGAAGTTGCTGGTGATGGTGATACCAGGTCTAAGTGCCTGGTCTCAAACCCTTTCCTTAGAGCAAGTCCTTGGAAGGGCAAGCTTGGGTCCTGGGGTCCTGCTGTTCAATAAGGACACCACATAGGAAAAGTGTGAGTCAGGAGCTGGCCAAAGGCATTAGGAACAAATTGCTGACTTCCCAGTTTTGTTGTGGGCTGCCCCATGCCTGGTCTTGTTTATAATGGTAATGTGGGGGTGGGGAGAATGCATGTAGGCGGGACTCTGAGGGTTGAAGCTGAAGGCTTGAAGATAGATTTCCTAAACCCACACCAACCTAGGAAACATTTACAGGAAGAAACCATCTATGGTTTCATGTGCATGCGTTTGTAAGAGAAGCCGGCAGTGACAGGAGGTAGAGCGCTGAGAAAGGGAGACAGAACAATACCAAGCAAAAGAGATGAGGGAGAAGCAGAAGTCAAAGGTACACACTAGCAGGATGGATGGATGCATGGATGGATGGATGCATGGATGGATGGGCAAACTGAGATCCAGGCCAAAAGTTCTGGACAATGACTGAGTGTCCTGGGTTGGGAGCAGCCCTGAACAAAGGACGGAGCACTGATTGGGAACCAAGGTTTATGTTCTAGCCTTGGCTCCCCTCCCCACAGTGAGGAGGGTAGGGTGCTCTTTAAGGCTCCTGCAGTCTTGACAATTGTGGAGTCCACCAGTCACGTCACGTGAAAGCAAGTTTTGGAAGAGAGCTGTGTTTGAAAGCTGGGACTTTGACGTTTGCTGATGTCCTGTTTCCATGGAAACAGGGATCAGAATTGAAGAATGAACCTGAGAGCTCTGCTCTGGGGTCCCCAGATAGCTGGAGCTGCTATAGGCACCCCCTTCATTTGTGGTAACTGGAGCCCTCTGAGCTCCAGCCATGGGCTCATGCCTTGGGAAGGGTGGTTAGAAAGGAGGTTTTGAACATGGGGCTCTGAGGAATACAACTAACATTTATTGAGCACTCACTGGATGCCCCATTCCATGCCATGTCCATAACGTAGAAGGAATAGGAAGAATAACTCATGAAGAAACTTCAAAATCTCTGGATCTTCAGAATAGACTTACTCTGTTGAACTTGATCAGTTCATTCCACACACTTGCTAACTCCACATACTTGTAAACTGGGTACTGGATATGAGGATAAACAGGAAATAATCTTAAGCTTCCATCACAATCTTTGGGTATCCAAGCTCAGATCTGAGGTCACAGGAGCTCATGATATCCATGAAAAGCTCATGAAAAGGGGGCTTCCCCGGTGGCGCAGCGGTTGGGCGCTGGGTTGCGAAGCTGCCCGCGGCCTCTGCGGCGTTGGTTCGATCCCCGGCTGCTCCCTGGCCACTGGAGGAGGGTCCCACATGGTGCGCAGACCTCTCCTGCTGCCCGCTGCTCCCCTCAGCAGTGTACTTCGGTCCTTCTGCCTGCTCTGCTCCCCGCTCTGGCTCTGGTGAATTCTCTCACCCTCCCGCGCTTCTGACTGTACCCAATGATATTATAAATAAATAAATAAAATAAATAAATCTTTAAAAAAAAAAAAAAAAGCTCATGAAAAGGTGCGAAAAGCTCCCTGGTCCCCCCTCCCATTTTTCTGTCCTCATGCCTCTCCCATGCTTCATGTGTGCCCTCAACCCACCAACCCTGGAGCTCTAACACACTAGCTTTCCTATTCCTCATGCTGTACCCTTACCTGGGAGCCTTTACCCTGCTGCTCTGTTAGCAAACTCCTATTCAAACTTCAAAGCCCCAGCTACAAGCTTACCCTCTCTTAAAAGCCCTCTTTCTTCAACTGTGACCAAGAGAAGAGTCTCTTCATTGGTGTTGAGTTCCTTTCCTTCTCTTCTCCTTTAGGACTTTACAGTCATCCTCTACCTCTCTTCTGTAACTTTGACCTCTCCCTCTCTACTTGCTCCTCCCAATCAGCATTTCCTTAGGCTCCAGTCTCTCCTATCTTAAGACGTAACACAACGAAACTCCTTACCTCCACCATGCTGGCCTGTCTTTCACAGGCAAACTTCTTCAAAGAGTTGTCTGTACTTCATGCCATTCTCTGTCTCCTCTCCCAGTGCCTCCACCATGCAGAAGTGGGGACTGACTCCAGGAACTGGGCTTGGCTTCTGTCCCCATCGCTCCCCTAAAGCTGCTCTCACCAGCCAACCCTGATCTCCAGAGAGGTTGGTCTCCTTCTGGTGCTCCACCACACTCTGGCATTCAACATCCTCCTTGAAGCACTCTCTTCCCTGGATAACTTCTCCCCAGATTGTCTCTGGGACAGGCCTCCTCCATCTCCTTCATCAGCTCCTCCTCCATCAGACCTGCTGGTCTCCTCAGAGCTCTTTCTCCAGCTTTTCTCTGAGAGTGCTCATCCGCTCCTGTTGGAGTCCAAAGAAGGAGTACCTCCTCCAGGCCACCTTCCCTGACCCTCTAGATCAGGTTAGCACCCCACAGGGCCTGTGCCCTCCATCGTGACACTTGTCATGGTATCTCATAAGCACTGATGGAGCTGCCTGCTCCCCTCAGTGGCTGCACAGCCAGAAGCAAATCCATCCCAGATCCATCCCCAGGTCCCAGGTGAGTGGTGAGCAACAAGCTACAGAAGGAGCCAGGAGCCAGATCAGGAGGTTTCTTTTTGCTGAGGAACTTGGGCTTCATCTTGCATGAGATGAGGAGCCACGGAAGAGCTCCAAGCAGGAGCCTGCCTTAACCACATCCCTCTGGCTCACCAGGAAGGAGGAGGAGTGAGGGAAGTCTGAAGCACAGAGATCAGATGAGGGCAGCGCCCAGGACAGGATGGTAGCAAGGAGAGTGCTGCCTGCAGGAAGTAAACAGAACATGCTTACTAGGTCCAGCTGGTCAACCTTGGTTCTGGCTGGGGATGAGAATGAAAAGGAGTGGAGACCAATTCTCAGGTTTCTGGTTCAGGTAGCTGACTAGATGTCGGAGCTGCGTGCAGAGAAGGGGATTGACTATAGAAACTGGGTAGAGGGAAATAATGAGCCTGTTTGTGAACACATGGACTTTGACATGACTGAGGGACCTCTGGGGGAAACAACTTTCAACTTTGCAGAGATGGGGCTAGTTCTCAAAAAAAAAAAAAAAAAAATCCAGGCCAGTGGGCTGGACTCAGGAATCATTCTGGAGGCTCAGATGTGGTCAATGCCATATAGTCATGGCTGAACTTGCCAAAGACAAAGAGAAGGTACAGGACAGAGCCTGGGAGAAGCCCACTTGTGACAGATTGTCTTACTGTTGGGCAAATATTCGCCTTTCCATTTGAAACATATTCCACACCTGACCTCCCCAACATCCACTCAAACTTCAGTTAGATTCTCCTTGACCCCCTCCCACTCCATCCCACTCCACCGCCACTGGGCTGCTTTCAACATCCCTTTCCCCCTTTTAGGTGGCCTTTGAAGCCCCATGATATCCCATTGAAATGTGCCCTGCCTCACAGCTCTCAGCCTAGTTTTTTTCCCCCTTTGTGTATGTATGTGGTAAAATAAACATAATAAAATTTACCATTTTAACCCTTTCAAGTAAGACAAAGTGGGAAGCAGAACAGGGGGATCTACTGAAATACACTGCTGAGGGGAGCAGTGGGCGAAACAGGAGAGGTCTGCTGAACCATGTGGGTTAGCTCCCTGGCCAGGGACTGGGTAATCCAACTCGTGCTGCAGTGACTGGCAATAGCTTGATAGCACTGTCTTTAACCCCTGTGCCACCAGGGAGGCCCCCAAAGTAGCCATCCTTATCCACAACTTTTTCATTTTCCATACTGAAATGTTGTACCCATTAGACAATAACTCCCCCTCCCCCTTGTCCCTAGTCTTGGCAACCACCAGTCTATTTCCTGTCTCTGTGGATTTGGCTATTCTAGGAAACATATGAGCACACACAAAACACATTTGTCCTTTTGTGTCTGATTATTTCACATGATATTTTCTAGATTTGTTCTTGTGGTAGTATGCATCAGAAGCACATTCCTTTTTCAGGGCCAAGTAATATTCCTATATATATATATATATATATATATGCCATAATTTCAATTCCCATTCATCTGTCATTTTGAACATCATGAACATTTTGTGGTTTGCATCTTTTAGCTATTACGACTAAGGCTGCTATGATCATTGGGCACAAATATAAGTTTGAGGCTCTGTTTTTTAGCTTTTTGGGTATACGTTCCACGTAAAGGCAAAATTGCTAGATTATATGGTATGTCTGTTTAGTATTCTGATGCATTGCTACACTGTTTTCTATAGGGGAAATTTTCCATATTTTGCATTCCCACCAACAGTGCACTCTTTCAATTTGGCCACATGGTCCCCAAAACCTATTTTCTTTCTTTTTCTATAACAGCCATTTTAAAGGTTATGAAGTAGCCAACTCATTTGATTTAGCCATTGCTGCACTAACTCACCTCCTCCCGTGACACCTGACAACACCTCCCTCAGCTATGCCAGGGAGCTCTTATTTTCTGCTCTGGGGCTTCTCTGACACCATGGCAAGGGCACCTGCAGAACCTCTAGGCATTCTGCGCCTGTCTTAAGAACCAGCTATCAATAACTTCACCTCTCAGGGCTCCTCCCAGGTGCAGAGTCTTCCCTTCCTCCCTCCCCACCGCACCCCCTTGACATTGTGACGCCCACACATCTTTTAGCATTCAAATGTCACCTCCTCAGAGAAGCCCTCACAAGCCACCAACCCTCCCCCCATGGGATGCTCTCACAGCATCTTCCTCTTGGCACAGTTTTTCATGACACAGTTATCGGTGTTGCCTTTGGGCTAACCCTTGTCTTTCCCATTGGGCCTCACATACAGACCCCACAATCATGTTCATCATTGCATTCTTGGTCCTGCTGCGATGCCCAGCCTGAACAAGACATTCAGGAAGCCTTTATTAAATGAATTATCTTGCTCAACATTTAACACACTTTTATGGAGCACCTTTTCTAGGATAAGACTCCCACAGGACTTAAATTCTAATGAGAGAAACAGGTAAAGATAAATAAGCAATGACAAAATATACGTGGTGGTGATGGCTGGGATAGGAGAGAAATAGGACAGGAGAAATGCCATTGCATGGAGGTTCCTTAGGTAGGGCTCTCGCCATGCTAGATCAGGGACCTAGAGGGAGGGAGGGGATAAGTGGAGCCATGATACGGGAAACAGCCTTCCAGGCAGTTGGAACAGCCACAGCTGAAGTGTAGCGGGAGGTTGGCCCCGGGGCAGGGTAGAGGAGTAAGGAGAATGTCCCCAGGCACTGGACACTACAGGCGGCTTCATGGAGGCCGGGGAGGGAGTGGACTCAGGCCAGACACTCTGGAGGAAGGGGGAGGTGCAGCAGGAACCTGGGAAGGATCTTGGTGTCACTTCCTCTCCCCAGTCACCCCTGGCAGACCTTGGCTTGTGCTTTCTTGTAATTCTCCGTGTCCCTGGTTCAGGGCTAAACACATAGTAGGTGCTTTTGAGATAGAACTAAACCCATTCAGTAGACTGCCTAAACCCCCTTTTTGCTGTGAAAAAGCAGGCCCAGGACAAGTATAGATCCATGGGAAGATGTTGCAAAAATACATTTGCGTTTAAACTTAAATCCACTTGCTTCTTCCTCAGCACCTCTATTTGGCTGGCTCTGCTGGGGTAATACCTCCAGGAGTAATCATCTTTTTCAATTCATAAAACGTTCCCCCAATTACTATCTCGGCTGAGTCTCCAAACAACTTTCAAAGCAGCCACTGTCCCTGTCCCGAGGCGGCCAGACCGCAGACTTGGCCAGCACTGACCGTGGCGACTCCCCCTGGCTGCTGCGCTTCTTCCTCCTGGCTGCCTCTGACATGGGCATTGTCACCCTCATTCCCCAGAAGGGTTCAGAGAGAGGATGTCACCTGCCTAAAGTCCACCAGCGAGTCCTCGAGGCAGCTCTTAAAGCTGGGTCTCAGGGTGCCAGATCTTCACGTCCCCCTGGAGGCTCCTGATCTCCTTGGGGAAAATGCTAAAACCAGGGTGACCAGCCTGTGCCTGAGCCTCCCTTGGTGGAGACACTCGAGGTTTTGATCAGCTGCATCTCTGTTCAATTCTAGGACCCATCTTACTGAGGGCCAGAGGGGATGGGCCGCTGTACAGTGGCAACGCAAACAGCCCCCCATCCTCCCGGCAGCTGTGATGGACACCAAACACTAAAATGGAGCCGTGCCTCAACCAGGGAGAGGAAACAAGATCTTCTGGCATCCTTGGCAAGCGCGACTCCTGGGCTGACTCTGTGGGGCTAAGGTCTCCTTGCTTTCATTGCTGTCTCCTGGAGGCCTGGACCCCTTAGGCCTATTCCGAGAGCCCAAGATTTCTGCCTCCTACTTTCTGGCAACTGAGGGTGGAAGGAGGAGCCTATTCTGGCCTGAGCTGGGAATTCACCTCTCCTCCGCGCCCACCTCACCTGCCTGGCTTTCCACGCTCTGTCACTCAGTGTTCATTCTCCTGTTCCCTTCACCGCTGCTGCTGCACACTGGAGGCTCACAGTAAAGACGCTCATTCTCTGACCCGAAGGGGCTCACATTCCTGTGGGGGAAATGCCCGCGTGACCGCACTCACGCCACATGGCCAACAGCAATCAGTCATGGTCAGCAGGAGGCACAGGGGCCACCAAGGGACATGGGTCCAGAAGGGGCTATGCGAGGGCTTCCAGGAAAGACTTTCTGGAGGAGGTACTCCCTGCCCAGGCTGGATTTTTGCAGAATTAGTAGGCGTCTATCTTAGGAAGAGGTTTTGGGGCAGAGGATTTCACAATACTGTAAGTGCTACAGGGTAAGAATTTTAGTCTGGTATATTACCTAGTGCTTAGAATAGTGTTTGGTATATAGTAGATGCTCAATAAACATGTCCTAAAAGAAAAAAGGGAGGGAAAAGAGGAAGGAAGGTAAGTAGGAATAAACAGGGAGAAAGAGCAGGCAGACCTAGGGTTGGGCTTGGTGTATTCTGGAAACTAAAAGTGCAGTAGCTCCAGGTGGCTGTAGCTGGGGTGGGAGGAGCTGTCCTTATCTAATCCTTTAGTTGGTGGTGTCCATTTCTTATCTCCCAACTGGGCAGACTTGGAGCTACTTTGGGGATGGGACCATTTTTTCCTCTCTAGGACCCTGTGGCCCCTGGTGCATGCACTGAGTGTTAATGTGTACACAGGTACTGAGCCTGTGCCGGATGTTGGAGACACATAGATGACTCAGAGTTAATTCCTGCAAACTTCCCCCCACCCCAGTCTGGCTGGGAGACAGACAGTAAACAAATGGCTACAACAATGGGCAGAAAGAATGGAAAACTATTATGGAGGTTCAAGCAAATCAAGACCAGGCAGAGGGATAGAACGATGGGGTTTGCACCAAGGGTGAGAAGAGGGAGGTTTTCATGGAGTAGATGGCCTTGCAGGGACATTAGTCTTAAAAATGACCAAAAAAGGGGATTGAGGTGTCAGGTATTCCAGCCAGAGACACAGAGCCCAAAGATATGGCTCAGAAAAGGTGGGGACTGTGGGATCCAGTGGGGAAAGGTAAGTTGGAACTTAGATGCCATTCTTGGGTGTTTGGACTTGCTTCATCTGACCGCATTTTGGATCATTTCACCAGCAGCTGCACACCTGGTTGGGGCTGTTGAGTGATCCGGTTTCCTGGGAACCCATTAGCTCCCTTCTCTGCAGCAGAGTGGGAGAGGGGTTTTTAGGACACCCTTTCTGCTGTCTCTGATCTCCTCCATTGACTTTTTAACCTTTGCTATGAATCTACCAAAGTGGGGCCTCATTCTGTGTCAAGCCCCAGCAAAGGGCAGACCACAGGAACAGCATGCCAGGCACAGGTCTCCCAACGTGCCACCCCTCTCTTACCACGCATGCTCAGGAAGGAGGTGCTAGTTCTTTTTGGAGGGTGGGAAAGAAAGATAGAGCAGGGAAATCTATATCAGACTCTCAAGAACTACTAGCGCTCTAGGAACTCCCTTTCCCACTTGACAGATGAGGAAAATGATGCCGATATGCTGGTGCTGCAGCCCTCACACTGATAGGGCTCGGCCAACTTGGTAAGAGAGTGAGAGGTGGTAGGGCCAGGGAAGGGCAGGGCTTTCCTTTAGCCAGGACCTAACCAATACTCATAATTTGTGGGCCTTGCAAACCCGAGATGAGTCAGGCTTCTTGTGAGTCAGTCTGTTGACAAGCCATCCCTGGCCATTCCTCGGCCATCAAAAATAGAAGTCCAGAGGAAGGGTATGAGGAGGCCAATTTAATTAGTGTGGGCTCTAAGGTACCTTAGGTTAGCCCTATTAAATTAAAACGCCTGGGGGAAAAAATAACTGTAATTATTTCCTTCTCTCCCCTATCGTTGTATTTCAACTCCCTCCCAACCTCCATGCTGCTCTCATTCACAAAACCTTTAAACTAGGGGCTACCACGTTGACAGCCATAGACTAGGATCCAGTGTTTCCCTTTTTCTGCTCCCTTTCCCTGGGAGCTCTCAGTCCAGAAAGAGCAGCGTGTTTCCAGAGGCGGCTGTAGGGCCTGGCCATATTCTAATTTAGGGAGGCTGTTACACTGAGCAGAACATTATTCCAAAAATGCACCCAGTCTCCTTCCTGAACCAATGCAGATCCGTTTGCTGCGGGGCATTTCTTTTACAAGCTCCTTTTCTCTCTTCTGCTGATCAAAATAAGCAAACTTTAACTGGGGGGGGTGGTGGTGATGATTCTTTATTTTCTTGAAATCTAGTTCTGAGTTTTCCTACTTGAAACGTGTTTTCCCCAGGACACTGACCTATCCTTTAATTGTTTGGTGCGAGGCATGTTAGGGGGAGGGGCGTTACTTGTTTATTGGAACAGCGCAGTTAAAAAAAAAAAAAAAAATCAACCTAGGCTAACAGTTTCAAGGCTCCCCTAAAGATGTATCCAAACAGGCAGCCAATCAGCGCTTACACAGCTTTTTCTGCGAGACTCTTTTAAAGAGACAGTGCCCGCAGTGCTTCATCCCATTTAAAGAGAACCGCGCTCTAAAAGCAGTCTGAAAATGGGGGGATCTTCCCCTATTCCTCTGCTTTCCGATCGTGAGCCTCTCTAGTGAGGGTCACACACGGTGTGCGCGGGGTTCCTGACGTGGGCAGAAAGGAGTCGGCAGCAAATAGCTGGGTCACCCTGCCAGCCCCCCCCATTTTCCCATTGTACACCTGGGTCACTGACAATGGAAGCCTCCCCTCCCCCTCCGCCCGACTCGCCCCCACTCCCCAATTTAGCTCCATTTATTTGAAGTTTGCACATTTCCGTGGCGCGCGCTCTGCGTCGCGGGGCGCCTGGGCGACGGCCCCCCTTTGAGCTGGCCCCGTCCCCCGCGGAGAAGCCGCGGGGCGAACTTGCCAGGGGTGCCCGTCCGTGGGCACTCAGGGGTCGGCAGCCCCTCGCCCCCGCCGCGCGCGCCTGCCGGCCCTGCCCCCCGAGTCCCCGAAGCACGCCCAGGGCCGTGTTCGCGCGGCTCCCACTTTGGGGTTTTCCAAAGTATTTTAATGATCTAGTAAAGGAGCGGCCGCGCGCCCCGGCGCCGGCTCGGGCAGCCCCGCTCGCAGCGTGGAGCCGGGACCCCGCGCCCGGAGCCCGCCGGGGCGCAGAGGAGGCTCGGGGGGCGGGGCGGCCGGGCCGGGGAGAAGTCTGGGGTGCGGGTGCGGGTCGGGGTCGCCGCCCCGGGTGGGGCGGGTCGGGGGCGCTGCGGGCCGGGCCGCGGCGGCGAGAGGCCGCGGGAGGCGGACGTGGCGGGCGGGCGGGGGCGCGCGGCCGGGGAAGGGGTCCGCTCCCCTCCCCTCCCCTCCCCTCCCGCGCTGCCGCAGAGGCCCCCCGGCCCCCACGGTCCGCGCCGCGGGGCGCGCCGGCCACCCCGCTCCCCTCCCGGGCCGCGCGCCCCGAGCCCCCCGCCCCGTCCCGTCCCCGGCCGTGCCTCCTCCCCGCGCCCCCCGAGAGCGCGGCTCGCGCCCCCGCGCACCCCCGGCGGGTCCGCGGGAGCCGGGGCCGCGGTCCGCGGAGGCGGCCGCCGCGGGGACTGGCGCGGCCGGGCGCTGACAGGGCGTCCCTCCCGGCCGCCGGGCCCGCCCCCGCGCGCCGATTGGCGGAGGCGGCTGCCCGTCGCGCCCGCGGCCGCCCGCCCCGCGCCGCGCCGGGGTAGCCACGTTCGGTTGCGCTCCAAGTAGACCAGCGGCGGCGGCGGCGGCGGCGGGGCCGGAGGCGCAGGAGGCGGCGCAGGCGGAGCCGGGCGGGCGGCGCGGGCAGCCAGGGGCACCGGGCCGGCGGGCGCGCGGCGGCGGCGCACCGGCACCCAGGCCGAGCCCGCGCGGGAGGAGTTCCAGGGCGATGGGGCCGCGGCCGGGGCTGACGCTTTGACAGCTGGAAAGAGCGCGGAGCCAGCGCCCGGGGGGAGGGAGGGGAGCGCGGCCAGGGGAGCGCGAGCGCCGGGCGAGTGAGCGCCGGGGAGGGGGCCGGGGCGAGGGGCCGCGCGGGAGCGGCCGGAGCGCGAGCGGCGGCGGCGGCGAGGCTCGGCGCCCTCTTCTCTGCAAACCATGTTTGCCAAAGGCAAAGGCTCGGCGGTGCCCTCGGACGGGCAGGCTCGGGAAAAGTAAGCCCTATTTTCCAAGTGGCGGCCGCGCCGCCGCCGGGCTGCGGGCGGGCTGCGGGCGGGCGGCGGGAGGCAGGTGGGCGGGCGGCGAGGGCTGCTGCGCCCCGGGCCCCGGCGCCGCCCGCCCGGCCCCTTCCCCGAGGCCGTGGCGCGCGGCGTGGGAGAGCCCATTGTTGGGAGCCGGCGGAGCTTGGGGTACGGGGAAGGGGCGGCGGGGGGGCCCGCCGCGGGGCGGGGGCACTTGCTGGCCGCGGGGCGTGCCGGGCGCGGAGGCCGGCGGCGCGGGGTGGGCGAGGACCCGCGGGCGAGCCCGGGCGCCCGCCCCAGCCCCGCGCCCTGCGCCCGCCGCCGGGGCCGCACTTTGCCCACCGGGCGCGGGCAGGGGGCGCGTGGCTTCTGCGGCCCCGAAGGCTCCTTTTGTCCGCCCGCGGCGTGAGGAGTGCGTGCCGGGGGCTTTGTTCGGCCGGGAGCGCTCTCCCTTCCCTGCCCTCGGCCTCCGCGCCGGCCCCGCGCCCTCCGGGGCGCCGCGCTGGGCAGGACCGGCGGCGCCGGCTCGGCCTTAGGCTTGGGGGACAGTTGTTGGGTGGGGGGGGGGTGAGGGTGGCGCTTTGCTGCCCTCTCCAGAGCGCGCTGAACACCCCGGAGTCCGCGGCTGAGTCTCCTCGGACCCTCAGCGCCGGGGAGAGGGTGGCGAAAAGTGGGTTGGGGAAAGCAGGGAGGCTCTGGGGTCGGTGGCTTGCGAGTTTGAGACACCCAGGGAGGTTTGGCCCCGACGCTACTTGGAAGTTCAAGTTTGGGGGCTACTCTGCAGTCCCCACGGCTTGAGGTGACGCGTTCCCTGCTATCCACCCACTAATTGATCTCACTCCAGCGCCAGGCAGGGCCAAGCTGGCCTCACACCTCTGCTTGGGGCCACAATGGGACAGCGCAGACAGGGCTCAAGCCGGCTGGCAAGGTCCTGGAGCTAGCGCCCAGGGCGATCTGACGCCTGCTCCCTCTCTCTCTCTCTCTCTCTCTCTCTCTCTCTCTCTCTCTCTGTCCCTCTCTCTCTCTGCCTCCTGCCCACTTTCCAGGTTAGCTTTATACGTCTACGAATACTTACTGCACGTAGGAGCACAGAAATCTGCACAGACCTTCTTGTCCGAGGTGAGTGGAACTGCCCCATCATCCAATTTCTTGACACCCCCTCCTCCCCACTATTCTTAGAGCCTTTGTTTTCAGGAGCAGCCACTGTGGCCACCATTTTGAATTTTTATCACCTTTTGGCATTTATTGTTAGTTGGTCTTCACAGCCTTTTGGCTCTGGGAAGCCCCCAGCCCACCCCCGCCCCTCTGCGCCTCTAAGCGGATCTCTGCTCTCTCCTTTCTAGATTCGATGGGAAAAAAACATCACGTTGGGAGAACCGCCTGGGTTTTTGCACTCCTGGTGGTGGTAAGTTTGTGTGATAGTTTTGTACGTGTGTTTGTTTTGTTCCGAGCCCCTGATCCAAGGGAACAAAGAAGGGAGCCCTGGAGCAGGCCCCCCACCCCTTAGCCCTAGGCGTTGCAGGCAGCGGGCACCTCTGGGCACACAGAGCAGGGCTGACCAAGGAGGAAAAGGGCAGAGGAGTCTGGTGCCTACAAAGTTTTTGCCTCCTTTTCCCTCTTCTCTTGGGAACTTACTAAATTGTGCCTGGTGTTTGACTAGAAACTTTACTTTCTCTTCTCACGCTGGGGTACCAGGTAGGGGCTTGCAAAAACCTTGAAGGATTTTTGTCAATTCTGCATGCTGCTTTAATTAGAGGGAGCAGGGGGCAGGGCAGGGTGGAGGGGATACAGGTCTGTTTTACAATTGTCCCTTCCTTTTTTCCTCTGTGAACTAAGAACCTTAAGAGTGAAAGGCTGCTGGGGCCTTTTCAAGGCACCCTGAGCAAAAACCAGAAGGGACTGCCACTTCCTTTAAAGATACTGATTCAGACTGACTGGACCTTCCTTTCTTCTGTGGGCCCTGCCCCCCAGCCCAGCATCCCTAAAACCACGAGGTTTCATTTTACCAAGAACCTTAACTGGTCCCTGTTGACCTCGCAGAATCCCTGTAGTTGGGAATTTGGGGGTGCTCTCTTATTGGTGACCCTCTACCAGGCCCCTGACCACAGGTCTTGTGCCAGTTTTCGGCAGACAGGAGAGAGGCTTAGGGTCAGCGGGAGCAAGTTGCCCCCAGTGTGACACCTGGGTGTTTTGTGAGACCCATTGGGGGAGTCTCTGGCTTCCTTTTGAAAAGGAAAACAAAGTAAGAGTGGCTTTTGGTATTTTGGTGAAGTTCAGGAAAATGGAGTGCCATGTCTTGGGATCTTAGCATGTTTACCTGACTGCCAACTCAGGTTACTGTTTCAAGTCTTTGAAATGCAGGGGGATGAAGTGTCTGTTCTAACTTGCGTCAGGAAAATGAGTTTTTAATTACTTCTGCCAACCTCGGAACTGCCGTTCTGGAGGTATGTGGTGTGGCGTAAGGATTCTACCTGTAGGAGTGGGTGATAGGTTTTCTGTGGTTATTTTTGTAGGGAAGTGTGTGGTTGGGGTTGGTGGGTCTGACTTGTGGATTTTCTGTAGAAACTTAGACTTTTGAGCAAAAGAGTCACTTAGAAAAGGCAGGGGAATTTGTGGCGCTAGAAATCTTTTGACATGTGGGAGAGTTAAGCATATGTGTGCACCTTTGGAGAACAGAGGGGAATGTTCTCTTAGACCCCCACACAGCTCATACAAATCCCCGATTTTCCTGTTACGGCCATAGTCCCCCGTAACTTCTCCATCCTTGTCTCAGCCCCACTTATGAGGAGAGAGAGAGTGACGTGCTAGGCTCCAGCAGCAGTGGCTCTGACTGGCTGTGGCTGTGGCCTTGTTAGTTATAAGTTTCCTCGTGAGATTTGACACTGAGCAAATGACCGAGGCTTTGGAATGGGAGGAAGCAGTCGAGCTGATCCAAAGAGGGGCAGGCTGCGATATCCACACACCTTGAGTGAGATGCTTGTCTGACTGGGAGACGTGGCAGTCGAGATGATTTCTTCTGTGCTGCCTGTTAGTGGCCGGGACTGAAGCGCGGGGGTGGGAGTGAGACTTCTGCTACATTGCCCGTGCTACTCTTCAAGCAGGTTCCCATCCCTGGGCCTTGGCTCTTGACCTGGAGAGGGTTTCTCAAACCCCTTGTCAGTACCATTGGTAACCCTTTTTTGGTGTAGGTTTTACCGGTTGACAAGAGGCCTGTCTGCCTGTTGTCATGTAATACAAGGTGTTGGAGTGATCATGGAGGGGCATGGAGCAGGAATGTCTAGGGCAGCTCCCTCTCCCCTCCCCTACCTCCTCTTCGCTAGACAGGTGAACAGGTACCTCTCTGAGGAGGGCTCTCTGTTTCAGCATGAAAGGACAAGATACTTGTTCATCCATAAACTCTTCTTTGGCTAATTGATGTCTGTTATTGAGAGGGGAGGGAAGGAATGGTTTTGCATAAGGGACTAAGTGAGAGTGGGGGTGTGAGGGAGGAGAGGAGGGGCTATTGGTCCTGAGATTAAAAATCTGTAGATTCTTTTTATTGCCAGGATCCCCGAGACTGCCTTGAATGTGAGTCGTGATCATGTCCTGACTCTGACAATTTAACCTTTTTACAAAATGCAGCCGGTTGGATGGGGTGGAGGGAGCATAGATAAGAGAGTCATGGGTTCTCATCCAGATTCCTGCCTGCACTATGTGTGCATCTGTGGGTGGGTGGTACTAACTTGTCGCATTTCAGTTGCCCCTTGTATAAAGTGGGGGATTAAATCACTTACCGTAGTCACCAGCAGTATCTGTGTGAGGCACCCACATAGTAAGTGCTACTAGATCCTCTTCTGGCAGTGGCTGGCTTGCCAGAAGAGGTTGGGTCCATTTTGTTTTCTAGGCTGAGTTTGCCCAACGAATGCCGGTAGGGGGAAGGAATCTTCGGGAGACTTGGAGCTGTTAGCCCTGTGCATTGTGCACTTGCCGTTGGGCATACAAGTAATAATTAGTAACCTGATCTTATTTTATTTTTCAACTTGCAGTGTATTTTGGGACCTTTACTGTGCAGCTCCTGAAAGGCGAGACACTTGTGAACATTCAAGTGAAGCAAAGGCCTTTCATGATTACGTGAGTAACAAATTTTTAATCCTGGCAATAATTACAGGGTTGGATAGCTCTAACTTCTTTAGTACCAAAAGCAAACACAGCCAATTGGCAGTGGTCTTTGTTTTCTCCTTGCCTTTCTTTCTGTTCTACCCACCTCCCTGCGACCTCTCCCCGTCCCCTCTTCCAGCAGCTTTCTGTCTTGGTGCACGGTATTTCATAATGCTGTAATTATGCAAAAGAGCGTAGATACCTATCTGGAGAATTACATGGCGTTGTGCAGGGCTCAGCCATGTGAGGTTTATGTTCAGAATGGACAGTTTGCTAGGAGTGTACTGAGCCTCTTTGGTGTTGGTTTAAACGAAAAAAATGATCACAACCAAAAAAATTAAATAAATAAAAGCAAATATGAAATCTGTGTTTTGGAGTAGAGGGGGTGGTACAATGATAATCTGGCGACATTGAGACTCGTACCATTTTCCAAAGACCGATTTTGCAAATTATATTGGGGGTGGGGGTAAGTTTGGACAGGGGACTCATGTCGTGTCCAAGAAGACTACGTGTGCTTTAAGGATCAGGACTGGTTTATCTTCTGAAGATAGTTAACTTAACGTTGCAGTGCTTTTTTCCTTACCTGCTCGCTACTTGGGTGAGTGTCTTCAGATTGATGAAAAGCATACAAGAGAGATGTTTGCCACATGTCTACCTTCCGTGACAGCTCCCCTTAAAAGAAAAATTTGAACTTCCGCACCCTGCAAACCTGAGTTGGAGTCCGTCTTTACACAGATGATACAGGGTTAAGATCTTCTGGGAGCAATGTCAGGGGAAGTACCCAAATCTGTCTCCTTCCATTCTACTTCCTGTCAGCCTTGTAGGCTGCGTGTGCCCCTCTGAGTGTGCACATGTGCACGTAAGAAATGACTTGTCCCATCTCTTCTGCGTGAGGTGGATGGGAATGGTCTTCCGGCCCTAGGCATGGAAGTTGGTTGCTTGAATGTCATCAAGGCCGCCCACTTGGTCAGATCATCAGTGTCCCTTATACAGAGTTTGAAACTGGCGTAGGAATCCAGAACCCATCTGGTTGAGTCTCACAAGTGGTCAGAACCCATTATTGAGAATATCTTCGTGGTAGAATTTCTCCTGTAATATGAAGAGATGGAGACTCAGCTGAGTCTCACTAGTTTTAAGACTATTCAAAGTTGATGTGATTTTGACATGACCAAGAAGTCAATTTCCTTGGAGTGGAATGCTGAGGAAATCGACCAGTTCTTGTGCCCTTTTCAGGGTTGAAAAAGACAAGTTGGCGATTGGTACTTCCAGGCTGGTAAACTCTTTTTTTTTTTTTTTAAGATTTTTATTTATTTATGTATACAAGAACTAGGGTAGAGATCAGAGGTGGGCGTGTGTGAGAGGATTCACCAGAGACAGAATGGGGAGCAGAACAGGCAGACTGATCGAAATACACTGCTGAAGGGAGCAGTGGGTGAGTCAGGAGGGGTCTGCTGTGCCATGTGGGTAGCTCCCTGGCAGGCCGGGGATTGAACTCATGCTGCAGAGGCTGGGACAGCTTCATAGGTTGCGTCTTATCCACTTGTGCCACTAGGGAGGCCCAGGTCTGGTAAACTCTTAGTAGTATAAGGTGAGTTGATTGGTTTGCTTGCAGTATAGTTCTTCTGGGAAAATCGAAGGTGATCATGGTAGTTTCCTGAGTTGGAGATGGGGGGAGGAGACTAAGGTGTGTTAGCCATATAAAAATGATGAGTTTGACCTTTGTGCTTAGTAAAAATCTTACCTTTTACTTTTTTTTAAACGTGTGAATGATCAATTCTTGTGTGGCTAGTTTTCCACTGCTATGCAGATGGTTTTATTTGAGAGTGGGGGATGGGTGAGCGTGCCTATTTCAAGTCAATCTCTTGCTTGACGTAGGATATCTCTGCTGTCTTTTGCAAGACACTGTTTAGAGAAGTTAATAATTTTTAACAAAAGTTTGGGGTTCTAGTAAATGTGAGACTGGTAATTTGTGGTTTGGTCTGCCATCTTGAAATAGTGTTGTGGCAGCAGAAGTGTGCATGGACTTGCGCTCAGTAATTTAAGGAATGGCGGCAGAGTTGTATGGAGATTGCTGTGGTGGTTGTAGTAGATGTTTAGAAGATTCTACCAGGAAAAGGAGATGACACCATTTGAGGTCGGGGGTTCACAGATTTTGAGACCAAAACCTTTTTTTTGCTGGATTGGGGATTCACCTGGTGCCATTTGGGAGGAAGGATGGAGTGAAGAATGGAGAACATTTATATTGTGAGGAAGAACCGGGAGGCCTTGAGTTGTAGGGGTAACAATAAGGAAGCAAGTTGCAACTTAAGTATTTATGAAAATTAAGAAAAGGAATTCTTTTTTTCTCTTTGTCTTTCTCAAGTCTTCAACCTTTCTCTGCATTCGCTTGGCTCCCATCTAGTTAGCCCTCATTCCTTCTTGCTGGAATTGTTGCTGTAGCCTCTTTCTTGACCCCTTCCTCTTGTTTGGAATGTATACCTCTCTCATCCATTCAGATCCTACCCATCTTTTAAGTTCTTCTTGGAGGACAATTATGATCATTCTCTGCATCCTCCTGTTGCTCCTTCATCTCAGTGTTTATAAAAACCACTTGTCCATGCATGGCCTTAGTTGGCAGCGTCCCATGCGATAGGCCCGTGCTGAGCCACGTGGGTTCTCTCTCTTGTTTCAAGGTACCACTGGCCCTGTGAGTGAAGGCATGTTGTTAATTCCATTTTGCAGATGGAGAAACTGAGGCCCAGAAAGGGTAATTCACACTTGGAAAGTGGCAGAGTTAGGATCGAAACATGGCCATTTCTGACTCCAGAATTGGTTCTGCTCATGCCGCTGTAGCTCAGTCTCCCAGTGTTTGTGCCTATTCTGATTAACTTCTCATGAAGGTTTATCTTTCCAACCACAGCTTATAATTTTTTCCGCCAGAAATCATGAACTATTAATCTTTGTAACTCCCACAATAACTTGCACATAGTAGGCACACTTGCTAATGAAAGGGTTAAGGAACAATGGGCAAGAAAAAAAAATAGGTAATTTGGGGTCAGTGAGTAACCTGGTTTGGAACAGCCAGTGGAATATGGGAAGATGTTCTGTCGGTGACATCATTTTTAATGGGTGATCTTGAGCCAGGTGATCGTAATGTGGGTTTACTAGTCTCCTTAAATCCTTTATTGAGAGGATAAAGTGGAGTATAATTACTGACCCTCCGTTTCCATCAAGGGCATTCAAAGATTCTCATGGTATGGGGGGTCCAATACCAGGTCAGTGTTTATGGGGCGGGGCCTGCGGAAGGGCCCACAGGGCTGGAAAGGACCTCTGTGGAAAGATCCTGGTTCTCTTAGGGAAGTAATGTTGTGTTCTCCCCTTCCTGAAGGCTGGGTCAGGCGTTGGATCATCTCAAAGGCTCCTTTAGGTCAAGGCTAGGCTGTTGGGTCTGGAATGAACCAGGTGACTCAGCGAGACAAGGGGTTTAAATTTTCTCTGAATTGGTGAGTTTTTGAGTCATAGTCTATTTTCCCCCACACACCTGGCAACCTCAGTGTTCTTGGCTCGCTGTTGATAAGCCCCAGTGCCCTGATGTTGACCACACGAAACACAGAGTGATGGAGGCTTCCGTCTCCTGAGTGGGCTTTTCTGAGAAATTGGTTTACCTGGTCGGAAAAACCCCAGAGGCTTGGGAGGAGGCTCACAGGGTCCCTGCCTGTGGGTTCCCTGCACTCCCCTTTTAGTCCGAGTGCTGACTTAAGCCCCTGAGGTCCTGTTGGGCTCTTCGAACCGCTGTTGTCAGCTCCTGGCCATCGTGGAGAGGACTCTGCTCCCAGCTGCACACGGGTTTGCTGCTGCGTCCTGGGCCACCTTCTCTAGTACATGTGCTGCTTTTCCTCCAGGGTCTGTGGGGTGGGTAGAGTCTTTGTTGCCATCTCAACTACCACCAGTCCTTTCCTTCCTTGTGGTAGCTAATTTCGTTCTCCTTTTGGTGCTAAGGCCCAGAAGTGGCCCCTGAGGGGGGAGGGAGGCCCTCGCTCCTGCTGCTGGACTTTTCTTGACACTTTGTCAACACCTGCCTGGTTTGGCCGCATAGCTGCCTTGTTGATCAGGTTTCATTATCAGATCTCATCCCCATTTTACACACGGGGAAATGGAGGCCTTGAGTTTGGATGGCTCATCCAAGGGCATGTAGCCAGGTACCGTGACTAGATGCGCGTCTTTCAGCTTCCACCTCTCAGCTTTGGGCAGCAGAATCCCTGCAAAACCTGGAGAAGGTATTTATATTCACAGAAGAAATGAAATTAGCAGAGAATTAAACTGAAGCCCTGGGAGGTGAGTTGCAGAGTCACTGCTGAGTTGGGCCCTGAGCTCTAGGAAAGGTTTGCTATGGTGCAGTAGCTCCTTTGGCTGGGAAAATGGGATCAAAGCTGTGGCTTTTCCTTCCAGAAAATACATACATCTCCCCACAAAGATTTTGGACATGATTTCAAGAGGTTCATAGACTGCTGCCCCCAATTCCAAGCTCTTCTGTGATCCCCAGTGAAGAACTTGGGAAGCATAGTGGGCGTGGAGTCCCATGACCTTGGAGTCTCTGTTTCCCTGCTCTGAAGATGAAGGGGTCCCTTCCAGTTCTGCCTTGTAGCCCCCAGCTCAGCCTCAGCAGGGCTGGCTCCCTCACCACTGTGCACTCCCCACCCCGTAGGATCTGCTGATCCCCCTCCACCCCAACTCTGAGCCTTTGTCTCCAGGAGGGTTGGTTAAAGTAGAAAAGTGCCCCAGAGTCGAGGGCGTGGACGGGAGCTGAGGTATTTGTGGCTCTGTGGCAGGGGTCCAGCGTCCTTGGTGGGTTTGAAATAGCAAAGTGATATTTGAGAGGGCTCTCCTTGGATGTGCTGAGCTGAGGTTCCTGCCAGGCAGGGAGTGTCCATGCCTGCCAGAACCCTTTGGGGGTAGGGGGTTGAGAGGGTGGCAGTGCAAGCAGGAGTGGAGGAGGCTGCAGCTGGGCCCCTGAGTAGCTGGGGGCGTGCTCTCCCCTATGATAAGCCAGCCCAGCTATCTGCCCAGAGGTCCTGGCAAGTTCACGGCGCTGCCTTTGGCTCTGACCCTTGGCACCATTGTGTGGCAGATTAAAAAAACAAAACATACACACAGTTGTTTCTTTTCTCACTACGCTTGTGTTGAGTCCTTTCTTCGGACCCCTACCCCATTTGCTGCAGTTCCTCTTAACCCCAGAGGCTGCCAGATTCCTCCATCGGTAGCTAATTAAACACTAAATGAGTAACTGGAATTGCATTTTGCCAGAATCCAGGCAGTGCGGCCACCTTAATGGGTTTCAAGTGGCAGCAAGACCCCAAATTGAAAATCCTCGCCCTTTATTTCAAGGCAGGAGGTGGGGGGGGGGCGGAGAGGGGGGAGTGGTGGGGACCCAAACAAAGTTTTTGGCAGTGGTCACTTCATTTGAACTCCAAGACCAGCCGTGTGCACCAGTCTTTGCATAATGCCAGCTTTGTTAGCTAAGCATTTGCAAACTTGGACCGGGAGTTAGCTCTGTGCCAGCCACCGTGCCAAGGGAGCCGGGAGACACCCTACCCTCCCTGCAGCGCCCCTTCGGCCAGCTTAGTTTTCTAAGGGAAGTGGATTCTCTAGTGGGGACCTCAAACCAGAGCCACCTTGCCCCCTTCCCTCGACCTCCCGCCTGTGTGTGTGTGTGTGTGTGTGTGTGTGTTTAAGTCTTAAGAGGGAGAAGTACAAGGGAGGTGTGTGTGCTTGAGGGCCTGTCAGCCAAGATAACAGAAATGTTACACTAGCTCTTGCCTTTATAATAGTGTCTAGGGCTTAGCGTATTTAGAAAAATTAATCTTTTTTAGCTTGGTAATAATTCTGACCACGGCACAAGTGCATTAGACGATTCACATAAACTTCTTTAATACATGTTGCTGGGAGCTTACTGGAAATAGACAATAATGATTGTTTGTTTTTGATTCGCCAGGGTTATGGGGTTTTCTATAGCTTCGGTGATGAGTTTTAGAAATGTTTCTTTCCATGTTATGCTTTTCTTCTCCACCTGGCATCCTCTGGATTTTGAAGGGTTGGGCTGGGACTGGTGGTTGGGACATATGTCTGAGTTCCAATCCCCATTCTGTCCTTTCCTGCTGGGGCAGACTTTCTGGTCCTGTTTCCCATATGTCGAAGGGGGAATGGCGTTTCCTTCATGTGGTGGTTGGAAGGGTCAAGCCGTATATGTAAAAATGCTTGTGTCTCTGTGACTCAAGCTTGGTGAATTTGTTCTCTTTCTCTTTATAGACCTAAAGTTTTCCCCAGAAACCTTTATTTATTTATTTATTTTTAAGATTTATTTATTTTTATTTATTTATACAAGCACTGGGTACAGTCAGAAGCGTGGGAAGGTGAGAGAATTCACCAGAGCCAGAGCGGGGAGCAGAGCAGGCAGAAGGAGCGAAGCACACTGCTGAGGGGAGCAGCGGGCGGCAGGAGAGGTCTGCGCACCTTGTGGGACCCTCCTCCGGTGGCCGGGGAGCAGCCGGGGATCGAACCGGCCCTGCAGAGGCTGTGGGCAGCTTCGCAACCCAGCGTTCAACCGCTGCGCCACTGGGGAGGCCCCCCAGAAACCTTTAATAAGATAGAGACAACAGCATATTTTTCTGGCACAGCAAGCTAACCCTAGGGAACTGGACACTTGAATTCCCCCAGTGAGGGCCTCCAGGGCCTGACTCCCCAGACAGGTCATGGAATCCTCCCCTTCAAACCATCCTTCTTGTCTTGTTTTACTCCCCAATCCCCTGCAAGGGGGCAGACAGGCATTCCTGGCACAGGCTGGCACTGATAAATGTCCCCCCCAGATGTCTATGCCCCTTATCTGTATTGGACAGAGAGGTCGTGTCTCACTCCCAAGGGTGCCTGTCACATTGCTGAATGGTAGGGCCCAAGGACTTGGCATCAGCAGAAATCTGGATTCAATTTTCAGCCTCCCATCCTTTGTTAGCTGGGGAGGCCTTCACTCCTCAAGGTCTGTTCTCTCGACTGTAACATAGGTACAGGGTGTTCTTGCTCAGCCTACCACACGGGCCGCACTGCTGTCAGAAAAGCATGGAAAACTGTCCAGGGGAAGTGAGTTGGGCCGTGTAAATGTTTATGGGAGGAGCAGGAGTGACAGCCCCCAGTTGGAGGTCTTGTCACCTGTCCTCCTTGATATGTATGGTGCCCTGGCAGGCCTTGGGCCTCACTTGACTTTTTGATTGAGCGAAAGATACCGGAAAAGGAAGCTTAAGGGGAAGGGGAGTTTGGGAGGGATGTGTCTGCTGTGTAGGTCATGGGAAGCTGGTTCTGGGTATACTAGCTGTGTTCTCTTTCAACTTTTGGGATGCCTTGTCAGTTACCCCCAACAAGGAGCAGAAGGCACTGGTTTTGAGGTATTGCTTCAGAGTGATCACTGTGTTTGCTCCCTGCCTAGGTAAGAGACAGATGTGATCAGTGCTTTAAAAAACTGGCGTGCATGTTCGTGCTCTTCAGGGAGACCTGGATGCTGACAGAGTGGATTGAGGGGGGTGGTAGGTAAACAGTCCCACCCCCATGTGGTGTATTTAATGTACGTGTAGGTGGCGATGATGGAACCGGAGATCACCTAGTCATCTTACAAGGCCCAGAGAGGTCACCATTAGGGCTCAAACCTGCAGACCTAATTAGGGTCTGTGGCTCTTTGCTTTTTACTGCCTTGCTGTGCTTAAAAAAGCTGTGCAAATTTGGACACCTCAGTTAACCTCTCTGTTTCTACTTCAGTTTTCTCAGTTAGAATATAGAGTTAATAAAGTATACTTCATCGTCAGGTTGTCATGAGGATTAAATGAGTTTATGTACGCATATATACCCCCCCGCACCCCCACCCCCCCAACACACACAGTGCCTGGTACAGCCTAAGCACCACACAAACGGGTGCTGTCATTTTATTACTTCACCTCGGGCCTGGTGTGAATCCTGGCTTTCTGATGGACGAATAGGGGAACCCAGCAGAATGGCCTTGGTGAGGTTTGTCTGGTGGAACATAATCTTCACTGGCCTGCTTTCCCGGTGGCTAGTGCTCTGGATCCTAGGTTTGAATCCACCTTCAAGCACTCTCCAGTGCTTGGGGACAGGGGTGTCTCACACACAGTCTCTAAACTAGCCCCGGTGCCTTTAAGGATGCAGTAAAAGGATGCTTGGACACTCCTGGCTGGTACCTGGCCTGTGTTGTTTGGTGACCATTTTCTGCTTTTCTAACCACTTCTCTTGTTCTAGGAGTCTGGAACTTTCCCCAGGCCCCTCTGACCCTTCCCCTTGGTCCCTACTTAATACTCCTGGGGTGGTTATTTTCACCCAACCATCCATCTAGTCTGTAGAGCAGATGCCACTCTGGAATGTGGAGTGTCCACCAGGCCTGCCAGGATTAACCATGGGAACACCCCCTTTTCTTCATTTTCCAGGAATTCTGTGACTCTTACTCATTTGCTACTTGCTGCCTGGAAGGAGTTATTTGGGTCAGAGTTATTGCTCTTCCCTTTCCCCTTCCAGATTGAAAGCCCCCTGGGCAGGAGTCTTTGTCTTTACCTCTTATCCACCACCCCCACTTTTTGAGCCTCCAGCAGATTGTTGAATAAATTCTGGGGTGGATGAGCTAGACTTAGGACCTTTGTAAGTGAGAAGGGTTTGCTCCCTGCCTGGAGATCAACCCTGTTAAACACACCTCTTAATAGAGGTGGACAGGTTGCGAGTGGTAAGGCATTGTTTTGCACACTGTGAGCTGTGACCCTTTAGTGCATGGTTAAAACAACTTAGCGGGTCACCATGGGCAGTTGCAAAAATAGAAACAACTGTATCACACAGAGTAAACATAAATATTGTTTCGGGAATTTATGTGTGCCACTAAATAAACACATGCCCTGGGTTTGTGATGTAAAAATTTGTTGCAGTCTCACCATAAACTTTGAAAGCTAGTAGCCCAAAGAGGGCTAAGATGGAATCTGAGGCTCTATTGGTTGGATGATTTAGGTCAAGTGACCAGTGATTGCTGACTTCAGTTTCTTGTTCTGCATAAGGAGGGAATCGTTCCCACCTCCTAGTGGGCGACTTGTTTCCCCACCCTACCTCTCTCACTTCCATAGTGGCTACTTTGGTGTTTGCTCTTGTATTCTTAACCCACTGAAGGTAGAAGGTACTTAGCAAATGCTGGCGGAGTGCTGGAGAAGCAGTAGCTCCCATCTGGACGGGTTTGTCCCTATTCTTGGCTATAGATCGGCTTTTTCCCTCCTGCTCATCTGCAGTTGAGGTGCTAGTTCCTGGCCCCCTGCCGAGGATGTTGTCTGAACAACTGTAGGGCTCCGACTCTGACTGAAGTGAGGATCTGGAGAATAGGTCTCAGGGCATCCTGTCTGACCCAGGTTGGCCCAGCCTTCCAGATTCCCTGTCCCCTCCCCATGACAGCTGTTTGCACAGGCTTTGTGTCCCCTGCTCTTTGTGTGTTTGGGTGAAGCGCCTGACATTTCACTTGTTTCACAGTCCTCTGACCTTAAGAAGCACAGCTGCTCCCTGGGGCCACTGTCTGAGGTTTTCCTCTGATCCTTCTTCCCCGTCACAAAAGATTGTTTGAGAGAGCAGGCTGTGTTGGGGGCAGACCTCCCCCACACCCAGGATGCTAGCTGCAACTTCTCAGAGCTCTTGGGAAGCATAGAACGTGGTTTTGCAGACCAGACTGGGGAGAGCACTCACTCGCTGAGTCCTTATTCCTGGGCCTGCTCGCGGCCTCTGGCAGGCTCTGTATTGGGCAGTTTCGGGGACTAAAGCTGGGTCATGGGCAGTGCACAGGACTTGAATGTGTATGACCACATTTCAAGTTCTGCTTCTTTCTATTGGCCATGGGTAGATCACTTGGCTTCTCTTGAGACGAGCTTAGTTCTGTTGTGATAGAGGAAATGATGTGAAATAAAGCTTGGGTTTTTTCTTCCTCTCAAGACTTCTTGAAGTCAGGAGGGTGCACTGTAAAAACGGTTTATAAATTGTGATCCCCTTTTGAGATTGTTTCAAATGTGAGCAGACCCTCCAATCATACCATGTGTATCAGGAAGGGGCCTCTCAATTTATAGATAGGAAAACTGAGGCCTGGAGCAGGGCAGTGACACAGGGAGCCCCTGGCTGCTTGAGCTCCTGGTTCCCGTGGTGATCACTGACTTCAGAGAAGCTCCACTTAAGAGGTTGGCGCCTGTGTCTGTGTCTGCGCCATCCGTCAGGAATTTTGCAGCTTGCTCTGGGAGACGCCGTGGGCTGCCCGTGGCTTTGGCTGTGTGGCCTGTGTGAGGGGCAGCGGGCCCAGTGGGCAGGCCTGGTGTCGGGCGTGTGCACGCTGCCGCTCTTTTCTCGCTGTCTTTTAGAAGGCTTCCAGTAGAAAATGTTATCCTCTCTCTGGAGGCTCTGCCTCTTGGCAGCGCTGCCCGCCCGCGGCCGCCAGAGCCGTCCACGAGCCCACTTGTGTTACACCAGGCCGGCCTGGCCGCAGCTCCCCTTGCCGGCTTCGTTGCGATTCCGGGGCTGGTGCGCCTGCTTCAGAAGGGGATTTTACAGCATGACAGGGAATTTCAGCCACCACGTTATCTTTGAATTGGCCAATTGATGGTTTCAGCAGAGCATTTCAGCATCGGGGAAGCCAATACAATTTGAGTTAGTTGTGATGGCTGCCACTTTAAATACCGCAGTGAATTTCTGTCAGTGAGCTAATGCTTGGAATGGGGAATTGCAGAAAACTTGATCACCAGAGTGCTTCAGTCGATTCTGACCCCAAGCTACAGAAAATGAACTTAAATCTAGTTGACTGTCTCCACATACTTTCTTTGGCATTATTTTGCTAGCAGCATCTTTGTCAGAGGGAACTCGAACAGAAGAGACGAGGTAAAAATCACAGTGTTTGACTCGGGCCCCTGCAATTTTAGGGAGTGACAGACTTCCTTGGGAAGTTGAGCCTCTGGGAGTTGGAGTGGTGGTTTCTTGGCGAGGGGAACATTACCAAGTGACAGCATTGTGAGTTTAATAGTAATTAACCCTTTCCTTAACAAAGAACCTGTCATTTATTGAGCATTTACTACATGCCAGGTTCTTTTTAAAAGTGTTTTTATTTAGTCTCGCTCTGTTTGGTCAATGTAAGGGACAGGATGTTCTTTACAGAAGAACTGATAACAACAGGGAATAATTACTGGGTGCCAGCTGTATGCCAGGCACTGTTCCCAGTGCTTTTAGGTTTTATCTCATGACATACTCACAGTAGTCCTCTGGGTTACGTTCCGTTTTTATTCCTATTTTGCAGATGAGGAAACTGAGTACTAGAGGGGCTGGGTAATGCTGAAGTTGGACTGAAACCAAAATGCTCTCACTGCTCTACCCTGCCGCCTCCCTAAAGTGAATACCAGATGTGGCATCTTTGCTGCTGTGTTGGCCAATGACCCACTGTTCTTGCCCAGGGTAGTTTTTGAGACAGGCTGGCAGGACTAGGTGGGGAGAGACCAGAGGGAGACCGATGCTGAGGTGCTGCCCGTGGGGTTGCGTGGTTCTTTCCTGGTGCTGTGTTGTCTGTGGGCAGAGGGACCTCACCCAGGAAGGAGAGTTTTTGCTTTCAGCCTGTATCCCTAAAAGAAATTTCCCCATCTTTCCACCTACCAGGCCTCCTGTTACTGATCCCCTACCACCTTCCTGTGGGCTCTGTGCTTGGAAATATTTTATTCACAAATAGATTGCTTGCATTGAGTCACCACTAATTTTAATTAAGAAAAAGGAAAAATAAAAACTATGTACCTACTGATTAGAGCTTCCTGTCAGCTCAGGGGAACCAATGTGAGCACATTGAGTTGGTAGAATTCTAGTCAACAAGAAGCATTGAGAATTTTGGTTCCCTTTCAGTTGAGGCAGACCTGATTGAGTTGAGCTTAAAAAGTGGCAGCAGTGCTTCAGAATCCCCAGTGAAGTTTTCAAGAAAGCCAGTGAGCATCCTCAGGCCTCTGGCTTGTGTCTGTGCTACCTACCTATCAGGGTAGGGTGGCTTCCTCTAGCTTTGTCCTGGGATGGCCGGGGCCGGACTCTGGAGAGAGGATCCTTACTTTCCCCTGCTGGGAGTCGGGAGGGTCAGAGTGCAGAGTTCACTATGGGGGTGGCTTCCCCGTTAGGGAAAACCCAGCTTGGAGCATGGTCAGCTCCCGGGGTGTCAGACCCACCCCCCGTCCAGTGGAAAACTCATCTGTAGAAGATGCTCTGGAGCCCTCAGGCCTGCGGACTGCCAAGGTGCGAGTTCCATGTTCCCTACTGTTCCAACTGAGCTGGCATTGAGTGGAAGAGATGGGTCACCGGACAAGGAGTCCAGAAATCAGCTTTCTCAGCCAAACCTCCCACTTCCTAGCTGTGTAACCTTCTACTGGCCATTGTCTTCTTTCTGGACCTGAATGTCCCCATTCGTAGCATGGGGACAGTAGGTGTACAAATTTCTTAAACAGTGGTGACCAGCTTTCATGGTCCACGTACCAGGGGCCAGGCATTGTGCATGGACTTGACACTTAATCCCAGTAACTGTGCAGGGAGAGGCTGTTTTTATTTTCCTACTTGGATGGGGAAACTGGGTTTTGGAGAAATGATTAGCCCATGATTATGAAGCCGTTAAATAACAGAGTCAGGATTTGAATCCAGAGCCCCATTCCTAGCTGTAAGCCATGGTTACTTTATTTTTATTTTCTTTTAAAGATTTATTTATTTGTGCATACAAGAGCTGGGTACAGGCCAGAGATGCGGGGGCTGAGAGGATTCACAAGAGACCGAGTGGGGAACAGAACAGGCAGAATGACTGAAATACACTACTGAGGGGAGCAGCGGGCGAGTCAGGAGAGGTCTTGCTGCGCCATGTGGGTTGCTCTCTGGCCGACCAGGGATTGAACTGGCGCTGCAGAGGCTGCAGATAGCTTCACAGTGCGGTGCTTAACCCCTTGCACCACCAGGGAAGCCCAGCCACGGTTTCTTTAATAAACTTTTGGATGACTTTGGGGGGATGAGGACTTTGGGGGTGAATGTACTTTGAAAAAATTGGATTATTCCAGTAGAAACCTATAAATGTGTCTTTAAAAGAAAAAGTCATGATGGTTTGCTTCCCAGTGAGATGAATGCAGATAAACCTATTTTGACTGTTAACTTATTTTGTTGCTTAAAAGCCAGTGACATGTAGTGTTGAATTTATTTTTGTTCACAACGTTTAAGTGTTTGCCACTTCTTGAGTGATGTGTGTGAATTTGGGAATTGCCTGTACTTTGGGAATGGAGGCCGCTCCTTGTACTTAAGGATTTTGCCTTCCGAGGATCTTGCTGGAAGGCTGGTGCGCGCGCAGGCTGAGACGGAGACGGGGCTTGAGTGGCGTGCCTACCTGTGTCAGAGAATGTTGATGGAGCCAAAGCGCGCTCTGAAGTTGGGGTCACGGTAGAGAGCTGATCGCAGGAGTCTTTGTGACTAGAAGCCTAAATATTTATTCTGTTCTGTCCCTAATGAAAACAAATTGTCAACAGTTGTTCAGTAACTGACTAAATTAAAATCTGTAATTAGTCAATTAGATTAAAGAGTTGGCACAACCTGATTGTATCATGCTGGTTAGGTTATTAAGAGAAAGGGTGTGATTTTTAATTACTGAATGCTAATTTTGACAGTTTCAAATAGAAACAGACGTGTTTTTCCCCCCTTTCCCTAATTCTGAATGGTTTGGAAAGTAAAGACACTCAAACGTGTAAATTATGTTTTTTTGAAGGAAAATAATCCGTGAAGGCCCTTCTGTAGAGTAGGGGGATTTGAGTTAAGAGACCACATTGGATTTAGTTGAAAGTCCTTCCTCTCTGGAAGGAAGGGTAGCCTGGCGCTTGGTGGCCTTGTTTTCACTAAATGAGAGGTTGGCTTCGACTTCAGGCAGCCGAGTGATTGAGTTAAGAGTTCTCTTTAGGGTTTTCCCAGTCTCTCACCTATTGGGTTTTCTGACCGGCACAGGAGCAGGTGGGCAGTAGAGACTGAATCCAGTGAGGCAAGTGCTGTGTCTGTGAAGCATGGCGGGACCTTGGGCCCAACAGCACATGCCACAGATTACAGCTTCGGGCTTTTTGTGAAGTGTTTTCTGTTAACCGGAAAAACCCAATGAGAGGTTCAGAGGGAGCGAAAGTCCTTCCCTTGCTATCTCTGCTCTGTGGCTGTGAGAAATGGATTGCTGGGGAAGCAGGTGCCCCGATGTGGAGGGCCTAGCTGGACTGGAATGGGGTGAGGGGAGGGTGCAGGAGGGATGCTGACAGGCTGAAGGGAGGGGAGTTTGGACAAGTGATAGTTGGGGACAAATAGAGGCCAGGGAGGAGAAGGGCAGCTTGCTTGGATCAAGGAAGATGGGATGAGAAAGTAGACCAGTTTATGGATTTAAACAAAATCAGCCAGAGAATTTAGAGTGAATGGGGTAGACCTTTTTGAAAATGAAGTAAATCCTTCAGTTTTTATATATTTTGGGGAGTCTCTGTTGCTGGCCCCCCTGCACACACTGAAATGTGGGTTCTATGGGCTTGAGCATGAGATTTGAGCTGCCCAGACCCCAACATAAAGCCCAGGTACCCTCATCTGTCAGCGTGTCCTCCATCTCCCCTGCCTACCTCCCTGGGTCCTGGGAATTGATGGTGTGGTCAGCTCTGTAAGTTGTAGGGTGCTGGGTCATTCTACCTGGAGGATCTGAAACCTTAGAAGAGCTCCAGGGGCCACTGCTCCAGGGAGGCTACCCAGCCCTCGCTTCTTCTTGCCCTGAGTCTGTGGACGGCAAGAGGTTGAGACTCTCACCCCAGGCCCCTTAATGCTGGGCTGCTGGCCCAGTGGGCATCCTCCCTGGGGAAGACTATTGCAAGCCCATGCTCCAGGAACCCCCTGAACAACACATCGTGGTCGGAGCTCACGTTCTACTTTTTTGGCTGGGTTTCCTGTGATCCTTTTGCAAAGCACCAGTTAAATGCCCTTGGTCTTCAAGATTTAGTGTTAAAGCTGCTGGTGATCAACAATGAGGGTTTATTTTGTTTTTGTGTCTGATAGATCTGGGGTTCTGGGGGCCAGGGTAAAAGGAACAAGGTTAGCGGCCTGGGGTTCTGATCCTCACTAGAGCCTCTACTCACAGGGTAATATAGATAACATTTGCTAGTTGGTTCACTTCTAGGCTTCAGTGTGCTCATCTGTAAAATGGAAATGGCGTTCAACTTGCAACGCTGGTTTAAAGTAATGACACAGAGTGCCCTGGAAGATGCCCAGTAAATATTTCTGGAATGAAAGAATAAGAGGTAAAGGGAAAGCAGTGTTTTGGGGACAGTATCCCTGCTAAGCAAGCTGTCCTTACTAGGGATGTTTAGACACACACATGTGAATGAGAAGAGCAGAATAAAAAGCAGAAAGTATTCACAAGTGGTGAGTTGTGCGTGTTCTGAATTTGGAATTCCTCTTTCAGACTCAGGATCCACCAGCCAAGGTTAAAGAAGTGTGTGCGTGTGTGCGTGTGTGTGTGTGCGTGTGCGTGTGCGTGTGTTGATGGCGGCAAATAGAAGAAAGGAAGTGGCAGTGCTAGGAGAGAGTTTATTTTAAAAGCTTCCCCACTGATAGATTTGTAGCTCTGGGTAAATAGGGAAGCTTGTAAAACTTGTTTCATTTTCTTCCTGAAGTCTGTTTTTGGTGAGGAGTGGGGGTGAGGACAGGGCAGCCAAAGGAGCGCAGTGTTCACGGTCAGAAGAGCTGGTGTGTCCGCAGTGTACAACATGACAAGGCCAGGGGGCGTCTTCTCAAGCCTGCTCTCTGCCCCCCGAGGACCGTGCCTTCCCTGGACCGAGAGCCCGTTGCTGGGGTGTGCTCTGTCTGGTCTCATCTAGGGATGAGCGAGGACTTCCTGCACTCAGGATAACTTCCTGCTTCCTTCCTGGCCTGCGTTGCCCAGAGCGCAGATCTGGTTCGCTCTTTTTTTTCGGTTCGGAAGCATGTCCTCCCAAAACCCTGCTCAGGCCTGCTCTAGACACGCGGACAGGCTGCTGGGGTGACCACTGACCCGCCAGGAGCTGGGGTGTGTCTTAAACTGGAGGCCCATGTGAATCGTCCTGGAATTAGAAACCACTGCTGTGGGGAAACCACTGCAGGAAGGGGAAGGTGAGAAATAGGGAGCGGTGAGAAGATGGTGGACCTTGAACGGTACAAATTTTTTTGAGGGAATTTGGAAGTGTTTGTGTATTTTGAAATCGAAATGTATCAAACTGTTTTTTTTTTGTTGTTGTTGTTGTTAGGGTAGACTGTAGGCACCGGGACTTAGATACCAAACACTGCTGAACTGTAATAGGGAAGGGAAGGGAAGGGCCAAGCACCCTACTTCAGGGCTTTTGCACAGAACATTCTCCCTGTTGGGTGCACTTTCCTGTTCTTTCTTTGCCTGGGGTAGCCCAGTCCTAGAGGAACGCTGTTCACTTTCATTCTTGTTTAGATGACACCAAATTCAAATTCTTATAGTTGTTTTTGAGCCACAGGATTGGGTCAGGCCCTGTGTAGTTGGTGGGGGTGGGGTGGGATGGGGGTGGATACGCGGTTCCTATCTGGTGGCTGAAAGATCAGGAGGCAGCATGCTTCTCAGGACCCACCTATTGCTTGACCGGCTCCCTAGAGCCCTGTGCCCTCGCTACAGGGCCAGGTTTGGGTGCTCCGTTTGAGCCCTGGCCTTGGCATTTGCCTTTCCCTTCTGAAATAAGTTGGTCATGTTGCTGGAGCATCAGACGTGAAGTGTCCTTAGACATTGCAGAGACATAGGCTTAGTCAGCCCAGCCTTTTGACAAGCTCTGCGGCCTCTCCAAGTGGAAGCTTCATGACTTCTCTTGTCCTGGTTTTGCTTTTTGTAAAAAGGTCGTGGAGTGGGTTGGCAGGGATGTTGTCTGGAATCTTAAATGGTCCATCTACGGGTGTCCCATTGAGGTGTTCGCCTCTGGTGATGGGAAATGACCTGGTCTGATTCCCCTAACTCTTCTGTTCTTCCATGCCAGGAGCATTTTATGATTTGACCCCCAGTAATTCAGGATTGGTGGTGATTTGGTCAGGTCACATAAGTCTCCAGTTGACCTTTGCAGTATCTAAGGAGTCTTTCAAGACTCCTCAAGACTCACAAGACTCCTGTTTGCTTAGCTCATAAGGATAAACACGATGGGAGGGGGGCAGCTCAGGGCCTGGTGTGTGGGTCTGTGTGCACAGGCCAGGCCGTTGCTTCTCACTGTGAGCAGCTCTTATCTATTCTTCAGGGAGGGCCCAGCCACACCCTAGTGGAGGGGCTGCTTTGGTTGGGAGCTCGCTGGCTTTGCCTAAGTCTTGAAATGCTCACTGCCTTTCAACCACCTCTTTCTCTTTAAGACTATCTTAATAGTTAGCAGTTACAGAGGCCATTTTATCCAAAACCCACTGAGGAGGTCACGGCAGATACTTGATTTTTTTCTCAGATACACATCTACTCTGTCTAGTCTTTCATTCATCAAGTTGATGCTCCTGAGGTATGGCTGCAGACTGAAGGACATGGTCAAATTCTTTGCCCTCACAAAGCTTATAGACTATTCTTCTTTATCTGGGGTTTATGTTTTAAGTTGCTGTGTGTCTGTAAGTAGAAGCTGCAGCCTGCTGACTCAGGCACCAGAATGCATTCTAGCACCCCCCCCCCCCCCCAGGAGTGCTGTTCCTGGCAGGAAAACCAGTAAGGCCATTCTTACCTCAGCCCACCCTCACTCTGGAGCTGTGCTGGACTAGTGCTTTAAGTTAACGGTTCAAAGTGGGGGTGAACCATGCCTTTGTGGCTCTCTGTGTTGGTGTGTGATGTGACACGGTGGAGCAGTCCAGGGCCGGCGAGGGTGTGGCTGAGGGTGCTGACGGTACCTGGAAAGGACACAGACAGGAGTTGGAGCAGAAATGTCATTGTAAGCTGTCAGTAAAAACTTAAAGAATTTGGTTATGGAAAACACAGTTCCTCAAGAATATACACTGAAAGAATGAGGATATTTGCTGATTTTAAGGAAGCTCTGGGGGCCTACATTCTCTCAGACCCCAGTGAATTCTTCTAGGCTTTACCAAAAACACAAATCCCCACTCCTGGTTGGGGGTTGGGCATTGTAGCCCCACCTTGACCATCTGGGGGCACAGGGCCTCTGGGGCACCACCCTTTCTGGTGAGTGGAGAGTCTGCCCTGGAATAGCCCACCCTGGCTGAGGGCCACTGTGGGCCTTACTGTCTCATGAAGCTGGTGCTGACCCTGTCCAGAGCTGCCTTGCAGGCTGGAGGTACTGATGACTATTCCCCTTCCTTTAGAAATAATATTTTTTTCAAATGTGGAGTGTGTGTCACTACTTTTCATGAAGACAGAAGGTGTTGCTGCAAGCAGCAGAGGCTGGTTCCCATCCAGAACCTAGGGTGGCTCCATCTTTGGTCTAATTTATTGGCAGGCCAGTTGCTGTGGACCTGTCCAGGGTGTTAGGGGGCCTCAAGAGGGTGTGCCTGGGCGGGAGGTGCAGCCATGGGCAGGTGCAGCTGTGGCGATGTCGGAAAGGGAAGAGGGAGGGGAGCTGTGACAACCTGTGGAGGCCATAGGAAGGGTCACTCCCCTCCAGAGCAGGGCATCTGTTCTCCTGGGTGGGGGAGAGCTTACCTGCCAACCCCCCATGCAAGAGCCATGGCCACCACCAGCGGGCCTGTCAAACCCAGACCCCACAGAAGGGCGGATCCTGGAACAGCTCCCAAGACTGTTGGTGTGATTGGTCCACTGTCATTTTCCTCCTCTGACCAAAGAGCCCTCCCTCCCCTGGGTACAGGCTCCTTACCATGTCTCAAGTCCATTGTCCCCATTGTGGAACTTATCAAGCCTCTCCCCAGGCCCCAGTTCATGAGTGAGTTCTCGGTGCCTGGCCCACTGATGCTCAGTAAGAGCCTTGCTCTTAAAACAGGTGTGAAGAAGTGATACTGTTGACAAGAGGGCAGAGCCCATAGCATGTGCTGTGCCTGGCACATTGTAGGTGCTTGGCTATCTGGGTGAAGGAATTGGTGCCCAGAGAAACAGGACTCTCATATGGACAGGGCCATGGGTGACAGCAGGGAGGGAAGGAACCCCATTTGTCCTGCCTGGGGGTGCTGTGATCTCCAGTGGCCTCTGGCTTTCTCTTGCAGTCCCTGCTGGTGGCAGCACCCAGCCTCTTGGCTCCTTTGTTGGTTTGGACCTAGGGTGGACATTTGATTTGCTTTGTGTCTTTTTTTAAAAAAGATTTATTTATTTATGCCTACAAGAGCTGGGGTACAGGCCAGAGATGCGGGGCATGAGAGGATTCACCAGATACAGAGTGGGAGCAGAACAGGCAGACTGATGAAATACGCTGCTGAGGGGAGCAGTGGGCGAGTCAGGAGAGGTCTGCTGCGCCATATGGGTAGCTCCCTGGCCAGCCGGGGATCAAACTCGTGCTACAGAGGCTGTGGATTGCTTCATAGTGCGGTGCTTAGCCCCTTGCACCACCAGGGAGGCCCAGATTTGCTTTGTTAATGTAAAATGTGATGGCATCACATCTCTTACCAAAGTCAAAAATCAGAAATCAGAAACTGCAACGAAGACAGCCCTGAATGCCTCCCCACCCCCAACTATGGGACAGAGGCGTCAGACCATGAACCTGATATTCAAGGTCTCTCTGCTCTACCCTCACCCGCATTTCAGATTTTGCCATCTTTATTGCAGACTTCGTTCTGGTGCTGGACACTCACCTTCCACATAGATGAATCACAACCTCCGGGTGAGGTTGGCGGAGGTTGTAAGGGGAAAACATCACAAAGGGCTGAGCAGGTAGGATGTTGGAGCGCATCCAGGGTGCAGAGGTGGCCTGGCCCTTGTGTTGTTATGAAAGCCTCCTCCGATAGCAAACCTGGCACCTGGCTCCTTCCGTTCTTTTCCTGGACAGAAAGTATCATTGTCTGTCTCTAACACTTGGAGGGTTTTTCTTTTCTCCATGGAAATAATTCTCTGTCTCTCTTCAGGGTGGTAGATTGGGAGTAGAGAGAGACAACCCATTAAAAGCAGCCTTGCTGACTTTGAGCAAGTGGGCTGGGAGGGGTCTGGTGGTAGGATAGGGGTAAAGGGATGGGAGGGGGTGGGAACTACAAGTACCACGTGCCTTCCCCAGAGCCTCATGGCATTTCTTGCCCTGGGATGTATGAGTGAAATATTAGGCCAAATGGAGAGTTCCTTCCTCAGAGGAGAAAGCGGGCTCCCTTTTCCTGTGCCTTTGTCTCTTGTCCCCTTTGTCCCAGCCCTCCAGCTCTGTGGGGCCCCCCTCCCCAACCCTCCCCCGTGGTTCCTTCCTTTGTGCCCCCGCCACTCACCAGGGAAACTTAATTCGACCTACCCGATGAGGCCCCTTCCTTCTCTGCTGCCCCTGAAACAAAAGTGAGTAGGTCCCAGCCTGGCCTGGTTGTAGGGAGCAACGACTGAAAGGAACCAGACAGAGGCCCCAGGCCCTTGAAGGTGGTGGTTAGTTTTGAAGTTTGGCCCTGACCCTTGACAGCCACTTCAGAGGGTGTGGCATTGTCTGGGGGGCAGTTACTGTGGCCAGGGACCCCTTTGTTGGGTGAAGGAACCTGGAGTCTCCATCAGAGCCCTTCATTCTCCTGCCTTGAGAGGTTCTAGGACCTTTTTAGTCACAAGTTATATGTGTGCCACTTAGAAGTAAGGACATGTTAAATACTCCAAGAGCCAAAGCCACATTTCCGTGGGCCAAAGCACCCAGATTTGTCACAAGATTGTCTAATCATCTTTAAGGGTTTGCAGTCACTCAGGGGTTAAGCAAAACTCATGGGAGAAAAACTGAACTCTGCGGGGGGGAGGGAAATCTGTCCATTAATTTAATTTGCAGAGAATATGGAAAGGACTGGCTTGGTTGGGTTTTTCATGATGAAGTGGGAACTCTGGTGTTTGCTTTCTGATCTGATGGCCAGAGGTGTGAGAGCGTGGGCCTCCTGGCTTGCCTCCAGCTGCTTGGCTAGGCAGAGGGCAGAGCTGAGACCTGGGAGGTTTGGTGGACAAGGTGTGGATTTGCTGAGGCGGAGCAGAACTGTGGTTGATGTGGCTTCATTACTACCGTGGTAGTATTTTTTTCCTCTCGAAAATATCTACATTTTCAATTGTATATGTTGTGTTATAAAAGATAGCAATTATAAAGTTGTATTATAAAAGCATGTAAATTTGGGCATATCATACTCTATCCTCCATTTACATAAAAATTTTATTGTAGGTCCTCGTGTATTTTGGGCCTCACCGCCTAAATGCTGTCACCCAGGCTGCTTTTTGTCTTCTGACCCGCCATTTTAGCACATACTAGTGCTCTGTAAGTTGAGATACATGATTTTTCAAATTTGAGTATGATTCTGTCTCTTAGAGTTAGATCTGAAGGCACAGGGACCCGTGATAATATTTAGATGCTTGGATTTGTAAAATTTGTCTTAGGTGTTTATTGTTGGAAATGCTCTGGCACATGAGAACTCTATTCTGATATTGGGGAGTAGGACCGCCCTTCCGGCATGTCCCTCTGTGACTCTGATAATTCCCTGGGCCTCATTTTCCTCATCTACGGCTCACTTCTCAAGATTAAGCATGTGAAGAACGCAGGCAGTTCTCTGTACATAGTAGGCACTCAGCAAATGCACCAGTGGAGGCTGGACTGATTGGGCCGTTCTGGCCTTTCCGGTTTGTAGGGTCACCTTGAGGGTTTATCCGATGAGGCCTGGAGGTGGCCCTTGTGGAGAAAGCTGGGGCCTCAGTGGATTTTGGGTTTGGGTTTTACAGTGGGGAACCATCCAGGGGAGGGGGGCTAGGATGAGGTAAGGCTTGGGGCCCTGGCACCATTTATTGACTGGACCCCTTTAAAAGTAGTCCCTGTATCCTGCCCTCCTGCTTCCCCACAATGAAATGTAGTAAATGTCCTAGATTTGGAGGTAAGAGAAGACTTTACTCTGCACTTAGAGGCTTTGTCTTTTAACCATCTTTATTTCTAAGCGGGCAAAAACCTAACAGAAGACGTAACAGGCCCCGCGGTCTGCGTGTGCCCGCAGATGTCTGTTATCGCTGTCCCTGCCATTGTGTGCTGTCTTGGGGCTGCCAGTGGATGATGCTCACAACCTTGGTCCTGGCTTGGTTCGGAAACTCCTGGACAGACAGTAGCGGTGTGTGGTGCTTGTGTCCAGGTTTACGGGCTGATTTGCATCGCCGTTTGTAAATAAGTGCTGCTTTGAATATCCACCTCTGCTGGGCCTGTGGTGGAACTGGGATTTCCAATTTAGACGCTGACGGTAACCTGAAACTGAAACAATCAGAAATCTATCGTACTGAAAAAGAAGAGCAGGGGGATAATAGGTCCCCAGCTAGGAAGTTGTCACCTGGCTGAGACTTCTCATGTGGATGCCAGACCACAGGGCCAGGGCCCTGCCTCGAAGCTGGCTTTCCCTTCAGATTATTCTATTTCATTGAGAGAATTCGTGAAATTCAGTTTCTTAGTGAAGCTTAAAGCGCTGCATCCCTCCTTCCAGTTGTGAACTCTGTTCTCGACTTACCCGTTCTGGCCCCAGTGTGAGAAATGTGCAAAGACTTAAGGAGCTCATAGTGGTAAAATCAGGGTAAAATTAATTGCAAAAGTGGAATTGTATGGGCTACATATCTTGTGGGAGGGGGTTGGGGCAGGGGCAGAACGCATGCATGCACACACACAACCTGGAATGGAGACAGAGCTAGAGACCCAGGGGGAGGGAGCTTAGGGGCCTCGGATGGCTCTGGCTTGGGGGAGGGGTCACTATTTGCATAACTGATTGTTGTTCCCCGGGATGGCAGTGGGGGAAGGGAGGTCAGCACAAAGACTCTTTCTGACCCTTTCTCTCTCCTCCCCTCCTCTCACACCCCCTCTCCTCCCTTCCCCTCTCCTCCTGCCAGGCCCCTCAGCCTGATCTGCACCACCTGTGCCCCTCAGGTTGGCTGATGGCACAGACTTGACCTTGCTTAAGCTCCAGTTGTAGGCAGGGCCACTGTAGCCTTTTGTGATGTCAAGATAAAGTTCAAAGAAGGCCTGTGGCTATGTGTCTCACTTGAGAAGCTGATACTTTGTAAAAACAGTTTCAGTGAGCTCTAAGTGCTTGCCCTGATCACACTTTCCACCTGGATGCTGGAGGCTTCTGGAGGGAAACTGTGGCCTGTGAGCCACATAAGGTGGTTTTCTGGGGCCTATTTCCTGGGGCTCTTGACATGATACTTGGAGATTCTCTGGAGTCTCAGTGGGCAGCTCTTGGAAATGAAAGGGAACTGGTGGCAGGAGTTTCCCTGTGGTAACATCAGTCGAATCTCAGAAGGAATCCCATGGAGATGAGGTCGAGATGCCCATGCACTTGTGTGGGCAAGATCTAGGAGTGTTTCATTCACCATGGCAGACCCTAAACACCAAGAGCTGCCTGGTGCATCACACGTTCTTGCTAAGCTAGTAAATGAATGGATGCATGCTTGCAGTGGGATCCCAAATAGGAGTTCTTTGTCATCCACCTCTGCCAAGCCTCAGTTTCCTCATCAGGAAAATGATGATGACATTTCTTGGTCAGCTGTCATGAGACTCAGCTGAGATGCTGTGTGATGATTATTCCATAATACTGAACACACTGAGCCCTCCAGTTTCTGACCAGGTCCTGACCAACATCTGGGGTCACGGGGACAGAAGCAGGCTCTGGGCTCATCTGTTGACAAGAGAAGAACTACCTGGCAGGGAGCTAGTGGAGCTGGCCTGATGGGCAGCAGGACCATAGTCCCCCAGACTGACTGGAGCTGCCTCTGGTGCCCTGTTTGGTTTGCTGCAAGACAAAGTGATCTGTTGGGACAGAGGGCTCCTACAGTTTCCCCAGGGGGATAGGATATCCTTATCCCCAAGTTTGTTCTTCTGGCTTATGATAAGGCTGTGGCCCTCCACAAAAGAAGGACTGAAACGACTTCTGAGCAAGCTCATGCTCTCATGGTCAGTTAGTGCCCCAATACCCTGCATTAGAGGTAATGGGTTGTTACTTTAGCCATGGGGACAGGGAGAAGGGATGGGGAAAGCTTGACCCACAAGGCCCAGGCCTCCTGGAGTGCTTGGTGTCTTTGAGCCACAATTTCTTCTTCTCTGAAATGGGGACAATGTCAAGATCCATCGCGGGACGGTTGGGAGTGTTTGGTGAGCACATTTCCCTCTGCTGAATTTTATTTTATTTTTTTAAATTTTTTTTTTTTTAAAGATTTATTTGTTTATTTATTTACACAAGCACTGGGTACAGTCAGAAGCACGGGAGGGTGAGAGAATGCACCAGAGCCAGAGCAGGGAGCAGAGCAGGCAGAAGGACCAAAGTACACTGCTGAGGGGAGCAGCGGGCAGCAGGAGAGGTCTGCGTGCCATGCAGGACCCTCCTCTGGTGGCCAGGGAGCAGCCGGGGATCGAACCGGCGCCGCAGAGGCTGCGGGCAGCTTCACAACCCAGTGCTCAACCACTGCGCCACCGGAGAGGCCCTCTGCTGAATTTTAGGGGTTTGTGATTGGTCATCCTGGGAAGGTTGGAAGCTTGTCTGTGGGAGGGGGCAGAGCTGGTGGTGAGGGAAGGAATTGATGACTCTGCCTTTTGGTGACTTGAGGAGAGTATCCATAACCAAGGCCATGTGTGTGAGATGAGACGACTTTCCCAGGGTGTTTGCTCTGAGGCGCCATCTTCTTGGAGTGGGCCCATGGTGAGTGGCTGTAGGAGCCAGGGCTCAGGCCTGCCAGCCACCTGGTCACTGCGCCCAGGCCCCTGTATGTGGTTCCCGTGTGTTTGTTCCTGTTCCTGCCTCTGCTGCCTCCCCCTCCCAGAAAGCTTTTTGGACGGTGTAGAACTTGCCAAGACAGGCTTCTTGCCCTGTGCCCCCGGCTCTTTGAGTCAACCCTTCTGTCAGCTTTTTTCGTGAGCTTCCTGGGTGCTGGCTGTAAGGGGAAGCATCAATAATAGCCTGTCTTTCCTGTCCAAGAAGACTTACAGTCTAGTAGGGATGATGGAATGCAAAAAATTAACGGTAACTCCAACTGTAGTGGTCTGAAATCACACACAGCCCAGAACAGGCTTATCCCAGAGCACTCGGCCAGACCCTTGGGTGTGCCACCCCTGGGTGTCAGTGGGGGTGGGGAGCTCTACCTAGCTAAGTTGCTGGGTGGCATTCCTGTTTTTGAAAACCAGCACTTTGCTGACCTGTCTAGATCCATCCAGGGTACCCCCAGAGTCCCAGATTGACTGGATTCCCTTAACCCTTTTCATTGGAATCATAGCGGGTGTTGCCTGCTTTTTATAGAAAAGGAAACTGAGGCCCTGGTAGGGAAGAGGGCTCTTCCTTGATTGATGGGAAGGGGCCCTAGAGGCTGTTGAAAATTTCCCTCCAGTCCTCAGCTGCAGGCTGGTAGGGCTCACCTTGCTCCCAAGGCCGTTGCCATTAGCAACCAACTTCCCCTGTTGGTTCTGGGGGCCCTCGAGGGGAAGAGGGAAGAAGGTAGAAGCCCCATTGTCAGCTAGTCAGGTGGCATTTTGAGTGTCTGTGTCTGTGGGTTAGTCCTGGTGACATGGGGGAGGGGGCAGTGGGGTGGGGGTGTGTGCACAGCGAGCCATCTGGTGCACACGCACGTTGGTTGGTGTGCTAGTTTTAAAATTTTATATATTTTTCTAAAAAACAATGTTTATTTTAACCCACAAAATGTGCCGCTTGGCACTAGTGCCTGTAGGCACCAAAATTCAGTTCAGTCGCTGTTTCTTTTTGGACCTGGTATGACCGACATCCTCGACGGATCAGTCTATGTGAGCAGATGATTTTATCATTATGACATACAACAGAGACTACGTAGAGTCGGGATCACTTGGCACTGTATATAGAACTATATTTGTAGTTATTCAAGAATCTTTCTCTGTTTCAAGTACACAGGTTAACTTACCCGTGATTTGAGCTGGATTTCCTTGTAAGATTGACACAAAGAAAAGTGCATTAACCACACAGTGCATGGGTCTGAAACTGGTATTTATTTCTGACTTCTCAAATGAAAAATCCTGTGACAGTATTTTTCCCTGTTTCCAATCTTCTGCTTTCTTACTTTCACTTGTAACTAGCTCACCGTGGTGTAATTTACTCTGTAACTCACATAGATAGGTATGGGGCAGGACAAGAAGAAAACTTTGTTCAATGGGGATGCACAAAAAATACGGACACTTAGAGATTTTGTTTAACATCTCTAATGTCCCAGTTTTATTGTGTGTGTTGCCAAAGCGAATGCATGATGTTGGTTTGTTGTTACTTGTCCTGAGTAATGGGGGATTATATGCAGGGACGTTCCACCTTGGGCAGAAAGATGATTCCCCCCCCCCCCTACACACAACAGAATAGAAAAAGAAGATAAGCAAGGACAGAGTAGTGGGTGGGTGGGCAGTAAGCACCAATGGAGTCAGGCCTGTCCGGGCCTAGCTGTTTTCCAGCTGTGCAGCCTTGGGTTTGGCACTTGGCCCATCTGAGCCCCTCAGTGTACCCATTCATGCAATGAGTCAAAAAAGAGAAAGTGGAGAAGAGCATCCCAGGCAGGGACAGTCTTTGAGAGGATTCTGAATGGTGTAGCTACACAGTGACGGGCGTTTCTTGGGCTTTTACTCTTTGCCAGGCCCTGGTCTAAGAGCTTTGCACTCAAGAAGCAGTTTAATTCCCATAACAAATTCTGTAAGGCAGGTATTACTCCTTTTGCAATTGAAATACGAGACCTAAGAGAAGTAAAAGAATTTTTCCAGGCTCACACAGCATGGAAGACCCAGGGTTCAAACCCTAGGACCTGGACTCCAGATACCACACAGCCACATGCCCACATGCACTCACGCAGGGCCACCTGAGTCACTGCCTTGCCTGGCAGGATCCAGGTCTGGTTGTTGGGAGGTAGATGCTCATTAACTCGTGTGTGACCCTGAGTTGGCCAGGTTGGGGGGGTTCCCCCCACCTCAGTTTCTTTATCTGTAAAATGAGAATCACCTTGTCCATGAAACGAGGAGAGGTTCTTTGCTCTGTGGCATGTGCCCAGAGATGCCTCAGGAGTGGGGTGCTCATGCCCAGCTGCAGGGGTAGAAGGTGGAAGGTATTTAGTCTGAAGGCAGGCTTTCCCATTCTCAGCCCCCACTGTCCTTGTTTTAGAGGCTGGGAGCCTGTGGGATGAGGATTACATAAAATGCCGGCAGAGTGCCCAGCACAGCACAGCCCTGGCACACGCAGAGCCCCTGTAAACAGTAGTCGTTTTCATTATTGTGTCTTATCTCGATATTGGTAATTATTACTGATGGTCCTCTCATCAGTCCTGTGGGGTGATTGTAGTCTCCTTTTATAGAAAAGGAAACTGCTTGGAGGGCGGATAATGGAGCCAAAGTCACAATAATTGGCAGACATACTGAGACTCTGAATTGGGTGTGTCTCGCTCCTGTCCCTGCACTCCTGTGTTGCATCACAGAAAGGCTCCAGCACGTCCTCCCGCGTGTTGTAAAATGAGATGTAAAGTTGACCCGGGCTTCCTCTAAGGCAGCTTTCCAACGCTTGTGGTTGTGTAAGGCGAAGCCTGCTCATGGACATGTGGTGTCCACACGGGCTTTCTCCCACTGGAATACTTGAGCTCCCCACCAGTCTGCTCTGCCCGTGATGCAATTATCCCTGGTACCGGTGGTGGGTTAATGCACCCCAAATCTCATCTGGACTCAGAACAGTTCACTCTTAATACACCGTCCCCATCTAGAGAATAGGGTTTGCCTGCAAGGTGACCCTAGGGTGTTTGTAAAAATAATTCAAGGAAAAAGTATCTGTAGCTTTGGGGTTGCTGGTGATCTTTTACTTTGACCTTTTGGTAGCCTTTTGTTGGGGATAGCATTGCTCTTCTCCCACCCCATCACCCCTGGGAAATGGTGATGGTTGGCCCTGTTGATTTGCAAACTGGATCCTGTGACTTTAATCAATTGGGTTTCTGAGCCTCAGCAACATTGGGAGGAAGACACAAGGATCCCAGCATCCCTTTATCCTGTATGACAGGTGAACAGAGAACTGGGCCCTGAACCCGCTGGCAAGTTTAAAATCTAGCCTCGCCTCACTGAGGCTGCCACCATGCTCTTTCTAATTCTTTGTTGATTTAGAAGCCTCTTCAGGATCGTGTAGTGCCTCAGGGCCACTCTTGTGTAGAGGAACTGTAATCCCTTAAATATAATAATCCCCTGCACTGGACACTTTATAGAACAGTCTCCTGTACATGAGCTTGTTGGCACCCTCCAGCAGTCCTGGGGGAGCGACAACAAGGCTTATGATCCTGTTCTGTTGATGAAAAGGCAGGTAGGTGGCTTTTGTGACTTTGCAAAGTCACACGTCCGGTATTTGATGAAGCCGCGAGTGAAAATGCAATCTGAAGGCTGGTCGTGGTGTATAGGACAGATGGCAAATGCCTGGCACGTTCGCAGACATTCCTCCCCTGCTCGTGTCAGACTTTGCAAGTTGATCACATCACTCTTTTCCTTCCCACCCTGGGTTCAGAATTATTTCCCGTGCAGCATTCTAGTCGCCCATTATCAGTCCGATAATATCTGCATGCACGATGAGTTCCTTGTCATCGGGGTCACACAGCAGGCTGGAAGTGGGCCAGTGGTGTTGTGTGAGTTTCCTGGTTGTTTGGATTTCCTGATAAGTGAAAGTTGGGTGCCTACTGTAAACGAATGAATTCCAGTTGGAAGCCCTGCACCTGTCTGACAGAGCCAGCTACCAGCTTCCAGGAAGGCCCAGAGAATGAGGTAAAGATGTGTGGTGTGTGACCGAAGGAGGGCTGCTGGGGTTGGAGCTCCAGGTGGTGAACAGAAGGGACTGGAAGGTAGGTCAAGCTAATTGCTGGAATGTGATCAGACCCTCCTAGTTGAAGGAAGCACAGATGTCTTTTTCTTTCATATAACTTGAGTTCATGTCTCACTTTGGTTTCTCTTGATGTCCAAAGGACAACTCATACCACACCTAGGGGGATCTGGAGGTGGGGAGATGGGATGCACTGGGACACCTTTGTGGGTTCCACCCATGGGAATCCCATCTCGGCCAAAGGGATACCGGGTGCTTTCTCAGCCTAGCGAGTCTGAATACGCATCCTGTTCTGGTCGTCTTTGTTCTGAGCTGGAGGCTGAGTCTGAAGTCCTTGTTCTGGTTGAACCTTGAGTTCTGTCCTGGTGTAGCTAGACCACAAGCACGAGTGGCTGCAGCACTTCTTCCCCTCAGCCTTTCCTCCACACTGAGCCACAGAAACCTGCCGCCACGGTCACCTAGCTAGTGGTGCTGTTTTTGATCGTGTAACTCTTCAAACACTAGCCGATTTCTTACTGTCAGCCTCCACGTGGATATTCTTGACCTTGATTTCAAGATATCCTTTCATCCATCCCCTTAGTTGCACATCCCTCTCATCCCCCACAGCAGTGGTCACCCCAGTGCCCCGCCTTCCTGCTCATGGGCAGGCTCCCTGGTTCATCCCCAGCCCTAAACCCATGCAACCTCTTTGGGAGGAAGTCCAGCCCACACCCTGACCTTTTCCAGGAAGCCTGCTCAGCACCTCCATTTGAGAGGACTTCTCCCCCTCCCCCTGCACCCTTGAAAGATAGATTCCAAAAAAGTCAGCTGTAATGGTTAGAGGGGGACCTTATAGGACGTAGCTTCCTTGGTTTTTAACCTTTTTTTTTTTTTAAGCAGAACAGCTCTTTCTTTAAATGAAGTCACATGTGGAAGGCCAAATAAAGAGAAAAACAAGCTGTTTACTTGTTCAAGGGGCCTGGGTGCTGACAGCCCTGTCTGCTCGGCTTCCCACCCTCCTTCCTCTGGCCCTATGAGCCCCAGGGGTGCCCCCTTTGAAGATCTCCGGTTCAAGATACCTCTGATTTAGTCCAGCTCCCAGACAGGGAGGTTGTGTCCAGGATAAGAAGATGAGTCAGCTGAAGATTCCCCAGTATGTGAGAGGTCATGGGCATCCCCAAGCCTCCCAGCCACATCCAGGCCACTTACTAGTCTATCAGCAATCTCCAGCTTTTCAGTGAGATGAATGTTCTGGCATGTCTCAGTAAAGGGTCTGCAGCCAGTTGCTTGTGGGGTTAAACAGTGTCTTTAATGTAGGGTTTCTCCAGCATTTACAGTGCATTGGGATGCAATGCAGTCTCAGAAGTGGGGTATGGTAGGGTATCAGGTGGATGAACGGTGAAAATATAGTAATTCTTGAACCCACTTGACCATGGTGAAGAATCCTAACTTTCAGAAATTCTGGGTTGTGAGTTGGTGCCCAGCTTCTTTCAAAATTATAGCAACTGTGAGTCCTGTTGGCAGCCTTAAGAACAACCCCTCTTCCTGGGCAGTAGCATACATAGCATCTCCATCCTTTCCAGCCACCCATCTGTTTTCATTCAGCACCTGTTTTGGTGTCAGGGTGAAGAACTTCTATAAACCTCTGCCTTTCTGTGTCATCAGAGGTTTTTCTTTTTTGGTGATCACCAGGTGTTCTGCTTCTTGGTTGTGACGTAACAGTCCCTTCTCCTGGGATGTTACGATAGCTTCCAGTTTTCTCATTCTAAACAACACTGTGATGAACATCCTTGTGCCTGCGTATCTGTGCACGTTTATCTGATAGTACCCTCAGACGTGGAATGGTTGGATCATATAGTATACGTAGTTTGTCTTCAAAACAAAAATCCATCAGAACTGCTGGCATATTGCTTAAGAGAGGATCTGAGTCAGTCTTCCTGGTGTTTCTGGTGAAGGTACTGATGAGCAGCATCAGAGGGCTCAACTGTAGACATGACCTGGTGAGTCAGAGAAGTACCCCTTGTCATTTCTGTGCTATCTCACCTGGTGGGCCCAACACTGCGGGGCTGGAACATGGCCCCTCCTGTCTCCTCTTACCCTCTGATGCTTGGCTCTTTGGTGGGCCCCGTGGAGACTTCTTACATATTAATTAGTTTAGATTTAGATGTTTTTTCCTGTGTAAGAGCTCAGTAATAGAGACCCATTTATCTGAATGCTTTTTACGTCCCTGAAACCTTGCATGAGAGGCACAGATTGGGCTGCAGAGACAATGGGGCATCAGGGACCTGGTTGGCAAGAAGGTTTCGCAAGAAGGTTTCTGTCGCTGCTTTTATTGCCTGGGTCTTGCCTGACTCCTAACCCGTGACTGGTGTTCTCAGAAGGGGGAGTCCCAGGGGCGGGGGGTTTGTGGACAGTTGTAGATGATGGCAGTCTTTTTCCTTTCCTCTTTCTTTTGTCCAACTAAATCATTTTGGGGAAGACTCACTGATACAGACACCAGTTAATCCTTAAACACCTGGGGGGGCACCAGCCTTAAGTTTGGCCTCTTGTATGCCCAGTAGTGAATCAGAACTTTACATGCTGCCTCAGGTGAGCCTCACGGAAACCTGGAGGGTAAATAAAACCCCCTTCCCTTCCTGCAGGAGAGATTGGAGGCTCAGAGGTGCAGTAACTTGAGCAGTGTCGCTTGGCTGTAAGGAGAGGGGTCTGTGTGCAATGGAAAGCCAGGTTTATCTGAACCCAGAGCTGTTCTTACCAAGCTTTTTTGTCCAGGAAATTTGAACATCTATAAAGTTTTGTTAGAATTAAATCAGAGTGATTTCAAGGTCTTTTGTGGGAGGTGAGTTTAGAACTATTCTTGTTATTTTTATTTTTTATTTTTTAAAAAGACTTATTTATTTATGCATACAAGAGCTGGGGTACAGGCCAGAGGTGAGGGGGGTCAGAGGATTCACCAGAGACAGAGTGGGGAGCAGAACAGACAGACTGACTGAAGTACACTGCTGACGGGAGCAGCAGGCGATAACCGTATTTAATTCTGATAACCGTATTTAACCAGTTGGAAAGCCTCCTTCTGGACCCTTCTCTATGCGTTTACAGCGTTAACACTGGCCTTGATTGAGCCTTGAAAGCCGTTTCTGTTTCAGCTGGAGGCCCCATCTTTTACCCTATCTCTTTAACTTTAACAAACTCGAATTAAATAGCCACTAACTCTCCCTTGGTAACTTTTGGTAAATCACCCATTCTAAGTATGGGATTCCTCATCTGTATACTTGGAGTAATTAATAATCTGGAGTATCACTGGATCATTGAAGATTGAGGTAACCATGTCATGGCCCAGTGTGTGGCACAGATGAAGGTTCCAGAATATTAACTAAAATCGTGCCTCGCAATGGATGTGGGAATGATATCGTTAGTACACTGCCTAACTCAGTGTTTTGTGGAGGACAGTTACGTAAATAAGCATGAATTTAAAATGAGGTATAAATACCTGCAGAGAAGTGGTAGCAGCAGTTGGAGCACTAGGCTCTAAGGGGGAGCAGTTAACCCACTGAGGCAATTAGGGAAGACTTTCTGGAGGAAGTGCCCTTGAGGAGGAGGAGGGATGGGGGCCTTAGTAATACTAATTTGTTTAGCCTTGACTTTGTGCCAGCCACTGTTCTAAGCATTCTGTAAACTCACTCATTTAACCCATACCAGTAACTGTGAGATCAGATCTAAAATTAGTTTCCCAGATGAGGAAACTGAGGCAAAGAAAGGTTAAATAACCTGCCCAGGGTCACACCACCAATGTCTGAGTCAGATTTTGTGCAAAAGCAGTTAGTGCTGTTAATAGCTGGGTTATGCAGCTCACTGAATTTCAAGGAGAATCTGGCTGGAGGAGCACAGAAGCCAGCGTGCTCTGAGGCACTGAGGCAGCTGCCTTTGGCAGATCTGGGCAGTGGCATCCAGGTTAATGGAATAATAGTTCATAACATGGCTGGATGGAGTGATTGCAGGAAGAGAAGGGAGTGCCCAGCGCCTCTAATATCTGTGGTGCTTGGGCCTTCTCCCACCCCGGTTCTGTCACTTGAGTGGGAGAGCACCCCTCCCTGGCATCCACCCTGTAGGCGCCAACTCCCAGCCTCAGCCTGCCTTCATCTTACTCAGAAGCCTATAGGCGAGCTCTGGTGCCTTTTGGTTTAGATTCTCAAAGGAGTTATTATTAGTATTTTGGTTATTGCTTTTTTTAAATTAATGTAAGACTCAAACTCCAGATTGGTGATAATGTGCATACACATGTACATACAAGCAGGTAGTGTATATGTGTGTGCATGTGTATATAAAATGTGCATACCTTCCCTGTAGGGAACCATGTTGGTGACACGACAGAGCATGTCCTCACCTCTTGTACCCGTGGCTGCCAAGGCCTTTCGACATTGTGTGTGATGCCCTCAGACTCTTGATTGCTTCACCATGTGGCACAATGGAGCCTCTGTCAACATGCCAGCTAATTAATTTTAACTTTGTAATATTGCTTCATCTCCATACACCGTTCACGTTGTCCACTGTTTCCCTGATGCGGGATCTCAGAAAGCTCTGGAAAGAAGGATGTGGATTCTGACCCTCCCTCTCAGCTCCTCCCTCCTGCCCCTACTATGGAGGTCTGAGTCTCTTTCATCTGCATTTCCCTCGAAGCCTGATTTTCCACAGCTGTTTTGGGGAGAAATGCTGGGCACTCCCTTTGGGAGAGGTCTTAATTATTAGCACTAACCTCAGTAATTTGGACTCTTCAAGGGCAGAGCTGTGTGAGTACGAGGAAAAGCTAAAATTGTAGACACTGGAAAAAAGGAAAGCTGTTTGGGTCCAGTATGGCCAAGTACACCATAGCTGCTGTTGAGAGGAGTGGCCATCTGCCTGGGCAGAAAGACAGGGTTTGTAATTAGCACATGAACTTTTGGGTGTGTGGAAGGGGCATTTCTACAGGGTTTAAAATAGTCTGTCCTTTTGGGCATTTATTTGCTTAGACCATTCCACATCATCTCCCATCCTCATTCTTCACATTTCTAATGTTAAACTCAGGCCAAGCATCATATTTGTAGGATTTACTTTTCTGTTTATTTCCCCTGCCATGAAGTTTGGTTGTGAGAAGCCTCACCCCTTACTCTGCTAAATGGAGTGCTGGGTTGAAAGACAGGTGGGAAGTTGGCCTTTCCAGGAGTCTGCCCTGGCAGGTTACCTTCTTCCCTCCAGATCTCAGTTTCTCCATCTGTAAAGTAGAGGTACTGAATTAACTGTTTGTATTCTTTCTGTTACTACCTCCTTTATAGTGAAATGCATTTGGCTCTGGAGTAGATTCAGCAAACCTTTTCTTTAAAGGGCCGGATAATAAAAGTTTTCAGCTTTGTGTCATACAGCCTCTGTCCCAGCTACTCAGCTCTGCCAATATAGCACAAAAGCAGCCATTAGACAATATAGCAATGAGTGGGTATGACTGTGTGCCAATAAAACTTTATTTGTAAGTAGAGGCGGTGGGCCAGAGTGGCCTGGAATGGCCTTAGTTTATCAATCCCAGCTCAAGCGTGTCCCTTTTGGCTGCTGTACTGTCTTATCATGTACCAGGCTAGTCAGCAGGGAAGGTCTTATTTGAACTAGGGACAACACCTATGGCCAGAACTTGCCAGGAGGCTGGCCTGTCTCCTGTGTTTCCCCTCTGGTAAATGGGGAAGAGGGCCAGAACTCTCTCGAGAGCAGATGTGCCTAGCCCTGTGCAGATCACCCCATTTTGAAGAATAGTTATAAGATTTGGTAAATCCTAGCTTAAGTCTGATGAGGAAATGCTCTACCACAATACAATATCCCTTTCTCTGTGTTCCTTGTGATATATATACCTTTACAGAGGGAGAAAGAAAAATGAAGCCCTGTTTGTTTCTTCATCTTGTAACATTTTTTAAAAAGTGACTTGTGCACAGGGTCGTTTTAGGGACAGTAATATTGTTCCCCTCTCCCCACTTCCCACCCCCCCCAACATAATTTTCTTGGTTAAGAGACTGCTTTTGAGAACTAGAGAAGATTGCGATTAGTGAAGGGGGAGGGAGTTTAAATACATCACCCCTCTTCTTTGTAACTGTCCAGTGTGGCTTCAGACGGCTGATTTGGTAGCAAGATTGAATCGGGCTACATGCTTTTCCTTCAGATGAAGAAATGTTCATTGTTCACGCTGTTGCTGAAGGCTGCGTGTGTCCCTTTGAGCAGGGGGATGGGAACATGTCCCATTTTCCAGACTGGGAAAACAAGGTAGTATGCAGTTAAGAAGCTGGCAGTTCTGAATTCAAAAATCTTGTGTAGCTGGGAAAGGGAAGTGTCTTCATTTTGTGGAAACTGAGAAGTGATTCAACAGAGGCTCCAAGGTTCAGGAGCGCTGTGCGAGAGAGGACCGCCAAGGCTGGTGCCTCCCTTCCCAGGAACGAGCTCCAGAAGGTGGAGACTCTGAGGATTATGCCCCGCCTTCTCCAAGACTCCCCTTGTAAATACACAATCTAAGTACCTGCTGGCTTTGAGACAATTCTGTCTCCCACCACCCCCACCCACCCTGTTCACTGCTCCTGGGGCGCACACAGCTCTTACAAAGGCCAGGCACTGCTGTTATCTGGGGGGGAGGCAAATGGGGGGGCCCACCAAGAAAAGAAGAACTAACCCCCAGGGCAACCCAGCATGTGGCTGAGCTGCTCTGACAAATGTTTGGACAGCTTAAGAAGATAAACTAGAACTTAAATAAATAAAACCAACTACCTGGTCTATGAAAAAAAAGCCAGATTTAGGGGCCTGCTTTTCCGGAAGCATTCAAGGCCGGGAGCTTATGCAGTGAGAGATATACCACTGGGTGTTCCTTCCTGTGGAATAACTTCCTTCCTTGGATTGCAGGAGACTGTGCCAGGGAAGGGCCACCCAGAGGAGCCAGTGGGGTGGGGCTTCCACTTGTTAGGGTCCTCACTGACCAAGTAGACTGTCACTGTTCATGGTCCTAAAGGGGCCTAAACCCAGGTACCCCTCCCTCGTTTGTTAGCCAAGTCACTCTTTCCACAAAGCAACCTCTTTTGGTCCCCACTCTTTGCCAGGCCTTTTTGAGGGGTACAAAAGGACTGCTGGTGGGGAGCGTCTGAGGAAGTTCGTTTTCACTTCAGCAGCTATTTTGTGCTGGGGATGGCCCAGGGGATAGAGTACTGCCGCCAGCCACCCAGCGCACACTTGGGGAGCTCCTGGTCCACAGCAAGGAAATGAATGAGCATTGAGAAAATATCCCTGCTAAGATATTTGTGTGGGTGTTTATTTGTGGTCTCTTCTGCTTGTCCTTGCCGTTGGAGGTAAAGACCTGGATAAAGATAATTAAGTTGCCAGACTGAGACTGAAAGATAGAAATTCTAAATTTTGCCATGAGCCACTCAAGAAACCTTTGTCAGACCTTCAACCCCTCTCTTTTCTGAGCTCTGCAATTACTATGTCCCTTCTCTCTTTCCAGAACTTCTGGTTGTACTCTCTTTTACTGAGGCAGGGGGAACTGAACCCAGGGGGAAGAGAATGACCACACCTTTCAGTCAGGGAGAATTGAAAATCAGGCCTTTTATAAGAGAGCTGGGTTTCAAGTTAAGAGGGAGAGAGGAGGAAGGGTCAGAGAGGGGTATAAGGGATGGTGGTGGTGGTGGTGGTGGGGAATTTACCGTGAATTGCAGTCTCAGTAAACATGGGTATGGTCGAAACAATAAATAAATAAAATGTCAATACTTTGTACAGAGAGGGGAAAAATGAGACCTTTTAATAATAATGCAACTTGCCCGGCAATATTGTGGTGCTGGGGACCCGAATGCCTTCAGTGTGTTCAGAAAAGCCACTTGTCTTGATTTTGGCTGTCACTTTTGCTCTCATACATTCTCTGTGGGTGTGCACGTATACTTGGGCAGCCTTGCTTGTCTCTCTGGCTGCACGGCTGTGGGGAGATCTGTGCTATGAGAACAGGCTCTGTGCCTCTGTTCGGAGGCCTCGGTCAGGTCCAGAGCCATCCTAGAGGCCTTTTGAATCCTTGCCACCTGGAGGGCCTGCTCTCTCTGGGGCAGCGTCTCTACTTATCTCACATCTGCCATCAATGTGGGGTTGAACTGAAGCTTTGGGAAGACTCTTGTCATCTTCTTAGAGTTGTTCCATTTTCTGTGTATTTCCCTTTTTCTGCTTTAAACCTCTCTGTTGAATCTCCTGAGAAGGGAGCAAAAAGCTGGAGATGAACTGTGTTGCATAAATATTTGCATCTTTGTAGTTAGGACAGGGCAAGGCTTGATTCTCTGTAGGTATTTTGTGAACTGATCTTGATAATCCTTTGTCTGGAATTGACATCTCCCATTGAGCGTAGAGGTAATTGTAAGGTTTGAGACTGAAAGTGACATGGGTTCCATGAGTGAGGGTTTGTGGAGCCTCACCCTTTGTTATCTCCAACCCTAACTAGGTACTTTTGCGCGCATTATAATCCAGGCTACAACACCGGGTGGTAGGTAGACTTGGTCACCCATTTTGCAGATGAGGAAGTTGAAACTCCAGGACTCAGTGATTTCCACAAGGGCCTGTGTCCCAAGCTGAGCTGGGATTTAAACATTTGGTCTCCAAAGCCTGTGCCTTTTCTGTGGCACCACGCTGCCTCCTAGCTTTCTTGGTTACACAAACCCAGGGAGCCAGGCAGGCCTTCTCTGATCAAAACCTTTTCTGGGCTTGCTTTTCTGGGTCACAAACACAACTGAACTGGGGCCCCTGAGCCCCTCTAGCACTATTATTTTATAACAGAGAAAGGATAGCCTGGGGAGAGAAGAGACTTAGCAAGATCACATGGTTAATTTTGTTTGGTGATTCCTTCAAGCAGTTTGTTGAGTACACACCATGTGCCAGAATTACACCCCATGGCTGGGGGGTAGAGTGTCAGACCAAAGAGACCATAATCCCTACCCTTGTGGAGCTTGAACTAGAGGTTTCCATATTCCCTTGCCATCCCCTTTCTCCCTAAGCTTCTAGACAGCATCTTCATTCTGCCACAGTCTTGGAAAATGCGTGATAATTTTAGTGTAGTATTTTGAGCTGAACACAAGGAGATAGGTGATTCAGCTGGGGGGATGACGTTATGTAATTGATTCCAAAACTAAGAGAAAAGATTCTTGGTTTGCTTATTGGCTTTAAGTGTCCAGACTTCCTGCAAGTATTTCTTGAGCATGTGTTATGTGCCGGGCACTGTTCTAGGTCCTGAGAATTCAGCCTGTGAACACAGCTCTGAAGGAGTTGGAAATTACAGTGCATTTGACTCCCCTGAAACCCGGGGGTCTTGGTTTGTCTCTGTGGTGATGACAGACCTGAACATTTCTCCAGGTAGGGGATGGGTGTTTACCAATCACTGGGGTCTGCCTCTCATCCTCCACCTGCCAGGCTGTGCTGGTAGGGGATGCGGAGACGGCAGCTTCATCTCCGGGAGTGACGAGCCTGCCTCATTCCTCGTACAAAGTCTGCTCCCCAAACCTGTTTTCAGATTCTCTGCTCCACAGAAGTGCCTTAAACCTCCAAGTTTTTACATAATGGAGCTTTTCTTACTCAGTCACCACCTGCAACTTTTGCCACAAAAACACAGTGACCTCTGCTGCCGGAAAGGGTGGGCGGAGTTTGTGACCAAGGATGTCTGGGGAAACCTGATGTCTATGAACAGTCCTCTGCGGGTCAGTGAGGGGCAGCCAGAGCATTTCCAGGCCTGCCAGGAGTCCTACCCGTCGTTTTCCCTTTTTTTCCTTTTTTTAGAGGAGAAGCTATTTTAAAATATGAAGGACATGAATGTTCCCCTTTATACTTTTTTTTTCCCCCCATCAGCATTTTATCAACTGATAACCTCTAAAGTCCCTTCTGAGCAGGACGTCTGCTTGACCGGAGCTCCCTTGCAGCCTGTCTCACCTTCAGGGCCGGCTCTCACTACCCGATGGGGCGGCATGTTTCTGTTTTAGAGGGAGAGGCTGGAAGTCTGTATGCTTGGTGTTGCCACCACCCAGTGGAGAGACTTCCTCTTTTCTTATGACAGCATTTTTTTTTTTTGGAGGGGGGGGGTTAATTATAGCAACTCATTCAAGTTCTCTGTTCTTCCCATAAAACTCATCCGCCTCCACTGATGGGTTTCCATTTAAAATAGTTCCTGTGCTGCTTCGGAAGGCTCCTCGCGTGCCTTCTGGTTTGCCAGTGTTCTTTTGAATGTGTGGCTTCCTCGACGGACCTCCAGCCCCCACTCTTTGGCCTGGCACCCTGAAAGTGTGTGGACCTGGCAAGAGGGAGAAGTGTGGCGAGGGCCGGAGACGCTCTTGAGTCAGGAGCTGGCCGTGATCCGCTTTGCTCTGTGGTAGGTATTAAGTATGTTCCCAGGCCCGTTTCCTGCTCCCAAATGCCAACATCTCTGCCTCTTAAGTGAGGTTTAGCTTAATCCTTAACCTTACCTAAATGTTACTTCCATTACTATTCAAAGCAGTGGGTAAGTGTCCCTGTGCTCTGGGAGGACGGGTGGGGATGTGGCAGCGGTGACCCCTCTGCCTGGGCTTCTCCTCCACGTGTCCTTTGCGCCCAGAGTTCTGCCCAGCTAAGATGCTGCTCCATTAATGTTAACTAGGATGTCTTTGGAGATCAGACTGGATAAGCCCCTTGGTTTCCCAAGAGAGGAAACTGAGGCCCAGAGGGTAGAATCACCCTGGGCTGGTTCTCTTGTTAATACAGTGGGTTAAATCAGACTTGGTGGCTGGATGCCAGACGTCCAGCCACCAGACTTCTTGTCTCTAGTCCTGGTGCTGTCTCTGCTCTGGATTGAGGTCCAAGCTGCAGCCCTTGAGAAGTGGTCTTTAGTGTAGCAGTTGGGGAATTATTTATGAAGTTTCCAGTTGGTCAGCACTAGTCAACAAGTACTAGGATTTGCACAGAAGCTTTGAGGTTCCCCTGGTTTTTCCCTCCACCTGAGCTGGGAGCACTGGCCAAACCTTAGGGGCACCCCTAATGAGAATCCAAGAGAGCAGAGAGCTTTCAGAGATGGCAACAGCGCACAAGGCAGGAGTGGGAGAGCGTTCAGTTGCCACATCGGGGGTGCTCCCTGAGGCAGGCCCATGCTTAGTCTCCATCTCTGTACGCTGGTTCCTGGCACATAGTGAGTGTCCAGGGAAGGTCTGCTGAATGAACCAAGAGATTGGGATCAATGAGCCCAAATAGTGGCAAAGCTTGGTGGCAGCCAGCCCACCTGGTGGGTTAAATTTGAAGAAAGGACAAGGGAAAAAAGGTACTTTTTTATCTTATAAATCATCTTAGAGCTCCTGCCCTGTGTTGGACACTGCAGCAGGGTGTGAAGATCCAGGCACAGCCCTTTTGTGGAGTAGGTTAGGGGAGGAGACACTAATACAAGAACGCCCCCTGCCTGGAGGGTGTAGGAGGGCCTCTGTAAGGACTGGTGGCCTACCTGCCTTGGCCATGGAGGGGTTCCCCTCACCTCCACCCTAGCCGCCTCTATCAGTGTCCCACATGTAATACGGTGCCAAGTGTCCAGATGCCTGTTAAGCGTGCAGCCTGGTGATAAAACCCAGCTGAAGCTACATAAGCCTTCTCCCTGGGGACAGGACCTGCCCTCACCTCCACCCCCACCTCATGGCCTTGCCTCAGCTTCTCTTTAACCTGCTGACTGCTCTGCATGCAGAAGGGCTGGGTGACCGGTGAACATGCTAATAAAAATCGTCGCTCCTCTCCAGCCTCCAGGCCGATTGTGGTACGTCTCGTTAATTACTTGGCAAAGAGAACATTAGGTCTTTAATTCCCTGGACTGGATTTCCTCCCAGGTGTCCCCCCTGCACCAGTGAGAGGTGGAGGTTGCCAGACTGGCTGGGCAGTAGAGGGGTGAGGTGGTGGGTCTGTGCAGTTGAATCTTCTCCACCTCCTCTAATAACAGTGACGGCACACTGGCAGGATACCCTCCCTGGAAAAGCCTGCCTAAGCACTTGACCATCCCCATATTGCACATCCTGCCTCCCACCTGCTCTGTAAGTAAACCCCAAGCCCTGTGTCAGCAGGGGCTGTTATCCTGGAGCTGCATGGTGGCCTCCTCCTTCTTGGGGGTACCCTGCTGTGGGAACACTGTGCTAGGCTCCCTGGGGAGACTTTTAGGTTGCTGCCTAGTCTCCTTGCTCCCTCACTGTCTTTGCTCCTCTCCCCCCTCCTCCCCACTTTGACTTTCTCTTTCCTTTCAGTGGGGGTTCAACTCCCTGGCCTGTTCTCCCTTCCCAGAGGCCTTTTCTTGGCCCTCAGGGGAAACCACATGGGCTTCCTGTTGGTCAGCTAGGAGCCTCCGCTCCCACTGGTGAGCCCCATTCCCTCCCACAGAAGATGTGGTGGGAAGTGAGGGGCTTCACCCCAGTGGTGAGCTGTGCAGGCATTTTTCTGCCTCTGTGTGGTTTTATTAAGTCTCTCCTGTCAAATCCGAGAGACCAAGGAAAGTCGTTTTAAAGATTTATTCTTGAAGGACCCCTGAACTCTGGTTGCTGAGCACAAAGGGAAGGGGCTGGAGTGGTGATGGTGGAGGGGGTAGGGGATGGGTGGAGGAAGACTTTTCCTCTGAAATGGAGAGAGGGAGCGGCCCTGGCGGTGAGGAGTGGACGGCTGCCCGCCTGCCTGCATCTCCAATGACTTGCAGATGTTTGGGGGGGGGGGTAGAGGGAGGGGAAAGCTGGCTCCCCTGAGCACCAGCGCTTGGCGTGGCTTTGACCCTTTGGAGCCAGAGCCAGCCATCACCCCGGTTTCCAGGAGCTGTGTGGGGTAGGAGGGGCCTCGAGGGGGTGGGGGCTTGCTTGGCAGCCGCGCCTATCAGACAACTGGAAAGTGCCAGTGCTTGCCTGGCCATCTGTCCCCCTCAGCCTGGCTCCTGTCCGCCTTCTGCTTACCACAGAAGGGCCCAGCAATAGTCTGCGGCGAGGGCGCAGAGCCTGGCCGGGAGGGGCAGGCAAAGTCCCATCTCGTCTTTGTTTATCTCCATCCCACTTTTCGGCTCCTGTGCTTTGGTCCAGTCGCTAGGTGCATGAAAAGTTTGCTTCGAAGCCACCACGCCATCGACCGAGGCTGTTTTGTGGAGCAGAGCGGTGGTGGGAAGGAGAGGTGGAGGTGTGCAGGGTTTTCCCTTCTACCCTGTGTCTGCTTAACTGGGGGACCGTCACCCCTCCCCCTTCCCGCCGCTCTTGTTCTTTTTTCTTGCTTTAATTTGTAAAAGCACAGCCCGAGCTGGCCAACTCTCACAATTTGGGCTCATCTGTACACCACCCTCCCTAAGCTAGTTAAAGGGTTAAAAATTATGGGGAAGTTCAGCCGGCACTTGCAAGATATGGTTGCCGTAGCAACAGGCCTTCTAATCTGGTAGGTGACCTGAGAGACTGGAGAAGATGTAGGGGTTGGTTTGGCATTTCATTATTTCATGAGGCTGCCTCTCCAGCTGGTTTCTCTGCTGAGCTTAAAGCTTGCTGTTCCTGCCACTAGAATTACTGGCACATTCCAAAACAACAGTGTTGATGGCACGAGCGTGCGTTAATGGGGGTCTGGCCAGGCAGAGTGGGCGGAGGAGAGGGAGCTGCCTTCCAGGAGCCCGAATGTGGGGCTGTGTCCCCTCACACAAAGAGGGGTGTGCTCTCTGGTTCACTTTCCTGAGTACAATAGCTGCCTTCTTCAAGCGCCACCTTGTAAGCCGAACCCTGTTTTTTATTACCCTGAGAGAGCCTTTAAGGAGGATTTTAGGAGAACTTTAGTTTGCTAACAACCTTCCTTAAATTAGGGGAAGACCTCTTTGCAGTGTGGGGAGACCCATTTCAGTATCTACACTCTTGATATACTCCTCTTCTATTTGTGTCCAGATGGATGTTGTCCAGAAATTTGGTTTAGTTCTGCACTCAGCCCTGCGTCCCATGCAGAGAGGAGCACATTCCCTGGTTTTCATTCATTCAGTCAGTAATGCTTGTCGGATGCCCCAGGAGTCAGGCCCTGCAGGGAAGGGGCTGATCATACCACTGTCCTGGACTGAGAGCCTCTTAGTTTTTGAGGAACCTTCTAACTGGCCACCTACCCCTTCCTTTTAGAGGGACTTTGTATCCATGGCAGCGAGTGGCCATTCTGCTTGGGAGGGCATGAGAGGTTCACATTTCTCACCCCATCTGTCCTGGAGGGCTCTATGGTCTCTTCCCTTTTCCTCTTGGCTGCAATTACTTGAAGTCTATGAGCTCAATGAATGGCACATGCAAAGGGTGTTTATGAAGTGCACGCGTCCCCAAGCATCATGTCCTGTGCAGAGTTCTGTTAGCACAGGCACAGGTTCAAAAGGACTTACAGTTGGTTGGCTTCCTGGGTTGCTTGCTTTTCTGGATTTCTTCCCTCTAGAGAGGTTGAATGTTCCCAGGATTTGTGAGGGAGTTTTGTGTGGCTTACGCCCTCTCCCCATCACAAGTGCGAGCAATCTCAGGAGAGATCTCTGTGTTAAGGCCCAGCTGATGATTCTGGAGGCTCATTGCTCCCATTTCATAGATGGAAGGAGCTGAGGACCAGGGAGGCACAAGGGCATGTCCACTCCCTGGGCTCAGGCCCCAGGCAAGGTCTTGCCCCAGGTCCTCTTTGGACTATCAAGCTGCACTGGGTGTGGCACGTGCATGGGAAAGTGGAATGTGGGCGCCAAGGGTGGGGGTTTAGGGAATTGAGAAGTACACCAACCATGCACAAGGCAAAGGGATGTGACCAAGAGAGTCATAGAAGTGGGATGCCTTGGCTGCAGGCTTCAGCTTTCTGGGTTCAGAGGAGCGGGTTGGGGGCATTGGGATGGCAGTGTCACTCTGCCAGTCAGCTTGGCCCAGCGCTGGGATGCTGGAGTGTGCTCTCAGGAGCGGCGTGGGCTACCACCTGCGGCCAAGGATCTGGGTCCAGCTCAGCTGCTGGTCCCCGTGTGAACCAGGCAGTCAGTCCTCTGTGTGCCTCATTTTCTCCTCTGTAAACACAGGATTCAACTGCCTTATCTTTAGTCCCTACTGTTCGTGTCTGTGGGTGGAAGGAGCATTTTGGCTGGGTCTCTGAACTGCTGGGTTTCAGACTGGCTCAGGGTTTTACCTAGCATTTATCTGGCATGGGTGTAATTTTCTCCAAACACTGGATTTCATTGAGGGTTTGTTGACTGTCACCTGCCTTGCTGTTGGACTACAGCATGGGGGGGGGGCAGGTCTGAGCATGCTGTGGGGGCCACACCTCTGAACCCCAATCCACTTTTGTCTGTCTTCCTCAGCTCCTAGGAGAAGGTGGGTCGCGAGGGACCTTGTTGAGGTTCTTCCTTAATCCTCTGTTTTAGAGTAAGAAAAAATGAGCAAGAACTTACCCCCCCATTGAAATTTCAGAGTAGTTGAATAACTTTCTCAAATTTTTGCATCATCTGCCCATTTCTGTCAGCAGAAATAATAGTAGTGAGTACAGCAGGGCCTCGAATAAATGTGGTTTAGTTGTACCGTTGATGAGAAAGAAAAAATCCTGACTGGCATTGAATAAAACATCATTCTAGGACCTGGTGTTGTGCACTTGATTTTGTTTAAAGTCGTCGTTTCCGAGAATCTCTCAGTGGCGCTGAAGTGAGCACTTAGTATCAGAACCCATCTGGGTAGATGCTGGGATGGTCCAAAGGATGGATGAGACTTACTGTGTTGCCACAGTAAGACGCAAAATGGGTGGCTCTCTACTCGAGAATGGAAAAGGGAGGAAAGCAGACGGAGATGAGAGGAAGCCTCATAGGAAGTGGAAGGGGGCCCCAGTGGAGACAACTTCAGACAGATATTGCCGCAGAATAGTTTGCTGGAAGTTCTTATGCTCCTTGGCTCACCTGGAGTTTCTTATGGAGAATAAATCTAACCATGTTTGGAAGGCTGGCTGTGTGGCTGGCTGGCTGGGTGCAGAGAGGGGGTCCGGATCCAGGCTGGGTCGATGCAAGGGTCCTTTCAGTGCCCAGTGGCATTGCAGTACTTTCCTAAGCTAGATGCATAGGCAGCAAGAGGATCCCAAAATTCATCTGGGCCCAGCCGAGTTTCTGATCATTCTCTTGGAACATATGCTGAGGTTCCTTCCTATGGACTTGGCCTGTTGGGGAACCTTGTCTTACATGAATAAACATCCCACACACTGAAGGACTAAGGAAGCATGAAGGGAGATTGTTCTGGAAGCTTAACTTATATTTAAATTATTACAGCATTTCTCCTGAGACCTGCATTTGTGGCATCTACAGTTCACAAGGGGTAGATGTCATTTATAATCTCCCTGAGCACGACTTTGGTTTTTGGCCCAAGAGGTGGGTGGGCCCTTAGTCACTGAGCTGGTGGGGAAGCCCGGTACACTGCCGTGGACTCTGCTTGTTTTGTACAGAATCTGATTTCATCCTTCCAGTAACCTTGGACATAATCACTGCGCTTTACACCAAAGAAATGTGTCTGGTACCTGCTCATTTTGAAAAATAGAAGGAAGAAAAAGTCACCCATCTTCCCATAAGCAAAACCAACTTCATGCTAACTTTTTTGAGGGGGCAGGGGGTGGAAATGCTTCCTTCCAGGCTGTTTTCTTCCTTGTTAGCCAAATATTTTTTGCAGAATCATGTTCCAGTAAGAAAATCCTCATGACAAAAAACAAAACAAAAAGCACGAACATTTAAGGAGCTGGGTAGGCTTGGTTCGAGTGGTGCATTCAGCTCTGCATCCCGACTCAGGCTTTCAGACCCAAGCAGGGCCCTTTGTGTCTAAAGTAGTAGTTGATTGGAGTGCTAATGAATCAATTAGAAAATTACTTGCTGCTGAGATCCTCAGCCAAACGAGGGTTGTGCAGTCTTAGAAAAGCATCCGAAGGCCATACGCGTATAAATCTCTCTTGGCTGTGGCCCTCGTAAATCGCGCCACAGCCTTTCTTGGACCTGTTAATCACTCGAGAAAACGGGACTGCTGCTTTGCAGGGCTGCTTGTGCTTGGCGTGGTTTCCTAGCCTGTACCTCGGTCCATTCTTCCACTGGTGAGAACGAGAAGACTGGCGTTCCTAGTGACAGCATTTGTAACCCACTTTAAAAAAGAACCATTTAGGATTATTCTCATATTCTCATGAGTCCCCTACAGAAACCCTGTGGGGAAGGACTTTTACTTTTATGCCCATTTAATGGATGGTGCTCAAAGACGGTAAGCACCCTGCTTTCTAGTCAAATGCCTAAGGAGGCATGGTTTAGCCTTCAGATTCCTAGGTCTTCAGACTGTCTAGAACGCCTTTCCAAGAACATGCCCCCAAGTGGTCTATCTTAGTGGGTTTTAATAGTGTGTGGGAAGGGGAATGAGCAGTGAGGCACAGCCAATAAGCGTAGAGATGGTAAAGGCATTTCCCATTAAGGGCCCTGGGCTGAGGTTTGGTGAGGTTCAATCTGGGCAGCAAGGGATCCTGGGTGGGCGAGGTGGAATAGGAGTGGGGGTATCTCCAGATGACCAGCAATTTGTGTTGTGCATTCCAGAACACCCGCCAGGTATTTCTGAACCTGAAGTGGATGAATCCCATCTAAGGTGGGAACCATGCATTTTAAAAAGACATCTGCAAAATAATGACTTTGATATGTTTTTCTGGCCCTTCCACACATCTGTCTTTGTTGGATACCTATCTCGTGTGACATTTCCCACCACCACCCCCGCCTCAGCTCTATTTTAGGGATATGACTACTGAGCACTAGTCCTTTACCTCTTTCCCCAAGGTGCTTCTTTAAGGTTGAATTCACAGGTGGCTCTGCACTGGACTCTTCTTTTAATTTGGTTTCATTTTGGGGAGGAATCAGTGGGTCCCCTTTTGTCCCCAGCTAGGGACCAGGGCTGCTTGTTCATGACCTTGATTTTGGCCTCTTGTCCCCAGGATATTCAGGGTGTCATGGCAGTTTTGATACTTCTGCTTCCAGTGTTGGGTCCCTAGGATACCCAGCATTTTGCTCACCCACCTAACAAACAACCGAGTGCCTGCCACCTGCCAGGCACTGTTGTAGGTGCTGGGGGTACAGCCTGAAACAATACAGATCATCGTCTTCCTGCCCCTGCGGCTCTGGCATTTTGGGAGATGGTGCAGAAATCTGCTGTAGATTTTGGATCTCAAGCTCTGATGTGGAAGGTAGAACCATCATAATTCTAATCTGTCCTTTTAGTGGTGCTTTTTAATGTTTCTAGTACTGTACCAGCTATTTTTTATTTGTCATCATGATCCAGCCTCAGAAGAACTTTGTTAAGGCAGGTATTGTCACCCCATTTCTGCATTGAGGCTGTTGAGAACACACAGTAGGTGCTCAATAAATCCTTGGGGGCCGGATGAGTATTCATACAGCTTGCAGGGTGGAGCTGGATTTCTAGCTTAGCCCAGGTTCTCAGCCCGGTGTCAGTCTGCCCCTGCTCCTTGGGACTGGCTTCATTTAGTAGACTTGGTTTGGACCCCGAGTGAGGGCCAGAGCCTAGGAAGATTGTGGTACAGGTCCTGGTGTGGTCTCTAACTACCTCCATCTGTATTAACCATCGTTGCTGCCACTCCTGCAGGATTCCTTTGTTTCTGGTGGTTTTACAGGAGTAGAAGTGAGGTTGAAAGTCCACTCACTTCCCAAGCCCTGCCTGTCCCCTGGCCTCACTGCTCCAGGCACATTGGTGTGCTGTCTGAGGTGTGCGTGTGGTTGGGAGTGAGACTGGGCTGCCTGCCTTGCTGCCCCAGGATCCCTGGTGACTGCTCCCTTAGCTGGCACAGGTAGGGTGACATGTGGAACCTCAAGCCCCTTCCATCTGCCTAGCCAGCTCCTTGGCCATGCGATGTTGACTTGGCCCCACCAAGTCTCAGGTATTGAAAATCCAAAGCAAATAAAGCCTGTCCCTGGACGGAAGCAGGTTGGCTTTCTCTTTGCAGAAGCTCAAAGTGCAACAGCTGTGTGGGTAGACAGCTCTCCGGGTGTTAACCTGCTTGGCAGGCTGTTGAAGTCAAGTTTCAGACAGACGTCAAGCAGGTGGGGGAGGCAGTTAGAAGCATGTGGCTGGCCACGGGTGTGGCGGGGGAAGGCAGGGGTCTACCTTTGCCTTTTTTCTCTGCCCTTGACCTTCAGGCTCCTTCTTGAAGTTTTTCCTTTTCTCTCCTGCTTTCTGTGGATGTTCCTGACTACCACCCACTTTCTACCTCCCTTCCCAAATGTTTGCTACATTCCCTAGCTCCTTAGACATTGCCTCAGACTCTCATTGACTATTCTCAGAGCCATCAAGTAAAGATGACCTTGTGTTGCTATGACCCAGATGGGAATGGGGACTCTGACCTGTCCCAGAGGGTGTCGGTGGAAGGTCAAGGGTGGTTGCACAGATGTCGAGGTGCAGCTGTATTATTTTGGGTCACATAACCCTGAATTGGGAATAGAGCAGAGAAGCGGGGAAGAGGTGGGTAGGTGAGCGTGTAGTTAGATGGTTGGAAAGAAGTCAGGGTATATTAGTTGACTAGGCTGCAGTGACAGATTACCATAAATGGGGATGGCTTTAAAGAACAGAAATTTATTCTCTCACAGTTCTGGGGGCTGGAAGTCTGAAGTCAGTGATCAGCAGGGCCATCCTCCCTTGAAGGGCCATCCTCCCTTGAAGGAGACCCTGTTCTGTCTGTGCCTTTCTCTTATTCTTTGGTGTAGCTTAGCATGCGCCACTCCAGCCCCTGTCATCACATAGCAGTCTCCCTCAGTGTCCGTGTGCCCAAACTTCCTTTATTATTATAAGGACACCAGCCATTGGATTAACGTGCACCCTGACCTGGCATTAGCTCATCTTAACTTGATTACGTTTGTAGAGGCGCTGTTTCCACAGAAGGCACAGCCACAGGTGCTGGGTTCCAGGACTTGCACTTATCTGTTAGGGGACACAGTTCAACATATTACACAGTGTGGGCCTTCAAAGGGAGCATCGAAATTCCTGTTTTTAAGGGGCCTTAAAGATCCTGATCTACTCTGTAATTTCAGTTGGTCCAGGTTAGGACATAGGACTCTGCCCTGTGCCAGATTCAGGGCTAAGCCTTGCAAAGAGACAGGAGACATGGCCTGGCTTTTATAGCAAGAAGTTACTTCTCTGGAAACCTGGGCTTTTTAAAGAAAGTTTCAAGTAAATGTTCATGCAAGTAATTCTGGGTGAACTTAGAAATAAATACAGGCCTTTCCTTCCTGCGCTATTAATTTTGAGGCCAACTCTATCAAGCTAGGATTTACACTTTATTTTTTTAAAGATTTTTTTTTTTCATTTATTTGTGTATACATGAGCCAGGGTGCAGGCAGAGGTGTGGGGGGTGAGAGGATTCACCAGAGACAGAGTAGGGACCAGAACAGGCAAATCTATTGAAATAACACTGCTGGGGGAAGCAGCGGGTAAGACAGGAGAGGTCTGCTGCGCCATGTGAGCCAGCTCCCTGGCCGGGGATAGAACTTGTGCCAGTGTCTGGTGATAACTTGATAGTGCTGAGATGTTAACCCCTGAGCCACCAGGAAAGCCAAGCTAGGATTTACCCTTTATTCTGAAAGGAGGGTATCCCTGTATTTGGAGATTCTATCAGGGCCTTAGCTTCTTTTCTTCAAGGGAGGATGGGATTTAATGGTGTTTGAAGCAGGCTTCTTGGTGTTGTCTGTTCCAGGCAGGGCAGGCTGGAAGCTGGGACTTTTATTGGAAAGGCAAATACTGTGTCATATCAAGGAAGATTTTTTTTTTTGTAGTGACTCCTGTGTTTTTAGTATAGATAAACATGAAAAAAGCAAGTGGGGTCAGTGTCTGATGGTTTGGGCTAGCCCTTTTCTTCCCTTAGAGAAGTTCCCCAAATGAGCAGAAAGAATTGAGTCAACTTGCCACACACGAGTATTCTTCCAGAGACTTATAATCTCCCTTCATCCAAGAGGGATTCCACACAGATGACAGGAATGGAGTAGAATGCGTTTGTAGCTGTTGGGTTGGTGAAAACCAATGTCATGTAAATAGGAAGTCTGGATTATATGTATACTCAAAATGCTAGACTGAAAACCACACACACCAAATGAAACTGACAACCGCGTGTACTTCAGAGGGAGGACTGTCTGCAGGCAGCCGGGGCGGGCTTAGGCAGAGCCGGTCGACAACCATGAGACCTTGTTCTCTTCTCCATGCCTCCTGTCTCCCCCATTCCTCTGTCCCACCCACATAAAAGAGAAAAAAAAAGTAACTAGACCTTTCCCCCAATTCTTTGCAAGGCCTTAAGCACTCTGAAGATACGGAATGTGTTGAGTCAACTGGATTTGCTGCCCTTACTGTCATTTACTCCGGGGGGCTGAGCACAATTGTATGACCCAACCACAGAGGGCCCAAGGAAGTCTCTGGAACATACTTGAATCTTCCCACTTTGTCCCTTGAATGATACCTTTCCTGGGAGTGGTTCAGCTCATCCACTCCCAGGGGCTCCTTCAAGAGCATATCTTGGGCAGAAACCAAAGTACTTATGCCGGGAATGACTGTTTCATTTACATAGGTTGTTCTCCAGGTAAGTTAGTCGTGTGTCTTGTTTCTAGAATAGCAAACATGGATGGATATATATTCATCACAAAGGTGTGTTATATATAATAAACATAAAATTCTGGCACTTTCACTATCTAAAGATTAATAGTTAATATCCTAATTTGGATCTTGTTGGTATGAGTTATTTTCTCAACATGGCCCTTAGGAGTTGTCAAGCACAGTGGGTGAGTGATCACTGTCCACTTGGCTGATTGAGCTCTGCCGTCGAGCAGAGGTACCTCCCCATATGTGCTTCCTGCCACCCTCTCTGGAGCTTCCTCCCCTTCTTGGTCTTGTAGCCTTTGCAAATACGGGACACCTTCCTTTGTTGGCTGAGTTGCATGTTCTCCTCTAACATTCTAGAACCCGTGACACGTGGCTTCCCGTCCAGGAGACTTGCTCACATACACACCTGCCTGTGGCTCTCTCCGCTCCTTACTCCAGTTGGAAACTCTTTGTAACTGATGTCACCAAGAGCCTATTCCTCTCCCCTGGGGAGAGGGGTTGGGTATAATCTTCGTTTCAAATCCTTGAGTCCCGGCTGCTTTACCAGGGATCTTGCGTGTTGAGACAAGGTTGTATGGAGCTGTGCCTCGAGTCTCGTTGGAACCATAGATCTCCACAAGACTGATGCACGAAACTAACCTGGTGCTTGTTGGTGCTCCTGCAGACTGCACTGTCACGCATGCAGGTCACTGCAGAAAGGCCGCAGGCACCCCGAAGCCTGTCCTTAGGCCCCTCGGAGGCAGACATGTCCCCCACCACTGGTGGCCACACTGTGCATGGCCTCTTGGAGGCTCTTTTGTCCGCTGTGGGCTAGTGGTGGTGGTAGCTACTGACAGTCCCGCTGTTGTTGACCATCCTTGCCATGGCCCAGAGAGGGCAGGTATCACTGGACCGGTCCACTTCACAGATGAGAATACCAAAGCTCAGAAAGGCGAAGGATGTGTGTGGGTCATGTCAAAAGAGCCAGGATTAGACTCCAGAGTGTATACCAGACACCAGGAACATAGTAGGTGCTCAGTAAATGACAATGTTAGAAGCACCAGAGGGTTAGGGCACAGTCAACCTGTTGGTGCTGGGGCCTCCCCTCCTCGACAGGTCCCCACCTGTCCTAAGTACCCTCCTGGGCAGAATCTGGGCTCCCGGAGGAACTAGCTGCAGGCGGGCGGAGGCGAGCAGCAGATCCGCCAATCCTGGGAAATGTGTAAAATCCTGTTCCTGAAAACCGGCCGGGTTCTCAAAGTGTCCCGGCTGGCGTGTTTTGCAAGTCACGAAACATGATCCATACGCTGTATTTTAGGGCTCCCCATCTGTCGGCCTTGGGGAGGGTTTTACTCAAGAGCGTGCCAGCTTGGGGGTAGGGGGAATCTGAGGGAAGGTGGGCGAGGAGAACCTGTGGCGACAGGGTGGATCCTGCTCCTATCAGGTTGGGGGGCAGGAGCATAGGTAGGCACCCTAGGGGGGGTGTCTGTCAGCAACACCCCAGGTCCTTTTTCCATGACTTCACTCAATTTTTAGACAAATCTCACTTTTTAGTTAAGCAAACTGAGCTACAGGGAGGGTCACTTCCTTGTCCAAGACTTCAAGGCAGCAGTGTGACCGAGCTGAGATTTGCACTTGGATCTTTGACTCTGCAGCCTGGCCTCATGTTACCTGCGTTTTGCTGTTGTAGGTGGCGCAGGACAATGTGTGGGAAAGGGGAAGGTGGGGAGTCAGGGGGTCAGCGTGTTCTCAGGCCCACTTTGCACGGAGCATGCCAACCTGCCCTGGCTGCCCACCCCTCTGGCCTGGCTCCCTGATGGTAAAGGAAGAACGCTCAGAGGGCTATCGATCTGCCCATCTCCTTGAGGGAGGGCCCCTGCACATTCAAGACTTTCTTTTTAAAAATGCATTAACTTGACCGTAAGCAGGCCGGCCCTAGTTTAAAAATAAATAATAAAAATAAGACAAGAAGCAAAACAAATGGGAGTGAGAGCAAAACCTTAGAAAAACTTGAGGAAGATCCTTTTTGAGGTCTGTGCCCCTTCCATGCCAGGATGCTGGGCCTGAGTTCTGGAGCTGGCTATCCCACTCATGGCTTGTCTGTGCTGGGAAAGCCGTACCCAAACCCAGAGGCTTCAGGAAACCCCTCTGGGGCTGGGACTGGGATATCAGAAGCTTTACACAGGGTGTGGCAATGATCAATCCTGTTTGAAAGCCTGCCTTGCCTGCAGACTGGAGCAATTTGATCTCCCTCTGCCCTCTCTGGGCTTCTCAGAAGTGTCTTTGCACAGGCTGTTCCTCTGCCTGGAAGGGGCGGCCCTCCCTTTCCTTTCCCCCTGGTCTCCAGGGCAGTGCCTACCCGTCTGTCATATCTCCACCTAAAGGACCCTTCCTGACCTCTGAGTGGGTCAGGCCTCCTGTTACCTGCTCTTACTCCAGTGTAATGAAATAATTAAAAAAAAATTTATTTTTTTTATTTATGCATACAAGAACTGGGGTACAGGCCAGAGGTGGGGATTCACCAGAGACAGAGTGGAGAGCAGAATAGGCAGAACCTCTGAAATTCACTGCTGAGGGGAGCAGCAGGCCAGACAGGAGAGGTCTGCTGCACCATGTGGGTAGCTCCCTGGCCAGCCAGGGATCAAACTCATGCTTCAGAGGCTGCAGATAGCTTCATAGTGCTGTGCTTAACCCCTTGTGCCAAGAGGGAGGCCCCTAATTAAAAAAATTTACAATCTTTAGCAATTGGAAGTGGTGGTGGGGGGGATGCAGGAAAGCAGGGACTGATCTGTCCTGTTTACTAAGTAGTTATTACTCGGCACAGGGTAGTAAATCCTCATGGAATGGATGGATGGCAGGCAACATTTATTTTGTTTGGCCGAGGATGGAAGGAATAAACATTGCAGTCCAAATTCAGTGCAGTTTCTAATGTTTCCAGGGGTACAGACCCACTGTGGGGCCAGGCTGTGATTTCAGAGTTGAGTCCCTGACACGTGACAGGGGAGACATCTGTCAGTGGTCCAGTGGGTCAGGATGTAGCACCCCAGATGGACTTGGCCAAGATCACGCATGCAATCTCTGAAGATCTTTGTGTGGACCCCAGCTGAATTACTAAAGATAATCACGCCAGGTGCCTGCTCCATATAGGGTTTCACTCGGGGGCTCAGTGAGCTTGGCTTCTTGCTTCAGAACACAGCGGAGGCAGGGTCAGAACATCTTTCTGATTCCTTAGCCTGGTGCCTCTCAGTGAGTGGAGAGGTGTTGGTGACAGCCTGGGTTCTTGGATTGGCTCTGAGGGGACCCCAGTGTCCTGCTAGTCAATGAAGTGGCAGCCACGGTCAGAGCGGCTGCTGCTCCCATCTGGGCGGATGGGACTGGTGCTTCACGGAAACCCCCTTACCTCCTCCTCCTGGTTTCACCTCCATTTTCTGTGTCTTCCCTCCCCACCTCTGAGAGAGAGTCCCAGAAATTCCTCTCTCCCCTTATCAATTGGCATTTCCTTGGGAAACCACTGGGGATCCGGGGAAGGTACTGAGGGTGATGAAGCAGAATTTGCACCATTCCGAGAGTAACTTTCCATCATTTGTAGCTAAAAATAAAAGGTGGCACTTGCTCCTTGCTGCGGGTAGGCTTGCTTTTGGGATTTTATAGGAGCACCTTGCCCCTTTGTCCCTCCCTTGTCCCTCCCTTCCCACTGCTCCCTGCAGTTCTGGGATCCCCACAGTTTGGGGACATGGGTGGGCTGGATGCTGCTCCTCCCCTCCCCCCACCAATGCAGAACGCCAGTGGTGCGCTGGCACAGTGGTGCACACAGGGACGCCAACTCCCTTTGCAAATATTTCTGTGGCTAAAAGAGACAAGCCACCTTTAGAGGACTTTCTTTGTGCAGCCTGTTTCTTTTTGATAACTGGAATGCACAGAGGCAAGGGAGATAAATTGATTTGTTCAATTAATTTCGTAAATATTGACCAAGTAGAAATTTTATGCCAGTCACATGTCAGGGACCTGAGGGTTTACCAACACCAGGAGACACCGTCTCTTCTTTGAAGGTGCTTGTCCTCCAGGTGGGGGAAGAAAAATGTTAAGACGACTAGAGCAGGGTTCTTCTCCCCACGCTACCTTTCTTCCAGAGTTAGTTTATGATGTCTTCCTGAATGGGGCGCTAAGTCCTGAATTGATTGTACACCTTGCCTTTTCCTTAGGCACCTGCAGTTCCCTTTCCCCCCTCCCCAATAATGTTTAACATTTTTTTGAGTGCTTGCTATGTACTAGGGCTAAGTACCCCATTAGTGCTTACATGACCCTGTGAAGTAATTACTGCTATCGTCCTTATTCTCTGGTTATGAAACTGAGGCCCAGAAAGGTTAATTAATGTGCTCAAGATCACACAGCTAAAATGTTGCAAAGTCTGGATTCAAATGTTAGCAGATTCATTCTAGAGCTCCCTCTCCTAACCACTAGCTGAATAGACATGTCTGTACTGAGAATATGGTTTGTTAAGCACCTACTATATGTTCAGCATCTTAAATAGGTGCTTTTTTTTTAAAAAAAAAAAACTTTCATTATGTTTTCCATCTGATCTTTAATATTCCTAGTAGTCCTGTGGGATAAGACTGACAGTGTCCTCTCTCCCCATTTGTGATTGTAATCCAAGGTCTCTGTAGAGGGCACTGTACTTCAGAGGCAGGCGTTAAACCGTGTTCTTTTATCCAGAACTAGAGAGAGAAGGCCCCTGAAAATGTAAACTGAAAAGTACCCTGTGAAATGAAGATGTGGGAAGAAGGGTGTGAGCGTCTAAGACCAGCTTGTAGCTTGGCCCCCATGCATCATATTTGGGGATTTCTTACATCGTTGTCACAGTCTGGTTTCAGGTACCGGTGAAAAATTATGGTAATTAAAATGTAATTTGGAATCCCCTGTTGGTTCACAGCAGCTGGTCCAGATGTAGGAGGCTGGGGCTGTCCATGCTGCAACAAGCTAAGGCTTGTTAGGGGTGTCACTTTGGTCTGCCCTTTGTGTTGCTGGGGAGAAGGGTGGGGGCAAGAGATACAGGAGCTATTTTTACAGTGTTCACGTCATGTTCAGCTTTACTGGATGTTTGTGGTCGGGTCCCTGTTTAGCCTCAGCTGGGAGGAGAGAACTCCCTTTGCTGCCTGGCCTGTATGGAAACTCAAGCTCATAACCCTTGGGTATATATTTCTCTGAAGGTGGAGGGACCAAAGTGACATTGCTTTTGCCCTGGGTAGTTTAGAATTGTCTTCGCAGGGCTTAAAATTTGCAGGGCTCTTCGGAATCTTTCATGGGCAGGAATTGGGGGCTGAGGGGGTAGGGGTGTGTGTGCAGCATAGATGAAAACCCATGTGCTCATTCACACCTTGTTTTTTCAACAGATGGATTTTCGGTTTGAGATACAGGCTAGATCTCTTTCTAGGTACTTGTGAAGTGAAGTTGAGTCAAGTATTATTCCTCAAGGATTTGATTATCTGGTTGGGGAAAAGGGAAAGTAAGCATTCGGCTTACCATGTATAAGGCATCCATGTGTGGCCGGCTCTGCTGGAGGTACTGGGGACCCAGTGCTGTCATGGTGGGGGTTCAGGGGCTGTGTCAACACAGAAAAGGGGCATCCGGGTCAGTCATGTCGGGTGATTAGAAGTGACTTCCTGGAGGAGGTGATGATGGGTTCCCGGAGTTGGCTTAATGAATTGGGGGACAAGAGGTTTTGTGTATGTTCTTTTGGTTTATTTGCTATTGAGCTTTATTTGTATGCATGCATGATATGGGGGGTTATGGTCATTATATCTTCTTTTATTGCTCAGTTGAGGTCCTGGGATTTTATTTTAATTCTCAGAGGGCTTGCTGTCTTTAAAAAGTTTCAGAAAAAAAATGCTTATTGTCAGCCAAGCTCTTGTTGCTTCAGAGGCCAGAGATTGGAGGTCAACTTGGGTCACACAAATGCCTGCTCTAGAAGTCCCTGCCTCTCCTAGCCTCTTAGCACTTCTGCACCGCTCCCTCTTAAAAGGGCAGAAGAGAGTGGGTTATTGTGCACCAGGGGTTAAAAAAGCCAGCTCCCCGAAGCTTGGGTCCAGGCCTGGCTATTATACTGGGCCTGAAGTATGTATGACGGGGTTGAGTGTGTGTGATGGGGTCGGGCATGGGTCCTGTCTGCTTGTCCTGTTGATTGAGGCATATGGCCTGGGGTGAAGGAGGCGCTGGCAGATTCTGCAGTGAGCACCAGCTGTGGCCTTGGTGACTGCTACAATGTGGACAGCCGAGTGCTTTGCCCAGGGCAGCCCAGTGTGTTGTGACCGCCTGGGAGCAGGGGCTCACATCTGGCGTTGTAGAGGGTGGGCCCAGTGCACTTCCCACTTCCACTTTTCCCATGCATTCGTTCATCTGGCACGGGTTCTGCCGGCATAATATCTTTCTTTTGCTGCACCCTGGGCAGGGTGTCAGTCCTCGAAAGGGGCCAGCCCCGGTGGTGTGTGCCCTCAGAGACCCTCAGCATATAGTCGGACTGTCCCCACTATTCCTGTGAGCCATGTGCTGACGCTGCTGCATGCCAGACCCTGTCCTTGGTGTGGGATTATTTGCAGTTAGTATTCCAAATGTCAAGTTCCCCTTGACTTGAGCTGAGCAGACGAAACAAAATGGCAGACAGATTAGAGGGACTTGAGAAGCCTTTTAGGATTCGAAAACCTTACTTTGTTGACTTTGAAAAGCTGTTGAACTGGGCCAATCTGTGGCAGCTGGGGGTTAGGGGACATCCCTGGGTTTTGGAGGCTCCTGCTTGGACTTGCTCTTCCCCACTACCCCCTTCAGGTGCATGGGACTGAGGGTGCCCATTGAGCTCCGGCAGGAACTGAATCCAGTTCCTTCTCGTGTGTTGTAATAACAGGGGTGTAGGAGGTGAAGAGTTAGGACCTGCAAGGGTTACAGGAAGGGTTTGGGTGGGTTCTCCAAGGTGAGGGGCCATGTCAGTCAATGTTTATTTAATCTAGAGTTGTGTTTGCCCTGCCTACTACAAATACCTGGGAGGTAAGTGGCCTACTGTGTTATAGTCCCTCTGACTGCATGGTGAGAGACTTAAAAAGTTAGCACTTGCCAAAGGTGCAATAGTGCCTGCTAGAACCTAGAGTGTCAATGCTGGAAGAGCTGTAGAGATGGTCCCGTTCTCTTCTTTCTGCAGTGATAGCTGAAGCTCAGAGAGGTTAAGTAATCTGTGCAAAGCCACACAGGAAGCAATGAAGGTGGAATTTGAGTATGACTCTTTGGCTCCAGGGCCTATACTTGTCCCATGACATCACATGAGCTCCTGTTTGGAACCCTCCCTATTGTAAGAGTCATGTCTCCTTCCATCCCCCCAAATGCTTCCTTTTCCTGCTTGGATTCCCCAGGAATCCTCCTGAGGTGCTGCCACATCCCGTCTAGGAGTAGTAAAAGCTGAAAAAGTCTTTGTAAGGACCCAGCCCCCTGCTACTTCTCTGTCACCTATCAGGGGACAGAGTGCTGGTCTTCCAGGATCGCACTTACCCTCCTGACTCCTAAGGGGACAGGTCCATCGGGATCTCAGGAAGGGCTCGTTGAATTGAGGCATGTGGACCCAGGGGAGGCAGACTTGAAATGGTGGGAAGCTTTGCAGTGTGTGGCAGGCAGGCCCAGGACCCTTGATCTCGAACCCTAGCCTTAAATCTGCCTCTGTCTCCTGCAGTCTTTAGCAGCCACTGAGGGCTGAGGGCATAAAGGTTCTTGACACGGCCCGCAGTCTCCTGGGCCCAGTCTTGAAGGCAGTTTTTACCTTTCTCTCCTTCCTCTCTGCACACTTATTCACAAGTGCCTTTTGTTCCCAGGAAGCACAGCTTTCTCAATCCCCATTCTAGAAATATTGCTGGAATGTAATAAATCTGATTGTGTTTATGTTGAAGAAATGAAACGCATTGCTGCGTGGGGAGGAATGCAATAGTGGTCTTGAAAGGGGCCGTGTTTACGACAACAGTTTTGCACATGTGGCTTTATTTTTGAAAGCATGGTACTTCCCCCCTCCTGCTAGGACTCTGGTAATAAGAGCTGTCTCCTGTGTCTGGGTATTGGACAAAGAGCGGGTAGAGCTGGCCGAGGCCCTCACATCTGTGGCCGTCACCTTCTCACTTCTGAGAGTCCAGCGTCTGTGTGCCCTGTCATTTCTCGGGGAGTACAGCTTTTACGCGCACCGCACCTCTGGGCTGGCTGAGTCAGAGCTGATTAGTGAATCCTCTCGCTCCCTTTTCCAGGTTGATAACAACAGGATGGAATTTAATAGGCATAAATGTAAAATCCTGTATGTGGGTTAAACACAAAAAAGCCACAACCCAACTTCACAGGCACAGGATGAAGAAGCTTCATTGAAACAGCAAGTGAGCAAGTGATCCTGGAATTTACCTGCTGTAGGTTCTGAGTGCCGGCAGCTGGCCATCACCGAAAGAGGCTTGCTGAACAAGTCTCATGTCCAAAAGGAGAAAGATGTTGTTGTTGTTAATAATTCATAATAAGAGCTAGGTGCTTCACAGGCATTATCATGCCATCCTTAAAGTCATCCCTTGAGCTAGGTCAGAGGCTTCTTTTTTGGAAAAAGAGACCCGACTTGACAGGTTAAGTGACATGCCTGATGTTAACACTGCAAGAGAATAGCAGAACCAGCTGGAACCCAGGCCCACCTCAGAACCTGCACCACCTGGAGTGAAGCAGAAGGCCTGGAGGTGGTGGAGATTCGGAGTAAAGTAACACTGAAGGAAGTGAGAGCATTTAACTGGAAGGTAGTTTTAATAGCATCTGACTTTTATGTGGTCCTCGATATATGACATTCTCAACAGTTCATACACGGTGACTCCATTGTTGTGTCTGCTTTACAGAGGGGGAAACTGAGGTACAGAGGGGCTAAGTCAGTTGCCCAAGGTGGCATGGCTTGTATGTGGATTCAAAACCAGATAGCATGGCTTGGGCTGGTTCATTTCTAGGCTATGCATCCTTGAAGAGAAAGACTTGTGGTTGGGGTGTTGGGGTGGGGAGAGAGCTGACTGTGCACTTGGCCCTTTGAGGTGGCCCGTGGGCAGGGGGCTGACTGTTATTTGGGTCTGGGGTAGAACCACAACCTGGGAGAGACTTCCTCCTAAATCCACACACCAGGTGGCCATGGAGTAGCTCCTTCAGGGAGGTGGTGAGCTCCCCGCTGCCACTCCTGGTGACTGCCCTCGCCTGCGGGATGCCTGTAGAGGCAGGAGGGTGGAAGAGGCCACCTGGCGTGGGTGTGAGAAGCCCCCAGGGCTTGTCCGTGTTGCTGGCAGGCTCTCAGCCCTTTGTTGAGGACAACCCAGCTTTCCTGGCACATCCCCAATCCCAGGCAGTGGTATGTCCCCATGGACCACTGGAGGGGAAGTGACCGGCGTCCGCCGGGTCCAGCCTGCCCTATTAGGAAACCCTGGCTGTCAGGCCCAGCAGAACTGCTGACGGAGGCACCAGGAACAATGCTGCGTGGGAGGAGGCGTGTGTTTGCTCGCCTCCTGACCCGAGTGCCAGCAGTGACACACTTTATTTGTCCCTTCTCGTCTCCTGTGAACACTCAGCCTGACTGTGATGTCTTGGACTCCCACTCAGGGTCTCATCCCATGCAGCTTGGTCTGGAGGGCCGGGGTGCTGGTCAGCCAATTCTGGTCCTCTCCTGATATCAGGGCAGCTGGGGGCATCCTTGAGGCTTATTTAACTTTCCCAGAACTCTTACCAAGGAGACCTGGGAACCTGTCACCTCCTTACCTCAGGTCGGGGGATGGAACACTGAAAGGTGAAGGGACTTCTTAGTAGCCACATATCCAGGTATGGCTGAAACTATAATCAAGTCCTAATGACTTGAAATGGGGCACTGGAGCTTTTGAGAACATTTTTTCCAGACCTTTAATTTCTTTAGACTAGGAAATTAGGTGCAGATTTGCAGCTTGACTTGGCCAAGGCATCTCAGGTCATCAGTGGCAGAGCCAGGAATAGAGCCCAGGTCTCCTGACTCCATTTATTTTGCTCCCTAACCCACTGCCTCCTCCTCCACTTTGGTTTCCTTGCATCTCACTTCTGTTGCTGCTTGACCTCTAGGGCTAACGTATTAGCAGTGATTGCCACACAGGTTTCCTTTCGCTTGCTCTTCCCACTGCCTTGGCTGACATGTTCTGATTATCCCAGTTGTCATTTCCTTTGCCTCCCAGGTTTGCAGCTGGAACTTAGCTGAGTAGAACGAGTACGCTTAGTGCCACATCTTTGGGATCCCATCCCAGCTCTTGCACTTGTGAGCTGTGTGACCTTGGGCAAGTCACTTAACCTTTCTGAACCCTGGTTCTCATCTGGTAGATAAGATGATTTGAACTAGATAACTTTCAGTAACCTTCCAGCTCTGCAGGTCTGTGATGATTTTCATGAAAGCCAGTGAGACCCGCATGGGTATGTGGTTGGAGTCTCAGGAAGGACAGAACTAGCAGGAGAAAGCCCCTGCTGGGGAAACAGGAACTAGAACTGCTTGGAGAGTTCTGAGCTCCCCCAGAGGACTGTTATCTATTGGGGTACTGACAGGTGATTGAAGAAAGGATCTCCACCATCCTTGGCCCCTTCTCTGCCTCATCTTTTCTCTCTGTATCCATGATGAAAGCATAGATGCCTCTCATCCTTGGTGGTGTTCCCCCAGGGCAGAGAGGTTGCTGATGAGGGCTGGCTAGCTGATTGGCATGATCTTGGGGCACAGGTGACAGCCGGGCAGTGGCAGGTGCTAAATCTTGCAGCCTCTCCCCTGGAGTGGATGCCACTGGATTTAGTTGTGAGTAGCACTCAAGCCCTGTTATTAGGCTTGAGAGACCCCACTCCACTTAGATCACAGGTGTGGGCTGGAGGGAGGGGCGGCGGAGCTAAACCAGACGTCTTGGGCTTTTTGTCACTGTGTTCATCATGCCATCCTGTGGGTTGTTCATTCTTTGGTTTTGCCTTGGCTGTGAAGTTGTACTATTTTCTGAACTAATCCTGTTTCATGTAACCTGAACCCAAGTATCTGGACACGAGGGCTAGCTTTTTTCTCCTCTTCCTTAACGAAGGAGAGCCTAGCCTGCAGCATCTGGAAGTGATTCGACATCTGGGTTTGTGTGTGCATGCGCACACTTTTGAAATGTAATGTGCTTTTACCCACAAAACCTGCCTTTGTCCAGCCAGGCTTTTACCTGTGCTGCTTTCTATTGAGATGACTTTCCTTATGGGGTTTAGTTTATTGGGACATGTGCTTATGTGTGTTCACATTTATAAATCTTTAGTTCTACTTGGAATGAGGAAATCTTCAAGGGATTGCTGTATATAATAGCATTTGCATTGATGGATATTGATGTATTTTTCTTTGCTAAGTTTAATAAGCCATTTAACAATGCCTTCAGTGAATGTAATTAGCTGTTTCCTCATTATTCCCAGACTCTGCCTTAACAGGGATCACAGGACCCCTATCCCCACCACGAGTGTGACAACCCCCAACCTCACCATCGGGTACGCCGTAGAGGTGCGGGGTTCAATGTAGCCTGTGCTGGCCATCTGTGCCGGTGCCTCTTCACTGTCTGGCTTCAATCTGGGTGGGAACCAGTCAGGGGCTTGGGGGGCTGATAGCTTCTTCAGATTTAGGAATGTTTTGACTGCACTAGGTTGGAGCTGTTGCTTGTATTGAGATTTGGACTGTGTCAGCAGATGGAAGCTGTGTCCTCACCTTGGGGGTGACTGGCAGGGAGTGCTGAGTACCTCTCTTCAAATCTGGTGGAGAATGGCCAGAGAGGCGGTGAGATGACCGATGGCAGAAGAGAGGCTCCGCCATGAACAAGGGGTCGCCCTTGCTCCTTTTTTCCCCAAGGGACTACTGGTCAGATGATTTATAGTAACCTTTCAAGCTCAGTAGCAGGAAGATTTGGTAACAAGGGAGACAGACAAGAATGAATAGTTGGCCTTGGAGATGTGTGAGGCTGGGCTGAAAAGATTCCTGCCTTGCACTGTAACTTTTCTCTGAGCTGCAGGTTAAGGTGGGGCTGCAGATATGGTGGGATGGCGGGCACCTCCCTCCTGGCCACCATCCATCCTCATTGGCCTGGCACCGGTGCCCCTTGGGGGAAGTCCTCCCTCTGTGGTGGCAGCAGTAACATTTATTGATTTTTACTTTTTTCTATTGACAGTGGAGTTGGCCCAGGGCTCCCTCTGGCTCGAGTCTGATGGCGAGCTCAGCAGTGAGAGCCCTGGAGAACAGTTTCCTGTGTGTTTGCAGACCTGCCCTCTCTGCTTTGGGGGCTGCCTCTGGGGGCATTGATGCAGATCTGTTTCTGCCTTTGACTCAAGACTCTGGATTTGTACACACGCACACATGCACACACACACATGCACACTAGGGGATGTGTGTGTGGTATCTGCACCAGGATGCTGTAGCCATTGAGCGAGGCCACGTGATGCATCAGTGTGCCAGGGCAGCAGGTGTAAACCTGAATTGTTTGCATGTTGAGGGGACTCCCCTGAGCTTACGGATCATTTGACCAAAATCCACCTGAAAAGTATCCAGAGTATCCAGGGTTCCTCTCTACTGCTCAGCCCAGCTCTGGAGCCTAACATGAATTGTGGGGTGAGGACTGCCAACCAGCTCCCTCCCTCCCCCCAGTTCTCTGGGAGGGGTGCAGCTGGGGCACCTGTTTTATGTAGAGCATTTGCTGCCATGGCATCCAGATTCCTAAGAAGCTGGGGGCTCCTGGCTTGGGATTGTGTCTTGGAACAGTTGGTGGGGAGCTGGGTCCCTGAATTAGGTATGGAAAGTGTTTGCTTCTGGCACACCCCTTGTAGAGCCTGTGGTTTCCTTGTAGTCTGAGCATAGGGGACCTGGTGGGGTTGAGAGCCCCAGCCTGGCCAGCCGTCCCACCACCTCCAAACCTCAGTATGATTGTGCGGGAGGCCCAGGCTGTCATGTGTAGTAATCCTTGCTCTGTGGCAGGGCATGTTCTTTGGAGGGAGAAAGGAAGCAGTTCTGCCCCTGATCCAGCATGCCTTTAAAAATGCACCTTGATTTAAGATTCAGCTTTTTGCAGCATATTTTAAAATGTCAGAAAGATAAATATGCAGCCTTCTTAATGTGTCTGCCTTGAAGATCCTTTTAAAAAAAAATCTATCATTCATCCTCAGGGTCACAGGCTCTTTCAAACCCACCCCTCCCCCAACCCCTCCCTTGCCTGGGATGGTGTGTCCGTTTCTCTTCCACAAACAGGTTTTCGGTGGGGACTGGAGATCAGGTTCCAACTCCCTTTCTTCCAGAAGTCCAGGAGTTGGTTTTTCAGCTTTGAGCCTGGTTAAGCCATACAAAGAGTTTCCAAAATATTTTTTTGAACTTTACTGTTGGACCTGCAAAACAGGCACTGACTTCTAGCTGCTTCCATTAGGGGACTCTCCTCACTTCCCAAGAACCCACCAGGCAGAGGATCAAAAGGTAAAAAAGGCATGTCCCAGCCCCTACCCTTGCAGGTGGACAGGCACCGCTCCCATGGCTTCCTGTTCCCATCCAACTGAGAGGAAACTGGGCCTGGTGCGAGTGGCGCCCTATTCCTGCCTTTGACCAGCGCTTCATTTCTAAGATCAGGCATCCTCTAAGCTCAGTTTAAGATTCTAGAAGGAGGTTGGGCCAGAGGTGAGGGAGATGCCATGGTATGTGTGTGTATTTAAGTAAGATAGACAGAGAGAGAGAGACTCAGTCTATGAGGTTTATATCCTCTTATCATTGTGTTACCCAGCTGTTGATTTTTCTCCCAGAAGGAATGGGAAGAACCCCAGGGTTTTCCAGGATGTAAGTGAGGATGTCAGGACCTAGCCTGTGCTCATGCCCCCCCCCCCCAACCCCCACCTCCATGTGCTGCTCATAGAGCACAGGGTCGAGGTGGGGAAGGTGGCATCTACCTGCCTGGGATCTGTCAACCTGGCTATGAGTTCATGATGGCTGTGGAGTAGAACGTGGAGACTCACTGGTGAAAGCCCCCATTTTCCCTCCCAATTCTGTAGTCACTCTTCTTACCCCCAAAACCACTTTGAGGATCATAACATTTATCATGAGCTTTATTGTGGGAGACTCTTCTTCATGTTTAAAAATAAACGCTGGCTTACAGAACTATATTTGGTATATGGAAGTCGTTAGCATATAAATGTGCTTAAAGGACAACTGCTTTATTTAAGATGCAGAGTGAGCCCCAGCCAGCAGGGGCTTGGACAGGGTGGGGTTGTGGAAGGGACCCCAGGTCTGCCTTGCTCTGAACAGTTAGTTGCATTATAGCCTTCAGTCCTGTTGAATCTGTCATCCTTTCCCCGGAGACAATCGCAAAACAGGATAACCAGTACTTAAAAATTTATAGAAAATGTTTCTTATCACAACGTCATAATTGTTATGACTCAGAAAAGTAGAATTGCCATTCCGTTCTGCCTGTCTGCCCTCACTTTTGTTGCCTACCGAGTCCCCAGCAGCAGCTGCAGAATCAGAGAGAGAGAGAGAGAGAGAGAGAGATGGATCCAGGGCAATGCCTTATTTATGTTAACGACTACATTTGACTTGAAAATTCTGTCCCCTGAGCCTTGAGGTCAGCACATTACAGAGTGATTGATGGCTGTCAGGAGCGGGAGGGCGGCAGATTGTAGAGAGGGAAGTGGACAGATGATGCCATGGCTTTTGGGGGCTTAGTAGAACCCAGGCCTTGAAAAGGAACTCAATGGAAAACAAAAGCAGATGGGAACTCTGCTCTGGCCCCTGCCTTTTCCTCCCTTTTCTGTTGAACACCAGGAAGTGGGAGGGCACCCCACTCCATCGACACACCCATAGTTGTACTACTGTCTGGTGTAATGCTGGGGTAAGATTCTAGAAAGGTCAGGCCCGGGATGATGCACCCCAAATCCCAAGGGCCTGAGATGCTTCTTACACCACGAGGCTCTTCCTCTGCCTGTTCTTGAAAGCACCGCAGACATCTGGGGCATCCCTCACCTTCTTGGCCCCGCTTCCTAACTCCCAAAATCAAACTGGGAGGAGCAGCTCTCTGACCAGTCAGTCCCACTTTATGATCTGGGGTACTTCGGATTATGTTTCCAGAAGGCTTTCTGGCTAATCCTTGTGTATTTTTGCTGGTGGAAACAAATGGTATCAGACCCACAGGCCTGTTTACAGATGGGGAGACACGGGAGTGATGGAGGAGCTTTGAATTTTAAACATTAGCTAATGAAATTGCAGACAGGGGGCACTGGGTGGAACGGCCTGGGTATTCCCATGGAACATTTATTAGCCATGAGGGAGAAGCAGGCCAGGCTCTCTCATGTGCTCCACAAACATTTAGGGGAGCCCCTTCGTGGTGCCAGGAATTGCCAGGTGCTACATAAAGTCAGAGCTCTGAGTCCTTCCCTGGGGTTTCCCTACCTGGGTCATTTGAGAGTAAACATGGGCTCTGCAGGAGTAGGGGGCCAGAAGATCAAGCATTTTCTGCAGGAAGGAGGGCTAGTCTGCTACCTCAGTTATCGGAGAGAGGAAGGGGCCTGATCTGGCTAGAAAAGAGAAGGTACTCAGGAGAGCATTCCAGGTCCTTGCTGGTGGGACAGGCTACCGGAGGGTTGGGAGGCGAGATAGGGTAGGTGTCTCTTCCACCTTGGAATCAGACTGCCTTGAGCTCAGGCAGCATCTGGAACTTAAGCAGGATGGGGGTTGGGGGCTGGAATCCTCATTTCCCCTCCTCTGCCTCCCCCTCTCATTGCTGCTCCTGTGCAGTTGTGTCAGAGACAGGAATGGCAGTTCATTCATCCGCTAATTGTTTTGATAAGAGACTCTAATTATCCACTGTGATCATCAGATTACCCTGAGCTCCAGGAGGGAGATTTGAGAGTTTGAGCTACTGCAGCAGCCCAGCAGCCTGACTCTGCTGAAAGGGACCCAATGAAAGCACCCAGCCCCACTGTGCTGGGTTTCTGGGTGCCCAGGATGTGGAGGCGTCCCAGACAGCTGAGGGAGGGGTAGGGGGCCTGGAAATCCACTCGAAAATGCAACCCTTTTAATCAAGCAGGGTTTCCCCTGCGATCATATCTGCCAGTGTGTTAAGACTACAGGTAGGAGGTTTGGTTCCAGGGATTTCAGAATAAGTTGAGGAATGCGGGTTGGGGGGGGGACGGACCAGAAAGAATCAGGAACACCTCTGCTGTATTGACATCAGCAGTCAAGACAAATGCAAATGCCTTTTGGCCTGTTTAAATTCTCCTTACATGTGATTTGGGGACAAAGAGAGCAGTAGGCAAAAAAACAACCAGGAAGGCAGATTATAAATTAATCCAATAATTGGATCCCCCAGCAGAGGTAATGGGGAATGATGGCTTTGTAATTGATCTGATATGGACTTTTACATCAGTGGGAGTTACAAAATAAGGGAGCCTCTCATCTTGGGAGGAGGAGGGAGGGGACCGGGTATGCTGCGTCTCTAAAGACCAGGAAAGATTGGGAAAGATTGGTGTGTGGGCTTGTGACCTTTCCCCCTGCAGGACTTATCAGGAGAGGATCCTACTCCCAGCTCCTGTGTCCTTCATTCAGGCACCGTCTGTATATCCCAGGGGAGCTGCTGAGCCTGGAGGTGCTTGAGCTAGAGAAGCAGGACCCTGTCCTGTCTTCTCCCTGTGAGATCTGAGGCTCTTGGAGAAAAGGGTAGGGGGGGCTTTGGGGTGCGGCTGGATTTGGAGGAATGGGCAGGGTGTGGCTGTGCAGGTTTAGTGAGGTCTGAGACACTTGGCTGCTTGTGCTAGTGTCTGGAGCTCTCTCTTCCCATTGATAAAACAGAATTGCAGTTGCATCGGTGCTCGCTGGGCTCCCTTTTGGCTGCATTCTCTTCAGCTTTCTTTTTTCCCGAACCCCCTTCTCTCACCAAAGCAGAAAGCCAGAGGGCTTGAGTTCAGCTCTCTGTAGCTCCCAGTGTGACTGTTCTGATGGACTTTCTTGCCTCCTGGGAGAGTGGGCTGACTCCCCGCCCCACTTGCTCTCATCGTCATCACATTTGGGGCTCAGCTAGCTGGGAAGTTTGGCAACACGTCAGGCCATATATCTTGCAAACTGCCCTCCAGAAACGACCTCGTTTAGCAGATTTACTGACGTATTGGGCCTGCCTGTTCTCGGGGGCCAGCATCCTAAATCACGGCAGGTCCACTGGACTTGGAAGCCTCCACGCAGAACTTTTCAAAAAATTTCAGGCAGGATATATCACTGCCCCATTAACTCCCTGCCATTAATCTACTTCTGCTAAAAACCTGGAGTTTTCCCAAAAGGACTCAAATGTGGTGAAAAACGGACCCATTTTGTGAATTCTGTAAATCAGGCCCATTTCTTCCTCTCCCAGCTGGCCTGCCTGGATCGCCGTGGTGACGGCATGCCATGTGGCTGTCAGGATTTCAGGGGCATGTTCCAGGGGTGGACATCAGCCTTCAGGGGTTGCTGCTGACCTGTGGGGTCACCAGCTTGCAGTGTTCTCTGGGGTGGGGATCAGGCTGTCATCAGGAATGGTCACTGATTGCAGTGGGCCCCTGGTGGCCCAGAGACTGAGCTGAGCCATGGTCCTGGTGAGGAAAGGGGACCGTGCCAAGGACCATGCGGAGGGGGCAGATCCCTTCCCTGATTTATTGAGGGCCTTTGTCCATAGTCCTGAAGAGTGTTGAGAGTCCCTCCCCACTTCTGGTTTTGTGAGGTGGGGCTGTGGAACCCACAAACCCGGGTTTGAACTCCAACTTTCTTGGTCAATGACCTCAAGAATTCAGGAGCTTTTAAAAAAGGAAAGATGTGGCTTAGAAGAGTGGGGGACAAGGATGAACAAAAGGAAGAACGAGAAGGAATAGCTGTGGTCTCCAGGAGCTATGGTCTCGGGGAAGCAAATCTGCTTTGTCCCTGCCTTGCGTCTCCTCTGTTCTGCATCTGTAAAATGGGATAAAGTGCGTTCTGCAGGCATGCTTGAGGATTAAATGAGCTAATTCTTGTGAAATGCTTAGGATAATACCTGGCACAACCTGGCTTTGTAGAAATGATCCTTAGCAAATCTTAAGGGGGGTACATAGACATATCTGCTGTACCCCACTTGTTCAGCAGAAAAAGTTCAGAGTTGGCTAGTCTTCACAGGTCAGGACCTTCCTCCAGCCTTCACGGTCAGTCCTTTTCATGTCCGGAAAAGGTGAGAATTCCATGAATTCAGCGCACATCTCAGCTGTTACTAGAATCCAGACCCAGCTTTTCCCCCAACTACCCACGCCTCTACAGGCCGTCTCCCTGCCAGAAGGCAGACAGCGTGGCAGGTGAGCCCAAGAGCAGCCTGCCTGTTGGGACAGGGTCTGGCGAGCAGGCCAGGGCAGGAGGCTGGAGCACCACCTTCCCAGGGAAGATGGGGAGCCTCATTCCAGCGGGACCTTGGCACCCTGCCCTACTGGAGGAACTGGTTTCCAGGGCTGGAGTCCAGCCCCACCTGCAGGAAGGGTTCTGGGGCTGGGGGTATGGATCTCGTGTTTTCTGGAGTTTATTTTTTTCCTCCCCTTCTGGCAAAAGTTCCTGCTATCTGTGTGTCTCCTGGTCTTTTACAAACCTAATTAAGCCCTAGAGGCAGAGTTTTAGGGCCTAGATTATTTTTTTCCTTTCCCAACTGAAGAATAGCTTTAGGTGCTTTAGGAGCTTAATTGACTTGCTCAGGGGCAAGCCTTGGTTCCCAGGGCTGAGGTGTACCTCTCTTCTGTCACCCAACCCCCTGCCATCCCCCCAAGTCCTGATATTGAAATGTCCCTGCCTTCTTGTCCTGGGAGCCTGGATTCTCCTAAGTTCCTTAAAGATCATGGGCCAGGGTTCAGTGAAAGTCATTATTTATCAGTGTTGTCCCAGAAGGCAGGGTCCTGTCTGTTTTCATTCCCAGCCCCTCCATTAGGGTGCCTGGTACAGTTTTGGAGGAAGCCTGCCATTGTTTAAGGGTGCCAACCCTGTGCCAGGCACTTTATTGGACTTTCAAAGCTGCCTGGTAATGCTAATTGACTTGACACTTGAAGCACAAGTATGTTGTTGATTTTGGCTGAACATGGCTTAGTTCACTCGTGTGTGGAGGTCGGGGGAGTGCAGGGGGAAGCTCGCTGACTTATTTTTGGAGACCATGGCTGTTCCTTCTTGTACCAACTCTCACCCATCCTAGAGGGAAGGACTTGGCATGTCTCCTCTTTGCCCCCTGCGTTCCTGCTTGACCTGGCCTGGCCATTATTTTGGTTTTTGATAGGTGCCATCTTGAATTTACTTAATGACATCTGCATTATTGGGTGGCAGTGATAAGAATGAGCTACACGGTGGGTCCTTGAGGGGCTTGCCTCTTGGTTCGGGGGCAGAAGCTTAGTGGTGGGAATCGAGAAGCCTGGCCATTGTCCCTGCCAACTACTGGCCGCGGCTGCTCCTACACACGCTCATCAATCCGCTGAAGCTTTCTGCTTCCCCCATGCCGCACAGCTGCTCTGGCAGTGCTGCAGTGTGCCTTTTAAGACCGCAAATCCATGCGATTCTTTAATTCTCATCAACACTGTTTACTACCCCATTACTGCCCGAAACTGTCCCAACAGTCAAAAGGGACACAGAAGGACAGAGACTTGTAACCAGAACCTTCTTGTGTGGTGAGCTCATAAATTTGGAAATCAGGGCCATGCCTGTGGCGCTGCTTCCCTCTCCTTTCCCCACCTACAATCTTGGATGTCGAGTAGACCTACCAACTTTCCAGGCCAGATGGAGCTTTGGAAGGGGCAGGGTAGAGCAGTTTGCATTCCATCTTTTCCAACCTCTTTCCCACCAGCTTTCTGTTTTTATCTCTAAGCAATGCATAAAACATTAGGGCTTTATTCTCTCCTTGCTTACCCAACCCCCTTTCCTTATAAGCTAAGGGACAGACACCCTCCCCCTCACTTCCCCTGGACACTGCCTCTCACTGGCATTTTCACCCACCCAGACGGACTTCAGTCCCCTCTTCTTCATCCTGCCTTGATGATCACAACACATAGTAGACACTCAAGTATGTCTGAGTGGATGAGTGATGACAGTCTGCCATGCTCAGAGGGCTTATCACGTGCACATGAGTGGGCTGAGTTGGTGCACATCTTCAACATTTACACAGCAGCTCCCTAGTTTAGCATCGACACCCCCCACCCCTCCAATTTCAGGGGAGGAGGAAGGTGGGGCTTGGGCAGGAGAAGGCCTTCCTAAGGCCCTGACCTGAGAGTTGCATTACCTGTTGGTGCAGATTCATCCGGAAGAGCCTGTGCAGTGTTTGTGGAATATTTAGGTTATGTAGTGAGAGCCATCAGGACGAGGTGATGGCCTCATATGCGTTCTTGGTTTCTCATCTGGACACTGGCATGAGTGGAAATTGCTACCAGAATTCTCTTTCTGAAATGCCACTCTGACTGCCACACCAGTGACTATACTTCTTGAGGAATCTTTCCTCTTCTTTAGGTTGAAACCCAAGCTCCTTAGCTGGACCTCCAAGGCCCCTTGGGCTCAGCACCCTTGACCACAGCATTTCTTGTCTCTCTGGCATGAGCAGAAGGGTTCCCTGAATGTGCCACACTGCCTATCCCACTGTGCCTTGGCATATGCAGCCCCCTCCACCCAGGATGCCTGTTGACCCTTGTGCATGCTTAGTGAGTTTCCCTTTACGACTGAGTTCCAGTTCTTTCCCCACCATTCAGTAGTCTTTCCTGCCTCCTAGAGGTAGGGTAAACTGCACCTTTCCTCATTCATTTCCAAGATTCATTGGTTGAATGCCTCCAGTCATGCCAGGCCTGGTGCTAGTTGCTACTTACCCAGACAGCCCCTGGAGCTCACGCCTCTGGATTGAAGATATTTATCTGCTTGTCTCCCCCGCCCAGTTTCCTTGAAGTCAGGGCCTGTCTGTGTCTCTGCCCCAATTTCCTAGCACCTGGATGATGCTCAAGATCCTGACTGCCTGCCCAGTGCCTTGGGTATTCACGTAAGGCCTGTTTGGTGTAACCTTTGTCTTGGCTTCTTTGAAGCCCTGCCTCCCTCTTACTGGTTGCACGGTGTGTGTGTGTGTGTGTGTGTGTGTGTGTGTGTGTGTGTGTGTGTGTGTTGAGGGGAGGGGGATGGCATTTCTCATCTCAGAAATTGGCTTTTCTTCCACATAACTTTTGCTTGGAGCTTTTGCCCCAGATGTGGCTGGTATTTGTGAACCTCGGTTGGGACTGAAGCCCTGGGGCACATCTGATTTACCTCTTAAGTCTCCCACCAGCCTGGGGCGAAGCAGGTACCAGTGGATGGTGGATGGAAGAAAGCAGCAAGCTGCTTCCTGTTCTTGCATTGTGGGAGGGTCTGGGGGTTGAGGGAGCCCTTCTTCTTATGTCAAAACCTGAAAAATGGCAAAGTCAGGCCAGACAGTGCGGTCGACACCAGCCTCCCCTGGTCTAGTCTTTGTGGTTGGCTGCTCCTTAGACCTCTCTCAGACCACCTGCCTCCTTCAAAGAGAAGGGGCAAACAAAAGAACAATAAAAACACCGGAAACATCATGTCTTAGCTGCTTTTTCTTTTTCTTTCTTTAGGACCCCTTTTTACAACCTAATAAATTGATGCAGAACCTGCTTTTGGCCATTTTTCCTGGAGGTGGTCATTGTCCCTTTGGAGAACTGGCGCCTGCCTGGAGGGTTGATCATTAACAAATTCTGGGAGGGTCTGGGTGGTAAAACAATATCGCAGAGAGTGGGCTTGTTTTTGTTGGGGTGAGGGGGTTGCATTTAAGAGCCTGCCCGATTGCTGGGCTAAAGGTGGGCCCTGAGTGTGTGAGAGGGTTTAGCAAGAAGCTGAGCCATGCAGCAGTGCCCGCCACTCAGTAGTCCCATGGCTACTGCTTATGACTTTGGAAGCTCCCCAATTAGAGGGAAGTCCTCAGGGGTTACCCTTACCTTGGTTTCCGCCTCCTGTTGCTCTGACAGAAGTACACGTGTGAGTACTTACATTGAGCCAAGTGTAGACTTGACTGGGAGCGACAGTGGTGCTTTGCAGTCCCCTTCCTTGATGAGCTTCTGATGGGGGCACCTGGGACCTAGCTGTAATCTAGTTTTCTGACCTGGGCTTGGGTCCAGCTCGTCCTTTATAAGCTGTGTGAGAAGGAAATCGGCTCATCTCCAAGCCTCAGTTTTCCCTGCTGGAGGTTAAGGTTAGAGTCTCTGTGTTTGCAGGTTGCTGTGAGGGTTACAAAGAATGCGTGCAGAAGCACCTGGCACATCCTCAGTGCTCGGTGATGCTTGGTCCCCTGCCCTTGTCTGTTGAATGTGGTCTGCGGCAGCCAGTGTGGCACCCTAGAATGGGAAGGATGCAGCCACCGAAGCGCAGTGTTTCCAAGGCTTGGCTTATTTGCTCAGCTCTAAGATGGAAGTATCCACCCATCGGTTGCTGAGAAGAGAGAACAAAGTCATGGGGGCATGGTGCCAGGTACATACTGGGGCCGGACACCTTCTTCTTTCCATCGCTCATTCAGTAAGTTTTCAGGGTGCTTTAACTGATGTAGGTCATGCTGGTGCAAATAGTAAAACAGTCGAGCAAACCTTTGCAGTGGGAGAGCAGAGGAGGGCGGAAGATTCCTGGCTCAGGGCTCTAGAGAGGCTTCGGGGAGGTGGTATCACCCCTCCATCCAAGGGAGACCTGGGGGAGAAGGCTGGGACAATCCCTGCCAGCAGGCCTGTTCCTTTAAGCCTGTGTTCCCAGCTTTTCCACTTGGAGGTGAGACTCTGCAGCGAGCTGTTTGGAAAGCCTTATTCTCCCCACCCCCCTTCAAACTCTGGGGGTGTGAAGATGAACTGGTGTAACTATAGCTTGGTGTTTTGGTGTCTGTGAGAAAAGCAGAATTGGCTCAAGCTGCTTTCTCAGTTAAGGGGATTTAGGGGAAAAAAAATTTAATCCAACCCTGGTGATCAATCTGACACCTTCCCTTTGAGCCCCAGATGGCTGATTGGGGCGGAAAGTTGGCCACTGCTGCTGTTGGGGAATGGAATGGTATATCTATCTCCATATATTGGAAGTACGGCTCTCTTTACACGCATGCACATTATATATAAAGCCCGCCTGCCTGGTTTAGGTTTTTGGAGGATATTTAAATATTCCCAGAAGGTTCCTGTTGGTTAAATGTCATTCTTGGAGGTGTCATGTTAACAGGGCTTGAAACCAGGTGTGTCTGCCATGGTTCAGAGTCTCCCCCATCCCTCCTTCCCTGGATGAAGTCTCAGGTCTGGAGGTGAGGTAGGTGGCTTGGGAAGAGAATGGAGACAGGCCCCCCCCCCCCCCCGCACTACCCCCTTCAGTGTGGCAATCCTTTTCTCTTACAGACAGCTTTGGGGAAGGTTTGGAAAGGAAAGCATCCACTCTACCATTATCCTGTCCCGCTTTCTAGACTCTGACAAGGTGCTGTCCGGGTCTGCTCATGTGTTTGTGGTCTGATGCTTTTTCTTTTGATAAGCGTATTTCCACTTACTCCTAATTATCCTTTAATGGCTGTATAGGTTTTATTTAAGCATTCCCCTGTTAGTGGCTATTCCTTCCTGCTCTCCCCACCCAATCACTGTACTTAACACTGCAGTGAACATCTTTGCATTTCATCTTGGATGATTTTCCTGGAATAAAGTGAAAGGAAGTGAAATTACTAGGTCGGAGAGTATGGACCTTGCCATTCATAATCTTTACATCATTTTGCCAAATTATTTTGAAAAGGGATATCTTGATTTATACAGATGGCTGGAATAGATAGGTGGGTATTCTAGCAGTGTCTTGTGCTGAGGGGTCATTACACTTTTTTTGAGGAAGCTCTTTTTTTGCAATAGATATAAAATGTTCTAGCCCTGCCTTAATTTTTTTGCTTGTACCAACCACTAAATCTAAGTGCTCTGTGCTTCTTGTCGTGCCAAGTGGAGTGTGCCAACTCCAGGGACCCAGGGCCACCTGGGAGGGAGGAGAAACGGGCGGCTGGTGGGGATAAAGGTAGACTAGGTGTGAGCCTGTGCTGCTGTGTGCAGTGTGAGGTACAGGTGCTCTCAAAGGTTAAGAAGAGGAAGTTGTGTGGCCTGCAGGGTCTTGGCCTTGAGGAATTGGCACCACAGTGCCTGCTCAGTACAAGAAGGCTCTAGTAGTACCATTTTGTTCAATAGTGTTTATGGGGCCTCCTGGGCACCAAGCTCAGTGGGGACAGGGAGATGGATAAGAGCCAGCCGTCTCTCCAGGCAGACAGAATCACACAGGGAATTTCTATGTGATGTGACAGATGGCTGGAGAGGGTGCCATGGATGATCAGGGCCAGAGTGACAAGCTCCGCCGTTCTTTTGTTCTTAGGATTTTCGAGTCTCTGCTCCCTTTCCTGTTCACCAGTGGCTTCCTTTACCTGCAAGCAAGGCGAGCTAGGAGAATCAACAAGTCTTCCCTTCTTGTCCAGTGCTTGAACTCAGGTGGCTTTTGACTCATGGAATTTCTATGCTGGGAAGGGACATTGGAAGCCAGCACCCCTGTCCCTCCTGGGGTACAGCCGGCGCCTGGTGCTTTGTACTGAACTAGGCAGCTCACTTCATAGACTAAAGAAATACTTGAGGTCATAGACTATTTGTCCTGGAAAGCAATGTTAGCCCTCTCCGTCTAATAATCTGTTAGCAAATCTTTTTCATTTTTTGAGGACTTGCTGTGTGTCGGGTGGGGAGTCCCACTGCCCCACCGGGGCTGGTGAAGCTGCACTCGCAGGTCTGGGCACTTCCACATCATAGCTGGTGCCCCATTGTGTCCTGTGGAAAGCTGCTTATTTGCTCCTCCTTGTGAATCTGTGGAGTGGAGGAATCCTTTTGCTCTTCCTGCTTCTCAGAGTTTGTGTTATGTGGAAGGTCCTCAAGACTATATTTTCCCATGTGTCATTCATTCACTCTTGGTTGGTGTGATTGTCACTGTGTGGTGGCCCTCCCCCACCCCAGCAGAGACTCCAGTAACCCTGCCTCCCCTTGGGGACTGGGTCTAGGGTTACATGTTGGGGGCCGGTGCCCTTTGGGCACAAGGGAAGAGCCCTAGGATAAGAGGGCAAACCTGGGTGTTGGTCCCAACTCTGTTACTTAATAATGGAGTGACTCGCCCTCCCACCCTCCCTGTTCCCTGCCCTCCATTTTCCATTTTAACCACCCTGATACCTTTAGGTTTAAAAGTGAATATCCCAGGTGTCATGCTTACCTGCCGTGAGGCTGGTTTGGGGAAAGCTCAGCTATCCTGACCCTAAGTAGCATGCTTGAGACCTCTGCACAGAGGTGGTGGGCAACCTGCGGCCATGGTGGGAGGGGTACTCCAGGCTCCAGCACTTCGGTCCAAGACCTGGACTTGACCATTGATGTCAGAAAACACAGGCACGTGGCTGGCTTTGATGTGGTCATCTCCCTTCCCCCCAAGTTCCTGGCTGGGGAACAGGGAAGCCCTGAGGCCTTAGAGAATGCAGAACCCCCAGACTGCCCAGGAGAGGGATCACAGGACTGTGCTCCCAGCTGCCTTCCATTGTGTAGCCGCAGCCAAGCCCCCTCCCCCAGGTCCTCCTTTTGAGAATAAACATATCAACAGGATTGATTACCCCATGGGTCCCTGGGCAGCTGGCTCTGGCCTGCATCTGGAGCCGATTTCTCTGCTGTCACACACTCATTGTCTTGGATTGTTCACTTCCACAAATCAGAGGTTGGCTTCACCGCCCTAACCCTACCACGACCCCCAGATGCCTGTTTGTTGGTCAAATGAACACTTCCTGCTCAATGAAAAAAAGCCTGAAGCACACGTGGGCAGCCCTTGAATCTGCCCCTTCCCTGCTCCACACCAACAGGATGCTCCCTTCCCCGCCCCTCCCCAGCCTCCTGCCCAGGCCTGCCTTTCTGAAGTGGATTCAAAGTGGAGGAGACATTTCTAGGAAGCTGGACCAATCACCCCCACACTGGAGGGGGAGTTTGGCAGGGAGGAAACTCTCAGGGGCTGCAGCGGGGCTGTGTCCTGTGGCCTCTGCCTCCCAGGTGGTACCAGCAGGTCATGAGCCTGGCACATCCCCGCCTGGCAGGCGTGAGAGCTAGTCTCCTGAGCACTGGTCTCTGGGCCTGTGACAGTAAGATGGGGGACAGTAACCTTAAGGGCAGGGAGAGGGTCACCTCTTCCCTTGGACCCCGAGAGGTGGTATGAAGGAGCAAACAAAACTGGTTCCCTGGGCCTCTGTGAAATCCTGCCTGTTCTTCAAGGTTGGTGGGAGCTTCACCCTCCTGGCAAAAGGAAGCCCCCTCTGACCACTCACCCCAAACAATCGGCCTTGTCTTTGAAATACTACAAAGCACAGAGCGTGCTGCGACAGGAGCCCTTCTTCCTGTGGGTGGGAGCTGTGCTGCGCACGGACGAGAATGGGCCCATCGGCCCAGAGTGCTGGAGGGAGGCAGAGGTGGCTTCAGCTAGCACAGGTGTGAGGGCCTCTGTGGGGGATGCCCGGTCAGGGGGCCTAGCTGCAGGAGATGTCAGAGACACCACAGTCCTGTGGGTGTGGACACAGCGCAGAGCTTACGGGGCTGAGTAATACAAAAACTGTTTCTGCCTTCTTCCCTTTTTTGTATCATGATGATAATTTGACAGGTTTTCTAGCTGAAGAACTTGGAAGTCGGCCCTTCCACGATGTATAGGGTATGGCAGGGGAGGGGTGGACGGAAGGACTGCTGGTCAGTGCAGTGGGGCTGCTCTCCTGAGCCCACAGGCTTGCTGCTCCTTTCCTGAGCCAGCGCCATGGTGGTGGTGATGTGGTGACGTGGTAATGGGCAGGGGCCAGGATGTCTTACCCTGTGGGCCTCTGTCCAGCTCATTTGCTGCTGATGAGGGGGACTTGATTTGGGGATTTTGTTGGCATGGTCTGTTAGAGTTTTCTAAGCTCCTTCATGTCCCTCCACTGTTCTCTGTGAGCCCTTCACTGTCCTGAGATTTGAGCAGGGTGGTTGTCCTCTCTCGGGCCCAGAAGTCCCCCCAACCCCCCTGTCTGGAAACCTGGCAGAACCTGGGTCCGGTTGTAATGGGGCTCACGCTGCCTCACTGCTTTCTAACTTTTGTTCCAAGGCAGAGAGCACTGGTGCCTCTGCCCTTCGCTGGGGTGTTTTCAGCTGCAGGCCTTAAGTGGTCCTCACTCCAAACCCTTGGTGGGTTTCTACCTGAGCCCAGGCCACTCAAGGCCAGACTGTAACTCTGCTGCCCCCTTCTGGGATGACTCTCTCTTCCCATGCCTTGTCCCCACCTTGCTTATCCTTCAAAGGCTTCCCTGTGGCAGGAGCAGAGAGAGGTCTGTCACTGGTGGGAGTCAGTGAAGTAGAGCCAAGCATGCGTGGCTTGGGAGCCATCCAATCCACTGCTTGAGAGCCCTCGAGAGAGGAGGGTGGGGACCTGTTCTCCTTCCATGTGCCATTAACCCTCAGTGCAGCGAGCACTGGCTCTGACCTTACAGGCACCCAGACTCCAAGGCAGGTGGCCCCTCACCTTCTGTCACTTTGTCCCATGAAGTGGAGTTTCCCCCTGCCTGTCACATGTGTTGGAAGCATTTCAGCTATTTGACAGGCCAGCCAGTGAAAAAGCTTCAAGGGGAAACACCTCCCCGCCCAGGAACAAAAGCAGCAAAGCCAGAACCCTAGGCCCTCTGGCTCCCATTGCAGGTTGTGCCCACCCAGCGCCGCTTTTCCACTTAGCTCTTGTTCTCCCCGTGGTCTGGACTCATACTCTGCAGATTGCATCAGGGAGCCACTTACCCCAATTAAAACAGCCAGGGTGGGGGCTGGAGAAAATGGACTGGGGTGTGCTGGGAATGTTTTAGCTAATGCAGGGAGTGCTTTTGAAAAGGCAGGTAGAAAACTTTATTCTCTTGTAGATCAATTAAATACCCTTCTTAAAATTAACCCCTGGGAAGGTGTGATAGTGGGCTCTGTTTTCCTGTGTCTATATCCTCCTCTGTACACCGCCCCTCCCCCATAGTGAAGACATACTCTCAGTGCCTTTAGAAATTTCTATGAAAGGTGACCAAGTGTTTTCAAAAGAGCTCCCCCTCTGTGATAAATGCCAGGTAGTGACTGAGCCTGCAGCCCCCCGGGGAGCGAGAAGAAAGCCTGGCTGAGAGTTTGAAGAACCCTCCCAGAGAGGGTGGAGGCTGGCTGTGCCTCCCTGAGGTCTCCGCGGCCTGACCGGCTGGCAGCAGCAGGCACTGAGATGGGCATCTTGTCAGAGCCGGGCAGATGGTGTTCACCTGCTCGGGACACGCTCCCTGGTGCTGGGGCCCTTGGAGTTGTCGGGATAATAACGGACAGCTGCCAGCTCTGGGCCCGAGTGCGGGCATTCAAAGGCTTGGAAGTGTGCAGGAGCAGGAGCAGGAGCTGAGGCCTCCCCACCCGCCAAGTCTCGCCTTTTGTTTTGAGATTTGTGCCCCCTCCCTGCCCGCATCAACATCCGAGCAACAAGAGCACTTTAATAGAGGACAGTTCTGTTTTGGAAACGACAAGAAAGCGCCTTGTCGAGTGTGACCTGGCCTCGCCTTTGTCCTGCCTTCCCCCTCTTTGTGTGCTCCCGCAGTGGGTTTTGTTCTGAGGGGCAAAGGAGTTGGACATGGATTTGGTGTGTTCCTGGGGTGTTCTTTCTTTTCCCTTTTTTTTTTTTTTTTTTGTGGCAGCATCTAAAGCTTTTAGTTATTTCTGAGTACAGGACATTTGGGGAGTTAGGGATTTTCGGGGCCACTCCAGGCAGGGTCTTTGAGTTATGTGTGGTGTCAGGAACAGTGAATGGCAAAGAAGCTCTGGCTGCTTGGCATCTTCTGCACTCACTTTATACATGCGTAAGGGCAGAGAATTTCTCACAGAGCAGCCGGCCTTGAATCCTGATGGGAATGTCTCCCAGGCCAACAGACTGCTGCAGGGCTGGCTGTTTGCGGACTCGGGCTTGGTCTGGAGGCTGCTTCCTTCCTTGTTCTGTTACTTGGTCCTGGCTGGCATCTACACTGAGTAACGCTGACTTGAGCTGGCTTGTTGCAGCATCGTCAGCTCTCATTAGGCGATTGCAGTATTGCGTCTTGTTTGGGGGCGGCTCGGTTTGATGGGGTCTGATAGAAATTTTATAACCTCCCTCAAGGCAGAGCTCATGCCTCACTCCTTCCGGCCAAGACCTGAAGACAAGTTTGCCAGGCAAATGAGTGGTGTTAATAAGATGTGGGGAGATTAGGAAAGCTGCTTGTGGTAATCCTGCACTGCTGGGAGGCCCTGTGCTCTGGTTACTTATACGCCTTGCGTGTGCGTGACAAATGGGACCTGCTTAGTTACTCGAGGTGCAGTCTCTGTGTGCCTCGTATATATCTCATCAAAAGCAAGCTATAACTTTGTGACAGTGGCAAGTCAGACCAGGTGTTCATCTCATATTCCTAGTATTCCCAGCCTGGGCGATCTCTGTACAAGCTGCTGGCAGAGAGATTCCTTTTCTATAGGTGTTCTTAATTTTTCAGAACCCACTTGGGAATGGGTCCCTGCCTTCTTGACTGGTGGCCTGTCCTATTCTGTTATTTTAATTATGGGCATATCTTGTGAGGGCCTTGGGGGCTGTTGAGGCTGGGGGTATGCTTTAAGACATAATTTATTCTACAAACCCTAGGGATTCAAAGATAAATTAAAACAAGGCCACTGCCCTCAAGGATCCCACTCTCTGGTGAAACCAGACAAAGCGTTAAGCACACCAAAGTGATATAGGTTCAACGCAAGGCCCAGACCAGAGAAGAGGGGAGAGCTTGGCTCTCCAGAGCCAGGAGACATGGAAAGGTGGGTATGTGGACATGATGTTAGAGCAGAAGGGCCCCCTGAGGTAGCAGGACTTGTTGGAGCCTGGGCTTCATCCTGGGGATAGGGAGTGGCTGGAACCCTATCTGAGTCTTCATTATGTCACCTTTCGACTCCCAGGGCTGAGTGTCCAGGTAAGTAATGGTGGACCCGAGTGGCAAAGGCCAAGGTTATTATTGAAAGAGCCCAGTGTCAGGCGGATGCCAGCTCTGCTTGCTACTGCTGTGTGATCCTTGGCAATCTGAGCCTCGGTTTCCTGTGAAATGGATCTTGTGAAGTATTTACACCCAGGGGTTGGTGAATGTAGATAAAAAGTGGTTAAAGAAAGTACTCAGCACATAGAAGCAACAGATAAACAAGTACTATCACCATCATCTTCACAACGATACTACCAATAACAGCCCCCCGGCAATGTTGGGGTGCTGCCTTCCTTCTGTCAGCCAGCATCTTTCCCATTCATCCCAGGGATAACCCAGGTAAGGGGAGATTGTGGCGTCAGGTGAGGTGGCGCTGGCACATAGTCTGGTTTCCTATAACCCGATGTTGCTGATAATGAGCCTGGCATCCCAGCCTGAAACTCGATGCCTGTTTGGACCGTAGCTTTCCCGTCCTCCCCTGGATGTACTCTGTACCACATGGCCGACACCAGCCTAGGCTTATTGCAGCAAGGTGTGCAGGACCACACTCTCTCCGTTCTTTTCCCTAGCAAGTGTGAATCTCCACTCTCACAGGAAGGCTTCTTAGGTTCTGTGCAGACTGGACCTGGTCCTGTCTTGCAGGGACATAACAGTCTTGGAGGATGAAACGGATCCTAGGAACTGCCAGCCTGGGTAGCAGGGTAGGAGGAGTTGGGGACAGGGTGGGGGACATCCCAGCAGGGCAGTCCAGAGAGCCAGAGAGGGTTACTGAGGAATGTGGCATTTCTGTGGAATCTTGAAGGTGGTGATAATTGCATTAAGTGGGAGGGTATCTGGGTGGAAGATAGGACACAGCTACCAGATAAGAGTGACTGGGCCTAGCATAACCTGGAGCAGGAGCCAAAAGGCTGCTCAATGGAGAACCAGATAGTTAGGACCTTCTCTGCGCCCCCAAGCCAAGTGAATTTCCCTCTGCCCGTGGAGCATCATTCGTAAGAATTTCCAAATCGGATTCCCATGGCTACTTTTTGTGGCTCCCAGTTGCCTAGCCTGGCAAAGCGAGCCACCAGTCCTCCTGCTTGATGCTTTTCTCCATTTTTAAGAACACTCCCTGGCCCTGTGATTGCTCAGTAAGGTATCTTTCTGCTCTCTTAACTGGATCTAATTCGCGGTTTCTCAGCCATGACATCTGATAATAGAAAATTTGCTCTTTGTCAGATGCCTATCATGTGCTGCCCACCGTGCCGGGCAGGTGCTATTCCCCATTAATAGGGAATGTGGGCATCTGGGGAACAGGTGACATCGGGGAGGGAAGGACTTGGGTCTGTGTGAGGTAATTCACAGACCGAATCTCATCATTTCCCATAAGGGTTCTGGGGAGTTAGGTGGTGGTTCCCCTTTTACTCACTTAACAAACCCTGAAGTCTCTCAGCTTGCAGATGTCAACGCTGGGATTTGTTACCCCGGCCCTGCTCCCCATGCCAGTCCTCTCAGCAGACACACTGGGCCTGGTCTGCCCAGCCTTTCTGTGGTCACAGGCAGTAGCAGCCGGGCTTGCTGGTGTGAGAGTGGCCCTGAAGGGGCAGCAGAGGTCCTGCCCCCTTGGCTCTCCGTGGTGGTGGTGGCATGGATGGGTCTGTGATCCCTTCTCAGCAACCGCCACAGTGGCCAAGGCTCATCTCTGCTGAGAGGCTTTTGGGCCAGACCAGGGGGTTGTTTCATGAGTGAGGACCTGTCCTTTCTCTGGCAGTGTTCGCAGACAACCTCCAGCCTTGTGCAGTGAACCCGATCAGTGGAAATCCTAAGCTCTGGCTCCGGTGACCATGATGGACTCCACTCTCCTGCTTCTGCTTGTGACTGTATTGTGGCCACTGCCCAATGAGTGTGACCTTTGTACACCTGGACTTTATGTCCAGAATGACATATGCCTACCTGTGGTTTCCCCCTGCCAACCCCCCACTCCCTAAGCTTCCATTCAGCCTCATACTGCCAGTCCCTCTTCTCTGAAAGGCCTCTTCTGCAACCCCACTGTGGGACTAACCCATGCTATTGTGGAGCCCATTGGGTACATTTCTTTCTCCTTAAGGGGCCCTACTTCAGAGCTCCTTAACTCGGGAAATCAAGGTGTTGCTGCCACCTTTGGGAAGGTCGCTGGGTAGGTGACTGGTTCTAAGCCCCTGATGTCCCATGGACTCCTCCTTCCCAGCTCCCTCCTTGGTGTCGTCAACTGCTGGGCAGTCCCATCCTTCTCAAGCCCCTAGGTCAGAGTTCTGTCCTGCTTTCCATGTCTTTTCTCATTTGGATCCAACATATACCTGATCAGGTATCCTCTCACTTACATTCGGACCTCACCCCTGCCTGTCATCCTGCAAGGGACTCAGATTCGCCGCCCCCTACACTTCATCTCTAAGCTCCACCTTGCCTGTAATCCTGTCTTCTCTGTTCTCCTGCCCTCTTGTATACCTCCTGCTCATCATTCATTCAGCAGACATCACGAAGGCAATGCTGTCCAACCGAAATAGATGGGAACCAAACATGTCATCTTGAATTTCCTAATGACCACATAAAAGACGTGAAAAGAAAGAGGCGAAATTAATTTAAATGATGTACTTTAGTCATAAATATGTCCAAGATAGCATTTTAACATGTGATCAATAGAAGATTATTGATGAGTTATTTTACCTTTTTTTCATGCTAAATCTTTGAGATCTGGTCTGATCTGATGCCCCTGAGTTTGCACCCACATTTCAAGTGCTCCCAGCCCCCTTGGGAGTAAGATGTCCATGCTGGGCCGTGCAACGTAGAGTGTCAGGACTGACTGGCCTCTCTCATGTTGTCTCTTGGCTGCCGGGTAGACATTGCGGCCTTGATGGATGCCTTCTCCCTGAACTTATCTGCAGAGGTGTGCTGCCTCACCTCTTGGGGTTGTTGCAGAGATTAAACGCAATGTGTACAAACTCAGCACAGTGCCCAGCACGTGTAGTGAGCAGTACCAGTGATTGTTTATGCTGAATCAATGAACTCTGCGCACCTACCAGGCTGCCTTGATGCCAGCACTTGCTGGCCCGCCTGCTGACCTTCCCATGGATGATCCAAAGGCTGCACAAGGGCTGTGAGTGTCAGAGGGCTGGGCCAGCTCAGGGCAGCAGGTAGCAGAAGCATTGAGGAGGGAGTGGTAATCAGGAGAGACTTCCTGGTGGAGGTGCCCCACTCCACACTCACCTTGGTCCTCTGGTCTCAAAAGCCCTCTGTGACAACACCAGCGCCCTCTCAGCTCCCGTTTGCTAATGCTTTGCCCTGTGTAATTAGTGTGGTGTGCCTTGCTCTTGTTTCTAATTGTGTTGTACAGCATGTACTTTATTATATCAGGGTATAATACTGTGAGCCTGGCAGTTATCTTGTTCACTAATTGTTTCATGTGTCTGTCTTGTCTGCCCCGCCAGATTATCCGCTCCTTCTCAGCAGCGGGAGCTATCTGTGGTGCCATTTGTCTCCCCCACCGGGGTGCAGCACCTCCGTGGCTGCCTCGGCATCCGGGCCCAGGTTCGAGTTCTGCATCTGCTCTGCTGACTGACCTGTGGCTGCAAATAAGTCACTCGCCCTCCTTTTACAGACCAGAGGGGTACTTAAGCCCTGTTCAGCCCCGACAGTCTTTCATTTAGCAGATATCCCTCCATTGGTCAATCTTCAGTGTTAAAGTGGTGAATGGGCATTCCTTTGCTGGACAAGTATCGAGGAGATAATGATGAATGGGACACACAGGATTTTTGCCCTCAGGCTGCTTAAGGTGCAGGGAAGGGAACAAATAGAAAGGAATCTAAATGTCGATTTTATACCTCACTAGGGTTGTGATCTACATTTGTTCTGCAGAACTTGGAATGCATTTGGCCCAATCTTGCCCTGTGCTGAGCACTGGGGGCCTCCGTGAACACAGGCCTTCCTGGCCCGCACCCTCACTGACTGGAGGGGACGACAGACACTCGGGGAGTAGCTGGCATCAGGCTGAGAAAATTGCAGGTTGAAGGCCCTTCTGGGAGTATAATCACCCCAGCAGTTTCAGAATCCAGAGAGGGGCACGCAAAATTGGCGCCTTCCTCCTTCTCGAAGAAGCAAGCTCTATGGCTGGGTGTTTGTGTCTCTGTGTATATGGTTTGGGGGAGGCACTGGGAGGGTTCTAAACACAAACCAGATGAAGGCGGTGCCTGCGGGTGCCTGGGAGCAGGGGGCTGCCCCAGGAGCATGTGGCTGGATCACCCTTTATAATTATAACACTGTGGTAAAGGCCCTGGAACTGGGGGTGGTGTCAGGCAGGCGGGTGGGGGATGCCGGCTTCCCATCTGCTCAGCCTCTGTCGGCTGTGAATAGATTAGTTCTGTTTGGGTTGGAGCTTACTGCTGTGTGTTTTTCATCCCCCCTGCCCGTTTGTTCTCTCCCCCTGGCCTGAGCGCCTGCTCAGGAATAGCAAGGGTCCCACCGCAGGAGGGAGACTCGTGAAATGGCCATTATCCAAACAAGAAAGAGAATAATAGGAGTTTGCATTCTTTTGGGCCTCTATGGAAACAAGGATGTGCCTGGGGGGGGGGGTGGGGGTGGGGGGGCGTGTTGTGGCCTAGGGAAAATGAGAGGTGGGGGGCAACTGTAGAAGCTGGGGTGTGTACGGGAGTGTATGTGACTCCAACTGGGGCCATGTATCCCTTAGGTCAGTTGGGGCCGCTAAACCAAAGTTGGTGTGCTGGTTGGGAGTGTGTCTTACTTCCTGGTAGGTGGGATTCTGAATGGGCACTGATCCATTGCTTCCAGATGATCCTGGTGATGCTTCTTTTGCAGGAAACTATTGATGGAGAATGGGTATCATGGGCAGCATGATATGGTAAAGACTCCATGGATGTCTGCCACTGACCTCGCCAGTTGTCCTCTCCCTGTGTCTCAGTTTCCCCCGTCTGTCAAGTGAGGAGGTTGAGTCCTATCTTGCAGTGTTGCCAAGAGAGGAACATAGGTCAGGTGTGGAAGAGTCCTGGTTCACCCGCTGGGCACAGCAAGGGATCCATAGGGCCTAGGAGTGCCCGTCCCTTAGTGCCACACCAGGGCACAGGGCGATTTGGGATGTCGGGAGTACCCCTGGAGTCTACTGGATTCTTGATGAGGTTCAGGGGCTTCTGCAGGATAAAACAGACTTGTAGGAAAATAAGGTTGCTTTTACCTCCTCTTTGAAATGAAAAGGCATGGCCCATCTCTACTGTCCATCGCATCAGTGTCTACTAGGAGCTGTACCATGTAGGGGGCGTTTTGCAAGAGGAGCTGGGGAAGGCAGGGGAAGCAGCCACGATCTCAGCCTCTCTGAGCCACGATCTAGCTTAGAATCAGAATTTCACACATGTGGAACAATTAGAGAGAAATAGCAGCTGGTGTCTGATCAGATGTCACCGCTCTGAAGCTGACTCCGACTGCCCCACCCCCCGGCAGAAATAATCCTTCCTCTCTCTGGCGTCCCAGAGGCCAGTGCAGTCCTGTGCGGTGCTGTGTGTTGCATTGATTTATAATTGTTCTCTTGTGCCATTAATTTGTGCAACAACAAATGTTTGTTGAGTGCCTTTCCGTGCCAGGTCCTGTCCCAGTTCAGTGCCTGCTCAGAGCAGGGACTTCTAGACTGGTGTGTGCTTTCCCTTCTGCGGGACCTCTGAACCCCAGAGCTCCCAGCCTAATTCTTGTGCTGACTCTAGGCCTTTTTTATTTATTTTTTTTTTTTTAATTTTTTATTATTTTTATTTGTTTGTTTGTTTTGTTTTTGTTTTATACATGCACTGGGTACAGTCAGAAGCGCAGGAGGGTGAGAGAATTCACCAGAGCCAGAGCAGGGAGCAGAGCAGGCAGAAGGACCGAAGTACACTGCTGAGGGGAGCAGCGGGCGGCAGGAGAGGTCTGCGCGCCATGTGGGACCCTCCTCCGGTGGCTGGGGAGCAGCCGGGGATCGAACCGGCGCCGCAGAGGCCGCGGGCAGCCTCGCAACCCAGCGCTCAACCGCTGCGCCACTGGGGAGGCCCTCTAGGCCTTTTTTAGACCCTCCTTCTTGGATAGCCCTCTTCTGAGCTTGGTTCTGCTTAGGGGCTGTTGAGTGGTTTGGAGGGGCTGATAAAGCCTCGGTAGCCGCTGGGTGATGTCTGACACTCCCTTATCCTCCCTGGGTCTAGGCTTGGATTCATCTGCTGTGACACTGGCTCTGTGAAACTTGTGATGCAAGTTTCTTTTGGAAGTTGTGTTGGCCTGGGTATGCCGAACCCTGGAGAATCAGAAGAGGCCCTCTGCCATTGGCGATGGAATAGTAGGGCACAAGGAGATGGGACCGTGCTGCAGGGTCCCAGTCCCAGGATGTCCCACGAGAAGGCCTGCTAGGCTCTTCCCGGTGGGCTTCCTGGCAGTTTGTGTGGATCCTGCAAAAGAAAAAGAAGTTGGTAACTGAGATGATGAGTGTGATGAGGGCATTCCAGGGTAAGGGAAGAGCCTGTATAAGCACTTGGAAGCTTGAAAAGACATGCCGTGTTCAGGAAGGAGGGCTTGTGTGGGCGAAGCTGGAACCCTGAAGGGGCCTGGAAGGTCCACGTGCAGCGAGGAGCAGAGTCCTGAGTTGTGAGCCTGGGCTGTTAGTGGCCCAGGTAGGTCTTTTGGAGAATAAGCCAGCAAGGAGGCTTGGTCCCTGGTCCAGGCTTGAGGACCAGGTCCAGGTTGAGATGGAGAGACCGGCACTGGGCTTCTATATGGAAGTTGTGGAGTTGGGCTGGGCATTGGGAAGGATTGCCCACACTTCTCTTGACCTTCAGACATTTTCTTAATGGTGCCCTGGTGCCCAAGAGGGTGGGCTTTTAAGGGTGATTGTAAACAGCCTGGATTTGCTGAGGGCATTTTTAAAAACCACCTTTCTCCCAGTTATCCAAAGAACGACAGCGTGGTGGGATAAGAGGCACCCTGGCCGTGTTCTGGGCATGTCCATCTCCTGTTGTGGGCCTTCATTTCCCCTTGGGTGAAAATGGCAGGAGAGCCAGGGAGACATGGGCTTGGTGTCTGAGGTGTGCTGGCCCGCCCCTGTGACTGCCTCCATTGTTTCCAGCGGTTTGAAGATCACACAGGGCAAGGTGGCTCCATTCTTGGCAAGTGGAGTGGAAAATGCCAGTTTCTTACAGCAAGTCCCAGAGGGGGTGGGGATGGGTGTGTGTGTGTGTGTGTGTGTGTGTGTGTGTGTGTGTGTGTGTGTACTCTGCTGGGCGTGCCCCCAAACAGCTCCCTTGGATGGGGCATCTGTGCTTGCCCAGCTTGGAAGCTGCACAGAGTCCCTTTCCTTCTGAAGCATTGTCTTCCCAACCAAATGTTAATAATCACCAGCCTCTAACCCTCAGGGGTGCTAAACCCCCAGCACACCATGGGCTTTTGTCCCTTGTGCGTGTTGATGTCTCCAAGCCTGTCCTTGACCCAGTGTGGCACCTTGAGCAGAGAGAGAGAGAGGAGTGAGAGAGTGAGTGAGTGTGTGTGTGTGTGTGTGTGTGTGTGTGTGTGTGTTTTGTTTTTGCTACTTTGGAGCCTCTGCAGAATTTCTCACCACTGCCAAGTTATTTCCATGGGATATATTTAGCTAGAGTGAGATGATCGAGAAGTGGGCGATGTGTATTTGCACAGGGATGTTTGCATACGTTGACCGTGGTGTTTTCAGAGCTGATGTCCGGGAACTGGCTCCTTCATCAGCCTTCCTGACACGCTTGTTGGGAAAGGGCTTCAGGGCACCACCTCTCAGAGGCGGTGGAGAGCAGGGCAAGGGTGGGTGGGAGGCAGGGCAAGTCTTATTTTCCAAAGACTCAGAGCAGTCAGTTGAACCCCAAAGCCCAGCTGTCCTGCCCTTTTCTTCCCATTGTGAATGAACACAGGGTCAACAAAGGCAAAAGGAATGGTGAGTCCTCCTCTGCCAGAAGGGCAGCTGTCTCCCGGTGGGCTAGATAGACTGTTAGTGATAAGACAGAAGAGAAAACTCTTCATTGAAAGTCATGGGGCCGCACTGGCTCCCCGGGTGGATTAGGCAGGTCTGGCCCTGCACCCCTGCTCTAAACCCTTCCTTCCTCCGCGTGCACCCTCTTGTTCAGTCTGAGCTTGTGCCATCCACGGGGTAGCATGTTGTGGTAGGGCAGATTGGGGTCCCACATGGGTCCAGGGGCCTCAGTGCAGAGCGGTCCTCCCAGGCCTCCCCAGACCTAATCAGCTTACACGGGGCAGGGCAGTGCTCTTCTGTTATTAAATTCAGAGCCGAGGTCTGCATGATGGAGGCAGCTTTAATGAGATTAGAAAGCTTAACCGAGAGGCCAATTAAATCTGGGCCTGTACCTGTTTGGGCGGCTGTCTAAGCCCCGACCTGCATCTGGAGGCTTCCTGCGGGCCTCATGAGAGCCAAGCTGGGGAGAGGGAGGGGCGGAAGAGGCCTGCCCATCTGGCCAGCCATCCCTAGTCCTGGGGTCTCTTTCCCTGGAGAGGTCAGGGCAGAGGCAGGCCCCTGGAGGGATCTGATGGAACAGGGTATCCAGGTGCTGCTGAAACTTGGATCCCTGCAGCCTGGGTGTGGCAGAGCCCCTGGGGGATTTGCTGTGCAGCCAAGTTGGGGAACCGGAATCAAATCCACGTTCTTTGTTTTATAGGTGAGGGAAGGGACTTGTGGGGACAGCTCTCCGGGGTCTGATTCCCAGCCCAGTGCCTTTGTGACTGCAGCATCCTCCTTTCTCTCCAGTCCCTTTGATGGGAGGTGGGGCAAGGGGATGTTGCCCTTCCATTTCCTCGCTGGTGTTTATACCCATGTGGGGCCAGCCACGCAGGGAATGGTGACTTCTCTTTTTATAGCGGTGCAGGTGACTCTCCCCCTAATTGGTACCTGATTGATTTGCAGGGCTAAAATTATTTCTTTCCAGGAGAGAAGTCTTCTCTTGAGTCTCATTGGGTGGGGGAGAGGGGAGGGAGTGAGGGTTTGTAATGACCCAGACTGGGAGAAGTAGGGCCTCCTGAAGACGCTTGCCCATTGTGATCTTCACCTCCAAGATAGGGCAGATAGGTAACAAAGGAGCAGAGTCACCTGGAAGCTTGGGAGGATTAAGTGAGATCAGTCTCAGAGTGGTGGCTTCCTTCCACTCTGGGATGCAGACAGAGCCTTGGGCCAGGCGGGAAAAGGCCAGAGCACTCTGAGGCTCTACAGGTGAGCACAGGCCTTCCCCCATTGCAGAATAGGTGAAGAGGAGGCTTTATTTACATGCATTTATTGAGCACCTGGTGGATGTAGGCCAGGCACTATTCAAGGGGAGGCAGCAGAAACTTGACCTGTGTAAACTCTGTGAAGATGGATTTGTTATCTGCGCTTTTCTAGCGAGCCCACCCAGATATGGAGATCTTGGAAGACGCAGGTCCCAGGCTTTTCTTGCTCCTGTCCGAGGCCTGTGGGCTAGTGGTTGTGTTATGACAGAGGGGCTGTGTAGCTCCTTCTAAGGTTCTCGGTTCAAAGTTTCTAAGGCCCATGGATTACCCAAATCTAATGAAAAACCCCTGTGTTTGGTGGAGAAGACCTAGGCCATGCCCTCACGTCTTACTAGACAAAATAGAAGAAATTGACTAATTAAATCAGATTTGTAGCCGGGGGTTGGGGAGTTGGTTACCCACAAAGGGTGGTCCTGCTGTGTGTGTGTGACTTACAGATTTCAAGCTTGGAAAACAGAACCAGGATTCAAATTCAAGTCTTTTCCAAGGTTTTCCTGTTTCTCTCCAGAAATGGCTTAAGGAAGGGAACCTTTGGAAGGGAAGGCCCCTCTTTTGCCATTTGGGTTTATGAAAGTATGTTTTATTCTTTAAAGTTAAATCTTTATAAAAGGAGATAAGGAAGAAATTTCCCAGAATAGCCAGACCTTGCTTTGTCCAAAATGCTTGTTCACAGTCGCCTGTCATTTGATAGTTATTGATTATTAGACATAATAAAAGTTCGTATTCTACTTTCTGGAACCAGTAATCCTGCTAGGAGAGAGCTTTGGTCCATTTAATAAGGCCAGGTAGAAAATGCTGGAAGAGTTACAAGTTGCACAAGAGTTACAAGTTGACTTCAAAGATGAAGGCCTGAGGGGAGATTGAGATGGCAGAAATTGGCAGGCAGGTGGGCTTACCAGGCCCTGCAGGGATTGCAGATGCAAGGGATGTGAGGACGTGAATGTTTCCCACCTCTGAAGCTCAGAGCGCAGGAAAAGGAGGTTGGAATGAGAGAAGAGGCGGAGACACAATCATAGCTCTTCCATTAGTTTCTTGTTGGCTCTCACTCTTATGCCAACCCCATGAGAGATACTGTCTTTTATTAGGGGGTACCCCAAGCCAGGGGTGAATTACCTGCCTCTCTGAATTAGCCAGGATGCTGGGTAGCTGAAGCTTCTCCCTCCAGGCTCTGCTCTGCGCGCTTCACTGTGGCAGCCCTTCGTTAGGAGTTCATTGGTGCTGAATGTTTTATGGGATGCCTTGTGTATGGGGCGCTGCTGGGAACAGGTGTCTTCCAAAATTGAGCTCTACCTCATGGCCCTACTTAGAGACTTCAGTGCTTGCTCTGGGCTGGGAAGCAAGACTATATAAGCTGGACATTGATGCAAGTGGTAGAGTTCTGTAGGTAGATAAATGAAAGGTGATGGAGAAGCTTGTCAAGCAGAGAAAGTAAGTAGCTGATGGGTGAGGAACTGGCGCCATTCCCACAACGTGGGGGTGCAGCCAGAGGCCCTCGTTGGCCCAGAGAGCCTGGGGCCTCAGCCCTCCCTCTTCTCTCTACCTCCAGCCTCGCTCTTTTCTGCCTCTCTCAAGTTTTCATTTCACGACAAGTGAGGGATTACACCAGGGAGGAGGACGAGGACACATTCCTCCTGAGTGAGCTCAGGGCTTTCTCTGTGGCTTGTCTCTGATGCCGCGAACCTCCTCTCTTACAATTCTGTGGTTTAGAAGCTCTGGCCCTTTTGGAAGGGCAGCGCTCACACTGGCAGAGGGTCACTCTGTCTGTGAGACACATTCTCTGGGACGTGGATAAAGGTGCCTCAGGGTGGGACCTTGCTGTCCTTGGCTTCTGCCCAGGCCAGACCCCTGCCACCACTGCCTCTTCCCCAAGTCCTCAAGTAGTAGGCAGGTCATCTCAGCCCCTTTAAGAGTCAAATGGAAAAAGCGACTCCCCCTCTCTCGAGGGAGAATAAGAACCAGGTGTCCAGCCTGTCTGAGAATAAGCAGCAGGCTGTGCTTGGGAGATGACTAGGAGCCTGGGCAGGAGGGCCGGAAGAGGCAGCTTCATCTCAGCAAGCCCAAGACCACTGGTGTTCCCCCACTGCGCTCAACCCACGGGCCTGTCTTGACCGCTTCCCAAGTAGGAATGACCGCAGGAGTTTGCCCTTGTGGCCACCCTGCTCCTTCTCTGCCATTCCTCGCAGCTCCAAATGCTTCACCCAGACATTCACTGAAGCTGTCTTCACAGTTGTTTCGGAAGGGGTAGGTATGGCTGGTGCCCATTTTACCAACCTGACCACTGACCCGCAAAGTCGTTTGCCAATAAGGGCCGAGCAACACCTACAGGCAGGTTTCCCGGATATCCGGACCTTGGGTTTCTCGAGCAGATGGAACTGTGTGTCCTAAGATCAGTGGGTGTGGTGGGTGGGGGCCGGGGTGGAGGTGGATATGGTTGAGTTGGGGGAAGGGAGTAGTTGTATGAATGTAGCCAAATAAAAAGTTAGTAGATGACTATGTTAGCTAGCTTAGAATGTGACCTTGTAGATAATGGCGACTCTTAAAAGCAGGAGTTCTGCAAGAGCTTTATTCATCCAAAAAATATTTACTGAGCCAACACTTCTGTGCCGTGTACATCATTCCTGCCCCTCTCCCTGGGAAGGCAGCTGGCTAATTTAATAAGAAACTGACGGTCAGATGTGACAAGTGCTGTGAGGAGGAGCACATCAAGGATGAAGAGGTGTGTCTCCAAAGGGAGAGAGTCAAGGAGAATGTCCAGAGAGACGGGCCAGCGTCTCTCTGGGGTGTTTCGGGGGTGAAGGTGGTCGGGTGTATTCACTGAGTAATGTGTGAAAGAAAGGCTTCTGTAAACTGGAGAGTGTTAAATATAAGCCATTAATCCCAGGTTATTCTTTTTCTAATGGGATTTAAAGAATCTTGTTGGACCCCACAGAAGGTCCCTATAAAGACCCTCTTTTCTGATTTCGAAACCCTATGCATTGATGGAGGGAGTTAGGGGCTGGGGCTGCCTCTTTGGGAAATTCCATATCTGCTTCAGAGATCCAGAGAATTCTCAGTGGATGACCTCCCCTTTCTCTTCAGAAGCCTTGACCAGTCAGGTCTGCCTCTGGCCCTTCCAGATTGAGCTCTTTGGCCCCATCTCTTTGCAGCTTTCTCTCTAGGATTGTAAAGGGTGTGTGTGTTATTGGCTGCTCTGGACTGGTTTTGGAGGATGCTAACAAGGAAACCCTGCCTGGTAGACTCCCCACAAGTACTGTGGCTCTCATGTGGCAGACTCCAAAGGGAGGGCCTCCCTTCCCTCTGAGGCTTGCGCCAGACCTCAGCAAGCCAAGTCGTATGAAAATGAAGCAGGCCAGTTCTTGGTGGACACCCGACTTACCTCTTCACCTCTGCACCACTTCAGAGCAAACCAAAAATCTCCCCAAGAGCCTTCTGAAAGCTTGCCAGGGTGGGTCTAGAGTGCCACTGGGGGAGGAGGGCCAACGTGAGCAGTCTAGAATGGCTGTGTTTGATTTCTTTTGGACTCTACATTCCAGAGCTATTTTCTTTTCTACTTTAGAGACAAACATGTACACAGACAGTGACACATGTACACACACACAGAATCCATGGCCCAGTGAATCCCATCTCTGGGGGATTCTGTAAAAACAATCATCCCCATCCACTCCTTCAACACCACTCCATCATGTTTACTCAGAACCCCAAAGACGGGGAGCAGGGCTGGGTGAGGGTTCCTGCTCACTGGTCTAATTCAGTGCAACAAACCTTCATCGCATCCATACTGGAGGCCTGGCCTAACCCTGGGAAATGTTTCTGGATCTGCTTTGTTTTGGCTGGGCTTTGAAGGGCAGGTAGGAGGGCAGGGAAAACCTGGGGTGGGCTCACTCCTCGCATGAGCAGTGAGTGGCATTCAGGGGAGGAAGGGGCCTGAGTGGTGTGATTCATGTTGATAGTGTGGCCAGCCCACCAGCATGGCCGTGCGCCAGGGCATGGGGTTGGGGCCACTGAACTCTGCAGCCTCCATGTTGGTGTAGCCTCAGGGCTCACCCCCCTTAACTTATCTTTTTGTAAATGAGGCACCTGGGGCTCCAAGAAGGGGGTTGCTCTGTTCTTATTCACCTAGTTTTTGTTGGGGTTACAGTTGAGGCTTGAGGCGTGGCACTCTTGAGGGGAAGAATGTGGTCTTTGAAGTTGGTTAGACCTGGTTTCAAATGCTGACCTCAGGCTGGTCAGCTCTCTGAGTTTCTTATTAACATAGGGACGGTAATGCTGTGTTGCCTGATCAGGACTGCTGAGGGGTCAGGGACTAGTGCTAAAGGGCCAGCATTAGGCGGCACCTGCCCACGTCTGTGTCTACTGTTGCTGCCCTAGCAAGTCACCTCTGGGAGAGTAGAGCCCTGGCTGGGGGCCTCTCCCTGGTTTCCTGGTACCCTGGAGGGCTGAGTGCAAGCCCAGCCACCCACCTGATGGGGGACTGGGGTAGGCTTCCCTCCCCCTCATCTTTAGTGACCAGATCATGACTGGCAGGTGCCCAGGAGCTGGCTGCCAGGGTCCCCCCTACATGGTTCTCCGCCTCCTAAGTCTTTGGCAGCATGTTGCTGGAGTAGGAGGCAGACTGGCACCCAGATTTCAAGCAGGAGAGCCAACTGTGCTCTCTCCATCCGACAGCTAAGCGTGGAGAGCTGCCTGCCCGAGTGGACAGCGGCAGACTCTTAAGTGCCCGGCTCCTCATGGTGCTGTTTGGTCCAATTTCGTTTGCGTTGTGACCTACATCATTCTTTATTTGCTAAACCCTGTGAGCAGGCAGCAGTAATAAATCAATTAATGACTCCGATGAATCGTTTAATGACTGACAAAATAACACTAAAGCCAACAGCTTGCATCTCTCCAGCAGTACCAAAGGACACTGGTTGACTGGGGTGGGGGACAAAACAGAGACTGTTAGCTAAATGAGTGCAATTAGTGCGTGCTTTAAAGGCTTAGGCGGCATCTGCTCAGCTCTGAGCCCATGAGTCGACCATGCACACCCAGCGGTGGCTGCTCGCGGGCTTCCCTCCTGGCCCGTCCAGAGAGCTGTGATTCAGTCCCTTCGTTTACACAGGAGAGGCAGTGTTGGGTCCCTCTCCAGCGGGAGAATCCAGGGGATCCAATGGAATTCTTACTGCACGTTTGTCCTGGCATCGACAGGGTGAGCCGAGGGAAAGTGATGCTGTCCCTCTGAATTTGGTGCCTGCCGAGGGAGGTGTGCTCCCCTTCTTGAGAGATGTTCTCAGGATCCTGCCTTTAATGATTTCTTTCAAACTTTAAAGACAAAAAGTTTCTAGAAGCAAGCGGTTTTTGTTCTTTGCACACCTCAGTCCTGGAAGGATTAAGTTGTCATTGGAACTGAGCGTGTGTGCGGGTCCACGCCAGGGAATTTTCCACTTTACAGAAGCAACTGCCAGTGTTCTTGTTAAGGAGCTGTCACTGGCCTACTATGACATGTTTGCGGTTGTAAGTAGCTCCTTTAAGGCAATGCCTGTGTGTGTGTGTGTGTGTGTGTTTTGCTAATGGTGTAAACCAAGGCCTGTAGCACATCTCTCTTTAAGAAGAAAATCAGCGTTGTACAAATAGTGTGCTGTTGATCTATTCCATACTGTTCATTTTGGGGGGGACCTCTAGCCCTTAATCTCCCTTGTCTTGCGTGTACATGCCTAGGACCCGCACCCTGTGCTATGCTGCCCAGGTAGAGAGGTGTTTGCACATGGAAGAGGGCACCCTGGCCTGCATCCACGGTGTACCCAGGTATTAATTACACAGGACTCCACCTCTTACACGGAACGGTGCCCTTTGATCCAATTCCCAGAAGAAGCTGGGTGCTTGCTGGGATGGAGGGGCATGGCTCCAGGGGATGGTGGCCACAGCCTTCTCAGCACAGTGAAGCCAGCACCTCTTTCTTCAGGAAAAGTTCTGACTGGAGTGCCTTTCTTTTATCTTTTAAAAAAGAAATAATTGGGTTTCTAATACAGGGAAGAGAGAGAAGCCAACCACTCCTCAGAAGAGTGACTTCTTAGAGCCTAGGACATTGTCTTCTCCCTGGCCCCCTTTCATTCCATGGAATCAAAAAGCAAGCTTGTTGCCTGGTGCTGTGTCCCTGGCTTAGGTGCCCCTGTTGAGCCCTGAACCCCTTACTCTTAGAGATGATGGTGAAGGTCCAGAGAGGCACAAGGTGGTGCTGAGTATCCCAGCTCCTGTGCAATGGACGGTCTGGGCCTCGAGCCCACAACTGTCTGTTCCCATGCAGCCCCATTTAAACAGAAGTTTCAAAGCTTGGACCAGAGAAGCAGGACACCACTAAGAGCTGAGCTCTGGTTTTAGCAGCACTGGGCTCGACTTCCTGTTCCTCCTATCTCTGGCTGTGTGACAGGTGGCAAACCCTTGGATGGTCAGAGCCTCTGTTATCTCTTTGCAGTCCCTGCCAGGTTGTTCGGAGGATTGAGGGAAGAAAAAATGAGTAAGTTGCATTGAAGCTAGCAGCTGAGCTAGGCCAGCATTGGGATGGGGAGGACTTCTCAGACTGGAGGGGGCGGGGGCGGGGCTGACTTGCTCCCTTTCACCAGACAAGTTTACCCAGGTTAGGGGTGGAACATTCACTAAACCCCACTTGCACCGCCTAAACTGGAGAATGAATGGAGCTCTGCGATCTCTGAAGGAGAGGCTGTCAGAAGCCTGGTTCTGGGGAGGGTTAAGATGACAGCAGTAATCTCTCACCTCCATATCACCTCCCGCATCTTCGAGTCCTGCCATCCTTTAAGGCCCTGGCTTGAGTGCCATCTCTTCCATAAAGCTTCCCTGATCCCCCTAATCCCCGCCTCGCAGCGCCTGCCCAGAGCTCCTTCTCATATCCCTCAGTCTGTCACCACAACTCATTTCATCCTCTAGACCTCGAGGGCAGAGCCGGGCCTCTGTCATCTCCTGTCCCTGCGGGCACAGCGCATCCCCAGCGGCCCCAGGAGCCAGTGTTTGCTGAAGGCATCTGAGGTGTATAAAGCACTTGTAACCGTTTTATAAGTTCTCCACCTATCTTGTTTCTCTCTTTCTTCCCAGGCTAGTTTGCTAGTTAGATCCAGCAGGCTCTTCAGTGGGAACTTATACTCTTATACACACACCCCCCCTTAGTGAAGGCCAGTTCATTTAAATATGTTTGGAAGGAGCAGAATTAGGTCAGTCCAGTTGGGAAAGAGTAGAACATAAAGATCTAAAATGCATAGACTGGGCCTCCCCGGTGGCGCAGCGGTTGAGCGCTGGGTTGCGAAGCTGCCCGCAGCCTCTGCAGCGCCGGTTCGATCCCCGGCTGCTCCCCGGCCACCAGAGGAGGGTCCCACATGGTGCGCAGACCTCTCCTGCCGCCCGCTGCTCCCCTCAGCAGTGTACTTCGGTCCTTCTGCCTGCTCCGCTCCCCGCTCTGGCTCTGGTGAATTCTCTCGCCCTCCCGCGCTTCTGACTGTACCCAGTGCATGTATAAAACGAAAACAAACAAACAAACAAATAAATAAATAAAACATGCCTCTATTTAAAAAAAAAAAATGTATGGCTAAGCATTTTGTTTAAAAAATAAATAAATAAAATAAAATAAAATGCATAGACTACATTGTGCTTATGTTTGTGATGCTTATCGCTTCGAAATGCACCCAGAGTTCTTGTTGGGAACTGCAGGTATAAAGGGTTATTTGGACCCAAGATCGGAAGTGGAGGGGCAGAGGTACTAAAGTTAGAGCCACTTAGTAGCTGCGTCACCTTACAATAATCCACCTAGGTGGTTTGCAGCCATTGTTGGAACCCTGACTTTGGGACCCTCAGTCCCAGACTTGTCTCTCATAATAATCCCCAGGAAACAGGCAGTAGCTAATGTTCTTCCCTCCTAGTGGGGAAAACTGAAGCTGGGACAATGAGCATGGCTCTAATGTGGCAGCATTGTCGTGTGCTTTTGCCTTGTCCTGACCAAGCGATTCCCAGCTAATGTAGCCCACACACATGGAAGCTCAAATCCAGAAAAGCTTTTGCTAGCTCAGAGCGTTAGCCTGGACCCAGGGCCATCCCTTGGCACCAGGAGAGCACATCCACTCCTCCTTCCTTGCAAGGCTGCAACCCTCTGGTTATTTGAAGGCAGGGATCCTGTGTCACTCACCCCTGTGTGACATCTGAACCTATTTTTAACGCCAACTGGTTCTGTGTCTTAACTAGTAACAGCTCTGTGTTTTCTCCAAACTGCAGAATTTGTTCTCCAAATGGATTCTCATCTGTGGTTTGTGCATAAAACCAAGAGACCGCTTCCTGTACTCTTTCTCTCTTTTCACCCCACTCCTCTCAGTCCTGGCCTCTCTATCTATGTGACGACATTTCCTTCATCCCCTCCTCAGCGGCATCTTTAGTTTGTTGATGCTGCTGAAATTCCCTCTAGGAAACTTGGCCCAGAGGGACCCTGGTCCCTGCAGGGTTTTGCATAAAACATTGCAGCTCTAGCTGGATTATGCTGGTGCAAACATCCCTTCCTTCCATGGACACACTCCTCTTGTTCCCCACTTGCCCTCGCCCCATAATTGATGCAGGAGAGCCCTTCACTCCCTGGTGACCTCTGCTCCCCAGCTCATGCACACTGTGTACCTCGGGTGTCCTGAGTGCTTGGCCACATGGCCTGAGCTGAATTTCAGTCAAGAAAAGCGGCTGTTGCTTGTTAGTATGTGGGCCCCCCCTTTGCTACAAGCCTAGGCCCGAGTATTGGGGTGGGGCAAGGAGGGATGGGATTTGTAGAACAAAGTACCATTTTGCAGCCTTGTAAATCCATCAAGAGGGGTTGGCCGACCTGGCAAGAGTCCCGGGGTTTACTCTGAGCTTTTGTTTTTCAGTCAGTTTTCCAGGAGCTTCGTGTGTATAGAACTATTTTTAAAAGAATAAAAATGGGTGGGGGTTGGGAATCCCTTGCTAGTTGGGAGAGAGGAAAACTGGGCTTCTTGGGTGAGGCTAGAAGATAACATCTTTTAAGGAATGTCCCCCAGCCCCTCACTTCTTCGAGATGCACAAATTCTTGATACCCTCTGTGAGGTAAGACAAAATAGGAAGCCGTGGGGAGCTGGTGTCTTGGTTCCTCTGGACTGACCCTGCTGGTCCTGTCATCACAGGGGACTTGTTGCTCCAGAGCAGGGAAGGGGCCCAGCACCACAGCTGGAACTTGCCAGCTGTGGTTGTCAGTGAAGCCTTGGGCACCCTGGCGGTGGTGTCAGAGGGGCTTGTCAGCAGGTGCAGGAAGATGGATGCTTCGCACAGGATATGATGAAATTCTCATAAGTCGTGGGTAGCTCTTCTGCTTAGAACTCTCCTCCACTGGCTAGAGGAGAAAGTCCAAATTGCTGAGCATGGCACTCCCAGTTGCTCAGATTCTGAGTCCAGGTCTGCACCCTGGACTGGGATCAGGGAGATAGGAGTTACTCTGAGCAGGCAGTATCTTCGTGTGAAATCACTACTGAGAATCAGATCTGGGTGGCGAGGGGTGCCTGGCCTATGTGGCAGCAGCGAGTATGGCATCAGCTATCATGTGCCTATGCACACGCATAGGCCAGGGACTGCAGTGAGCCCCAGGGCGGGGACCACCCTGGCATCAGAAAGAAACCCTACTCTTCAGGGAGAAAGCTAGCCTGGGTCAGCCCTCCTTGGAAGTCTCCTTTGCTGTGAGCAAAATTAAAATACTTTGCAGGGGGAACTGCTTTGGGTGTTTTCTGAAGGCACCTTGAGCTTTTCAAGTTGACTGTACCCCAGAGACTTAGAGGAGGCAGCTAAGCTAGCTGCAGTGGGCCACACCACCCTATGCAAGGCCTGTTTCCTATTTAGAAAAGAATTTTAAATCCGTTTTTAAAAATGTACAAGTTACCAGACTGCATGCCTGGTTTGATTCTTTCTTGAGTCAGTGTGCCTGTGCAAATATGGATACATGTTGGTGAGGAGAGCCAGGGAACCAGAACCCAAACGTCAGGCTGGTTTCTCCAGACTCCAATAACAGGTTTCTAGGTGGTTTTGACTGTTTGATTTCTAAGTAGTGAACAGAGATGACTTAAAATCCAGGGCACTCTGGAAAGAGGATTGCTCTCTCGTTCATACAGGGAGCTCTTTCTACTCCCCTGGGTGTATGGATTGGGCTAGGGTGAGCAGTTTGGAAGATGACCTCTGAGAGATCAACTCCTCTAATCCCACTCTTGGACACATAGGGAAACTGAGGCCCAGAGTGCAAAAGGGACTCCTCTATGGCCTCCCAGCCAGGATCTGAGGCCACACAGGAAGTCTCTGGCTCCTGAATCCAGTGTTTTCCTCCCACACTCCAGTGGGGGAGTTCCATCCTGTGTACCTACCACAGCCAGCATGCTGTAGGCCTCAGTGAATGTCAGGGGGTTTGGGCTTGGGTTTTGTGTTTTTAGAGAAAATTCACAGGAGACACTTTGCTGAGTGCCTTAATGGAGCTCTCTAACTCAAACCGCAGGGAAAGGTTGATTCCTAGCAACCCAGAAAGGTCTGACTCCAGATGGCCAGGTTTGAGCAGGTCTTTGAATAATAAAAGCTATCATCATTTATTGAACACCTGCTGTATGCTTCACTGTGTGCTGGGTCTTGAAGCTAGTTGGGTCCTTTGGATTGGACTTTGTGAACAAAGATTATTTCTTAACCCTTTGGTCTCCATATATAACTGCTTGCTGCTTCTCATATTCTTTATGCTTTTGTACCCTTCTCTTATGAGGGTATGTTCGCTTCATAATCAAATAGCAGTCACTGTCATAATTTGGGACACAAATTAGGCCACTGCTGAGTTACTTAATTTTGCTGCTAGAGAAGTTTCTTGCCACCTTAGTCACTGCCCACTTGGCCTTTCTTTCTTTGATGATGTCAGAGAATTACAACATATTTACTAGAACCATGGTCACCCTGGTCCTGACATTCAAAGGACCACCCACCTACCACCCACCTGCCCCCAGTTCCAAGAACCATTGACTCACTCTTGATTTCCTAGGGCAGTGAGATCTTGGGGCGGGGGAAGGGGGTGGGACTTGGTTCTTCACGCTCAGAGGTTAAAGTTTTCATTTAAAAGTTATATGTATATTTTTTATCATAAAGAATCCCTCTTTTACATCCTCAGTACATGATGAAGGGAAAAAGGACATGATTGTTTTACCATACATACAGATTTTCCAAATGACCAGCATAAACCATTTCAAAAACCATTTATGACCAGCATAAACTGGTTTATGACCAGCATAAACCATTTCAAAAGGTAGTGATTCAAAAGATAACACAAAAGAGACACCATTTGTAACCACCAAGTTAGCAAACACTGATTTAATGCCTGTTAATTAAATTGGTTAAATAATGATATCTCTATATCCTCTTAGGCTCATTAGAAAATTGTGTTGTCTTTGGCCATTGAAATAGAGGGGGAAAGTGCTCATTTATTATGTATTTAACAAAATACAGTGATGAGTTTTCTTTTTACTTTGCTGTTTTTTGTTATAGGGAAGTGTTTTATACTAAATGATAAATGTTAATTTAAAGAATCAAGTTGGCAAAGTTTTCCAGATCTTTCTGTAAAAACAAAGTGTTGTCTCTGGGCTGAAAACTGATCAAGCATAGGTCTGGACTCTTTGAGGAGGAAAGTTGGAAAGGGTCATCTTGAACTTGCTTTCCACATAGACATTTGTTTCCTTGTCTGGAAGTGGGAGTGCTGGCATGCTCTCTCTGAGGCCTTCTGAGGGTTCTGGGAAAGATGGTGTGAAAGCACCCAGCTCAGTTCTGAACACCGGGCTAGCTGGCTCTCTTTACCCCCTTCCAGAGCTGTGCCTCCATCAGACCCTTCTCACCAGACAGGAGCTCTTTCTTCCCCATCCTCATCCCAAGTTCAGATTTAACCGCACTGTGAATAAAACATTTAGTGAGTGCAAGAGAGGGTTTTTGGTTTCCCCATATTTATTGTCTACTGGTCGTCACTGGTCCATGTTTGACTGTAGGACTTGAATAAATTCTTGAATTATTGGAGAAAGGTCATGTTCTGGGAGGGTGCCTCTGTTTTGGAAACATGTTGGCTCTGCAAACTTTATTACACACACACACACACACACACACACACACACACACACTTTTTTTTGGGGGGGGGGAATAGGGAGTGGCTTTTATAAGGGAGGGATAAGCAGATAGCAATAAGCCAGAAAACTTCCATTAAAAAATTTAGGAAGATAATAAAACACATTGTAAAACTCTGATCATTAAAGTGGAGTATTGGAGACACAGGGCAGAATTTTAAAAGTTCAGAAGTAGACCCAGGCCTTTGTAAGAATTTTATTTCAAATCAGGGAGGAGAAGGCAATTGATTCTGTAAGGCATAAGATCCATCTTCTTTACCAAAATAAGTTCCTGAAGGATTAGAGTTAAATGTAAAACCAGGCTCTGAAGGAACTTGAAGAAAATATTGGTGGATGTTTATCTCACCCCATTTTCAAAAACTTTTCTTCTCCTGCTGCTGCGGGGTAATTGTTGGCTATAAATCAGGAAAAGTTGCATTTTCACAGAACCGCCAACCACAAACAAACAACAATGCAGCTAATGGATAACCTGGCGGATTCCCCTGGGCAGCCCTCTTCCCAGATAATGCTGGGGTCTGGGCAAGGCAGAGGCAGGAGTGGCCTCTCCTCCTGAGTGGGCTTGTGGCCTCAGACCTGGGGTGGTGAGGAGGCCTAGATCCTGGATGTTTGGGGATGCTTAGAAGTTGTAAACACATTACAGGATATTGGCAGAATCTCTTTAATTACAGAGAGGGTTGCTTTTCTGCAGGCAGAATCATTTGGAAACGATGGGCTGCGACAGCCAGCCCAACCCCATCCCTATTCTTTACCGGGGATGTGTTAAAACACCCACTGCGTGCCCCATATTGAGTGCTGCCTGCTTCCAGATGTACAGAGCTTTACAGGTTTACAAAACACAGCCCATCCTGTCACTTAATCCTCTGCAGCCTTGATGAGCAGACGAGACAACAGAGATCCCTCCTTTTTACAAGAAAAGGCAGAAAGGCCACGTGAGGCTTGCCCAGTTGCCTCTCGCTGGCACAGGCAGCAGCACTTGAACCCAGATGTATTGGTTCCCAGGGGAATCTGTTCATTTTGCTGCATGCAGTGTGTTCATAGATTCGTACATTACCTCATTTCCTTCCTTCAAGCTTGGAAGTTAGAGGTTCTGGTTCCTATTTTCTGGCTAACAAAAGGGAAGAAGTGACTTCTTCAAGGCAGAAATGGCAAGCTACATTTTTAAGAGAGAAAGGAGGCATTCCATTTCCTGATCCAAGGGTCCCAAAGAACCACGCAGACCCCTAGGAGGTGATTGGTGATTCGGGTCCAAATTCTCAGTCCTGGTAGGGCTTGGGAACCACCCAGATTGGCCCTAGGCTTCCTGCAGGAGGAGCACCTGGGAGGTTTAGAATCAGTGGGGAGGGACAGAGCCTGCAGCTTCCCTATCAGCCTCACCTTGGCTGTGCAAGCTCAGGACCAGGCACAGGCACGCCGGCCATGTGCCAGGTGGGATACAGATTGTCTGGAAGGAGGCCAGACTGGGGAGAGCAACGTCTGTTCACCCCTGGGAGGCATTTGTTGAGGCAGATGTACCAGGTAAATGCCAGATTAGCAGCGTTTTAAAAGGAAAGTAACCACACACACACACAACACACACAACACACACGTGCGCACACACACACAAACACAACCACTACCACCCCCGCCTCCACCCCCATGGTGGGCCCACCTCATCTCCTAAGGCACGCAGGACCCTGATGGAATCAAAATCCAGCCCCTCCCGCTCACCCTCTCAAGGGACATTTACCAGGTGGACCACCTGTCTTACATCGAGTCATGGATAGTGCTGATCTTTGCTCTGTACAACCTGTACAGACTTTTATACAAAACTTCACCTGCCCTCAAGGAGCTGCATCAAGCAGCTGACTGAGTCAGGCAGTCAGCTTAGTAACAGCTACTGCTCTGCAGGGGCCAAGCAAGGTAGACTTTATCCCTGCATTTCAGAGATGAGGAAAGGGAGGCTCAGAGAGCTATTCACCTGCACACTAAGTGGCTTGCCCGGAGGGTCTTCGGTCGACCTGGGGTGACTGGGTGGGGAGATTGGGCTCCAGGGCTCAGAAATCTCTCTCATCACAGTGCAGCTCCTAACCCCTCACCTTTCTGTCTCCACAGAGCGCAGCAGCCGCCCCGAGCCCCGTGCTTGGCAACATTCCCCCCAACGATGGGATGCCAGGAGGCCCCATCCCGCCAGGTTTCTTTCAGGTATGTGCTGGGCCCCGGGTCCTGGGCTCCCCTCACTCCAGGCCAGGTCCCAGGCAGGTGGGAGGGAGGCAGACAGAAGGAAGTCACAGCTCAGTTTGCCATGGTGTAAATACAGTTGCTTTATGCTGGTTCAGACCCTTCCCTCCCCATTCCTTCCACCACCGAAGCCCGAGCAGGGGAGAGAGGAGAGCGAGAGCAGGCCTCTCCCGAGCGGGCTGTGTCAGTTCTGCTGGGGTTTGTCTTCTTCACACCAGCTTCGCGGTCCCGACATGGCCACCCCTGTCTGGGAGGCTGTGGGGCTGCTTCCAAGTCCGTGTGGAGCTGTCTTTTAACAAAGGTTTTGTTGGTTTTTTTTAACAAGTAAACCATTCTTTGTTTCTGTTTTGTTGCTGCTGTCGTTGTCATTGTTTACTTTGCCTGTCCAAACGACAAACCTTAGACGTAATCTAAAAAAACAAAAAACCCACCGTCTTGGCGCGCCTTGCCTTCCTTTCCCTCTGGTTAACCACTTGATTCTTTCCAAGTGTGATCACAGCCGGCATCCCACCAGCATCTGTGCCCGCCGCACTCTGCCTGCAGAGGCAGGAGCCCATCCCACGTGGGCGAGAGCCTGGCCTTCTCCAGTGAGCACCTTGTTGGTCCCTCTCCCACCTTCCCTCTCTCGCTGGGACTTCATGTTTTGTCCAGGTTGTGGGTAGCTGTCACCCCTCTGTGCCCTGTCCTTCATCTCTGCCTTTGCCTCTGGAGGGTTCATATGATTTAAATTAAGCAGACTGGGAAACACCACCTTGGTGAGGTATCAGGGTGTGGGGCTGGAAGGAACTAATATGAAGACGCTCTTGAGTGTAACATCTCAGTCTTTGAAACCTGCCTATGACTGAGTGTTGAGTTTGTTTGGGTTCTCCATGCCTTTAGAAAGGTTAGCACTTCCAGACAAGAATATGGAAAGAGCTGTCACATAGAAAAGAAGGCTTTTCTTACATGAAATTCAAGAATTCAGAACTAGGACCAGTGAGACAAAGTTCGAGGAGACCTTTGTTTGGTGTAATGCAGGTTTTCGCACTGTGTGTGGCCTGCCAGAGACACGGGCTGCAGGAGGCAGGGGCTCCTTGGCACTAGAGGTGTCTAAGCAAAAAACAGGACAAACACCTCTTCAGGATATTAAGGGGATTTCCTCCCTGAGCGAGAGGTGACGTAGAAGACACTTTTTTTTCTTGCAAGATTTCACATCTCAGTTGATATTCTATCACAGGAGAGGAGGGTTAGGTCCCGCAGCTCGCCAGCTAGGAAGGGAATCAGTGAGGCTTGGGTATACAACTGAGATGGCAGGTCCTCCATCAGGATGGCAGCGAGAGAGACGCGTGGGTGGCAGCGAGGGTCCATGGGTGGCACACGTGTGGCGCAGCACAGTCCCAACCTGCTGCCAAACTGGGACCTGTTCCAGGGCTGGAGTTGGGGACAACCCCAGAAGTCAGTGTGGAGGCTCCAGGTTGGAGAAGACCAGGCATTACCAGGGTTCAGGCAGAGGAGAGAGGGGCCGCACTTCAATAAAAAAGTGAGACGTTTAAATGTCAGCAGGGTCACCCCGGCCAAGGAGCAGCCATCTTCCTCGCCATTGCAGATGGGGGTTCTGCGCCCCCAGTGGTAGTTTTTCCACTGTTCCGTCTGGGACAGGGAAATTCTCCCCAGGTTCACATGTCCTCGCCCATGATGCCATCGATGTCCTTGGAACAATGCGGGTGTGACTTTCCTGCCTGGTGGACAGAGTCCCAGGCTCCACCTGCGGGCCTCCCTCCTGAGGCTGCTTACTGGCATCTGGTGCCTAATCCAGGCCACTGTGGTGGGAAGAGGTGGACAAGAGCCAGCTGCACTTCTTCAAGTAGGCCATTGACTTCTATTTTGGCGTGAGTCTAGGGCAAGGCGGAGGTCTGCCTGATATGTGGGCAGCTCCCAACTTCCTGCTTTGGTATAATTGTCCCCGGTTAAAGCCTAATTCCAGGCATACTTTTTGGGCCCTCCCCTGTGACGTTCAGGAGTGTGTGATCAGAAAGCCCAGACTGATTGCTGTCCTTATTTAGCCACTGCTGGACACCATCAAAAAGAAGTAACCTGGACCCTCTTTACTTGATCTTCTTGACCCCCAGTCAGGGTGGACCATCAAGAACCGGCTATGCCAGGGAGCAGGAAGCTGTTTGCCCTGTCCTCTCTGCTTTCTGGGTAGTCTTGACGGACTCTCCCACTGTCTGCCTCCTACCCCTGGGGGCATCATTTCCCTTCAGGATGGGGTCCTTCCTGGCTGTGATGCTGCGTGGTTCAGACTGGGTCACTGCTGAGGGAAAAGGGTATCTCTCTGGAAGGAGGTTGTGGCAGCCCATTTCCGGAGCAGTTGCTCACAACAGGAATATTAGCTATTGATTGCCGGCCCTGCCCCTCGCTCATCTTGCAGGCAGCCACTCTGATATTAGAAGGGAAATAGAGATGGTATCAAGGGTTTTATCTGCTGCCAACAATTGCGCTCCTTCCCCTGCTTGGTCTTGGCCTGGGCAGGCATCTCTGCTGTAGGAGCGCCTTTGCACTGAGGAGCCTGGATTGGTTGATCTAGCATTTGCCAGAGCCTGTCCCAAGGTAACCAGGTCAGGACTTCACCCCCAGCTGGCGCTAAATTTAGAAACCATTGGGGCCTCTAGGGTGGGTGGGAGGGAGTGACTGTTCCCCCATCCAGGCCCCTGGAAAAGTGCATGGGTCTTACTTCCTCAGGTCTCTGACTGCTGTGCTGCATACCTGCTCCTGAAGCCAGAAGGCTTGACCATCCACACATTAGGCTCCATCTGTGTGCTCTTTCTCGTTTGGTGTCTGGGTTTCTGAGGTGGCCAATGCCTGTCTTGTTCTGTGGCATGAGACATGTCTGGTAGCGAGTTGAAGGCTGACAGGGAGGTAGTTTGGGAGACTGACCCAGTCTCACTCTTGGGGAATATTGTGGTGTGCCTGGGGTCATGGAGGCACTTAACAAGGGCTTTCTAATTTTGCATGTTTCTTCTGAAAAGATTGTCTATATCTTGGAGTCCCTAGGAGGTAGTAGGTCACAGGGACCCAGGGAAATGTTTGAATTGAGTTTATGTTGCTCACATTACCGGGAGTGGAGCCCAACCAGCCCCAATGCTCTAGACACAGCATTCTGACCAGGGAGGTGGGGAGAGACTAACAACACCTGTTCTAGTCCCACACATGGCCACTCAGTTGCTGACCAATCTTGGACCAGTCACTCCCCGTTTGCTCACCAGTGGATGGGTCAGATGGTCTCTGAGGGCCCTTCCAACTTGGATTTTCTGCTTTGGATCCAGATGGATTTTATATAATCAAGCAGCTTAAATCAGTTGGGCTGCACATCTGGCAAACTCAGCTTGGCCTTTGCCAGGTCCCCTGGTCTTGGAGTGGGCCCCCAGCTCCTTGGCCTTGAGATGGTTCTACAAGTGGTACTGTCTGATGAGGATTTCTAGGTCCAGAGCTAGAGAATTTTGGGAGGACAGGGGTCACAGAAAAGAGCTCATTGAGCACAGGCTGTTTCTGTGCTTGTTTTGTTTTAAATTCCAATAATTGTTTTCAGTTATCTAGTGTTTTTAGACATGCGACTTAGCTTCATTTCCATCACAGCATTTCTGTGGAGGAGGCATGGCTGTTTGGGAAAGGGAGACTCAGAAAGGTGAATGACCGGCCCAAAGCTAAGAACTGAGGACTGCTGTTGCAGTCGGAACCCAGGCTTCTTGGTCTTAGACTAGCGTTTTTCCACAGCAGCCAGACCTCCAAACATAGATGCATGTCTGATTGTCTATAGGAAGAAGAGAGAATGAGATCATGAGGGAAGGAGGGAGATAGTGGAAGGAGAAAGTCAAAATTAGCCAGTTTCTCCATTCAGATGCCAGCTCTGATTGGCTAGTGGTGACTGCTGAGAATACCGTGTTGAGAATGATTCTGAAGCTATGCCTGGGCTCACCAGTTACTGGTTGACTGTCTGCCTTGAACATGGGCACCTAGATGGTGGTACATGTCTTACGTATTTGCCCTTTCTGATCTAGTCCCAACTTCTCATTTATGGATATGGAATGGAAAATAGGAGGCAGATAGGACTGTGGTTAATGATGATCCTTGACCACCTCTGATGTGAAGGCATAGGGCTTGGCTCTAGGCCCAAATTGAACCAACCACAGTCTGTCTGCCCATGGAGCAACCAGCCTACGAGGGAGGCTGACAGGTAATCCCTGCTCTGAGCACGAAGTAGGCAAGCAGGCAAGGTCTGCCTGCCCAAACAGGAGATCAGAAAGGGCTTCCTAGAGGCAGCACAGCCCTGGCTGAGACAGTGTCTAGAATGAGGTGGATGACGGGGGCTCCATGGGAGGCGAAAGTGAAAAGATTGCCAGTGGTTGTTGATAGACCTTGTTAGGAAAAATGGGGTCCATCCTGTGGGCGGGTGGGAAGCCACTGGAGCGCGCTGATCTGGGTGATGCCTTGGCCTTGTGTGTGTCCCAGAGCAGTTACTCTGCGCCTTTTCTGTGAGCTCTCTGGGAGCAGGGACCTGAGTGCTGGCAACATTGATGATGGATGCTGGCACTGCAGAGACCCAGCAGAGGTCAGAGGATTAAAGGCCATGCCTTCTCTGGAAAACACAATCCTGGGGACCTAGCTCCCTTTGCCAGAAGCCCAGCCCATCCCGCTCTGGGACATGCCCAGATTCTTTCCACCTTGGTTGGGGGACAGTAGGGATTGACATAGTAATGAGTCCTCGTTCCTGCCAGATGAACTCATCCACCCTGGGAAGAAGCTGAGGTCTTTTCCCAGAGAACCCTCCCCATCCGTCATGGGGGGGGGAGAGGAAAAGGACATAGCCTGGTAGCCCAGGAACTGAAGAAGTGACCCAGAAAAGCACAGGGAGAGAGACACATAACCTTGGACCTTCCCCACAGAGAATATAGAGAATCTTCTCTCCTTATCACTTGGGGAAGTAGCTGGGGTTTCTCTGGGAGAGGAGCAGCCTCAGTAGGGTGCTGATGACTGACTTGAAGTCTATATGTGTGGAAGATACTCAGCTCTGCCTCTGCCCTTAGACCCTTGAGAGAAAAGAAGTTGAATTGTAGGAAAACATTCCACCATCCACACTAATGATGAAGTGGTGAATGAGCTCCTTGGCACTGGCAGTAACCAAGCAGAGACTAGATGCCCAGCCGAGAACTTTGAGGACTGTGAGCCTTGGGGTGGGGCAATGTGTTTCCAGGGAGGATCAAAGCCCAGTAAATGAGAACATGCCGATGGCAGTAGCTTGGGCAGTTCCCAGGAGCCAGACCGAGTGGTGTCCATTTCCTGCCTTCCTCTCCAGCGGGAAGCAGGCAGCAGCAGAGGAGTCGACGTTCCTCCTGCCAGAAAGCTGCTGTGACAGGAAAGGCTTCTCTGTGCTGACTCGGGCACATCGGGGACCAGGGGGCCTTGGAGAGCATTGGTTCAATGCTTGACCCCCTTGCTTTTGTGGTTTCCAATGCCCACTTCTAGGGAGGACTTTGTAGGTGGGGGCCTGGGTCTCCGTTTGAAAGACGGCGAGTCTGAAGCCAGGACCTTAAACATTGTGAGCCCTGGCCCGGCTTGTTGATCATCCTTTAGCCCAGGGGCCAGACGTGGTCTTTGAGGATACAGTGACCTCCCAGTCACCCAGCCCTGGAGAGGACTACCCATTAGGGAGACCCTGTCGTCTGGTGGAGGGACTGGGTACGTCAGAGGCAGCAGGAATGATACCCTGGGGGACCAGTGCTGTGGGGGCAGGCAGAGGGAGCAGTTCGCCTGGAGAGCTTCCTCTAGGGACTGACATTTGAGCGGAGGCCTAAGCAGGAGGCAGTTGCCAGAGAGGGGTGGGGACGGGCCATGTGCCAGCGGAGGGAGAGTATGTGCCAGGACGTGGATGTGAAAGGGCAAGTTTGGTATGGCAGGAGGCCTGGATGGCTGGGACAGAGTTTGGGGGGTATCCAGGAGGTGGGCAGGGCTGGACTTAGGTGAGCCATGAATAGATGCACGAAGACTTTCACTTAAAGACAGCCTGGAGCCCTTCTAAAGAAGGGCCCAGGAAAAGCCCAATGGCTGGAGGGGCCAGGCATGGAGCAGGCTGGCCAGTGTGGAGGTGTGGCCCCCTGTGAGGTGGCCAGGGCTGGAACTGGAGGGGTGACTGAGAGCAGTGGGCCCTCATTGGATGCTGGGGCTGGGGGAGAAGCAGAGCCAGGAGGAGACCCAGGGTTCTGGCTGGCTTTGGACCACACTGGAGAGGTCACTGAGGTGAGGGCTGCAGTGGGACAGCAGAGGAGGCAGGTATGGGTGAGAAGCTGGATCTCAGGTGCTTCCACTCCTGTCAGGCCCTGAAGTCAGAACTCACCTTGACCCTCTAAGGCCCAAGAGCTAACAGCCTCCCTACTGTGTGGACAGAGAAACCAGTGTTCAGATTTGCCAAGAACGTTGTTCAGGGAAGCCAGGCCTGGATGGGACAGTAGGATCTAGGACTTCTTGATGAAGCCCCTGTCTGTTGGGGCTCCCCTTTCTGGGACCTGCTCTCCTTCCCCAGCCCCTCACCCTGTCTGTTTCCCTGTGGGAAGAAGGGCAGAGGTGCTGTGAGGGGCGAGTGTGCCTGTTCTCCAGAGGACAGAAGCAGCCCCCTCCTCCCCTGTCCCTCTCCCTGCTGTCTGTCTTCAGACTGACAGAAGGCAGGGTCACCCCTGCTGAGAAGGATTTAGAGAGGAGGCGGGGCACCCCAACTGCCAGGCCCTGTGGTTGGAGGTGGAGAACCGAGGTGGAGGATCACTGCTGTTACCCACCCCCAGCCCCCACCTGTTCCAAGCCAGATTTGGCTCACCCAGCAGCAGCTCCACCCAGTGGCAGCCCCTCCCTACCCCCATTATTCTGATAAAACCTTAAACCTGAAGACCCACATGCAGGTACTTGGGTGCCCTGGGTTGAGTCCAGCACTGCTGTGTGCCCTCAGGGAGCCACCCTCTCCTTGAAGGACCTTAGTTTGCACTTATACCCATCAAGGGGTGCCCAATAGGGTTTTATAAACAAACGCTGGCCACTCTGAAGCACTGTGGTTTGGGCTGCCTCACCCCCCTCCCCTTGCTGTGTACCCATACAAGACCGCCCCCCACAATTGCTTGGCCTGTCTGGAAACGCTAGGGCAGGAGAGAGGGGAAAAAGCCTTTTTCCATGCCAACACCACCTCCACAAAGGTCAGGCTGTGCTCCCGCCCTGCCCGGCAGCCAGCCTGGTGCCTCACGTCTGCCCAGCAGCAGATGACCGGCACCAGGGCTCCTAGCAACAGTGGACAAAAGGTTACTCCTGACGTGCCAGGCTGCCTTCCACAGCCCCCCCCCCCAATCCTCCCCCCCACCCCAGCGCCCTCATAAAAAGAAAAAAAAGTAAGTTCCAGCCTTGCCTGGCGCGTGTGCCTGCGTGCATGCACGCGGACATGTTTGTGTCTGCACACTCGAGCCTCCTCTCCCCCCTTCTGAAAAACGTGAACTCCACATGTCGCACCGTAACTCTCACTGATGAAATGGAAAGTTGAACATAAATCAATGTCTGCCGCCCTGTTAGCTATGCATCAGCAGTCAGTGCCTGGGAGATTTGCTCAGTAACAAAGCACCCGGCAGCTCTGTGGGCCGCGACTGCCCCCTAATGCGGAGCCAGCCCACACCGGGAGGCCAGAGGGGCCTGCCGCCAGGGCTCCCCCACCCACCTCCTGACCAGACCCCCTTCCTCCATGACCCCCCCCCCCATCATCCTTCAAGGGAGAGGAAGAGAGTGTCAGGAATGACCCTTTGTCCTGTGAAACCCGGAGCATCCTTGCTGCTGCTTCTCCATCCCTGTGAGAACCCAGACACCTGGGAGGCCCCAGCGGATGTCGCTTCTCCCTCTGAGCTGCATGCTGACTCCCAGATCTCTATGGATCAGACACTTAAGGATCCGTGTCAGCAGCCTCTTAGGTATTAAGAGCTTGGACTGGCTTATCCTTTCCCCTTTGGACCTGGGTTTTACTTTGGGTTTCTCTTAGAATTGAAATTCCCCCTGTGCCTGAGAGCTGCTGTGCCAGGGGTTGTTAGCTGCCTTGGTGCTGTGGCCACAGCAGCCCCTACAGGAGGCTTCTGTCTGTCATGGTGGGTGAGAGTTCGCAGCCCACGTGCACCGTCCCCTGCCCCCGTGGTTCTGTCTCTTGACTTGGTAAGATCTTGGACTTAAAGTGCCAGCTCCAGACTGCATACTGGGCTCCCCAAGGGGTTCCCTTATCCAGGGACCCCACATCTGCTTTGTGCAGTGACGGTTTGGGGAGCAGGGGCACCCAACTGCATGAGAGGTCTCTGAGGAGAGTTGTCACAAAACACGGTGACTGTGAACAGGGCCTTGGATCAAGACAACCCACTGCCACTTCCTGGCTCTGCGGTCTGGGCCCTGGGATCCTGGGCTATGTAAGGAGCAGCCACTCAGCCCCGCCCCCATTGCCATGCCTCCTTTGTGGAGCTGTGGGGAAGACTGGCTGTGCAGGTCAGTGTAGTCGTAGGTTAGTGATGGGTCATTGCTGCCTCAAGTAGGTATGCCCTGTTTCATGCCCCAGAGGCCAGAGTAGAGTTGGTCCTTAGCTCATCCACAAGCAAGGGCCAGCCTGAGTTTTCTCCTTTTCCCGCAAGAGTCAGGGCCTCAGCGCAGTGAGTGTCTGGGTGTTCCTAAGTCAGCTGACATGTCTGGCACCTCTTGAGCACTAGGCCCTATTTGGCCTTAAACACATTACCTCACTTACTTGCCCACCCTGCTTACCTTCTGGGCCCTGCCACTGTGACCCCTTGTTCCCCGTCCACCTGACCAGAGCCAGTGGGGGAGGAAGAGGCAGGGACGCAGGCTATACATCCAGAGGTGTATGATTCTGCTTCTGCCAGGCTCGTTGACATGAGCTTTATAGCTGGGTCTTTGCCCACGCTCCTGAGTTGCCACCAGTGAATTTCACCTGGGTATCGCTGAGTTTCCTTTTCCCTCCCTGTAAAGCAGGAACGGCTCCACTGCTTTGCCAGCTCTGAGTTTGGGAATGTGGGGCAGATCACACTTCTACACAAGGGCTCCTTACTGGGGCAATCAGTCATCCATGTGTTCAACATGCATTCGGGAGTACGACGTTCTTCCTGGCACTGCTGGGGCTCTCAGGATTGGGAAGCAAGGCGTTCCCTGGTGCCCGGTGTTCATGGTGACCAGGCGGACCCTGGCCTGGACTAACTACAGACCGGTGGGGTGCTTTTCCCTGTTAAAGTCTAGATTCTTCTTTTTTTTCTTTAAAGATTTATTTATTATTTTATACAAGCACTGGGTACAGTCAGAAGCATGGGAGAGTGAGAGAATTCACCAGAGCCAGAGAGGGGAGCAGAACAGGCAGACTGACGATACACTGCTGAGGGGAGCAGCGGGCGGCAGGAGAGGTCTGTGCGTCTTGCGGGACCCTCGCCAGTGGCAGGGAATTGAACCGGCGCTGCATAGGCTGCAGGCAGCTTCGCAACCCAGCGCTCAAACGCTGCGCCACCGGGGAGGCCCTCAAGTCCAGATTCTTGGCAAGACAATCCAAGCTCTTTATGATCCAGCCCCTGCTCCCCTCGCCCTGTTGTTAGACCAGCTGTTGATCCCCAGGAAAAAGGCCAAAGCTTCTGCTCCTGGGGCCAGCCTCTTTCGCTCCAGCACATCTCCATGGCCTATTCTGTAGGCTGCAGACTCTCCCCTCCCCTTCTGGCAGCTCCGGTCAGTTTTATTTAAGAGGATATTGACAGTGTCTTGCTCCAAGGTCAAAAAGGATATGCCCCAAATGTGGATCTCATTAAGTTCCTCTTCCTCAGATTCATTGTAGCCTCCGATCCTAAGATATTTGTGCTGGAGTATCTTTGTGAAAACAGTCTAAGAGTTTGTTGATTAGACATCTGTTCTGGGTTAGTATCTTTCTGGGTCTTGGCATCCCCATTTATAAAATGCATTTTCAGAAGGAGAGACATGAGAGGTACAGTGGTCAGCAGAAGAAACCCAGCCCCTGGCCTCTGAGGCAGCATTGGCTGCTTGGAGATCTAAACAGCTCCTATGCAGTTAGCCAAAGAGCACCCAGCAACAGGTGGGGTTCATGGGGGTCTCTCCTTGGGAGTTTGCAACCCAGGAGTAGCTCAGATTAGGATGAGTTATGTGCGTAGGGGCGCAGCTCCCTGTGAGTGATGTGATAGGAAGGCCTAGAGAAAGGGCGATTCCTAAAGGATTCCATGAGGTGGAGAGGATCCCAGGCACAGCTTCTCATCCCTTCGGTGAGAGTCATTACTAGAATAAGTATTTGACTCAGTATCCCAGTCCCAAAGCTCTGGGAAGTGGTGAGATGACATCATTTTAAAGGGGAGGTAAGCCTCAGAGACAGAGCTGCAGGCCGTGTCCCTGGCTCGTGAGTGTGGGGCTCTTCCAGCAGCACCACAGAGCTGACCCTTGCTTCCTGCTGGGGCAGGCCAGGCCTCTTAGTCTATTGCCTGGGTGACTGTGGGGAGGCTTCCCGAACCCATTTCTCCCCAGAATCCTGCTTCTTTCCCTCATCCTATCCTGTTGCTTCTCCTTAACTGAGGAAGGAAGACCAGTTTGCAGGCTATTCCGAGTTCCCTGAGCAAGAGGCTTGAGAAGCCACCTAGTTGTTCAAGGAGCCACCAAACGAAAGGGGAGATCTTGGCCAACTTCTCTGGACTGAACCCTCATCATCTGCTCTCTGGAGAATTGAGGTTGGACCCTGGCACTCAGGATCTGTGGCTTCCAGAGCCCTTCCCCCACATCCTGGGTGGATTTGATGAATCTTTTTTGCTTTGTGTGTTGGGAGAGAAGAGATAGGACAAGAAGGCTATGTGCACGCCTGTGTCTGGAGAGCTTAAAGTAGAGCAGAAATTCTCTGGGTGGACAAGGCAGTGCCTTTTTAACATGCACCTCGCCTTTGCTATGCTGTTGTGATAAATAGCAGAGCGGGGCACTGGTGAGGGGCGTGGAGGCTGGCTGGCAGGCGCTCCGTGCGGCTCTCTAGCACTATTCATCTTCAGAGTGGAGAAGAGGATTTGGTTCTCTTGGCAAGGTAGACTTCCTCCCTCTGTGTTCCCAGGGGCAGCCATGGTTCTGGATCTGGGTCTGTCTCTACCCGCAGAGCCTGGCTCTCCTGCAGTAGTGAGTAGGTGTTGGAGAGGGAGAGGTTTGCTCTTTGAATCCTGGCCAGAAACCCCCAGGGCTGTGGCTGGGTATTGGAAACCCTCACCCTCGGTCATTTGATTCCCAGCTCTTCAGCCAGTGTTAAAGCAGACTGACCGTTGCGAATGGGGTGGTGGGGATGCATGCTTATGTATAGACCACAAGACATGAGAGTCAGTGCCCCACTCGGCTGTGAAATCACTGTTTTGCCAGTGACTGTGAGTCTTGATTTCTAACTTGGAAAAGGGCTTTGGAAAGGAATGAGGAGGATGCCTGACTCCTGGACTTAGATCTGACTGCCACTCCCTCGCATGAGCTCCCAAAGGTTAATGGGCGCCCCTTCCGGGCTGGAGGTCCCAGCTCTGGGCATCACCGTGTAACCTGTAAGGCTCTCCAGCACTACACCCACTCCTGCCTTTGCTGCACAGGTGCACACAGCCCAGAATCCTCTTCCATTTCTTCTCTGCTGAGGATCCCTCTTCTCCCTTTGAGGTCGTGCCTAAATGTGATTGTTCTGTGATCAGGGTCCCCTCACTCCTGGTGCTCCTGGTACCTCCTGGAGTGCTCCTGGGGTAAAGCTACATCTTGGTCTCTCTACCCAGCCTGGTACTCGTTCAGGGAGCCCAGGGTACTGCCTGTTGTGGCACCTCTAGCACTGAGTGCGTACTTGACCCCGGATGTGGGGACAGAGACTGGCTGCACGTACAGGTCGGGGTGGCTTCAGTGCCTGTGGTCTGGATCACTTCATGCCTTTTCCTTTGTCCCTGAAAAGAATGCTCAGTTGTATGACTACAGACACAACGGATGTCCAACAGGGAGGCCCCAAGGGGATAGCAACTGGAGGCAAATCAGCTCTCTTCTCTCCTGCCCAATCCAGCAATAGCCAGTCAAAGTAGAGCCTTTTCCTGGCTGAGGCAACCCCAGAGAACCCCTCCATGCATTCACCGCGTAAGAGAGAATCAGAACTGCATAAACCCGCTGAAATAACTCAGAGCTGGGGATCAAGTCCCCAGAACATTCTGTGCTGGCAAGCAAAGAAAGAGCTTGTTCCCCAGTATTGTGGCCAGGATAAAATTGGGGAGACAGTCAGCAAGGAGACATTTGGGGACGACCCACTGGATGTGAATGCTGGTCATTGTGTTGTTGTGATGAAAGATCATTTTGTTCAGGACCAATGGCCAGGAAATCCGGAGCTTGGGGCCTAGCCACATGGCATGTCGGTGGGAGAGGAGCACTCAGGCTGGCTGACCTGTGGTCTGATGCTCATTCTCTCTGCCCTCAGTGGGCTAAATCTTGACTCTGATAAATAAGACCTTAATGTCACTGGACTTCAGTATTCTCATTTGTAAAATGGGGTTAATCTTTTCTTCATTTATCTTGTTAGAGAGATGTGAGATTAAAATCAGAAAATAAACAGAGTTACAGACACAGGCAGTGGGCCCTGAGCCTTGGTTTGCTGACCCCACTCCCGCTCAACACAGTGGCTGTGCTCTTGGGCTGCAGGGGACCGGGCCTGGGATCCACGAGCCCACATCCGTCTTCCTGTCTGTGCGTAGGGTTGGAGGGAGAGGCCGGGAGAAGTGTGTGAAGAACGAGGGAAGTTCTGAATGCTCCTGACTTGGTCTGGACTTTCACTCCCCACGTTTCCTCCCTTTGTTTCCAAAGCTGTCTCCAGCTGGTTTTGCGCAAGTCCCTCTCAGCGCTCAGTGGGGCTGTCTGCCTCCTGCCTCTTGAGCAAAACACTGGCCAAGCACTCCTGTGGGTACTTGTTGGCTAGTCCCTGCAAGTCATGTTCATGATTGCATGAGCCTCTTGCTCTCGCTGGCTGCCCAGTGCTGTCCAGGCTTCTAGGAGAGACACAGGGAAGAGAGGAGGCCTGCTGGGCCCTTTGCTTAGATGGAAATCAATGAGGCTTTTGTTCATTTTGCAGAGTGGGCCTTGGTAGCTGTGACCTTTATGCATAGGTGACCCCAAGGGGACACACTGTGTGAGGTCCTGTTCCCTCTAACCGGGCTACCTCCTCACCGTCCCAGGAAGACAGGGCATCATTACTTGCCAGGGCATCCCCCTTATCTGATACCCACAGGGGGTCATGGTTGTTGTGGGCTCACCCTAGGACGCCAGCTCCCCCTGACTATGAGCTCTCTGGGGGTCATGCCGAACCTGAGTGCTTGCTCCACAGTTGGGTGTGGACAGCTCGGTCTCCTGAGGCCCTGAAGTGTGTGTGCCAGGCCTGTGCTGGGTGGGCACACAGGTGCTCAGGCTTCCTCTGCCCTCAAGATGGTGATCTCAGTGCCAGCCCTGGTCTGCACCCACCACTTACACACACAAGGACAGACAGAAGTGAAAGAGGAAGCCAGCTCTCATTCCCATGGGTTGGAACGAGGAAGTAACTTTCCTTCTGATGAACTCCATGTTAAGGGAGAGTTTAAAGTTCTTCATCCCTCACCCCACCAGGTGGGCAACTCCACGCCAGGGAGGTCGTGGGTAGAGGCAGGCCAGGTTGACAGATTTGGGGTGTCAGTGACACAGAGGCACACCTCAGCCCTCTCCCCAGAACAGGCTCATGGCATCTTCTGTCAGCATTCATGTCCAGGGAGCAAATTGAATTGTCTGCTTTGTGCCTTTTACCATGTGTATAATTAATGTAATTTTAGATTCACTCAAGGCAACACGCCCAACAGGCAGATTACACAGGCCACCAGTAATGCAAGCGGTCTGCCTCCCCTGCCAGTTGATAAAGCTCACCCCTTCAGCCTGGCCCGATCAGGGGCCAGCGTCCCCCGGAGTCAGGGGACCAGGGTGTATGGAGTGTTTTAACAACCTAAAATTTCTAGTCCATTTCCCCAAAAGCTGCCTGTGAAGACAGTCAGCAAATTTGGCCTGTGTGGTAGTGACACTACCTTCTGTTCTGGTACAGAGCAGGTGCCAGGGGCTCTCAGGGATTTCCTGGGGAGGTGTACCCAGACTCCTTACCCACTGCACAGATGAGCAGCACAGGCCTACAGTTATAAGGCAGGACCAACCCAGAGCTTTGGGCTGTTGGGCTGATGAACTTGCCACTGGCTGCAGCCTGTCCTAGTCTGGCTGGCTCCCTGCCTCTTCTCCGCATCCAGAAAACCCAGGATTCAGCTTCTGCTCTGTTTCTCTGCAAGTTTGTGTTTTTCTAGGCAGGTAAAGGCATTTTTGGGGAATGTGGGATGGCATTTGGTGAAGGAGCCGTGAGTTTTGGAAGTGCTAAATTTAGCACATATCTCTTGTTTCAAAAATTAATGCTTTTTTAAAGAAAATCATATTTTTAATCTTAAGTAGTTGTCTTTCCACCACTCTTCAGCTCAGAGGACCAAGTTGGTCACCTTGTCATTACTAACTTTTCTTCCTGTCTTCTTGAACCCAAAAGCATAGGTTTGTGCTCACCCAGGGGCTGGCTGACCACAACTGTAGGTCCATCTGGACTACTTGCCAAGCCTCCTCCTGGCCCTATTTGAACCCACCCTGGGTGTCCACATGGGATGAAGCAGGCTTGCTGCCCCTGCACACCACCACACCCACAGATAAAGCCAAACGTCCCAAGAGGACACCCACATTCAGAGAGGAGCTGATAGTAGAGCACAAAAGACTTCAGAAGGAAGATCTGTGAACTTTAAAAGGCCAAGGAGGGCATTCCCACAGAGCAGTCAGTGCACTCCCACTTGCCCTGTAAACTGCAGCACGAGGCTTGGGGGCCTTGGAGGATGGGGGCCTTGGAGGACAGGGGCCCTGCCTGTGTACCTCTGCTTACCCCCTTGCCATCTTTGGACATCCTCATTTTCCTTATGTGAAAACTAGGCACCATGTACTGAAGGAACAGATGCCAGGTCTGTAACTGCAAAGCCTTCCCATTGTGCCACAATCTCTGGAGCATGGTTTCAAACCAAGTGCTGGGCCTTTACCAAACCATGGCCAGGAGCCCCGGATGGGTCCTGCTGAGGGTTCTGAAATGCTTCTCCACAGAGACCTGACTTGGTTGTGCTGTGAGAGCACTGTGCTCCCCACCACATCCATTGGTGCCCACAAAGGCTCTGTCAGAAAACTGTCAGTGCCCCAGCTTCATGGAATGACCAGCATCTGCCCAGCCCTGCTACGTGGCTCACATAGACAGCTGAAATGATAGGACAAAGTATAAAAAGGAAGTGCAGAAGTTATGTGCCTCCAGTCAGAGATTTTGGAACCTCTGAGATAGAATGGCACGCTCACTAGCAGGCTCTGGGGCATGTTTCCTGCTTGCTTTTCCCAGATTCAGAAGTAGGGATGCCACACATGAGGGTCTCCCCCAGACTCAGGTCTTCTTGCTGTCACCACATAGAAGCAGGACAGCACAATGGAGAAAGTTCTGGCCAGTCAGGGGACCCCGGTTCTCATCCCAGCTGACTGTGAGGGACCTCATCTACATTCTGCAGCCACGCTGAGCCTCAGTTTACCTGTCTCCTTGTCAGCAGTTTTTTTTGTGCTCATACTTTATCCCAACTGGCCTGTGGGCTTCCTGGGCCTCTGTGGGGCTGGCCAGATGCATAGCAGTTCAGCATCCACGATGTGCATGTGGGTGAGTGACTATGTGCGCCACAAGTCCTCTGGGAGGCACCGCTCTCGGGCCCATAGAATGGTGGACCAGCCAGCATGCCCGCACTCAGACTTGGAGACCTAGTTCCACCACTTGATAGCTGTGCAACCCTGGTGAGTGACTTTACCTTTCTGAGCCTCAGCTCCCTGGCTGTAAAATGGAGTGATCAATAACCCTTATGGCCAGGAGTCAAGGATTACATGAGCTAATGCATCAAGGCCTCCTTCACCATGTGGGAGGTGTGCCTCTGTGTGATTCCTATAATTATCCCCATTTCGCTGGTGAGTGACTAGAAAGTACAGTCAGAGGCAAAGTCAGGATTTGAACCTAATTCTTTCCAAACTGTATTTCTTTATCAACAGTGCATAGGAATGTGAGACCATGAAAAGAGCCCTGTGCTGGTGCTAGGAGATGTGTGGCTCAGCCACCACTAGTGTCCTGTGGCCATGAATCTGTCAGGCCTCTGTTCTGGGCCTCTTACTCGCCACTATAAATGAAGGACTTGGGAAGAAAGTATGGCAGGATCATTCAGGGCCCCCCCCCCCCAAGCAAATGGATAGGTGGGTGTGGCTCTTCCTGCGCTAGTAAGGATCCCTAGCCCTAGTCTAGCCTTGGAAGTTTGCCCATGTCCCCCTCCCCCATGGTCTGCTGGGAAGATCAGTTAGGTAGTACTTAGGCAGACAGCCTCCTTCCTCCAGGGTCCATGGGGCAGGGAGGTCTAAGTGGAGCTGGACTCAGAGGCTTACCAGAGCCAAGCATGCTTCCAGATATACCTATTTAGGGTACTTCAAAAGCTTTCAGCAAGTAGAAGCCTGGAAGGCTCCATGGGGAATTGTCCTGTGTGGGAAAACTCACCAGTATTAACAGCTTTAGGACTCTCTCCTCTCACCTTCCACCTGTCCTCCAGATCTGTTCAGAGTTTGGGGGAAGAAAGATGACTACTTACCAACAAAGGTCAAAATCCTCATATAAGGTTCTTATTTTGTGTTCCTCCTGCATAACCCAAATGGATAACAAGTTCAAAAGACCATAAAGTCTTTTTCTAAAGCTTCCTTTCGGTTCCCTGTTGAGGATGCAGGATGGAAAGAGAGGCCACTTTTTCATGGCCTGATAAAACACAGGGTGACTGATCCATACCCCATGGAGATGAGCAACTTTCCTGTCTTATTTGCAGAAATAACTATTTCCCCCAACGTGGGGCCCTGTGGTCTGCTCCCGTCCTGTACTGCTGCATACTTAGGGGCAGAGCCCAGACACACATGTCCAGGCTGAGGGGCGGAGCAGAGACCCTGAAGACAGAGCTTTGGGTGGATGTGTGTAACTGTTGGAAAATGGTGGAAGAAAAGCTTTCCTTTCCTACCCACAGAGCCCGCACTAGTGTGGGGGCCGATCAGGGAGCTACATGGGCAGGGCCGCGTCAGCACCTGACCAGTGTGGAAAGGGAGCTCTCTGCCCTCAAAATGCTGAGCCTTATCTAATTGTGGCGGGATTCTCTCTGGGTGGCCACTGCCCTCAGCCAGGGTTCCTTGTCCCCAGTGCTCTGCACCCTGGCTTCAAGTCAGAGGGGTTTCTGAGCTGCTGCTGTTCCCAGATTTAACAGCCCTTGCCCCACTACTCCCACAAGCCAGAGAGGGTGCTGGGGATGGACTGGGGCCTCACTGCCCGGCAGTCTGTCCTACCCTCCGAGCCAAAGAGGGCCTGGGCAGGGCAGCCTGCTGCAGGGCTAAGAAGTGACTGAGAACTGCGGGCAGAGCCCTCCAGACGCAGATTCGAGTATCGGCCCTCAGTAAGGACTGCCTTGCCCACTCTGGTGCCCCTTAGATGTCAGACACTCTTGGTGCTTTATTTATGTTTTTCTCTAATCAATCAGCAAGTCAGCTGCTGCTGACTGCCCCAGCCTGATGGGGTGCACAGGTGTGGGGGACCTGCCCAGAGCCAGGCTGCTGTCCCCAAGGAAGCATGCGATGTTACCAGGGAGCGTAATGAAGGCTTGTAGGGAGGAGGCGCTCCTTTCTGCCAAGAGCTCAGGAACCAACAGAAGGCCTCTTGCCCCCTCTTGGCAACTGGACCTCACCCTTGAACCCTCCTCCTCAGTTCTTTTCATTTTTCTCTTTTGGGGGGTTGGCTTCAAATTATCTTATTTTGTTTACATTACACCCAAGTTTCATGGTACAAAAGACTTGCAGGTGCAAATATGTCCCGCCTTCATTAACTTCCCCTCCCTTTTTAATTTATGTGATTTCAATTTTCCTTCCCTGTACTGTTAATTAGGGGACCCTCTAATCAGTGCCATTATCACAGTGGTATTCATGTTTAGGAAAGCCGCTAAACAAATGCTTGCAAAATTGCTAAATGGCTAATTAATGTCTGTTAATTAAGAAAATTGCTCATGGTAACAAACCATGCCGTTGCTGGCAGCCGCTAGAAAGACACACACTTGTTGGAATTAGTAGCGTGGCAGGTAGGAGCACATCTGCTCTGCGGAGCTTTTAGGAAGTGAGCACAGCCCCTCGCTTGGCCAAGAAGCTGCAGGCCTGTCTTCAGGGGCGCCCCCAGGTTCCCCTGTGCCGTCTTTCTCTGCACACCCTGTGTCTCCATGCCCACCCACGTGCCTGTGCCTCTTTCTCGTCTGCCTGTATTTTCCAGTGAGCAGGAGGCTGGGCAGACTGGCTTTGAGGGAAAAGATGAAGAAAACCCCACCTGTGTCTCTCAAAGAGTCTTTCTTAATTTTCTCAGACCTGTGTCCCATGCATGCATTCAGTGTTTCTCAGAAGCAGCTTCAAGGGTTATGGCACAGTCGTGGAAAACAGAATAAGGGCACACTGCCCATCACTGGCACCATGTGCAGCCCCCAGTGCCCCAAGGGGATGGGCACCTCCAGCACTGCTGTCCATGCTTCCTGATTGTGACCCAGAGTCAGAGCCGAGGCGCCGTGACCCAGTGTGTATAAACACATGCGCACATACACACACGAGTGTTTACAAGTGAAATAGAGGGTAATGATGAAGCTCTCCGTTTTTTTCTATTTTTCCCGTTCTTTTTCAGGCTTTTAAAAAATAATGGTTGCAACCCACTAAATTGATTTCACCACCCACTAATGGGTTGCAGCCCACAGTTTAACCAACCCATGGTTTAAGTGAATTTATCTGCCCTGCTCTTCTGGGGCATGCATGGGGTGGGAGGGGTGTTGAGGTTGGCGTAGCCCTGGGCTTTGGGGATCAGCTCAGAACTGTGGGTGGCTCACCACCAACAGGATGGAAAGCCCTGCCTTTCACTGACACACCCACCCAGCAGTTGAAGTGTCTCCAGCCCCTTACCCTCTCTCCCCACCCCCCATTCCTCTGCACAAACTCTGGGCTGCAGGGGCCCGATAACTTTGCCTGGCTCTGCCATTTACCAGTTGTAGATTGTGGCCAGGCCCCTGACTAACCCTAACCCTTGAGACTCAGTTTCCTTAACGACAAAAATAGGAATGAGGAACCACACCTTACGGGCCTGTTTCCAAGAGCAGGTGAATTAATGAACCCACCCAGTGGGCGCTTGGTGACTGTCTCTTCCTCTCATTCCCCATTTGTTCCATCTCTGGTGCCACCTCACTCCTGCCTCTGTCCTCCTTCATCCTCAGGGCCCCACCCTTGTAGACAGGCCTATATCCTCCGTGCCACCCAACCCCTTCCCCCACAGGGAGCTCCTTCCTGCAGGGGCCTCACCTGGTTCTTCCCACTGCTATGGGCGACACCTGCACGCTCTGCAGAGTGGGTCGGCTCCCGCGCCCCTGTGCAGTCTGAGCCCGCCTCAACCAACGTATTTAACATGGCAAACTCCCCTCCAGCGGCAGACCGTGCGGGCCCCTTCTCCTGCGTGCTTTGACAAAGGCGCTTGATTGTACTTTTCATTCCTGTAAATCCCCCGTGAGTGTGTTGATCAGCCTCTCTCCCTCCCGCTCGCCTCACCCACTGGCACCACTGAGCCGGCGGCGACCCAGGCAGCAGCTCGCACCTCCCTGCCAGCCAGAGCCCGAGCCCGCGCCCGCACGCCCGCCACCCGCCCTTCGTTTTGGTTTAATTTTTGTTCTTTTAAGCTTCTCCTGCGCTTCTCCATGTGCTGTGATCTATAACCTGCTCTACTGTCTGGCCTCACAGGGTCCTCCGGGGTCACAGCCCTCGCCGCACGCACAGCCTCCACCTCACAATCCCAGCAGCATGATGGGACCCCACAGTCAGGTAAACGCAGTGTGGCTCGCCCGCCCGCCGGGGGGCACGGGGCACCAGGAGGACAGAGCCAGCAGAGGAAAAACAAAAATCAAAACGTGCTCTCGCCATTGCTGTGGAGTCTTTATTGACAAATGGAATTTTTAGAAAAATCCTATTTTTTCTAAAGATAGTCTTCGTTCCTTGGACATCACCCCCAGCTTGGATATGAAACCAAAAGAAAAAAGAAAAAAAAAAACGTTCTGTGACCTTGTCAGCGGCCTTTGCGTTTTTGTTTTTTCCTCTCTCACTTTTGGTTTGGTTTTTGAGTTTGGTTAACCATTCATTTGTAACTGAAGCTGCATCCCTAGTCTTTTCTTTGTGCGCTCTCGCTGCTGAGAAAGCTTTCTTGCCCATTCCCCTGCATTGAGTTAGGCAGCCCGCTGCCCCCTGACCCTCGTCATTGTGTTTTCCCCCTTAAACCCCTGCTGCCCTTCCCCACCCCCTTGTTGCTGGTTTCTCTGTGTGTGTGCCTGTGAGTGTGCGTGCATCCAGCCTTGTCTGCACACACTGAAAATTTGATGGATAAATCCCTCTTTGGAGTCTTCCTGGCCCTTACCGAGAGCAGAGGTCTCTTCTTTTGCCCCGTGTTGGTGTAACTGTTCTTCCTCATCCTGTGCCAAGTCCCAGCCGCTGCCCCGCCACCCATAGTAGATGTCGGTGAGCAGAGGCGGAGTGGGAAGTCACATGGGTGTGTGTGGCTATAGTTCCCTCTGCCCAAGGGAAGTTTTGCCCAGAGGGAAGAGGCCACTGGGGAAGAGTCTGAGAGATCACTAGTTGTAACAAAACTGAACTTTGTGGAGTGGAGCGCATTTGTGTTTGTCCCTGTGCAGTAGCGCAGGCTGTCATTGAACTAATTCCCTATAATTGCAGCCTTTTATGTCACCGAGATACGCAGGCGGCCCCAGGCCTCCGATCAGAATGGGAAACCAGGTACTGTAAACCTTTCCATGATCTCTCTCCCCTCACTGGGCCACCCTTGACCCCAGCTGGGCTTTGACTCAAATCAGAATTTGGGGAAAGGATTGGGAGGTGGAAGGTCAGGTTTTAACTTGGAGGCAACTTATAAGCAGGCCCCTCGAGTGGGCGCTGTGCCCACCGTGTGCCTGCGATATGGCTTCCCTCCCAGCTACTTAACCTGCTGCTCCTGCGGGCTGTGGGCGGCCAGTTCTGGAGTAAAGAGCCAGGGTGGGAAGGCAGGGCTTCAGCTCTTCTGGCCCTCCCTTCCAGCCCCTTCTTAGAAAAGGGTCTTCCTTCTTAATGAAGTTAATTGACAATGTGCATTTTTTCCTGGAAGCTTTTGAGAATTGCCAAGGCTGGTAAATATAATCCTGCTATTAAGGGGAGAAATGGCCCGTAGGAATGCTTAGATCAGGAGCCCGGATGCAGTGGAGCAGGACATTTGTGAGTTTTTAAGCAATGTTTGCTGCTTCCCAGACCCAACTCAAAACAAGAAAGGATTTGTTCTTGTAATTAGAAAAGTGGCCTGCTTGTGTGGAGGGGCCTTCAGCCTGGGGCTGTGTGCCTTCTGCTGGCCCATGAGGGCTGGCAACTCTAGGTGGTCTGGAGAACCGACCCCACACCACCCTCCTGGCTCTACCCAGGGAGGGCAGAGGGAAGCTGGAGAGGTAGAGATGAGCACCCTCCTCTGAGGATAGACAGACTTAAAAGGAAACTTTAAGGAAACATCAGGGAAATTCTTTTCATGCCAACATATTTTTTTACACATAATTCTTAGAGTGACCTTGCAAGAGCCCTCCAAAAAATCTGACGGCGATGCCAGCACATCAACCCTTGTTGGCTTTGGGGGTGGGAGTTTAGCTCCCAGATTGGCTTTACCCTTCCATTTTCAAGGATCAGCAACAAAGCCATGGAGTGAGATGAGAAGAGGGGAACTAGAGAGCGATGCGGCTACAGGGCCTCCAGTTTTAAAGTCAAGTTGTTTACCAGCTTTTCCCTTCCTGCACCCTCTCTGCCCCCCCATCAAAAAATCCTTTGTTTCCTATTTTCTGAAGGGGATGAATCAGAGACCCGGTGTTTTGGGATACCTCGTAGTGAGCAAACAGAAGGGCAGAATGGAGGCAGCGCTCCCAGTCTCCCAGTGAGCTGAGCTCGAGTGGGTGTCAGCTCCTGGCCCGCCGCTGTGTCCTTGAGCAGCCTTCGTGCTTGTGAAAGTGCTTTTGCGCCTTTGTTTCCGACCGGTCACAGACCAGGCCTCCCCTGCCCTCACACGCACCATCCCAGCAGCCTCTGGCCACCTGCCCTTGTGGGGCTGTTGTTGGCCCAGACTGGCCCCTGCCCCAGGGAGAGCACAGATGCTTCCTTATCATTGTGGCCTTTCCTCCAGCAATTAAGGGACACACGAGAGGAAGAAACGTGTATGTTTCTATTTGTCAATTAAGCACGAGCAAGTACCCAAGAGAGTAAACGGAGAATAAATCCATCATCTGCACTTCAAATTACAGACCAGTTTTCCCGACCTCCCCACTACCCCACATCAGAAAGCTCGGATGTCCTGCTTTCCTGTGAGCTTAAGAAATTTTTGCCCTCCAAGGGGGTGGGGGCATGCCCCTTATACAGGTACGGCCACTGTGCAGTTCTTGGCTAGTAACTCAGTTGAGGCTACTGGTGGCCTCCGTGCCCTCCAAGTTAGCTCAGCCCTCCCCTGTGGCATGTGGAGGAAGCAGAGGCAGTGGGACTGTGCAGGTTCCTGTGACCTCCCGGGTTAGGGTGAGGAGACGGACATTTAGGGGACAAGGAGCTAAGGGTCCTTGACTCAGCCTCAAAGTATTGCAGGGTCTTCTTCCCAGGCTGCATGTTTGGGCCTATGTATAGAGCACTGTTTTGTTTCAAATGAGGGTAATTGGTGGGTGGTGAATAGTGGGGTTCATCTGGGCATAGGAGAGGAGGACTAGAATCTGGGGTTGTCAAGTCCCAAACACATCCCAGCAGAGCCCCCGCTGGCCTGACAGTTGACTCAGGCCTGCACTCATTCGTGGGATTTGTCCATTTCTTGGGTAGACACTTGTGTGCCTGCCTGTGGTTCTGTAGAAGAGAAGCTGGCCTGCTTCCAGGAGCCTGTGGGCCAACCCAGAGCTTCTCTCTCTCTGCCAAGCCCCAGGCGTGTGCATGGTGCATGTTCGTGGCCCCATATCACGTCCCACCTATTCTTATGCTTGAGAATTTCAGCGTGAGACACTTTTATCCTGGTCATTGCATACTTCCTCTCCCTTGTTGAGGAGACCCAAACCGCCTGCCCCATCATTGGGGCACCCCAATGAGGGAAGGAGGAAAGATTCCACGACTCCCATGAACCTCGGGGCTGCCCAGCTCTGCCCTGAGTCCTGACCCACAAGGGTAGGGGGTCCCTCACCTAGGAGCTTCCTGTGAGAACTGCTGGTCAACACTAGGCTACCTGGAGAGGGGCCAGTGGCCCGACCCCCAAGGCTGCTCCATCTGAGTAGGATGAGGACCCTCCTTTCTCATCTCTATCCCAGGATACCCTAAACCAGACTGCCTCAGAGGCAGACCTTCCTGTGTTCTCTCAGAGCCCCATAACCAGGCTCTAGGGAAAACTCGAAGCCCCTTAGTGGACAGATACAAACCAGGCAAGTGATTCAAGTGTTTGGGACTTGGGGAGCAAAGCAAAACTGGGAGAAAGGAAGTGATGGGGCCAGCTAAAACCCAGGACTGGAGGGACAGACTCAGTACCCTCAGGCAGGTGACAGCCTCAGGTGTCAAAGGCCTTTTGGTGAGCACAGGGCCTCTGCAAGCTTGTGTGATCCTCTCATTAACCTCTCCACCTAGACACACACACACACCCCATCCCAAAATTAGGCAAGACAGCTTCCCACCACCTTGCTCCAAAACCAGTGTGGAGTTCGCCATCAGACCCATCAGGCATCCCCACAGCAGCAGCGGGTAGGGGCCTCTGTGGCAGGTGCCTGGCCTCTGCGGAGCACTGGCAGCTGCAGATTGGAAGGCACCAGCCAGCTTTCCTGAAGGCTCTGCTCTCAAAGCAAACACTTGTGTTTAGTCCAAAGACACGAGGGGGTTCTAGAAGCAAACCTCTTCTTCCAATTCTGTTCTTTTTATTTTTTTCCAGATTATAGCTGAAATAACTTCAGCCCTAAGTAAATCACTTTTAATAGGTTTTCACAGCAGGCGTGCCAAGCATTCACTAGGAAATCCACAGCACCCTGCCCTCACCTTTCTTGATAGTAACTGCACCAGCATCTGCCACTTGCACTGGGCTTTGGGGACCTGGTTTCCTTCAGCACCTTGCTGGCTCCTCTCCTGAAGGCCCCTCTTCACCCCTGGCTCAGAAGGTAGCTTTCCATAGTGGAAAAGCCAGAGAGCGTCCATCCTAGCCCTGCCAGTAGGTGACTAAGGACTGCTGGGCCTCTGGACTTCCTTTGCCCCATCTAAACCTCAAAGGCTGCTTCCTCCCCTGCTCCCATTTAAAAGGACCCCCCACAGTGACAGGATTTTTTTTTTGGGAGGGGGTAGCTCCCCACAGTTTTGGAGATGGAGATTTAGTTATGTCTCCATGAGGCAAAGGAAAATTTGACATCTACTGCAAGGGCTGGGATTCAGGGGATGAGGAGGGGCATGCTGCTTCTCGGGCATGTGGCAGGTGGTGTAGACAATGACCAGGCTCTGACAGGTGCGCAGAGCAGGGAGATGGTTCCTTTCCCACCGACCCTTCCCTTCCCACCGCTGCTACACTCCCTTCCCTACTACCCCTGCCCCACCATGCTACAGTTGACACCAGCCTAAGTGGACTGCTGCTCCTTGGGGACCTTCCCCCAGTCCACAGGCAGCAAGAATGGTTTTGGGTGTCCTAAATGGTGTGATGGGAAGCCGGGGAAGGGAGGCCCATCTCCCCCTTTGCCCAGTTCCAGGGAGCAGCCACTCAGCTCGTGTCTCAGTGTCTCATGTCTTTTCCAGCCTCCGGGAGGAGTTCCTGGAACACAGCCCCTGCTGCCCAATTCCATGGACCCCACACGACAACAAGGTGGGCAGGGCAGGGCAGGACTGCCCCGGGGCGGGGGCAGGGGCGGGGCCCTCCCCCTCTACTGTCTGCCTTGGTCTCCTGCCACCTCACAGTTCACTTCTTCTCTCATGCAGGGCACCCCAACATGGGAGGATCAATGCAGCGAATGAACCCTCCCCGAGGCATGGGACCCATGGGTCCTGGCCCCCAGGTAACCATCTGTCCATCAGTCCATCTCCCTGGTCATTGTGTGCACCCGCCGCCTTTCCTCTTTCCATTGTCTATCTGTCTTTCCATGTTGCTCAACTCGCAGGGGTGGGAGAAGAGGGCATGACTGTCCTCTCTGCTGTAGGTGGGCTGGCCCATGCAGGGTGGAGGCGCTTAGGGAGCAGGGCGTGTGGAGAGCCCTAGGTGGCAGACCCCTCCAGGGGACAGGTGCACTCAATGGCACATGGTCCTAGGAATCTGAAAGGCTGAGTAGTGTTGTGGGTCCTCCCACACCAGACACCCTAAAGCCTCCCACCTGATTGGATGGACTTGAACTGGCTCAGGGTCACGGTTTGTTGTGACCCAGAGGTGGGACAAATGAGCAACAGGCCTTGCTCTGGCTGCAGCTCACTATTTACCTGTCCGTGGTCAAGTCACTGTGGCTTTGGTGGACCCCAGTATCCCCACCTGTCCTCTGGAGGCTGCTTCTCTGTCCATGGTTCTCAGCACTGCCACCCCAGGTAAGCGGAGACTAGGCTATCCAGGGCCCCCGGCATCCACTTCAACCCAGAGCTTTGATAATTCCATATACCAGGCCTGTATTTAAGATTTCTTTTGACTAGAGAGCTCCATTGCCAAAGAGGGCAATTTAGAAAGTTCTGGAAGAAACCACATTCAGTGCCTGTCTCCCTCTTTACAGTTGCCGTTCACGGTCATTCATTGTGACTCAGCTCTCTAGCCCACAGGTACAGGTTGCACAGGACCATTGGGTTAGGGTCTGACAGGCCATTCTTGTTCTAGAATCTTCTTAGGGTTGGCTTCCACTCCTCCAGTATTTGAGAATGGATCTGTTTCTGCAAGCAGCCGCGCAGAGTGTTTGCTGCATTCTTCCTTCTTGGGAATTCTCTGGAATCTAGCTAAAAGAAACTATAGATCTGAATAAGGGGAGAGGAGTGAGAACAGGAGCATTTTTTTTGGGGGGTCTTCCTTTCCTGCCCTGCTCTGAAGTCGGCTTATCTCCTCCATCCTTGCTTGTGGATACTCAGTCTCTGGGCTCCTCACAGGGTTTCAATTCCCTGATGGGTGTACTAGCGCTCTGCTCACACACACACACCTCCCTTTTTTGGAGACTCCAAGGACTCTGTCCAGAATTTATAATATTTACAGCACACCTAGCACACTGCTTTCTTTTCACTGGTGCTGGAATATCCATGATGTTGAAAGATTTTAGGGAGGCCCTTGTCTTCCATTGGCCCCATAGTCCTAAAAGGAATTCTGCAAGTTCACATCAGTTGCAGCTGCAGTTTTCTTGTTGATGGTTTTTTCCCCCCTTCATCAAATCCCTCAAAGCTGGTGTTTTTGCCAGCTCCTTTAAGCCGCTGGAGTGGCCCCTTCCTGTCATGCAGCCGCCTTGAGCCAGCAGGCCGCCGGGTGGAAGAGCCGTGGGAAAGGCTGCAGATCTGAAAGCAGAGCCTTCCCGTTACTGAGCCTCTTGGCTTTAGACAGACATTAGACAGATACCCTTGGGGTAGAAATCTATGATGGCCTTGGACTTCTTCTGTCCTGGGGGAGAAAAGAAGATGGAATCCGAGGCAGGAAAGCTTAGTCCCTGCTTGTCAACCCCTCTGGGTTCTGAGCCGCTTAGCAGCTGCATCTGTAAAATGGGCAGGAGACCACTGTCTGCTCTGCAGGGCTGCTCAAGCAGGCTCAGGTTCTCTGAGTGATGCTTGGTACAGACGCCTCTTAGCAAGCAATTTCTGTTTTCCAGCATGTGCACTTGAAGCAACATTCTGGATTGTAGTTGGGTTTGGTGACTGCTTTTAGTTTCCTTTTTATTTTTAGTGGCAAGGGGTAATCGCAGTTTGTTAAACATGTAGTATGAGGTTCTAGAAGCTGAGAGCGAATGTTATCAGACTGACTGAGAGCAGAATATCCCAGAAATCTAGGACTTCCTTCTGGCTTAACAGATGTCTTGTCAGTGACTAGCAGTCCGGCTTACTCTTGTGATGCAGTTTAAAGAGGTGAGGGTCCTAAAGATTGGAATCCTGTCCCAAAGAGCCTCATGCACCCACTGTGGCTCTCTTGGTCTTTCCTCTCCCATAGATCCTGAGAGAGACGCCCAGAGGGGAAGAGATGCTAGCCCAGGTGAGAGGCCAGCTGACCTTCCCTACTTCCGCCAACCTTAGGAGTTCTGAAATCGTCTCTCCCATTTTTTTATTTTACCAGTAGGAAGATCCTGAAGTGCTTTCCCCATATCTCCTGTACCCCTCTGTATAGGGTGCTATATAAATTCCAGAGCATTACCTCTTCCAGAGCATCCCAGGATTTTACACAACTTACATGGAGACAGAAAGTTCTGCCCTTGTGTGAGACTGAATCTGGGTCTGGGCCTGGGCCCAGCTGTGTGTGGGATAGATCACAGCGTCTGGGATCAGCCAGGGAGTGGGACCCACAGAGTCTGGAAGTTTGAGGCCTCAAGGCTAAGGGTGGAGAGAAGGCAGATTCCCCACCTTCACCCCCAGCCCTTCTTTCTGCCACCTGAGAGTCCTACCCTGGCTGCTCCCAGTGGATAGAAGATTGAGCTTAGAATTCGGTGCTAGAAAACACAGCCCTGACCAGGACACAGCCTTGTTGGGCCTTCAGTGCCTCATCTATAAAATGGGTGGGTGAGTGAGGCCCTCACTGGCTGTGTGGGGCTGGATGAAGTAGCAGCTGTAAATACCAACCTCAGCATGAGGCACCTGCGGATGCTGGCTCCCACTTCCATTAGGACCTGGGCTTGGGGGCGGAGCCTTGCCTCTGGCATGCCCCAGCTGCTGGCAAGGGCAGCCAGCCCCTTCAGGAAGCCTGCAGTAAGCTCCACTGCATGCACAGCACCATACATAACCAGGGCAGAGATGGGAAGCTATCAGTCCAGTCATTGAATGGGGAGTGAGACAACTTAAGCCAATGGCCACTCCAGAACATCCTGGACAAAGAATAAGCACAGTGTGTTCTCAGGGCCACTTCATAGCTTTCGCAAACAAGAGAAGTGACATCGCACCCTTTGAGCCCAAATGTCATAAAGGACTCAGCAGATCGGCATCACCCTGCCCTCTGCCCTTAGTGCCACAGACAGATTTTACTGTTTTTCTGAAATGGCCTCTGCCTGCTAGTGTCAGGCAGGGGCCTTTGGGCTGTTGTTGAACTTAGAATGAGGCTAATTCTGCAGCAACTTGTGGCCAGGATCCTGTGGAGAGAATACCAGACCCCATCAGAGGAACCGTGGCTCCCAGACCCCACCATGTGTCTGGAATTTGGGTCGGGGTGGAGTTGGCACAGCCTGAGCCCAGATACCATCCTGGCTTGTCTGCATCTGAGAAAGTTCAGATGAAAGATGATCCACAATCCCTAGGGACGATCCTGTGCCACCCGGGAGAACTTGTATCCCTGGGAGTCCAGGGCGGTCCAGGCCCCTCTGTGAGCTGAACCACGGAAAGAGATAGAAGGACTGTAAACCTGGGGAGAGTGGCCGGGACTGGGTGGAGAGGGGTGGGGCCATGCCAGGACCTTTCCCTCCCAGGAGAGGTGTCCAGGCTTCCATGTGATGAGGGCGTAGGAAACTGCTTGGCAGCCTAAAGTCTTGGATAGATCCATTTTAAAAACGGGGTATTTCTTGCCCTATTTCTGAGGTGAAGCTAGAACTGGGCACTGTGATGGGGAGTGGCAGGAAGCAGCAGCAGACCCAGCCCTGCTGGGTGCCTCCCCAAATTCCCAAGGACCCTTGCCCAGAGCAGAGTTGAAAATGAGAGACTGGGAGCCTGACCCAGGGTCTCTGGCAGTGGGACCCCTCCTTGTCCCTAACGATGGATCAGACCCCTCTGGCCAGGGTGTGGAGATGAGGGTGAAGAGGCTGGCACTGGGAGAGGAGAGGACCGTTTCTGCTGGGTCGCTGAAACCAGGCTTCCCAGCCCTCCAGCCCTCCGGGAAAGGGCTGATATGTCTCATTTGAAACTCACTTCCCCCGCTACCACCAAAGCTGGCTGTAACCCAACTTTCACCCAAACATATTTCAGGCTTGGGGAAGTCCCTGGCCTCTGGACTTCCAGCCCACCCTCAGCGACCATCCCGGGTGTGTGCCTCTGTAGCAGAGAGGCGTTGGCGGGCACCCTCCCTCCAGGGAAGCGGCTGTGGGACTATTTGGAGCCTCCCTCAGTCGGGCTAGGGTAGGACCAGCAGATGGTGTGCTGGAGGCTCCCCTGAGCTGCATGTCCAGACTTGTCCTCCCTCTCACACCCATCTTGGAGCTGCAGGGTCCTGGGCCACACCCGCCCCTCAGCCAACATGCACTTTGACCCCTGGCACAGGCTACTCTCCCCATGGACGGCAGGATGTAGGTGCAGCCTCGGCCAGGCTGAGTAGTGGAAAAGTGGGCTGCCCAGGAGGTGGTGAGCTTCCTGTGCTGGAGGAGCAGCGGAAGTGAGACTGAGATTTGTAGAGGGGATTTAGGTGCTGCACAAGGGGCTTAGAAAGGGCTCTTTAAGACCCGAGGTTCTGTGATGCTTAAGGCAGCATTAAGGGCTTTGGCGTTTGTTTTGCTGCTGACATCCCAAATCAACACACACCTCCAAGGGCTGACAGCACTTGAAAGCCATCATTTCATTTGATCCTCACAAGGCCCTGTAACGTTGGGGCCTCATTGTCCCCATTTTACAGACAAGGCAGTACAGCAGAGGGAGGTGGAGCTTCAGCACAGCTGTGTCATCACTGCTTTTTCTGCACCTGTTTTTTTAATTTTTTAAAAAGATTTATGTATGCATACAAGAGCTGGGGGTGTAGGTCAGAGGTAAGGGAGGGTGAGAGGATTCACCAGAGACAGTGGGGAGCAGATCAGGCAGATTGACTGAAATACACTGCTGAGGGGACAAGCGGGTGAGACAGGAGAGGTCTGCTGCGCCATGTGGGTAGCTCCCTGGCCAAGGATGGAACCTGTCCTGCAATGGCTGCTGATAGCTTCATAATGCTGAGACTTAACCCCTTGTGCCACCAGGGAGGCCCCTGTTTTTTAATTCTTAAAGTGGGGATAGTAATCGGGTTGTCATGCTAGTTAAGTGTAGGTGATAGAAGGTACATAGCACAGCCTGGTATGGAGTAAATATTATTATTTGTGTAGTTTGCCCAGAGTCACCAGTAAGTGACCCACTCGACTCACTCTCCCATTTGTAACCTCAGGTCTGCAGCTCTGCTCACCCTTGGCAGCTGTCTGTGCACTGCACCTAGCCCCTGCCTGTCCCACGAGCCTGCCACTGCTTGCTCAAGGGCAGGCATTCATCTTCCTGACCCAGGGACTCTGCCCCTAGCAGGAATGGGCGATTCAGGCTCTGTGAGAGCTCACTGTGGGGGTTTCTCTTTGGCTGCCGCCCTCAACTCCAAGCTTTTGGCCAGCCAGCCTGGTCGTGCTCCTGAGAGTCCTGTCTGTCGGGCATTCTTCATTACAGACTCCAAGTCCCTCTGTGGGTGGCCAAGCAGAGGAGGGGGCCCTGAGATGGAGAGGCCATCACCCTGGGGTCAGCTCTGAGTTTGTTGGCTCTGGCTCTTGAGCCTCCTGCTGGGGCCCATTGTCCATCCACTTCTCACCAGATGTGTGGCATAGCGTGTTGTCTCCAGAGGCTCACAGATCCAGGGGAAGCCCAGCTATGCCATTTGACTTTGAGCAAATCTTCCTCCCCTTAGGCCCTCAGTCTACAATCCTATAAAACAGGAGTAATACCAACCTCGTGGCATTGCTATAAGGCCAAACCACAGAGTGCCTGTAAAGCATACCATACTCTGGGTAAAGAACAGGTGGTGCTTGCTGTTCTTTGCCACCAGAAATCCCACCAACCTACTTCTTTCAGATACTCCTATAAGGGCAGAACTTAAGCTATAGCCACGTTCATTCTATTTTCTTCTTCACTCCTTCATTGATTGATTAAGCACCCAGCCTGTGCCTTCAGCAACATAGAGTAAAAGAAGATTCAAAGATCTTTAAGATACAGTCCCCACCTTCAAAAGGTATTTAGCGTCCAGTGGGAGCAGTGTCGATGACCATAACCTAAGTGGTGCAGGCCGTTTGGGAGGGATATTACAAAGTATTATGAACTGACCAAGATAGACAGGGAAGGCCTCACAGAGGAGGTGGTGTTTGAGCTGGGTATTGGAGGATGTATAGGAGCCTACCAGGTGCAGAAAGGAGGCAGGGCATTTATTCCTGCAAAGAAAATAGCTCTGGGGCCTCTGCAGTGCCGGTTCGATCCCCGGCCCGACGGCGAGGGTCCCACATAGTGCAGCAGACCTCTCCTGCAGCACCCGCTGCTCACCTCAGCAGTGTATTTCGTCAGTCTGCCTGCTCTGCTCCCCGCTCTGGCTCTGGTGAATTCTCTCACCCTCCCGCACTTCTGTCTGTACCCAGTGCTTGTATGTATGTATGTATGAATGAATGAATGAATAAATAAATAAATAAATAAATAAATAAATAAATAAATAAATCTTTTTAAAAATTATTAATAAAAAAAAAGAGAAAATAGCTCTGGAAGGGGGGGCAAAGGGAAAGCATTGGTTTGGTTTGTGCCAGAAGACAACCAGGTGAAAGGCCTGAGGTGTTGGTGCAGGGCACTTGTGATCCACCCCACCCTGCCTCGGAGGGCTGTGCTAAGCTGAGTCAGGATTCACAGGAGTTTCCAAGTTCTCTAGACTGCTCTCAGATAGAGTAGCAATCCCCCTAGAGTAGGAACAGAGTCCACCTCCTCTCCACCATGCCTATGGAGGGCCCCACATGCTGATGCCTGATTAGATTAGGTGACTTGGTTCAGGGGTAGGGTGGGGGGACCACCTAGACCTGGGGCACAGTGGGGTGTCTGTGCTGGGTTTGGGGACAGCTATAGGATAAGCCTTGGGGAGTGTGTCTTCCCCTTGCACATCCAGGCCCAGCCCTGCCCCAAGCTGGGCAGTGGTCTCTGCCCCCTCAGTTTGAGGTGGCCAGTCAGTTCTGTCACCAAGACTGTTCCCCTTAACCCACCTAAGACCTGAGGGCACGATCCCCACCAGAGATATGCGTGGCTTGCTTGACATCCATGTGCTTTTGAGAACCGTCTGGAAGCCCCTGAAGATGTGTTTTAAAGTTGTGACTGTCCCTCTGTGCTGGCTTGTCATTGTGGTCCTGTCACTTGGTTCCCACCCCCCCACACACACCTTTTTTAACAGATTGTTTTTTTCTCATCAGATCCTTTTCACAGACTAACCCTCTCACTTATATTCTGTCTGTCTGTCTTTCCTCCCTCCTCCTCTCTCCGGCTCCCCTCCTTCTCATAGACTGACCCTTGGTTATCGTTGCAGAATTACGGCAGCGGCATGAGACCACCACCCAACTCCCTCGGCCCCGCCATGCCCGGGATTAACATGTAAGGCAAACGTGGCCCTGCCGCGGCCCAGAGCCTGTGACTCCCCCTACCCTCCCATGGTGCCCCTGGAGACCTGGTGATCTGAGTAATACCTGGTGCCTCTCTGGACCTCAGTCTCTTCATCGCTAAAGCGGGGATGTTGCTGCTGGGGATGAGAGCTCATCCCTGACGTGCTTCTGCATGCCTGGCACAGCTCTAAGCTTGCTTCGTGGATCAGTTCACCTGATCTTCATAATAACCCTAAATTGACTGTTATTATCCCCTATTTATAGATGAGGTAACTGACGCAGAGAGGTGAAGTTAACTTGTCCAGGCTCACACAGCTCTAAGGGGCAGGGTCAATACTGAACCCCTGGAAAATTGACCCATCCTAATGCCTCAGGGGTTCTTAACCCCTTTGTAGTAGTAAGAGCCCTGTGGGAATCTGTGGGTTTCCTTCCTAGGAAAATGCACATGCAGAGGAATGTTATGTATTTTACTCGTTAAGTGTAACTTAGAGGCGTTCGTAGCTGTCTCTCCATGAGCCATTACCACCCCAGAACCAGGTCTCTGAAGCCCTAGCACCTTATGAAGGATTCCTGTTATGGAGGGCAGCCCTCTTGTTCTGCCCCTGCTGGCGCCATCCCTTTGGAGCTCATAGCACCTTTTTCATTGTCCCCATCTCTCTCCCTCTCACAGGGGCCCGGGAGCTGGCAGACCCTGGCCCAATCCTAACAGTGCTAACTCAGTGAGTACACAGGTCCAGTGGGGTAGTGTTTGCAGGAGGGGATTCTGGGGCAGGCTGGTTCCCGTCCCCGGGTTGAAGGTGTCACGGGGAGGAGGGATGCAGTGCAGCAGGACTCCATGTACTCCTCCGAGGAGAAGCTGTGGTGAACAAGCTGAGGCCCTCAGAGGCCCCCACCCTGCCCGCTGCTCTACAGGAACTCCGAGGAGCGAGCTGAGAGTCTGGCTCTGAGCGTACCGTGTGCACGGAAGCTCCTGCCACACACCACTTCCCGGCAGGACTGGCTTCCTGCCCTCAGAGTTGCTGGGGCAGGGACTCAGTGTAGACAGTCCAGGGGGAAGGCCAGATGAGCAGGGGAAGCTCTCACTTCCCTTCCCCCACAGCTCCCTGCCACGCTGTGGGTAATAGCAGCCCTGGTGCTCGCAGTCAGTTCAGTGTAGGAGCTGGACTTGGCCCACACTCCCCGCCTTCTCGGGATGCTAATCAGGTGATTCAGTGGGTCCTACAGCCTTTCCCATCAAGAGTGGGATTATGTCCCCAAGTGGATTTGGAAGCCCTAAGGGGGCTGCCTGTCGGAGGAAGTGACTGACAGCTGGCTCCCCACGTCTTGTTTCTAGATTCCATACTCCTCCTCATCGCCGGGTACCTATGTGGTGAGTGTGTGTGTCTGTGTATGGTGGAGGCGGGTGCGGGCGGTGTTAGGACATTGAATCTCAAACCAAATGTGTGTCCCTGTCACAACACTCTGAACACAGGCTCCCAGCAGAGCTAGAATTGCTGTCAGTATTTAGGTTTTCCTACCTTCTGGTGGCCTAGAAGTCCCCAAACAAGACTGGAAGTTGGTTTTCCTAAGTGGGGGGGCCTGAGCAATGGGCTGGTTGGCATCCACCACAGGCCTTCAGTTTCACTGATTGACCTGTGTATGCATATACACATACTCTTGGTTTAAAAAAAATAAGAAGAGAGAAATTTAAGTCTAGTTTCCAAGGCTTTAAACATCTAGGCTCTGTGTGCACACGGGTTTAGCAGGAGCTGAACGCCGGCCAGGCCAAGGGTGAGCATTGGTGCTAACATGGCAGAAGCTTGGGGACCTCTCCCCACGCATGTCAACTCTTTTGGTATCTGATGTCTGTTTTTATTTCATCTTCAGGGACCTCCTGGTGGTGGTGGCCCCCCTGGAACACCCATCATGCCTAGTCCTGCAGGTGAGCGGCTTTGGGGAGACAATGTTCTCAGGAGAGTAGGGAGTCCTGAAGGGTCCGGTGCAGAGCCAAAGCTTAACAGACAGGCTCCCTCTGAAGCAGCACATCCCCCACCAACCATTTTGGCATCAGAGATTTAGGGGGCAGGAGGCCTAACTGCCACTAACCTGCCCTGTGGCCCTAGCCACACTCTTCAGTTCCTGCTAAAGGACAGGGCAGAGAAGGGAGATCCACGAACCAGGGCCCTCATTCTTCATCCACTGTCCTTATTCTGCCTTTTTCTAGATGACTTAAATGGGGACTGGGTTCTGGCATCCCAGGGCCAGAACTGGGTTCTGGCATCTGTGGCCTCGTACCTCCTAAGTTTCCATACCTCTCTGGCCTCTGGCCCTCTATGTAGGTGGTCCATCTCCCTTTTTCTTTAATCCAGTGAAGGGTGTGTGGGTATACATGTTGGCCTGTGCACACATACAGCATCACAATTGTGTTTCTCAGCTAAGAATAGCAAAAGCCAGCTAGAGGGAATTCAACATACAATCCTTACCCACCCCAAAAATAAAAAGTGAGAGCTAGTTGGATTTCTGCCCAAGAAATATGGTGCTGACTGCTCCTGATATAAACATGTTAGCTGATTTCCTAAGAAGACTTTGCTGGCTAATTGGGGAGTCGGAGTTGTCCCTCTCTCCCGCCCCCTCCTCAGCTCCCCATGGCAGGGAAGCTGCTCAGCTGCAGGGGTGGAGCTGACAGCGACCGTGATATTCCTGCTCCCGCGCCGGCTCCCTCTTTCTGCTGCTGCATTTTTATGAGCTGCATGACCTACATTCAGACTGGGTCACATTAAACCACTCCATATGTTAATGCGTCTCCAACCCCATCCCTGCCTTTCCCTCCTGCCCCATCAGCTTGGCGGGATGGCTCCTGGGTAATTTGTGGCATTTCTTTTGCCTCAATTCGATTAAAACTGCTGGGCAGGGGCACTGGTGGGAATCTGGCGGGCCGTGTCTTGTCCCAGGCAATGTTGGGGACTAGGTTTGGTTTGGGGTGGGGAGATGAGAACTCAAACCTTTAGACCCCTTGGCCATGTCCACACTGCTGTCCAGACACCCTGAAATTCTTTGTTTCAGGGTTGAGTGATTTTCACAGTTGAATTTTCTGTGATTAAAAACTTTGTGAATCTTCATTAAATACAAATTAACCAGAAAATGGTGGTACTTAGAGGAAATTTTAGGTGATAAAATACAAAAGAATGAGTTCAAGTGCCACGAGTTTGTTTTAATTAAGAAATGAATTAATCACCCCGACTTATGGGTTTCCACTGTTCTACAGATTCAACAAATTCCAGTGACAACATCTACACAATGATTAATCCGGTGCCGCCTGGAGGCAGCCGGTCCAACGTAAGTCTGCTTTCTAATAATTTACATATCAGATACCATAACAAATCATAATTAACTTCATCAGCTGAGGGGAAAGCAAGTTTAATTGATTTCAGCCATTTGTTACCAAAGATGAATAAAATAAACCATCAGAAAAGTGATTAACTCTTGGGCAACTCCGTTCCCAATTCAGAGCTGCCAGGGTGTGGGAGGGTCGGGGGTAGAGTGATTTCTACCCTCTGGGCAGAGTGGGGTGCTGCTGAGGGAAAGCACCCACCGCAGGTAGGTCTGGGCTGGTCCCAGCCCTCTGGCTGTGCCGCCCTAGGCAGCCCCTCACCCACATGCACTGTTTCCTGGCTGTGAAGCTAAGACTAGAGTCTGTAGCAGGAGCAAGTGGCTACTCTGCCCTTGGACTTGCCCGCTCTGTGCCTCCAGGGCCTCTGGGAGTCTATGACTCCCACGCTTCTCAGCCCCTTTGCCTCTCAGAGTTGCAGCCTCAGTGAGGTTGCAACAAATTCCACCATCTCTCGCCCACTCTCATGTGTCCCAGCCCGTGGGATGGGATGGCTCAGCCTGCCTCCTCTTTCCAGCCGCACTCCCTGAGGACAGGGCCTGTCTGACTCACCTCCATAGACAGCCCTTCCAGATGGGGACGAGACTCGACCCTGCAGAGCTCAGGGTCTGGAGGGGAGGCTGCTGTGCGATCACTCACTCATTTGTGGACTTGTAGATCCAGACGGTTGGCTTGGAGCCCCCACAGTTGTCTCTGCCTGTTTGAGGAGAGGGGAGATGGTCTTTGGGATGTTCTCTTTGGTCTTGTTGGCTCAGTTTCTGGGGTGACATCTCAGTCACCTTATGTGCTCTACCCTGATTGTGGGCTGAATGGTAGACACTAAATGTGTTGAGTGCGCCCTTCAGGCTGTGGGGAGAGGGGCCTTCTTCAGGGAGTGGGACGCACATGCCACAGCCTCGGCTCTACCACCCATCTTACTCTCCTTCTGGGCATCCAGCACCTCCCACCATCCCACTGGGTTTTAGCACCAAAAGTCCTATATCTCAGGAGAGGGCTTCTAGAACACAAAAAGTCCTAGCTCTTGGCTATGGATGCAGAATTTTGGGCAGAAAAGGCAGAAAATGGCCCAAAAGGCAGGAAATGAGAACACTGAGTGGCAGAAGACAGCACAGATTACCCTCCTCCACTGTCCACGTTTCCCGTGACTTCCATGGATGAGACTCCAGGGCCTCTCTGTTGGAGTGCTGCCGGGCCCACCTCTGCCTGTCTTCTCACCTCTGGGCCTCATGTGGAGGTAGTCAGCTTTTGTTTTTCTTGTGAGTGTTATGACCATGTTTTCTGGGAGTTCAGATATTGAAAGTGAAATCAGTGACAGCGGCAGTGCCAACACGACCCAGACATCACCAGAAAAAAGAGCGCTGAACAATGACTATGTAAAGTTGGCAATAGGTGGAGGTTGAGGGGGGTGGTGAATGAGCAAAGCAGGCATGGAAGAGGAGGGCAGGGATGTAAGCCTTTGGAGTCACTCATAAGTTTTTCTGATCCGCCAAGAGATGCCAGTGTTCTGTCAAAAGTCATGGCTGCTGTGTCAGCCTGGGCATGCCCCCCATGGGCACCCTGTCACTCTGTCATTCCCACCAGTGCTCCATGAACCAAGGAGATTCCTGATTGGAGGGCAGCAATGAAAAGACCTGTGGGACAACAGAAGGGGGGTCACGTCCTATACACTGTGGCATTCTGTCAGGTCTTAACCAGCGATTGGGTGGCTTCCCACAAGTCATGGCAATGAAAATATGTCTCCTGGCTCTTGGGTACACTCACCTGAAAACTGGAGCTTCACTTATCTTGATTTCTGGAAAGAAATTTTCTCCCACCATATAATTGTTTTTAATATCCAGAGTTTACAATGCAAGGATCAGAGCTTTCTCTCAGACTCAAGTTTGTGATTCTTGATCAGCTCATAAAGCCTATGAGGATTTTTTGTCTTGTCTAATTTGGTTTCTGAGAAGACTTTATTCAAGTCCTCAGTGGACCTCTGATCAAATGGAATTAGGTTTTTTACCTTCTCCCAGCTCTTGTGCTCCTCAGAAACTCGGCACAACTTCTTTTTTTTTTTTTTTTTAGATTTATTTGTTTGTTTGATTGATTGATTGATTGATTGATTGATGCAAGCACTGGGTACAGTCAGAAGCGCGGGAGGGTGAGAGAATTCACCAGAGCCAGAGCAGGGAGCAGAGCAGGCAGAAGGACCGAAGTACACTGCTGAGGGGAGCAGCGGGCGGCAGGAGAGGTCTGCACACCTTGTGGGACCCTCCTCCGGTGGCCGGGGAGCAGCTGGGGAGCGAACTGGTGCCGCAGAGGCTGAGAGCAGCTTCCCAACCCAGTGTTCAACCGCTGTGCCACTGGGGAGGCCCTCAATACAACTTCTGACATCTTTTTTTTCAATGTCCATCTAGAGATTTCTGGGAAGATTTTAATGAAATTACAGAAGACAGAATACAAGATTGCTGTTCTTTTGTCCAAATGCAAACTAGGCTTTGCTTGTTTATCTGTATATTTGGCAGACAATACACAGTTAATTTGGCAAATTTCACTTCATTTATAACTTTACCTGCTAAATATCCCCCATTCTTTATCCCCAATACAAAGCAATATGATTTGCTTGCTTGTGTTATCATCGTGGAGGTTTGGGGTCACGCATCAATTTCCTCCTCATATACAGAAGCACCGAGTTTTTTTTACTTTATAGAAAAGGAGAAAAAAGCCTCAGACGCGACGGCCATCACTGTGGCTGGCCATAGAAAAGATGTTAAAATGGCAGCCTGCTGGGGCATCTTTCTATATTTGGAAATCCATGGAGATGAGAAGGATTTAGGTAGTGGGGTGATGGAATTCCAGTAAAATAGAAATGAGTGTGCTGTTTCTCCATAACTGTTTAATGATCTTTAAACCGCCAAGGATTCTAGGCAAGGGTTGGGCAGACTACACCTGAGTCACTGAGGGTCACGGGGAAGTTGTAACAAAACCTCAGCCCAAGGAATGACTTTTTTTTTTTATTTTTTTGTGTGGAAATAAGACTGCTTGAGAACACAAAAACTGTCACCAGTAAGGGCAGCCAAGTTAAACAGGTCTTTTTCATTTTCATTATTAAAACTATAACTTACTTGGAATCCATCTTGGCTCTCACAAGTTTAAATTACCTCTGTGTTTAAACCACTTTCCCTGAGGAAGAGAAGTTTAATTGATAATGGCATCCAGCGTGCTTGGGAATGGTCAGATATGATGGACAATCTCAGACAGGGACAGCCCATCTAGTGAGTTTATAGATGCAAAGGACCTGCCTGACAAGTAGCTGATCTGCCAGCACCGTCCTATACATGCATGTCTTTGAAGAACTAGAAGCAGATTTCTTCAGGTCCAAAATCCCACTCAAGGAAGTGTAAGCCCAAGTTCCTTACATGTGCCATCTTGTGGGGAGGGCAGTTTGTTGATAGCAGGTCAGACTGAAACCAGGGCTTGAGAAGAGCAGAGCAGCAAGTCAAAGTGAATTTTATGTTTGACTCCTTGTTCACTTTACCACAACATCATGAAAAGAAGGCTGTCCTAAGAACTGCAGGTGATTCGGGAACAGGTTAGCGGGAAGGAAGCTTCTTTTGCATCCCTGAAAGCAAACAGGTCCCCAGTATCTCTGTTGGAGACACCTGAGAACATTTAACTGTTCTCAGGGGCTCTCACTCTTGTTACTTCTGTTCAAACCAGCCTGGTCCGAGCCAGACACCAGCCTCAGCGTGTGCTGTTCATCGGTAGACAAAGAATATAGGCTTTCTCGGATTGAACCAAATGATCTTACTTGAGTGGGTTATATCTTGTTTTAAAAAGGGGTGGGGGGAGCAGAGCATAAACATCCTGTTGTATTATGGAATAGAAGGAAACATGTCATTAAAAAAAATAAATATAGGTAATGTCTATTTAATGAATCCCATTTAGGTTTCTTTTTAAAAATCTCACTCATATTTAAAGACTACACAGAAATTTAAATATTCAGTAGTTTTAAAAAAGTTAAGAGGACAGAAACATTGTAAAAATAATACATTTTTCTCCCATATTTATTAAACTGGTCCTCCTACTAATTGCCCTATTAACTAGTCCTACTATTGTTTCATTTAAATAATAATGTTTCAGTAACTAGAAGTAATACAAACAAAATGGTGCAGGGACAAATGGAACTTGCCAATGAATGAAATGGCACTGCTTTCTTGTGCCAGTACACAAAATTTAACTGAAAGTAGACCTTAGACCTAAGTGTCAGAGCTAACACTATAAAAACACTTACACGAAAATGGGAATAAATCTTTGTGACCTGGGTTAAGCAAAGTTTTCTTAGATATAACATCAAAAGTATAGGTGGCAAAAGGAAAAAGTAGATAGATTTGGACTTCATCAAAATTTAAAGCTATGCTTCATTTCAATGAAAATAAAAATCCATGGAGAAAATATTTATAAATCACATTTTTCTGATAAGAGACTCAGATCCAAAATAAAAAACTCTTAAAACTTCATAAGAAAAAGAAAACTAATTTAAAAATGGGTCAAGAATCTGAATAGTCATTTTTCCAAAGATGTACAGGTAGGCAATGAGCACATAAAAAGATGCCCAGTATCATTAGTTGCCAGGGAAATGCAAATCAGAACTGCATGGGGATATTCATGCCCACTTGGATGGCTGTCATCAAGAAGGCAAATAATGACCAGTTTCTGCAAAGAAATAAAGATATCGGAACCCTTGGACTGGCTGGTGGGAATGTGAAATGATGCACCTGCTTTGGCAGACAGTCTGGCAGTTCTCAGAAGATTAAACAAAGTGACACCTATGATCCTGCAATTCCAGTGCTAGGTTTATGCCCAAGGGAAATAAAGCATGTCCACACAATAACTGTATGGTGTTCATAGTAGCAGTGTTCATAATAACCCAAAAGTGGGACCAGCCTTTCCATCCACTGATGTATGGGTAAATAAAATGTGGTATATCCATGCAAGGGAGTATTACTTGGCCATCATAAGGAATGAAGTACTGATTCAAGATAAAACATAAATGAACCTTCCAAACCTGTCATGTGAACGGAGCCAGCCAAGAAAGATCGCATATCATATGCTAAGTGGTTACGTGAAATGTACAGAAAAGGCAAATCCATAGCTATAGAAAATAAGTTAATGGTTACCTGGGGGTAGTAGGGGCTAGAGGGGATATGGGGAATGTATAACTTAAAATACTTGCTAATAATATTTCTGCTCGAGTAATGACCTGAATAATTGTTTATTATGTTACCGTGTCTGGAGTTTTTTTGAACTGGTGTGTCCTGGGCTGACCTCCTAAAAGTTGGTCACTTCATTTCACTTGGGTTAATGAGTGTGAAATATTTGCCAAGTTGTAAAATGTACCTCAAAGCCTGTGAGCAAACCTGGAGGCCACTGGGGAGGCAAGACTGCCGCACCCTTGATGTGTGGGCATGGGGATGTGGCTGATGCCCTAGCTGCCCATCTGGTCACACTGGTCTCTGCTCTAGCCACTCCATGTTGCACCCTCCAGGAGTCCTCCTGCTCTGCAGGCTGCTGCTGGGGAATGACTTATATGGTCTCTCTCTAACTACCACCCCTCAGTTTTTTTTTTTTTTTAAAGATTTATTTATTTATGCATACAAGAACTGGGGTACAGGCCAGAGGTGTGGATGGTGAGAGGACTCGCCAGAGACAGAGTGGGGAACAAAGCAGGCAGATTGACTGAAACACACTGCTGAGGGAAGCAGCGGGCGAATCAGGAGAGGTCTGCTGCGCCTTGTGGGTTGCTCCCTGGCCAGCCGGGAGATTGAACTCATGTTGTGTAGTGGCTGCGGTTTGCTTCATAGGTTGCGTCTTAACCACTTGAGCCACCAGGTTGGCCCCCACCTCTCAGTTATTTTGATGCTTTGTCTCTTCTCCCACGCAGCCTGTTCTGATTTCTCCACCCTGAACTCCAGTGCCTCTTTCTGAAACTATAGCCATGCTTTTTGCCTGCAGCTCTTTCTCTGGGGTGCCTATGACCATGTTAGTTCCTCCTCTGGGCTGAGGTCCAGGTGCAACTTGGCTCTGGTCCTCAGCACCCAGCACAGGCCAGATGCCAAACGATCTCCATTCTACTCTCTCCATCACTGTCCACATGGCATCCACTCTGCATCACAGGGCCATGACTCTGCAGATTGGACTCAGCCATCCCTTTGTGGTCATGTGCTATGACCTCTGCCCTTTGGTTGTTTCCACTGTGAGTTGAATTTGATAGAGTTCAGACAGGGCTGAGGATGGGAGTAGAGCAGATTCCACCTTTGACCTCTGACCTGCCTGCTCCATTAGGTCTGCGGGGGTTGTCATGACCACCCTCCACTCTGTCTAAGGAGACAACCCCTCCTGCCCCCAGGGACCCCTATCCCGCTTCCTCTTCTTCCACTGAGTAAACCCACCTCTTCTCACCCCAGTGAAATGCAACTTGGCTCAAGGGGAGGTCCCAGCTTCTGGTGTCCAGTACCTGAGTGTATGTGAGGGAGGAGCCCCTCCAGAATGGGAGCTCCTGAACCTCTGTGGAGCCCAGGGTGGGAGCCCGTGAGGTGTTGCAGAAGGCCTCAGCTTCACACCTTGTGCTTCTCCCTCAGTTCCCGATGGGTCCAGGCTCGGACGGTCCAATGGGAGGCATGGGTGGCATGGAGCCACACCACATGAATGGATCACTAGGTAAGCCAGCGCCCGCTCCCTGGTCGAGCTGGACCCTGCCAGTCCCTGTCCAGGCAGCCTGCTTTTCAACTTAGTAAGGCCTGGTACACACCTCTGGCCTTGGCTGGGCTCAGGGGTGAACCTGAGAGAAAGATATGACGAGGCAGAAAATCCTCTGCATAGAAATTACATGGGATGTTGCGTGGAAGGGCTTGGAGGCCCCTCCACAGAAAAGCAAGCAAGCAATTGAATTGGATTCTTTTTCCTTCCAGGGTCAGGTGACATAGATGGACTTCCAAAAGTGAGTGTCTCCTCACTGACAGTGCCCACCCCTGAGGGCACTTCTCCCCATCCAGTGGGCAGGTTGCTGGGGATCAGAGGACTCACCTTCTCTCCTCTCTTTGCAGAATTCTCCTAACAACATAAGTGGCATTAGCAATCCTCCTGGCACCCCTCGAGACGATGGCGAGCTAGGAGGGAACTTCCTCCACTCTTTCCAGAATGACAATGTATGACACCCACCCTCTGACTCCTTCCTTGTCCTATCCCCTGGGGTCTGTTTATTTAATGAGAGCAGAGCGGCCTCCTGGCCAAGGCCTGCCCTTCATGTTTTGGGCCTTTTGCCAGGGTCATTTTCCCACCTTAAGTGCAGTCCTCACCTTCCTTGTCCACTGTCCCCTCCCCTAGCACCCGAGTCCAGCTGCTCTGTAAGGTTCTTTCCAAATTTTCTGCCTGCAGCATAGGTCTCTGCTAATTAAGCTGACATGGCTGGAAAAGCTCTGGGCTGGGACACAGGAGGTTGGGCTCTGGCCCACAGGGTCATTATCCCAGGGGGGGTCCATTTTTGTCTGTCCTGGGTGGAACCAGTGATTTCCAGGGGTCTTGGTGTCATGGGGCTGGCCACCTACTTCTCCATCCTGGGCTTACAGCTGTATTTTGATGAAGCAACATCATTGTTAGGCAGCTTCTGAGAACCTCAGACTAGCTCTCTCCCCAGGGGGACTATGAGAGAGTGCTGGGGCTCATCAGGTCCCAGTACCCCCACAGGGCAGGCACTGCTGGTGCTTCAGCTGGAAAGAAGAGAGGGGAGGCTGGGAGAGAGAAGGGGAGTGTGGGAGGGGACGTCAGCTCCTGTGGGGCAGACGCTGGTGCAGAGAGGTAGAGGTGATTTCTGACTCGCTTCCTGGCCCTGCCAGACCCCCGCCCTCACAGCCCCCCTTCTCTGCTTCTCCCCTCCAGTATTCCCCAAGCATGACGATGAGTGTGTGACCCCTCCTCTTCTCCACGACGCTGAGAGAGCCGGCATTGCAGGCGGGAAGATGCCAGAAATTATGCAAGAAGAAGTGAGGTGTCATTACCCAGGAGCTGGGGGAGGGGCATCTCCCCGCTCCTCCACCCCACCTTCCCCCCCACTCCCCCATCTTTCCCAATTTTAGTTTCATGCAATAAAAAGGCCGAACTTTTTATTTCATAAAACATGAAGGACAAAACTCAAAATAAAAATATATTTCAAATCAATGACCAGAAAAATCCCACCCCTTGCCCTTTCCCTGAAGGACCTTTTATGTACATGACACTTTTTTTGTTGTTTTTTTTTGTTTGGGGGTTTTACCGTTGTTGGGATTTTTTTTATTTGTTTTCAGGGGGGTTTTTTTGGGGAAAAATTTTTAAAAATGGAAGCTTCTAGCAAGCCCATCCCACCCGACCCAGTCAACCTCTTTGCTTTCTTCTTTAAAAAAAAAAAAAAAAAAAAGGAAAAAGGACAAAAACACATCCAGCAAGGCCTGCTGCCTGCCCGCGCCCAAGCCCTTCCACCGGGAGCCAGTCTGGGTGTGAGGCCTCACGCTGTCTTTGTAGCCATCTAAAAATAATAATAATAAACGGGGCAGCTTACAATCGGTGGTTTCCTTCAAAAGGCCTTTTTTGGAAAGAAAAGCCGAAGGCACCCTCTTCCACGCGGGATTGTCGGTGGGTGTGCAGGGGCGAGGGGAGGGCGGGAGCCTGTTTTGTGTTTGCTTGGTTTCTCCCGCCGAGGTGGCCTCAGCAGCTGCACAACTTGGACCCCAGAAAAACCTCGCCCCGGTTATGTGGTTGGAGGGCCCAGACCAGCCGACGGCGCTCAGGCGTCCTCCGAGGAGGAGAGGCCGACCCGGTGGCAGGCGCTGTGTGCCCAGGACTGCCGCCTCCTCTCTCTGGACCTCTCCCCGCTGCTCCAGCCCCCCCCATGCCCCCACCCCAGTCTTCCCAGCGAGGATCCTGCCAGCTGGGTGGGGGCCTGGAGCGAGTGGGGGAGGCCGCCCCGACAGGATGGCTGTGACCTGGGACATGGAAACTGACCTCCGCGTGCTCACCCCGTGGTCCTCGCAGCGTCGCCGCCAAGCAGATGGGCAGTGTGGGGCTGGAGTCTGGGTTTTCTTTTGTTTTGTTTTGTTTTTTCCCTGTATTCCTTTTTCCAAGACGGGAGACTGACCAGGATCGCTCTGGATAGGCTTGGAACTGGACGGAGAGACTTTGGAATGGCTGTGGGCGGGGCGGGGGGACACCAACAACCAAACAGACGTGCTGTTTCCGCTCCTGTTTTTATTTTCAAAAACCGACCAACGACCAACCAAGGCGACAGCGGAGCCAGGCTCCCCTCCCCGGAGGGGTGACACGTGGCCTCCCTCACCTCACCACCCCCATGGAAACCTTTGTGTCTTGCCCTGAAGACACCCGAATTCTTTGTACATTTACACCCCTCTCCCTCCTCCTCCCCTGTAGCTGGTCTTTGTTTTCTCCCCTCCCTTTCTGATCCATGTATATCATATTATGTGAGATATCATCTGCCTGAAAAAAGACCTCGTGCGGATTATTGGGAACATTGTAGCTGTTTCTGTGTTTTTTCTTACCTTGTAGTCTGGTTCTGAATTAAGAGAGGAAAAAAAAAAGTAATTATGATACATTGTAGTTTGTGTACGATATATGTTGATAACGTTTTATTAAAGGGACATCTTTTTCCGCAGCCCTTCCTGACATGTTTGGGGGGAACAAGGGTCAGTGTTCATTGTACTGATTACAGAATGCAAGGCGGCTGGCTGGTCACAGTTTTTGTTCCTGGCACGAAACGAGATTGGGTTGTGTTAACGGCATCTGCCTCCTTTTCCTGGCATGTTAATTCTGCCTGTTCTGTGCAGAGCTGCGCCGGCCCCGGGGGTGGCGGGTGGCTTGGGAGGGAGGGCGGGCATCAGCCTCACTTTAGATACTGGGGACATTATAAAAGCCCATACCGGTGTCTTGTCTTGCATGCACGTTTTAATTGCCAGGATATCTTTTTCTGGAAAGAGACTCCTGGTGCTTTGTGCTTTCCATTGAGAGCCCCTCTTGCCCGGGGTGGCCCAGTGGGCCGCCCCCACGCCTGGCTGCTTCTCACTTAGGATGGAATTCGTTTCACCAGCGGCCCTCAGCCTGATGCCTGGTATATTCGGGATTCCAGGCAGCCACAAAGCCTTCCATCCTCAGGTGCTGGGCTAGAGGAGGTAATGTTAGTTTTTAACCTCCAAAGCAATGGAGAGACCTTGAAAGATTTTTTGAGTCATCGTTTGACTTGAATTTCACAAATCTTACGTGGGATGCATCCTAGAAGAGGTTTGGGAGGAATTTGGCAGATAAGGGAGCCCAGTCCCAGCCATCATCTAGGCAAGAAATAGCTTGTGTGAGGTGAGTGGAGGAGCCACGCCGAAGGCTCAGCAGCTGCCTTCCTGCCAGTCACCAGTGTCCAAAAGATCCCAACTCTAATGTGACAGCTGGCCTGGTGATTGGGGTGGGGGTGGGGGAAGAGGCCTGAGTCAGGAAAAGCCAGCCCGCTAGAGACCCACAGCCCCACACACACTGGGCAAGCCTCCCTGAAGCTAAAAAAGAACCTTGAGGCAAACCAGCACCCAATGGAAGGTGGCAGGCGGGGGGGGGGGGTGCGCAGAGGCAGTGCAGACTCCAGTGGGCTCAGCTGGGGCTGCTCAGCCCGATGCCCTGGCTCACCCAAGGAGCCCCACCCCCAGCTTGAAGCATAGGGGTTCCATGAGCATTCTGTCCTAACTGAGTGGAGCTGGGGCTCTTGGAGGGAAGGAGAGGGAAGGAGGGAGGCAAATGTGCCCTGTAATGCCCAGCCCCAGCCCTGGGCTCATTGGAACAAAGAGCAGACTAAGGGAGATGGTGATGGGGGGTGGGATTCAGGGGCGTGTCCTTTACGTGCTGGTGCTTCGGCTCCATTCCTGGGTACCCCAGTCCTTGGCATCTGGCCATCCGACTACTTCCTTGGTTTCCTGCCTCCACCTCAACCTTTTCAATGGCCAAAAGATCTCACTTCTGAATGTCCTTAAACTCTTCCATCCAGCCCCTGTATTTACTGAGCACTTACTACATGCCAGAGACTGCCCCAGCACTAGGGATACAGCAGTGAACAAAACGTGGAAGGACTGAGGTGGGGCGGGCTGCGGGAAGAGCAGGTTTGGAGGTGCTGCTCCACTTGGCAAGTTCAATTAGAGACGCTTGTTAGATTTCCAGGTAAAGATGTCAAACAAGCAGGTCTGGACTAGAGACACACCGTGGGAACTGTTGGCGCTTCCATGGTCTTAAGAAGTCCCGAGACAGCTGAGATCTGAAACCGACGGGGAAGTTTTCAAGGACTGGGCCCTGCGGCTCAGCCATAAGATGTGGGGAATGGGAGGAACCAGCATCGCAGGCAGAGAAGTGGATGGGCGAACAAGGTGCCCTGCTCTGTGGGAGGGCCTGGAGCAGGAGGCTGAGGTTGAAATGAAGTAGGTGAGAGGTTCAGAGCGAGGCAGACACTAGGCTCTTTGGTTTTTGAGGCGTTGAATTCCCAGCTCAAATCTAAGGGCTGTCCCATGACTGAGCAAAAAAATGGAGAATGGATCCTTGCATATAAGCTACAGGATGGCTTTCCTCCTGAAATGTAGGGGCACCACTGCCAGAGCTACCAAAGAATGAAAGGAACCATAGAGATGATTTCCCCATCACTGGGTGTGTGTAAGCTAGTCGGTGCCAGAGTAGGTGAGGCCGTGTTGGATGGAGGGTAATCAGCAACACTTGTGCCTCATAGACCCCATCTAGGAGTTGTTAGAACCAATTAAAGGCACCGCCCAGGGCCCTCCCTGGTGGCGCAGGAGTTAAGGTCTCAGTGCTATTAAGCTCTCCAGTTCAATCCCCAGCCAGGGAGCTACCCACATGGCACTGCTGACCTCTCCTGTCTTACCCGCTGCTCCCCTTAGCAGTGTATTTCAGTAGAACCGCCTGTTCTGCTCCCCACTCTGTCTCTGGTGAATCCTCTCACCCCTCCCCCTCAAACTGTCCTACACTCCAGTTCAGATTGTATGTATAAATAAAATAAATCTTTAAAAAAAAAAAAAAGACGCCTCCCTTCCAGAAGGAAATTATGAACAGCTGTCAGTTGGCCAGCTGATGTCTCCCGAAGGCTCCTGGGAAGACTTGTGCCTTCCCCTTTATATACCCCCTCAAAGGGCAGCTCAGGCTTCCTAAGAGCAGCGAGCGAGTCAGCTCAGTGCTCTAACTTCCCTTGTTGAAGTTTTCAGTGGTTCAGTTTTTGGCGTTCAGAGTAACAAGCGAAATGACCTGATTCAGGTCTCCCTGGTTCCTGGGAGGGCAGGGCAGGAGCAGTGGGAGGAGAAAGCCCTCAGGGGCAGAGATGGGTTATAAGCAACTCACCGACCTCCAGCTGAGAGCGTGTCCTGAGCAAGGACTGGGTGACAGGACGGATCATAACCCATCTCCAGAGGCTCCAAGCACTTCTGGCGAGAGGGCCCCTGTCACAGGGAGCTCTGCCAGCAACCAAGCGGGTAGGCCGGGAATCGTGAGTCAGGTGGTTTGCATATTCGGCAAAGGGAAGACAGTCTGATGTCCCCAGGAGGCTGAGGGGCATCCTCCTGCCACAAGGAGGAACGAGGGAGACGCTGAGGTCTGAGGGGACCCTGGCCTGACCCTTCACCAGCTTTGGGTCTGCAGAGACAGTGTGTAGCAGGCACCCACCTGGGCCCAGCCCAAGCCAGACTTGGTAGAGGATAAAGGGCAGCTGAACGTCCCTCCAGGTGATCCCACCTTCTCACAGGGCTTCTGAGAACCTCCAGACTCACCTACTTGAAACCTGGTCAGATGCCAGCCTATTAATCCCAAGGTGGGGAAACCTGAAAGGCACTTTATCCCCATGTAGCAGATGAGGAGGCTGAGGACCTGAGAGGGTAACTGGAATGTAGCAGGTTCTTGGAAATGACTTCCCTGCAGCCTGTCTGTGGAGCTTAAAACGTGTCCACAATGAGGACAGGTTCGCGTAGCTTCACAATGGCCATGTCAAAATTTTGGTTCCAAGAGTCCCAAGTTCCTGTCGTGGGCTCTTTATACCAAGCGTGAGCCTCTCCCCGCATCCCCCGCACACAGCACTTGCGCTTCCTTCCCCAGACTCTGACTCGTGGGTAGTCAGTTCTCAGGTCTTAAAGCCAAACAGGGCCTTAAAAGCATCGTGTCTTTCCTTCTTTCCTGTTTAATGAGGAACTTGGAAAGGTGGTGAGAACGAAGTTTGTGGGCGTTTGGGATTGCGCATGACTCTGTGGAGGAGGCACATCACATCAGCTTTCAGCTCATCACACACACCCATGTGGTCTCTGAGCCTCAGTTTCTCCACCTGTCTGGGGAGGGAAAACATTGCCAGTCCTGCCTGCCTCACTGCAGATCAGCTGCAGGGCTGGAAAGTGCAAAGAGCTCCTGGCTTAGCTCTGAGGCCCAAAAGGGGGCACATCAAGACCCACTGTCTGGGCTGTCCTCACACAGGGTAGGCTGGGCTGAGGGCACGCTGCCCAGGCCTGCCAGCAACACTGGCACCCCTCCAGGGTTTCCTCAAGCCTCAAGGTCATCTGCTAACTATCCGCTGACGCATAGCCTTTGCCCAAATGCTCATGGGTCAGGCTGGCTTCCCTCACAGGGGGACCCTCTTCTAAGGGTCCCAGGGACTTCAGCCTGCTGAGCCTGGAGTCGTCTTCCCCACTTACCCAAGAATTACCACAGTGGCCTCCAGCTGGACTCCATACGGTAGCCCCGCCAACTTATCCTCCCCACGTCCAGTGTGTTCTTAAAAAAAAAAATCCCTTTGACTCAGCAGTTTTGTTGCTAGGAATTTACCCAGTAGCTATGTTGGCAAAAGAACTCTAGGACGCATGAACAAGGATGCTCACTGCAGCAATTATTTATAACGCTGGCAACTGGAAACAGCCCAGTATCCTTTGATAGATATTAATGCAGCTGCTCAAAAGAACGAGGTAGCTCATGGGTATGTATACAGCAAGACCCCCATGACCCCAAGGTATTAAATGAAAAAAGGGAGGTGCAGAGGTGTCTATAAAAAGGATGACACTAAGCAATGGACAGCCGTGCACTCTTACTACATCTATACATCTTCAAGGTGGTCTCTAAGAAATGCAAAGCTGTGGCTACTTTGGGGGATAAAGACTAGGGATTGCTTTGGTTGGGGGTGACTTGACTTTTACACCTGAGTTCTTTAAATTTCTACCACTTATATGACATAATTCCTACCTTCAAAATAAAAATTGGACAACAGGGTTCAATTTCCCTGGCCTCAGATCACCTGCCACGGGAACCCTGAGGTGTTTGGCATTCAGAGGTCCCTAATGAGTTGCCCCCTCCAGCCTCACCCTGCAACTTCCCTGTGTTTCCCATTTCCAGGCACTCCTGACTCACCCAGTTCCTCTGTGAAGCCCTGCTCGTGCACACCAGTGCTTCTTCCCAGTTACACCTCCATGCACCACCACCACCACCAGCTTCATCTGTTCCCTCTCCCCTGACTCCCACCAAGCCTAGAAGGTAAGTTGTAAAGTGGAAGGGGCACAAGCCTGGGGATCAGACACGCGGTCCATGAGGCGGCTCTGCTCTTTTTTGAGTTGTGGCCGATGTGACATTTGCTCCCAGGTCACTTTTCAGAAATTTTCCAGCTCCTGGGAAGTGTCGGCAGCGAAATGCTCTCAGCAAAGTGCCCTCACCTAAAGCCTCTCCTGGACAGGGGCAGTGCACACCCCATGAGTGGGACAGGCCAAAGGTGTGGCAGAAGGCTCAGCATCTTGCTGCTGGGCAAGACAACACGGCTCCCAGGTGCCCACAGCACTGGAGCTGGCGAGGCCTAAGGTGCAAACCCAGAGCCCAGGCTCTCCTCTGCCTAGCATGGACACCTTCACTCTCCTCAGGGGCTAATCCTCAAGGTTCTCCCTAAACTTTCACCTGCAAGCTCCCATCTCCAAGTTTCCTAGGAGGTTGACCTAAAACACCAAATATGTCACCTTGGTCCATTAACTGGGATACAAGTGAGAAGTCAACAATGAATCTTCTATCAGATCTCCTGCAGACACTGGACTGTGTCCACAATTTAATCCCCTGAGAACCTAGATCACCACAAGGTGCTATGTGGCAGGCACTGTAGCAACACAATTTAGAATCTTTAAGACGAGGTAGGTCATATTAGCCTCGTGTTTTAGATGAAGAAACTGAAACTCAGAAAGTTGAAGACTTTTATTTGGATTCATGGAATAGGTGAAAGGCAGAGCTGGGTTTAAGTGGGGACAGCTCAGTCGCAGGGGCTGCACTTGTGAGAGCCCTGAGCCCACAGGCAGCTGTGGGTACCCCTCCTGACAGTGCCCTCAGGATCCAAGGAACCAGAAGGGCCCTTTATTGCCAGGGAGACTGCCGGGCCAAACAAGTGCTGAGGCTCCAGGCAGGCCCCTGGCGCGGCCAGGACACAGGATCCTTCAAGTCTCAGAATGGTGCTTGGCTCACACAGCGCCGTGCAGATACAGAGCTAAAAACTTCCTGAATGTCTCTGGCTGGAAACCAGTCGGCCCAACAGGTTCCTGGAAAGAACACAGCCCGTCAGGATCCTGCTATGAGATTTCATTGCAGCAATTAAAACAAAGATCAGTTTTATGTAAATCTTAAGTGTCTGGATAAAAACTGTTTCTTTCTCTCCCGGACTAAGGAGGGACACCAGGGAGCTGGCACTGAGGAGTTGCCTGAGGGAGCTGGTGGAGGGAAGGACGTGAAGCACCCCCAGCGGCTTTCAGCCAAGTCATTTGTTGACAGCGCCCTGCCTTCTGATCCCTCTCACTTCACCACTTACAAATGCTGTCGCCCTTTTAATTCCCGGGGACAACAATCCCTCACTCGCCCCACACATAGGTACCAGGCATCTTCTTTCTCTCCCAAGCCCACACCCAGTACTGGAGACCCAGCAGTGACTTCAACCTGACTCCTGCCCTCAGGAGCTTACAGTCAGATGTTCAAATAGTGACAATAAAAGATGATAGGCCTCACGATAGAAGTAGGAAAAAGATGATAAGAAAGCAGGGGAGAAAATGACAAACACACTGAACTCCAAATACGGAAGAGGCCATGTGGTTGGGTTAGCAAGAGCAGGATGGGCGCAAAGAAAAGGAAGGAGACTTCAGAGAGATCAGCTGAGGCACAAATGAGGGCAGGAAGGGCAAGGATGGTGTCCGGGGCCTGTGCTGCTGGGTGAGTGTGGGGAAAAGGGTGGGAAGGGATGGGAGATGAAGCTGCTGAGGTAAGGGGGAGCCATGTGACCAAGCCAGAGTGGACCGGACACCGATGTGGCATTCTGGAAGGAAACCCTGAAGACATCATGCGGTGAGAGAGAACGCAACTAAGAACAGAGAGACGCAGCGGTGGTTGGTGTGACTGCAGGTGAGACAATGGTGTCTGGAGCCAGGGAGAAGGGCCCAGACCTGGGAGAATCAAGACTGATAGATGCCGGAGAACTCATTATACCACACTGTACAGCTGACACGCTGATAATGTTCAGAGGCTCAACAATAACTCCATTTAGTAAATCCACTCAGACCGAGTATGGGGCACAGGACACAGCTCGTCACGGACCTGGCAGCACCCCTCCCTGTCCTCTCTCATCCCTGACCCTGCTTTGTCTCTCCGGAGGGCTTATACCGCCTGCCACGGTATCATAATGTATTTAGATACTGTCGCCGCCTACTGCACAGAAAGCAGGCCTGGCCTCTGCCTGCTGGGCACAGGGAGTGCCGCAGCGACAGTATCCTGGGAGGAGCTCCCTCTCCGTGGAAGGAAGTGGTGAACGCATCTCCACAGGCCCTGCCTTCCAGGAGCTATGAGCTCAGTGATGGAGAAATACACACAAACAGGCAGCTCAGCAGAGTGACTGTGCCCTCACTGGGGACACGGGGCTATGAGCAGGCATGAAGCGGAGCGTGGGGGTGGTGATCAGGGAAGGCTTCCCAGAGGAAGTAACAATTAGTCTCAGCCTGAAATGACAAGTAGAGGATGGACAGATGGCAGAGAAATGGGGGAGAAAGGAGCAGGAAGAAAAAGGGAGAACTCTCCTACACAAAAGGAGCAGCAGCTAAGATCCTGATCTTCTCAAGCACAGGGCACACTGGGAGCTGTAGGGAGCTGGGCACGATGGGGTGAGGGCGTCAGAGGGAAGTGGAAGGCAGGGTAGGAGACTGACAGGGCCAAGGTGAAAGGCACTGTCTCAGGTGAGGTGTGGAGCTGAAGCAGCCCTCCAGGAGAGAGCCTGGGCAGATGTTCCTGAAGCCAGGGCCCCATTCACAGAGCGTCCCTTCTACCCCACCCCAGGCTCACTCTGGGAAGCAAGTCACAGCCCTGGTCCAGGTCACAGAAGCAGGGCTTACCACAACCACCTTCTTTCTGATCACTGGGCGACACCAAAAGTGCTGATAGAGGAGCTGGTCTGAGTCCACCCAAACCAGATTCTTGACGCCCTCGTTAGAGGCCAGATCGGTGGTGTTCAGCTGTAACACCAGGAACTGGAAGACCCGGCCATCGGTGCCCACACTCTGCACGACTACCGGCTGCTCTAAGACCTTGGCGTCATTCTGAGAGAGAGAAGACAACAAGTAAATTAAACCAGAAACTGGGCTGTAAGGGTAGCACACCAGGCCATTTCTAGTGCTGGCCTTTAAAACAAACGCCCACTCCAGTTTAATGATTTCACCATGGGGCAATGAAAACTGAACAAGTTCAGGGCACTATGCAGCCTGGCTCTGCCTGGCCTCAGATGCCCTGTGGCTGTAGGGTGCAAGCTCTTCGCCTTGAGCACATTAAATACTAATAATTCCTGCCACTGAGAGGCGATTACTGGATCAACTGCATAACATAGGAAGGTGAGCTGGGACGTTAATGACAGGAAATCCCTTGAGTTCATGGTAATACCTGAAGGGGACAACAATGACATCAGTTCTATCAAATGTTAATTTGGAGAGCCAATGACTACACAAACTCTCATTCGCTTCTCAGTCCATTTGACAGATGAGACGCTGAGACTCAACAGAGTCACAGAGATGTGTGGCAACAGAAGCCAGCCTGGCTGGCGCTCCAGCACGCAGTCGTCACTCTGCCTTACTCCCAGAGCCTGCCATCCTGAGTGCCCAAGTCTGCAGGCAGGCATGTTCCCTGGGCTTCATGCTCTCAGTTCAACTCTGAGACTTTGCCAGATTCCTGCAGTGTCCACTCCAATGTCAGCATCGGGATTTCATGAGACAACACATTTACTAATCATCTCTTTCAATTATCTCTTGTTACTTGGTGACAGAGATAATACCAGCAAGACCTCTCAAAAGGCTGGCATTATTCTAGTCCTACATAAAGCCACCTCTAATCTCAGAAATGGAGTGATGTGTTCCCATTTAAGATGAACTGAGGTTCAGAGCGGTGGTACAATCTGCTCAAGGATCCCCATGAGATGTGAGCTGGGACCAGACCCCATGTTATTAAACCACTTAAAGTCCAAATGTTCTGGTTTCCACCTCGTGTCCCACTGTCTCTGACAGTAGCACCTATTTTCACTCTCAGTAGTGTCCCAGCTTGGATGATAAATCTTATGTTCACCCTATTGAGATTCTGAAGCAATCAGTTTGGTGACAGCTACCCAATAAGCAGGCCCCACGAAGGGGAGCATCCCTGATTCAAAAACGCTGTCTACATTCACCCCTCCAGGGCTGAGTCTGATGTCAGGAATAGCTAATGTCAGCCCCCAGTATGGGACACATTGGGACTGTTGGCCTTAGAAATACCTGTTCTTAGCTGCATGAGAAATAAATAAAAAGAAAAGTGCCTCTAAGTGTTAGCTGAGAATTCTGTATTGACTCTTATCTCTCTCTACAGATCAATAAAACTGCAGGTAGTACATAAATTTCTCAGCAATTTTACCTTTTACATGGAATCTCTTCCTATAATTGCTCAACTTCACATCCCCAGGAATAATTTGTACATGGAAGGGTGGGGAAGCCTCCTCTTCTACCAACTGGTTGGCAATTAGTGGCAGCATTACTACCCCTGCTCTGCTGGCAAGAGCTGGCACAAAAGCTACAAAGAGCCCACAGGCTGGGGATCTGGCACGTCACTCTGCCTTCCCTCCCTGCCCCAGAGCTGGGAGCAATAAACATCCTCAAAGGTGGAGGGATCAGGGCTCCAACACTTGCTTCCCTGCTCTCTAGCTGTGGGATCTGAGGCAAGTGACCTAACCTTTCAGAGCCTTCCAGCAGCAAACAAAGGAAATCAAGGTTTCCAGGGACTGGAAAGACAAGATCACACATAGATTCACAAATTTCTTAGCTGTGGTGACCTTGGGCATGTTACTGAGCCTCCCTGAGCCTCAGTTTCTTCATCTGTAAAATGAAGCTAAAGCACCTGCCACGCAGGGTTGCTACAGGGCTGAAAGAATGCAGTGACTCCCAAATTCTGGGCAGTGGTTTTCAAAGACGCTTGTGACAGCAGCACCTGGAGTGCTTAATAAAACACTCATGGCCAGGCCCCTCCCCAGTTTCTGATGCAGCAGGTCCAAGGTAGGTCTGAGAATCTGCAGTTCCAACAAGTTTCTAGGTAATGCTCATGCTGCCATTCTAGGACCGTGTTTTGAGAGCCCTTTATAAAGAACCCCAATTAAATATGTGGCATGTAACATGCTCAATGCAGGGTAAAGTCCATTCCACTCTGTCTCATTAGGGTAACCACACCTTCCCACCTCCATCTTCTTCCTACACTGAGTAGAATGGAAAACAATGTTCTGAGCCACATCGCCTCACTCCTCCAGGAAGAACTAACCAAGGCCCAGAGGCCGGTGGCAGTTCTCAGGACGTGTCCCACTCTCAAATACACACGAGCTCGGGGATTTGGCCTCTAGTCTGCTGGGGCTCCCAGACTGCCTGCCATCCCTCCCTGAAACCTTTGCTCCCAGCTTGGTTTTCCTCCAATCCTGGGAAAGCTCTGTGACAAGCACTCAGTCCTGCAGTCTATACCATCTGTGTCCCTAATGCCATTTCTTAGAGCCAAGGGGTTACCACCAAGTGGTACCTTGGATCCCCAGAACCTGTCCTGACTTGGCAGGTAGATCTGGGCCATAACTACCAGCTGCCTGGAGGAGCCTGTCTTGGGTTCAGATAGCGCAGCAGGAGGCGGCATACTGGAGCACGGATAACTGAAGCTCAGCAGCTGGGTAAACCCGGTCCAAATCCTTCTCCACCACATACTGCTGTGTAATGCTGAGCACGCTGTTTATTCGCCTCGCTGTTTCAGCAGCTTAAGCTGGAAAATGGGGATCACAATGAAACCTTGTGGGTTACTGTGATCTACAAATGAGGTAGATTATGTCACAGACCGGCACACAGCAGGCCCCCAGCAGATCTGTAGGACGGGAGGAAGTGGTTCTCACTGAAACTCCTCAAACAAGGAGCCCTCAAACCCCATTTCTCTTTTTTGAGCAGCCTAAGGCAGGAGACCATATAAAGAAGCTTGGTGGCGGTGGTGGTCTTCTGCACATACATACCCCATAGAGGAGCCGGGCCTGGGCCAAGGCATTACCAAAAGCAAACACGATCATCTTGGCCCGCAGCTGTTCTGGTTGAAGGCGGTACGGTCGTATGTTGGCTGGCTCCAGGAAATAGAGGGTGTGTGGGTGGGGGTAAGGGTAACCCTCCAGGAATCCTGCAAGATACATAATCAGGTGAGGATGGAAGAGATTCATCGGCCTGCCCCAAGCCTTGGGAAAGTCAATTGCCTGAGCTTAGTACCAGGCACTAGAGACTTGGTACAGGTGGATATCACAATAGCTAAGGGCCTGGCAAACTTCCACCCTCTGGTCAAATCTAGCTCCCTATTTCTGAAAATGTTTTTACTGGTACTCAGTCACACTCACATAAGTCTTGCGTGCCTGTGACAGTGACCCTATGTGGCCTGCTGAACCTAAAATATTTACTACTTATCTCTACAGAAAATGCCAACATGTTAAAGGTGATTCTTATGTGCCAGTTTTAGCCCCACCCCTTTCTCTCTCCTTCAGGCACACAGGTGAGAGTGAGCTAGCAGAAGGATAACTTGAAGCCTGTGGCCAATTATTTTTTAAAAAAGCAAATCATTTGCAAAATTCAAACTTTATTCGTAACGGAAGATTTGTCTCTCTCCTCACAGCTGATCTGCACAACTCTGGTGCTAAGAATCAAAGCTCAGCACTTGCTTAGCTCAGTCGTGACCTTATGGGGTCTCCCCCTGCATGGCTATCAGGAAACTTGTGGTAAGTGGGGGATCTAAAGAGGTGACCTGCATCAGTAAAAATGAGTGAAAAGGTGGAAGGAAGGGTGGGTAAATGTGGGCACTGGACATCTCAGGGAAGAGCTCGACCTAAGGAGACAGGGCTTTCTGTCTGTCCTCAGTCCCTGCTTTGGTACCTTAGCCACCGAGAACCAGGACTCAGCATTCACTAGGTGTCAAAGTCTAGGACAGGTATCAGCGACAGAGGCCAAAACTCTGATGACAGTTGCTTCCCAGGAGTCAGAAACAAAGTCAGTCTTTGAGCAAGTCACTTAACCAGCCTCCCCACTCCCACCCCCGGGTCAGTTTCCTTACCTACAAAATGGGGATAACAGTAGCTGTCTCACAGGGCTACTACCTGGATCCCAGGAAATAATGCCTATAAGGTGCCTAGAACATAGCGTGTACCCTGTATATCTTCCTTCGGCTCTCATCTCTACGGCCTTGACTGCTGCAGTGCTTTGATACTTACCCGTGTCATCTTTCACGTCATAAACATTGCATTCCTGAAGACCCATAGTGGGAGATATGGGATAAAAGGTCTCAAAGACATGATTCTTTGTGGCTTCAACCTCCTCACTGGAGGCAATGGGGGGCAGAGGATCCTTGGCATTCAGTCGGGCTCCACTAGAATCATGAACCTGAAGGAGAATAGACTCTAAAAGAAGAAAAAAGAACATCAGTCTAACCTGGTCCATTCAGGAAGCCTTCATCTTGCCATGCTCTCATAGCAAGGCTCCTTTTATAGTTTTTCTAAAAGATTAGCCTAACCACAGAAAGCAAAATAGTGTGGTAGTCCTGGAATTCTTGGGAGGGGAATTGACAAAGCATTCTTCTTCCTGTATTCCCTTTCCGATGACCACTGAGGCCTGGCGGTCTCTGTGGGTTCGTGTATGCCCCACACAGACCTTACCAAGCTAGGGACCCAGAGATGGTGAGTTGCTCTCTGCTCACATGCAGCTTTCCAGGTAGGAAGTGCAACCAGTATGAGCCACGCTCGAAGACAGAAGGAGGGGAAAAGTGACATCCTCAGGGAGGCCTGGGGAGCTTCCTGAAAAAGGTAAATGCCTTCAAACTAGGTCTGAAGGATGGGTAAGAGCCGTTTCTCAGCTTTGGCATGATTCATATTTGGACTGGAAAGACAATTTTTCAGTGAGAGAGGCTGTCCTGGGCACTGTAGGGTGTTGGGTAGTATCCCTGGTCTCTACCCACCAGCTCCCAGGAGAACTGCCCTCACTACTCTTCCACTCCAGTTTAAGTCGTGATAATCAAAAAAAATCTCCAGACACTTCCAAATGGCACCACGAGGGCAAAACTGACTTGGCTGAAAACTGCAGGGTGAGAGCATGCCAGGCAAAGCAGTGGACAAGTATCCTAGAATAAGGAAGGATACCATGAGCAAGGCACAGATGTATGCCATGCCATGGCAGAATTCAGAGCACTAAAGCCAGAGGCCTAGAGTATGAGATGGTAAGAAAGGAGGTGGCGAGAGAAGTACTGAAGCTAGAGGCTGAGGGGAAAGGCTTTTAAAGCCAGGAACAAGTCCTCAAGGAGTGAGAGTAAAAAAAGCAGGCTATGAGAAAGCCCTGCGGAAGTCGGGGCAGCACCTGCACCACAAGGCAGGAGACACAGGTGTGCGTGCACAGCAAGCCCGCCACCGCGAGGCTGTGCCGATGCCCTTCAGAGGTCCTCACACCCCCGTCTGAGAAATGCCTCGTAAGACTCCTTGAGAATGGCCTCCTGAGGAGGGATTCTCCATGGAGGCGGATCTTTCTCTGAAGGTGCTTGGGTTTTTAGAAAAAGTCAAATCACAATACGATGGTAATGGATGAAGGCAGTTGAACTTACATGTCTAAAAACCAGCTTGCCCGATAGCACCGCCATTTAATTAGCATGTGGCCTTTCTTACTAGGTATGTAGAAAAAAGACACTATCTGGAGATGAATAAATTCTGATCTGCTTGTCAAAATAAATCATCCTCACACCTCAAGAATAGTTTTCTAAAGTATTTCCTGTTTCCTCACATACAATCTTGCAAGCAAGACAAATGTGCCTGGACCTCTCCTAACCTTGGGTTTTAGAGTCTCCCCACAGACCACTCTAGTGTGGTTTCCAGTTCAATTCCCTCCACATCCCTCCTCCAGTGACAGCTCCAGATGGGGCCGTTTAATTAGAGGTAATACTTGATGATGGGCCAACAAGTACTCCTCTATTAATGAAGTTCACTAATTTCCTTAGTGGTGCCATTACCTCTGCAAAGCTGACTCCTTGCCAGGAAGTCCATACTCAAAGGGGCAAGATGGAAAATCTGACCAAGTAGATGTCCTGAAAACCCCAAATTACTCCATAGCTGGTTTCCCTGGTCTAGGACTCCCCAACGAGAACACCTATATTCTCTGAAGCTCCCCTGCCTGAAACACCTGAGAGATGGTATTCATTCACCCGTCCCATCAGTCAGCACCTATTATATGCCAAACATATAAACAATATGCCAAACAATTATATGTTAGACACTGTGGACAAATTGGGTAAGACATGGTCCCCACCATCAGGAGATTGCAGTTTAGTGGGGCAGACAGCAAAGATAATTATAGACAATTATAACACAGTGAAATATGCACTATGATAAAAACAGGCATAATGGTTATAACGGTAACAGCTACCACGGCCGGGATTCACACAGGAAGGGAGCTTCAGTTGAGTCTTGCAAACAAGTAGAATTTACTCAAATGAGGAAAGCAAAAAAGACCATTCCCGGCAAGTGTACAGCAATGGCAAAGGCTCAAAGGTGTAAAAGCCTGATGCCAAAACCCTACAACTGTAAATGTGGGGTTGGGGCATGGGCTGGGGCATAGAGCCGGAGACACAACTAGAAAGAGTAAGTGGTAGCCAATTCACAGAAGACCTCTGATACCATGATAAATGGTCTAAGCTATTCAGAGGCAGTGAGGGATTTGAAATGCGAGGGACATAAAAGGACCTGCACTTCAGAAAGATCACTCTAGCAGCTGTGTGGAAAGTAGATTTTGAGAAGGAGAAAAGCATGAATGGGTGAGACACTCTTGCAGTAGAATGTGAGCTTTGTGAAGGCAGACACCGTATGTGCTTTATCGATTCTTCTCTTCAACACTGAAACCATCATAAACATTCCATAGATATGTTTGAGTTAACTGTCTTGGAGAGAAGTGATTTAAAAAAGTTGCTGGGCTAAGGCTAATGATATTAAAGGATGTGTCTTGAACAATGTAGGATGTGGGTGAGGACAGGTATGGTGAGCGGGGAAGTGGAGGCTGTACCCTGTTGGTAGGAGTAAGAGTAGAAAGATAAAAACGACTTTTTGGAATACAAGATAACCAACCTCGATTCCAGGTGGCGGAAAACAAGTGGTTTTTGGCACAGATCCGTCTAGCCAGGGAAGGATACTTGAGAATCTGGGATTTGCACAGTTGTATCAGACTGTCCATAATGACTGGGCTTGGAGGAAAAAGAAGAGCCATTTGGAGACATGACATAACATACTGACTTCAGATTCATCAGTTGGAAATCTTACTGACTTAAGGGAAACTTACCAGTAGGTCTCTCTCTTGGGGATGTCCTCAGTGGAGTGCCAGAGGCGAGCATGAGAGATAGCATTCAAAACACGTTCATCTTGGTTCTCTATGTGGTTCCTTGGATCACCAGCAAGGCTGAGCACTTTCTCAGGAAGGCCTTCTATCAACTTAGCTTTAGTAAGCCAGAGGGCCTGCTTTACACCTTTGGGTGAACAGTCACAAAAAAGAGAAAAAGATACTTCAGCCTGCCAGGTAGCATCTTGAGGAAAATGCTGCCTTGACAGAGACACAAAATTTGTCCTGTCACATCTAATTGGTCAAAACTAAAAATGAAGAATGGAAGCTAGAGAAGGCAGAACTCAACTCAACTTGAACAGTGACTTATGGTAATTCCCTCACCTATATAGTTTTAATTTCAACTGTGTTGTAAAAGTGATGTAAAATGCCCAAAATACCTTTCAGGAAAACATGGAATATAAATAAACTAAAATAGATTTTATTCAGACTACTTTGCTTAGTCTTTAAACACTAAACCATTTCAGCTATTCTCAGCAGGATGGGCTATGGAGTCAGGTAAAGCTCCCTAGCTTCATTTCCTCCATACCTCATTTCCCTAAGGGAGAAATGACACAAGCCTAGGGATATAGGCATTAAGTCCACATACCAGTCCTCTACCCTTGGATCCAAGTTAACTGTACTCTTTTCATATGTTATTATGCCTACTGGGCCTCCCCTGGTGGCGCAGCAGTTGAGCGCTGGGCTGCCAGGCTGCCGGCAGCCTCTGCAGCACCAGTTCATTCCCAGGCTGCCGGTGAGGGTCCCACAAAAAAACAAAAAAACAAAAAAACAAAAAAAACAAATGTTATGCCTACAAGTTGACAAGAAGCCTGGTTGACTGCTTTGGCTGGGAGGCTACCAGTCCCAGCTGGAAAAACACCACTCTGACTCAGGAACAAATGTCAAATCTTCATTTGAAAAGCTACTGTCTGGGATTAAAGAAAGCCTAAGACACTTTGGCAGAGATGCCCTTAGGCAATTTCTTTTGTGGTAAAAAATGAAAGGCAATGTAGGGTAATGAGATTTTCCACTTTAAGGCTAAGATGTCAGAAATACAAATATTTAGAAAAGTAACTTCTGTATTTTATGGTGCAGCAGCAGAAACCCTGGTCAGGGGAGTTAGGTCATCTGTGTTTTAGTTCTCTGACACTACCACTGTTCCCTAAACTTGATAACAGATAAAATATGGTTCACTAGTATATGAATAATATAAACAGGCATACCTGGAACATGAGTGCATGTAAAAGTTATGTTTATTCTACACGGTAGTCTATTAAGTGCAACAGTATGTCTTTTTAAAAAATGCATATACCTTAATTTAAAAATACTTTATTGTTAAAAAAAAAAGCAAGCTCATCATCATCTGAACCTTCAGCAAGTTTTACTTTCTGTGAATAGTCCCGGGGGGGGGGGGGGGAAAGACACTGCAATATCTGAGAAGCACAATAAAGTAAAGCACACTAAAATAAGGTGTACCTGTAATTAGAACTGCCATTTGTTGAGCATCACTACCTACCTAGTGCCACAAGTTTTATCTACAAATTGGATGGGATTTTACAGAAAAGATGAAACTCAAAGACTAAGGAATTTGTTTCAAGTCACATACCCTGTAAGTGATGAGCTAGGAGGAGATTCTAAATCTGTCTACCCTAAAATCCATGATCTATTTTCCCAATTTGCTTCCGCAGTCCTGTATCTTAGAGTTTGTCAGACTTTATGGAACCTTTCTGCTGCATGCGGTGAAAGCACAGACCAAGTTTTCAGCTTAGTAAAACAAGTGTGAACTTAATTTCTAAAATATTTCTAATGCATTCATCCACATGGTAATTTACCACAGTCAATCAAGGGTGTCAGGTCTTGTGAGGTCCTTCACAACACCCTATGGAACACTGGAAGTGTTTAAAGGCTGGAAAACCAGTTTTCAGAAATGGGTTAAGCAGCTTAAGAAGTTGGCTAGTTGACTCAAGTTTTTTCAAATCTAGGGTTTATTCTCTGGCTTAATTCCCAAATTCTGCCAGGTATTTCTTCCTAATTACTCCTTGAAAAATACTGCTCCCACTTACCTTGACCATTTTGTTTTCAGGAACTAACATATCCCCATTCTGATTTGGGGACTAAGGAAGAATGAGGAAAGGGACTCTCAATGAACAAGGCCCACTCCCCCTCTACCCCCAAACTTTGGACTTTGGAAAATAAACTCTAGGTTCCTAGACAGACTGGTATAGCTTATCATTTTGATGTGTTAAGTGAGAATGAAAGGAGAGTGGAAATGGCTAGAAGGTTGTTTTGTTTGGTTTTTGACTGTCTTTGAAAATATCTCAGCTCTGACCTTTGACAAAAGACCCTAAGGAAAATCAGGGTTGTAGTCCTGGCCTCACTATTAACCCACAGCGCATCTGTGGGCATATCTCTTGCTCTTTCTCACAATTACCAATTCAGGAAATGAGGCAATCGGACAGGGCATTAAGCCCTCTTTCTGCTGTCTTTCAGCACTATAATGTCTCTCCATCTATTTCTTAAATGTACAGTTACATCTCCAGGATGTCAAGAGCTGCAAGGGTCAACGTGGACCCAAAACGTCAAAACCGTTCATTTCCCCTTAAGTGGAGGCTCAGGAAGTTTCAGTCACTTGCCCAAAAATCATACCGTTAAAGGAAGGGCTAGGGCTAGAAACCAGATCTTTTCACTTAGCCACGCAAACTCCCTAACACTTCCTCACGCAAGCACAGCTCTCGGTATCCCACCTAATCCTGACAATTCTCAGAAGATGGGAATCACTATCGGTCCCATTTAGCAGACGAAGAAACCGAGCCCACGGTTTCAAAGTCCTGAACGAGGCCACAGAAGACCAATGCCGAACAGGGGGACAAGGGACCCACTTGGGCTTCCCAGGGCCTCACCCTCGAGGAGGCGGCTACGCTGGTGGAAGACGTGGCAGACCTGCTCCTTGTATAGAGGCTGCTCGTGAATCGGGGGCAAGCGGCGGAACTTTGGGTGTGTCCAGCCCGGATCCCAGGGCGGGAAGACCGGCCGCGCCAGCCCGGGCATAAAGTGCATCTTCCCAGCGTAGGTTATGGGCTCCAGTCCAGGGATTTCGTACACTCTGTCCTGTGGAGGAGGCGGGGGCTTGCGCGTGGAGCGCACACCCCACTCGTAAGCCCCGCGACTCGGGACCTCACAACCCCCAAGGCTGAGCCGCCTGGGGCGAACTAGCGCCCGCCTTGCGGGCCCCGATGCCAACGCCATACCGATCTGGCGTCCTCAATACCTCCTCCTGGGCGCCGCCATCTTCCCGTTCGCAAGACCTGCTGGGAACGAAAGGGGTCGGGCACCAAGGCTCTTTCTGTGAGTGGCAGCCAATTGAACCAATCATAGTCAGGGAATCCTTGTGTAGCCCCGCGCCTCCGACAGTTCTCATTTCCTCATAGGAGGAAAACGCTAGGTGCTCCCCGCCTCCCTGGGGGAGGTGGAATGGGTGGGAAACCTGGAGAATGCTCAAGTGTGGGGGAAGCCCGGGAGCGTAGGTGAGTGGTCGTGGTAGGGGATGGGGCGGGACTAGGGCGAGAACGCCAGGACTTCAAACCTGAGATCAGGGCCACTTTGATCTCCTCCTAGCCCTTAGCGCTCAGACCGGGCACTTCCCTCTGAGCCCCAGTGTTCCTTGCCATAAAAAGTAGGCATAGAAATGTCTAAGCTCGTCGACACGTAGAGGGTGCGCTGTAAATTTCCTTTCCTCTCCACACACTTCTCTTTACCATGGGTGCTTTTACCACTGCCCTTCCCTGAGCCGGAGAGTAGCCCAGGCTGCCACACCAGACTTGCACCCAACTGCTCCCGCTGCACGCCTCTTCCTCAGCGCCGAAAGTGAGTCTCCTCTTTGTTGGTATTTCCCTTTCCGCCTCCTAGTGACAAGGTCAGAGCCATGGAGGTGTACCTTTGCTCCTTGCGGTACACTTGTCAGTTGTCCACTGTGTCGGGTTCTGTGCTGAGCCTCAGGTTTGTACGAGGGCAGATCATTTTGGACAGCTAGTTTTGTATAAAGACCTGATCAAAGAGGCAATGAAAAAAAAGAACAAATGTGGGAGAAACAAAAAACGTGTAAACAGAAGTACATAAATAAGCAGTTGCAATACAAACACTATCCTTTTTCCCTAGTTATTCTCTTTAGTATTTTGATAATAACATGTTTTCCATTTAGAACTTGTTTAATCACTCTCTCCCTAGAATGCAAGCTCTGTGAGTGCAGGAGTATGTTTCTTCACAACTGTCTGCCTTGCTCCTGGAACAGTGCCTGGAACATAGTAAATATGTCATTTAATGAGTACATTACAGAAACAGGCAGGGACATGATAGAGAATGAGAAGTGGGAGGTTTAGGCAGGCCTTGAGGGGAAGTGACCTTTAGGTAAGGGCTAAAGGGTGGGGAGAGTCATCCAGGCAATATCATGTGTCTTAGCCTGGCTTAAAACTGGTGCCTTTCAGATTGAAAAGGCAGAGGCTGAGAAGAGGCATGAATCCAGACTTTAAAATTTATGACTGACACGGCCAACTTCTCTACCATTTCCAATACACTAGGGAAGGTACAATGATTAAAACATGCAGAAGGTGAATTTAAGGCAAATGTTGATATGGATAACCCCCCTGCTATGTAAACATTTACAGTTAACAGTTCTTTTACATATCTCATTTCATCTTGCAAAGACCCCAAGAGTAAGAAATCAACATAAAGAGTGGACCAGATTCCATTCATTTGTTATACATACCTGGTACAAAGCATACAATAAAACTGTTTTAAACTGATGTAACACCATGCTAAGCTGCAAGCTCTGGGAAGGTAGAGACCGTATATTGTTTACCTCTGCTATGTCCCAGCACTAAGCCCTGTCCCTGGTTCCAGACCTTATTGGTAAACTTACTGAGCACTCATCAGTCACCAGCGCTTTCCATGTGCCAGGCTTGTCCTTAGTGGTAGAATACAGAAAGAATAAGACCCCAGTCCTTGCCTGCAAGGTTGCCAAACCTTCCCAAAATCATAAAGCTCCTGATCAGTAGAGCTAGATATTCTGAAGCCAAACCCTTCCTTCTCTAAAAGAAAGACTACACACAGAGAGACTGCCCCCTAAAACTAGTGATATTAAGTAAGAGAATTTGGCAGGCTCTGATCAGGGAGAACCTTGGGCACTAGCGGGCAATGGGGAGTTACTTAAGGTTGCTAAGCAGGGGACCAGTGTTCTGGTGGATGGTATAGGGGAGACCGGAAACACATCCTTTAGGACCTTTGAAAACTCCAATGTGAAGAGTCATGGGAAGCAGGTAAAGTGGAAAAGATTTTATAGGTTAAGATTCTGGGTAGGGGGCCTCCCTGGTGGCACAAAGGGTTAAGTCTCAGCACTATAAAGCTCCCCGGCCAGGGAGGTGACCCACATGGCGCAGCAGACCTCTCCTGTCTCCCCCGCTGCTCCCCTTAGCAGTATATTTCAGTAGATCCACCTGTTCTGCTCCCCACTCTGTCTCTGGTGATTCCTCTCACCCCTGCTACACTTCTAGCCTACACCCCGGCTCTTGTATGCAAAAATAAATTACCAAAAAAAAAAAAAAGACTCTGAGGAAGTTGTTGATAAACAAGTAACAGGACTTTCCTGTACTCCAGCAGGTTGGCCGTTTGCCTATCTGCTGTTCCACAATTTGACCCACACCTTGATCCTACCACTTTATGCATGAATGAAATTAGTGCCTTTGGAAAGTTTCTGGGTACACATAGAATTCATTGACAGTTTGATAGTTCAGTCCCCTGTTCTGTGCCAGCACAGTGCCAGGCGCTGGGAATTATAGATGAAGACACACTGTGCCCTGCCTTGTAGAAGTCCAGTGAGAAAGCAACCTGGGGGCACACAAAGCCTAGGTGCATGTAGCAGTCTTACCGCTTCTGGTTTCCTGACCTGGGCACAGATTTATCCTCTGTAAAATGAGGAAGTGGTCTGCTTAACTTTTGGGTTGGTGAGTGAGACAGTACAAAGCACTTTGCACAGACTCTGGCCCAGTAAGTGGCATCTATTGTTACAACAACTATCTGTTTTGTGAATGATTCTCCCACTAGACCAGGAATTTCAGGGCAGAAACGAGTGTCACTCACTCTGCTCCCCGGCACCTCTGCAGCAGTAAATACTCAGCCCCTGCAGAGAAAGTGTCGCTGGAATGAATAGAAAGAAATCAAAGACTGGTGCTCTTAGAAGTAGTTGCATTGTAGCGGAATGATATTTACATCAAATAATGTTCTGTGACATCAGGTTTGCCCTGCTGCTCTCAGACAAGATGGAGGGAACAACCTCTTTCATATTGCTTTACCTGCAAAATTTTAAGTGAATAGTTTGCTTGCAGATGTGACAATCAGGTCTATTTCTATATAAACTATAGAATTCCACATGTAAATATGGAGAACCTTGATAAACCCCGACTGCCCTCCCAGAAACATCTCAGAATAAATCTATCCATTCAGCTTTTCTCACTGATCTGTCGTTCAGACTGTTTACCTAATAGTCCTGAAACCAAACTCCCTTCTTCACCCTTCTTCCCTAGCTCCCTCCCTCCCTTCCTTCCTTCCATATAATGTGTATTTTTAAAGAGCTACTATGATGTTTCATGAAATGAATTGAAAGCAGATTTCTACCCTCAAGGAGTTCATAGTCTCAAAGAATAGGAAGACGTGAACATGTCATTTATGAACAGTGGGAAACGCTATGAGGCAGAGATTCATGCATTTGAAAAGTGTTGTGCGTCCACCACGATGGCCAGGGCTGGAGCAAGTGTGGTGAGTGCTTACAGGATGGGTGAAGGCACACCAGCCTTCACAGAGGCTCTAGCATGCACCGATTGTTCCCTCTGCCCACTTGTCCCTACTTGGTGTCTGTTACCCAGCTTTCCGTCTGCACTCACATACCTAGACCTCTGTGATCTAACTGACACCTGGATTTTGCACTTAGAAGCCTCACCAGTACTCATCAAGCCTCAAACTGAACTTGTCATCTCTCCCCTCCCCTAAAACTCAACTTCTTGATCTCACTGTCCACCCAGAGACCCGATCCAGACATCTGGATGTCCCTTCAACCCCTCTTCCCCTCACTTCACATTATGTTAGTCTTTAAGTCCTATTAACTGTTTTTCTAGTTCACCCCTGTCCTCTTATTCCCCCTGAAGCTGCCCTGGTCCAGGTCTTCGTGACATCTCACCTGGACTGTCACAATCTCCTCCTGTTTTCCTGTGGTTGAGGAGCAATATGTTCTGACACCAGAGAAATTGAAGTTAAATCTCAGTGCTACCATTTTAGGAGCTATGTGATCTTGGGAAAGTTATTAAACCTCTCCAGACTCCTCTCTCCATCTCCTCTAGTCCTGACATTGTTGTAAAGATTAAGTGAGTTACAGCAATTTGGTGAGTGACTCACCATCAATGCTGAGTAGAAAAAAAAAAAAAAACACAGAAGAATACAGGGGTGATTCTATCCACACAAAGGTAAGAACTGGGCAAAGCTGAACTGTAGTGGTTAAGGTTGCCAGCAAGGTGGCAAGACTAAAGAAAAGCAAGGGAATGATCATACAGAGAGCCACAGGTGGCTGCCGGGGTAGGTGGCTGTGATCACGAAGAGACACAGATGAATAGCTTCTAGGATGCTGGCAAGGTTCTTTTTAGTCTGGATTGGTGGTAACAAAGGTATTGTTATCATATTTTAAAATATTTTTATAATAATTATATATATAAATGTTTTACTTTATCTTTAAAAATCTTTAAATTCAATGGGATTTTTCTTTGTAAGGTGTTTGTCCAGTACTCAGAGCCCAGGAAGAAGTCTGGATACCTTGGTTGCCAGGTTGTCGTGTCCTGTCCGCCTGCCTTCCAAGAATGGATTCCTCCTGTGCCCAGTGTTCACACAGAGCTTAGCAGGCCCTGGGGAGAATGGGAGGGATAGAAGAGACAAGTGACAAGTGGCAGGCTAGCAAGGGAGCAGGGCCTCCTCACTGGGCCAGGCCTGCTCTGCAAAGAGCACCCAGTTGTTCTCCCTCTTGTCCGGGCTGCGCAGGCCAGGCTGATGATGGACCAGCAGGAGGAAGACGATGATGAGGACATGTGGCTGCAGCTTCGGCCTGTCGAGCCCTTGCCCTCCCAGTGCTGCGGCAGTGGCTGCTCTCCCTGTGTGTTTGACCTCTATCACCGAGACCTGGCCAGGTGGGAAACTGCCCGAGCCTGCAAGGACAGGAACCTGCTGACTGGGAAGGAGCCACAGGTGAGGGAGAATTGCTCCTTAGACAGGAGGACTGGTGTGGTGGCACCTACCTGGGTGATCCCTGTGCTGTGAAAATGCTTGGGGCCGCTTTCCCTGACTGTTCAGGCATGGCAGGGGCTGTGGGAATGAAGGGGGTGTATAGAGAGGTTCCTAGGCGTGAATCGGGTAGGTATAGGCATTTTACAGAACACAGAGATTTGTTGATCATGTATTCAGGGAAGACTTCTTGGAAGAGGTACAGGTGTGTGGAATGTTAAGAGCAGTGAGTTAAAACTTAGAAAACCTAAATTTGAGTCCCAATTTGTGGTATCACCTTGGACAAGTAAGCTGCTACCACTCAGGCCTATGTAAAATAAGGATATAGAATTAGATCATCTTTTGAGGACCATCCATCTAAATTCTGCACATCTTTCATAAGTTGGAGGTGAGTACTCTAGATAGAAGGCACAGTCTGAGCAAACAAAGACATAGTTAGGAAGCAGCAGGGTTTTCTTGGAAGGTCACAGAGAAGTCTGGCATCTGATGCATGGGAGCTAAAGTGAGGCTTGAGAGTCATGCTTGAGTATCCAGCTAAGAAGCTCACATTATCCCAGGGCTGAGAGGAGCTATGGAAGGTAGAAAAGGAGGGTAAGCTCAGTCTGGCGCTCTGGCTTTTGTAGATGTGCATGAAAGGGCAGTAAGGTAAGACATCTCACTGTCATCCAGATGACTCACTGGCCAACCCAGCTTTTTCTTGGGGAGGCGGGAAGCATGTTTGAGGATGCTTACATATCCCTTACATCCCGGCTTCTAGCTGTGGGTTTTTTTTTTTCTGTTGCAGAGCTCCCCCTCCAAGCTGAGCCCAGAGACCTTCCTGGCTTTCCGCATCAGTGCCATAAGCAAACTCACTAAGGACACCTACCAAGTCCGGTTTGCACTGCCCGGGAACAGCCAGCTCGGCCTGCGACCTGGCCAGCACCTCATCCTACGGTACGTCAGGTAGGGAGAGGACCAGAGCTTTGCAGTCCTGCTTTGCCATTTGCTGGCTCTGTGGCCTAAGGCAACTTGCACAACCTCCCTTAAGCCTCCATTTGTCCTTTTCAAAGTAGATATAATAATATGTGACTCAGAGGGTTCTTGGGATTGAACTAGATAATGCATTTTCATAATGCATGCTAATAACAGCAAATACTTTGTAGCACCTACTATCCATTGCACAGTTCTGTGTACTTATGTACATAAAGTCATTGAAACCTCATAGAATCCTATCTGGTAGGTGCAGTTATCATGCACGAGTGAAAACACAAGTCAGAGAGGTTCGGTAACTTGCCCAAGGTCACACAGTTAGGAATTGTTTGAACCAGGATTTGAAGGCAAATAGTCTGGCTCTAGAGCCTGAGGCATTTACCTAATATGATTAGCGCCAGTTGATGGAAAGGACACTGTCATTAAGAATAAGGGACTTGCCAGTGTCTCACAACCAATGAATTGTGGAGTCAGGACTCAAATACAGCCTGGCTCCCCATTTAAACTCCTAGCCACTCCTCTGATGTTCCCTCTTCCTCTCGGCTTATTTTTGCACTCTCCTCTCTCCTCAATCCCCACCCCTACCTGCCCGGGGACAAGACCCTCTGGGGCCTCCAGATAGTGGGCTGCCAGAGTATGAGACCCAGCAGGGAGATCTGAGCTGCAGATGTGGGTGTGGGGGTCACTCTGGATGTGGGAATCATGAACAAACACCTACATGGCATTTGGGAGCTTGTTGGGGAAGGGGGAAGGGCAGAGGACTAAACCCTGGCAATGCCACATTTATGGTATTGGCAAGAGAAGGGAAACAGGAGACGCAGCCAGAGGATGAGCAGGAAAACCAGAAGCGAGTGTGTTTATGGTCACACTCTGGCCATTTGTCTTGTACTGACCCATAGTGTTTGTACCCAGCTCCTTCATGCCTCTGGCCCAGCTGGTGGTCCTCAGAGCTCACCATTCTAGGGGACAAGCGGGGCCACAGGGCAGTTCATAGCCCCATGCATAGCTCCATCCCTCAGGGATGCCCAGAACTCCCTGCCTGTAAGCCATACCCCTTCTTCCACTCTCACTGACTCCAGTGACATTCCTAACACACATGGCAGACCGTGTCCCTCCCTGCTCAGACATCTCCTGTGCTCCATGATGCCTCCCCACGAACATCCTAACTCAGCCCCAGCTTCCATTCTTCCAAATTCTCCCTTCCCCCATTCTTGCCCCTTTGTTCCAACCTCATGATCCACTCACCAGTTCCTGAGAAGACCTACATCATACTACCCCTGAGCTTTTGCCTAGCCTTTCCCCTCTGCCTGGAATTACTTCCTTTCCTGTCCCATGTCCCTTCCAGGCCTTGATGGCCTGGTCATCCTTTAATACCCAGCTCCAGGACGCCTTCTTCGGTGCCCCAGCAGAGAGTGGCTGCTTCCTCTGTAGCACCTCAACTTTTACCTATTGTAGCAAACGCCATGTGTGCTTTGCATCTGAGCCACACCATAGTTTTTTTTTGTTGTTGTTCGTTCCTCATGTGTTCTATAAGCATTTATTGACTATTTTTTCCCAGCTCTCCTGCTTTTGATTTATTAAGATGACACCTTTGTCATCTTTGCATACCTCAGAGAAGAGAGTTTTGCACGTAGTAAGATGTGAGAGAGGAGTGTGTGGTGCTCCTGGGAGGCTCTGAGGAGTAGTGGTGAGGGTCTTGGCTCTGGAGTCAGACAGGATGGATTCTAGCTGTGTGACCTTGGGCAACTTGACATCCCTTCTCTAAGCCTAGGTGTCCTCATTTGGATTATTGTCTGAATTAAATGAAGTCATGCATGTAATTTTCTTGGTGCACAGTAGGCATTTAACACAAGTTGGCTGCTCTACTCCTGGTTATCATCTGACCCCTGTTAACATTGTGGAGAAGGATTGTGTGTGGGGTTGGGCTTGGGACTAGGGCACCTTGGATGATCCAGTTCCAAGGCTTCTGGCACATGGCAGTGGGATGTTTAGTAAATGTTATAGTTCTGTATGGCTTTGTTATTCTGTGCTCAGGAAAAGCCACAGTGATGTCCCCCAAACAACTCACATCACAGAATGTATGCCCCTCTGTGATCCCAGTGTAGCGACACAACGGGAACACAGATGTTTGTCCCCGTTTTCCAGAAGGGAAAGCTGAGGGGTCAGATGCCTTGCCCAGGCTGTCACATAATAGTGGGAGCTGTGTTCTCTTTTTTCCCCTGCTTCACCTTGCCTGCCCCTCAACGAGGACCTCGGACTGACCAGGCTGCACCTTCATTTTCACCAGCACAGTACAGAGTAGGCACCCACCAGGGTTTGTTGAGTGCCTGACTGAGTGCTTCTCTTTCCCAGAGGGAGAGTAGATGACTTAGAGATTCAGAGAGCATATACGCCCACCAGCCCTGCCAACGCAAAGGGCTACTTTGAAGTTTTAATCAAGGTGAGTTGACTTATGGGTGCTCTAAGATTCTATGGACAAGGGCCCTTGTTTGCCAGCTTGGTTGGGATGGGGCAGTGCCCTCCAATGTGGGAAAAGCCAGTGCTCACGTGGGAGGAGGCTGCTTGAGGGACCAGCAGGGGCAGGTGAAGGAGGCATCCTCACCTTTCCTGGGGTGGGGGTGCTGCTGGACCACCAGCAGAGGGCAGGTTCCTGACAGATTGCCCAGAAAGGAGCTCAGACTGAGAAAGGTAAAGCTGCTCTTTCTCACCTCTCACCTGTGGATGATGAACACTCAGCAAGGCTAGGAGAGATGGGGAGTTGAGGGGAGAAGAAATGGTGAAGAGTGGGCAACCAAGTCACCTGGCATCTACTGTGTCCTTGGCACCAGGGTCGAGAGATGAATCACACACAGTGCCTGCCCTCAGAAGGGGACCAGGCCAGGACAGGACAATGTGGTCAGCGCTACGACAGGAAGCTGGGGGTGCAGGGAAGACACATGTTTAAGTTAAGCATTGGGGAAGTAGAGGGGAGATATGGAAAGAAGAAACCCGAGTGCTGGGACAACACATACAGCAGTGCAGAGGCATGATTTGGGGGACTGCTTGTCATTTGTCCTGGAATAGAAGGGAATTTGCAGGCAGAAGGTAGGAGACGAGAAGGACCTTATGGACCTAACTAACCTGAGATCACCTCACAGGGAGATGGGCGGGAGGCTAGAGCATTCGATCTAGACTTTGAGGACGTGGCATTCCGGCCTGAGGGGCAGATAGCCGGTCAGAGCTGTACCCTGTGTAAGTGGCAAAGAACAGGTGCTTGATGGGGCAACTGAGGTGGGTGGGAAAGTGGCAGAGATGAAATGAACACAGGGAGCTAACACCCCAAAGACCCAAGGGATGGATAACACATGCGTTGGAAGTCATGAAGGTCCAGTTGTGTGGAAAACAGTTATAAGGTTGAGCTCAACGAAACTGCTGATGCACTAACGTTTTTGTCTTACAGAAATAGCAGCTTCATATGCATCAATCTAATACAGAGTTCTACATCATGATTTCCCAAACAGGAATCCTAGGGAATGTCAGTATGTAAGAATAGCTTTCGGTCATTTATCCCCTTTTCAGACAGGAATTCTTTTTTTTTTTTTTTTAAACACATTTTTTTTTTTTTATTTATAGAGGCATGTTTTTATTTATTTATTTATTTATTTGTTTGTTTGTTTGTTTGTTTTGTTTATACGTGCACTGGGTACAGTCAGAAGCGCGGGAGGGCGAGAGAATTCACCAGAGCCAGAGCGGGGAGCAGAGCAGGCAGAAGGACCGAAATACACTGCTGAGGGGAGCAGCGGGCGGCAGGAGAGGTCTGCGCGCCATGTGGACCCTCCTCCGGTGGCCGGGGAGCAGCCGGGGAACGAACTGCTGCGCTGCAGAGGTCGCCGGCAGCTTCGCAACCCAGCGCTCAACCGCTGCGCCACCGGGGAGGCCCCAGACAGGAATTCTTGTCCCCATTTCGTTGACAAGTAAGCTGAGGCCCCAAGAGACCCCCAGCTCCACAGGTAGTAAGAAGTGCCGCTCATGAGTGAGCCCTGACGCCCTGACTCCAAGACCTCCGTGTCGTCTCTGGCTCCCGCCTTCCCTGCCCGGCTTCACAGCCTGACTGTTTATTCCCTCACACATAAGCTTGGATGGGATCCCTTCTCCACGCAACTGTTTGTCTGGGAGATTCCACAAATCCTCTCCAAATGACCTGCTTCCCCAAGCTGCTTGTCTGGGTGTGTTTCTGTTGAAAGGATAAGCCTGGAGACAGTTCTTCAGGGCAGCTGGATCCCTCCCAGCTGCAAGGCTGATTTTCTCCTTCGTTTACCAGAAAGCCTCTCTTTGGAGAGATGCTTAATTATCCCTAAGCCGCTGGCTAGGAAGAGCTGGAAACGTCTTCGCAAATTGGGAAGGCAGATGGATTTTTTTACATTCATCCTACCATGTAGCTGGGAAGGAGGAACTCCCATTTTGTTCGCACTTCTGGGCACCAGGCACTGCTCTGGCTCTTTCTTTTCACTGCCTTAGTTCGGCCTCACAACCATCCCACAGAGTAGGTCATATTATCCCCATTTTACAGATGAAGAAACTGAAGCTCAGAGAGATCATCCTGTTGTCCCAAGGCCCTTTGGGTGATATGATCCCAAGTGGAAAAACAAGTTCATTGTCAGTTATATTTAACAAATGGGTATTGAGCCAGGCTTTGTGTAGGTTCTGGAGACCCAGAGAAATCTTTTTCTTCTCCTTGAGTGCTATCTGCCATAAGTCTCTGTGACCATAGCTGGGGCTGTGCCTCTCCTAAGACTGGAGTGAGAAAACAAGGTGTGTTCTGAGTTACAACCTCCAGCAAGTTAGGAGAAAAATGGTACAGTGAGAGGCACCTTCCTTGCTTTATGCATATGGTGCCCTAAGAAGTCAGGGAGGAACCAGGGTAGCTGTGGGTGCTTAAAGCATGTCTGGTGATCAAAGCTCAGTTTCTCCTTCAAGCCTGGTTATAATCTCTCTCCAAACACCTAGCCCTCCTGTCTCCTACTACTTCCCCCCTCACCTCATTCTACTATGCTCTCCCCAGGACATGAGCTAGACTATCTTACCTCTTACCACACCTCATCTGATGCCCAGAATTCTCTCTGTCCTTCTACTCCCATCCCCAGTGAACAATCTTGCCCATCCTTCAAGGTCTAGCTCAAACGCTTCCTCCTCCAGGAAGCTGTCCTTGATACTGATACATAGAAGTAGTATCTTCTCAGGGATTTCCTAGCACTTTGTTCTTCTCATGTAGTGAGAGTTTCTACTTTGTATATATCTGAGATTTAGATCCCTCCAAGATTGTGAGCTCCTTAAGGGGAGCTCTAGTTTAATTGACTAATTCATTCATTCAGATATTAATCAAGCACTGGTTTAGGCATCAGCTGCATTCATGGAATTTAAGTTCCAGCTGTCTCCCCTGCAGCTCCAGCATGGCAGCTGGCACAGAGTGGGAAGGCCCCCAGGAAATGTAAACTGCCCTTTCCCCATGGAGGAATCCCTTTTACAACCTTCATTTATTTTATCCAGTCAGGAGATAGTGTAGGATAATGCAAAGATGGCAAATGATTGGCCTAAAAACTAATTCTGTCCTATAAATATATTTGGTTTTGGCCTGCACAGTGTTTTAAAAAGTTGAATTAATTGTTAGCTTTTCAAAAATGGGGGATTTTACATATGGATGTTTTGCCCCTCTTGGAAAATCAAAAGGCCTGGCATCATTGGCTGACACACACAATGATCTGCAAAATGATCTGTACTACAGTGATCTGTACTAGAATCTGCAAAGTGGTTTCCTCCTTGAGATAAGAGTATTTACTCACCAAGTTACCACAATCCACACCACTCCCTCTTGTCTCCCTGACACTGAGACAAGAGTGTTAATGGCCGTTAATTGTCTCATACCCAGTTCTTCACTCAATGACGTTGCCTGCATGGTCCCTGTAGTTATCTGGGCTTGAGACCTGTGTAGTTAAGTTTGTAGATCCTCATCCCAGTCTCCAGTTTCCTTCTGTGTAAACTTCTTGACTTCATCAACTTCATCTGAAATTGACAGTACCAATTTCATGGGGTGATCAGGAGGATTAAATGACATGACACATATAAAGTACTTAGCATGCAGGAAGGGCTCCCATTAATGTCTGTTGCAGTTTGTATTAGCAGCATGTGCCTGTCCCAATAAGGTCTCCTCTCTTTGTTCCCAGTGCTACCAGACTGGGCTGATGTCCCGCTACATCGAGTCCTGGAAAGCAGGAGACACGGCTTTCTGGAGGGGACCCTTTGGAGGCTTTGTCTATAAACCAAACCAGGTTAGTGCCAGCACACTAAGTCTTCAGAGACCCCTGCAGCTCAGACTTCAGGATTATAGTTTCAGGTTGCAACACACAGGTCTCACTCTGCCATTCTCCCTGAGCTGAAACCGGATCCTAAGACCACCACTGGGGGTGGGCATGGGAAGAGATGAAACAGGCACTAGAAAACAGAACTGTCCGCCCGTGCTTCAGAGGTATCTGTGGCTGCCCATTGCTTAGGGAAACCCAGACCCAAGTACTTAGTGTTTAGGACCCCATCCCATCAGCCCCTCAAATTTCTTTACAGTTTCACGTTCCAGTCACAGGGCTATAGAAACCACTCCCTAAAGCTACCCCTGACTTGCTGCTCAGGAGCAGGTAATTGGAGATGTGTGAATACCCAACAACAGGGGAATAGTTCAGTGTATCGAGTTACAGAGACTTGATAGAATATTATTCTGCATTTTAGAATTATGTTTATAAATGGTGTTATATTCTTATAAGATCAAGTGACAAGTGCTAGGTACAAAATGAATATACAACAGATTGGGAAGAGAAATTAAAATGCATAGGAAAAATATGAAAAGAAAATGCAATGAAATGTTAGCAGCTCTGGGTGGTAGAATTATGGGTGATTTTTATTTTCTTCATTATACTTTCCAAATTATCCACAATGAACACCTATTACCTTTATAATTAGGAAAGCCAAGCCAAGCAAAAGCAAATAGAAAAGAATGAATCATTCCTTCTTCTCTATTCTTTTTTTTTTGTTTAATTTAAAAATAGCTTTTATTGGTTTTTTCCTTATTACAAATGCAGTACGTGTTCATTACCAAAAAAAATCATCAGATACAGGGAGGCAAGAAGAAGAAAATAAAGAACACCTGTAGGCCATCACCCAGACATATCAGCCTTACTATTTCAGCATGTGTCCCTCCACATCCTCGTCCACAAATGGACATATACACACACACACCCTTACATGCGTATGATAATGTCAGATCCGCATGTTGTACTGCATGTATACCAGGCTCTGATTCCAGTACTTGTCGTGTGCTAACACATTCAGTCCTTACAACAGCTTTTATGTTCTGCTGCCCCCATTTTACAGATATGTGGGTGTACATATAATAATACTTTTTTACAATCTTCTCCTAGTGCTAACCATGCTCAGCTTTATGCTTTACCCAGGGGTATCCCAGTATCCCCAGGCTCTTGAAAGCAGGGACTAGAAATTGTCCCTATTCCCTCCCACCCTGGAGGGGACCAGATAAATGTGGTCTTGACCTTGTTTTCTGGGTGGAACCTGCTGATGGTATCCTCTGTGTCCACAGGGCTTCCCTAGGGGAGAAGCAGCAGCTCTGGGGGCAGGCCTGGGATGGAAACGGTGGGGAAGTCCTTAGTAGGAGCAAGTATCACCTTGGCATGAGTGGGAAGACCTTCCTGTCAAGGGGAGTCAGCCTGCAGTAGAGCAGACTGACTCGGAAGGTGGTGGGCTCCCAGTCAGCAGAAGTATGTAAAGAGAGTCCTATGGAATGTTTTAGGAGGCAAGCAAGCCTCTTGTAGGATGGGCTGCATCATTATGTTCCCTTGTAGCCCCCAGATTTCCATGTTCTATCACACTATAGTCTTTTAGAAGCAAGGGTAGATTCCTGGAGGAGGTAGAAAGGGGAACTCGAATGAATGGGACACTCAGGTAGGGCAGTTCAAGTGAGGCCGAGAAACGGCTCTCTAGTGGGTGGGTGTAATGAGACCCTCACCCCAACCCACCCTGGGCATCCCTCTCTCCTCTTCCCCAGTATGGGGAGCTCCTCATGCTGGCAGCAGGGACTGGGCTGGCCCCTATGGTGTCCATCCTGCAAAGCATCACAGACAATGCGGATGATGAGACTTTTGTCACCCTGGTCAGCTGCTTCAAGACCTTTGAAAGTATCTACCTGAAAACCTTCCTCCAGGAGCAGGCCCGTTTCTGGAATGTCCGCACCTTCTTTGTACTCAGCCAGGTAAGCCCAGGGTGGTGATTTGATTCCCTGGTTGAGACTCTGTGACCCCTTGCATGTGTCCCAAGGAGCTGCTGTGATGTCCCAGTCTGGTTCTGCCACAGTGACCGCCACTAGTGAAGCCCCACCGCATGCCTGGCCGGAAAAGCAAGTCTGTTGTGTTTGTTACACCGATGAGGACGCTAATGCTCAGTTGAGCGTGCCTGCCCATGTCATGCAGCTGGATGGGGTGAAGCCAGGCCCTGATCCCTGCTAGGGCTGTGTGATTCCAGAGCTCCAGTTTACCCACAAAGCTCCGCTGCTTGCCATGCGCCCTCCAGCATTCTTGGTTGTGTGGACTGGGGTCCTATGCTGGAGCCAGCGGGCAGATGATGCATGTCTTCTAGGCATGATATGCTCTGGGAGGCAGCGGCCACATGTCTGGATCACGACATTCTTAGAGCTTAGCATAGTGCTGGAGCAAGCTGGGTCCTAGTTCATTTATTAGGCTGCCAACAATACAACGGTGTGTTCTTGCATGGAGGAAAGGATATTCTAATTGGAGGTAGCTCTGCCCTCAAGCCCTCCAATCACTCAGGCGACCCTTCCTGGACCTTTCCCTCTGGAAGAAGAGTCAGGGACCATCTTGCCCGCTTAGCTCAAGTCAAGTCCTCAGCTGTCTTTGTTCACAACTACATTCCCCTAGTCTGTGGCTTTGTGTCTCTTTCCTGCACCCCCTAGGTTGGGGTCCACACCTGGGGCCTCCCCCGCCTTTTTCTCTGTAGCTCAGATCAACCTCATTGCCCAGTACTCTGGAGCTCCCTTCTCATTGGTTCTTCTTTGAGGCAGCTTTAGAGTGTCCCTAAAAAACTGTGGGGTCCTTGGCTTGGAGGCTGGGTGGAGTGGGGAGTATCAGGAAATGGGTTTCCCTGCCCAATACTGAGTGGCATCATCCAGGGACCGGGGTGCATGGGCCTGTCTGTGGGGCAGAACTCTCCGTGGCACAAGCATCGGGAGAGGATCGTGCTGGGTGAACATCAGTAGCGGTGGTGTCCACGGCCAAGGGAAGAAGCAGAGGCTAGTGCGCAGCCCAAGGGGGCGGCGTGAGGGGAGGGCCCTGCTGCCAGGTGGCGCTGTCAGCCCAGCCTGGTCAAGGAGTGTGGCAGAAGGGCAGGCACCTGGCAGAGTCACCAGCTGTTGGCCAGCCTTCCTTCCCTCCACCCTTCGCCATCTGCCGTCTTCACGAAAGTGAAGACTACCTGTTCCCTGCCCTCCAGGTGTTCACCTGTATGTGGGAGACAACCACAGGAATGGTTGAGAGCAGCTCCCTTTTATTGAACTTTTCTCTGTGCCTGGCACTCTAAACTAAACACGTTAGGTGTATTATTTAATCCCCACTATAATTTTAGGAGGCTTGTGCTGCCATCAGTCCCATTTTACTGATGTGGAAACTGAGGCACAGAGTGATGGGTAGAGAGGGAGGTATGAACCTGGTGGTCCTGCCTTGTAGGCTATGCTCTGGGGCACATTATAGGGATAGGTACTTGTGGAGGGTGTTTGGAATGCTGGGGGCAACAAGGAGGGCTTCATGGAGGAGATGGCCAGTTTGTTGGGTTCGAGGGCTGAGTTAAATTTCCCCAACAATATGGGGTCTTTCAACCTCGGACCTGGATTCAATGATGCTGGTGGCCTTTCAGGGGACAGGTGAGTGAGCTGGCTGTCAACAGCAGGGATAGGTGGCCTGGGAGGTGCCTACTGCCCATCCATGTCCCCTGGACTCAGGTTGCTCCCTTTCCTGCCTGGGCTACAGTAATGGCATCCTCCAGGGTCTCTCTGCTCCAATTATACCCTACCAATTTGTTGTTGATCCTGCACCCCCAAGGGCAACTCTGTCGCACCACTGCCCGACCTCCAGCCTTTCTCTGCTCCCCTTTGCTCTCAGGAAAATGTCCAAGCCTGCATGGACACGACAACCTCTACAGCCTTGTGCTCTGGCCCACCCACTGTGTACTGTGTGCTGGCATCACTGGTTTGCTCAGGGCTGCAAGAACACTGTGCTGTCCTGGCCTCTGGGTCTGTGTTCATGCAGCTCCCCTGCCATGAACACTTCTTCCCCACTTGCTTGCCTCATACCAATCCCTCCCTGACATCACTGCTGAGATGTAATTCCATCCTGGTAGCTTTCCCAGAGCCCCCAGGCTGGCGTGGATGTTTGCGCTATCACAGCTTGTGCCCACCCCACTCTCCATCATTGCTTACAGTGCCCTGCCCCACCTGAGCAGCAACCACAACAACCCTTCTGCCTCAGTTTCCTTGTTTGGCAGAGAATGGCTGTGTGGCTCTGAGAATCTCCCAGCATTTACTCCTACTGTTTCTCATCATCCCAGGAGAACTCCCCGGAGCAGCTTCCCTGGAGTTACAGGGAGAAGACCCGCTTTGGCCGCCTGACCCAGGACCTGGTGGAAGAGCTTGTGGGCTCCTGTCGGAGAAAACCCTATGCATTGGTCTGTGGCTCGGCCGAATTTACCAAGGACATGGCCAGGTGCTTGCTGCATGTGGGCCTGGCGGAGGACTCCTATTTCCTCTTCTAGTCTTGACCTGCCTTCCTAAACCCAGATCAGGGCCCAGCCTACGGGACACAGGAAGGAGCACTGACTAGAGTCAGAAGATGTGAAGAGGCCTGGCCCTGGTGCTCGCTTACCAGGTGACCTTGGGCCAATGTCTTTACCTCTGAGCCAGTGCCTCCCTGTTTCTCATCTACCCCAGCTCATTTCTGACTCCCTCAGGCAGGCATCTTGCTGTGTGGAGGAAGGATGGGGCTACAGGACCCTGGGGAGGAGACTCCCTGGAAGGAGCCAGGTGCACACTGAGCCTCAGGGTGAGTAGGGATTGGCAGGAGAAGGGACACAGGCTTTCCCTGGACCCCTCAGTTTAGAGGGCTTGGAGGGGCTCCTGTTGGACCGTGCCTGGTAATGCCTGTTTCAAAGCCTGATTTCATGGATACTGTGTCTGTGCCGGGGCCTCAGTGATGGCTCAAGTTAGGTGCTTGCTACGTGTTTAGGCGATGACCACGAGGGAGACTGAGAACCCTCTGAAGGAGGAATTTGAAAGAAGAAAGTTCCCTGAGCCTGACACAGTGAAGGACTTGGTCCTGTGACCTGACCACATCCTCAGAGGGAGGTGGGGCCCTGGAGTACCTTTGTTTTGTGTTGGCCCAGGCCTTTCCTGCGGCAAACAGCTTCAGTCTCCATTCCCTGGCCCAAGATCCCAGCCCAGAGTCCTTTCCCCAGCAGAAGAGGCAGGAAAGCAAGCAATAGCCCCTCCTTCCTGCACACAGCCAAGTCAGCCTTCAGCTCAGGCGCCCTGGTGACGGTTGCTATGGAGATCTAAAGATAGAGCAGGAGTCAGGAGACCTGGGTCCTTCTCCCTGCTCTGCCCACTGAATGGCTGCTGATTCCCATCCACCCACCACTCCCCTCCCACCCCGCCCCTCCATCCTGCATGGGGCATGCCCTCTCCAGGGAACCCAGCGCTCCTGGGCAGCATGCTGCAGTTAATGAATTCTGCTTTTCGCAGCCTGAGCTCCGGTGTGCTGCACCAGCTCAGGCTGACTACAGGCAGTCCCAGAATCAGAATATTAACCATGGAATCTCAGAATCCAAGAACCATTGAATGGGAGAGTTCAGATTTTACAGTCATAGAATCACAGTCCTCAACATATCAGAGGTTAAAATCCAGGACTCCAAAAAGCATCCAGCCTAACCAGCACATTGTATAAACTGGAAAAGCAAGGCCAAGTAAGCTCAGTGTGCTACCCACTTAGCTTCACATTGCATGGCGGGCCGGCACGAGAAGCCCGGTCTGTTTTCAACCCTGTGCTCAGAGTTCTGTATCAGGGTCTAGTGAACTGGGCTCCACAGGACCCTGGGTTCCTTGCATGGCAACAGTGATGCAAGGGCCAGATGGAGTATACAGGCTCCTCTTCAACCAGACCAGTTCTATTTTTATCCCATTTATATATTGAAGTTATTTTCACTTGTGAAAAAGGAGTTCCCTGCAATACCCTAAAAGTTGCAACAAATTTCTGTGCAGTGCATGTTCAATAAATAATAATGACTGGGAGTTGGGGGACAGGGCCAAAGATTTCAAACCATTTCAGAGGTAGAATTCCATGGTCAAATAAACGTGGGGGATTCTGTATGTGATCTTTGCCAAGAATCAGATGCGCATGAACACGTGAAGGACTCTGAACATTCCAGTGGTAAACAGACTTTCTTCATTTTATTAAACCCCGAGTTTCCCAACTTATTTAACTGTAGAACATGTTCATCCTCTAGACTCTCTTGAGACCAGATTACATGGAATACACTTTGGGAAACACTGGTCTCTTGGCTTCTGTGCAGCATAATGGAATGAGCAGGAAGGCCTCGCTGAAAGTCAGAGATACAAGAGGGTCTTTGGTCTCCTACTGGTGGCTCTGGCAAGACCCTTTTCCTCTCTCAGGGCTTCTGAAATCTGGGATACTCCTTACCCTTCCCTCTCTGTCAGTTGGTGTGTCCTCTTGATTCTACTCAGAAACGCTCCCGGACTTCCTTTGAAGCCAGACTGTCATAGGCACCAAGGAAGCATGAGTGAGCAGGCAGATGCAGCCCTGGTAGGGTAGCCTCCTCTGGGGAGCTGACAGCCCAACCAGGAGGACAGACATTAAACTTATAGCTCTGAAAGGGACAGGTGTTGTGAAAAGTGAAGTCAGGAGAGGGCAGGGTAAAGGTTCTGGCCTAGTCTGGCAGGGATGGGAGGGGCCGCAGGGGAAGGTGGGAGTGGCACTAAGGATGGGGGTTTCTGCTCATTCTTAGTTAGGGGTGGCGGGTCGGAGGCTGTTATGTATGCCTGTCTCTGTCCCGCTTTAGATATCTGATGGTTAGATATCATACAGGACCACCCAGTGATAGCCTGCAGCCCTCCCCTGGGATCTGTGCAGTCTGGATGCTGGTGGAGTCTACGCAGGACTCATGGGTGAGCACCCAGCCATATTTTTGGTGCCCAAATGCCAGAAGGGCTCACATCATCCAGAGATAAGAGCTGAAAGATAAGTGAGCCCCGGAACAGGGCTGGTTGAGATGAGTGAGGAGAGCCATCTCATCTGGGGGTGAGGTTCCCATCAGCTGCCCTTCCTCCCGCTCTGCTGGTAGCTCCCCTGCAGCATCCACGCCACCTTGACAGGCGCCACCTCCACATTCCCCGCCTTGGTCTCCCCACTTCCACTTCTCCCCATGCTCCCCCTCTCCACACTGTGGTCAGACCGAATTTTTTAGTTGTGAAGAACAATGAACGTGAGAGCTACCCTCTTAACAAATGTTTTGGTGTGTAATACAGTGCTGTTGCTTGTGGGGACAGTGTTGGGCAGCCAATCTCCAGAGCTCATTCAGACCATTTTTTCTTTTTTTAGTTTTATTTTATTTTATTTATTCATTTATTTATACAAGCACTGGGTACAGTCAGAAGCGCGGGAGGGTGAGAGAATTCACCAGAGCCAGAGCGGGGAGCAGAGCAGGCAGAAGGACCGAAGTACACTGCTGAGGGGAGCAGCGGGTGGCAGGAGAGGTCTGCACACCATGTGGGACCCTCCTCTGGTGGCCGGGGAGCAGCCGGGGATCGAACTGGCACTGCAGAGGCTGCAGGCAGCTTTGCAACCCAGCGCTCAACCGCTGCGCCACTGGGGAGGCCCTCAGACCATTTTTTCTAACATGCAGATCTGAACCCGCTACTCCCTTGCTTGAAACTCGCAGTGGCTCCCTGTTGCCCTCAGGATATGGCGTCTCGGCTCTGCCTCCTCTCCAGGTTTATCTATGTCACTACCTTGTCCTGAACTCTTCTGTTCCAGCCGTGCCCTCTGGTGCCAGTCAGTTCCTTCACACCAGTCACTCCCTCTGCCCAGGCCTCCCTCCCACCCTCTGTCTCCACTGGCCTTTGAGGGCTGAGCTCAGTGTCACTTCCTCTGGGGAGCCTTGCCTACCTCTGCCTCTCAGGCTGGCGTGGGGGGAGGTGAGCAGATTGCTGTGCGTTGTACTGTCGCTGCACCACAGCCCCTGCTGGGGCCTGTTGGTTGTGTGCCTGGCGTGGGAGTGGTTCAGAACATCCCGAGAATCCAGTAAGAAACAGCTAATATTCACGTAGTCTTTTACAGTTTGCAAGATGCTTTTCATCTACATGAAAACAGCCAAATGCATATAATTTTTTTTTAACTCCAATTTACTGATGAGGAAACTAAGCTTCCACGACATTAAATAGTTCTCTAAGGTCATGGCGGGGGGGTGAGGGGGTGCATAAATTCCAACGTGCTGCAACTGTTGTCAAGGTTGTATGTGACATATGAGTGCACAGGGAGATGTGGATAAAGATTTTCACTGCTACAGTGTTCGAAATGGTCAAAACTACAAACTACCCACGTCCATCAACAGGAGAATGGAGGAATAAACTACTGTGTAGATAGACCCACAGTTAAAATGAATGACTGTCCCTCCATGTACCAACACAGGCTAAGTCTTGCAAGCACAGTGCTGGGGTAAAAACCAGATGGGAAAAGGAAAGGTTGTGCTGAGGTATCAACATTTAGAACATTCAGAAACACAAAATAATGCTAAATGCTCAGCACAGACATCCTCCAACTTCAAGGACAGTGGTGACCTCTGAGGACAGAGGAATGGGGTGGGCTGGGGGATAGAGGGAGCTTTTATCTGTATCTCTTTATTATAAAAATATTTGGAACAAATATGGCAAATAACACCTGGTGAATCGGGGTGATGGGTTCACTGATGTCTGCTTTAGTAGTTTCTACCTTTTTCTGTGTTTGAAATAATGCCATAATTGAAAAAACATGGTTAAATATGCCTGCTCCATGTACTTCAGAAGCTAGATATAAAAACATCCATCCCCTCTTCCCCACCTCAGGTTTGGCTGTGCCCTTTTTTGCCAATGAGCTTGTCAGTCTTTGCAGCTGTTTGTGAGCGCCCGCTGCCCGGTCTAGACAGTGAGTAGTGTAAACAACGCCAGCGTTCACAGCTTCTGCTGTGCCCTCTGCGGGTCCCTCTCTTTTCCTCATAAACTCCAACCACAGTGCCTTCCCCCACACTTCCCAGTTTGGGGCTCCTTTTTTATGTTTTATTTTGTTTTTCTTTTTAAGTGAGGCAGATCTAGGTAGCAGGTAACTTGGCTTCTTGGGGCCTTACTTGGCTACAAAACGGGGATAGGAGCATCGTCACCTGGGGCTGCGTGAGGATGAAGGCAGCGTGTTTAGTGCCCAAGCGCGGCACCTGGCACAGGTAAACAACCAGGCCCTCCCCAGCCACATCTGACTCATGGCCAGTCTCTAGGACAGCTCTGAGTCCCAAGCTTTTCACTATCAAGAATTCCCCTTTTTCTTATTTTCCCCATGCTTTGGAAGATTTTGATCCCAAATTGCATGTATTAAGTTATTATTAATTTAGCTCCCATTTTTTATTAATCAAAGACTGCCCCTCAGAGCTTCTGATCTGTAAAGCCAGCTGGAGCTGCACGTGGTGGACATAATTCCAGCCAGAGGCAAAGGAGCTCAGCAGCATGTGTGGTCTGGTGGCCTGAGGAGGGTGAGCGTGGACCCGGTCTTCCTCATTTTCTTCCTTTAATTGACCATGAGTTGTGGAAGCTGCCGGCCTGGCCCAGGTGGGTGCTGCTTCCTGAGTTGCCTGCTGACAGGCCAGCATTTTCACTGTGAGCCTGCAGTACAGGGCCCTGTGCAGGCGTAGGCCCTCCCCCAGTGGGCTCACTCCAGATAGATGGCGTGCACCAGCGCCACACAGAAGAGTGTGGGGTTTGCATAGTGGGAGGTGGCAAAGCTGTCTGCATGTGGGTCCCACAGGCTCTGGCTGGAAACTACCACACCGTCCTGCCCCTTGCTCCCAATGCTGACAGAGCACACTAGCCTGTAGCGGGGTGGGGTGACAGCCTTGACCAGGTCCCGGATCTCACCACTCAGCACCATGGCCAGGTGGGCACACTGGGCTGGATGGTAGGCCACGCCAGCCAGCTTGGAGGGCAGGTGGGCCTGCATCAGCTCCTCTGCCTGGATGTATGGGAACTTCATCTCTGGCCTGGCTGACCACAGGGGAACCTGGAAGGAGGAGACGAGGGAGGTGATGGTAGGAGTGGGGTGGGGCTGGGGGTGGGATTGCAACAATGAGCACGGGCTTGGGCTTGAATATGTCGAACACAGAACCCTGAGTAGGAATAACCGATCTGGAATGGAAGCAATGGAATGGAGCACAGAGTGCAGAACCTGGGGTAGGAGAAAATAACTTCATAACCGTCTGGTGGGGGGCAGATTGACCAGGTTTCCAAGTGGCTCTGCTTACAGTGCCTGCCTTAGGCCTCGACTCTTCTCCCTCTGCACCCCCACCACTGGCCTGTACCTGCTCCTGGATGATGCTGGTGGGTCGGTGGTGGTTCAGCTGTAGCTGCAGTTGTTTTCTTGAAGATGTCCGATTCTGTAAGAGTGAAAATGAACATGGAAGTGAACATCTACTGAACGACCTCTGAGTGTCAGGTTTTAGTTATTTGTTTCCAGCTGGATTTGCCCCCAAACAGACTCTGAACAGGGATTTGGGTGCAAGATGTTTATCGAGGAGGTGATTTAGGAAATCATGGTGAGGCAGTGGGGGAAGAAAGGCAACAAAGGAGTTACCCCAGGGGCTGCTGGAGCACGGCTACTGGGGTCCCGCCACAGACTATAGAATGGGCTTCTGAACTAGTGGGCGTTTATCCACCTGGGCCTCCCAGGGTGAGCGCAACCCCTGGCAACCAGAGAAGCTTCAGGCAGATAGTGGAGGGATATCTGGCGCTGAGGAACTTTCTGCACATGCTCTGGGTGGGCAGGGTGACAGAGGTGCACATCAGCAGTCTGCTAAGTTACCTCACCTAATTCTCATTGTCTTTAGAGTAGTTTCCCCATTTAAGGCAAAGAGATGGATGCTCAAGGAAAGCAGCTGGGGAAGTGGTGTCCCTGCACGAGGGCAATCTGGGTGGCATGCCCACCCCCACCCCGCACCTAGCCTGTGACTGCTGAGTGGGCCTGGAATGAATGAATGGGCTCGTGGGAGTCACGTGACTGGGGGAGCTACTGCTCTTCTGTGAAATGAAGATGGGACTTCCATGCTCCCGGGGTTGCTTTGAATGGAGCCTGGGTGTACTTTAATTCCCTTCCTCTGCCCCCTCTAAGGGCAGCAGGAGTTGCTACCAAGAAGTAAGCTTTTGTGCCCAGCTCAGTGACCACTTCCAGGGAGCTGCCCCTGAGCCTCCAGGAAATGACTTCAGGGAATCTCTCGAATGTCTCCATTGGCTCCATTCAGCTAGTCTGGAAGCCTGTCCAAGCTTCCCCGTGTTAACAGAACAAAGCAATAGCCCACCTCACCTCCACGTTATTCCAGAGAAGATGCTTCCCCTTCCTCCCTGCCTCCCCACCCCCCCTCCATGTTTAGCCTTTCCTTTAAGAGCTGCCTATAGCGTGAAGTGCCTCCTTCCTCACCTCCCTTCACCTCTCAGCCCTCTACAATCTGGTAGGGTCCTCCCACTCCAAGCTCCACTCTAGGTAAGCTCCCTCATGTCCAGAGGTTTTCAGCGGCATTTGATGCTATTGTCAACTCCTTCCTCCCTGAACCTTGGTTTCCTCAATGGCAAAACAACTCCTACCTCAGCAGATTATTCTGCGGACTAAATAACTCCTCGTTCATGTATTCAGCAAACATTTCTGAACACCAGCCAGTGTGCAGGCTTTCTGATGGGTTCCTGAGGGACCCTGAATTTGGAGGTGTCTCCAGTCTCTCTGGGGGTCACAGGTGCAACTCTAACAAATAGGAAAGAACCTGGCATTTTGGGCCTCCCCTGGTGGCGCAGTGGTTGAGCGCTGGGCTGTGAAGCTGCTCGCAGCAGCCTCTGCGGCGCCAGTTCGTTCTCCGGCTGCCAGCAAGGGTCCCACAAAAAAAAAAAAAAAAAAGAACAGAAAAAAAAAAAGAACCTGGCATTCTGCCTGAAAGTAGTGGCCTCTCAACGAGTGTGAGGCTCTGACTTGTCCTTCTGTCTTCTCTGTGCCTTGGTTTCCACAGCCAGAAAATGAGTAGAAAGAAGGGCTGAAGTCCCTCCAGGCCCTGCCTCCTCCACAGAGCTCTTCCCTCTTACCTTGAGCTCCCTGGTAAGCCTGTGAGCAGCGAGGAGGCCCCGGAAGCTGAGCGTGGCAGCTTCTGCATCTGGACTTTCCGAAGCTCGGCTGGCTCCCCTTCTTGACGAGAGGCCTGATGAGGTAGCACTGCTCCCCTGAGTAGGATGGCTAGTGGCCTGGGGCGGGAGGAACACAGGTGGACAGGTGTGGGCAGGTCATAGGCAGGAGGTACCAGGGCCGTCAGGGAAGAAGCTACAGAGCTCTTGGCCCCAGCTCTGCCACTCCACGCGTCTGTACCTAGTTCAGACCTCTTCCTCCCCAAAGATGGGTACACTTGGTATCCAGTGCAAGGCAGGGTGCCCTGGAGGACTCCCATGATGCACTGTTCTTAGTGCCTGAACTCTGGGTGTGAATGAGGAGTCGATGGGAGTTGGCAAGGGGTGGGGTGTGGTGGGCAGGATGAGAAGTAAGGACAGGAAGAGCAGTAAAGCTCCTAGCTCCTTAGAGGTTGTCATCTGGGACAGTTGCTCCAGCAGCCTCCTGAGGCAGGGAAGGACACCAGGACGGTTTTCCCTTATGTAACCACGAACTTCCTCTAACGTGCCTTGGCTTGTTAAAGGTCCAGACTGGGCCAAAGAAGCGGGACTAATTGGCCGTCAAGGAGGAGGGGAGGTGAGCGGAGGGGAGGAGCTTGGCATGCAGGAGGCATCCTTTGTGAGCCTCCCCCTCTCCTCTGGTCTTGCCAGTCCTTGTCCAGGAACCCCTTCTGTGAGGCTTACCTGGTGAACCCACCTAGTGCTCAGAGCACCAGCCTCACAGCTTTCCATACTGGCTTTGAATCCTGATGCCGCTGCCCCTTGTGGGAACTGTGAGCCCAGCGGTCCCTGCTGCCCCCTTTCCACATGGGGCTGATGGCCCCCACTCAGAGCAAGGAGCAGAGCTGAAATGAATGACCTGCCTAGTGCTCAGCCCAGCTTGGTACTGGTCACTCTAGCTATCACTCGTGTTGTCACTTCAGCCCTCAGCCCCTGTAAGCACACAGACACCCATGAGTGCAGCTCTTTACACTTTACGAAACCCTGTGCCTCTCAGACCTGGCATTTAGTCTTCAGCCCAGAGAAATGGAGCAGGATTAGTCACCTCCCTTTACACATGTGGACACTGAGTCTCAGGGGGAGAAGGGAAGGGCTAGCTTGAAGTTATCCGGCCTATCAGATGTGGAGCAAGCAGACAAGTACAGGGAGTCTCTAATCCCAACTGCTGCTGTTGCCACTAAAGCATGGACAATAGCAATGACCTAGCATTGTTGGGGGCCAGCAGCTCCCCCAAAAGGTCCATTCTCTGCTGATCCCCAGCTACATCCTGTCCTGGGACTGTGAGGGGCCATGCTAACTGGCCCCAGGTCCCATGCCATGCGTTTCTGGCCTGTAATGCAGGAACAGCAGCCCCTTTCCTGCAGGGTTGGGAGGTTCAGTGAGGTAAGGTGTGGACAGGCCCAGAGCTGGGTGGGCCCCACACATGGCAGACATCCCCCCTCCTCACTTTCTTCCCATTGACCAAGGAGCTGGAGGCTGTGAAGGTCACACCCTTGTCCAGAGGCTCTCGGGAAAGCTTGTCCTTGGCCCGCTTGGTCTTCTGGGACATCATTTCCAGCATGTGGCCTTCGCCCCCAGCCTTAGGAATAGGGACAGGACAGGGTGACTGTGAGAGAAAAATAGAGACTCAGAGAGGGAAGTGGGGAGAGGGGATGTGGCTTCCTACTCGTGGGACGCCCCAGCCTTGGGCTAGTGTATGGCGCACAGGGGTGAGAAGCTAGCAAGACCCCGTGGGCTATTTCCACTGTCCTTTTCCTGCCTCTACTGCTCTCAGCCTCCCACTTTCCTCTTTGACCTCTCTCTCTCACCTACACACACACACACACACACCTGTATCTCTCTACAAGTCCCAATTTCCTCCTCCTCTTTCATATAGAGACCCCCCCCCACACACACACACACCAAGTTGCTCACACTTTGCTGACCCCATGTATTGCTACCGGGCTCCAGCAGAGGAAGTGTGGGATGTGACACACCCTCTTACACCCGGCAGGGCCATCCCCTGCTGATGTGGGGACAAGTGAATGAGGGTGTTCCCTGAATGCCACTACCTCCAGCCCAGACTCATGGGAAGCTCCCCCAAGTCCCCAGGGCTCTGGTTAATGGATGAATCCCCAGGGCAGCATGACCTCCCTGTTCCCTCCCATCTGCCTCACCCCGTTTTCCAGCCTGACCTTTGAAGAAAAGGGAGGCTTTATGCTACACCCTTGCTATCCCCAGGGCACCATTCCTGTGCCAGGTACAGCGAGGGATGCAGCTATGAAGACAGAACTGGCTCAGAGAGGAAGGTCAGTGTAGAAGTGCCCCCGAACTGGGGGCACTCAGAGTTAGGCGTGCCCGACACCCAGAGGGAATCATTTTACACTGAGATGAGGTCTGTAGCCCAGCAGAGTGCTGCATCTCCCCATGGAAACAGAGGTACAAGCATGAAGATCCACATGTACACTTGGAAAAGTCCGTTCTTGGAGGTGGGTGGTCATGCACACACACAGCACTGACATTTGCACTTAGACACAGATCCCCTCAGAAATCCTGTCCAATCCAGAGGGGGAGCTGGGTATCCAGAAGAATCTTCATAGACATAGAGAGGACACACCATTTGCGCAGATGCAGAGAGAGGAAAAGAAAGATTCAAATGCACAGTTGTAAAAGGGCAAATTCACACTCAGGAATGACAGTCATTACAGAGACTGGTGTAGTTAGTGCCCAATGCAGAGACATAGAGATGGGCTCGTGTACCCAAAGAAACAGCATGACAAGGGATAACACAGTGCCCAGAAACAGACGATTATGAATAACGACAGAAGCAGGTGTGAGTGGCAGCATCCCCACCCCCGGACTTACTCACAGTGCCCTGCCAGGGACAGCCCCCAGGGCTGCTAGCTCTGGGGTGCTGCACAGCCAGCCATGGAAAGAAGGGTCACCTGTATGCCAAGATGCCTGTGGGGAGCTTGAGGGTGGGTCCTCTGGGCTCCACCTGGGCGTCAGCACCACAGAGCACTGGAAGGCCCCCAGTGACTGAGGCTGACTGGTCTCGTGGGTGGCTCAGGCACTCCCAAATGGCCCTGCCAGGCGGGTGCCTTTGTTCCTCTCCACCGCCTCCCCTGGGGACAGGAGAGAAGCCAGGCCAGGCTGCTGACTGGAGGGAGGGGCAGCCAGGCAGGGGAGGCCCCACCCAGAGGTGACTTCAAGGAGAGATGGATTAAACAGAAACACGCAAGAAGCCCTTTGGAGTTCACTCAAAAGGAACGCAGGCTAAGGGAAAACACGCAAGACACGAGTCCCAGCTTACTACAAGTTGGCGCTCTTCTATGCACACCACACGTTCAACCTACTTACCCTCACAAAGCACAGCAGGTAGAAGCCATTCCCATGTCACAGGTGAGGGACTGGAGGCCCCAGGGGAGAGTGACATGGCCACAGTCACACAGCTAGTAACTGCCAGAGTTAGGATTTGCACCCCTGTGGTCTTAGCTCTAGGAGCCTCATGCTTACCCACTGTGCTGCCCCATGGGGCAGGGCTAAAAGTGCAGGCTTTGGACACAGCCACTTGTGGGCTCAGTGAGATGGATGAATATGCACAGGGCACACATACTCACGCACAGCCCCCCCACCCCCCACCCCAGGAATCACAGTGTCAGGGACAGTCCCTGGGCTGCCAGCTGTGGGGTGCTACAGCATCAGCTGTGGAGAGGAGGCCATCCCTCTGGGAGACACCCCTGGGAGTTTGAAGGTGGATCCTCAGGGTTCCACCTGGGTGTTGGCACAGCTGATGCTCCCTGGCTGCGTGTCCCTGAGCAGTGTGAGGCAGAAGCACTGCTGTGCCCTTAGGACGTGCTGAGGGGGGCAGTGGGATGGGGGTGTGTGCTCTGGGCACTGGGATGGAAGCCTACGAAGACACAGGGCATTCACAGAAAAATAGTCAGCCAGAGCCAAGGGTGCCTTGCAAGGAGGGCACTCTCCCAGCTTAGGGATGAGGGTTAAGACATCTCCCCAGAGGAGGGGGCAGTGCTTGGAAGGATAAGTCTGTCAAGGGAAGATAGGATGCAAAGTGCAGTCCAGGCTCAGGATGCAACTGTACCTGGTGGGTACAGCTCAAGATGGGGAGAAAGTCTGAGACTTGGGGGGTCCTGAAGAGATGTGAATGCCACGCAGACTGGATTAGCCTTAGAGGAAGGATGCCATGGTCAGAGTGCCTTTCAGAAAGGTTGGAGTAGATTGTGGTTTGGGGCAGGCAGGGAGCAGGCAAGAGCAGAGAAACATAGGCCATGAGGAGATGCTGCGAATATGCAGGAAGAGATGGCGGGTGCATGTAGTGATATCTCAGAAGCAAAACTGGTGGCCAAGCTCAAGTTTGACCCATGGGTGAGTGGGTTGGGGGGGGAAGGGGAGTCACATTTTTTTTCTGGTGCTATAATATTAATTTTTAAAATTTTTTTTACATCATTGTTCTTTTTTTTATTTTTTTAATTTTATATAATTTTTACATCATTTTTCATTTTTGCACAATGTATGCATTTTCATCTTGGTTATAATCCCCATACAATTCTCACCTCCCTTTGTTTTTTTTTATCATAAATTTTATTTTTATATTCCCCATACAATTGCATCATTGTTCATTTTTAAACAATATTTGCTTCCCCCCACCCCCTCAGGTGTAGTCCCCATAGAGTTTCCTTCCCCAATGCACCCGTGCCCTATCACCTCAGTCCCCTGTGCTCCTCCCTGCCTCCCTCTGATCCCTCTCCCTCCTCCTCCCCTGCAGGGTGTCTCTCATTTATAATTGTCCATTTTTGCTTTGTTGCGTTTTGTACTGTTACTATTTTTTTACACTGATGTCTTATTTGGCTAGGGGAGTCACATTTAATAGGAAACACCAGAGGAGGAGAAGCAAGTTTGGGGGTGAGGGGCTCAGTTTGGGGACTGTTGACCTTGAGGGTCTGAGAGGCACTGTGGTGGTTACCACTGGTCGCCAGCCCTGCAGCCTTGGCCTTTGCTCTCCCAATCCTGGCTTCCTCGTGGCTGCAGCACACCTCGTCTTAGCGCTTACTGGTAACGGGCTCATCTTCGCCTGTGAGGTCTGGTTGGGCATGTGCCTTAGTTTGGGCTCCCCCAGAAGCTGAATTGAGACAAGCATTTCAAGGCATGTGGTTTATTTATGAGAAAGAGGGGACACTGGTAAGATTCAGTGACCAGAACGTTGTTGGTGACCAGGACACAGTTTGTCGTGGAGGGACAACAGCCCCGAGACCTCGGAGAAAGGCGGGGAGGGGAGAGTATGAAGATGAGAAGTGTAAACCTGCTTTCTAGAAGCTTGACTGTGAAAGCCAGCCAAAGACTAGGGTGGGAGCCGGAGGGAAACACAGGTGGGTGGAAAGTGTTAGTCACCCCCACAGCGGGGAGACTTGTGTGTGCTGATGTGGGCGGGAGGAAGCCAGCCAGGCAGGAGCAGCTGAGGATCCGGAGAGAGGAAGGCAGCAGGCCCCAGGCCAGTGGGCGCAGTGGGCTCCCGGCACAGGTAGAGGGGTTGGCCTTGGACAGGAGGTGGACAACTTTCCCCGCATCCTAGAGGGAAGGGGTGCATGTGCACTTAGAGACAAGGTGAGAGCTGTAAGCGGAAGGCATTTCTGCTTTATGGGGTTTCTTACCTTTGCTCCCCAGAAGGGATGAGGTCATCTGCATGTGGGTGGGGGTGTGCTGTCTTGGGAAGACCAGTGCCCATCTGGGATGACATCTGCAGAGAGTCAAAAGAGAGACACCCAGGAAATTATGGAGAGACTGGGGTTGGGGTAACTGAGGTCCTAGACAAGCTAGAGGCCGTGCCTGGACGCCGGTACTGACAGCGCGGTGCTGAGCAGTCTGGGCACGGGGGGACTGGCCGGCTGCCCTCGTGTAGCAGGTGTCCTGCAAAGGGAAGCTGGGTGCCCCAATCCTGGAATTGAAGCCAAAGAGAAGCGGGTGTTGTACCAGAAGAAAGGTGAGAGACAGTGGTTCCGGGGTGTGATGAACATGTCCCAGGCACTGGGTTGGGGGTGTCTCGGCACTGCTGGTGGGTCTCGCCTCATCCTGCCCACATCCCAGGGCTGTCCCAGCCTCAGGCACGCAGACAGCTCCTGCCTGCAACCCCAGAACTTGCAGGCCATTCACAGGTAGGTCAACAATTCCTGGGATGACATCCTCCAGCAGCCTATACCAGGGGCCAGCTGGCAGTTGGTGGACAAACATTCTGCTTTTTCGCCCCTCAATGGAACAGCTCAGGGAGTGGCCTACCTCATCTCCCAGAGACTTCCTTGGGGGTCAAATCTGCTCAGTAACACTCCCTGAACTGGCTTCTTCTCATCTCTGTCTCACTCTGCTCTCCCCCACCCGAGTTCCCTGGGATCACTGCCCACATGAACTACTCCCCCTCCAGTGTTTGTCACAGGGTCTTCTTGTGGAGTAGCTCAGCCCAGGACAGTGGCTTACACCCTCTGAGCTTCAGTGTCCTCCTCCATCAGATGAGGAGACTCACAGGTGTCCCTGGAGGCTGAGTGGGCACAGCCAGGTGCTGTTTGTGAGGCTCCTGGCATACATGTCCCCCACCAGCAGCATTCATTTAGTGCCCTATCTCAAACACACAGTAGCTGTTTAGCAAGAGCACCCCATCTTTCCGTTCCTGCCAGTCAAGCCCCATAGGTAAGCTGATCGCTCAGGCCTGACCATTGCTGATGCTGTCTGAGTCTCCTTCCCCGTGGCCTCCAGTGCTGGCAGCAAAGTGCTCCCTGGGGACCTCCTGACGAAAGGATGGGCCAGAGGCAGCATGTGGTCTGGCAGGCAGACCTCTGGGCTCCTCTGGGGTAAATAAACATCATACTTGCTCCTACACGTTGAGCCAGGCCCTGGCTAAGCCTTCCCATACCTTCTCTCTAATCCTGCAGGCCCTCCTTACCCTACCTCACAGAGCAGGGAGCGGGCCTCAGGGCCGGGGCAGTCAGGGCTAGAGCCAGGATTCAGACATGGTGGTCAAGCCAAAGCCTAGGATCCACCCAGGGAGGCAGGAATAAGCCATGTTGACCTCCCTGGCCGTGTTTGGTGCAGGCTCTGAGCAGAGGAGCTTGGGAAATGGTGCATGGAGTGAGCTGGATCAAAGGGGGACTCCCTATTTGGAAATGGAGAGGTCCTGTTTCCTGCTGGATACTGGACCCTGGAGGGCACTTCTGCAGCCCCAGCTCCTGACACAGGGCCTGGCACATGGTGATGTTCCAGCCGGGTTTGTGGATCAATAAAGGAATGAACATTTAATATCTTTAGCCAGAATGTGTACTGTGGCCGAGATCTATGATTGCATGAGCTGCCACACAGTATGATTTTCCCATGCTCTTATTCATGCTGCATTCTTCCATGAAAAAGACTTTCCCTAGTCAGCTATCCACTGCAACCTCCTTTACTGTCCCTGAAGTAATCTAAGCATGTGTGAAGGATGCTGGTCCCACTTATTAGAGGTTCCTTTCAACCCCCCTTGGGTGGAGAATGGGGAAAACCTGTGGCAAGTGCTACTAAGTGTTTTAGCACATGCTGTCACTTGCGCTCCACAGCCCCATGGCACAGATGAGTAAGATCAAGACCCAAAGAAGTTAGACAACTTGTTCAAGGCTCATCTGGCAAGTTAGACACTGACCTGGGATGGTACCATAGCTACCTAGCCCCCAAACTCATAACTTTCTCCACCAGCAAATTCTCTTCCACCCTCAAGTTGCTTTCCTTCGAATACAATGCGACCAGAGCAGATATCAGAATGTGTAAACCTGGTGACACTAGATCCGTCACCTTAGGGTGGAGTGAAGGATCCGTTTACTAATTCGAGGGATGGATGAATTATTCACACCACCATTAACTTGGAGGCCCTTTCAGCCTCACCTCTCTTTCCCCTGCTCCGACTCTCAGATCCTGGCCTCCCTTCAGCTCCACAGACCTGTGGGGGCCCCCGGTGAGGACATGCTGGCAGAGCTAGGGTCCTGCTTGCTGCTGGCAGTGGCTCTGCTGGGCCCAGGCCCCAGGGCCCAAGCTATGAAAGGTAAGAACTCCTGGGGACAGGCAGGAACCCAGAGGAGGGGGTGAGGTGGTCAGGCAGCAGCTGGACTCTCAGGAAATCTCGCTGTGGGAGGCCAGAAAGCGGGAGACCCTTTTAAGGGAGCTGGCTGAGTTGAGGATGTATTTGTTTCGAGTTGGGAGGGGGAATCAATGTTTACCCATTGTCTGCTATGCTGGATGCTTTACATGTATGATTGTGATTGATCTATGTAGCAGACTTTAAGTTGGGTATTAGTCCTCCATTTTACAGATCAGGAAACTGAGGACTCAAAAGATTAAGTAAGTTGTCCAAGGTGGCATGTTTACCAAGGGGAAAGAGAATGACTCAGAAAACTATTGAAAGTGTATTGCTGGAAGGAGTCTTTATTCTCCTCCTGAGAACCTGCTATACTTCCCACCATCAACCAAGTAACATTGAAGTTCCTTATTATGGCATTCAGTGCCCTCTGAGTTTTGTTCCAATCTCTATATAATGTCCAGCCTCGGTTCCTGTGTCCTTTTGATGTCCTGTCCTTTGCAGAGGCTCACATACTCTTTTAGAGATGCTTCACCTTTGGCTTTCACCCCTCTCTGGAAGGTCCTGGAAGGTCCTTTTTCTCTTTTTCTAGCTGAAAACATCTAGCTCATTCATTAAGTTCAGGTGAAGCACCACCTCCTCCAGGAAGCCCTCCATGTCCCTTCATCAGTCTCAGATGCAACAAGAACCTTCTGGTCCTAGGTTGCTTTATGCTGCTCCAACCCAACTCCCCTGCCCCAAACATTGTTTATCTGTTTATAAGCCAGGGAGATAACATTTCACCCATCTCCAAGAGGGGTGGGGCACATGCATCATGGGCTCAACAAACAGTTTTCAGTACTTTGTTTTCCTATAGGCTCAAGTGAGGCTCAGAAGGAAAACAACTTACTGGTCACCTAGTCAGTGGCAGATATGGGCTGAGTACCGTGTTTTCTTACTCCATGCCTGGGTGGTGAAAGGAGCTAGCTGTTCCCATTTTCCAGCCATAGGGGCTTCAGTGGCCTTGGGGTGATCCTGAGGGTCAGGGTGCCTGGTTGACTCCTGGAAGATAAAACCTCTACTTGTGCTGGCATCCAGGGCCTCCTGGGCCACAGGTGTTCTGCTCCAATGCTCTCACAGTTTTTCTTGTCCCTGGTAAAGGGTTGGAGGAAAGGACAGGAACAGGTGCCTGGGCAGAATATCCCTCTGTCCTCCTGCCATAAAGGCATGAATCAGACAGTGTCCCTGCCTTGTTTGGCCCGGGTAGGGGCAGGATAGGGAGCCAATCATGTGGAACCGAGTGTGTGTTTTGCTGTCTTGCACAGCTTTGCAAGGGAGCCACAATGCTAGGGAGCCACACAGCTGGGAGGATGTCATTGTTCCCATTTCACAGATGCATGACTAAGGCTCAGGAAGCTAAATGATGGTGAGTCTGAGCCTTTGTTCATGCCATTTCCTCTCTCCAAATCTTCCCCAACTAACAAACCCTTCTTGTTCCTCCTAGTCAAACTCAAAATTACTTCCTCTGTGAATCTTGTTCCTCCCCTAACTGTGCTGGCCTGTTACACACTGGACCCTTGTGTGGCCCTGCAGAGTGTTGTTACACTTGCCTGACTCCCTCGCCCCTACTCCAAAACCCTGCTGTGAGCGCCCAGAGTGAGGCATATTCTGAGTCAGCATCTGCTCAGAGGATGTGTCTTCTATTACAGGAGCTTAATTAAATGTATTCTTGAGGTTGCTTTGGGTTGCAAGAGACAGAAATCCAGCCTGGAGGAGTTTAAGGAGGAAAAGGAACACATTGGCCCTGTGACCAGGGTGGCAGGAGTGCAGCTTCCATGCTCACTCTATTTCACGTATTCACTCGGAGGCATCTCCAGCCTCCTTAATTTTTTTTCTGAGAAGATGTCACAGGTGGTGGGATGGGAACCTTCTCCCAGCGGCACATGTTCCACTTGGGGTTAAAAGCCATCACAGGGTTCAGCAGTCCTTAGCCTAATCCATCCATTATAAGGTTCCCTACCAACTTAACTTTGGGGCTAGTTTTTAACTATAAAAATGATCAAACAGTAAAAGAGTTTTACAGGGAGTAGTTCCCTAACCTTTCAGTGGAGGCCCTACCGCTCATCCTTTGCCTTTTAATTTGATGATTAGAAAAGATGATGATGATTTTGTCTATTATTTCAGCAAGGGTTGTGAAAGCATGGTTTTAGTGTTGTTATTTTTTTCTGCAGGCTTTTATAGATTACAATTTTTCTTTCTCATCTATTTGGTTATCCCAAAATGCAGTTCCTAACAGGAAAGGCAGAGTAGATGCTTACTACTTTCTCTTTTTATATATTAATTTTCAAAAAAATGAGTTAGCGTCCCACAATCTCTAAATCAAAGAGCTTATTTTTCATTTATTTTGAGTTGCATTATGAACCCATGGATTCTTACCTATTTGATGTGTTTCCATCCACTGCAGTCATTATTCTTTTTTGTTGCTCAAATTCTATCTTCTTTAGCCCATAAGAGCCACTTCAAGCAGGTTCCTGTGTCCTTTGACACAATCCAAGCCAATGTTGATAATTTCTTTGCTTTCTGGCATTGTCAAGATGTCCCACGCATATTTAATATCTTTCTTGTCCTAGCCCAATCATTTCTCTAAGGAGTGCTGTTACATTTTAGCTGGACGTTATAATCCTCAAAGGCCTAGGAGTACTCAATACCACTGGAATATCATGACTTTGAGAGCTTTTCATGAATAGACCAAGGGAATGACTTATTTTATAAATAAAATAAATCTTAAATTCATACTGATATTTTCAATTCAGATGAAGGATTGCAAGGATTCCAGTTAATTATTTTATTTTATATTTGTATCTCTTATACTGAAAATATTAATGTCTATTGACATGAATACACCTGCTTTATTCCAATATATAAAATACTTTTAGGACAACAGTATTTACTAATATTACTAATAATAAGTTTACTGAATTTAATGTTCATGTTGTTCTTGAGATGGATACCCCGCTGGGCATATACAGTCTCATAGTGCATTTCCCAGTCATTTGAACTCACTTTCCCCATGTGAGCATGCCTCCAACTTGACATATAGTTAACTTTATTTGTTTCCGTTTGGGAGACTTAAAAGAATTTTTTTGTTCTCTAAAATGATTATAAAGTCAAAATTATAAAACAAGTCACATCAGAGGAGGTCAAGCATCCCTGCTGGCTTCCTCCCTCTGTTTGCTCCTTCCCCTGACAGAGAATGGTTTTTATTGGTTTCCTTCCATTGTTTTCCTTTTTAAATAGTATGTATAAGAATGTACTTGTAACATTGTCATAGGCTGTGCACATTTTCACTTGGGGAAGGGTGGGGTGTTACTATCACTGATTTTATATTCCCCATTGCACATATCTTGGATTTGGGATGTAGTTCTCTTTTATCTAAAATTACAGGCCATCCTCGACTTTGTAAAATCTCTTTTCCCTGCTTTATTTTTCTCCATAGCACTTATCACTATTTAATATGCTCTATATTTTCCTTATGTTTACTGTCTGTCTTCCCCACCAGAAAGTAAAGTCACGAGGGCAGGGATTTTTGTCTGTTTTGTTTCTTCTATAACCCCTAGCTCTCAAATGACGTTTGGTGAATGGATAAAAGAAAGCTCAACAAGTATTTGAAGAATAAGTAAGTAAAAGAACAAATAAAAGAAAAGAACAAATAAAAGAAAAAATGAATTGATTTAGGGCCAGGGCCTCATGCGCCCCTACTCCATCCCAAAGACCCATCTTTGTAACTGCGCTCACTGCCCAAAACCCCAGCACTGACTCACTCCGAACCATTCTTCCCTCTTGTCCCAGGTGTCAAATGTGGGGGTGTGCTCTCAGCACCTTCTGGAAACTTCTCCAGCCCCAACTTCCCCAGGCTCTACCCCTACAACACGGAGTGCAGTTGGCTGATTGTGGTGGCCGAGGGCTCCTATGTGCTGCTCACCTTCCACGCCTTCGACCTGGAGTACCACGACACCTGCGCCTTCGACTTCCTGGAGATCTACAACGGAGCCTCAGGAGACAAGGGCAACCTGCTGGGGAGGTTCTGCGGCCAGGTGCCCCCGCCACCCTTCACCTCATCCTGGCATGTCATGTCTGTGGTCTTCCACTCAGACAAGCACGTGGCCAGCCGCGGCTTTTCTGCAGGCTACCAGAAAGGCAAGGGGAACTTGGCTGCGGAGGGGGGGGCCAACCTGGAGGTGGGGGTGAGCAGGAACAGGGAGGTGAGACTCGCAGAGTCTTAGCACCTTGGTGTGTAGCTGCTCTGTACCTGGATGGTCGTGCTCTCACCACTTGGCAGGTAAAGTTGGCCCGTCTGTAAATCTTGGTAGCTGTGGGTTCCCACCTTCCTGACAACGGTCCCCGCGTCTCCCTGTTATTCTGAGAGTCCCCAGAGAGTCTCACTGTGCTCAGGAATGAGGCCCCTCGTGCCCTCCTACCCCTGACCTTATCTCAGGCCATGGCACCAGGACATGGATAAGGACACAGTGCTGTCACCGCTACTGACCCCTCTGCAGCAACCCATCACTTCATGGGCACGGGAATCCCCTTTCTGCAGCACCACTCCCACCCCCTCACCCCTGCCCTCAGTCCTTAGGAGTGGAAGTTTCTAGGAGGACTGTGTGGAGCTGGTGTCACACCCCTGCCGAGTTCCTTCACCCTCTTCCCTGCCCTTGACTACTGCAGCCCTTGGTTTGGGCTTTCGAGAGCTGGTATATAATGCCCCAGCTTCCTCACCATTCCCCAGCAGGGCTCAGCCACTGGCTTGACAACACCCTTTCAAGGCTACCTTCCCATCTGTCCCTGTGTCACTCCCTCTATCCCCACCTGGGGCCATATTTATTCTTTGTACTCAAATAATTATCTCAGGGTTGCCTGAGAGAACCTAAATCCTCACAGGTAAGTTAGCTTCTCTGTGCTCCATTTTTTCAGCTGTGAAATGGGACCAACCACTGTGCATTTCTCATAGGACAGTGATAACGGTTTTCAAAACTGGCCTGGAAGGATGGTGAGGGGGTCTTGTGGCATCCTGCAGGGGTGCTGTTTTGGGTGGAGTTTCTAAGGGAGGTGTTGGGAGCCATGGGGAGGGAGAAAGGTGGATTCATGCAGGCTCCCTTGCAGATGTGTGTGGTGGCATGCTGACTGGTCTGTCGGGGGTCCTTGCCAGCCCTGAGTACCCCAACAACTACCCCAACAACGTGGAGTGTCGCTGGGTGATCCGGGCCACAGGCCCCACCGCTGTCAAGCTGGTGTTCGCAGACTTCCAGGTGGAGGGCAATGAGGAGTGCACCTACGACTACGTGGCTGTGCTCGGGGGGCCTGGGCCTGCCCTTGGCCACCACTACTGTGGCAGCACCAAGCCCCCCACCCTTGTGTCTCGGGGCCATGAGCTACAGGTGGTCTTCAAGTCTGACTTTAACATCGGAGGCCGGGGCTTCAAGGCCTACTACTTCTCAGGTAGGAGGGGCTGAGGCTGTACCTCTGTCAGTGCCCTGTGCATGCTGGGTTCTGCCTCCTTGTGACGCTTTTGGGGGCCATGCTTTACTGCCCCTGGCCTTACACTTCTTGATCTTTCCACCTGGCATGTTCTAGCACACCTTTCCTGCCTGTTCAACCAAAGCATAAGCATGCCACCTTCTCTATGAAGGCTTCCCGATTCTCTCAGAATTAATCCCTTCCTTCAACTCTGGATAGATGTTTTTTGCCCAACAATGATCTAAAACATATCCATTCTGTATGAAGTTTGTATGTTGATCTCACCTGTATGACTGGATTCCTCTGGGTTTATCTTTGCTCCTGCTACATTGTAGATATTCAATTAAAGTTTGTGCAAATGAATGAATGAAATTTGGGGGAGTTTACTCTCTAGTGAAGGAAATGGAGAAAGAAACAGACAATGACAACCCATTGTGATCTGTGCTAACATTAAAAATCATGGATAACTTCCTAGAGGAGGAGGGAATTGAGCAATGCTTTGAAGGAGTTAGCCAAAGGCAGAGGAAGTGAAGGGTTTTCTATGTAGAGATCAGTATGTGTATAGAATACACGGTGTATGTGTACAGTATGGAGTACACGGTGTATGGGTACAGTATGTGTATGGAGTACACGGCATGGAGTACGTGGTGAGTTTAGTGCTTGTACTACTAGATGCTTGGTGAGCCTAGGGCTGGCTGAGGGACACTGAAAAAGGTGTAAGTTCAGGGCCCAGACCACTTTGTCAAGTGCTAGTTTGGACTCAACTTTGAGGACAGGTATTGGATAATGTTACTGAATTGTTAATAGCACCAATACACATGAAGGAAATTACCAACTGGAATAAGAGTTCCCACTCCAGCTAGTCTCAATTTAAAGTTTTTAGGGCCCATTCTCTGGTGTGCTGATCATGATGCCCACAACCTGCCAGGGTGCTTTTATTATTTTTTTAAAGATTTATTTATTTATTTATTTATGCATACAAGAACTGGGGTACAGAGGTATGGGGGGTGAAATACTTTGCTGAGGCAGCAGTGGGTGAGACAGAAGAGGTCTGCTGTGCCATGTAGGTATCTCCCTGGCCGGCCAGGGATCTAACTCGTGCTACAGTGGCTGCGCATAGCTTCACAGTGCTGTGCTTAACCCCTAGAGCCACCAGGGAGGCCCGAGGGTGGTTTTAGAACCCCTTCTTACCCTGCCCCTTCTGCTCCCACCCCTCCCCCCATCCAGGAGAATGCCAGGAGGTATACACAACTACGCGGGGCAACTTCTCCAGCCCGCAGTACCCCAGCCCCTATCCCAACAACATCCGGTGCCACTGGACCATCCACCTGCCTCCCGGCTACCGGGTCAAGGTGTTCTTCCTAGACCTGGAACTGGAGGAGCCCAACAGCCTGACCAGGACCTGTGACTTCGACCACCTGGAGGCCTTTGATGGGGCCAGTGAAGAGGCGCCCCTGCTGGGGAGTTGGTGTGGCCACCACCTACCGCCACCCTTCACCTCGAGCCAAAACCTGCTTCTGCTCCTGCTGCACACGGACCGCAGCACCACCCACAGGGGCTTCTCTGTGGCCTACATCGGAGGTCAGCTGGGGCTGCGGGTGGGTGGTGGGCACAGGTGAGGCAGGGCCCCAGGCCTGTAGCTTCCTTTCTACATTCCACAGCTCATCCTCATTCCGGTGAATGGTCTTCTCTGAGCACTTTTTGGGTGTCACACCACTGCTGAATCCTGCTCTATGACCTTTGAGACCATACCTGCACAACCCTCACTTATTTCCACTGCTGCAGGGCTGTTTTTCCAGCTCCCAACTCCACAATTTCTCGTTACTCCCCATTTGGCTCCTTTTCTTGTTCCTACTACGATTGATCCTCTGTGTCTAGGGGTAATATGCAAAATACAATGATGTTGTTTATGGTAAATAATTGGTATCACCACAGAGATGCTAACCAGTCTTGCTTATATCCGTCAGAAATCCTGACTGACAGTGGCTAGAACAGGTGGAATGTTTTCCTCATGTAAAAAGAAGCCTGGAGGGAAGCACTGCCAGTTGGTTCAGGAATTCCACACTGTCCCAGCTGCCATTTCTGGGATCCTCCACCCTGTGGAGGATGCCATTTCTGGGATCCTCATGGTCTCATGGGCACGAGATGGCTGCCACAACTCCAGACATCATGTCCTTGTTCAGGACTGGAAAGGGCTAGTGGAGGTGCCAGCCACAAACATCCCTTTCTTAGGAAAGCAAAAGCATTTTCAGAATCTTGAGACCAAGAGGATGTCTTGGTCTCGTTGGCCTGTATGTGGTCACGCCTAGCTGCAGAGAAGGCCGGGAAGCTGGTTTCAGCTTTCCCATCCTCACTGATGCCAGTTATAGCTGTCAATCATCAGAATCCATTCTCTCCACTCCTCTCACCATCCTTCCCTGGGGCTGGACCCAGAAATGCCTGTGCTCGGGACCCATTTTGCCCTCAGCCTGACCAGGCTACAGTTCCTTACATGTATGTGTAGAAATGATGGTGCAGTGAGAGGAAAAGGGTGACTGCAGTCACTTGGAAAGCTGGTGGTGCAGCCAAGACCAGCATGCACTCCTTGGCCTTCTTCTGTGGCTGGATAGGGCAGGGGTGGGGGTGGCAGGGCTGAGCTCCGACAGACAGGGCCACATCCAAAGGCTGCCATTCACTAACCATTCAAGTGGACTCATCTGAACAGTGGGTTGATGCCAGGCAGCTTTAGGATGAAATAAGGCAACACAGGCCATAGCGCCTGGCTCTGGGGATGTCCTTGCCGAGGGTGAATTTCTTACCCCCCTGCGTCTCAAGCCTGTTCTACATCTAAAATGTCTTTCCTTTTTCCTCACCTCAAATGCAAGAGAAGATTGGGGTCCCAGTTATGGGGAGGGAAATTAAAGAGCTGCAGCAAGCTGGCAGCAGTGAAATGACCCAGGTGGACAATCCTGGGCTCACTGGTGCATCTAAGCACTAGGGAAGGAGATCTGTCATCTGTTGGAGCTCCCCCTTCTCCGAGTGTTCTTGGAGAGCCAGGTGCCATCGGGCTTGGTCCAGTTGGCCAGTTGCTTTCTCTATGTGGGTCCAGCTTTTCCATCTATAAAACGAGGACATTGGTTGACGGATCTTTTAAGTTCCATTTGGCTCTGAGAGTCTTATTTCTGGGCCTGGGTCCTCTCCCAGCTGTGTGCTCTTGGGCAAGCCCCTTCTCCCCAGGAACTCAGGTTGGGGCAGCTTTAATCCTGGCTCCTATTACAGGGGCTTCAGTGCACCCACCCCACCCCACCCCGCAGCCCTCCCTGGATCCCTGTGGGAGCCTAGGGTCAGACAGGGGCACTCCTGCTAGCTGAGGCTCCAGATGTGGCCCAGGCTGCAGGAGGCCTCCCAGAGGGAGGACAGCCCTCGGCATCAATCAGGGGTGACACACAGTTCAGCGCCACCGAGATCATCGTGGGAGACGGCAGGCCCATAAATCCCTGACTGCCCAGACACCAGAGGCTGAAATATGTCTGAGGCATTTCCCGGAGAGGGGTGAGAGCTCCAGGCCTCTGCCTGCCAGTTCCTTCCTTTCCCCTCAGCAGCCACCCCTCCTTTCCCCCTGCCCCAGAAAGCACTGCCCCCTTACATGCACACACACATACACAATCACACATACACGCACACATGCACACGCACACACACATACACACACTCACGTAAACCCAGGGTCCACCAGATAGGGTGGAAACAACTTGAACTTTGGAATCCTGTAGATTCAAGGGTTAAAATCCTGACTCATCCACTACAAACAACTTCCCCTGTCAGAACTTTGGTTTCTCAAACTGTAAAGTGGGGTTGGTTACCTCCACTCATGGGGTCATCATGAGAGTGAGGCTGCCTTTGCCTCCCTTTGCAATTTAACTCCACCCTCACCCCTCCCAACACTCTGCTCTTCCCCTCTTTCTCCTCTGTTTCATTCTCCTTCAGACCATTCTGACACTAGTGTGTTTTACATATTTATTGGCCCCTCACTCAACCAGAATGTAAGCTCCCGGAATACAGGAACTCACTTGCTACATGATTGAATGAATGCAGGCACATGGCAAAGCAATCAGCGGAGAGCAGCTTTTATTATGATAAAATAATCATTCATTCAGCATTCCCTATGCCTGCCAAGCTTTGTGCTGGGCTCAAAGGACACCGAGAAGCAGGCCTGGTGCCTGCCGCGGAGATCCCAAAGTCTGGAGGAGTTAAGCGGAATAACGCTTGTAAACTATCCCCGTGGGGCTATGTAAGAGCCAGTCCCCTTCTGGATCTTGGCTTTCCTATTCTCCAGTCTTTGGGTGGAGACCTGGGGAGGGGAGGGGAGAGGTCAGACGGCCTGTCCCCAAGGCCTCCAGCTCCTCCCTACTGTCCCCAGTGGTACCCATGAATGTGAGCTGCTCCCGCACGGATTTCCAGATTCTGATCTCTGCGCAGGCGCTGGCCCCCCTGGATCGGACCAAGGTCTACCTGGGCAGCCGGAGCTGTGCGGCCCAGGAAGTAGGCAGCAACTTCCGGATCCAGGCCCACTTTGACACCTGTGGCACTGAGTCTCAGGTAGGGGCTGGGGGGAGGAGGATGGGCATGAGGGAGGACTTGCTAAAAGGCACCTGCCATGCCTGAGAATTCAGCTTCTCTTCCTGCCTCTGTGGCCACATGAGCCTGGATGTGGAGCTCAGCCCCCTTGGCTTTACCTCATGGAACTTGCTCAACACAACTAACAACTCAAATCAGGGGACTCTCTGCACAACCCTGTGATGATCAAAAGCTCCTATTGGGGATTCCTTCCTGCTGTTCCTCCTGTCCTCCCTGGAGCTCAGGGGCACCTCATCTTCACACCCTGTGTGACCTTTCCTGCTCACATCTCTTACTCTCCAAAACCCCCTACAACTGCCCCACCTCATTTTATGTGATTTTTCCTCCATCTTTATTATGTAAGAGTCCCTTGAGCCTACTGGGTCCCCTTCATTCTCAGGTCTTATCTGTTTTTGTTCAGTGTTCCTATTAAGTATCACAAGTCACAGGACACCAGGTGTCCTCAGAGGGTTTGGTGGCAGACAGACTATCCACAAACTCCAGATTTGTGACTCCCCTTCATAGCCTTCCCTGAGGGGGTGTCCCGTGGTTCCACTACTGCTCACACCCATGTGCTGTGTTAGACAGTGTCGAGTTATAGAAGGTGCATCACGGAAGTGCCTCACACTGGACATGGCAGGCAGGCAGCATGAGGAGGGCGATGGCTGCTGCCATCTTGGGGTGGGTGGGGGGAGTATCCTGCGCCACTGCAACCCCTCTTCCAGCTTGCTCCAGACTGCCCACTACAACACTGCCCCTCGGTCGCTGCTCCAAACACCCCACCTTCTCAGGGGAGTGTGACTCCTGTTCCCACACCTGTCAGGTGGGGAGGGTGACAGTGGGTGGGCCACCCCCATCTTGCTCCTCAGTGGTTCTCCCAACTCTTGAGTGGGTGATTGGGGTGACAAGCAACTCAGCAGTGGAGACACATAATTGGAGAAAAAATTCTAGAAGGATTGTCGTATAATACCCCACACCAGGTAGATCTAACTGGGAGGCAGTAGCCTTGGCTTCTGGGCCTAGTCCTGGGCAGCTACTGCTCTTGCTCAGCCTCAGTATTCACATCTGTAATTGCCAAAGAACAGAGATAAAACTAGGTGCCCTTTTGGTTCTATGTTCTTCGGTTTGATTGAGGCAGGAAGGCCAAAACACAGTTAAGAATTGGCTAGATCTGGGTAGAATATGTTCTCTGTCACCTGTTTGCTATGTGACTTCAGACGAGGGATTTAACTTTGGCACCTCAGTTTCCTCATCTGTAAAATGGAGATATAATGGTACTGATAAGAAGGTTGTTGTGAGAATTAAAATACAGAGCCCAGAACATACAAATGTCTCTATTATAATCATCACTGCCTTTCATAGACCCCACAGCAAACATTGGTCCATTGAATCTGATCTCGCCCTCCCAACAGCTCGCCCTCCTAGTGCCCACCCTTTCTCAGATGGGAACACTCAAAGGAGTCAGTGGCCAAGCTGGGACTAGACCCCAGGTTCCAGGGACTCTGTCTCCTTGTGGGGACACCGAGCCCCTACACTCTAGGGGAACAGGGGTAACCCGGCCCCTGCAGGTGTGAGCAAGTGCCTGTGACCCCACAGAGAAGAAACAACACAGCAGTGATCGTCAGCGTGCTGTACATCGACTTCTCGGCCGGCGGGCAGGAGGACGTCCATGAGTACGAGGTCCTCTGCGAGCCACGGCGCAAGGAGGCTTCTGTCCACCTGCTGTCCGGCTCCCACTGGCTTGGGCCCTATGACGCTACAGCTGAGCACCTCCAAGAGGCACCTCCCAGGGCTAAGGCAGAGGCTCCAGAGGGCCCAGTGGCCGTGGTGGCCCAGGACACCAGTGACATCGTCTTCCTGGGCCTCTGCATCCTGGCAGGAGTCCTCATGGTCATCGCCATCGTAGTGCTGATGCTGCTGTGAGCAGGCAGGGTGGGGCCCGATAGCTGGTATCCCTGGGAGGCAATTTGGGGATGCCCCCAAGGGGTGGGCCTTGCTGACTTGTTGGTGATGATGGGCAAGTCACCATTTCTCTTGGAGCCTCTGTTTCCTGGGACTGTGACTCTGCCCTGCTTATCTCCCTGATTGGGGTGGGAGCAGAGCGTGAGTGGTGAAGAGCTCGTGATGGACAGAGGCTGTGCTGTGCACATAACCACCATTGTTGCTAATATTAAAGATGTACTACCATAGAAAAGAACTCTCCTGCATGTGTGACTTGTCAGTGTAGATAGTTGTGGTCACTGGTGTCAGAGTTGATGAAACGAACTCATTCTGTAACTTCAACAGGGGCTTTACCACAAATAAGGGGACCTCTCGTTTTTCCAGCTCATCCTCAGCGTCATTAGCAAGAAGTTCAGTATCCACTCAGGGATTTCCTTCCCCTGAATTGACCCAGGTATCCTGAAGGTTTTATTTAAGCAGATCAGTCCTGCCTCCAAACTCCAGGGACAGAGAACAAGGCCGCTGAACACGCACTTAGTGCTGTGGTTCCATCCCTGGCCACATGGTGTCGCTGTTGAAGTCCGCCTGGGTGCATCCTGGTGGCTGCCTGTCCCTTGCGGATCAGATCCCTGTATATGCTCAGGCATTTGCACACTGTGCTCAGTTGTGAGCTGAACACTGAGGACTGGTGTCTCTTTCACCTTGAAGATGTGAACCTTGACTGAAAAACTGACTAAAGACCCGTGTCTCTGTCCTTACCCCAGTGTTGAGCATAGACCACCAGATGAGTTCTTTTTGGAGCTCTCTGGACCTTCTCCTGCCATTGCACTTCGCTTAAGAGCTTCTCCAGCCTGATGGGAAGTACTCCAGTCCATTATGTTTTTCTAGTTCACATGACAGAGAGTGGGGACTGGTTCTCAGTGTTTCCCTGGGAGAAGACCTCTGGCATCCTCATGCAAATTGGTCCAGCCCTTCCCAGAGCTCTACACACCAGGAAGTGGAGCAATCTGGCTAATGAAAAATAAACAAAAATCACATTTATACTACACCACTTTCCCCTGCCCACCTTAATATTTGCATAATGAATCTCTGAGTCCTTCCACAATAGCAGAAGTCTCCAACTTGACCTCGCTGAGCACTGGCATCACTGAAACAAATTGCAGCCCAATTACAGCCCCTGCAAAGACCTGGGGCACATCCACTGGTCTCCCAGCTGTGTGCTTTCTGCTGTGACAGGCTCCTGGCATGCGGCAGGGACAGGTCAAAGGAGGGTCCTGTGTGCGGGACGCTCACTTGGGTGAAGACATGGGGGAAGGTTGGTAATTTGCAAAGAAAGCTAGAGAGAAAAGGGTCAACAAAGAAAGAAAAGAATGAAGCAAGACAAAAAGCGCCTGGGCATTGGGACGTTAGGTTTACGCCCAAGTTCTTTTTATTGTGTGACTTTGGGCAAGTCCCTTTGAGCCTCGATGCCAGAGGTCTTCTCCCACCTGCAAAATGGAACCACAGTTCCTAGCTTGCTGTGCAGGTGAATTGGCATGAGGAATTAGGGAGTCTGTCAGGGTTACGTGCCAGCAGCAGGGTCTTGAGAGCCACTTGGCATGTTAGACAGAGGCCCCTTTCTTTCTTGCCCACCTACCTTCTCACACTCAGACTCCTCCAGCCTCTGAGCCAGGCTACCTTCACCAGCCCGGGTCGTGAGCACGTTACAAATTTGTCAGGGCTCAGTTTCCCTCTCTGAGGAGCACTGGACCCACACCAGATCTTCTCTGAGGGTGCTGCAGGAGTTTTGCTGTCCAAGACACATGGGTGGGCCTGAGGATTTTGCTGGTGGAAATTGGGGTGGGTGGACCAAGCTGGCTTCATCCTTGTCTGTTCATAACAGGGTGGGAGGAGACAGCATCCTGGTCTGTGCCAGGCCTAACCCCCAAGCTGAGTGAGTGTGTGATGGTGTATGTGCACCTGCATGTGTGTGGGAAAACGGGGGCCTTAGTCTCAACTCTCAGCAACTGATCTTCAGGGGCCGCTGCTCAGATGCCCAGGCTCCAGCTCTGGAGCCAGACCACCTAAGGCCAAACAAGGCCTCCACTACTTGCTGGCTACATGACACTGGGCAAGTGACTCATCTCCTTGAGTTCCACCTTATTTACCTGTGAAGCAGGGATGATAACACCCATCAAACCAGCTCAGTGTGAAGGTTAAAGGAGATAATGTGTGACAGTGCCCGGCACACAGGAAGGATTTGGTAAAACTCAGTGGTTGCCACTGACCTGAGTCCACACAAAAGCTCTGGCCTAGAAACCCAAGTTCTAGGTTCAGTTTTCCAGTGATTTCCTGTGTGACCTCAGGGAAGCCCATTCCCTTTTCTAGCCCCCGTTTTCTATTTTCAAGATGTGACAAGCATGCTCTCACTCCAACACTGTCACTGTCACAGCTACCACCTCCTAGGCACTGACTACGTGGCAACTCTTTCCTCTTGCTTCAGCTATCTTGTGAGGCAGACATAATTGCCCCCATTTTACAGATGAAGAAACTGAGGTTTGGCCGGGAATGGCTATGCCTACCATCACCTGCCTGTGGGATGTGGAAGTGAAGCTAGGAGAAGACAGGTCTTTTCCAAGCGGGGGAGCAATGCAGTGACCTGGGGCCCTTTGGGACCCCAGACCCGTGTTCTCAAACACAAGGGGTGTGTCTGGTTGGGAAAGAACTGGAATGGCTGAGAAGAGAGTGTGGTTTTATCCTCACAGACGTGCCCAAATACTGCCATTCCCAACCCTCCGGGCAGACAGCACATTGATTATCCTGCGTGAGCCGCAGGAAATGACAGTCTTTATGACAGCACAGTGTCTATTAGAAATGAAAGGGCTGAAATGATACCCATTAGCCAACACGCCCTGGCCCTGGAAGAGCGTCAGGGCATGGCAGGCTTGGTTCCACTTTCCTCCTCACCTGCCAATTTCCCCTTTGCAGGGCGTGGGGGGAGGGAAGGGCTCTGGGACAGCCAGGCTTGAACCAGCCTCCTCTGTGTGGCTGTGTGGCCTTGGGATGGGCCTCCACCTGGCTGGGAGCTTTAGGTCCCCCTGCCTTCCATCCCTGTTAGGCCAGTGTTACTGATGAGCAAGGCCTTGGCACATAGACATGCTGGCTCTGGAAAACACCTTTGGGCTGTGAGTCAGGCAGATCTGGGTTCATTTCCAATTCTTTCTCTGACTCTGTGACCTTGGGCAGATTGCTTAACCTCTCTGAGCCTCAGGTCCCTCATGTGTAGAATGGCGGTAGAAGACTGAGGGATCACGAGGAAGGCACCCTTGCGTGTCTCCACCTGATGGACTCGGGAAGTGGCTGGCCAGCGGGCCCTGCCCAGGACCCCCTGTGGGGTCTGCAAATCTCAGAGTCAGAAGGGGCCTTACAAGAAAGCAAGTCCCCACTCTAGCACCTTGGAGTCTCCCCTGCCCTCCATCTGCCCTAGCCTCCCTGCTGTTCAGTGGGCCAAGATGGCTCCTGCTGCAGCCTTCCTAGCTCCTGGTCCTGGGTAGGGAATGTCCTTGCCGCAGAGCATCGCCTGACCCCACTCCTTCATATCCTTCATGTCCACTGGCCCCTGACCATGCAGCTACAACCCTACCTCTACTCCTGTTGCTGGGTACCCTTACCTTGCTCTATTCCTGGACTATACCACCATCTGCAACAGCGCGTGTGATTGCTTTCACTTGTTTGTGCCTGATTCCCCTCAGCGGTGCCAGCTCCGAGAGCTTCATCGGGTCTGGCCTGCCAGAGCCTGGTCACGCAGCCTCTGTGAGTATTTGTGTTGAATGAGTGAACACACTAGTGAATGAATGGATGAGTCCGACCCGGTGCCATCCATTCGACCCCACGGGTGGGACTGGGTGGTGCTTCAGGGCAATCCGAGTGGAGGACATTCCCCAAGTGTCCTCTCTGTGTCTCCCTCTGCACTGAGACACTGGCTCCCGTGCGGCCCTCCACCCAGTCTCCGGGCACAGCGGCTCTAAGGCACGCAGGGCTGCATGGGACTGTATGGGCAGGCCCTAGAGCTTGTCCACCGCAATGGGGAGTCCGGAGAGAGTTGAATAACACAGCTATTCACAGAGGTGTGGGCGGGGTAGGAGGGTGTGCACATGGGGGTGCAGAACCAGGTGAGTCGGTGGACATTCTGACCGCCCTGGGGCCTGGAGGGTGAGGAAAGGACTCATTTCCTGGAGGGACACAGGCAGGCTGGGGACCAGGTGGAGAGCCTGACCTCACGCTCCAGGTTCCTGGGGGCTCCTCATTGGCTGAACTCAGGGCCCGGGCAGCCAGCCTGGGTCAGCCTCTCTGGGCACAGTACCGGATGCAAAGGAGTCTGCAGGGGCAAATGGAGACTAGACCAGAAATAAAGCTTTTCCCCAACAAAGACTTTTGGGAACGAGACGGGGTTAAGAGTTCTGGCGCATGCGTGAGTTCTGGAGGTGCCCAGAAGGATGCCAGGAAGTCTGTTGGGCAGAGGAGGAGGAATGGCATCCCAGGCGAGGGGAACAGCATGTACTGCTGAAGCAAGGCATAAAAGCGCATGTTGAGACTGTGTATGGTGGGGGTGCTGGGCGAAGAAGCTGGGAAGGTGGCATGTGGGTTATTATTTTGGACACCTGGATGGCACCAGCTGATTCTCTCAGAACGACGATGGCAGTGACCCTGCGTCCCTGGCTTCAGAATGAAGGCGCCACTGGACTAGAGGGCCAAGTGGACCTTTTGTCACAGGTGTCTTTTCCTGGGATACAGTCCACCACGCAGGAAGCTTCCTGACCTGTGGGCACCATACTCTTTGGGCGTAAAGCAACTTGGCACAGTGAGGTGAGCCTGGCTTTGTGTCTGTCTGTGCCATCTCCTGACTGAGCAACTGTAGGGTAAGGTAAAAAATCAGGCTTTTCTGCCCTCCCGCCATCAGGATAGATGAGGGAACCCTGTGATCCTGAATGCATGCCTGATGGCGGGCACCTGAAGTGGGTACACCTGCGCTAAGACTGCTTTTAAGGGCGGTGTCACAGGGACGCCAGAAGCCGAGAAAGCAGCAGCAGAAGTCGAAAGAAGCCGAGAGAGAAGCAAAGCAGAAGCAGAGAAGGCCGGAGAGCCCAGAGAGAGTGAAGATTTGCTGGGGGTTGGGAGGCTGGCAGTCCTCCCAACCCCCCAGGACTGCCATATGCCTGGTGAACCCCAATAAAAGACCTGCAAAACCACTGAGGACTCTGACTCCTTTACCCGGCCTGCATGGGATCAGAAAACCTGCACTGTCGTCCATTCCTGATTTTACAGCAACCTTAGGTTATTAGTCCACTAATTCTCCAGGTCTCCTTTGAGAGGCCCCTCCCCAGAACCCATGCGAACCAGACCCCAGGTCAGGGTGCTGGGTGTCCAGAGAGAAATGCGGCACAGATGGTGTCAGGGGCTGGCCTTGGGAGTGGGGTTCCCATCTTGGCCCTGCACTAGCTTTCCAAGACTCCAAATCTCAGTTTCTTCATCTGTAAATTGGGAATCATAGCAAGAACACTTCTGGAAATTTACCTTATGTGAGCTTTTCCCTAGATGTTTTGGTATTTATTTTCTCATTTAATTCTCTAAACAGTAACTTGTTTCCTTGAAGAAAGAGGCAGGATTCAAACCCAGGTGGAACGTGGACCTTAACTACTGCAGCAGAGTATGAGAGATCAGTGAGAAAAACAGGTGACTGCCATAACTCACAATTGTAGCTCTAACAAAACACGTTAGGTCTTAACATTAAGTACTTTGTGCCCAGTGTTCTAAGAAGCTGAGCACTTTGTATAAATTAGTTCCTTTGATACTTGCAATAACTCTATAAGGGGGCTGGGGCGGGGAGGGGGCTACTGATAGGAGTCCCATTTCATAGATGAGGAAACTAAGGCTCTGGGAAATCAGGTAATTTGCTTGAGGTCAGCTAATAATAAGTCCCATCTGGTGAAGCTAATACTGAGAACCAGGAATTTTTCTAGATGCTTCAGAGGTATTAACTTGTTCAGGCCTCACAAGAGTGGAGTTTAGGTACAGAGAAGGTACCTCACCCGTGGCCACATTGCTAGTTAGCGGTGCAGCCTAGGCCTCAGGATTTGGAGGCCCCGCTGCTAACCAGCAGGTCTATTACTCCTTGGCCCAGTGCCCAGTGCAAAGCACGAGCTTGGCAAGTGTTAACCAGACCCAGTCCCTAGTATGAGGCTGGGACATGGGTTCTGGCCTTCTGAGGCCCCAGAGAGGCCCTGACAAACTGCTGCCCCATCACAGGTGCCTCCCTGACACCCATGGCCTCCCTGGCTCACCTGTTCTGCCCATGCTAGTACCAGAACACAGAGTGCCCAAGCCAGGCCCTGCTTCCCTAGACATTGAGCCTCAGGGCATCCCAGGAGCACTGGACAAGTCAATGAGGCTCTGGGCTGGCCGCCCTCCTGAAAAATCAATGGGGCTCACTGCCCTCTGCTGGCTTTCTCCAAGCCCGCCCAGGCACCAGGAGCAGCAGGCACCTTTGGGAGGCTGCTCCCACTATCCAGTGAGCTGGCCCCACCTGGACCTGGACCCACACTGCCCCAGGCATTCTTGGCTGCAGCTCTGGGAGGGCTGCTTTGCAAAGAACCCTGGAGCCCATCATTCTTGAAATCTCTGGCAGAAATAGATTAGCAACAGCTCCCGCTCACTGGGCCCTCATAGTGCACAGGCGTTTCACCCACCCTAATGCTCCCCACTTCAGCCAGGTGAGGGGTTTGCAGAGACCACTGAGTGGTAGAGTGAGGACTTGAGCACAGTTCCTCCTGGGAGTTCTTTCTGTGAAACCCAAAGAATTCTCCTAGATTGTCCCCTGCTTTTTGTACCAAGAGAACCTTCCAAGGGCACCTATTCATACTTCAGCATCTCTGACCCTGAGACAGTGGGTGTTGGCAGTGTGAGCACGGTGGGTAGACCTGCATGGGTCACACAGTAGGTGAGCACCGTGGGCAGGAGAGGCACTGGGCACGGCCCGGAGGCAGGAATAGTGTAGGGTAAGGAAAAATGTCAGGCTTTTCTGCCCTCCCGCCATCAGGATAGATGATGGATCCTTGCGGTCCTGAATGCATGCCTGATGGTGGGCACCTGGAGTAGGGTGTGGGCATAGGTAGATGGGATTCACCTGGGCTAAGACTGGGCTTTTTAAGGGCAGCGTCACGGGGATGCCAGCAGAAGCCGAAAGAGAAGCCGAGAAAGCAACAGCAGAAGCTGAGAGAGAGAGAGAGAGAGAGAAGGCCGGAGAGCCCAGAGTAAAGACTTGCTGGGGGCTGGAAGGCCTGCCAGCCTCCTGGCCCCCCAGTACCCTTGCCTGCTGTGTACCTGGTAAACCCCAATAAAAGCCTGTAAAAAGCCACTGACACTCTGACTCCTCCTTTACCCGGTCTGCTGGATCATAGAAAACCTGCACTGTGGTCTTCCTGCCCCTATAAATAGTAAATGTCAAACAGGTGAAAGGGAGAGAGGAAGGTGGAGAAGGGCATTTCAGGTGGGGTCTGGCTGGAGATAGAGATTTGGGAGCCTCGAGGCAACCCCACATTCATAGCACAGACTGGGGGGAGAGTATGCAGGTGACAAGGTTGCAAAGGCCAGTGGGGACAGGGCCTGGCTGCTGAGACTTCCTACACAGCTGAACTGATGCCTGGGCCATTTGGGGCGACTGTGTTAGCTTAGTCCCCAGGCTTCACGGGGGCTTCATCAATTCTGTGCACTGGTTTTAGACTCACAGTCTGGACAGGCGGTGGTTGGCCTCAGGTTGCCAAAAGAGCCAGAATCACGCCAGGCACCTGACTTCAAGGGACACTCTGTCCCTGCAGTGTAATGTCTCCGTCCTGGGGGGTGAGTTTCTGCCTGATCATCACGGTGGGGGTGATCAGGGCCCCCAACCCCCCGGGATTCCCCTGGCAACTCTGTTGACCAGGCCCCGCCCACATCACCTGATTGAGGGAGTTTCCCTGCCTTTGAACTCAAACACAAACAAACCCCAAAGAGAAACTACCCCACACCTGAGCTCCAGGTAAACGTGGCCCGAACCTGTGGGGTATACACACCTTTTGGCACATCCCCAGGAGAGGGAAGGAAGCTGTTTGAATAAAAACTCCCCTGGACAGGTGCCAGCATTTTACAGTTTGCAAAGTGTTTTCCTCAAACATCGTCCTTTGATCCTCACACCTGTCCTGAGAAGGAGGTGCCCATTTCACAAAGCGGGAAACTGAGGCCTGACAGTGACGTAATGTGCTTAAGGCCACACAGAGAGTTGATGATCGACATAGGGTTAGAGTCAGGTAGCTGCAGGAGGTGGCAGCCACGCCTAGTTAAGTGGCTTGTCTCTGATGAGCATGGGGGTGAGGCCATGAGCCATTTGGGCTGAGTGAGACAGAGGAGGTGGCACAGAGGTGAGTCTTTCAGACAGAATGGAGTAGAGTTTCTAGGCGGAGGAAACAGTGGCGTCTGGAGGTAGCAAAGCAAGTGGACAGTTGGGGACAGGGAATGTTCTAGTGGGGCTGGTGCGCAGGGAGTGTGGGATATTTGGGGTGGCCCTGTCCTTCCCAGTGGTGCTCTTGCCCTTTAACCTGTCTCTCAGCCACCTCTTTCAACATCTGCTGTGCTGTCACTGTCAGTGTTCAGATCTGTCTTCCTGCAGTTTTCCAGAAGTTCTGGGAGGTCAACGACCCTGTCCACTTCCTTTCTGTGTCCTCAGCTTCTAACATGGGCCTGACCTGGATGGAGACGGAATCAATGAGTGAATAAAAATGAATGAATGAACTCCTAGTGGCAGCTACATTACATAAAACAGCAGCTAACACTGCTCTGAACCATGTTACCAGGTGCTGGGCTAACTGCTTTTAGCTGCCATCGTCTCTTTAATCCCTGTGCTATTACTATTACTTAGTTTTTATTATCATTATAATCTCCATTTCATAAATATGGAAACTGAGGCACAGAGAAGTGAAGAAACTCAGCAAGGTCACAAAGTCCACAGTATCTCTAGGTTTTGAACTCAAGCAACCAGGTTCATTTGTGAGATTTCACAACACTCTCTGGAGACACGCCCTCCTGCACACACACATATGAGCGCACACACATACGCAGATATACACAAATGCACAACCATAAATACCCTGGCCACCAGCTGGTGCCTCTGGATGCGCCCTCCTCCCTGACTGACTTGCACCCCGGCACAGGAGTTTGCAGCACCCAATGCTGGGCTGAGGGGTGGGAAGGAGTCAGGTGACCTTTGAGACTCGATCAGCAACCTTTCTCTCCTGGGGTTGCAGTTCCCCATCCTTGGGCACCTCAGCTTGGTCAGGGGTAGAAAATCCTTTCTTTTACTCAGTCTCCCTGCCCACAACCCCTGACACAAGGAAAGTGAAATTCCACATGCCTCAGGGGTACCAGCCCTATGCCAGTCTTCTTATATGCCCCCGGTGGAAAGATTTCTTGGGGTGCCCATGGTCATTCAGCGTCAGAGGTGCGAAGAGGGTTCTGATTTAGGGGTGATGAACCCTAAACCCATGTGTCCCTTATTGCCCAGATCTCTCTCCAGACCTCCTAAGTATCCTTAAGGTCTGATAGAGAGTGATCCAACCTTATGGAGCAGGGGAGGAACCAGAGAGGGCCTGGCCTGGCCAGAGGTCACACAGCCAATGGAAGGGAAACCAGGGCTGCATGGGGGTGGGTCTCAAGAGAACATTTCCAATCAGAGCTAAACTTGAGGTTAAGTGGGGGACCAGTCTGGAGGTTTGGGGAAACACTGCCTGTGCTCTGGCCCTTTTTGCCAGCTCAGTTTCACAATAGAAAGGCACCTTGGAAGGGAGAGGCCCACTGGGTTTTGGGTGTCCAGACCAGGCCTGCGGTTCTGAGCAACAGGGAGAGTTTGCATGTTGCGTGTCCCCATGCTGGTGCCCACACAACCTGCAAGGGGCTCCCTACATGGCCGGGACACAATACAAGGGCTGCATGTCGCTACGTGTGTATGTGTATGTGGGTGTTTTTGCATAAAGGTGTGTGTGTGTAACATTTCCCCCCTTGCACCCTCAAGTGTGCCCGACCCACTTTGATCCTTGAGACCCCATCTCTTTCAGTGCCCCCTGGTGGCAAGGAGGCAGGGAGGGGGTCATGGGGAAGGGAGGCAGGGAGGCAGGGAGGGAAGCTGGACCTCTGCTGTGTGCAGGGCAGGCTGGAACCATCACAAGAACAGCTGACTGCGGAGGAGTTGTGAGAGGCAAGGAGAGGGGTGTCCTCGCGTGTGCACCTGGCACTGTCTCTAGAGAGGCCAGAATGAGGACCCCGCAGGCCCCTCCCAGGTCTGTGAGCATGTTCCTGCAGGGCTTTCAGCCATGAGGGCAATTGAGGGTCTGTGTGAGGAAGGAGATTAAGACTACCAGGGTGCACAGTGGGTGTGTTGGGGGTCTTCTTCCACCAGACCATTCCCAAGCCCCCCAAGTCTCAGGGAGGGATGAGGGAGCAGACACAAGAGGGCTGGTCAGAGGCTCTCCAGGCCCTTCTGCCCACCTGGCACAGACCTGGTCTGGCGTTGGGCACAGCGCCACCTAGTGGGGCTGCATGGAGGGATGCACAGCTTCTCCAGGATGCTGACCTTCTTGGGAAGAGAAGTCCGAGGATGGGGAAGAAAGGCCTGGGGACCTGGAATGCTACACCCCCGTCCCCAACTCCCCAAGCCTGACTGAGCGACCACATCTGGGTTTTCCAGATTCCTAGCAAGAAAAAAAATACATAGTGTTTCCCTGTGTTTTTCTTCTGCATCGCAAACCAGCTCCAAATTTTTCCGGCATCCATCTCAACTCCCTGACTCTTAAACCCTATTTCTGTTGACTGAAAGACAGACACTGAACAAATCCTTAAAATCAAGAGTCAGCAAAAGGTGACCGATGGTTCTGATTTGCCTTGCTTTGCCCAGGATTGGGAGGTGGGGTAGGATTTTCAGCTTTACCATCAGGGAAATCCCCAACAAAGTGAACTATTTAGTCACCCTAGATGAGCGAGTGTGGCAAAGGGGAAACAACCAGTGCAGTGGAGACAATTTCTTTCTTTCCCAGAAACTAGCTTAGTCTGAAGAGTCAGAAGGCCCCATGACTTAGCCCTTGCCGGGGTCTTGCTGGCCACAGACTCCCCAGACAATCTCTTCTGTCCCCTGTGGCACTTGGTAACTCACAATCTGGGTGTCCACCCAGATCTCTCTCCTGGATTCAGTCCCCTCATCTGCTGCTCTGGGTGACATAGACACAGTCACCCTGTAAGTCTCAGGTGGAATCACGTCTCCAAGCCTCTTCTTCCAGCTGTATTCCCATCTCAGCAAGAGCATTACGCCCACCTGGGCTCATCTTTGATCCCTTCCTGCCCTTCATCTCCTACATCTAGTCCTGTCAATTGCATGTGATCAGTCGGCTCCTTTCCTTCTCACCCCTCCTTTCTCTCTCATAGAGGGCCCTGATGGTGCCCTGCCACCACCAGCCTCCCTGCCTCCAACCATTGCCCTGAATTCATTTAGAACACGGCCAGACCACAAAGCCTGTCCCAGCTTAAGGATGAGAGAGAATGTTCTTTTGAACTTGGTTCCAAATCCTGAGAATTCTTATTCTCTTACTCTGCACAAGAGAAACCATGAGGGTCCCATTTGTGTCCCTCAGGGCCTGTGAGCAGATGGGCATGGCCAACTCAGGACTTTCTCTATTCCATCTCCACACTGAAGCTGAGGGGTCTTCCTGTCCTGGCCCTTCGGTGGCTCCCTATTGCTCTCAGGTGAAGTTGGAGCTCCTCAGTCTTACTTCCACAGCCCCACGTGACCAGTTCCTATTGCTCTTGGAGTGACACTTTTAACCTGTCGCTTTCTCTGCTTGTACCCACTATGTAGTTTTTAGTGCACTCTGTAGAGAATGGTGGGGATGTGTGTGTGTGTGTTTGCGTGTGTGTATGTTGGTTGTGATGTTTCGTGTGTTGGTAGGACTTGCAGACCCTCCTCTGCTCCAGCCAGTGCAGTTCTACTTGTATCTGCTTTAAGGATTGGGATTCCTTACATGACTTGGTTTATAAGTCATGTGGCTTTGAAAAGTTTAGGAAGAGGCCTCCCTGGTGGCACAAGGGGTTAAGCACAGCGCTGTGAAGCTCTCTGCAGCCTCTGCAGCACCAGTTCAATCCCTGGCTGGCCAGGGAGCTAGCCACATGAGGCAGCAGACCTCTCCTGTCTCTTCCACTGCTCCCCTTAGCAGTGTATTTCAGTCAGTCTGCCTGTTCTGTTCCCCACTCTGTCTCTGGTGAATCCTCTCACACCCCTGCATCTCTGGCCTGTACCCCAGTTCTTGTATGCATAAATAAATAAATCTTTTTAAAAAGGGAAAAGAAAAGTCTAGGAAGAATATCACTGGTCTCAGATGCTTTGCCTACATATCAGGTCCCCGACTCAGTTTTTACCACGTAAGACCATGGCTTCCTTCTCTGCCTGGAAATGTTGCCCTCTTAAATGCCCTCAGCTGCAAAAAGCATGTGGCACTCAATTGCAGAGACAGGACTGCTCCCTACTCTGAACACCACTTCCTTCATTTCTATCTCCTTCATGTTCCTTTCTGACTCACCTGCCTAGGCTGAGAGCTCACTGCTTCAGTAATCTCCATACTAATCTTCCTTTCTCTGCTGACACACATGGGGTGAGCAAAACCTCACCAGGGCTTTCATGCAGCACATAGCCTAGTGGGGGAGACAGACACATAAGCAGATGGTGACACTCTGTGACATCAATGCTATGTTGTCAGGGAGCTCAGAGGCCCCAGACCGGGAGGAGGGGTGACAAAAAAAGATTTCCTAGAGAATAATTCCCGAGCATAGATTTAAAGGATTAAGCATGGACCTGGTAAAGAACTGGGGGGAAAAGTCTCCTAAGCAGAAGGAACAGCATGTGCAAAGGCTAAAAGCAATAGAGAACATGCTTGGTTAGTGGACACACTATAAGCAGTGGAGACTGTGGAATAAAGCATGTGTGTGGAGAAGCAGGACATAGGCCTGATAGAGTGTGGGGAATCAAGTCATAGAGGGCCCTGGGTGCCAAACTGGGCAGCTTAAATTCTAAAAACAACAGGGTTATAATAGGAATTTGAAAAGAAACTGACAAGGTCAGATTTCCTTTTTAAATTTTTCTTACTGTGGTACAATATGCATAACATAAAATTTACCAACTTAACCGTTTTTGAATGGAATTAAATAACTTCACATTGTTAAGTAACCATCATTATCATCCATCCCCAGAGCTCTTTTCATCTTATAAGTCTTACATGTTTTATCTATTAAACAATAACCCTCCTCATTCTCCTCTCCCCTCAACCCCTGACAAGCACCATTCAACTTCTGTCTCTATGATTCATTCTTAACGATTCTATCTCATGCAAGTGGCATCATACTGTATTTATCATTTGGTTTTGGCTTATTTCACTTAACATCCTCAAGGTTCATTCATGTTTTAGCATTCTGTACTTTCCTTTCTTTTTCTGGCCAGAATAATATTCCATTTTATGTTTAGTCCACTTCTTGCTTGTCTGTTGATCAGTTGATGGACACTTGAGCTGCTCTCTGATTCAGCTATCATGAATGATGCTGCTTTGAGCATGGGTGCACCGACATCTCTTCAAGATCCGATTTTCAATTCTTCTGGGCCTATATCCAGGAATTGTCAGAACCTTAATATCCATCTACTTTTGAGTCCCCACTTGATAGAGAGGAAACAGGAACAGAGGCTGCTCAGACCAAAGTCATTGTCCAGTTGAAGGTGACGGAGTTGGAATTACAACCCAAGTAACCTCTAAATTCCTGCACTCCCTAGTCTGAAAGAGATGCTTGTGTTTTAGATAAAGTGACACTACATGGTATTTAGATCAGATGCTTGAATGTCCTGCGTATCACTTTGATGGTCACCTTCTGAGCAGGCACTTGACAACTTCCAAGTACCAGCCCCTGTGACTCTGCCTGAGGCCCTTCTCTGGCCTCAGAGCATGCTGGCCCAGGCCTGCATGCACACAGCAAAGTTGCTAGAGACTTAGCATACACTCCCCTACAGCAGATTACAGCCAATATCTGGTAGCTACATACCCCCAGCTCACTTGCTGCTTGTTTGGGAGCACATTCCATACTATCCTCCAGAATTGCCCAGTGGAATTGATCCCTGGATGGTAACAGCAGAAATTTGCTTGATACACACCCTTAACATATTTCCCTTCCATGTCTTGCCTTCCAATGCTTCTATAGGTGCTTCCTTTGATCACACTTGTCTCAAATCCTTGTTTTAGGGTCTGTTCCTTGGGGAACCCAGCCTCAGACAGGAAAATAACAACAGTAATAATAATGGGCATTTATTGGACACCTACTAAGTGCTGAGCATCATGTACATAGGACCTCATGCGATCCTCATGACAACCCTTCCAAGTGGGCATTGTCACTTTTGTGTCACTGAGATGGCTGAGGTTCCGAGGGGAGGTGGCCTGACAAAGGACTCCCACCTAGTAAGTTTTCAACCCATGAGGGGAATCCACTCCCTGCACCTCGTAGGACTGGGTATGAAGAGACCTGAGTTCCCTCTCTGGGGGCCCAATCCCATTTGGCAGTCACACCCAGAGAAAAGGCAGTGGGGGGCACTTTTTAGCACTGACACTGTGCCCATGGCAGGCACCATGAACAGTGATAGCAGTGGGACTCCTTGCCAGGGCCTCATTATTTGAAGATATTGGTGAAAAGGAACCAAAGCTGGAGAGGAAGAACAGGCCAATATCTTAGGGTGACTGCCATGGATAGGCTGGTTTGCGCCTATCTTGGGGATTCCCAGGAATAACTGGGGGGCTTTATAAGAAGGATACACTCTGCTGATGCAGATGGGGGCTTGGGGCCTTTTGGATAAAAGTGGGAGTCTATTTTGTAATCATAGGCTGGTGGAACCTGACAATGTTCAGGCTGCACCTAGTATACTCCTAATGTGTCTGTGTGCACAAGAAAGGTCTTTGTTTATGGAAGGGCAGTGTTTTGCCTTAGGTTTAAGTTTCAAAGCATGTTTCCTAGAAAATATTTTTATTGTATAAAAAAAAAGCTACTTGGGAACTAATGAAATTGTACACACATGTACAATAAAACAAGATCCCTGGATGATCCTCAGGGTCTGCATTAGACCTCACACTGGGCCATTTTCCCTGGTGAGGGTTTTGAATGTATCTCCCTGTCTCTGGCCTCAGTTTCCTCATGTGTGACAAGTGATGCAGCTGAATGGGCCCTTGCTCTCTGAGGTCCCAGGTTTGACAGGGCCCATGGCTCTCCCTTGGGGCCACTTGGCAAATCAAGGCAGGTTCCTGCCTCAGTCTAGCCTGGAAGCAGATCTGTAATTGAGCCTGCAGGGTCACTGTGACAGGCATAGCCTGTAAATCTCAGCTGAGGGAGCAGCCCAGGGAGATAAATTGTACCGCAGCTGGCTCTTCCTGGAGCTCTGGGAACAGCCTGTCTCTGGGGTTAAAATGGAGAGAAGGGGATGCTGACAAAGCCACTCTCCACAGATGAGACACTCATGGGGTGGGGGTCCAAGAGACCCAGGCCACCTCTGGTAGGGAAGGAGGGTTGCCCAATGGCATTTCTTCGTCAGAGCCCACAGACACGGCACAGGAGGACTTAAGCATAATAGTGACTTGGTCAAAACAAAGGCATTGTCATAGGGCATTTACAAGCCTCCCTCATCTCCTGGACACTGCGGGAAGACACTACATCTGAGTCAGTTGCAGGATACCCAGCACAGGGGCTGGGAGAGGGCAGGGCCACTGAATACAACTAGCAGAAAATAACCATGACAGTTAACAGTGGGTGCTAAGTCTGTGCCAGGCTTAGTCTGTGCCAGGCCCCATGCTTCTTCTCTGTGTGTACTACTCACTCCTCACAACAGTCCCAGAAGCCAGCCTCACAATACAGTTGAGAACACATCTCCGTGGCACGTAGATGTTAGGTAACGTGCCCAGAATCCCTCAGCTAGTAGGTGGTTGAGTTAGAACTTAAACCCAGGTAGTTTGGCTCCAGAGTCTGCACACTGAATCACTCTGCAAAATAATCAATACAGTATTATACGAAGAAAACGTACTGTGCAGGCACCTGTCACGGGGACTACAGGAGGGATTGATGGAGGATGGGCGGGCGTCAGCCAGGCGGCCTGGCAGAGAAAGCATCAGCTGCTGAGAAAGGGCACTGCAAGTTTGAGGAATGGATGAGCCAGTGGAGAGACTGAGGTATAAAGGGGTTGTGCTGAAAGGTGAGCCTGGGGAGGGAGGCAGAGCCAGATCACAACAGGCCTCCACGCCTGACTAAAGAATATAAGCCCATCCTGAGGACGACGACGGCAGGGTGGTGACAAGAACAGGTGTGAGGATCACACCCACCTCTCCCCAGCTCTGTGACCTTGGACCTCAGTTTGCACACCTATAAAAGGGGTTGATGATTCCTGTTGCATTCTGCTGCTCAGGGCTAGGGTAAGGTCTAAAGAGACAATGGAAGAAAAGGATTTTGCAAACTAAGAGATTTTACAAATGCAGATTGGTGGTGGATGGAAAGAAATGAACAGACAATAGTGTAAGTTTAGCCAGCTATTCTTTACATAGAGACACCAGATTTACTCCAGCTTTGATTGTCATTAAAAATAACAAGAAAATAACAAGATTTGCCTGGGGCCTTGCTACTTGCCATTCGGCCTTCAGTACCTCACCTGAGGATCCCGAAACCTTTTCAGCTCTTTGGTAGATGCCATTATCCCTATCTTACAAGGAAAGACACTGAGGCACAGAGAAGATCCAAGACCTGCCCAGCCATACAGGTCTAGGGGCAGAGGTTAGGCCGGGCTTTATAGCTGCACAGCTATGTCATTTCTATCTGTCCCTGTAACCTTGTTTATATTGAACAGCTTGTAGGAGTTGACACCTCCAAAGGGAAGCCAAAAAGGCATGAAGGTAGTAGGCGACAGGAAACAGCAAGAACGGATGACTAAGTAGTATTTAGGATTGGAATAGTTGAGCTGTTGACTATTTGTCAATAACCTTAAAGGTCTGTGACAGGTCAGAATTTGTCATTTTACTGAGGCCCACATTTAAATTCTTTGCTGAAATACTGGTCTGTGGAGCAAAAGCCTGTCCAGAGCAAGTGCGTCACCGCCCATAGAAAGCCTCCCAGCTCAATTTCTTAGTTCTCACGGTCTCTCAAAAGGCAGGGTGGCCTAGGATGAAAAATGCACATGGGGTGAGGGGTGACCCAGCTGGGGTGAAATCCCAGCTCAGCCACTAGGAGCTGTGGGAACTGGAGTAAGTGGCTGCTGTTTGGGGGAGAAGATCAGGTTGAGGCCAGAGGCACGGGGGTGAAAGAACTCACCACAGACAGAGTGGCGAACACAAAGGGGGATTTACTGAAGTACACTGCTAAGAAAAGCAGCGGGCGAGACAGGAGAGATGTGCACACAAAGAGGGTTTGGGGTTCCCTTTTATAATCTGTTTTCATGGACTTTTCATGACTGGGGAGTCATTTGGGGTCAGTTAGTGCTGGGATGTCTGATCTTGGGTGTTGACCTTTGACACAGAATGTGTCCTGGCCCTGCTTCCCTATTCATATCGAAGTGATCAGTCTTATGGCCTGGTTGTCATTGCAACCTTGTCAGTTCCCTTTCTTCAAGCCTCCCAAACCTTCCTGCTGGGCAAGGGGTGGGGGCTTAGATTTTAACCTTATTAAATGATACCCTGACATCTTCCTGCCTCTGAACCTCAGTTTCCTAATACATAATATGAGGATAACAAGACTTTTCTCAAAGGGCTGTGGGAGGATTAAATGAGACAGTTGTAACCCATGGGCTCTGCAGAATATCCCAGGAGCTGGTGCCAGTGTGGTCTCCCGGAAGGGCAGCCAGAGACAGGGGTGTGGGGAGGGAGGGAGATTGAGTTTTCACCATCACCTTTTTATAATCTCCCATTTTAGAAATCTTGTGTAGGAGCCCCATATTCAAATAAATTAATGGAATTTCAAAAAGTAAAACAATGCCTATAAAGTACTTAGTGGGTCTCAACACTTAATACTCCACAAATGTTAGCTTTTATTGTTATACATTTTTTTTGGTTGCTTTTTTTAAATTAATTAATTAATTTATACAAGCACTGGGTACAGTCAGAAGCGTGGAAGGGTGAGAGAATTCACCAGAGCCAGAGCGGGGAACAGAACAGGCAGACTGACGAAACACACTGCTGAGGGGAGCAGCAGGCGCAGCAGGAGAGGTCTGTGCACAATGTGGGCCCCCTGTCGGTGGCCGGGGATCGAACTGGCGCTGCAGAGGCTGCGGGCAGCTTCGCAGCCCAGAGCCCAACCGCTGCGCCACCAGGGGAGGCCTGTTATACATTTTTTTTAAAGATTTATTTATTTATACAAGAACTGGGGGACAGGCCAGATGCGCGGGAGGATGAGAGGATTCACCAGAGACAGAGTGGGGAACAGAACAGGCAGACTGACTGAAATACACTGCTGAGGGGAGCAGCGGGCTAGACAGGAGAGGTCTGCTGTGCCATGTGAGATTCTTGCTGGCCGGCTGGGATCGAATCCATGCTGCAGAGGCTGCGGACAGCTTCACAGCGCGGCACTCAACCGCTTGCGCTACCAAGGAGGCCTGTTATACATATTATTAAAAGGACACTTTTAAGGACTCTGTTTCTCTGTGTAAATGACTCCCTCAAAAATCTAAATGCTCCTTGATGGAGCTGAAGAAGAGGTTCACACAAGTGGTGCTTCTTAGCCAGGAAATAGGAGTCTCATGGGCAAATACCTGCCGTGAACTTGGTTCCATGATGATTCAGGTGAGACTGATCCCAGGGCACCTGGAGGAGATGAGCGGCTGTGCTGGAGAAGGACATGGCCCCCTTGGGGAAGGCCTTGAATGTCCATCGATCAGTGCACAGTCCTGGCTTGAAGCCTGTCTGCCACCCCTGAGCCGAGTGACAGTGGGCAAGTCATTGAACTCTCTGAGCCGTCAGCTTTTCATGAGACCATGATGCTCGCCTGCCTTGCGAGGCTGTCGCAGGGCTGTGAGAGTTACGGGGTGACACTGGCATCACATCTTCAGCAGCAGCACCATCAGGTGTTTAGGCTTCCCTTGGGACAAGGGGACCAGTAAAAGGCTTTCTGCTTGGTGTGGCAAGGTTGGGTTTCAGGGAGTCACTCTGGAGGTTAAGATGGAGAGGAGGGCTGGAGGGGAAGAGCGAGGGGGGGACTAGAAAGATTCTGGGTGTGACCCTCTCCACTCCCAGTCCATCTGACCCCTCTGAGTTGCACCCTCAGTCATGGGTTTGACTAACCCAGCAAAAGCGTGGTTCTAGATTGTGGCAAGGAAACAAAATCTGAATGTAACTAACACAGCTTTACCTTATCCACTTGCCTGGGACAGTATTTATGCTAATCCTATTCTGAGCAAAAGCAACTCAGACTAATCAAAACCGCCTTGGCTCTGGGCTCCACACCATCTGTCGGTCCACACGCTCAGGATTATCTTTTCCTCTGTAGCACAGACTGAGGTGCTCAGCTGCTCAGGCTCTCACGGGCCGGTCTGGCTGTGTGGAGGGGGTGGGGGGGTATTCATTCAGCACATACGAGGGGCCCTGCTGGGGGCCACACCCTGTGCCCAGCGCTGGGAGCCAATGAAGAGGCAGCGGCCGCTGCTCCCATACAGTGCTGGCTCTGATGGGAAGAGGCAAACCCAACAAAGTAAATACGTGAACAAAGTGCATTCAGAGGGGTTAGAGCCTATGGAGGGAAAAAAAGCACTGATGTGTCAGAGAGGGGCTTGGGGGTGAAGGCCTATCAGAGGGGGTGCCTGGGAAGCCCTCTGTGAGGAGGTGGGATTTGAATGACAAGGAGTCACTGAAATGGGGACCCCACAGCATGGGCCGCAGGGCAGTATGGGCTCTCTCCCACCACCAACTAAGCAGCAGGAGCCATTGGAAAAGTGGTGACAGTTTGCCCCTGGCCCTAGAAGCTGCTTGAGGGCAGTGTAAGCAGCAATGGGTAGTGGGCATTTTACCTCCCACCACCAGTGGCCCCACTGGGACTCGGGCTGTAGGTAGAGGCCAGCAGTGATAGCCAATAGCAGTGGTTCCCCTACCAAGCCTCCCCAGGGCCAGCAGCCCCTGGGCCTCCCCTGGGTCAGCTCCAGCACCGTGGCTCCCTCCAGCTGCAGGCAGTAGAAAGGCCCATGGATTTGGGACCTGGATTGTAGACCGAACCCATCAGGTGGGAACTATGAACTGATTAATGCTAAATGGACCAATCAGTCGTAGGATTGAAAACGGTCCAATCAGACTTGTAGGTGGGGATGGGGGTCGGGGAGAAGCCCTGAAAGAGGATATAAGGCAGAGCAGGAGCCAGCTGGGGACATTCAGGCTCTCAGAGATTTTCAGACTTGGGCCTTGAAACTCTGTTCATGGCCTCTGAAGAAAAGGCATCCTGCAGACAACCTCTGAAAAAAGAAGAGAAGCTGAGGAGTTTTACAGAGGCTGGGCCACTGCTGCCCTCCATCCCTGCCTCTGACATAGCCCAAAAGGAACAACAGGCCGTGGGCATTGTATCTCAAAGAGTTGTTTTTTTGTTGATGTGGGCCAGCAACTCACAAAGAGCTGTAATACTCATGTTTTGACACCTCTCTGGTGGCCAGGTGACTGGCACTTCTGGCCAGTGCTGCCCAGCACTCTATGTCCAGGTAACTTCTGAGAGCTGTTAATTGTCTGGCACCACCTCCAAGCCCTGCTGCCTCCGTTGCTGTTTGGTGCAGTGTCTGGTGCTGTCCATCCTGATCTCCAGACTGATGCTGCGGACTGCTGTGGTGTTCAACTCATTGGCCTCATCTGTGAGCACCTCCAGCTGCAGTGAGTTGGATCCTGGCCCCCTGCTTACTGGCATGCCATGAGCTCCAAGCCCTCATTGGAAGGATGGTGCCATTTAGAAGGAGCATCCTTTGGAGATTTGGACACAGTGGACACTATCTGGGGTGAGATAGTTGACCACTTGTGACCTTAAGAACTTTTTGTTCCTCCCATTGTTAAATAAACCCCATTGTTGTTCCCTGAGCCTGAGTGTAATTGTGCTTGTGGGTGAAGAACACACAGTGACCTCTCCTCTATCGGCCACTGTCCTTTTGACAGCTATTGCCCAGCTATTGAGCTGCTTTGGCACTGTTTCCGCACCATGGGACGATTAGTGTGCCAGACACAGTGATGTAAATGTCCCAAAGAAGGTGAGTTTGCAGGGACAGAGAGATGGTCAGAGCAGCTGGAGCCAGGGTAGGAGACAAGAGGGGGGAGTGGCACCAGGGATCAGCACTGATGGGTCGTGTCAGTCTCTGTAAGGACTTTGTGTGCTGGGCACCACCTCAGGGCTTTGAGTAGGGGGTTGACCTGAGCTACAGCGTGTTTTAGGTGTTCAGTCTGGCTGCTGGGGGGACTAATTCCAGCGTAGAAGAGAGATCCCCAAGATGATGAGGTCAGAGGCTCTGGCACTGCGGGTGGGGCCAGGAGTAAGGACAAGGGATACATTTTAGAGGTAACAATGAGACTAAGCTAGAGAGGGTAGTATGCCAGTAGTCTCTAGCATGCAGCAGAGCTCTTTACATGGTGGGTGGCTTCTTGTTTGATTCTCTTCTGCCACCAGTCTCCCCAAAATAGTACTTAAAAAAATCCTGATACTGGGCCTCCCTGGTGGCGCAGCGGTTGAGCGCTGGGTTGCAAAGCTGCCCGCAGCCTCTGCAGTGCCGGTTTGATCCCCAGCTACCGGGCAAGGGTCCCACATGGCGTGCAGACCTCTCCTGCCGCCCGCTGCTCCCCTCAGCAGTGTACTTCGGTCCTTCTGCCTGTTTTGCTCCCCGCTCTGGCTCTGGTGAATTCTCTCACCCTCCCGCACTTCTGACTGAACCCAGTGCATGTATAAATAAATAAATAAATCTTTAAAAAAAAAAAAAAAAAAAAGAAGGCATTGAACAGGAACTCCAAAAAAAAAAAAAAAAATCCTGATATTTGATCAGCTCAAGTACTGACCCAGAGGCCGCTGTGACAATGCTAGATGTGTTTCCCTGATAGGCTGGCCTCGATCACAGCCAAGTGAGCAGTCTACTTCTAAGGTGAGCCTCCCATGGCCGTGTTTTCTGGCTCTGAAGCAATGCAACCTTTGTGCGTCCGTAGGGAGTCTTGTTCTCTGCAGCAGCAGAACATAAAATTCTTGCATGTAGAGATTTATTGACCAGTAGCAACTCCAGAACCATGGGAAGCCCAGGGTTGAGGGAGGGCTTGGCCCAGTCCTGCACAGTGAGGCCCTAAGCTGGATTCAGGCCCTGGGTCTTACCCAATCTTCAATTCATTCATTCAGTGCCGGTGTATTGAGTTTTTGCTCTGTACCAGACTTGGCGCTGGGAACACAGAAATGAATCAGACACAGTCCCTGCCCTGGAGCTCACATTAGGTTGGAGAGGGAAATAAATAGTGTGTGATGTGCTACAGGTGCTCAATATTTGCTGATTAAGTTACCCACATAGTGAACCCCTGATATTGTACCTATAATTTTACTTAGGCATTTCTTTATCTCAAAATCTTTAAAATCCCCCAATAGAAATTCCCAGCCAGAATTCAGGCTTCACTGAGTGGCCCTCACTTCTCCAGCACACTGCAGGCCATTCTCCTCTTCTTGCATTTGTCTCCAGCCACATCACACTTATCCCTGTTTTTTGATATTTCGCTGGCTTGCACATACCTTTTCTTGTATCTGGAATGTGAATTCTCCCATTCATACCCGGTAAACTCTTCTATATCTGAATAAGCCAAACTGTATCTGGAATGTGTTTACTTCAGTGGAAAACAATTGACGGTCTTTCCAGAGTAGAAGGAGCTTAATATAAACCAACTTGTCAAGGGGCTGGTTGCTCTCCTCGAAGGATGGAGATGCATCTGAGACTCGGTTGGCCTCAGACTGGCAGGTTGAACACTCAACATCAGCAATAGCTCCATCAGTCTTAGTGAGTGGGAACCCACACTGTTGTCCTCACATACCCTCTCTCCATGCCATCCTGGTCATTCTATGGACCCGCTGTGCCAGTTCTGGGGCAGCCTGAGGTAGAGGCTGGTTAATATCAACACCTGAGGTTGTGTAGTGCTTCTTCCGCGGTGGACGCCCTCTGGTGGGGGTTAACATGGAATACAGTGATCTTCACACTTGGTGCCCACTCCCACTCCCATGTATAGATTTCTACTCCTGACCTCCTTGTCTCCATTTCTCTAATTTTACTCCTTCCAGGCCTCTAACCAACCAGACAAGTTATTCACCATTGCCTATGAGATCTAAAGTGGACAACTAGTTGTGCTATTCAGTGTCCTGCCCATTGCGAGAATTTCCCCTCTGTTATCTTTCAAGGTCCCCCTGTGGAGGCTGCAGTGCAGCAACAGTCTATTTTGGGCTTGCTCACATGTACTGAACTGACCCACTCATGAACAAAGCTTGGCTCTTCTCTCTGGCTGGTATATGGAGCTCCCCAGGTAGCCATAGATGGGCTGAGGGACAGGCACTGACACAAAGGTGGTGGGGGACATGGATATCTGGGCTACCTGCTCGTAGCCACCTCTGTCCATTGGCCCTGCTGTGCCCAATCCCAGTTGTACCGCATCCAGTTATATTGCTGCTGGACATGTCTTACCTGATGATCTGGTGGAGTCTGGTAGAATCTAACTCATGATGGGAGGCTTTGGCTTGATGATCTGTGGTCAGACATGCTCTCTGTACCAAAACCCTATAGCAAGTCACAATCTGTTTTCTGAAATGTATGTCATTCCTGGATACAGATGGCATGGCCCTGTTCCAGAACCCAGGGGCTTACGTTGTGATTTTCCTTCTAGACTTTGTTGTAAACTCTGTATACACGTTTTCCCACCACAGATACCTCAAAACCCTGGGTTCTGCCAGATCACATGGTCCACACAGCATGGCTACTTGTATTATAGCCCGACCTGCTGCTGAGCCCCTTTCTGCTTTAGGCCTCATCAGAACTGGCAACTTTGTATGTAGTGCAGTATATGGGATGGAGTAGTAGCCCCAGGTGTGGAATATGCTGCCTCCAAAATCCGAAGAAGCCTATCACACATCGTGCTTCCTTCTTAATGATTTTGTCTTTGACTCTGGATGGAGTGTTCCTGGCACACCCCAGATATCCCTGGCCCCTGAAGCTTCACAGTGTTTTCTCCCACTCTCGCACTGCAAGTGTCTAAGATTTCTTACATACTTGCCATTTCTTGCTCATGTGGCCCAAATAGATGTTCTGGGCAATATCTAAGCATACAGGTCTTTTCAGGCAGGCAAGTCTATAGATTTTCACTTTTGTCTGATCTTCCTTTCTGACAGGTGAGGAAAACACTCACCACATCAGAGGCTGTGTACCGCGTACCTGAGAACACATTAATGTGCTCTAGGAAAGAGGTCACATCTGGCACAGCAGCTGCAAAGAGATCTACCACTTTGTTGATTTTGCTGTCATTCACCACCATCTTCCAGGATCCATCTGCTCTTTGCAGAAGTCAGGCCGGTGAGTTAAACAGATATAATGGGAATTACCATCCCTGCAGCCTTCAAGTCTTCAAAGATGGGATTAATCTGTGCCATTCCCTGATTTCCAATGAGGTTGAACATCTTTTAATATATTTATTGGCTTTTCTAACTATCCGTAATTCATAATCATTTGCCTTTTTTTTTTATAGTTTATCTGACTCCTTCACTAAGCATGAGCTTCATGTGGCCAGAGACTTGGTCTTTTTTTAATCCCTGTGCCCTCGGATCTGGTACATATGAACTCAATAAACACACAATGAATGAATAATTTTAACAAGATGAAAGAGCTGCATTTAATTGGACACCCTGGTCTTCTTGGATCTTGAAACCCACCTCCTCATTAATGGGTAAGTCTATCCTGACAGCATTTGTATCATTTTGGTTGTGTCATCCAATCAAACCATCTCTCCTTGGAAACCAAGGCAGCATCATCAAACTAATCGAAGCTCCCCAAACCTTGTTTTCTGGATGGACTCCCTTCTATAGCAATAATGGGCAGTAACAAACTGAGCCCTCACCCCATCTGGCTGTGATAAACGCATCCAAAACACATTACCAACCTCAGAGTGAGGCTTTGAGGCCTGAGGCTGCAGCGAAAGAAAACTAAAGTTGACAGGCACAAGTTTAAGAACCTGATATTGTATAAATGAAAAAAGGCCAGCTGCCTATTCCTTCACCATGAACACAGTAAATGCGTTATCTGAGCTTCCTGCCATTTTTCAAACCTGGGAGTCTCTAATGAGATCTGTTTGGTTAACTCAAAACTTCATATGTCAAAAAAAAATCTCTAATATACTGACTCTCATGTTTTTTTCCTTTGCCTTAAATTTGCTGGGTTTTAAGTTTTTTAAAATTTTTTAAACATCTATTTACATAGGAACATTTTTATTTTTCTAAAACACACGTCTTATTAGACTCCTCACCTCCTCAAAAACTTCCCATGAGCTCTCATCTGAAGGCCAATGTCCAAACTCCTTCATGAGGTCTCAAGGTCCTGGCTACTTTTTTGCCCATTTCTCTCCACCATTCCCAAGAATCCAATTCCTCCACCATCCCATAGCATTTTCCTTTGCTGAAGCAAGCATGGGCATTACACCTGTGCTTCTGCACACACCCTGATCCTCTGCTGAGAATTCTTACTGTCTTTTGCAATTTGTTTCAGATGTTCACTCTGTGAAAACTTGACTTCCCTTTCCTCAAAATGGTGTTAATTACTCCCTTCCCCACTAGCTCAACATTTTAAACAAACACCTAATATACTATACTGAAATTATTTACCTCTGTCTGTCTCTCTATCAGACAAAAGAGTGGTTTCAGGCTAATTTCTCCTGATGGGTAGAAGTGCTATCTGTTTTAATGCAGTTCCCCAGTATCAGTCTAGTCCTTGTTATACCACGGATGGGTAGCATTTGTTTGCTGAGTGAATGAATGAAAAGACTCAATCCCTACCCAAAGGACTAGGACCTCCAATTTAACTACTGCAAGAAAAGGATCAATAAACTGCTGGGGCAGGGTCTAATGGTATTTACTTGCCCACATTTCCTCTAGAACTGAACACATTTAGAAGACATTTTCAGGCCTATACTTACAGGTAACTCAGAGACCCTAGAAAGTTCTCTCACCCCATTTCAAGAGCTGACCCTTTAATTTTCTAACACACCGGGGGCTCAGAGGTGCCTTTCAGTGGAATAGGCAATCTTGAATGGGTGTCTGCAAGCCTCCTTGCTTCAGCAAGCCCTCAGAATATTTCTACTAGCATTTGTGGAAATTCCACATGTGCATTGGGGAGAAAACAGTCACGGTAACACAGCTTGCTTTCCAAATCTCCAAGCATATCTCTGCAATCACGTTTCCCTCCAACTATCATTGTTGTCGCCTTTCAGTCAGTGAGCAATTTGTTTTCAACTTACCTTTGGTTCCTTAATTATCAGGATCCTTTGGTTGTTCATAAATGAAGCCTCCTACTCCCTCTCCCTGCTCCAAGTTCTCTTCTACACAATCTATTAAGAAAAAAAACCTAACCAGTTCCTGTTTGGAATCAGCCCACATTCAATGGATGTTCTACACCCCTCACATTTGGTCCTGGTCTTTACCTTCCATTTGCCTCATCTCCAGTCACTCTTCTTTAAGTGTCCTGCATGCCAACCATTCCAGTCACCTACCAGGTATCTCACACTTGTGAGTCTTTCCATATTCTGCTTTCTCTGCCAGATATATACCTGAACTACCTAATTACCTGCTTCTGCCCCTTAAGACTGTATACAGGTATTGCCTCCTCCAGGAAGTATTCCCTGATTGGATTATAGGTCTTTCCTGTACACCCACCACTAGTCATTCAACTATTCATTAAATAGAGGACCTAGCTTGTGCCAAATTTTGTTCTAGATGTTGGCAATATAGCTGGGAATGAAGCAAAGACTTTGCTTTTATGAAACTTAAATTCTTAAAGGGGGAACAATAGACAACAAAGAAATAAATACTTGTTTCGGGGTAGTAAATACTCTATATTTAAGTAAAGCATGGTAGACTATTTTAAAATGCTTGGAGGGAATGCTATTTTAATTAGGATAGTTAATGAAGATCTTCCTGATATGGCAAACAGAGACTTGAATAAAGTAATGTCAGTAACAGGCAGGTACTGTGGAAAGAGCACTGCAATCAGGGAAGAGTAAATGCAAAGGTCCTGAGGCAGCAGTACACCTGGCATATGAGTTCAGAACAGCAAGGAAGCCAGTGGAACTACAGAGTTGTGAGAAAGAGAGAGAAGATTAGGAACATTAGGAAATAAAGTCTATATCGGACTATATAGAAACAGGCTATATTAGGCCTCGTAGGATATGTTAAGGGCTTACAATTTCACTCTAAGTGAAATGGAAGCCACTAGAAGTTTTCGAACAGGTAAGAAATAAAATTTGTTTTACATTTTAGAAGGTTTAAAAGTAACCAGGTTACATTTCTTGTTACTTTATGGATAACAGATGATAGGGAGAACAAGGGTGGAAGCAGAAAGAGCACAGGCACCTGGCCACCCCTTAAGTCTACAAATATTTGTTGGGAACTACTATGGGGCGAGCACTGTTCTAGGCACTGAAGATACATAACCAGATGTGTAAGACAGGATTTCTAACTTATGGTGGAGAGACAGAATCCAAAGCATAACCACTGAACATGTGAGTATGTATAGAACAGTACACAGGGTTCCACAGTAGGGGCGGGAGAGGAAATGAAATAGAAAGTAGCATTCCAGAGAGAAAATACAAGTGAAAATATTCAACAGGTGAAGTGACACAGCAGCATCTCCAATTTTGATAAGCCACTCTGTCTCTAGTGCAGAGGTGAATTTGAAGAAGTTAAGACTGGAGGCAGAGGGACCAGATGGGAAGCCATGTGGTCATCGAGGCAAGAGAGAATAAAGTCCTAAAGTGGTGCTAGAAAGGGAGATGAGGCAAGACAGTCTACCTAAATATCTGTGAGAGGTAAAACCATCAGGATTTGGTTGGGTGTGGGTGGGAGAGAACATGTCTAGGGTGGGGAAGGTCAAGTTATGCTTAACCCAGGTTCCTAGCTGGAGCCTCTGGGTTGCCAGTTTTGCTAGGTGAGAGAAGACAGTTATATCTGAGATGCTAGTAGAACATCTAGAAGAGATCATTTGAAACTTGGGACAGGTATGGGCTTAAATACGAATTGGAGTGTCAGCGGCATGTGTATGATGCCTGAAACTGCGAAATGGCTGAATCCATCAGGGAGACTGTAGATAGTAAAGAGACCTGGGTTTGGAATCTGCTATACACCATTCATGTTACCTTGGATAAGTTACTAAGTCATTCTAAGCTTCATTTTTCTCTTCTTTAATTAGATATACTATCATTATATTTTTAAAATGTCTACCATAGTGCTGAGCACATGGCAAGTGCTCAGTTATTCTGGTTCCAACAGTTACAAGCAGCAGGAAACCAAACAAGTACTTCTGCTTGACGAGCCTCTGGGTCTCACCTGTAGCTACAGTTAAATACCTACAGTGCACCATGGACTGGGTGCTCAGTAAATGGCTGTTGAATAAATGAAAAAACAATACCTAATACAATAGGTGAGAGGATTAAACAGGATATTTTTTAAAGCTACATAAAGATGATTATACATGTTTATAAATTACCTTAGGAGAGTATCTAGCACTTAGAAGGCAGACAATGTTAGTCCCTTCCCTTCAGTCCTTGCTTTATAACTCACACCCTCTTTTTGTGGATTTAAAATCTCTCCTTTTCAATCGGTTCCTTCTTCTTTTTTTTTAAAGATTTATTTATTTATATAAGCACTGGGGTATAGGCCAGAGGCGCGGGAGGATGAGAGAATCCACCAGAGACAGAGCAGGGAGCAGAACGGGCAGAAGGACCAAAATACACTGCTGAGGGTAAATACACTGTTGAGGGTAAATACACTGCTGAGGGGAACAGCGGGCGAGACAGGAGAAGTCTTTCGCGCCATGTGGAAATCTCCCCGGGCCGGGTGGGAATTGAACCAGCGCTGCTGCTTCACAGCGCTGCGCTCAAACCGCTGCGCCACCGGGAAGGCCCCTCAATCGGTTCCTTCTTTTCAGGTTACAAACATGTTCTGATTTCCCCCAACATAAAAAACCTTGTTTTGTGTAGTGCTACCTCCCTCCAATTCTTGCCCATTCATTCTTTTATTCCACCAACTAAACTCTTTCTCCACCCCAAGCATTTTTTTTTTAAAGATTTATTTATGCATACAAGAGCTGGAGTACAGGCCAGAGATGCGGGGTTGAGAGGATCCACCAGAGACAGAGTGGGGAACAGAACAGGCAGATTGACTAAAATACACTGCTGAGAGAAGCAGCAGGTGAGACAGGAGAGGTCTGCCTTGCCATGTGGGTTTCTCCCTGGCCAGCCGAGGTTCAACCTTGTGCTGCAGAGGCTGTGGATTGCTTCATAGTGCGGGGCTTAACCCCTTGCGCCACCAGGGAGGCCCCACCCCAAGCATTTTTCAATGAACAATCCATATCTTTTGTTCTGGGGGGAAAAGTCCCAATTTATTACTGTTTTAAAAAAGCAAATATCATTTACATAATTGTCAAGCAGGCGAGTAAACACGAATCTCATTTAAAAATACACATGTATTTCTTTTCTACCATGGTAATTCATTTCAAGAGAAATTTCATTATGTATCGTCTACAGAGCCCTACACCAAGAGAGGCAACATATTCAAATAAACCCCGAGGCGTGGGATGCTTCAGGCCAGTTCCTCATTAGAAGCCCCAGCATGGGGGCTCTGGAGACCAAGGCAGAAGGTCTTCCAGGGAGAGCTGAAACGTTCAGATAAGTGAGTTGTGGGAAGAAGGGGTAGTGGCTGGCTCTGGTGGGCTCACCCCTGGGGTACAGCAAAGAGAACAGACCGGGGAGTTCTGAGAGGCACAGGAGCTGGCTAAACTTGGGGGGATGGAACCAAGTGAGCGGCGGAGGTAATTGAGTTTCAGTTACCTGCAGGGTAGAGAAATAAAGCAGTGACTTCATCTGCCAGACATGGGGGAAGTTTAGAGGTGTCCTTCGCATACTCACAGCGAAATTCGTCACCCTCTCACGGTGTTGGGTGATGGCAACTGTACTGTGCTTCCCAGTGACGGCCAGCACACGTCCTATTAGGCAGGCCTGGTGCACCACAGCTAATGAAGCATCTCCAGCCGGTCTGTCTCCCAGGGCGCTGCATCCCGTCTGAGGGAATGGCACCATGGGAAAATTTAGCTCAGCCAGCATCAGCCATCGCCCAAACTCAAAAGAGTCTTTGAATGGCAGAGAGAGAGGCCCATTTTCCTTTCTGCCCAGCCCCATGTTGGATCCATCCTCAGGTCACTTTTTGTGGGTCTGTACAAACGTGCCGACGGGCAGCGAGCCGCTCTTCACCTGAGCCCGGATTTCAGCTTGGTGCTTTAATGTGAAGACCAGGGCCCTCACCGTCCGCCGGTAAGGCCCATTAATGAGGCGGGAACAGAGATGAAACGTTTCCCGCTCAATATTTTCAACCAGTAGGTGATCCATCTAAAAAAACAGCAAAATTATCAAATTAGAGCCTTGCATTGCGTAAGGATTAAAAATGAGAGAGGCTGGAGCACTCTGCTCAGAGCCCTCCATTAATCAAGTGAAATTCAAGGACATCTACTTCCTGTCACAAGAGAAACAGGAAGAGCAAATTAATTCCACCCTGGCAATTAAGGAACAAGGCCATGTGCTTCGTGACAGGGACCTCATTCACAACCCCTGCCGGGTGGTAATATTTGCCATTATAACAGGAAACTGGCCTGAACTAAGCAACGGCTACTGGGCCCTGTACGTTACCAGCCAGGAAACGCCGACCAAGGATAATAAATCAGTATAACAGTTCATACTTTTTTTGTTTTTAAAGTGCCTTTTAACCCCTTACAGCATTTTAGAAACACTGGATCTAGATCCTAATATATGTGTAGAGCAGTTTATAAATCACTTTTTACATTTAATGCTCACAACTCCCATTATCTCATTTTACAGATGAGAAAACAGGTTCTGAGGTAAAGGTCCAAGGTCTTGTAACTACTAGGAGGCAGAGCTGAGACTATGACCACAGGAGCCTCTGATTCCAAAGTTCAAGTTTCTTCCTTTTCACGATACTAATTGCCTCCACGACATTCTGAGAGACCAGTTGAGTTTGCAGCAACCTCTGCAGGGTCAGCTAAGCAGAGCAAGCCAAGGGGATGGGACCTGTAGCAATTCTGGGGGGTCTGGTTCAGATCCAAGACCGCCTGCTGTCATAGACCTAATCAAAGCAGGACAGGTCTGGAACTTTTTCCACAGTCTGGATCCAGACCATAATGGGTGATGTGGGCCCCCTCACTATCTTCCTTTCTAGGCCCATCTTCTACTATTCACCTCTGTAGACCTGAGCACAGCCCAGCCAGAGCACCCTAAGCTGCTTTCCCGGGCCTCTGCCTCTGCGCAGGTATACATTCCCTGGGCAAAGTGCTCTCCCTAGGAAACACAGTCCTATTTGTGTGGCAAAGCTTAGCTACAAGACAAAAAGCAACAATCAAATCCTATTTAAAGGACTAAAAGATCTGTGGCTGCCACAATGTCCTGAGCTTCCCCTAGTCATTGACAAAACACTTCATAAAAATCTATGATTTTAGTTTGTTTCCCTGATAGTGAGGTTCCTTAAAAATAGGAAATACATTTTTCTCTCTCCCAGATTTCCCTTCATCCCTTCCCCTATCTCTGCCACTCATTCAAATATTTATTCAGCACTTACTGTGTGCCAGGCTCTGCTCTTGGGCTCTCCAGTCATGGCTGGCAGAGTCCTTGACTCCATGGAGAGCAGAGCAGTCCAGGAGAAGCCAGGCAGCTAGAGGGACTGTAAGTGTACTGAGTGCCAGGAAAGGGGGCAGGAACAAGTGTGGAGGCTGGGGAACAGCAGAGGGACCCAAGCCTCGAGACAGTGCCTGGCTCTGGGAGAAAATGATGTTTAATCAGAGATGGAGAATGAGTAGGATCTGACCATGGGAAGTGGGTGTTTGTGATAAATTCACTGAGCTGCACATATTTCTTTTGTTCACTCATGTAAGTATTATAATTTTACTTAAAAAATGCACCCCAAAAAGAAAAAGATTACCTGACATTTGATAAAATGTCCCGTAGTAAGAGATAGACCAAAACAAGTAGGAAAAAAGGAACTTGAAAGAAAAAAGGATCCTACCAGGGAACAGAATGGGACTGAGAGAGAATGAAGTGCAGGTCCAGGCATCTGCCAGAGTATAGCAGATGAGAGATGTTCTGGGAGCTGGAGGCCCTGACAACTGATTGATCATCTCCCTGACTTGTGCTGGAGAGAGTGTACTTGGCACCACAGCTCTCTAGAACCCAAGAGGCCTTGAGGTTTTCATGGCCTCCTGTGTGGGCATTGAACTAGGTTGGCAGCCTGAGAGAGCCCTGGTACCAGACTACGCTAGGAGGCTGGAAGGGTGTCAGGCTATACGCCCCGCATTTGTCCAGCATGTGTAAAGAGATTCACTTAACAGGTAGTGGTCATTAGCAGAAGGGTATGTGTGCATTTGCAAAACAGATCATGGCCATTCCATCAAAGAGGAGTGTATATATATACAAAAAAAGAACACTGAGTGCGCCTTGAAATCACAGAGCTTGACACTCACACACACTTCATCCAGTAAGTAGTCACCACGGCACTACTTTGAGTCTGGTATGATTTAGGAGGAGACAATGAGCGGAAAAAACCCCACAGCCCTAGTCTGGAAAGGAGATGGACACGTAGGTAACCATGGGGCAGTGGCGCAGGTGCTATACCAGCAACATGACGCAACTGGGAAGCGAGCATTTAGCAATTCTCATGCATGTCTCTTGTTAAAGGAAGGCCAATCAGAATGAAGAAAAGAAGAAAAACATTGGTGATGTTAAAATGTAATTCATAAGGGAAAATGATTTGTCATGTAACCGTGTGTATAACAATTCCATTACACAGTGAAAAGTGCCTGTCTTGTTACTGCCTTTGAACAATCCTACCCAAGTTGTTGAGTCCTTTCCAGTGAGTCCTAGCCTGATGCTTTATTAGTGAACCCTTTTGGGTCAAAGGATTAGAATCTCACTGAGACCTTGAGAAAAGGTCTTTGCTGGGAGACAGATCTGTATGAATGGAAATGGAAATAGAATATTGTAAGAAACCAAGTGATTTATTTAGGGACCATATTCTTTCTGTGTCTTCCATGATCTGCCTGGTCCCTTTCTCACAGGTTCTTGCTCCTCTCCATTTGTCTTACTATCAGTTCTAACCTCCTATTCTCTCCATATTCTACACATCTTTACCCATGTGTGTCTGCTTCCTCATAACTACTCTATTATCCCTCTGTTTCAACATGCCCACTGTTGTTTTTTTAGTATTTTCCAGTTCATATTTCTCAGAAACAGAGTCTGACATTCCCTGCCTTACCTCTTTGTACCTGTGAGCTGAGTGTGTGTGATGCTGTTGTCCTATCCTGGACAAATTGGCTATAGATGGGAGAAGATATAAAACATGACCAGCTCTTTCATTAAAGATTCTGGACCCCGTAGAAAATGGTGCCATAGTCGATAGTGGTGCCTGCTACATCTGTAAGTTCTTTAAAAGCAAGGGAACAGTCTTATTCATGTCTTTACTTTAAGTTCAAAACTTTCCACACTGTATTTTAACTATTTATTTGTTTATCTCCCTCAAAAAACTGGGAGCCCCGTTAGGGTTGACACAATGTTATATCAATTTCTATATTCCCCATGCCCAGCATACTGGCATACAGTAAGCGCTCATTAAATATTTGTTGAATGAGGGGCCTCCCTGGTGGCACAAAGTGTTAAGACACAACCTATAAAGCTATCCGCAGCCTCTGCAGCACAAGTTCAATCCCCAGCCGGCCAGGGAGCAACCCACATGGCACAGCGGACCTCTCCTGTCTCACCTGCTGATCCCCTCAGCAGTGTATTTCAGTCACCTGTGCTGTTCCCCACTCTGTCTCTGGTGAATCCTCTCACCCCCCACACCTCCGGCCTGTACCCCAGCTCTTGTATGCATAAATAAATAAATCTTTAAAAAAATTTGTTGAATGAATGTCCCTTCCTCGATTGTATAACCCCCCTTTCAATAACATCCTATCCTATACAGATAAAATGTGAATTATAATATTTCCACTGTATATATATTTCCTAGTCAGCAAAATCCCTATCCCCTCTTACAAAATCCAATTCAATTGCTCTCTCTACCATGAAACCTTCCCAGATTCCACCATCAGATTTCACTGTACTCTCCTTCCAGTGTCTACACCACTTGCTAGGATCACTATTTCAGCACTATTTCATCCTACCTTATATTTCGTTGCTCATTTCAGGCTATCAGAGACAGGAGATAGTGAGCTTACTGAGGATAGTGGCTACAATCATTTATGTTTGTATTTTTCCCTGGCAATAGCAGTAGTATTACTAAACATTGTTGAACTATCACAGGAGTTTTCCAGTAACAAGACTGGATTTGTACATATCCATCCGCACTCCTTTTTGACCACTTGAATACATTCATGAGAGAGCTGGTCAAAGCCAGAGGTGCAGGCTGAGGCCATTAAACAAAGGAAAAACTAACAGTCCCATATGGGGAAGTACCCCTGACCTGGATCTCATTAGCACCATCTGACAACCAACTGGGCCAACCAGTCAGTGTTTCATAACTCTTAATGATACAGGCTCACTTTGAGAATCAGGTTCATTTTTTTTAATGACATAATAGGAAAATGATCATAGGCCATGAGGTAGGAAGGAGAGTGGATAATGAGGAAGGGGAAGTAAGAGAATGACACCACAGGGGATGTTCATATGAGGAAAGATCTAAAAGACTGAAGAACAAAGAAGACCCGGAAGGGGAATGGAGCCTGGGTCTCAACAATGGAGTTTTTATTCATCTATTCCATTACTCCAAGAACAAGGAAACAATCTATGAATCTGGAAAGCAAGATCTGTAGAGTAGTAAAGAGATGCACCTCTGGACTGTGTGTGTCTACATTCTTCATCTGTGGCTTCCACTACACTAAAGGATAAGACCAAAACAAATAACATGGCAACATTTTTGTCTACAAAAACGTAATGAGTAGATTTGTAAAAACACATGGTAGGATCAAGTTGTAAGGGTTTTGTAGTTACTGGGTCAATAATTTACCCAACGGTTGTCCATTTATGGAGAACTGCTATCCAATTTGAATGCATTTAACACTGGGTACTGTCAAAGACCAAATACTGGATTAGATGGCTCGCTGATTTACCCCAATATGGCAATGTTTCAGATGATGATAGGTGCTAAGCGTTAACTCTAAGTGTTTGTATTTATATTCTCTGACATGCCAAACTGATAAAAATACTACCAAATGCTGTTTATTGCAAGAAAAACAGTTTTTTTTTTGTTTTTTTTTTTTTTTTTTTGGCCAAGGAAGACAGTAAGAGGCACTCTTTTAATATTTAAAATTTACTCTTTAGGAACAAAATCATTCAACTATGCTTAATCTGATATTTTTTCCAATTATGTTGGAAAGCACTAACGAATGTATCACTTTTTTAACTTTGCTTTGTAACACATGAGTGCTTACCACTTGATATGCCATTTAAAGGATAATTAATGGATAAACTAAAAGGATAATTATTATGGAGTTTAATATAGCAGGCAAACTGCTCATTAATCCTTACAAGCATAGCTTCGTTATTATCATTTACTTAAAAAGATACCACAGGGAACTGGTATTTACCACCACATTAACTACATATTATATACCCACATTCTATGTTTCTGTAGGAATTTTGACTTATTTAAAAAACAAACTTCACTTAAAATATCAAATAGCAAGTCTTGTCAGCTAATCGATACTCTGGAAAATTAGACTTACAACCTTCACATTTTTTTCCTTCTAAGGGTTTCATATTCACATTAAAGCTTCCTTTAGGAAAAGTTAAGCAAACCTATAGCATATCAATTCAGTATACCATTAAATACACATTAAAAATTATAAATGTGATAAAAATATCTAGGAAAGGTTATACAAAATGATACTGATCAAGATTAAAGAGAGAATGCAAATGTAAATAATTGTATGTCAAATTCCTGCAATGTTATTTAAATAATCAATATTTATTTTTATTTATGCATACAAGAACTGGGATGTAGGTCAGAGGCGGGGTTGGTGAGAAGACTCACCAAAAACTTCTTATGGAACATTTGACATATAAAATTGGTTCTTAATAAATCTGGGATAATCATAATTTGCCCAACATTCATTTAAAGAATAATAATAATTTACCAAAGAGGAAATGCACCAAAATGTTAACATTATGTTGGGAGGCGAAAAAAGGGATTCGATGGTGATTTCATTTTTCCTTTCTATGTTTTTCTCATTTTCTATCATCAGGTTATATTAAAAAAATCCAAAACTTTAAAAAGAAAATAATATGCCACCAGTCCATTTGCCTTTTCTTTGTGGATGTATTATTGAGACAGAAAGGTTAAAATATATTTTCAGAGAATGCAGTAACAAATTTAATCCATACTTCTGAGTTGTTTCTTTTATTAATATTATCTTTTAAGGATATTTTAATATGAATATCTTGAGAATAGGAAAAATATAGATTTAGAATATTAATTGCCCTATAAGATTTGTTTGATGATGATGATTAAAATTATTGTGAGCAAGCAAAAGTCCCTCTTCAGGATATGTAACTCAAACAACTAACATCATCTGAAGCTGGCTATGAAGATAATAGGGATTATATCTAGTCAATTGATTTTATACTTCAGAAGTAAAGGTATGAGTGTTAACAAAAAAGGAGAGAGTAGAGCCTTTTCAATAGACAACTATTTATTTTTCCATCAATATCTAACAGCATAGTCCAACCCAGAATTTTTGCTTCAATGAGAAGGGTAAGAATTTTCAGTGGGAAAGAATCAGCATTCATTACATGACTTGTAATTAGCAGGCACTACACTATTCCTGTATATAAACTGTTTATTTTATTAACCTAACCATCTAAGGTGATAGAAATTATAACCCTATTTTACAGATAAAAAATAAAGTCTCAGAAATATTAAGGGGCTTGCCTAAGGTATACCACACTGCACAAGCAGTGAGTAACCAGCATGCACTAGGAGCCAGGTTTTTAACCCAGGCCTTGCTAGTTCCAAAGCCTGCACTCTTTCTACGTCATTGTCTCCCAGAATGCTTACAAATCCAAAATCCTTAAAGAAAAACCAGTTCGAAGAACTAGTTAAACAAAGAAAAACCACAACACTGAGACTATGAAAGTCCATTATGAAATCATGAAAGCCTAGTAATCACATTCTAACCAAGACATTACCTCTAATCCCAAGGCCTCTGAGAGTAATTTCTGGGCATTCTTCCTCAATGTCTCAGTCTTGGAGTCACTTCGGACTTCAATAGACGGCCTATCCAAATGTTTTTCAATGAAAGTTCTCCACTCAGTGTAAACCTCTCTGGCAAGACAAGCCACTTCTGCATCTGAATGTTGACGCATCTTGTTCACGGTGTGACCTGGAACAAGAGAAGAGAAACCAAAGGAAAGATTGTTGGCCTTCTGAAAAGAAAGGACAAGATGGACTGACATGTGGCACTTAGAAAGGCATTCACATACCTAGGATGTGAGGCTCCTTAGGTATGCAATGGCTCCTGAGCAAACGTAGATGCGCTTCTCAAAGGTTGAGATAATAGAATAATCATGGGGTAGAATCACTGGACTAGCCAATATAATCATAACATAGAAGCATTACCCAGATACTTAGAATAAGGTACCAACTCCTTATCCAAAAAAATTACAATAAAAGAATATGAATTATGCATTTATTTTATCTTTTCAGTATATATTACATTTCAGGACAACCAAATAGCCCCAGCTGGTGAGGGAATGTTCTTTATTCAGCTAAAAAATGTGAAAAGATTGACAGAAAAAATTTTGGCCCATCATGAAATAATTCATTCAGGTGACAATCATTAGTGGATGAATTCACTCCCTGAAAAGTTGATGGGGGAAATTTATAATGGAGGGGTGAGCTCTCCTCACCTGAACCCCTGATCAATTATAGCATCCCTAAGAGTGGGACTATCAGACAGAGGTAACACCTTATAGCACTACCAAGGAAGTAGTTTCGCACCCTCCCCACAAAGAAAAGATGAACCAAAATCCAACTAGTCATTCAAAGCTAACCTCCAGTTGATAGAAAACATGAGAACCAGAATACACATTATATATTAATAGTAGAGGTAAACAGACATGATTTCTTCTATATGCAATGGCATTTTTTAAACAGAATAGGGTTAGAATCTGCTAAAGATTAGAAAAGTCTTTTAAGTCCAAGTTACCAAATACGTGTGAATCAAATCCTAACTGAAACAAACCAAGTAGTAAAAGATGTTTTTTAAACAAGGAATATAAATATATACTAGGTATTAAATTATATCAAGGAAACAGTGTTGATTTTGTTAAGCATGATTAATGGTATTGTGGTTATATGGGAAAACATCCTTTTTTTAAAGAAATATATAAGCTGAAATGACAAAAGATCTGAGATTCTGCTTTAAAATACTTCAATAGCAGCACAAGGGCCTCCCAGTTGAGCGCAGCACTGTGAATCTGTCTGCAGCCTCTGCAGCGTGGGTTCGACTCCCAGTCGGCCAGGGAGATATCCACATGGCAAGGCAGACCTCTCCTGTATTGCCCACTGCTCCCCTCAGCAGTGTATTTCAGTCAGTCTGACAGTTCTGTTCCCCACTCTGTCTCTGGTGAATCCTCTCACCCTCCGGCACATCTGGCTAATACCCTGGTTCTTATATGCATGAATAAATAAATCTTTTTTAAAAATAGCAGCACAAAAACACAAAAAAGGAAAAGATGATGTAAGTGGGACAAAATCTTAAGTTATTAAAGCTAGGTGAAAGGTATATGGGAGTGTGTTATATTATTCCATTTTTTATTATGTTTGAGATATTTATAATAAAAATAGGAAAAATGAAGGATAATGATATATATGTGTTTTGGTAAAAATAAATATATATATATATATATAAATGTCAAAGAAATCAACAAAATCCTTAGTCAGGAAGTAGAAGAATGCAAGGTGTCATTTTTAAAAATCAGTTGCTCCCTTAGGGTAGCAATAACCAGTCAGAATACAAAGGGAAAAGTCCTGCTTAAACTAGTAAAAACTTTAAACCATTCAGCAACACATTAACAAGAGGCGGGGTGTGAGTGTGCCCAGGTGCTGTTTGTGTGTGTACCTACCTTTGGAACTGCCCCTTTTTCTCCATCCTTATTACCACTGCCCTTGCCATAGGGCATGTCACTCCAGAAGACTCCAAAAGCCCCCCATTCACCTATACACACTGGCCTCTCTGCCTGTTTGGAACCCCTCAATGCCATCTTCCATACTGCAGCCAAAGTGGTCTCCATTTAACTTTATTATTTTCTATTTAGGGAAAATTTTTCTAAAACAAATCTGGTCATTTCACCCCTCCACTTAACCTTTCAACTCTATGCCCACACAAGTCCCTTCATAATCTGCCACCATCCCATCTACTTTCTAGCTACATTTCCAGGTACTATTCCACTGTGTCCTATACAATAGCTCTGTGCATCTCCTAAAATGTTGCAATTATTTTTTCTTGTCTCTTTCTTTTGAACATATACTCCGGGGAACAATCTGTCTGACTGGAATACTTTTATTCCCTCTTCGTCTGGTTAACTTTCATACTGCCTTTAAAACTCAGTTCAGTAGTCCCCTCTTCCAGGAAGTCCTCCTCAATACTTTCAGCCTTGGTTGGTAGCCCTCTTCTCTGCTTCCTTAGCACTTTGTGCTTCTGTGTTGATCATAATAAGTATTATAATCACTTGTCATTATCTGATCAGTTATCTCTATTGCCCATCAAAAAAGCTCCTTAGGAGCAAGAACTGTGACATGTCATCTTCGTACCTTTAGGAGAGAGCCAGTGGTAGGAGGTAGGGATTGGAGAGAGTGGGTGTTCAGTAAAAGTTGGTGGAATTAGAGACCCATATGAAGAACAATATATATTTTTACTAAAATATACACCAGAAGATTTGAATTAAGGGAGAAAATGTACCATATTACATGACAGAAAGATTAGCATAAAGATGTCAAAACAGAAATGAATCTGTAGATTTAATATAATCTTAATCAAAAATCTCAACAGGCCATTTTTATTAGAATACATCTACATCTTTTCAGACGTCTTTCAGAAATAAAAGCAAGTAGGGGTATAATATACTATTTTGAAAATAAGGATTATGAGGTGTAACTTAAGACAGAAGATTATTACAAAGATATTATAAAGCAATGGTAATTAAAATTACATGGAACGGCACACAAAAAATAAGTGACCAGACCTAGGAAATAGAAAAATGAAGCTCATGAAGAGAAGTGGAAAAGGATTTAAATTTAGAAAAATGGTCAAAACATTTAGAAAAATTCTCAGATTAGGTGAACTGCACAGTCCAACACTTGCTTGGCTCATTTTCTCTCCATAGATATTGTAACGGTCTACTCTTTGTACAAGGTCCCATGCTTGGGAGACTGCCCTGCCTTTAGAGGCTCTGTGAAGATCAGCCCGGAGGTGAAAAGGAAGCGAAACTTTGAAAGGAAGACAAAGTCTTTAATTTCTCACTCTAACCAATTATTTATCAACAATTTTTGTTCAGCCTTTCTTCTGCCCGGGGAAAGGAGTTCATCAACACTCATGACACAGAAGGAGAGAGAGGAAGAGGAATGCGGAGCACTCATCAGAAATGTCTCAAGGTGTTTCTGAGTTGGCAAAGCTTAGTGAGGTACTTCTGAAACACACATCACTTCAACCTGAAGTCACTACTTGATACTTCCTTTTCTGAGCAGAGGTCTCCCTGTTTACGATTACTCATTCAGCGAAGAATTTTTTGTGTGCTGTTGGTCACTGATGCAGATGCTAAAAATACAATGATAAATGAGACAATGCAGGACCTCAGAGACCTAAATTTGGGGCATTTTAACACTTTTTACTGAGCATTTACTTTATGCCTGGTGTTGAGAGTAGAGAGATGATTAAGAGAATCCCTGGAATTAATCTATGCACACCCTGCCAAAGCATGCAAAGAAGATAGAAGTACAAAAAATATTTATGCCAGTACTATTCATGGTAGCAAAAAGCCAGAAACAATCCACATGTTCATCATCAAGGATCCAATTGTTAAATAAATTATAGTGTGTTCAAACAATGAATACTTTGGAGCCAATAAAGACAGCTCTACAGTAGCAACATGGAAAGAGATGACAACTCAGTTAAGTGAAAAGAGCAGGTTCTCAGAAGAGTATGCACAGTGTAACCCGATCTTATTTTTAAATTTCATCTGTGTGCACATATAAATGTAGTTGTTTATATGCAGTGAAAAAAGAGTTCTAGAAGAATTTATAATTCAATTATTAGTAGGGGTCTCTTCTGTGTAGTGGGCCTCTATGTATCTATGCAGTTCAGCTCACAATCTCCTGGGCTGCTCAACCTGTAATAAATCCTAACAGCTGGGCTGTGCTATAATAGAGGTATATTCAGTGTTTTGGAATAGAGATCCTTCCTGTCATGTGTTCCTCACCTGATCCTTTTCTGTCTCCAAGAATGACCCAGTTTTATATATGATAAATGAAGATGCAGAAGCCCCTCAGAATCCTTCTACTTGAATCCATGGACCTCCTCCAGCCGGATGTTATTTGATCCTGCTCTGGCATCAGATACTGCTGCCATCTTCCTTCTGAAATACTTTTTTCCACTGCTTTTTTGAGACACCACCTGTTTCCAGTTCTCCACTTCCTTCTCTCTCTCTTCTGCAGGTTGCACACCCTTTGCCTCATCTTTTAATCATCTGTGAACCTCAGTGGGGGTGCTGTGCTTGGCCTCTTCTCTTCTTTCTCCGCCTACCTTGCCTGAATAATCTTACCCATTCCTGAGGTCCAATGCCCACCTACAAGCAGATGACTCCCAACTAGGTATCTTAGCCCAAAGGCACTCATTAAGCACAAGGCCCAAATATCTGGTCCGGTGCTGGACATCTCAACCCATTTATTTTATAAGAATCCAGTCAACATTGCTAAAATGAAACTCAGGAGCAGCAGCCTCAGTCCCTACTCCTGTATTTGTTGCCACACAATACCACCACCATCCACTCATCATTTCAAGCTCATTAACATTTCTTCTCTCTTTTTCCTTTCTTTCTTAGTCTCTCTCCATCCTCACTGCTGCCCTGGTTCTGGTCCTCCTCAGCTCTCCATGGGTCTACTGCACTGATTTACTAATCTGGGTTTTCAGTGTGGCCTATTCCAATTCAGCCTCTACACCGAAGTCCAAATAACCCTTCAGAAACACAATTTGATGACATAACTTCCTTACCAAAAGCCATTTCTTGTTGATTTCTAAGCATAGCATTCAAGCTCTCCGTCATCAAGAACCTCTTCGGCCTTACCTCTCACCATGCCACCCCTTTTCCTCCTTTCTCTCACTCCAGTGCTCTTACCCTTTAATCTCCCCTCTAAATGGTAAACTTCTTGAGAACAAAATCCATACCTTATTCCAAGTCCTACTCCCAGTTCCCACCATGGTGTCTAGCACAGAACAAACAAAAAATGTTTGCTGAGCTGAATCAAACAAAGAGAAAGCCATTTACATTTAACTTCAAATTCGTTTTGTACTAACATTTGAATATGGATGTAGTTGATTGGGAAAATCACACAATTGCAAACAAAATAATAGAACTATACTGTAAAGAACCACATACAAAGGCAATGGGGAAATGAAAAGTTTCTAACTCTTATCCATTGCCAAGGATTCTTGATGCTTCCACTATAAATTTTATGGGAATTATCTCATTTAATTTTTATAATGAAAAACGAATTAAATAGTATTATTATATATCATTTTTACATATGAGGAACTGAAACTCAGTACCTCGCCTATGGCTTCACAGCAAGTGTGGAAGTCAGAAGCAGCCTGACTCATAGCTGTACCCTTAAGCCCTAATACCCGGTGCTTCTCTGTTAATAGGGACTGGCACACGGGAAGCATTCAGTGAAGCTCTTTTACAATGATGTTGTTCATCAACTTGGTATTCCCAAATCAGAAGAGCACATGCCCTGAGAGGATGTCAAAAGGCAGAGGGCTTCAACATGCAGGCCAGAGCAGTGGACCCACTCGCTCATGGCCTGCAGGGGGCAGTACATCCCACAGATATCCCCCAGAGGAGCTCCACCTAGACTGGTCAGGAGCCTCTGCCAACACCAGGAAACCATCCCAGCAGAGGCAGGAAGTAAGGCTGTCTTGGGGTCCAGTGGTTTGCAAGATTGTCAGCAAGAGGGAGGAGTATCCAAAGAAGAATGATGACAGGTAAGGCACTCCAGTTTGGGGCAGGAAAAGATGAGAGGGAGTCTATGGAACCCTCTTCTAGAAAAAACAAGGCAAAATCATAAATTTTAGATCACAATGGGAACTTCATGATAATAATGAAGTTAGCCACTGTTTTAAGTGTTTTACATACTTTTAACTAGTTTACTCCTCAGAACAACCCTATGAAGTAGGTGTTTTACCCCCACTTAACAAGTAGAGAGCCAAGGAATTAAGAGGTTAAGTAAATTCAAAGAAGAGAGCAAGTAAGAAGCCGGGCCAGGTTTCAGATGTAGGCAGTCTGATTCCAGAGCTCATGCTTTAACTCTATACTATCGCCTCTGCTGATCATACAGTCCTACCTCCTCCTGATTCAGATGAAAAAAATGAGGCTCCATGACCTTTCTCCAAGGTCACAAGTTGGTCAGTAGCTACATCAAGGAAGTTAATGATCTGCAAAAAGTCATTATTTGCTCCATGAAGTTTATGTTTTAAAGCAAGCAGTGCCACTGGCTGGTCTTATGATCTAGGTCAAGTCCCCTGGGCTTAAGGGTAGAGGGCTTCTGCATCCAGCACATCGTTAAGACAAATTCCCTGCAGGAAGCAGTCTTTCGATCATGTAACAAACATTACAAATACAGAGGTGCACCAGGCCCTGTGCTAGACACTGGGATAGCATGTTCATCAAGGGACAGCCCTGCTCTACAGCAGTTCCATGGAGAAGACACCGAAATAAAAACAAAGCCATCAGTATGCTATAGTTCCTGAGATAGTATTGAAAGGGGATCCCTAGGAAGGGCCAAAAGGACAGAGAAGTCAATTCATCTGGCAAAGGAAATCAGGGAATACCATGAAAGAGGCAATTCTTGTCATGAGTCTTGACAATGACTCACAGAGACAGGACTCACACAAAGAGCAGAGTGAACAGAACCTGATATAGTAGGGCATAACTTGAGGTTAGGGTAGGAAATATAATGGCACCCAAAGATATCCATGCCTTAATCCTCAGAGCACGTGAATATGCTACCTTATGTGAAGGGGCTTAGCAGATACAGTTACGGTTGAGGATCCTGAGATAGGGAGAATCACCTGGATGATCTAGGTAGGCCCAATCTAATTATATGAGTCCTTGAAAGTAGAAGGGGATCAGACAGATGAGGTATGAAAAGAATCTGACCCATCACTACTAATTCTGAAGATGGAAGAAGGGAGGCACTAGTCTAGGAATACAAGTGGCTTCTAGAAACTAGAAAAGGCAAGGAAACAGATTCTCCCCTAGAGTCTCCAGAAAAGAACATAAGCTCTGCCAACACCTTGATCTCAGCTCAATGAGACCCATAATGAACTTCTGATCTACAGAATTACAAAATAATAAATTGGTATTGTTTTCAGCCAATTTGTCAGGACAGTGTTCATAGTTCAGGATTGCTGAAGCAATGGGAATCTATGAAACAACTTGAGAATAGAAAGTTATTTGAAAGTCTTTCCCCTAACTTATTTTTTTTAAAGATTTATTTATTTACACATACAGGAACTGGGATGCAGGCCAAAGGGGGGGGGGACGGAGGTAAGAGGATTCACCAGAGACAGTGGGAAACAGAACAGGCAGATTGACAGTAGTACACTGCTGAGGGGAGCAGCAGTCAAAACAGGAGAGGTCTGCTGCGCCATGTGGGTAGCTCCCTGGCCGTGGGATCAAACTCGTGCTGCAGAGGCTGCGGACATCTTCACAGGTTGTGTCTTAACCCCTTGTGCCACCAGGGAGGCCCGTCTTTCCCCTAACTTATGCTGTGTCTGTGGGCAAGTTAAATAACATACATGTTCATTCACTCACTCACCAACTCATTTATTCATTCAACAAAATTTTTTTTTTAGCTTCACGTAGAAGATTATGTTTCATCTTGGTCTTCAAGGACAGAAAGAGTTTGCCACAGACAAAAGGTGCATCTCTAAGTTTCAGTAGGTGACATGACAAGGTATAAGAACATTTAGCTTTGTCACTTATTATTTGGTTTTCTTTTTTTTTTTTTTATAGAGGCATGTTTTATTTATTTGTTTGTTTGTTTGTTTATACATGCACTGGGTACAGTCAGAAGCGCAGGAGGGTGAGAGAATTCACCAGAGCCAGAGCAGGGAGCAGAGCAGGCAGAAGGACTGAAGTACACTGCTGAGGGGAGCAGTGGGCGGCAGGAGAGGTCTGCGCGCCATGCGGGACCCTCCTCCGGTGGCCGGGGAGCAGCCGGGGATCGAACCGGCGCCGCAGAGGCCGCGGGCAGCTTCGCAACCCAGCGCTCAACCGCTGCGCCACCGGGGAGGCCCTATTATTTGGTTTTCTGTCCTGGGCCAGTTACTTTAAGCTCTCCAAGCTTCAGTTTTCCCATTTGTCAAACAGGGAAAATAAAAACATTTACCTTCAGAATTGTTATACAGATCAAATGAGGTCATAGTTGTAAAAGCGTTTTGTAAATATAGGAGTATTGTTGTTGTTGTCAATCATAAATAAAAATAAGGCATCTCTGAAATCAGATCAATATAAATGATGTAAGACTCTCCCCAGACTATTCACATAGTATTGCAAAAGAGGAGATGCTTGCTCACCAGGTTGAGTGCAAGGCCAACCTGCACTGCTGCATCAGCCATTTACTAGGTACGCTTTACGCACTGGTTTCCTTTATAATAAAGGTGCCCAGGCTCAGAGGCCCCATGAAGTGCCAGGTCCAAAGGCTTTTGCTCTGCTGGCCCCCAAGTTTCCAGACCACTTGAGAACAGTGAGACCACTCCCCTCCTCTGCCTTTCAAAACCCTCCCCTCCATGGTCCACAAGACACTGTACTGCCTCAGCTCTCTTCTCCCCTCTCCAGTTACACTCCCTCTGCCTCTTCACCAGCTCCTCTTCCTCCTCCCACTTCCCCACCTTGGATCTTTACTCAGGTTCAACCCTTTAGCCTTTAATCTTTTCTTTTACTGAGAGAACTCATCCATTTAGGTGATTTTAGGCAAATGCTTCTAAGGCAAATGACTTCCAAATATATATTTTTAGTCTAAATCTCTCATCTGAGCCTCAATCCCACATCTTTAACTTCCTGCTAGACATTTCCACCTAAAAAGTTTACATCAAAGCAAAATGTTAGGGATGTTGACTAAAATGGAAATGCAAGGAGAAAACTCCCATTTGGGGTAAACAAGAAAAGGCACTAAAATCTGATTGAAAAGACGTGAGTTTGAGCAGATGGCAGAACCCATAGAAATGGTCCAATAAAATAAAGGCACATATGGCTGGGGCCCAGGGCACAATGGCAGTCTGCTAACCAGGAAACAGCACTGCCCCAGGAGAGCTGCACTCTCATCACAGCTCTGGTGCTAACTCACTATGTGGCCCTGGATAAGTCATTTCATCTCTCTGGGTCTCAGTGTCCTTGTTTATAAATTGACATAATGAAATGGATTTGATAAGAGTTATAACACTACAAGTTGTAGAACTCAGAAAAGATAACAAAAATTGTAAGTCTGCAACAGTCATCAAAGAACACAATTCACAAAAAGGATGAAGTCCCAACAAACACATAAAAGCCAACTGATTCTACGCAGCAAATAAAAACAAAATGCTATTTTTACCTATTAGTAAGATTACTGTCAAGAAAATGGCAAAAAAAATGTAAACTGAAACTTTTCTAAAAGTCTAAGATTGAAAACCAGATCAGGACAGGAGATGTATATACGAGAGTCATCTGAATTACGGCCTCAGTTAAGTTAGTGAAGTGGACAGACTCAGACTAAAATAGCAGTAAAAGACTAAGGTATGAACTTTATGGAAAAGCAATTCCTGTTAGGGACAGAGGACAAGGACTGAAGAAAACGAAAGGTAAGAAACATGGATACAGAAAGCTAGAAAGAGCCATGGAGAAAACCTTATTTGGGTGCTTGTCATTTTTATTCATCTAATGACGATATCTGGAGCTGCTGCTAAATGCCACACCAATGCTTGCAATGCACTAATGAGTAAATAGCATGGTCCTGCTGGCACAGAGCTACTGTTTAGTACATGAAATAATTAAATAAGTAATCACAGCCCAGATAATGGCCACAAAAGAAATACACGTTTAAAAAGCAGATACAGAATTGGCAGCAAGTTCAGTGTCATTTATATTGACAGAAAAGAGAATAATCAATGGTCTCAAATTCATGGTTCTGGGAAGATGAGAACTGAGACAAGATTATTGGATTTGGATAGAGTGCAATCACTTGTGACCTAAGAGAGAGGAATAGTGGTAGTGGGAGAAACCAGCATGGAAAGGGTTTAATGAAGGAGTAGGATGGACAGAAATGGGGAGTTGTGATTACTAATAGTTTTTAAAAGCATTGGCTATAAAAGGAAGAGGAAAAACAAGGCAGGAGAGAAAAGGGGAAAAGATATTTTAATGTTGGGTGTCTGAAGGCAGAGAGGACCAGTGGAGAGGATATAGGTGGCAACAAAGTGAGTGGCATCTTGACATTCTCACTCTCCCTCACCCCCACAATCAATCCTTGCTAAATTCCAGCCATTCTTTGTGATAAGGTCTCTCTATAAACCTGTCAAACCTCTTTACAAGCTCATCAGGTTAGATTCAAATGGCTCTTATTTAAAAAATAGGAACTGGGCCTTCCTTGGTGGCGCAGTGGTTGAGCGCTGGGCTGCGAAGCTGCCTGAAGCCTCTGCAGCGCCGGTTCAATTCCTGGCCACCAGCGAGGGTCCTACATGGCGCGACAGACCTCTCCTGCAGCGCCCGCTGCTCCCCTCAGCAGTGTACTTCGTTAGTCTGCCTGTTCTGTTCCCCACTCTGGCTCTGGTGAATTCGCTCACCCTCCCACGCTTCTGACTGTGCCCAGTGCTTGTAAATAAATATTTTTTAAAAAATAAAAAATTAGAATTTTCTTCAATCCCATATTCCCTCTCTGATACTGCTGTGTCTCTCTTTCAATACCAAACTTTTTGAAAGAGGTTCTTTCCTTATCACTTCCTTCACTTCTCAAGCTTGTGTCCCTAACTGTGCCCTTGAAACTGTCCTTACCAAAATAATAAATGACCATCTCTGCAGAATCCAATGTGCAATTTTTGGACTTAGCTCATTTGCCCATTTGAGAACAAAGGACACTGCTGACCAATCTCCCTGGCTCCCCCTTAGAAACACTGCTTCCCATTTCCTAACAGCATCCTCTCCCATTTCCTTTGTTTCTCTCATCACACCTGCTCACTCTCCTTCTACAAGTCTCTTACACATTGGTGTGCTTCGGGATTTCAGACTTGACTCTTGTTTTTTTCTTAAATACTCTATACCTGGGCAGGCTTTTCTATTTCCATTGCCTCAATTTCTAACTATATGTTGATGATGACTCCCAAGTATATATTCACTGTCTTTCCTTAGCGTCAACTTCGTACATCCACTATTATGTTAGATATTTCCTCTTGGATGTTCTACAGTATGTCTAAAACTGAACTTATTAATTTCCTACCCCCAAACCTGCTATTTCCTATCTTAAGAGTTGTACTATCTTCCACCTACTTGCCCACATAAGAAATTTGTGCCTCAACCATCACTCCTTTATCTTCATTCCCAAAATCCAATCGATTTCTAGATCCTTTAGATTTTATTCCATTTATATATCTTGATTTGAGCCATGCTTCTCTATCCCCATGACTACTACTCCATCCAGGCCATCCTCATTTCTCAGGCAGATATTTTAGTAGCTTCCTAATTGGGCTTCCTTCCTCAAGGTTTGTTTCTCTCCAACACTTTGCCTTCATAAAAGTCAGTTTTCGGGGCCTCCCCCACGGCGTAGCAGGTTGAGCACAGCACTGTGAAGCTGTCCACAGCCTCTGTGCTGCCAGTTCCATTCCTGCGATTCCCGCGATTCCCACCTGACCAGCGGGGGAGATTCCCACATGCCAGGCAGACCTCTCCTGTCTCGCCTGCTGCTCCCCTCAGTAGTGTATTTTGGTCCTTCTGCCTGTTCTGCTCCCTGCTTTGTCTCTGGTGATTCTCTCACCCTCCCGTGCCTCTGGCCTGTACCCCAGTGCTTATATAAATACATAAATCTTTAAAAAAAAAAAAAAGTCAGTTTTTTCTAAAATGCAAATGTGAGTAGGGCATTCCTCCATTCAAAACTCTTTAATAATAACCATTTATTTTCTTTAGGATCTAGACTTTATGGTGAACTAAGCTACACTTTCACTGCAGTACAACTAGATTACAAATAAAATTCACCTCTTTCCCTCCTCCATAAAGAAAGACTGAAGAGAAAGGCTTAAGGAAGGATGAGCTTTAAAAGCAATACTGTTGAAATAATTAGCTTTGGCCAGTGATGAAGTGGGAGAGCTAATCCTGGTCCTCTCATACTGAGCCAGGATCCTTGAGAGGAGTGTAAAAGTATTCCTGATCAAAAATGGCCCTTGACTACTGGCAGAGACAAAAAAGGAAACTAATCCCCTCTAAGGGAAATTTCTCCAATCAAGTCCACAAAATTCCCATAGAATGAAATAAAGTAATGAGTCCACAATGTACTAGCAAGCACATCGGAAAGCAAACACCACAAGAGTCAGCATAAACAATAAAGACAAATAACAATTCCCAAGGACTATAAATATTAGGATGAAGAACACAGAAAAACTACACACTATATGCTCAAGGAAATAAAAGGCACAAATCACAAGAATGCATAAATATTTAAGAGACAGATTTAGGAGGTAAAAAGGAAACATAAAAATGAAAGAGTGCTGAAAATAAAGAAGTTAACAAATGGGTTAAATAGCAGATTAGAATCCGCTAAAGAGAGAATTAGTGACTTGGAGGATATATATCTGAAAAAACTGCCCTGAATTCTGCAAGAAACAGGAGATAAAAACAAGACAGACAAGTTAAGGGTTATTGACAATGAAAGGTCTAACACATTTCTAATTATAAAATCCCAGAAGGAAAGAATAGAGAATATGAAAGGTGCTTTTGAAGAGATAATGTCTGTAAAAGTTCTACAAATGAAACTAATTCTGCAGGTTTAGGAAGTAAAATATATCTAGTTTTTAAAAAAAAGAAATATATGTTGTGGTAGCCAGTTTACAAGATAGCCCCCAGTGACCCCTCACCCCTTGGCAATCACAACCCTTGTGTAGTTGCCTCCCAAATTGTACCAGGTTGGTCTGTGGACTGATAGAATATGACAAAAGTGATGATGTGTCACTTCTAAGATTAGGTTATAAAAGTCCCTGGCTTCAATATTGGTTATTTTTTCTTGATAACTTCTTCTAGAGAAAGTCAGCTGCCAGATGAACAGCCCAAAGGAGAGGTCCATGTGATAAGGAATTTGAAGCCTCCTGCTAGCAATTCCATGAGTGAGCCACTTTGAGCAGATTTTCAAGCCCTCATCAAGCTTTAAGATAACTGCAGTCCCAGCCAATAGTTTGAATGCAACCTCTTAAGAGACCATGAGTCAGAACCTCCCAGATTCTTGATCCTCAAAAAAAAAAACAAAAAAAAAAAACTGGTAATATAATAAATACTTGAGCTATTAAATTTTGGAGTAATTTTTACACAGGGATAGATAACTCATATACATGCTAAGACCAAATTGTTTTCAATGGCTTCCAAAGAGCTATCTCCATCTGGTCCAGACACTCCCTCCAGCTTATTCCATACACTGAGCTTCTTTTAGCTTCTGGAATGTATCATGTTTTATTCCACTTCTATCCCTCTATACCACTCACATGATGCATATCCTGCCTGATATATTCTTCAACACCTTCTTCTCTACTTCTGAATTATATACTCCTTTGACTAACTTGTCCCCATCATCAGAGCACTCATCACATCGTATGATACTCTTATTAAATTGTCTGTCCTTCCATTTGACTGTCCACTCCAAAAAATAGGGGCAGTATCTGTCTCCTTCATTATTATGCCATCACAGTTCCAACACAAAGATGTACTCAATAAATATTTGTCCCTGATAGCCCACAGGATAGGACAGGCAGGAGGTTAAGGGTGGAAGAATGTAAATATTCTCCACAATGATCTAAATAAATTTTCAGCCTAGCAACTGATGTAACTACAAAAGAACCAAGAAACCTCTATACTCCATTCAACTTCAGATTTAACGAAGGCTTTGGGTAGGGTCAAGACTAAAAAGTTGGATGGTTTCCAGCTCCTCCTAAGTCAAGTTCTCCTGTTGTGGTTTCATTATGATCCTTGAATTGAAATCTCTAAACATCAGACACACCCATTCTTGAAAGCACACTCCTAAATGTACTCAAAGAACAAATAGAAATGATTTTAAAAAACTATCAACTGTCCTATATTTGAGGACAATTCCAACCTATTATGTTGATATTTAAGATTTGATCATATCTGGTATTTGGGGTGTGTGCCTAAGTATGAACATGTACATACACATATGAACGTATATATACATGTCATAAAATATTAATCACTAGTACCCTCTACTGGTAGAAATACCTTATCCGTTCATATGAATGGTCTTATTGCCCTCTAGTGACTACAACCTATAAAGAAAAAATCCAGCAGCAGATGGGAAAGTCTCCTTGGCTATAATGATAGGGTTTTATGTTCTTTAAGCATCTAATTTTCTCAGATTCTGGTTTATATTACAGGGGTGCAACTCTCAAGACTCTTGGGGGTCCTCTGGGGGATTTCACACAGCTCTTGCCAGCTGTTAGCGCCAGTCTGAAGCTGCTCTCTCTCCTGCTTCTCATGAACAAGAGGTCAAGGGGAGGCAGAGAAGGCAATGGCTGCGCTAGTGAGGGCAAGAACAGCAGCTGTGAATGACTACCCTGGACTCCCTGGGGAGTTGGGAGCAGCTTGAGGAACACATGTTGGCCCTCCCTCGCATATTATTCACAGTTGTGTACTGTACTAAAATGGCAATTCAACACAGTCCCTGACTTACCTTTTAAATATCTCCAATGCTATAATAAATGATGTAGTGGCAATGTTACATCATTTTGCTTTTATAAACCACACTTTGCAAGTTATTTCTACTCATCACAGAAAAGCCAAGTCTCTTTCAAAATTTAACTGAAATGTTGCCTCTTCTAGGAAGCCTTTTCTGAATTCCCCAGATGTAAGTAACTACTCTGTCCTTTGTGCCAGCATATACCTTTTCAAAATGGTATCCATGACATTATCTATATGCCTTTATTTATAATCTATCGTATTTTACTGTCTCCATTTGTCTGCATGCTTATTCTCCACCAAACCCTAAGTTCCTTGGGGTCACAAATCAAGGCTCATCCACTTCTGCACACTCAGAATCAAACACAAAAGATCCAGAGATCATTCCAGTCACTAGTCCAGGAGGTAAGTAAGCATTTAGAAACTTTCATAACAATCTGAGAGTAATTCTACATCTATTGAAACTAATTATTTTTAAAAAGTGGGGCTTTAGGGCCTCCCCTGGTGGTGCAGCGGTTGAGCGCTGGGCTGCAAGGCTCAACAGCGCCGGTTCATTCCCCGGCCGCCGGCGAGGGACCCACAAAAAAAAAAAAAAAAAAAAAAGTGGGGCTTGTATTTTGTATATTTTAATTTCATTTTCTGATAATGTTATTAGACATTATAAAAGTATTGGTTTACAACCAATAGAGAATTTTTAAACAATGGTCCTTTACTACAGATACCTTGAGAAGCACTGATATAATCATTTTGAGGGAGTGAGGAAAAGATGAAAAAAGACAAAATAAAAGCATTTTCCATAAAATTCATAAGGAACATACCTATCCTTGTTGACCTTAACACTTCCCGAGAGGGTAGTTTCTTCTTCAATTCTTGTAAGACTTCAACTAGATTCTCTTTGGTTTGATCAGGAAGCTCCAGCATAGCTTTCCATCTTTTTATGTCTTCTACAACCACAACTCTCTGGGAAAAAGAAAAGTCATTTGGAAAATGGAGCATTTTCATTAGAAAGACATCTGCCTTCACCTGAGCTAATGGGACTCCCATTGACATATGAATTATTGATTATGACCTGAACCAAAGCAATGCGTGTGACGGCCCCAAATGATGGGTAATTGCTTAAAAGCAGGTCCTGCTTACTGCAAATCAGGAAGAGAGTTACATCTATTAGGAAAAGTGCAAGTTTTAATCTTACCATGTCAGATACCACTGGGCACTTAAGCAGTGAGAGGCAATAAGAAGGAGAAGAAAAGAAAAATGATGCTGGGGTGAATCAACCCTGTAGCTCACTTGAGTGTCTTACTCTACAGGCAAGAACAGAGAGCAGAGAAGTCATAAAGATATTTATTTCAACAATTAAAAGCACACTTCAACAGCTCCCTACTTCCTAGGTGATAAAATACAAACCCTCTCTTGTTTGAAGAATTTTGAAAAACTTTAAAAAGGTACCGAATAACTCTATTTGTAATGAAGAAAGTTAACATTTTGCCTTTTCACATAAAACATTATAAAGTTAAGTCTCCTTTCACCCTTCACCCAACTCATTCCCCTCCTTTCATTCCTAGAAGAAACTAGCAGCATCTCCTTGGCTATAGTGATAGTGTTTTATGTTCTTTGAGGATTTTGGAGGATATGATATCTTAAGCTTATCTGCATCTTTCCATTAAGTGTAAAACATTAACAATTAAGGAATCTGGATGAAGGGGGTGGAGAAGTACTTTGTTCTGTGTTGCAACTCGTCTATAATTCTGCAATTATTTCAACTAAGGATTTCTTTAAAAAGTAAGCTGGGAGACAAAACAATAAAGTTGCTTTTATAATTACAAAAAATATCCTGACTTGGATATTATTTCCTGGGGGGAGGTGGGCCCACTCAGGGAACTGAAGGAAGCACTGGAGGCTTCTGACAATGTTGTTTCTTGATCTGGGTAGTAGTGACACAAGTGCGTTCACTTTGTGAGAATCTGTCAAGAGGTATACTAACGATTTGTCCACTTTTCTATATACATGACAAACAAAAAGGAACCCCAAAAACCTCTCTACTCTGGCTGAGGTCTACTTCTAGGCTGGTGAGCCATGGTAGGAAGAGGATTTGATTCCTCTATTTCCTCATCTTTGCTTTTCCTCCTCCCCCACCAGCCTGTTTGCTTTGGTCTCTGACCCTCCTGAGTATGAAATTGGGAAAAAGGGAGGGAAAGGGATGAGAAAAGCCTCACTTTCTGTTATGATACCATGCTAATCAGCCTTTTGTGCTCTCTGAATTTGGCAGATATTTAAAGCTGACTCTCGTACGAGGTGTTTTGTGGCTCGTTGGAGAGCTCCATTGTTGAGCTCTCACCTGCAGTGCCTATAATGTTGGCAATGCTTCCTAAGTCTCCAATTTTTGGCAACCCACTTCACACAGACTCTGTTGGGGTCCCACTGCCTTTCCAAGGATCCTTATGAATCTAGCCCCTTTAATTATACTCTAGGCCAGCCAGCATTTTCACCACTATGCCCATAGTTTCGCCCTGTATAATTCTATAGGTAACAGTCTTCCCAGAACAGTCATTTTTCTTCCTTCTGTGACTAGTAGGCCACCCTCTCTGATTTAAAATTTCTCAGGCACAGGTTTGATCTTTGTGTCCACCACTCTAGGACTTGAAGGCAAGTTCTCCAAGTGAACATACCACAAGCCCTCCTTCTTTATCCAAAGGAATTCTCTCTCCTCATTCCTTTAACTTCAACTGTCTTGACAACCTAAGGGGTTCAGGATTCCAGAATTGGCCTTCATGCACTGTCTTTACAAAGTTCTGTGTAGATGACCTAGAAAATCATTTGTGAACATCATTTGATGCCTGTTGCTTTGTTCTCGGCCTTGAGGGGTCTTAGCCAAAATTGACACAAAGTCCTTTTCCACTATCCATCAGAATATAAAATAGTACTATTAGTATTAAATGATATGAAAAATAAATAAATGAGGACAGATAAGGGATGCTATCATTAATAGAAAAAGGTAAATATAATTTCATTCTGAAACTTTTTTTTTCACTAACATATTGTCTTGATTTATCCATACAGATACATATAAATCCACTTAAATATATTTTAATAGCATTAAATAGCTTTCCAGTGTTTTTATATACAAATGTCTTAGAATTTTAAAGTCAATTCCCCTAATGAATATTTAGGAATTTCCCCCTTCATATTTTTCCTATTATAAACACTGCTTCAATGAACTTGATGAATATGTCCATTTACTTTCAAGCAGATGAATACACAGTTTCAAATTTTACTTGAAACTTGACTTTCAAGTTTTCTGGGTAACTATGCTTTAAATAGCCTAGATCTATTTTATTTTGTTCCCCAATACCCACTGAATCCGAGACTCTCTCTCTTTTAATAGGCAATTTTCATTCATTTGTATTTATTATGATTACTGATATAAACTCAACATTCTTCCTCTTTTTCCCCACTTCTTTCTTATCTTCTATTTAACAACCTGAGTTTTCTTTAATCCCATTTTTCTTTATGGTTTGGAAGCTGTATATTCGATTTCTATTATTTCAATATTTACCCTACAATTTTTAAAATGTATGTTTAATGACATCTATACCAGTATCCTCCTTAAAAGTCTCTACTTCAGAAACTCCTATTAGAAATAGACATGACTTCTTTCTTTCTCCTTCATATCTCTTAACATTTCTATTTCTCTTTCTTTCTCTAGGATGCATTCTAAATTATTTCCTCAGATTTTGCCTTCAATTCACTATCTCTAGCTATGGCTTGTCTACTTTTAACCCGTTTAATAATGTTTCTGTGTCAATACATATATTTTTTTCATTGGACAAGTTCTGCTTTTGTTTTTTTTTCCTTTACCTCTATCTGCCTTCTTTTCATACTATCCCATTCTTTTGTTATAGTTTCTATTTCTTTAATTCTGTGAAATTTAAAACATATTTAAAGTCCCTTTCATCGTTTTCTTATCTCCAATTCTTGAAGTTTAAGTTCTATTCCTTATCTGTTCATTTTCCCTCCCAGTAATTTATTTTCCTATACAGTTTATAATTTTTTAACATAGTTCATCTTTAATGGAGATTATTTTCCATTGGAGTCCTGTGGGCCCTACATTGTTAGGTATCTTAATAGGGAAATCTCATATTTATCTTTGCCAAGTTTGATCTTTGGCTTTACCTGGTTCTGGACCATTTTTATTTTAATTTTTTTCAGTTTTGCAGATAGTATGACTGTAAACTATATATCTAACTACACAGAAATAAGTGAGAGATTCTAATTTATTATCGTCAACTCTTTCTACCCCAAACCACAAAAAGGTCACAACTTTCATGCTGTTTCCTTGGAATAGTGGATAGAATTTTTCTAGTTCATTTTCCACAAACACAGTAGCCCTGCTTTGGCTCTCAGCTACATCTGGGGGTATTAGCCTGAAGCCTTATCTGCTGTCCCCCTACTGGCCCTAGAACCCCCAACCCCTAAGCATTATATCTAGTTTCTATAGAACCAGTCAGCTTCAGCCCCCATTTAGAGCTCTGGGTTTGAGTTTCCTCTGTCTTCCTGGCACCCGCAGATTTTTTTCTCTGTGGTGGTGATTTTTATTCATTAGTTCTTCATGGCTGGAATAAGGTTAAGTATTCCATATCAGAACACCCCAGCATTTAAAACTACAAAAGACCAAATTCTTCAGCATGGCATAAAGGTCTTACACAACTTGGCTCCTAACATCTTTTTCAACTTTATCATTTGCTCCAGATACACAAAACTATTTGACGCCACCTAAATGAATTATAGTATTTCACGGTGTATTCAACTACAGATAAACATTTATTTTTTAAGACTCTCTTCAAGCATCACCTCCTCTATGAAGTCTTTTTTGCCATTCTCCTACCACATTTTTCCTCACTCCATTTTGAATGCTTGGGAATCTGCACAGATTTCTATTACCACATCTATGCTTTCTGCATGTACTAATCTATAGGTTATCTTCCCCAATAGACTATGAGCAACTTGAGAGCTGAAACAATTTATGCATCTCTATCCCTAGTATAATTGAAGAAAGCTATTTCCATCCCCACAAACTAAGTAGTTTTTAGTACTACAGCTTTCAAATCTGAAATTTTAGGACAGAAATAGAAAAATATAAGAGACAGTCCAGAGAGAAGAATTCCGTATGCATCGAAGAATGTTTCCTTATTTCTATCCAAATATGGGCCCCAAAAGACATTGTAAGTCCTTATCAGAATGATTTACAGTAACAAGGGAAGTGGACACAAAATACTAACAGGAAAGTTACAATGAGTAATGGAAGGAAGAAGTGCTCTCCAAAATGCCATCTGGTCTAACAGTGTGGATGGCTGAAATATCAGGTTTGAAAAAACCAATTAGGGAAAATGATTACTTCCTAGGTGATAAGGAGACTTAAACTTCATAATGTTTTACGTGAAATGGTAAAATGTCTTTTCCATTATAAATAGAATTACTCAGTACCGTTTTACGTGTTTGAAGTTTTTAAAGATTCTTCAAATGAGAGGGTCTGAATTTTAAGTCTCCTTATACCTAATCTGAGTCCAGTAAGCCTATGGAATATCTGGAAGAGGAGTTCATCTGAGTGTAAGTCAAGTACTCAGAATGCCACACTGCTCTCATGGTCCTCCGCTTATTTTCTCTTGCCCCAGATCCTACTCTCACCTTCAGAGAACTAGGCTAGAGGTACAAGTTTGGCAGTCGTCAACAGAGAAAGTCTAAGTTAAATAAGGTCACAATGGTTAAAAACATAAAATGAGACAAACTTCAGGGGGCACAAACATTAGGAGTCTATTGGAGGAAAGAGAGGAACCAGTATAGGAAACGGAGCAGAAAAAAAGAAATGTAGGAGAGGTTCAAGAAGCAGGCTTTTAAATTTTGTTTTTAGTGAAATAATAATTACTTTACCATTAATTGGGTACCTGTGTTCACTTATTCATTGCTGGTTATATATCCTGTATCTATTCCTTGCATCTTACTTGCTAACATAAGTCAGACTGAACTCATAGGTTATAAAAATTAAAACAGTCACTATCCTAGGCTCAGCTGTAGCTAAAAAGGTCATTTGATATAGGTCTGGCCAATAAAATATGTGAGTACAGCATCATGACCCAGCCTGAATTTATACAGGATACACAGAATCATTTGGTACTTTAATAATCCTAATAAATACAAAAAATTTACAAGAAAAGGATAATAAAGACAGCTTGTGTTATCAGTTGGCAAAACATAAGGGAAAGCCAAAGTAAATTAAAAGAATATAGCAGAGGTACAGGGGTTAATAAATAGAAGTCTGCACAGGGCTTGGTAAAGCAAATTAGGAGTGGTCAGGAACACTCTGGGTAGGATGCATACATAGCATGAAATAAGTGCACAAAACTATTCCACATTGTCTTGCTATTAGTCCTTTGCCCATTTTCCCTAGTCCCAGATCCCCTCTCACCTTCAGAGATTCAATCGTGGCCTGCTTGTAAATCTTTCCTCCAGGATCTTTCTTCTGAGGACTATTCTGGATTCTAGGTGTTCGAATCACGAACTTATCCATTGCTAGAAAACTCCAACTGCCTTCACGGTGCTTGCGATCTGATCTGCTCAAGAAAGAGGGCAGATTCTAAAAGGTCATCAAAACTGCTATGAAGTGTATTCCCTACATTGACACGATTGGCTTTTACAAACTCTGGAAGTATGCCTGAATTATGCGGAAAGTACAGGAAGGAAGATTTCCTCTTGAAAAATCTTTCTAAGAACTGAAACTGTATACAAAGATCGGCCTATATCCTAAATTGGGACATGCCTAGCTTTCAGAAGTAGGCGCTGTGTAGGGGATTTCAATTTTGGGCCAGGCTTTGAACCTGATGATTTCTAAAGTCTCTTCCAACTTAGGATGAGTTATGGCAGGGTTAAGGTTCCACTGGATTCAATGAAGCCCGCTGAACAAATTCACTCCAGCATAGCCACAATCACAAGGGTTCCCGTAGTAACCAAGAACCAACTCCAGATCTCAGTCACCTGGAGCAGTCACCTGCGTGGTGGTTAGAGGACCCTAACCACGACAGTCGTGTTCTGGACCCCCACCCCAGTAAAGGGAAACACCATCTTCCTCTGCCCACAGAACGCAGGAGTCTGGAAAGCGGTACCTAACAACAATGTGGCGTGTGATCCACCAGGAAAGCAAGCCTGTCAGCAGCTGGGCACCTCCAGAGTGTACCCTCTGAGGACACCACGCTCGAACCTAGGGCGTCGGAACTAAACGGACGCCCCCTTCCTGGGTGATAATTTCTCGAACTAGGCAGAGAGCCTGGGGAGCCCAACAAACCACACTCCCCAGAATGCACTGCAAAGGAAGGGGCAGAAGGGTGCGCCCACAGTGGCTGTAGTTCTCCGAGACCAGATTTTCCGAAGGCACAGTGCATGTCTGACACAAGAAAAACTACATGCCCCAGCGTGCCCCGCGAAGAGAAGCGATGCCGGAAGTGTGCGCGCTAACAATCGCGATGGTTGGGTCCACCTCCTCTCGCCAGCCTAGGAGAATTTCCTAGACCCTGGGGTGGGGCGGGAGGCGGCAGTTTGGGGTGGGTCAGGGCGGAGCTGAGGAGTCTGTGGAGGCGGAAGCGGCGGCCCGGGGGGGCGGAGAAAGGGGCTGGTCCCGGAAGGAGGAGGAAACCCTGAAAAGAAAACAGCAACAAGCTGAGCTGCTGTGACAGAGGCAAACAAAATGGCGGCGCTGAAGGGGAGCCTCTGGTTCAGGGCCCAACTGGGGCTTCCGCCGCTGCTGCTGCTGACCATGGCCCTGGCCGGAGGCTCGGGAACCGCTTCAGCTGAAGCGTTTGACTCAGTCTTGGGTGATACGGCGTCTTGCCACCGGGCCTGTCAGTTGACCTACCCCTTGCACACCTACCCCAAGGTAGGGCCCGTCCAAACCGGGCTACAACCCTTCCCTTGGCCGCTCTCGCACAGCTCTGTCGGTTCCGGGGACCTGGCTGTTGAATCCCCCCTTCAGCCGCTGTCTCCCACCTGTGTAGCCCCTGAATTTTCCCCCAATCCTATCCGCACTCTGCTCCTGCTGCAATAACCAGAAGTTTGTGCTGCACCTACCCTGTTAATAGGCCGGGGAGCACAAAGATGAGAAAAAGATAGCACCCCTTTCCTCTGGGAGCTTGCGGGCTGCAAGGGCGATGATTATTCCTAGGGGGAAGGAGGAAACGGGTGATTGATGCGGGGTCCTCACCTTCAAGGAGAGTAGGGGGCGGCGGGGTGGGGAACAGCAGCAAATTCGAAAGCCCACAAAAGGATAATTCATAACTCATGTTTACTGAGCGCCTCTTTAAGCCTAGAGCGCACAGTCTGTTCGGAGAGTCAGACAAGTGGACAATGCCACTCTAGTATGAAAGTGTTAAGGCGGCGGCCCAGGAGCTGTGCGACGCCCAGGAGAGGCTTTCCGCCTGTGCTGAATTACTGTGTGCAGAAGGCTGCCATTAGGGACTGGGTGGCTTAGAGGAGAAGCACTGATCTGCTTTCAAAGAATTTAACATTCAGTGCCGAAGACCGAGGGAATTCGTGGAGTGGGTTAAGAAATGAGCTTGCTGCGGGGAGGGATTGGTAGGGATCGGAAGGGATCTCGGAGTGACCCTATTTTCAAACCCACCCCCACTCCGTCCCACCCCAGCTACTGCCTTTCCCTTAAATTCCATTCCACTTCTCAGATTTTTTTCAGCTTCCCAAGAACTGTTTCTCCAACATTTTAAATTGCTTGGTGACTCCTCCACCCTTCCCATTTGTAACTTAGGTATACGTTCTCTTCCCACTACTCCCCGCCCCTTTTCTTTTGTTTGTGTTGCTGGTCGTTTCGTTCTCGTCTTTGCTTCATCTCCCTACCCACACTGTTTGCTTAACCATGTGGCTTGTCGTCTTGATCCTCTCAGACTACGGAGTGACCAGAGAGAACAGGTCCAGTGACGTTTAGGATGTTTCTTTTTGGCAAGTGCTTTCAGGTCTTTGAAATGAAGTTTTCTAAATTCTGTCACTTCCCATGTGTCTGTTTACCGCTGGGTTTTACAATGCATGAGGATTGTCAATTTTCAAGAAAAGGCAGGGGAGAAAAGATTATACTAAAATTTCCAATCAAGTGCTAAGGTAGCAATCAAAAGAGAAAAATGAGAAATTCTGACTTCTACACTTAAATCAGTGTATACTGCCCCTAAATACATTATATTGTTTTCTTAAAAGGCTCTCATCATTAAGAGAGTTGTATGAGGAAACTAATTAATATTGATTAGGTCTGGAATTGGGTGGAGGCTGACTGTAATTCTAACATTTGGTTGTGGTGGGGTTTTTTTCCCCCTTTTTTGAGATTTTCCCAGCAAATTGGTAGTGTGAACCAGAATACTGGGAGGACAATTTGAAAGATAAACATTTCTGGGGCCATTAGGTACTTTCATAATAATCATTGCTTTCTAACAATTGATGTGAGAGATAGACATGTAAAATATGTATATAATTTTTATTTAATCTTTAAAACTCTTTTCACCAAGAATTCTAAATCATCTTTCTCCTGTACTTCTTGGATTTAAAGTTTATAAACTGTCTATGTTAAACAATATGATGAGACATTTGCACCATTATCCTAATTCTCACAATCAACCTGCAAAATTAGGTTTTACATTTGATGAAATTGAGATTCTAAAATTTAACTAATCTGCCCAAGGTCACATCGCCTGGAGTTGTAGGAATTCAGTTCTAAAAACTGACTATGCTATGCTGCCTCCTACTATCAAGTTGTATTAAAAATTATTTACTGATTTCTGTTGGTCCTCGCCCAGCTCCAAATTATTGTACTTTGTGGTTCAAGGAAAGATAATGTGTTATTAGAAATTAGATGAATCTACAAGCTCATATGGCCTCTTTTGGTCTGTTATTTGTAACGGGCAAATAGAAATCATATTTTAATGACTTTCAGAATTAATTATTTGTTGCAAGAAAGTCGCTATTTTAAAATTATATTTTAAATTACATTTCACCTTATTAACTCTTCTCAAAAATGCAATTGCATAATTTGTCTGGGCCCAAATACAAGAGATGTGTCATGTTAATAAGAAAGCTGATTAGAGCCAGCCTGGTCATTTTTTTAGTAGAGGGTGGGCTCTGGGACTGTACTAACTTGGTTTCCATTCCAGCTCCATTTTTACATCTCCTGATTTAATTTTGTCAGCTGTCAAAAAACCTCAGACCTTGCAGAACTAATATAAGGGTTAAAGATAAATTTTGTGGCGCTATTAGCATGGTGTCTAATGCATGGCAACAGATAGTTATTTCTTCTATATGTCATTAAACCAGTTTGGTGTGTGTAGTATTAGTAGTGCTAAACAATGAGAATGGTTAATTTGACTTTACCCAGGATGAGAAGATGCTTGTAAAATCTTTAGGTAGTATCATTGGTTTCTTCCAATGATTTAACAGGAGTACCATTTCCTTGTACTCTAAATCATAGGAGTGACATTATATATAAGCTTGCCAGTAATTTGGGATGAATAGAGCTTAAAATATTCACTTAGAAATTTCATATTGTCTAGGGCAGGGAACACTTGGAATAAAGATATGATTCTTTTTTTGTGTGTGTGTGGGGGGGGACCCTCGCCGGCCGTCGGGGAACCAACCGATGCTGCAGAGGCTGCGGGCACCTCACAGCCCAGCACTCAACCGCTGTGCCACCAGGGGAGGCCAAAGATATGATTCTTAATAGCTACCTATTGAGTGACTGCCCTGTGCCAGGTGTTGTATTGTTAGTACAGTGCCTGGCATATTGTGTGTGCTCATTAAATATATTATTAAATGCTGTGATGTCTATTTACTAGATGATATAGCATAATGTTAATGATGTTATGTACATAAATATATAATCCTCATATTTAAGAATGAGTATTGCATCTGTTTTACAACTCAGGAAGCTGAGGCTGGGAAAGATTGTCACTTGTCCAAGGTGGTACAGAATAAATGGTGAGGCTGAGCTTCAGACCAAGGCTGATTCCTGAACCTAGGCTCTTTTCACCATGCCATGCTCTCTTCTGAAAAATAACACTGGAGTGTTTATTGGGTTAGTTAACAAAAGAAAACATAGCTGAACATAAAATGAGCTCAAACTTCCTCTGTGCAATGTAAGGAAGTATATGGTGCTACAAAGACATAAGAAAAGTCTTCCACTGCTTTACAAAGCCTACAAAAGATACTCAGGTATGAAATTTATCTTCATTGTAAAAATTCTTTCAATTTCATCTTAGCAATAGATGCAACTAGAACTGAGGTCCAAAAATGTAATACCCTCAAAGATGTATAATAGGGCTTAATATTATTGTTTAACATTAGACTGCAGCCATCTCTTCTTGATGGATTGTTGCTGCTGCATAATTTTTACTAATCCTTATGCTGGAGAGAAATGCATACCTATGTATTCCATTGGTTGCTAACTGGTATATATATGCACATGCTGTTTCCTTCCTTATTAGGTGCCTGCCAGTTTGTATACAGTGGACCACACAGTAAGTTAAGGGGGCTCCCTGACTTGCACTTATTTGTTTCATCAGAGAAAGGTTGTTGAAGACATTAGTCTTATTAAGCAGTCACCAGTAAAGAGGAAGCTGTGCTATTCTGAGATCCCACATATATACAATGATGCCTTTAAACGTTATGTTCTACTTTTAAAATCTTTTGCTATGATTAACACTACTACTATTTATTGAGCACCTTCTTTGTCCCAGGTACTGTGCTAGAAATAGCTGTCTTTCAGTGTTATTGAGGAGTTTGACGAAGAATTATCGTCTTTCATGATGAGAAAGCTGAAATTTAGATAATAACTTAAGAGAGTTACTTACCTAAAAGATTTTAATCCAGGTCTAACTGATTCCAATGGCCTTTCCCATACATCACACTGTTTATTTTCAGTAAGCCAGGTTTTTAAAATCCTTTCATGTAAGCATTTGCATACATGCATACCTATTTTCTAGGGGCCTCTGTGGTACCATTCCCGATGTGAAGCTAGACATGTAACTTTTCTGGATAAGCCTGGTGATTTTTATATTTATGTGGCAGATGCATTGTACCATTGGTACTTTCTTACTCATTTCTACCTCTGTTAAAGTTCTTCTGTTCCTATTATTTTTATTTTCAAAATTTTCCTCACAAAATATAACCACAGAATATGGGGAGAAGATGATGTTTTTACTCACTAGACTTATTTCTTGTGTATTACTTTTAAAATAAGAAACCAAAGTCTCTTTCTATGGCAAAGGTTCTTAGATATTACCTGGTTCCCATCATTTTTTCCCCTTTTGACAGCTTATAATAAACCCTACTAACTTTGCTTTCTTTTTGATCTTTTTTTATTTGAGGGAAAAAGACTATTTTTTTGGTAATCCTCCCTGTTCTTGAATTCTCTAGGAAGAGGAATTATACGCATGTCAGAGAGGTTGCAGACTATTTTCAATTTGTCAGTTTGTGGATGATGGAATTGATTTAAATCGGACCAAATTGGAATGTGACTCTGGTAAGATGCTACTTTAATGACATCAGCAGTATATAACAGTGGTGTTTGTTGTTGTTGTTAGCATTCATTATTTTTATTTATTGTATAGAAGAACTGGGGGGGTAGACCTCAGGTGGGGGATGGGTGTGAGAGGATTCACCAGAGACAGAGTGGGGAGCAGAACAGGCGGTTTTACTGAAATGCACTGCTGAGGGGAGCAGCAGGTGAGACAGGGGAGGTCTGCTGCACCATGTGGGTTAGCTCCCAGGCCAGGGTTTGAACTCAGGCCACTGAGGTGATAATGCTGGGACTTAGCCCCTAGGCCACCAGGGAGGCCCAATAGTGGTGGGTTTTTTTTGAGATGTGTTATGCTCTTTATTTTCCTCAGAACACACAAACATACTTTTAAACTAATCATTCAACCTATTTTAATTGTTATGAAGTTAGAGTATTCGTAGCTGCTAGAAATTTCATGGGCTTTAAATTTCTGTTTGTTGAAATTATTTTTCTTTTTTATACTGTGGATAGGACACCTTTGTTTAATTAAGCATTTGACTTAGAAAAATGTAGTAATAATTACCCTACTCTTAATTCATCACTACTTTTTTAGTGGTTAGTATAATTTTCCTGAGCCTTTCAGTATAGGGCAGTTGACTTAATTCCATGTTTTTATGGAATCAGGCCTTTGCTCAGTATTTAATAATGTGCTCTTTGTGGGTCATGTCAATGAAAGAGTAACTGACATCTTTTTCATCTCTTAAACTGCTTTTCTTACTTCTTGCTGAAGATGTGTTTAAGAAAAGAAATCAAGTCAAAATTGGCATCTAACTTTTTAAAAATAATATCATGGGAATTTGCTCCATTCATTACATTACACTGCTTATTCAGTGTAACAGGAAGTACCTTTCTTCCTATTGCAATGCTATGAGTGACATCTGGTCTCCATGATATCATAACCTTATTTTTTACTTACCAGTGTCTTAACTGACCATCTTTGTATGTGCACAATGCTACTCAGTTTATTATCTAACACCTTTGAGAAGTGTATTAGAGATGCATGACTGAGTTGGAAAGAAACTTAACATTATTATAGTGAAGTGTTATGTTACAAGAAAGAAATGGTTCGAGTGAATCTGGTAGAAACCCATTCCAACTTTAGAATCACCTGCCATAAAATATTTTCTAAGTTCAGTTTTCTCAGAATTTAGGGTTTTGGACTGATTGCTTTGTTTTATTTTTCCCTTGCTTCTCAACTAAGTGATTATATATTTGTTTAATTCACTAAAATATTTCTTGAAGTAGGTGGTGGCATTGCCAGGGTAGACACATAGAAATCAACAGTCAGAGAGGTTGGAATACCTTAGCCCAGATTACGTACATAACCAACAGATAATGGAGCCAAAACTGTAAGATGGCCAGTCCAATGTTTTTTCCACTGTGCAAAGCTTGGCTATAAGTATCCCTTCATATAAATGACATCATGTAAACAGAGCCTGAGTGTGTAATTATTACATTTATACAATGAAATATTTGACTTGTCAGAGGTAGAAGATGAGGGGTTTTATTAAAATAATACATTTACTACCATTACCAAGTTGGGAAATTCAAATTAATGTAATGCTTTTTAAATTTAAGAAATTTTCTTTATAAAATGCCAAATCCTTCCCTTTTCTATCCTCCTGCTCATATGTGTGCTTTCTCTCCCTCATAATTTAACTGTTTTTCTCTTACAGCATGTACAGAAGCATATTCCCAATCTGATGAGCAATATGCTTGCCATCTTGGTTGCCAGAATCAACTGCCATTTGCTGAATTGAGACAAGAACAAGTATGAAATAATATTGCCTTTCAGAATTGCATGCTTAGACTGTATTAAGTTGTACTGAAATATTTGTTGCCCACTGAGTCCACTTTAGTATTACATTTTTTGATTGCAGTTTTCAGTAAGCAAATTATTTGTTTGTAAATAGCAAAGTTAATTGAATAGTTCCTACATAGAATGCTTTATTTTTGGAAGGTATGTTTAGATCCATAATCACATTTGTTTTTTCTCATGGTCCAATGAAGATGTCCCTATTTGCATATGAAAAAAACTGAGACTCAAGAGAAATTGATAGCTCATACTTGTTTTTGCCATCCCAACTGCCATTATTTTAACTCAAATCATCATTTCCTAGCTATATTGCTAAATAAGCTTCCAAACTATTTTCCCACTTGTAATGCCCTTTAGTCTGTGTCCCAATATTTTTCTAAATGGAAAGTTCATCTTGTCATTCTCCTATCTTATATATATTTCAGTAGATTACATTACAGATTTAAGTCTAAACCACTTATCACAGCCTGACTCTTGATTATCTTTCCTATGTCATCTCTTATAATTACATACCCCTCATACTTTATACTCCAACATGGGCAAAATTTCTTAATTTTATTAACTTTTGCGTTAGAAATATAGCTTCATGGTACAAAACTCAAAGGGTACAAAAAGTATATAGTGCTCCTGCCCCTGTATTTCTTAGCCACATTTTTCTATGTTAATGTAACCAGGATTACAAATACAGAGGTATTTTGTGCATGTACAAGGATACATGTATTCTTCTCTTTATAAAATATAAATATACATAAAGAATGTTTACTCATATTTTTCACTAGATAATATTCCATTGTATGGTGTATCATACAACTTAAGCAGTTCCTTAATTGTGGACATGTAGTTTATTTCTAATCTTTTTCATTTATAAATAATGTTGCATATTTTATACATTTATGAGTATATCTACATAATAGAATCAGGAGTAGAATTGCTGACTTAAGAGATAATGCATTTAAAAAAAGAGAGATAATGCGTTTTTAATTTTGAAAAATAGAGCAAGATTGCCCTCCATGGAATTTGTACCAGTTTTTTAAATTGAAATATGATTCACATATTATAAAATTCACCCTTCTAAAGTATTCAATTCAGTAGTTTTAAGTATATTCATAGGTTGTGTAGCCATTATCATTATCTAATTCTGGACCATTTTCATCACCCAAAAATAAATCTCATATCCATTAACAGTCACTCTCCTTTCCTCCTCCCACCAGCCCCTGGCAATGTATGCCACATTTATTATAGTTTCATTTGTGTTTCTCTTATTATGAGTAATATTAAACAAATTTCCTAACGTTTAAGAGCCATTTTTATTTCCTTTTCTCTTAATTGTGTACATACTATAAGTTTTTAATGCTTATAATTCATGTGTTATTTCATGCCTCTTTCTCCATGTCCCATCTACCTAGTGAGTCCTCTTGGCTTGGCTGTGGGCACGTGTCATTCCTTTGCGAATGTGAATTCCTTTGTGAACTACCTCTCACCTCCATTTTGAGTTAGGAGTCTCTCCCTGTATACACATTATCACCCTTTCTTTAACCTCTGTCCTATGTAGATGACACAGATTAAGCACAGGTATGCATTGATGAATAAAACATACATGTTCCCTGATACCTTCACATTTCTAATCTCAGTGAAATACTTGTTCAATGAATTAATCAATGAAAGATTTCACAGCGATTAAGAGGGAATATTGGATCATGAATACAGATCTTCTGATTTTAAAAATTGCTCTCCAGTACCCATAATGCCTTTCTTTTGAAACATAGCTGACTCAAAGCTATTCCTAGAGTTCAACATAAAGTACCCATACTTGTGCTCTAAAGGGGCCCACTTCTACTAAGTCAAGAAGTCAGAATTGGAAGGTAGAAGATACCAATTAATGTTGAAATGTTATCAATAGCTTACTATATGTATTTAGCCTTTAAATGTTCTCATCCTACCTGGTTATAAGATGTCTCTCATTTTATGTGTATATTCTTTTGATTGGTTTTTTTTTCCTTCCTCTTTTTCATTGATGCTCATGATTTAATTTTTTTAAAGATTTATTTCACTCATTTATGCATACAAGACCTGGGGTGTAGGCCAGAGGTACAGGGGTGCGAGAGGATTCACCAGAGACAGAGTGAGGAGCAGAACAGGCAGATCTACGGAAATACACTGGTGAGGGGAGCAGCGGGTGACAGGAGAGATCTGCTGTGCTATATGTGGGTTAGCTCCCTGATCAGGGATCCAACTCATGTCTCAGCTTGATAGTGCTGAGACTTTAACCCTTGCACCACCACGGAGCCCGAATACCATGATTTATTTTAAATTAAAGATGAGCATGGTATTATTTGACCTCCCCCTTATGCCTCCTTATTTGTTAGTCCTTATTTAATTAAATCTTAAGATTCACCACATTTTTTAGACCTGATTTAAAAGCCTGTTATTCTGATAGAGGTAACAAGTAGCTTCTAAATGTGATGGTAAATTAAAGTAGTCAGAGATTTTAGCTTTATCATAGTTCATTTGTGCAGATAACTGTTTACCCTAATGCTAATGATTATAGTAGATTAACTTAAGGTTTATATCCTGTTCCAGTATGAGTTTGAAGAGTCTTGAATATGTTGCTTTTTTTAAATATACATATATAAAAATAATATATTTCTCATGATTTAATTTTTTAAGCTCATGTCCCTGATGCCAAAAATGCATCTACTCTTCCCTCTAACTTTGGTAAGGTCATTCTGGAGTGACATGATGGATTCTGCACAGAGTTTCATAACCTCTTCATGGACGTTTTATCTTCAAGCTGATGATGGAAAAATAGTTATATTCCAGGTGATGACTGGCTTCATAGATTCAACTAAATGCCAAAAGCCATAAATGTGTTATGTCTTAAATAAATGTCTTTTCATAGGGCCATGTGCTTGATCACTTACAAATATTTATCATCACATAATTATTTGGGCCACATAAAAACATTGAGCATCAGGAACAATGTGATTTACCTTCCCTTCTGCAGTTTGGATGCCAATCTAAAGCCCATTGATATTTATCTAACAAGAACCCTGAGTCTTCTAGATTTTATAATGGTCAAATTAATATAATGAAATCTCTAGATATGTGAGATGATAGTAATTAATATGCTTTAAATATAAGTAGTGGATGTATATATCATGAGTAGATATGAGATGGCATAATGTTAATTGTTTACAGTGCTTTTCATCATCTCTTACAAGAAAACTTGTTGAAAGAGCATATTGCTTCATAGAGAAGTAATTTTCCCTCATTTTCTGTGTGATGTTATTTCTTGGAAGTTCTCATGTGCTAGGCATTTTACATATAGTCTCTCAAATCTTCAAAGAACTTCATAAGATTGTATTATCCTTATTTTATTGATCAGGAAGCCAAAAGTCTAATTTGTTTAAGGTCACCTTGCCAGTAAGTAACAGAGTTAAACTTCAAACTTGGGTCATTTTAGCTCCGGAATTCAGATGGTACCCTATGATGTAGTCCTCCTTTTAATTTGGTAATTAAATTCCTCAAATTTACCAGCTAACAAATTATGGTGTAGACCTGTCTTTCTCTCAGGTAATAATTAAAGGAAACCTTTTAATTGTTATTTAATGACTTATTAAAAGACTAGTGTGTGATTTTTTTTTTGGTAGTATCCTGATCTGTATTTAATTTGGTAATAAGTAAAACACAAATAGAATTTTCTCTCTTTAAATTTATGAACAGGTTCTATAGCCTAGAGCTATAAGTTAAAGCTTAAGTTGACTCTTAGAGGAGAGCCCTCATTCATTACTAATTAAATGTGAGTTTAACTCTTTCAAAGGTTTTGTCTGCTTGAGTATAACCAGGATGAAGAAACCCCCACTCCAAAGGATCAGTGCTATAATAAAAATGTAAAGTATGAGATGTTTAGCTGAAATTTATGAATTACTCATACTTATGGAAGAATGGGCTGTTTCAGAAGAAAAAAATAGAGATAATATGTGTTTAACTAAAAATTTTGGCAGTCTTCTAAATTATTCCTGATTAACTAGAATTAGAACTTATTCTTAGAGGGTATGATATTTAATGCAGTGTGTAGTAATTTGTGCCTCTTTTCTCTATTTTTTTTTTTTAAATGTTGTCAGGAAGATAAACTGACTAAATAATTGATGCCAGAAATCTGTCTGTTTCATTGGATCTGATGTTTAAGAAGTGCAATTAAAATATATTGTGGTTAATGTGTTTTATTTTTTTATACCATGCTTCTGTTACTTTTTCTCAATTTGAATGTTTATAGAGATGATGTGTTATAGAACTTGCTACTTTTCTGAAAAAAGCTCAAAAAGTACAAATGACTTAATTGCTTTCATTATCATTTTAGTCTAAGCCAGAAATCCAGTATGCACCACAGTTGGAACAGGAATCTACAAATTTGAAAGAATCATCACTAAGCAAAATGTCCTGTAAGTCTTATTTTAAGTAACTTAGCAAAAAAAAATTATCGGTCAAATCTGGTTGTGGTAGAAGCACAACATTGAATGTTTTTATGGGAATGAAAGGTAAACAGATAATTTCTAAAATGTTGGTCTCAAACTTTAATATGAACTAAGATCTGGAGATCCTGTTAAAAAATAGATTGCTGAGCCCCATCTCCAAGTTTTCAATTTACTAGATCTGAAATAAGATCTGACAATTTTTGTTTCTAACAGGTTCCCAAATTTCATTGATGTTACTAATCTGGGGACCACACTTTGAGAACCATTATTCTAAAAACACTTAATTGCTTTCAGGGATGTTTGAGAGTGAACTTGAAATATTCTGATATTTCCCAATAAACTAACCAAATAGTGAACTACCCCAAAAGCAAGAGTTCTTATTCTATTTTTATTTCTATGCTAGAAGTGAATTTTAACTTACAGGAATACTTAAAAAAAAAAAAAAAAGCTACAGCTGAGTTTACCTTTTAAAATGTACTAGTTGGGCCTCTTCTGGTGGCACAGCGGTTGAGTGCTGGGCTGCGAAGCTGCGCGCAGCCTCAGCAGCACTGGTTCGATCCCCGGCCGCTGGGCGAGGGTCCCACATGGTACTCAGACCTCTCCTGCCGCCCTCTGCTCCCCTCAGCAGTGTACTTCGTCACTCTGCCTGTTTTGCTCTCCGCTCTGGCGAATTCTCTCACCCTCCCGCACTTCTGACTGTACCCAGTGCTTGTATAAATAAATCTTAAAAATAAATAAATAAATAAATAAATAATTCTTTAAAATAAATAAATAAATAAAATGTACTAGTTTAGGGCCTCCCTGGTGGCACAGCGAATTGAGCGCCACACTTTGAAGCTGTCTGCAGCCTCTGCAGCACAGGTTTGATTCTGGGCCAGCCAGGAAGAAACCCACATGGTGCGGCAGACCTCTCCTGCCTTGCCCCCTACTCCCCTCAGTGGTGTATTTCAGTCAATCTGCCTGTTCTGTTCCCCACTCTGTCTCTGGTGGATCCTCTCACCCCCCAAATCTCTGTACTGCAGTTCTTGTATAAATAAATAAATCTTAAAAATTAAGTAAATAATAAAAATTTTAAAAATGAAATGTACTAGTTTATACTGTATTTTAGATACTGATTTAATTAATATTCTGGTTATTTTGGTGAGTGGATAATGGTGGCACATAATGGAAGGCCACCTTTAATTTCAGAATAAACCAAATTCTACCCTTCAAATTCACATGTAATTAAAACGAAAGCATCAACATCAATAAGAATTTGGAAATAAAATAGCAAATCCATAATGTAGAATATCCATTTGATTTTTAACAATTCATTATAAAATATATCAGATTATATTTATAAAATCTAGTGAATATCTGTAAAGGATATATATCTAGAAGTAGTCACTTGAGACTAGCTTTTGAATTATAGGATATTATATAATCGTATGCTTTTTTTATTTCAGCAGATCTGCAGATGAGAAGTTCACAAGCACACAGGAATTATCTTGAAGATGGAGAAAGTGAAGGCTTTTTAAGATGCCTCTCTCTGTATGTATCTCTCTTTATGTTTATCGGAGATAAAATCTGACATATCAAAAAGATGCATTCCTTTGTAATATTTTAAATATTAACGGGGGCCTCCCTGGTGGCGCAAGAGATTAAGCATCACACTGTGAAGCAATTCGCAACCTCTGCAACATGAGTTCAATCCCCGGCTGGCCAGGGTGAAACCCACATGGCAAGGGGCAGACCTCTCCTGTCTTGCCCGCTGCTCCCCTCAGTAGTGTATTTCAGTCAATCTACCTGTTCTGTTACCCATTCTGTCTCTGGTGGATCCTCTCACCCCCCGCATCTCTGGCCTGTACCCCAGCTCTTGTATGCACAAATAAATAAATCTTTAATAAATAATTAAATAAATAAAATGATATTAACTGCTCAAAAATAAAAAAACTTTTTATTTTTCCCTACCAAACTTAATACTTTTGGATATTTCAATTGTTTAAAAGGTAATATTCATACTACTTTAATAAAATCCAAGGAGTTTTTTTCATAATACAAAAGCATTCTTATATTTGTTAGAATACCTTGATTTATGTGAAGAAATGTACTTCTACAGACATTTAAATTAAGCTTTAATTTAATGTCTGAATAGTTGGGGTCCTAGTTTTGTATGCATAGACACACCTGAAGCTAAAGGAAATAGGTAAAGGTTATAGATAGGAGAACTTTGTCTTTTACACTAAGAAATGTCAACCTTATACCAGGAATTTTTTTTTTAAAGATTTATTTATTTATGCATACAAGAGCTGGGGTATAGGCCAGAAGTGTGGGGATGAGAGTATTCACCAGAGACAAAGTGGAAGCAGAACAGGTGGATCTACTGAAATATACCCTTGAGGGGAGCAGCGGGCAAGACGGAGAAGTCTGCTGCAGCATGTGGGTTAGCTCCCTGGCCAGAAATGGAAGTAGGATAGTGCTGAGACTTAACCCCTTGCGCCACCAGGGAGGCCCATATGCCAGGAATACTTAAAGATGGCAAGGGGGCAAGGGACCATGGGTAGGTAGGCATCATGAGTTTCTTTAACTCCTCCAAGGATTTTGATAAGTTTTCCCCCTAGCAACCTGGAAAAGAAGAAAGTAAGCTGTAACACTGACTGATAATTACATACTCTGTGTACTTGAGGCCAAGTACTTGAGTAGAGCAGTAAACAAGTACTTGCCCTCAAAATGTATGCTCTGATGGGTTGTTCTATCTCCGGTGTACTGCGGCAGTAGTCCAAACTGCATGTTTCATGTCATTTCTTGTGATAGAAATAGTTTCTTGTTAGGTTTTTCAGATATCATTATATGGAATCTAAAAATTAATGTCTTTCACTGAAAGAAGTCTTAAAGACTGGGTGAGAAAATGAAATTGAACTTTAAATTTTCCCTTCCTTTCATTCCTAAGTTGCTTTTGATGATGTGCATAAAAAGGGCAGTTTGTCTTTGTCTGGCATACAGGATTTTTGTGTCGTTTGATAATTTTATGAAACCCAAGTAATCACCTACTCTTACTTACAGTTTATTCTCAATATGGTACTACCTGGAATGTTTCTGGTGACTTGTACTTTAACATTTTGTCATTGTATCTTATATTCTTTTACATCTAGCATTTTAGGTAACTTTATAAGTGTTTAACTTAGGAAACAAGTAACTTTATAACTACAGATTTAGTCCTTAGAAGTTTCTGACTACAAACATGAATTATTGAACTTTAATAAAAAGTATCCTTTTTTATACTTCTTCCCCCTCGTGATATCATTTGATTCTTAGAACAATATGCTGTCGTAAGTAGGTTGGTCAGAAAAGTGAATCAACCACCCTCAGGTTATACATCCACTATGTTAAATTCAAACCTTTTTTTGTCATTCTACATCTTTTACTCATCCTATTCTCTCATAGCGCTTTCCTAAAAGGTCATGATTTTTCCCTGATAACATACAAGGTCACCTAACCAATCAGCGGAATCTGGTCTTCTGACTCCTGTTGCAGTGCTTCTTTTTATTAAACCTCATAGCCTCCAGAATGAAACTGAGGTCACACTCATTTTTCACTTGCCATTTCTTTTTGGAAAGTCTGTTATATGCCAAGCAACTGTGTTAGGGACTTGAGACCAAAAGAAGCATGCTTAGTCTCTGCCTCTCTATAATTCTCAGGTCAAGTATGGTAGACAGACATTTAAACAATGAAACAACGCAGTTGATTATGTTATAATTGTTTTATATCATACACACATACCTGTCCTATACAGAGTACAAAGAGTATACCTAAGTCTTTCAGAGGTCTCAAAGGGAGGGATTTGCTGAAGAGATAGAAATAAATCTTAAATGATGAGTAGAGATTTTGGCTAGCTCTAGCAAAAAATTTGTTTAAGACTTTTTCCCCCCAGCAATACTGGGTTCTTATTGAAAGTATAAAATATGTTTGAAGAGTCAGGAGAATCAGCCTGTGGACCAAACCAGGTAAATAGGAACTAAATAGAAGCAGTAAAATAATCAAGAGTACTTGGGAAGAGGCTTTCATGTGAAAGGGAGAGGAGAGGACCAGGTTGGAAAGCTTTAGTAAATCAGCCAAAAAACTCTGAGGTCTGAATTAGGGCAGTAGAAGAAGGTAGGAGATAATGAAGGTAGTTGAGAATCTGTGGGATTGTTTTGTTGTAGAAACTGAAGCAGATTGACTCTAAAATGAACATATTTTCTGGCTTAACTAGCTTTACTGTAATCTATCAATAGATATCACATATACCTTCTTGTTTCATGGAAGAATTCCTTGGTAGCTGGGTTAGCACTGGATTATGAAGAGTCTTTTCATTAAAAATATTTTTTACTCTATTGTCCTCCTAAATTGTAATACTTTTTAAAAGCATCGTGTATAGGAGTTCCCTTCCTTTAGATGCAAGGTATTTTCCAAAGTCCATATCTTTTGCTGGGACACAGACTTTTTTCATAGCATGTTCAAATATCAGCAGCCCAGCAAGTGAATGGATTGTGGTGGTAAGTACAGATCTTTATTAAGTTAAGCACAGGTGTGAAAATTGCCTGTATTAATTACTCAGTTTTTAAGAATTAGATTCTTACATATTTAAAAATGGCTTCTTTGTTTTCCATCTTTTTAAGTCTTAATTTATTGCTTAGCAAAGAATAGGTCAATTATGGAAAAAATATCTCCAGCTGCTGATTCTTGTAACTGGTCTTCTACCTTAAGATTTTTTTTTTAAGATTTATTTATTTATGCATTGTAAAGGTCAGGAACAGACATGGTGCAGTTTTTCTGATCCCATGCAGACCGGGTAAAGGAGGAGTCAGAGTCCTCAGTAGTTTTGCAGGTTTTTTATTGGGGTTCACCAGGCATATGGCAGGCAGGGGTGCTGGCTGGGGGGCTGGGAGGCTGGCAGGCCTCCCAGCCCCCAGCAAGTCTTCACTCTATCTGGGCTCTCTAGCTTTTGTTCTGCCGCTTCTCGGCTTCTCTTTCGGCTTCTGCTTCGGCTTCTACTGCTGCTTCGGCTTCTACTGCTGCTGCTGCTTCTACTGCTGCTGCTGCTTCTACTGCTGCTGCTGCTGCTACTGCTGCTGCTGCTGGCGTCCCCGTGACGCCGCCCTTAAAAAGCACAGTCTTAGCTCAGCTGAATCCGATCTACCTATGCCCACACCCTATTCCAGGTGCCCGCCATCAGGCATGCATTCAGGCAAGGATCCATCATCTATCCTGATGGCGGAAGGGCAGAAAAGCCTGACATTTTCTTTACCCTACATGCATACAAGAACTGGGGTAGAGGCCAGAGGTGTGGAGGGTGAGAGGATTCACCAGAGACAGAGTGGGGAACAGAACAGGGTGATTGACTGAAGTACTTGCTGAGGGGAGCAGCAGGCGAGACAGGAGAGGTGTGTCTCGCCATATGGGTTGCTCCCTGGCCGGCCTGGGATGAAACTCGTGCTGCAGCGGTAGTGGAGAGCTTCATAGGTTGGTCTTAACTCCTTGTGCCACCAGGGAGGCCCCTACCTTAAGATATTTTAATGAGGGCCTCCCCTGGTGGCACAGTGGTTGAGCGCTGGGCTGCAAAGCTGCCCGCAGCCTCTGCAGCACAGGTTCGATCCCCAGCTGCTGGCAAGGGTCCCACATGGCGTGACAGACCTCTCCTGTCTCGCCCACTGTTTCCCTCAGCAGTGTATTTCATCAGTCTGTTCCCCACTCTGGCTCTGGTGAATTCTCTCACCCTCCCGTGCTTCTGACTGTACTCAATGCTTGTATAAATAAATAAGTTTTTTAAAAAATATATTTTAATGAGAATGATGTAACTATGGCTTTACTGAGATATGCTATAATCGGTACAGAATGCCTCATAATAGATGTGTTCTTTAAATTGAAATATAAGTAAATTGTGACAAATTAAATATTTGAAGTGTTCTAGAGAAGCTAATTTCTGGAAACCTGTTGAATATTTTTATAGTGCAAAGGATCACTTCATAATTTACCTATTTAATACCTTAACTCTGAGATAATTGGGTTTTCGTAAAGCATCATACACCTTGAAAAATATAGCATGCATATGATAATGTACAACTTATTGGATACTTTCATTTGTCTTATCTCATGTAGTAATTTTTAAGTAGTTGTTTTAATTTTATATATTTGGCAGAACACCTGTATGGTTTTTTTAATGAAAATTATGTTTACAGAAACTTGAACAATGGGAGAAAAGATATAACATCACCCTAATAGCTATTACAGTATTTCCTTCTATAACTGTTTTTTAATAGTTTTAAAAGTAGTACACAAAGCTATAATTGTGTTAATTAATCTAAGCATAGAAGGCTGATTGCCTTTAATTATTAAAAATCTTCTATTTCTTACATTATCAAATTTGATTATTGGTCTTTTTCAGTAACTCTGGCTGGATTTTAACCACGACTCTTGTCCTCTCGGTGATGGTATTGCTCTGGATTTGTTGTGCAGCTGTTGCTACAGCTGTGGAGCAGTATGTTCCTGCTGAGGTAATTTAATTCTAACCTTTAGACCATTTGAAGACTGAGCCAGATGATTCACCATTTTAAATGCCTATTCACTTAACTGGAAAAACAAGTTCTCTGTACTAATATAGTGACGGAAGATTTGGTGGTTTTAATCACACACATGAAGGTTGGCACACTTGAAAATTACAGGTTTGTAGCATAAGAATCACTGTTCCTAATTTTCTGTGATGCTAAAATAACTACCATGGGGACTGCTTGAGTAAAGTCTCTCTCTCCCCCTAGTTCTTGAAACTGAAAAAATTCTGTTCAAACAGCAGTTTCTGAGGTGACATGTAAGAGAGACTTATAGAAACACTAAAAGTTTTGAATAAATTGCCATAAACGTTAAGGTATAATTGCTGTTTTAGAAGCTGCAAGGCAGAAACATTTGATTTGAGTTAATATATCCTGGAATATAACTTAGAAATGAAAAACTGTTGTGACTTTGTTGGTAATTAAAATTTAACTGGCCCAAGCAGTGTAGCTGTTAAAATAGGGATTTTTGTTTTGAGGAAAGGCTATAATTTGATGATTCAACTTTAGTGTCAGTAAAGAAAGTTATTTATAGAACTAAATATAAGATAATGTCTGTTGACATCAAACACAAGTGAAATGAACTTTAATTCTCTTGCACCACCAAAGTGCAGTAGAAAAAGAGAGAAAAGAAGAAAGGAGGGAAATTAAAATAGAATCTGATAATAATTAGTGGGCATGTATGTAGCATGATGCTTGAACTACACTTACCTTAATAGAACTTTATTTTTTTTTTTAAAGATTTATTTATTTATTTGTACAAGCACTGGGTACAGTCAGAAGCACGGGAGGGTGAGAGAATTCACCAGAGCCAGAGTGGGGAGCAGAGCAGGCAGAAGGACCGAAGTACACTGCTGAGGGGAGCAGCAGGCGGCAGGAGATGTCTGCGCGCCATGCGGGACCCTCCTCCAGTGGCCAGGGAGCAGCCGGGGATCAAACCGGCACCGCGGAGGCTTCGGGCAGCTTCGCAACCCAGCGCTCAACCGCTGCGCCACCAGGGAGGCCCTTAATAGACTTTAAAGCTATGTTTTAATACATGATTTATACAAGAATGATTAATATACTTCATGTTTTTATTAGGATGATATGTAATATAGGCTGCTATATAGGCAGGATAATATTGATCACTAGCATTTATATAGTTCTTTAAAGTTTACAAGTATTTTCATATATCTTACATTCTAGAAATACTCTACAGCAGGTTTTATTATTCATAATATAAATGAGTAAACAGGTTTACAAAGTCTACATAGCCTTCCTGGGATTTCACAGGTCTGAAGTTTTAAAAGTTAAGTATGTGTAAGTATTGAGGCTGGAGTTAAGCTCCTGTCTTTTGAATCAGAACTCCTGTTTTTTTCATGCTACCATCTTTATGGCTGATCAGGTGTATAAATGACACAAATAATGAATGTTTAAAATCTTAAGGAAAGCAGAGACTATGTGTTGAGATTGTCAGATAAAGCTTTTAGGTAATGGGGGTCTTGACCTGAACTTTGAAAAATGGATAGTAAGGTTTGGATTAGCGGATAGAAGAAGGTGAACATGTCCCCCTCCAAACAAGCTAACTATTGAGGAAGGTCTTTAAGGAACTGGCCTGATTAAAAGAACTTGAATTAGGAAAGTAAGCCAAATGGATAAAGTTGGATAGGATTAGAAAGAGCCTTAAATTGTGGAAGTGTTAGAGCATGGGTAAATCTCTATAGAATTCATTTATCATGTGAATACTGCTGTATTACCTACTTGTGCTCTGGTTTAATTCTGATGTCCATATTTTAATCATTCTGTTGTTCCTGATAAAGCTGAAATTATCCTTTGCCTATTACTTCTTTTTTAGCTACCCATGTATTCTGAATCCTCATGGCAACAAAGTTACGAAGCTATAGTAATAAATCTTTGTTGATCTACCACCCTTTAGCACTTTGTTAGATCCTTAAATAACACATATCATTTTCCAAACCTGTGTTAAGTTAAACATTTAGTAGCAGAGAAACTTACTCATAGGGGAGCTAAGATCATAAAGGGCTTAATCATTTAAGGCATCAGACTTTCAGAATCAGTGTTTTTGATATGTCCATACTAATTCCATTTAAACCGGACCAGATTTTTTTGGTACTCAGTTATTATACTTCTAAGTAATTTTAAGTTAGGACAGAGGGAAATTTTCTTTGGCATTCCCCTGGAAGCTGGATTCACCTATCTGTAACACTGAGTAAAAGTATCTCCATTCCTTGGGAGAAAATACTTGCATACCATACAACTGATAAGGGACCGATATCAATGATCTACAGAGAGCTTATACAGCTCAACAAACACAAAGCAAACAACTCTGTCAAAAAGTGGGTAGAAGAGCTAAAAAGATACTTCTCCAAAGAAGAAATGCAAATGACCAATAGGCATATGAAAAAATATTCAACGTTACTTACAATCAGGGAAATGCAATCAAAACCACTGAGATACCACCTCACACTGGTGAGAATGGCACATATGAAGTCAACTGGCAATAATAAATTCTGGCAAGGATATGAAGAAAAAGGAGCCTTCTTACACTGTTGGCAGGAATACAAACTGGTCCAATCACCATGGAAAGCTGTGTGGAGGGTCCTCAAAATACTAAAAATGGATCTACCATATGACCTAGTGATTCCACTCCTAAAAATCTACCAAAAGGACACAAAAATACTAATCCAAAAGGAAACCTGCTTTGCTTATTGCAGCACTATTTGCAATAGCTAAAATATGGAAACAGCCTAAATGCTACAAAACAGATGACTGGATCAAGAAGATGTGGTATATATACACAATAGAATACTACTCAGTGATCAAAAAAGAAACTCATACCATTTGCAGCAACATGGATGGAGCTGCAAGGGATTATGCTAAGCGAAATAAATCAGAAGGAAAAAGAAAAATAGCAGATGGTTTCACTTACAGGTAGAATATAGGGACAACGAACAAAGGGTCAGGAAAAAGACAAAACTTGTAGGCAAACCATAGATCTGAGGCACACAGCAGGACAGGAGGAGGGAGAGGGGTCAAAAGCGGGAAGGGAAGAGCACAGGGACTATGGTGATGGGTCATGGGTGCTGTGGTTGTGGGAGAATTATGGGACTCACCTGAGGGGAGAAATCAAATATTGTACAAAAAGGAGCAATGTAAGAAATTTAATGCTTTTTTTTTTAAAAAAAGTATTTCCATTTGTGAGGCTGTTTATAGAATTTTTTTACCAAATTCCCCTAGATTAAATTGTTTTTTAAAACTTAGGTTCCTAAATATCCAACTTGCTAATGTGCATCGATATTCTTTTGCAGAAGCTGAGTATATATGGTGACTTGGAATTTATGAACGAACCAAAACTAAACAAATATCCAGCTTCTTCTCTTGTGATTGTTAGATCTAAAGCTGAAGATCATGAAGAAGCAGGACCTCTACCTACAAAAGTGAATCTTGGTCATTCAGAAATTTAAGCTTTGTTTTTTCAAAGATATATGTATTAGACATCTAAACTTCCATTCTTCATAGAGCTTTGTAAAGTGGTTTCATTGGATATAGGGCTTAAAAATCACTATAAAATGCAAATAAAGTTACCCAAATCTATGAAGACTGTATTTGCTATAACTTTACCTGTAATTTTTTTCTAGTAATTTGAGAAATAGATATTTGGGATTGTATTTTTATTTTACTTAATAGCTATAGCTACTTTAATTATTATTTTCATTGGTTTTGTGTGTTTCCTTTCTTAGCAAATGTATGAGCTGATCATTTTTCTTCTCTACCTTCTACCATGATACCTCAGTCACCTTAATTAGTCAAAATACGCACGGGGATATGATGCTTCTGCTCAAAAATAACCCATAACCTGTAAATTGAAATTTACCAGAGAATGTCCTTTAGTGACACTATTTTCAGTTGTATTGAATTGAAAGCATTAAAATTTTATTTGAATACTTATGTGCTTAAATGTGAGTTAATACACTCCTGGTTTCCAGATCTTTTGTTTTACTCCTCCCCAACCGAAAAATATTATATTCTATGTCTGCTGTTACAGGATGATTAGGCAACAAATTGAAGCACAAATGATCCTCTCAGAAATGTATTTTACGTTGTTTCTCACAGGCTATAGATTTCTGTTGGATGAGTCTTTCCAAAGCTCCCCACTCTGTCTCTGGTGAACCCTCTTCCCCCCCACACACACATACACCTCTGGCCTATACCCCAGTTCTTGTATGCATAAATAAATAAATCTTTGAAAAAAACAAAAAAACGGTTTTCTCTGCTAGAAAGCATATCAAGTGTAAGTTAAAGATACGTTCAGAGAAAACTTCATTTTGATAAGAACTAGATTCTTGTGTTGCAGAACTAAGTAAGGCTAGCACTTGGCAAAAACTATTGTTTCTGTCATTCCTTTACCTACAGTAATACAAATTAAAATCAGAGTGATATCAAGTAACATAGCGCACCCCAGAATCTTAACATCCTTTACTGACATTACACCATTACACGTTAACTTTGCAAACCAACACTTTGCTTACAGGTCTATGCTGGTAACTATAGTAGTGCTGTTTGACTACAGGTGAGTCAAATACTTACCTTCCAGCCTAGTTCCCAGCTTTCACTGAGTCTAAAGAAAAGATGTTAAACAAGACCAGTCACAACATTCAGGTTTTGGTTGTCTAGATTTAGAAGACAGGGACGGAACACATCTGGATGGGAAAGAGATGAGGAATTATGACATCGTCATTGTTAAGCAGCCATTATCTCTTCTAATTTGGGGGTAACACAAAACCAAATTTAGACAAACTCCCCTTTTGTTTATAGGAGATAATTCCTTATATGCAGAAATAATCATTTGATATTTAGTGGTCTGTCAAATATTTGTATCCTGGCTTCATTTTATTTCAACATGTTCAGCTTAACTTTAAAAAAGAAAAATTTCCACCCTACCCCACCCCCAAACTGGTACACAACAAGATGTGTTTCTGATTTGAAAATTCTAAAGAAAGCACAAAACTGAGTCTCCCAGCCCCTTCGCCTAATAGTTTTACTCTCCTTGGACAGCCCAATTTCACTTGTTTCCATGAAAGGTATCACATTTCCCCCCACACAGAAAGCATCTTCTTGAGAATATTGTCTTGGTTCTGTGAAATTTTAAGTCTCTTGAGTCTTAGGATCAATCATCCTAGACTCCTAAGGTCCTCTTGGTTCAGGTCCTTGACCTGTATGTCTAAGTGACATACAAATGCAGGGGATTCTGAAAGCAGTAGTGATCACCATAATGGTTGAGACACAAGTTCCCCAGTATTTTCCAAAAATTCATGATACCTTTTATTTATGATATATATTTTTAGTAAATCAGTAATTATCAGATTACCTAGTCTATCTTGTCTCAGGAATCCTTGTGATACATCATCAGCCAATCTGAGCTTCTGATCAGCATGTGACATCTAGTATTTTTATTGAGTTGACTTAGTAAAACAAAATGATTTTATCACTTATTAATCTCTCCTGACTTCATCTCAAATAAATTTGCCATTTCCTTTATGATTTTTGAAATACATGAAATAACTCCTTTGTAATTTGTATGAATTCTTCCAAGGACCACATTGGTAATCATTGCTCTACTGGCTTCTACATCTTTTCTAATAAAATTAGCTCCCCACATCTTTGGAGCAATCTATAAAAACATTCTCAGCAGATTCACCACCACCATCAACCAAGGCAGTGACTTTGCCCAGACACCCTACTATAAATTCGCTGTTAACCACTGGAGAGCCTGATGCCAGGGCCTGTGCTGGGTAATAGAACTGCAACAACAAACAAGACTCCACCTGATTGCAGGTTGGTAAAGTTCTAAAGAAAACATTATTGTTAATGTAGTAAGTGCTATGACCAGGTAAGCATAAAGTACTGTCCAAGTACTGTCCATGTATGGACTGACCAACCTAGATACATATCCGCTGGGAGAAAGTAATATCCCAGCTAAAACCTGGAGGTAAGTGGAAATCCAACCAAAATACAGGAGCAGTGTTCCCAGCAGCAGGGACAGTATGGTCAAAGACCTAGAGGCAAGAGGGTGGGGACCTTCAAACAGTTAACTGGCTGAGATAAAGCATAGCAATAGATGTGACTGAGCATATCAGATGATGGGGACGTGGTCCTGAGGTTGGTGGGAAGCTATAGAAGAGTTTTAAGCAAGAGAGTAACAGTGTTTTAGAATGATTCACTCTACAACAGTGTGGGGGATAGACCAGAAGGGGCAAGTCCAGAGGCCAGCAATACCTCAACTCTATAGTAACTTCTGTGGTCTATTAACAATGTACTTTGCAGTCATAGGAAAGAAACCTTCCATTCCACTGGAAGGAAACCTAAATGGGAAGAACCTATCCTACGTGGGAAATTAGGTAAGGGAAATTGGGTAAGTCTGTCTGTCTCAGACTTACCCAATAATTCTATTTGCTTTTATTTTCTTCACATATACTTTTGAACTCTTACTGGTAAGGCTCTGTGTAGTCTCCGCTTAGTTTGGATGGTAAGCCATGAATGATGTGTCCTGTGGGACTTGGTCCCAGTATGGGTGTTGCCAAGCAAACTAGAAGCTATTCCGTGGATCCCAAGCCTCTAACCAGGCTTCATGTTGGGCTGAATTTTCAAAACACTGTCACCGTCTTCAAACTCTAGGCTTACCAACCCAGCCCCTAGGTCTCCTGAGCCCCTCCCACCAGGCTCCTGTTGCCACTGTGTCATGTTTGCATTTGAGTATCATCAGAATGAGTTTCCTTCATCTTTCCTTGACAACTTGTTCTAGATTAGAGTCTGGGGATGGAAGTATGTACAGCGATAGAGATGGAAAGAGTAAGGCAATGGGAAATGCAGTCTTCTGTGGGAAGCTAAATTGTACAATTAGTGTGAATTTTCTGACACCTTCACAGCAGTTACATTCTAAAGTACAGTTAGGATATACCTTTCCCGAAATTTGTAAGCGTTCAAGTCAGCTTCATATATTCCACTATTAAGTATTCTCTTTTTTGTGATGTTAATGATTTATTTGTCTAAAGCAGGTGTTATTAACCTTTTTCCTACCATGGACCTTTTGGCAATGTGGTGACGCTACAGACCCCCTTCTCAGAATAATGTTTCCTAATGCATAAAACTAAATAGGAAGGGTTGCAAAGGAAATCAATTATATTAAAATATAGATATTAAAGTATTTTCAAAAAATCTTTAATATAGATGTATTAACACATAAGGTCTAGTGGTCATTTTAAAATGACTAAATTATTTTGAAATACCTTCAATTGGTATAGAGATCTAAATAACTTTTTTTTGTGGGGCTCTCGCCGGCAGCCGGGGTACGAAGCGGAGCTGTAGAGGCTGACGGGCAGCCTCGCAGCCCAGCGCTCAACCGCTGCGCCACCAGGGGAGGCCCGACATCTAAATATCTTGACATGGTATCTAAACACCTGTGATTTCTTGGTGCCACAGGTGCTGCTATTATTATTGTCAGTTGTTACCTATGTTTGTAATTAAAGGAAATGCTGTTTTTCAGGTCAAATGTTAGTGAAAATAAAGACTTAATTTTTTTTTTTCCCAACTAAATTTACTGAACTCCTGTTTGAGGATGTCTACTTTTACTTTGTCATTTTAAGAGTAAAAAAGTTTGTTTGCTTGTTCAATTCTAAATTACTGGGGCTTACTTTACTGCCTCTATGTGCTTTTTATACTTGAGTTGTTTTGCTTTGTTGGAACAGCAGTGATTGAAGGTTTGGGTGGAAAGAAATCAGCAATTGATTAGAAATGAGAGGTTTCGGCTTCCCCTGGTGGCGCAGCGGTTGAGAGCTGGGCTGCGAGGCTGCCAGCAGCCTCTGCAGCGCCAGTTCGTTCCCGGCTGCCGGCGAGGGTCCCACAAAAAAAAAAGAAAGAAAGAAACGAGAGGTTTCAACAAAAGTTCTTGATAATGTTACCTCAAGACATACCAACCATCAGGCAGTCATAATTGGAGCCCCACATCTGTTAATTTCTTAAGTATGTAAATTTCAATAAAATTTGGATCTTCTGCATTAAGCAACATTATAATGCTATCCTGTAAATGCATGTTTTGATATTTCATGATGCAGTTTGCTGATTCCCCATGACTCCTGTAAAGCCCTTTATAGTTTGCTGATCCCCCATGACTTCTACCAAACCCTTTATAGTGCTCTGTTACCTTCAAGGGTTCTTACAACATCCCTCTAGGAGATGTTAAACCCCATCTCCATTTTAGAGTTGAGGAAACAGTTTCAGAGAAGAGACAGCCAGTCAGTGCTGCCAGAGTTGTGGACAGCATGCGGGAAGAGTTTAAAGGCTGAGTCAGGACCAGGCCTCACACTAGGCAAGTCTGGAGGCAGATGGCTCAGTGTCCTGGGTCCATCTGATTGTGGTGCCCACTTAGCATTCTCCAACCCAACCTAGACTAAGAAGCAGTCCCAGCCTAAGGCAGACCAGGGGTTCCAGTTCTCAGCCAATGACCAGCAAATCAGTATCCCAGTTCCCTTATTGTCAGATAACTGGCTCCTTTCTTGGCTTGCAGAATTTCTAGCAGAAGTTCCACTTGCCCACAGTGGGAACTTCTTGAGAACACACCTTTTATTGGATCCTTCTGTCCCTGTCTCTCATCTCTCACTCCCTGCCAGGTGTTTCCTAGGCTCACTTCTAGTTAAATCTGTAGTTGACCCCTGAACAGTCTGGGGTTAGGAACTCTGACCCCATGCATTTGAAAATCCACGTGTAGTTTTTGACTCCCCCAAAGCTTCACTACTAATAGCCTGTTGTTGACTTGAAGCCTTTCCAATAACATAAATGGTCAATTAATACATATTTTTTATGTTATATGTGTTTGAGGCTATATTCTTACTTTATTTAGTAAGCTAGAGAAAAGGAAATGTTATTAAGAAAATCATAAAGAAGGGAAAAGGCATTTACAAAGCTGGACCATATTTAGCAATACTGTCTGCTTTTAAGATGAACCATGTGTCAGTACCCTACATCACTATTGCCTCATGTGATACAAAACACTGTTTTGTAGATGTTTTACATGTTATTAATATGAGATATCAAAAATGACATGAAAAGGAAATTTAATTCATTGACATTTATTGAACAAATTTGAGTATATGTGGACCCTCCCAGTTCAAACCCATGTTGTTCACAGGTCAGTATATTTGCCTTGAAATCTGGTCTTTGGATCTGATTATGGGGAGACCCAAACCAAGACACCCTCTTCATCTGGTCTAGCCTCAGGGAACTGAGGCTCAGAGAGGGAAGTGACTGACAAGGGTCCTCATGAGAACCCACCCTCCTGACTTGGGGTAAGCCCTTCCTCCTGCTGCTGCCTTCTAGGATCCATCTAACGCATCCATCTAATGCATCCCCACTCATTGGATGGGATGGTTATATCCCAAAGACAAAAATAAAGGCCAGCCACAGGGCAGCCAACCAGAGGAATCAGAGGCAGACTGCAGAGGGACTCTCTCTGGAACCCCTTAATTCATTTCTAGAGATGGACACACCTCTCTGTCTCTTGGTCTCTCTGTCTCTCTCTCTTTCTCTCTCTCTCTCCCTCCCCCCTGCTCCCCTCGGAGAGAACAGGGGGGGAAGGGGACTGCAACCTGCTGGATGGGCAGGTAGAAGGGGTTAGCCAGGTAAGCAACCTGCTGTGCCCCTCCCCCATCATAGACGCCATTTCTGGAAAAATCACAATGTTCATGGCCACTTTTTTTAAGACAATAATTAAAAACGATATTTGCTTTCAAATTTTTGTGGTAAATGTGTATTTCTTATTCGAACAGAAGGCCATCGATGAGAAATGACCCCTGCTTTTTAGCCACTGAAATATTAATTCTGTCTGATATTCCTGTGGCTGGGAAGCCTGAGAGCCTTCAGTCTCATCACTGATATGGAGAAAAAAAGCCATCCTGAAATGTTCCTAGATTCAAACCTCTCTCCTGCTCCCTATTGTGTAATTTGGGGGACAGTTTCTTCCTCTCAGAACCTCAGACACTTAGATGGGAAGGAGAGCAGCTGAAGGGTTATTGTGAGACCGTGGGGAAGGCCAGCAGGAGCCAGGCCCTCCCACACCTCTCCTTGGCTGGAAGCAGCCAGGACACTGCCCCCAGGGAGGGTGTGGCCACCTGTCCAGCTCCTCCTCTGGCTGCCCTGGTGACCAGGCAGGGCACCCTCGAGGAATTCCAGGCCCCAGCGTTTGGAGACTGGAGCTGGTTGCTGGAGACATGAACAAGATCTTCCCCCAGGTAAGAGTCGTGTTGAGTGCCCCCTCACTTGGGGGAGCCAGCCCTGGGGTAAGGAGAGGGCAGCAAACAGGGAAGATCTGTGCGTACCAGAGCCACCCAGGTGACTGCCCCCCTGCTCCCGAGGCTCTCTCCTAGGCTCCAAGGAGCTCGACGGGTGAGCCAGCGATCCAGTTGGGTGGTGAGTTATAGAGAAAGTTGGAACCCTGGGGAGGGAGCAATGGTGCCTTAGGGAAAGGCTCTCTGAGGAGGAGGAGCCCCTGAGCTGTCTTGAAGGACATACGTTTGTCAAATGTCCAGTGGGGGAGGCATTCCAGGCAGAGGGCGTGGTACAGGCGAGGGTGTAGAGACATGAACCGGGCATAATGAGTGTGGGGTGTTCAACAAAGCTGGAATATGAGGGACCAGGGTTCCACCTAAGGCTCTCCTTCTGAAAAACTCTTCAGTCCGGCTCCCCAAGACTGGGTCTCCCCCACCTAAGCCCACCCCTCGCTCTGTTTTCTTGGCAGGGGGATGTCAATGGCAGCGCTACTGCCGGAACGAAAGTGCTTCCCGGAGAGGAAGGTAAAGAATGAGGCCTGGGGGTCACTGCCTGCTCCTCCCACCCCCAGGAGGTCCCTGGCGACTGGGCCCTTGGCTACAGAGGCCAAAGGAGAGCTCCTGAGACTTTTCCCTGTCCTGGCCCCTTGTCCCTCAGGCATCTGTCCTCTACTGATGTCTTCTTTTTCCAGCTGCCTGGAGAGTCCCTTGCTCGATAGGGTTGTTCATTTCTCTATGCACAAGCATTTGTTGAGCACCTAGTACGCGCGGCCTACCTCCTGGCACTTGGCTCCATGCAGTGCCCACCTGTAACCTATAAAAGAGAGAGCTCTAGGCCTGACTCTGGGCCATGTGGGTATACTTTTTGCCTGTGAGGGATAAAGGAGGCCAGAGCACACATTTATTTAGCAGCTAAATAAGGTGAGTCACTGGGGTGCAAGCAGGATTTGTGAAATCAAAGAAGGAAGAACACACATATATTGAGCCTGTACCCTGTGTTGGCCCACACCTGACCACCGAGGAGGCAGACCCTGAGAGGTGGATGGTAGCAGTCATACATATCTTCTGAGAGATGCGTCGTCAGGGATTGTGTCACGCAAACATCACAGAGCACAACTACACGAACCAAGGTGGTCTAACCTATCACATGCCTAGGCGTGATGGTGGCAGCTCTGGGGCCACCATGGAATCTGCTGTCCATCCTTGACTGAAACATCATTAAGCAACGCATGACTATAACTCTTAAGAGAGCAAGCCCCTACTATGTGCCAAGCATTGTATGGTCTCTGAATCCTCAGAACAGCTCTGAGAGCAGGGTCTTGTTAGGAGGTGATAACAGATGAGGCACCTGAGGCTGAAAAAGTTTGGGAAACTCAATCAAGCAGGGACCCACAGCCTGGAGGGGGAGAGTCAAGACCCAAATGTGAACTGGGGCCCCCAGGTTGCAAAGCCACAGTGCCTCAGTTGCTCCACACCGGTGTGTGTTTATTTCCTGGCTCAGGGAGGGTGTGGTTGTGAAAGGAGAAGCTTCCTTTCTCATTTGGGAGGGGAGTCTCTCCTGGGGTGCTTCAGCCTGTGATGCATAAATATTTGCACAGGGACTGCTTGACTGACCAGGATGTCTCTCCTGGCTGGCCTCAGCCTGTCTCCCTGGTTACTGGAGTTTATCTTGTGTTTGCCAATGAAGGAGCGGGGGGCTGGTGGGCAAAAGCTCACAGCCACAGAGCTGGCAGGCATGAGCTCAGCTACAGAGCTGGCAGGCTTGAGCAGGCAGCCACAGGAGAGGTGTGGGGAAAGAACAGTGCTTGTGGTCGCTTCACACCTCTGGGTGACAAAAGGGGGCCATGAAACAAAGTAGGGCAGCGAAAAGTACCCCAAAGTAGAAAAAAAGGCCCCAGGAGCTTTTAAGAGCCGTGGAGAGTTCCCAACATCACGTACAAAAAGGAAACCAACACCCAGCTAGGGGCTCCTCCCTTGGCCTCCCTCCTGCTGTCAGGAGTCTTGCTTGCAATAGACCTGAGCTCACTGGCCTTTAGTCCAGTGATTATTCCTCAATTGCTAGAACACAAGAACCCAGCCGATCAGCAACACCAACAAGGGAGTCGCCTACTGGCTGTAGGGATTATTGATCTTATATTTATGCTGCATCTCCTACTACAGCCTCTTCTCCCGACACACACCCAATCCCGGCTCCAGCCTCACCAAACCACTTCTTTCATTATTTTATGAGTAAGAAAAAATTAAAGGAGAAATGTTTAAGGAGCAGAGCGCTCTTTTCACAATGCTTAGGATACAGCTTGGCACATAGTAGGTGCTCAATAAACAGTAGCTACAACCTTATGTAACTTGCTGTGTACCAGGGGCTATGCTGGTACAGTAACTAGCTTATCCCCTTGGCAGCTCTAAGGTATGGCCTCCATTTATTATCCACCTGAGGAAACAGGCACAGGAAGCACACCTCCCAGGTGCTGATCTGGGAAGTGGCAGAGCCAGCTCCTGAATGGACAATCAACTGGCATAGTGGAAAGGGCATTGTTTTGACAATGGGTCTTTTCTTCTCTGAGCCTCAGTTTCCTCATCTGTAAAATAAAGGGTCTTGAATGTCTATGAAGGGCCTGCTTTAGTCTAGCCCACAATAGGGGCCTGATAGGCAGGTGTCCATATGTCCTTGTCTCCTGGGGGACGGCCTCATGGAAGGACAGAAGGTGCGGTTGGGGGACCCTCATTCCAACTGCCACTCACCAGCTAGTACAGGCCAGGGACGGGCATTTGGTGGGGGGGTGGGGGGCGGTCATCCAAGGGAGAAGAATCCAGAGCATCAGGAAGGGCTGAAGAGTCCCCTCCTGCAGCGAAGTCCTTCCTGTCCCAGACCCCCAGGTAAGGAGGAATCACTCAGACGAGTCAGGGGAAGGGGACCCGAGGACCCCATTGCTGGCTGCCCCATGACTAGTTTCCTGCCCTGCACTGCAGGCTGCAGCCGCCTCTGCTGCTCACGTCAAGGGACCTGCCTCTCGGCCTCTGTGCTGGTTCTGTTGGCAGCTCTTGCAGCCCTGATCACGCTGGTCACCATCTTTGGACCCCCACCCCGTGCACCAGGTCAGAGGGGGGGGTGTGGTCAAGAGAGGGTGCTGGGGGGGTGAAGGGAACAGAGAGATGGGAGAAGCCTGGCGCTGCCTGGCTTCTCCATGAAGTGACTTTTGGATAATTCCTTAGCGTGTGTGCGCAGACAGGCCCCCACACGGACTATCTCTGAGCCCCACGCATCTGTAACATGAGCTATTGAGAGGACCCAGCTCTGATGTCACTGTCCCCCCGCCCACCGCCCGGAAACCTTCCCTGATGCCTGGGCAGGGTCATGAGCCTCATCTCAGCTCCTGCAGCTCCCTGACTTCCTCTTCCTTGAGACTGGTTGAGTCCATCCTTCTGTGTTTCTGCCTTGACCGCAGAGAACATGGACGTCCCCCCCATGCCTGCTCAGGGGCAGAGCTCAGCATGGTTCCTGCCTTCATGGCGCTAAACATTTGGACAGCAACAGAGATTAATCAAATAGGCGCGTGCATACAGGGCTAATGGGGCTCCGAGGATCTGGACAGGCTCTGACCTAGTCTAGGAGTCAGGTGGGTACTTTGAGAAGCCTAAGGGGACTGAGGCTTGATGGGGAAGTGGGAATTGGCTAGTGGAGGGGGTAGCAGGAGGAGCATCCCAGACACAGGGAACATGTTCAGGGCCCCTAAGGTGGCGGGTCACAAGGAGAGAAATGAGAGCTCCAGTGGACAGGAAGCATGGAGCAGGGTAGGGGCAGATGCCCGGGGCGCAAAGGCTGCCCTGGTCACCATTCGAGAGCCATGGGAGGAGGTAAGCTGGGAGCAGGTGTCCGCAGATCTGCCATTCTGAGAGATGGCTCTGCCGTCAGCTGTGGGGAAGAATGGAACAAGGTAGGGTTGAGGGAAGAATCCACCTCTTGGTGCCCGCGCAGGGACGTGGGCACTGAAGGTTGGTGTGGACACGTGAGGAACTGCATTCGTGTGCCTGTGTGTCTGCACACGCGTGTCTGTGTACCTATGTTAATGTGTGTCTCTGGGTACGTGTGTTTGCAGGGTGCCTATGTGTGCCTGTGCATGCACATGCATGTCTTGTTTCTGTGTGCATGTGTGTGCGGCCCGTGTATGTGCATCCATGTGTGTATATTTATGTTTGTGCAAGGCAATGAGAGTGACTGTTGGTCCCCCTCACATTCCTCCTTCCTGTCCCCAGGCCCCCAGGTAAGGAGGATCATCACTGAGGCCGAGGCTATTCTAGGAGCTGAAATGTGGTTCCCATGTGCACAAACACAGATACAAACCCACTCCCATGTGCTACCTGCACACAGCTATGTACACACGCGCAGTCTGTGGGGCCAGGGTGACCTCCCACTTCATCTGCCAATTTCTCTCCTTTAGTCCTTTGGAGCAGCCCAAGGGGTGTGTGTTCCCCTGAGCTCAGAAAGGAAGGAAGACCCTCAGACAGAAAGGAAGACACTCCGAGGGCTGCCCACCTTTTTGGGCATGGGGGAGGCAGCCCAGCCTTGGGGAAGGGCAGAGTCAGCAAGCTGGGATTACTGGCTATGTGCCAGGTCTGTCAAACCTCTCTCAAGTCCTACTTTCCCATCTAGAATATGGGGAAACAATAGAATGAAAGTGTGAACATGCTTTGCAGACTGTAAAGTTGTGCCCAGGTATAAGGGACTATAATGGTGCCCAGCCAGCTCCAATACATGGTTTCTGACACCCAATCTGGCACCAGAAACGCCACCATTAGAACCACTTCCTTGAGCTGAGCTTGTCCTCTGGAGTTTCCCAGGAGACAGTCAAAAAGCTTTCTAGTAAAGGAGGGAAGGGGGCTTGGCTCACCCCCTGCACCCACGTTCTAGGATTGTCTGTGCAGAGGCTTGTGTATGATCTATGTCGTCTCATTCTGTCCCGCGGGATGTGCACTCGGCTCCTCCTTTGCCCCCAAGGCATCTCAGACTCAGAGAGCATGGTTGTCCGCCCAAATTCATGAAACTGGCCAGCAGTGGAGCCGGAACTTGGAGCCCATCTCCAGCACCCAGCCCACCACCTCTCCTCTGGCCCCACCCCCCTATCTGCTTAGGGTGGGATGTGGGTATGAAAACTTGGGAGACCCTTGTGAGTGTCACTCTTGACCCTCTGGGGCCTCCTCTGCCTACTCAGGGGCCCAGGCCTGCATGACACTGACGAACAGGACAGGTTTCTTGTGCCATGACCGGAGGAGCTGCATCCCAGCCAGTGGGGTCTGTGACGGCGTCCGCACCTGTGCCCACGGCGAGGACGAGGATGAGGCTTTGTGCCGTGAGTACTTATCACTGTCCCAAATGAACCTCCATGCTGACTCCAACTCTACCTGCAGCCATATTGAAGTTCAACTGTTCGGGAACATTCCAGGCACCTTCATACCCCCAGGTCTTTGCTTAGATGGCAGTGCCCTCAGCCAGGAACATCTGCCCCCATGCTGTCCCAGTCACATGCATACATCACGCCCACATTAGGGAACACCTTCACTATCTCCATCTCCACACTCAGAGAAACTGTATTCATCCTTCAAGGCAGAGTTCAAGTGTCACCTCCTCCAGGAAGACTTTCCTGACTCCCAGAGTAGACTAAGGTCCCTCTTTTGGGCTCCCACATTTCTTGTGCTTCCATGTGTCTCAGCAGCAGTTACAGTGACTGTCACTCTTGGTTAGCACATTTGCCACAATTCAGACTGTGAACTCCTCTGGGACGGTACTGATCTGCTTGATCTTGGCGTCCCAGTGCCTGGCACAGGACATGGCAGAGGGGTGTATGGGATGATTTGCTAAGCAAATGACTGAGTGAGTAAATGAGTAAATGAATGAATGAGAAGAGCGAGTCCCAGATCAGAGAGACTTGACAGCTCTCAGGAGAGAGGCGGGAGTAGGTAGTTTTTGTACGATGGAGAGAGCTTGGTGAGTTAGAAGGTGGTATGGGGCTGCTGATGGGAGAAGGATCACTGCACCATGGACCCTCAAAACTAGATCTTAAAGCCATCTAGTCCATGTCCCAGCTCATACCCAAATTCTCTCTATGACAAAATCCAATACAGGCCACCCAGCCTCTGCTGGCAGACTCCGGACAGGAAGCTCGCCACAACCTGAGGCAGCTGCTCCTGCCACTGAATGGGTTTTCACTGGGAATGTTCTTTGTACTGAAATCACGGCTGCCTCCCAGAAGCATCCTTGACAGGTTCCAACTCTGTCCTCTCCTCAACCTGCCCCCCACGGACCACGTTTTAATCTATCTCCCAGGATGAAGGTGCTGCAGGGGTTTGGAAACTGCTTCATTTCCACCCTCCAGCAGTATCTCCTGCCCCTGGCCACACTTGGAACTTTCACAGTCATCCCCTTGAGACTGGTCTTCCCACTCCACATACCAGTGCCGGCCCACTCCCTGGAGAGGCCAGAAGCTGCCCTGACTCTTCTGGCTGGCTCTGACCAGTCCAAGGAACAATGGCTGGTCCCTCCCAGGGACTCCTCCCCAGGAAATCTTCTCCAGAGCCTTTCCTGGGGATGATGGGCAGTGAGCCCAAGCTTGGCCAGTACAATTCACCTCCAGACAGCCCTGAGACAGCCGCGGCCAGAGAGAGACTTCTTCCTGCCTCATCTGTCCTTCTGCAGGTGATGTGCCCCAGAGCCTCCCCAGCTTCCTCGTGGCCCTCTGTGGGGACCCAGCTTCCTGGATCTATTCAGACCAAAAGTGTGATGGGACCAACAACTGTGGGGATTGTTCTGATGAACGGAGCCCAGGTGGGTGTCTGGGCACAGGCTGGGCTGAGACAGGTGACCAGAGGTTGACCAGGAATTCTCTGGGGTCCCCCTAGCATCCCCTCCTTATATCCTGTGGAGAAGTTGTCTACCCCCACCTGATTACTTCCAGCAGCCAGGTGCTTGCTGTTGTATCAGCTTCTAAAGGGTCATTTTTCTGTGGTGGGAACCATACCTTCCAGGGTACAGATAAGAAAAGTGGGGCCCAGAGGCTCATGCAAGTATACACATGGCCTATCTCAGGGTTCCCTCATCATTTCTGTCTACAATTCTATGAGAAAAGCAGAAGAGGAATCGCTGACTCCTAATCGCTGACAGGAGGCGGACCTAATACAATGCATGATAGGAAGGGAGTTTGGGTCCAGATCTCCTGACCCGCAGTCCAGAGGCCTTTCATTGTCCTGGTTTCCTTTCCAACCCGTCCCCAGTGTTCAATCAACAACATGTTCTCAGCCCATTTGGGTGGACTGGGCCTGTGTCGGGCTCTGTTAGGAGGCAGCTAGCAGTGAAACCTGTGTGCTCCCCCCAGGACTCACATCATGTGATGTCAAGAGGAAGTTCTAGGGACCTGGGTTTTGGTTTTGGTTTTGGCAGGAGGTGGTGAGGGGGATTAAGATCAAGGGAGACTTCTTAGAAGAGGCAGTTTTCAAGTAGACCTTAGAGAATGGACATGATTTCACCAGGAAGAGACTGGGTGTGCAGGGGAGAATTCTGGAGGCCAGGGGCCGGGGCAGAGGAGGGAAGCCTGTGAGGTGCCCTCAGGGATTGGGAAGCGGCCTCCTGTGGCTGAGTCAGGGGAGGGAGGGAGGACAGGCTGTGTGGGACAATCGCATCTATTAATATGTGAGCCTGGGCCACCTCTAGCACTTGGCCTATCTTCCTCCATTTACTTAGTAACAACCATGAGCAGATGAGGAAACTAAGGCTCAAACACAATGAGAAGCTTGTTTGAGGTCATACAATCTTGGAATTGGGACATCTCGAGTCTCCCATAGGAAACTGAGAATAGTCAACCCATGTCAGATGGGGTAGTGTTCTGGGAAGCCATGGAGGTTTCAGGCAAGAGGTAGCCTGGTGCACAGGGCCTCTGAGGACACAGCAGCTGTACTTCTCCGGGCTCTTGTCTCCTCAGTGACAGCATGCCCACCCTGCGGCCCTGGGTGGTGGCGCTGCCCCTCCATCATCTTCAAGTATTGTGACTGTATCCCGAGGAGCCTCTGTGGGGACCGCGTGCAGCACTGTTCCGACTGGTCTGACGAGTACTCCTGTCCTGGACCCTAAGTGGGCCGCCCAGTCCAGAGCGGAGGGCGGGTTGCAACGGCGCTAATCGCCTTTCATCTGAGCATCGAATCTGCGAACACAGCGCAAAAAGCCTTTGAGATCATCTAGTGGGACCTATGTACCATCGTCTATGAATAGACAACTTTCAGTTGTCCAGTCCCTGCCTGAGCGTCTCCAGTGACAGGGAACTGTCTACCATGTCAGACAACTCCTAACAAAGATGAGGGGAACCTGCTGTGACCCCACAGAGCAGATCTGGTCCTCTGCTTGGATCTGTAGGTCCTGACCTTGTCGCCCCTTGAGTCTAGAGCTCACCCAGCTAAGGAATTTAACCCTTATGAATGACACATGGGAAGTGTATTACACTTCCCACCCCTTTGATACCTAAGGCCAACATTGCTGTGCTTGGGTGCAGCCTTAGCATTTTCCTCAACACAGTAATCCTGGCCTACTGGTCAACCCTACTGACAACTCACATGAGATTGCACCTGAGGTGGATTATTTGTCATCCTGCCGGTGGGAAACCACTCCAGAAGGCTCTGAGCTGCTGCATAGACAGTCTAGAAAAAGAGTAGCCCAAAGGGTTCCTGATGATCCTTCTGTCCATTCCATTCTCCACCATGCCACTCCTCCTCCTCCACCCCGTGACCAGCTGCCCAGCCAAACAACTCAGATGTCTGGAAAGAAATATTGTGTTTTGGTACTAGAGCTTGAGTGAAATAGCCGTTCTTCTGCAGGTCTCCCCAGTTTCACAACACGCAGACAGGCAAGGATGGATAGCCCATTAAACAGATGAGGAAAAGGAGACCTAGACATAGAAAAAATTTCCCTGGATCATGTGGCAAAGTCAGAGCTGGAGCTGGGACTCAGGCACGCCTATGGTGTGTACAATCAACCCCAAAGCCTTTCCTGCTACCAGCGTGATTATACCTAGCAGGGTAGAGTCTCTGTGGGGTTAAGAAGGGAGTTTGAGGATCAGAAAGCATCCCACTCTTATTCTGAAAGGGACACTAGGAATCTGAGTGTTCCTGTTGAAAGACAGGCTGAGCCCCAGTGGAAATCAATAATCAATAAAATTGGTTTCATGTGTGAGCCTCTTGCGAGTTTTGAACTGAAATGGGCATCTGAGAGACAAGTAATGGTAACATCCATTCATTCACTCACTGAACAGGGCCTTGCTCCTGCACAGGGCCAAGCCATGTGACCTTGGTTGTTCAGAGCTGGATCCCAGGACACAAGGAATACCTAGGATGGGGGGCAGGGAGGGAGAGGTGGAATGACAGGAAATCCTGGGATGAAAGCACCCAGAAGGGGCCTTCAGCAGTGTAGGGTAAGGTAAAAAGTATCAGGCTTTTCTGCCCTTCCACCATGAGGATAGATGACGGATCCCTGCGGTCCCGAATGCATGCCTGATGGCGGGCACCTGGAGTGGGTGTGGGCCTAGGTATATGGGATTCACCTGGGCTAAGACTGGGCTTTAAGGGCGGCATCACGGAGACTCCAGCAGGAGCAGAGAAGCCGAGAGAGAAGCAGAGCCATGAGAAGAGCAGAGAGAACGTGAGAGAAGGCCGGAGAGCCCAGAGTGAAGACTTGCTGGCGGCTGGGAGGCCCCTGCCTGCCGTGTACCTGGTAATCCCAATAAAGGCCTGCAAAAGCCTCCGAGGGCTCCAGGACTCTCTCCTCCTTTACTCCATCTGCTGGATCAGAACACCTGCTCTGTACCCATTCCTGCCCCTTACAGGCATCCAGGACACAATAACATGTCTGACTGAAGGCCTGAAGACCAGCTCCTGGTCTGGGGAGCCGCTGGCATCATCCCCTGGCAGTCTGCCCAGGTGTGACCTCTTTAGCTGTTTCTCTCCACTCACTGCACAGTGAGGCGTGCTCAGGGCAGCCTCAGCTCTGACCACCGAGCAAGAGGTGCCCTCTTTACCAGAGAAGGGGCATTTGAGTAGGTGAATTTCCAAGGAAGAGAGGGGCATCCCAGTTGAGGGACTTGTGAAGGAAGGTATGGGACCATCCATGACCAGCTCAGCCAAGGAAGGCTGCAGGTCACACTTCCGCCTCAGGCAGTGGTATCAGCAAAACAAGGACACCTTGTGAGCCACAATGACCTTTGATTACCACAGTCCCAGGAAGAGATGCCACCTTTGGACCAAGTGGGTTGAGTAGAGAGGCACGTCAAGGGTGAGTTACCGCTGGAACACATGAGCCTTAGGGCCCTATGGGGGAGAGGTGGGATGGGGTAGAGGGGCACCCAGAGGAGCAGGAGGCACCTGACCTTTCAGCTCAGGCCATGCCTTCTCCAACAGGACACAGGTCCCCAGGGAAAGAGAGGGTTGAACTCGTTCCCTGAAGAACAAGAAAAGGTATCTAGAGACCCTTTCTGGCACTCACATGCCAGTATGTTCCAGAAGCCCTGAGTGCGGGTTGTTGAAACAACGCTGCTGGGGAAAGGCTGTGGGAAGAGGTGCTCACAGCCCAGTTTCCAGCAGGGCCGTGTGGTGCAGCGTTGGGCCCTCAGGAGAGAAGCAGGCAGACCTCAGTGGTCATCCAGTCCTGGGCCTCTTGAGTGCCTGCAACTCAAACAAATGCCTAGAGGTACCAGCACCAGTAGCATTTTACCCTGCTCCCCAGTTGAGCCCATCCATGGCCCCGGGGAGTCAAGGTGCTTCATTTTACTGGATGAAGGAACCCAGCCTGAGACAAACTCGAGTCCATGTCCGCTCAGGATGCCAGCAGTGGGTAAGGACTAAAAGCCTTCTCCTCCGTGTAAGCAGTGAGTACCTGGCAGGTGCTGACTATGAGCCGGGCACTGCGCTCAGCAGGAGCACTACCTTCATCCTTGCTGTAACGAGGCTCTGCGGGAGGCTTTGGGAGGCCAGGCAGCTGTTGAAGAGTGTGTGACTGGTGAGGGCAATGGTGGCTGGGCACTTAGCCATGGCAGCTTGGTTTTAAGCTGTGTCTCATGAGGTCTGGAGGCTTCTAATGATGGTGATGCCTCAGCAGGGATGTGAAGGGGGTTGAATGAACCTGGTGGAAAATAAGGACTGAGCTGTAGGGTAAATAAAAAGTATCAGGCTTTTTGTTCTGTTCCCTGCTCTGTCTCTGGTGAATTCCCTCACCCTCCCGTGCATCTGGCCTGTACCCCGGTTCTTGTATAAATAAAAATTTTTTTAAAAATCAGGCTTTTCTGCCCTCCCGCCATTAGGATTGATGAGGGATCCCTGTGGTCCCGAACGCATGCCTGATGGCGGGCATCTGGGATAGGGTGTGGGCAGGCGTAAGTGGGTACACCTGGGCTGAGAGGGGTTGTCACGGGGACGCCAGCAGAACCACGAGAAGAACCACAAGAGAAGCAGAGAGAACGCCAGAGAGCCCAGACAGAGTGAAGACTTGCTGAGGGCTGGGAAGCCTGCCAGCCTCCCGGCCCCCCCGCACTCCTGCCTGCCGTGTACCTGGTAAATCCCAGTAAGAGCCTGCAAAAGCCAGTGAGGGCTCCAGGACTCCTCCTTTACCCCTTCTGCTCGGATCATAGAAAACCTGCCCTGTATCATCCTGCCCTTACAGAGCAGTCCAGGTTGAAGAACTTCAGGGTGTGGGGCAGGGAGGGCTCCAGCCAAGTGCTCATGGGCTGTGAAGTAGTGGCTTGGCCTGGAGCTTGAGGAAAGCCTGGGATTCTGGGCTGCAGAGAGTGAGTGTGATTTTGGGCCGGGGTGCTAGTAGAGGTTTCCAGCAAGAGGAACACATTGGATTCCTCCTTCCAAGGAAGAAGGCTTTCCTCCTCATTAGGAATAAGGATGTCACGGCCAGACTACCTTGCAGGATTATTGAGAGGAAAAACCAGATGCAGAATGTGACCAACAATTGGAAGCCTTAAAACTTCAAGTAGAAGAAAGGGCAGTGTCAGGCACTGTGTGGGCTTTAACTAATATCTACAGTCCACAATTAGTGTTTCGGACATGCCAAGTGCTATGGTGAGCTTTTCTATGTCTTGTCTCCTGTATCTCATTTTCTCTAGTCTTCAACATTATTCTAGAAACCTGATTCGGTTATTCACACAAACTGCTTGTCTAAGTTTTTATATGACAGAGTTTTTAAATGATGGAGCCACGACCAAACCTTGATAGGCCCAAGTCCAAAGCCCAACACATACCCTCCTTGATGTCTCAAATTCACCAGCCAGGACTGACTACCCTGGAAGAGAAAGCTGGAGCCCAGACCAGGGGAGCAGACAGAACAGGTTTGTTCTTTTTGTGTTTATTGGCTCTTCCTCTCAGAAGGAAGCAGACACCATAGCAACCTCCCAACAGCTCTGCATAGCTGGGCCCAGAAAGACACAGAGCCCAGGGCAGCCAGCCAGGCCCCTCCTCGTTTCACCTCAGCAGAGCAGGGGATTTAATGCCACGGCCTGTAGTGAGAACCCAGGCCGCCAGCGTCAATATTTGCCATCTTCTGTCCTCCCTGGCCAGGGCTCCAAGATCAGTACTTTAAGTACAACAGGTTCTTTGCTGTGCAAACACACAGGGATAGATTAATGGAATTTAAAGTGGCTCAGGCTTCGTCTCAGAGCTTGAACTGAAAATCTGGTCTGATTTAACTCTCTGCCGTGGCTGTTTACTTGGGGCTCTCCTTTCATCCTTAGACTCACTGTAGCACAGGCGCCAGGGCTGTGTGGAGCTCAGAGCCCACCCAGTCAAGCTTTTGACAAGAGGACACTACTTCCTGGAAAGAGAAGGGACCGGCCCCAAGCTGCACTGACTGGTGACTGTCGCTGGGATTCTGAGGGCCACCTCGCCACTCCAGGTCAAGGTAGAGTGACTTCTCCGAGTGCTTTTTTAAAAAAAATATTTATCGAGGTATGATTAATATACAGTGAAATATACCCATTTTAAGAATATAGTGTGATGAGTTTTTGAAAATAGATTTATTGAGGTTTAACAGACAGAATAAATAAGCCTCACATATTTACAGGGCACATTTTTATTATAAAGTTTTGACATGCGGCTGTACCCATAAATCTATCACAGTTGAGAGTAACTATATCCATCACCTCAACTCTCATTGTGTTTCTTTGTAATCCTTTGCTCTCACCTGTCCTCCATCTTCACTCCCTTAGTGAGACAAGCAGGATCTATTTTCTGTCTTTATAGACTAGAATGCTCTTTTTGAGGATGTTATATAAATGGAAGTAGATGGCGTAAACTCCTGTTTTGCTTGTGGCTTGCTTTCATTCATAATAATTATGAGACTTATCCATGATGCAACCCCACCAATAGCCATTCCTTTTTATTGTTGAGTAATACTCCATTGTATGGATATACCACATTGTACATCCCAGACTGGAGAGATGCACTCTTTATGATTCACATTGCTTTGAAACTAGCGATCGGTTTGGGGGAAAACTGACATCTTTCCAATGTTGAATTTTCTCACCCTGACTACCTCTCCATTTATTTTGTTCTCCTTGAATTTTTCTCAGCAGTGTTTTATAGTTTTCGGCATATAGGTTAGTACATCTTTTATCTGATTTAAACTCATTAATTCTAGTAGATCATTTGGTAAATTCCATCAAATTTTCTACTTACATAAATCATACTCTATATGAGCGAAAACAATTATATTTCTTTCTTTCCAGTTTCAATGTCTTTTATTTATTCTCTTGTCTTATATCAGTAGCCATTTACGATGGTGTACAGAAGGGGTGAGAGCTGACAAATTTGCCTTGTTTCTGAACATGTGTGTATGTGTTTTTGAGCGGATGCACATTTTATTCTATTTTTTTAAAGATTTATTTATTTATGCATACAAGAGCTGGGGTACAGGCCAGAGGTGTGTGTGTGGGGGGGGAGGGGTGGAGATTCACCAGAGACAGAGTGGGGAACAGAACGGGCAGACTGACTGAAATACACTGCTGAGAGGAGCAGCGTGCCAGACAGCAGACGTCTGCTGCACCATGCTTCCTGGCCAAGGGGATTGAACTCATGCTGCAGAAGCTGAGGATAGCTTCACAGCACTGTGCTTAAGCCCTTGCGCCACCAGGGAGGCCCAGATGAACATCTTAATTCCTCCAGGAGTTGATCATATGTTTAGAAGTGGGTCACATGCTGGATCACATGTTAACTCTGTCTTTAACCTGAGAAACTGCCTGTTTTCCACAGCGTGCTACCACTCTACATTCCTACCAGCAGGGTGCATCTACGGGTTTTAATCTCTCCACATCCTTACCAACACTCTTTAAGTGCCTGTCTTTTCCATTACAGCCACTTTAGTGGACATGAAGCAGCATCTTGCTGTGGTTTTTGATTTGCATTTCCCTGATAGCTAATGATGCTGAGCATCTTTTTATGTGCTTATTGGCCATTTGTATATGTGGTTTCGAGAATTGTCCACTTAGATCCTTTGCCCATTTTTTGAGTTCCTTTTCTTTTCACTTTTGACTCATATGAATTCTTTACATATTCTGGATTCTGGTCCTTTATCAGATATATAATTTTGCAAATATTTTCCCCCATTCTTTAGGTTATCTTTTTACTTTCTTGAAATGATGTCCATTGAAGTCTACATTTTAGTTTTGATGAAGTCTACCATCCTTTTTGTGGATCAGTTGTGCTTTTCATATTATATCAAAGGAGGCTTTACCTAAGTAGGTAAAAATTGATGATTGTGCTTTCTCCTAAGGGGTTTACATTTACATTTAGGTGTAGGATTCATTTTTAGTGAAGTTTTGTATATGGTATGAGGAAAGTCTCTCCCTTATTCTTTTGGGTGGATATCTGGTTGTCTGGCACCAGTTGCGGAAATCATTATTCTTTCCCCATTGAACTATTTCAGCTCCCTTATTAAAAATCAATTGACTGTAAATTAAGGATTTATTTCTAGACTAAATCTGGTAGTTTTTTATTAGATGCCAGCAACTGTGAATCTTAATTTGTTGGGTGCTGGATAATTTTGATTCTTGAGCTTGTTCTGGGATGTGATTAAGTTACTGGTAACAGTTTGAGCCTTTCAAGTCTTCCTTTTAATACTTACTGGTCAGGACAGCCATTTAGTCTAAGCTAATTATTATGTAGGACTGATGATTCCCCACTAAGGTTAAGACTTTTCTGAATGCCATGCTCTGTGGACAATGAGGTTTTCCATTAGTGCTGACCCTGGATAGCTGTCAAGTACTATATTTTCTAAGCTTCTTCGCGGTTCTTTCTCTGGCCTGGGGTAGTTCCCACACATGTGTATGCTGTATTTCAAGAGGCTCACTGCATGTCACTAAGATGCCAAGTCTCAGCTTTTTCCTCTTTACTCCTTAGTTCTATGAAATCTAGCTGCCTTGCTTTCCCTAAACCCTGTACTCTGCCTCCTCAATTCATGGATTCTAGGCCTCTGCCTGGATTCCTCTTCCCTGCGGCACAGCCTGGATACTCTCTCCAGGCAGCAAACTGGGGCAACCTTGGGGCTCCCCTTATTTGTTTCCTGTCTCTCAGGAATCACTGTCCTTCAGTGCCTGATGGTCAGTGTTTTTAAACTGTTGCTTCATATGTTCTTCCTGGTTTTTCAGTTGTTCCAGGCAGAAGGGCAAATTTTAATTCAAAATGCTTTCTGAATTCTTTGAGCAAGGCAGAGGGAGATGTTTTCACTATTTTCTAGTCCCACCAGGCCTGGGGTCTATACTTGCAGACTTATTCTACCTTGTTCATCAAGAAGACAGGAGGCCCAATCATTACTACTTCATTTTGTAGGCTGGGAGACTGAGGCAGTGACTTGAGCCTCCTATACTCCCCAGAGGCAACTGATGAGAGTGAATGAGATTAAGGCCTACAGAAGTTTCTGTTTTGATTGCTCAGTGCTGAGAGGGGAATGCTGGATTTTTTAGTCAATCTGAGATTACACCCTGACTTTCCCAGCATTGCCCCATACTGCTGAGCTTAGCTTCCCATCTGCAAAGCACACTGACATTTACAGAGTGCTTTACTTGGAAGAACTTTGTCATCCTCATTCCATTATCTTCATCCAGTTTCTTAAAGAGGAGTCCTGAGACCTGAGACATCAGATCCTTGGCAGGGGGTAGAGGGTATTGCTTAGTTAAAATATAGGCTTCTGGGACCAGTGGAGGGGTGGAGTTTATCTGCACATTTAACAGGCTCCCCAGGAGACTTGACAATTTCAGGGAACCATAGATCCAAAACTTAAGCCACTGATTTCCTTAAGATCTACAACACTTGCTTGATATGCAATTTTATTAAGATTATCCTTTTGACTGCTAATCTCATGAGCATAATGTGCCTTTAAAAAAATAAATTGAATCAAAATACTCTCTTCAGCCATCTCACAACATTGTTTATGACAATCAGGGAAGTCAGATAAGTGTTAAGCGATTCCTAAGCCTGGAGGACTTTAAAGGTCTACTCCAACCCCCGCGTCATGTTTGGATTGTCGGTGTGCCAAATAATCACACAGCCTCAGTTTGCACACTACTGAGGAAAGACACATTTTGCATACAATACCAGGTCCTTAACCTAGTTTTCCTGCTTGCTTTTAGTCCCACCCCTGGCTTCTTCCCAAGCCCTCTCCCAGGCTCACAGCGCTTGACCCTCAGACTAACATATCAAGGCTCCTGGGCAGTTCCATCTGGTTGTCCCACAGGCTCCTCAAGCCCTTACAAACCCAACTGAATACATCTTATCCCTGAACTTCTTCCCCTCTCAGTGGGAAGTGCCCCCATCTCAGTGGCTACTTATTTCAAGCTAGAAATCTTGACGCCATCTGTGGTCACTTCCTTTCACAAAGGTTGGACACCAAACCCTGTCGGTTCCACCACCAAGCTCCACCACAACGGGGTCTGTGTTATTCACTATGGATTCCCGTCTCCGAGCAGGGTGCCCGGCTCCTATCAGATGCTCCACAAGTCCAGTCATTACTCCTCACTGCCACCCTCACGCTATGTGCCTCTGCCTACATTCTAGGCCTCTGACTCCTCATCAGACTTCCCCGCCTAGTCAGCTTCCACTTTGTAGCCAAAGGCATCTTTCTTTAACACAGATCCCTGCCACCCCTGCTTTGATCTCCTGCTCAGCTCCCTAAGATTTTTAGAGTAAAGTCCTTTCCCTACAGTAGTTCCTGCTGACTCCTCTAGTCTCATCACTCAACTCTAACTCTCCAGCCACCCGAAACGCCTGAGAACCTGTGAAATGCTGCCAGTCTTTTCTATGCTCCGTTGAACCTGAAATGCTTGGCCCTGATATGCTGACTCATATTCATCCTACAAAACTCACTCAAACATCATTATCCAACACATTCTACCTCACAGCTCTTGGTTACCTATTTTGGCAAATCTTCACTGTGAACTTTTTTTCTATCTTCACGTTCCCTAGGTGAGTTCATGTATTCATGAATCCAGATATCAACTCCACACTATTGAATACCAACTTATCAACTTTATTGGTAACTTTAGTCCTGATTGCTCCAGAACTCCAGACACCTATGTCTGAATCCCTACTTGTGTATTCTATCAGGCATCTCAAACTTGTTAAAAACAAATCTTGTTTTCCCTACTCACTCTCAACTCAATCTGTTCCTCTCCTACATTTCCTGTCTTTGTAAATGGACACCATTATCCTATCCACTGGCAAGCAAAACCTTAGGAAGGAGTCACCTTCGATTTTACACCTCCTGTCCCATTCTGACATGAAATGTGTCAACGTTTTTTCAGCTCTACCTCCAAGTCTTGCATCCAAACCATCACATCCTCACTCCTGCAGCTTCCATCCTAGCTGTCCTCTCTCACCTAGACTTCTTTAAAGGTTCTGATTGGACTTATGCTCCACTGTTGCATCTGCCATACTCCATTCTCCACATAAGGGTAAACTCTTCAAAATTGAAATCAGATGGGATCTGAGTTTAGTGACTTCCCATTACACTAAAGTTCAAATTCCAGGCCTAGATAATCTGTCACTTGTCTCTCTCCTAAACTCATTTTTTACTTTTTACTCATGGCACACTAGTCACCTACTTTCACTCTTTTTTCTCAAATGTGCCAAGCATTTCCCTTTTCAAGCTTTTGCACTGTTTCTTTCTTCCCTGAGACCCCTGGGACTCCTCCCACTGGCTCCCTGGGAATATCCCTGGAGGTTTACATGATTAGCTCCTTCTCATATTTCTGAATTTGTGATTTCCTCAGAAAGGTCTTTGGTAATCTCCTAATCAAAATTCTAAATTAATTCCCCATTCCCAGCCCTCAATACTCCATTACTGTTCTACTTTCTCTGAAGTACTTTTCACTATGTGAATCTAGTTTATTGATTCAGTGTACTATCTACTTTGTTGTCTGTCTCTCCCTGCTTGAATATAAGCTCTTTGAAGGCAAATTATCATCTTTCATATTGTTCACTATTGAGTCCCAAGGACGGGGCACATGTTAAATGCTCAATACCTTTTCAAATGAATGAACAGCTCAGCATTAAAAAGTCATACACATGAAAACTTGGCCTTATGTCATATTCTCTCATAAGTTTAACAAACTAAAAACTTCTGATTTAGTAAATATGGGTAGGGTTGGGCATCCCCGGTGGCTCAGCGGTTAAGCCCTGGGCTGTGAAGCTGCCCGCAGCCTCTGCAGCGGGGGTTCGATCCCACATGGCGTGCAGACCTCTCCTGCCGCCCGCTGCTCCCCTCAGCAGTGTACTTCGGTCCTTCTGCCTGCTCTGCTCCCTGCTCTGGCTCTGGTGAATTCTCTCACCCTTCCACGCTTCTGACTGTATCCAGTGCTTGTATAAATAAATAAATAAATCTTTAAAAAAAAAAAAAAAAAGTAAATATGGGTGGGGTCCTAGAATTTTCATTTGAACAAATATCCCAGGAGATTCTGGGGCAGGGGTCCACAGACCATACTTCTTGAGAAACAGTGATTTATTCCTTCTTATAAACATTAGGTAGGTAGGTAGAAGTAAACTGTGGATTAGCAGAATTGCTAATTCTGCTAAAGTTCATGAGTCACCAAGTGAATTGTAAGAAGAAACAAGTCTAAAATGGCTAATCCTCACATAAATTAAACACACATAAATTATCCCAACTATATATGCTAGTCATACATTCTTTTTTTTTTTTTTTTTTTTTTTTTAATAGAGGCATGTTTTATTTATTTATTTGTTTGTTTGTTTGTTTTGTTTATACATGCACTGGGTACAGTCAGAAGCGCGGGAGGGTGAGAGAATTCACCAGAGCCAGAGCGGGGAGCAGAGCAGGCAGAAGGACCGAAGTACACTGCTGAGGGGAGCAGCGGGCGGCAGGAGAGGTCTGCGCGCCATGTGGGACCCTCCTCCGGTGGCCGGGGAGCAGCTGGGGATCGAACCGGCGCCGCAGAGGCCGCGGGCAGCTTCGCAACCCAGCGCTCAACCGCTGCGCCACCGGGGAGGCCCATTAGTCATACATTCTTAATTCTTCATCTCCATCATCAAAGCAAAGCCTAGGATCTTATAACTCCATTTGAGTGACTAAAATGAATTGTTCACATAGTACCAGAAATATTTGTTTAAGGAATCACCAGGAGAAAATGAGATCCTTGAAATGAGAATTAAAGAAAATGAAACCTTAGTTTTAAAAGTATACTGTGTGGGCCTCCCTGGTGGCACAAGGGGTTAAGCACTGTGAAGCAATCCGTAGCCTCTGCAAAATGAGTTTGATCCCTGGCTGGCCAGTGAGCAACCCACATGGCGAAACAGAGCTCTCCTGTCTCACCCACTGCTCCCCACAACAGTGTATTTCAGTCAGTCTGTCCTGTTTCCCACTCCAACTATGGTGAATCCTCTCACTGCCCCCCCCCCCACATCTCTGGCCTATACCCCAGCTCTTGTATGCATAAATAAATAAATCTTAAAAAAATAAAAGTATACTGTGTTTACAAAAGAGAAAGAATCAGAAATTGCTTTGAAGGAAGATTTGCCTTCCAAATTATCAGAATAGGTGGGATGTTTGAAGAGTAACTCCAGATGCCACTTTCTGATAGCATTATACCACGATGACAATGGGGGTAGATGTAGTTGGGGGTCATCAAATTAGACTCTTCTAACAATATATGCTAAATCTGACAAGGAATGCTGACTGTTAGTTGCACTAAGAATTTGGCAAAGTATGCTTACTGTCCACGAAATGACACTTTCAAACCCTACTTCTACAAAGAAAAACAATCTTTCTGGCCTTTTTCATCTTTTCAGAAATTTCAAATTTCAGAAATCAGAGCTTTTGATATGATCTGAGCAATGGGCTACCTTTACAGAGGCAGCACCTTGCCTAGCTCTGAATAGCAAATAAAGCACATATCAGATCTAAGATCTACCTTTATTAAAATACTGGTTAAATGTCAAAGTATTTCCAAATATCAACTCTGTCAATCCAATGCTCTTAATTCCTTGATTCCTCTCTATTCTTTATTTGCCAGTAAGACTTATTTTGAGCTAACCTTTAAGGATGAAAGAGCAGCACTGTCCAACAGAAATATAATGCAAATCATGAATGCAAGCCATGTAAATTTTCTAATAGCCATTTAGAAAAGTAAAAACAAATGAAATTAGTATTTTAACCCCCAAATTACTTAAGGACAGCAAAATGTTTATTTGAAAAAATTACTATGTATTGAAAATATACATTAGAAATTATTACATACTTCCAAAGCATTCCCCTCCCCCACCACAAAAGTAGAAATATCTGCTTGCTAGGCTAATGCCATAGGTAAACTCACACAAAAAGGAAAACATCATCAGCCCCCTTTTCATACATCAAGTTGGGGGGGAGGGAAGGTCAACTTATATCTGCCAATCAATAGGAATTTAACAAGTCCCAGTCTTCCACAGTGAGACACACGCATTTCTGCTTTGAAGACTGTGAAGAGTTACTCTGCTCCTTCTCTGGCTCCTCAAAAGCTCTCTTCTTGCTCCTCTTTGACTCCTGGCTTGAGACAGCTTCTCGTTTCAACAATGGCCCAAGGCAGTCTGGGGTTTTCTCCTTATAGAACTGAAGCTTCTCGGAAGAGTTTATGTGGGTGTCTGCCAGGGGACAGTTCACTGGGGCTTCTGTTCGAGCCCGTTTGCCATCTGTAAGAGTGACAGAGGGAAGGGCGGTAAGTTGACGTGTCAAAATTTTCTTCTTCCTTTTGAAGGCTGAATAACTTTGTATTGTATGTAAATACTATGTTTTGTTGAAAAAAATTAGTACATTTTATTTATCCATTCAACGGTCATGTCTACCTTTGGCTACTGTTATTTCATTTCTAATCTTTGTATTCTATCTGCTCTTGTGCCACTGCAAATCTTTTTTGAAACAAGAAAGGATACAAATAAATATATACACATATACATCTGACAAGTTATTTCCCTGTCACTGGGGCTCAAAAGCTAAGTGTGAACTTATTATAAATCTTGGTGATCTAATTTCCCACTGAGTAAAGACATGCTAGCTGGTTTACAGGTATAAATAACCTAAGGGCAAAACTCCAAGGGAAAGGGAACTTCTTACAGAAGTGCTGTGCTGCCTTCCGAGGCTCTGAAGTTTCTCGTGGCTTCATAGCTTCCAAAGTCACACGCTCCCACTGCAGAACAATCTGAAATATATTTGGAAAGATTTGAAACTGAACAAAATCTCAAGTCTTTAATCTCAAGACTTCCTGTTCCTTTTCCATAAACACTTGTAGTATAATCTTACCTCAGATGATTAATGATAAGAATGTGAACCAAGTCAACTCTGTTTTAATGTAGGAGTTGGTTTTAATGCAGGAGTTGGTCAGAATACAAACATGTTGGGTAAATGTATTTGCTTGATTCAGAAAAAAATCCATAAAGCTCACTCCCTACTTTCATCTCTATTCCAAGCTAGAAATAAATTGCATATCCTTAAACTAATACCAAAATTTAAAAATGAAGTCATACTATTCACATATTCCTAGATTCATTCTCAATGCCTTGAAATATATCAACTCTAACTCCAACTCATATATAGATATAAAAAATGACCACATTTCCATATTCTCACAAGTATCATGCTCAGTTTTCATTTTTTAAACTGTTAGAAATATATTTTCATTATAAGGTAAAACATTCTTTTGGAAATTTGGCTGAACATAAACTATATATTAATAAAATTATTATTTCACATATACCATGAGTAGTAAAAACTTTATAATATATGTATTTTTCATTATGGTATGCAGTGAAATAGTTATAAAAAAGTGAAAAAAATAGAGGCAATACAACAGAATTTAGGACTATGTTTTCAGAGTTAACCCCACCACTTACTTGCCTGGGCACCCTTGGCAAGTGATTCAATTTTGGGGTCTCAAGCTCTTCATCTGTAAAATGGGGATTAATAATAGTATCTACCCCACTGGGTTCTGGTGAGAATTAACTGAGATAACATGGAAAAAGATATAACATAGAGTCTGGCACACAGAAAGTATTCAACACATATTAGTTGTTATTTCTTCTGTGACACTTTCCTGATTATAGAAAAATCCCTCTAAGAGAATGCCAAGAGGGATTAACTGAATCTGGAGGCTCAGTGAACAAAAGAGAAACATATTTCTACTAACATTTTTCTACTGTATATTTCAATTTCCATATATATTTAATTTAATATATATTTAATATATTTAATATATATACATACATACACACACACATATATATGAAGAGCTGTTAGGGAACGAGGAAGAAGAAAATGAGTTTGGTTCTAGACAAGCTGAATTTGAAGTGCCAGATGGAGATTTTTGATACTGATATTTACAGGTCTAGAGTAGGAGAGAAAGTGGAATCAACTCTGGAGAACAGTTAAGGTTCTAAGAACAGCTAAGAACACTCAGAGTAAGTGGAGATATAGGAAGAAAAGAGAAAGTGAGAAATCACAAAAACTAGGGCAAAAAGTTAGCAAGTTAGGGGAGAGACAAAAAAGAAGCCCAAAGAGAAAAAGTATAGTATAATAAGGCTTGTACATTTATGTATCAATACCACAGAAAAACCAAAAAAGGTGAAGAAAGAGAGCAGTGGAGGCCAGAACTTGATTACAGGGCATTAAGAACTGAGTGGGCAACGAGAAGGTGGGAGATGTAAGAACAGAAAACAATTCACACTGCACTGGGCCACGGTGAACATGTCAGAATAAGAGTAACTTGAGTATTGAGTTTATACACAGAAAGGAGACAGCCAACAGAGAGCAAGACTGAAGACGAAATGGTGGAGCAGTAGAAGGTAAAAAAATCAGTTAAGTATTAGAGAAAGCTGGAGATTTAAAACAGAAGAAACCAAAGAGAACCAAAACAAACAAACAAAAATCTAAAGGGCTTATCATTGGAAGGAAGTGGAATACTTGTTTCCCTTTAGGAAGAGAAACAACATGGTTGAAGAAAGGGAGAAGTTTTGAGACAGCTCAGGAAGTAAGACAACTCCTGCTAGATGGCCTCACTTTTCTGTGCCATCTGCTTAGAATGAGAGCATGAGAATAAGGGAGCAGCACGAAAAGATGAAGCACTGCTGCCAAGCCTTTAGGACCTGGCTGAGCCTACATGGCCTGAATCTTCACTGAGTCCAATCAACTTGCTGTCAGGTCAGGGTGCTAGGTATTGTACTTCAACTGTACCAAATTCTGCAGAAGAGTTCATGGCTTCTGCACTGTATAGATGAAGAACAGAGACTCAAAGTTGCCTGATGTCCTAAGTTACTGGGCTGTTGCACCAGGATCTCAAACCCAGGTCTCTTTGACTCCACAGCCTTTGTATGACCACCTCACACCAGTCCCCAACCAGTGGATATATCTAGGATTTATGCAGTGCTACAAACTGTGCCTGGCAATGCACTGTAATTAATTCAGCACCCATTTGTGGACTAACTTCAAAGTACTTCTGAAACACTGACTCATCAGCATCTCTTCTTGCTTACCCATAGGTAGGTGATGCTACAATCAGGCAGATGGGTAGGTCCACTGACACATTACAGCTTGAAGCCAAACATGGAGTCATTAAAAAATGGTGAGTCTCTAGGCTTTACCAAGAAACAATGGCTTAAAATATCTGAAGGAGAAAGGCACCAGCCACAGGCAAGCTGGAACCTACTAGCGCTCTATCATTTGGTTCCCTCATGACTTCCTACTTAAGCCTGTACTTTACCAAACCAAGGAAACCAGTAAGATGAGAATTAAAGTTCAGTCAAGCTGTTAAAAACAAGAAGGTTCCATGAGAAAAAGACATCTCCCCACTAAAGATCTAAGAGGTAAGGAATTTGCCCCCAAAGCAGGGGAAGAGTTGAATTTGAATCCTTATCAGTGTGACTTATTCCCTTTCTCAATATACAGGCTGCTAATGAAATCTGTCCTTCTGAAGTTGGGTCAGATTTCACTTATTTCTCAGTCATTTATAAAATGGCTTTTTCTCCCAGGCCCAGGAAGACAAGGTACAATCTAGTGGCCAAAGGAGGAGATTTAAAGACCAATATCTAACACCTTTCCTAAAGCAGTTGCATCAGTTAGAGGGTATAAGCATCTGTGATTTGATATGAAAATGACAATTCAACCGAGGAATACCAAAAGGATTAATGCTTGTTCACAGTGTTGAATAAAATACTTGGAATTAAAATGAAAAGTTGTATTAACCAGAAGGAAGAAAGATCTCTATTACCTGGTCAGCCCAGCCCTCGGTCTTGCAGTTACTGTGATCAAATTCCTTCAAGGGCACTTTGGAATGAACGAGGCCTATGTGGGTCTGGAGCTTGTGTTTAACGGCCTTGATGTCCTAGGAAGGGAAAGACAACAGGAATGTGCGCAGAGTCTGGTCAACTCTTGCTTTCAGGAGGAAATAAACACCATCAACAAATACTAGCCCACTGTAAACACCAATTAGCAGAAGGAAAATATCAAATTGTGAGTTTAAAAAAAACAGAAGAGAGAAAAGTCTTACCTTGAGCCCAGTCCCAGAAATATCTAAGCAGTTTAGTTTTCTGAAAGAAAAGAGGTATCCAATTCCTGCATCTGTGATTTCAGGGTTACCTAGGTGTTAAAAATGTAGGCAGTATTCTGTTATAGTATAATTACTGCTAAATGTCAACAATAAGCTCATACAAAAAGTCAAACAATGATAAAATATAAAATATTGAGTAAAGTTTTCAAGGTAAAGTAAATACAGAGATCTTATCCTTCCTGCATGTAATATGAAGGAGCCACACTAATGACCCTTAAGGTCCTTTATAGCTCTAACTTTCTAGGAGCTGGGGGTGGGGTTGGGGGGTGGGAGATGTGAGCAGAAAGCCAACGAAGCAGGTAGTTATTGCAAAGAATTTAATCTGGGATACACATAAGCATATTTTAAAATGGTTCATCAGACCTTCAGTTGTTCATGGCCATTTCACCTCCAAATTAAAAAGATTTCTTTAGAGGAAAAAAGGATTTTTTTTAAAGGGTACACAAAGAAACTATTACTACTCTTACTAATTTGCATCAATTTTCAGAATCCTTTTCTCACATTATTACCTTCTTATATCAGAGAGCACTGAGTCCTCCAGATCATGAGCACAGTGCCTGACACACAGCAGGTGCTCAAAAACATTTATTGAATGAATATGCTTCACTGGGAGGGAGGAAATTCATAATCATAATTTTATAGAGGCTATACCAAGGCTCACAAAGGTCAAAAAACTTGCTCAAGGCATACAGCTTGCAAGTAAAAGTAGCAGAGCAAGGAGTATCCCCTGACCTCAAACCCCTGCTCCTCCTGTTCTTTTGACACATGTCATCCTATCATATACTCAATTTAATGCTCAGTTAAATCATCAATGAGCTCTATTAACTTTCTAACACTGGAGTCAACAAGCGGTTAGTCGTGACATCATCCAATTGCAGATCATTCAGATTTTCATAAAATAAATGATGATTAAAAGAAAAGGAAAAAAAAAAAAAACCTGTCTGACAGACACTATGGACCAGCAATTAAAAGAGAGCAAAGATGAGCCAAATGCCCTTTATATATGCATTGACACAATAAAAGGCTGCCCTGTGCAGAATGAGTGGTATGGATGAATCTAAGGGCTTCTCCTACCCTAAAGAGGTGGCAGCATGCCAGGAAAGGTACTTGGCCAGGAGTGAAGAGTCTCCAGCTTTCGTCCTGTCTGCCACTGATTTGTGGCACCTAAGAAAGTTAGTTACCTCTCAATTTCATCATCACCCAAATGAAAAAGAATTATTAAAGGATTTCTAAGGCCATTCTTCCAACATTAGTAATCTATAATTCCTAATAAAACTTACAAGATAAGTCTAATAATGTTAGATTTTCAAGGCCTCTTTTCATCACTCGAACTGGTGCTGTCATTTTCCGTACCCCGGCATCAGATAAACAATTATCCTTCAGGTGAAGCTGAGTTACACTACGGAAACAAAGTCCATAAATAAATTACTTAGAGTTTGAGAAAGTCTAAGTATGAGAACATGCTTTCATAAATTTCATTAAGAAACAAAATATTCTCCACCCCTTACTTCATACCCAAAGTATTTGACAGAGTTAAAGCTCTTTTGTTGCTATTTCAGTTACCAAGTAGGGGTTAATTAAGGGATCAAAGTGTCATGTAGTACTAATCTCAGGTGGCAGAGGGCACTAAAGGTATATGGTCAAATGAAGTAAACAAAGACTTCATTAAGAGGGAAAATATACCTTATTTAATATAAAAGCTGCATGTCTGACAAATCCTGTGTGAAAACCAAAAAACACTGTCAGCAAAGTCTGCTAAAGAACTCCTTTGAGAATTTTTGCAAAGCATATAATCCTCTAATTTTAACCAGCCTTATAAATCTTTGATTTTTAGACTGCGTTTTTAGCTACACCCATAACCCAATCTATCCAGCTAACCTGAAATTGCACCATTAAAGTCCCACTGTCCCACACATAAGAAATCTAAATCTTTACTAACATCAATCAAAAATACTTTTGTACAGGGCAGTGTGTAGGTATCGCTGTCCAAAGCAGGCCCCAGGCAGCAGGCAGGACTCAGGTTTGTAATATGTTATCCTTCTTGGGTTTATGAAACCACAAAGGAATCTATCTGGCCTCCTCTCTGCTGGCCAGACTGCATAAACACCATTTGTGAATGGTAGAAACTGAACTATTTAAATTATGTTTCTTTGAAAAGGATTTGTCTTAAATAGCTCACTTTAGAATTTATAGTTCACTGATAGTTAAAAAACAGTAATTGTAGAAAACTGCACAACTTCTCATCTCTTACTAGAATAAACCAGACTGGATAAAAGCTTTTTTCCCAACCCAGAAAGTTGTGGGTATCATGTGCTGAAATAAAGATTATTTAGAAAAATAACCAACCGACTTTTTTCCTAAGAGTTGCCCAAACTATACTGCTTATACCAGGTAAATGAAGATTGAAAATATTTTAGAAAAAAGAAATTAGCAAATACAGGACTGGGAAGTAATCGGCATTATTCAAGATGATCCAGTTAGATCATCCTGTAAAAAAGATAACACAACAATCCATCTGCAGGTGGTTGCAGGTCAATACCTAGACAGGGCCTCATTGGTGAGATGTTCTAGAAGTTCATGCTCATCTCCAAGTTTGCAACAGGAAAGATCCAGGCAGGTCAGCTCTCGGAAAGACTTAATCTCCTCAAGTTTTTCTGAAATCACCAGATATCTGTGGGGTGTGGAAAGCAATCAACAGCTTTTCTTTTCCTTCTTTTAAAACATTACCTGTTGTGACTTTATGCCACAATCAACATTCCATTAGGAAAGGTACTATGCAATAAGCAGACTTCACAGATTATTATATAGGCACAGACTCAATTTTTTAATTAGTGAATGCCTTGCAAGTCTTTTGTATGACAGTATAATAAAAACCGCAAATAAATAAAAATGTATGAGGAAATGCAAATAAAAAACAACATCTGCTTTGTTAGAAGGTAGAGAGACCTAAACGTCAGTGTTTGGGTCTTACTGGATAATTTGCAAACTTTAGGGTCTTCAAAATCTTAAGCATTCTTTTAAGGTTGCTTTTTATTTAACGCTTATTATCTAGTGGTTTGAAAACTGGGCTAAGAACTCTGGCCCCCACATCCCCAAGAACATAGGCGAGGCATCTGGTAGACCACACTTTATCTTTTCTATTCAAACACAAGTTTGAGCAGCCTCCCGTTCCACTGTGCCTGTTACCCTGCTAAATTCACACCAACAGTAAGTGCAGCATGTCTACTACAAGGACCCACTCTGATCTACATGGTGATTAAGACAAACCTGTTAGCAGAACAACTTAATTATACTGGAGCACCTTGCCAAGCGGTTATCAAGGAGCATCAGGGAGGCTTCTGGAGATGAAAAGGACATCAAAAAGGCATTCCACAGCCCAGGTTGGCCTCCACCCTGTTTTTTACTTATTCATCTATTTCACATGACATCAGTTAGAAAAACACAAAGGCTGCAAAAGGTGTGACAAGAAACAAAGAGCAAAGGATCCCAAGTGAACAGGGAATGTAAACAATGGCAAGAGCATGCCTTTCTCATCCACTTTCCTCATGGATGTCTAGAAGTTTCCACAGTAAAATGGTATTCAAGGATCAGTGGGATTATACCTAAAAGCATTCACCTCTCTTCTGCCAGCAGAATCATAACTACTGAAAACAGGAAGGAGTAATCTCAGAGTAAGAGGGTGTTAGCTCTCTTTTCCAACCCAAGTAAGATGCACTAAAGCTCATCACTGGCCTGACAGCTAGGTACAGATGGCCTGGGGCACTGACACCTCTCTAAGCTGTCTGGTGACTGAGCTCAGCTGGGTATACAAATGAGCCCTATTTACTCAGACGTATTTTAATTGCACTATAAATAAAGCTGCTGTTTTCCATCTTCCAATCAGAGAGTTGAAGTGGGTTAATAGGGATTTGGGGGATTACTGGCAATCAGAGAAAAGAAAGCACATCCTTTGATCAATTAACCAAAGATTTTTAGAAATTCTCAAACAAGGGTTATCTGTGAAGGACACAACAATGTATAATCTAATTAACAAACACTACAAAAATCAAGTCTGAAAACCAGTATGCAAAGTCACAGATGCTAGCTAGCAGACACTTATCTAGGACATAATTAAAGCTCTATGGTCTTGCTAGCAAATAGTCTTCCAAGTTGCCCCTTAAAGTCCAGGATAGTGTAGTAGAGAAGCAATAAAGAGCAGAGATAAATTTTAGTGTTAGACTGGTGTTTGAATTTTAACAGTTCTATTATTTGTGAAACTGTGAGAAAGTTACTAAACTTTTCTGAGTCTCAACTTCTCCAGCTATAAAATGAGACTGATAATTATTTTTTTCAGGGTTAAGAAATTTACAAACATTTTTCCAGAAGTACATCACATCTTATGGACCCTCATTAAATGGTAGCTATTATAATTACTTCAATTACACAGGGTGATATTTTAAAACATACTTGCCTCTCTGCAGCCCGCAGTACCATTAAACATCACTGGGATTTCAACACAGGGAGTAGACTCTTTTGTAGGAGTGGAACTTAATTGCAAAGACACTGGCTTCTCCTTCTAACAGGCAGCTTTGTGACCCAAACCCAAGACGACAAGAGTCTGTAACTACTCAATTCTTATTTTTTCAATTGTTTTTTTCAAGCTCATTCCCTTTTGTGCTGGTAAAACCTTTGCTACTGTAGCTTCAACCCTGGGATACAATAGCAAACCCAAATCTGTCTTCTTCCAGTTCTCTTTTGGGGATTCAATAAGAGAGAAAGTTTTTAATCACAATTGGAAATCTTAGGCTTATATCTAAGTAAGACTGCAGTGTGGAATTGTTACAACAAAATATGAGCCAAAAGATTTCTTATATTTCCCGTAAATAGTTTCTTACATTTTTCTGACTATAAACTACATGCTCTGGGCCTCCCTGGTGGTGCGGGGGGTTAGACACTGCACTATGAAGCAATGCGACAATCTGAAGCTTCTGCAGCATGAGTTCAATCCCCAGCCCGCCACCACGAAGCAACCCACATGGCGAGGCAGATCTCTCCTGTCTTGCCTGCTGCTCCCCTTATCAGTTTATTTCAGTCAGTCCACCTGTTCTGTTCCCCACTGTGTCTCTGGTGAATCCTCTCATCCCCCCCCCACATCTCTGGCCTGTGCCCAGGTTCTTGTATGCATAAATAAATAAATCTTAAAAAAAAAAAAAAAAAAAAACTGCATGCTCCTCAAAGAGTTAACAAAATAAGGAAAATTATACAGAAAATTAAAACCTGATCCAACCCCACCATTTAGATCACATTTCAGTGGGTTTGTTTTTTTCTTTCTATATATAATATATATATATAAATCCCGTTTTCAGACATTAAGATCATACAGTAGATGTAATTTTAGTTACTTAATTCATTTATTATACAATGAACATTTCCCATTTTAAATGACCTTGGAATATTATCTAAATCATTATATATTTTACCATATGAAAGTGCCACAATTTGCTTAACCAATTTCCTATTTTTTGACACTCTGTTTTTAGATTTTCACTATTTTAAACAGTACTATAATGAACACTATTATGTAAAAATATTTGTTCCTACATCTTATCATTAAATTAGAAATCAGAATAGATTCTTACATAGAACTAGTGGATCAAACAAACAGTATGGATGTTTTAAGACTCTTGATACATAGTTCCTAGCCGCTTTTCAAAAATGCTACACTAATTAGTATCTTTGCCAAATGCAAATGATAATGCTATTCTCATCTAATGGATGAGCTATCTGACCAATGGAACAATGTGCAAAAAGCACAAATGGATAAAAAGCACTGCTGATACCATGATACATAAGATATAATGGCAGATGGGGAAAAACATATAACAACTTATTGACAGTATATCTGAAAATTATTACTATGAATGGTTTAATATTAGTTTTATGTTTCCCCCCAAAATATGTTGCCTTTATAATTTTAAAACAAAGGTATGCACCATAATTCTACCTTTCATTGTTCTAATCTTTTCTTAATGAACATAAATAACTTGGAATAAAAGTGAAGTAAAATGTATTTTTTAAATGTGTGAGTTACAATGCAGAATTACTTAACTTTTTCATTTAGGCAAGGTAATTCTTTTTTTCTTTTCTGCTGGTGGCAACCCCAGACGCACAAAAATCATAGCACAGAAACAAAGCATTCACAAGGTGCCCACTCAGTTCACAAGTCCATGGTTCTATTCTTGACCACATGCATTCATGTTTTCTTTTTAAAGTACAATATTTGGCCTGGGATGAGATCACTTATTCTATGAACTGATTAAATAAAAACTGCTTCTTTATCTTTTTTTAAGCATATGCACTTAACTCATGCTTTCTGGCAAGACTTCTTTTTTCATTACATATTGATTTGTTTAGGTTTGGTTGGATGATAATATTAATTAATTGTACATCTTAACAGCAAGCTGCCTTTTCACCAAAGAGTTCAGGTAATGGCATACTATACAGCTATTTTAAAAATCTGCAGAAGTAATGAGTAAATGATTTTTAAAATATGTGAAGAAAACAAGGTATAATATAGTGAAAGTATTATCATTTGCATAACAAAGGGAAGAGTTATATCTGTATGTATGTATGTATGTATGTACAGAATAGCCCCAGAATGTCAAAAGAAACTTAACAGTAGCAGTTGCCTTAAAGAGAAGAAATAGATGGGGTAGGAGGGAGATTTATGTTTTACTTTATAACATTTTGTGTTTGCATCATTGCAGAATTAAAAACCTTAAATCAATCAAAGTACCTGAGCAAGGTAAAGTCACAAGAGAAAACATTCACTTTGTTAGAAAAACAGGCCTTGTTGTCAGTTATAGGACCTTAATTTGAGAATTTCCAAACTTCAGGATACTCAAAATCTTAATCATTCTCTTAAGGTTGCCTTTTATCTAGTGCTCAATACACTTAGTGGTCTGAAAAATGGAACAGGACTGGGAACTCTGGCTACTAATTTTCATAATCCCAAGAACATACCAAAAGGTAACTGGCAGATCACATCTTGATTTTTCTTTTTTTTTTTTTTTCCTTACTAGAAAAGTAGGTAGAAGAGTATATTCTACTTAAAGGAGGAGCTGTGGGAATTAACTAATTCTTATACAGTGTCCTCAAAATAAAGCTAAGTGTTGTCTGGGAGTGGAAGACAGACTAATATTTCTCAAAATGGCCCACTACTTCGTGTTCTGAAGTTTTCATTGAAGTGCTATTTGATGGGGGCAGTGACCAAGTCCACTAAACCCCAGAGCTTGACTGAATTAATGAACCCAATAAAATACTCAGTATCCTAATGAGAACACCCACCTGTTTCGCAAGCACAGAGAGCAAAGCACCAGACTTCCATAGGCCTCAGTGAATTTCTGTAAAGCCCTCAGCCCTGCACCTGGCTCTGTGAATTTCTGTCTGGCTTCAGCAGCAGAGAACAGCTTTTCCGCAATCTGCTCAGGAAAGCCAATAAGGGAATCAATGTGATCAACATTGTCGGAGATGAAGCCCAGGACGAGGCTGAAGAGGGATTTGGCAGAGTACCGAAGATTCCCCTCCCGTGTGTATGTGAAGATGAAATGATCAGTCTTCTCTTTCTGTGCAGTATCATCTTCCCTGTTCATGCAAAGCTCAACAGAAAAGCCTTTGGGAAACAGTCTGAAAGGCCTTGGCTTCTGCAGACTACTCCTGACACCATCCAAGGCCAGATTGACCATGTGCAACTGCCCATTTTCTCGCACGTAGATGGGTCCTGGGTCTAGGTGATTTTCAGAGTTGAGGTAGTAAGACATTGCCTTGGTTGCAACTGTAAAAGCAAGACACAGGGAAGCAAATGGAATTAAAATGCCATTTGTAACATACAACTTCATCTTGCTGTACCCAGAGCTTTGTCTACCAGGCAGACCATGGCTATGGATGGCTGGTTTGGGAATATATAACTTAACAGCTGCCTGTGAACTCTGGCACTGGAGGATGCCCTGTCCTATACTCTCCCTTTCTGGTCTATCTGGTGAGCTCCTACTATTCCTCTTTCAAAAGTCAGCTCAAATTTCATTTCTAAAATTCATGCTCAGGAAGTTATCACAGAAGGGGGCATAGAGTCATCTACAAAGAAAGTCATGGCAGCACAGTTGATATAAGCAAAACAATCAGAAATCACCTAAACATCCAATGACAAGAATGTTATTAGTAAATTATGATAGACCCATATAATAGAATGTTATGCAGTCATCAAAAATACTTTTTTTTTAATTTGCAAGTCACAAACAATATTGAATTACTCTGTTTTTAAAAACATGTTTACACATAAAACAAAGACTGGAAATTAACAATTTTCTTGCTACCTTGGTATCTTTCATTGGCTTCTTTGTTGCATTTGGTTCATTGTTTTGAGCCTTGAGAGGAAGATGAATGTTTAATTCATCCAGACTCCCTAACATAGAACTCTGGCATTAATACTGACATACCTCATTTTATTTCATTTCACTTTATTGTTCTCTGCAGATACTGAATTTTATAAAAACCAAATTTTAAATTTGGAGCAACCCTGTGTCAAGCAAGTCTTCTCGTGCCATTTTTCCAACAGAATGTGCAACTCCATGTCTCTGTCACATTTAATTAAGGTATGTACACATTGTTTTTAGAGAGACTGCTACTGCACACTTAACAGACCAGAGTATCAATGTAACTTCTATATGCACTGGGAAAGCAAAAAATTTGTGTCTCGCTTTATTACAATATTCACTTTATTGCTGTGGTCTGGAAGGTACGCCAGCACTATTTCTGAGGCATGCCTTATAGTCGATGAGCAGATTATTTGTAGGACTTAAAGTTTACAAGCAACAGAGGTTTTCGGATCTACAAATAAAGACCTCTATCACACTAGCCAAATGAAAGCTATTAACGCTTAGAAAAATAGTATCTATTAGGGCTCTCCTAGGGCAATTTTGAGGTAAAGCAAAATATCAAAAACAGTTGGGTATTTATACAATCATGTGGGTGACATTTTGTGTCCACCCACTAACTGGAATAGTTGTTTTCTTAAGCTACTGTGAGATTTCAAAATATACTAAGATAAGTTTTATGTTAAATGAAAGTATTTGATGAATGTTTCTACAGTTTAACAGAATGTCAACAGGTTCAAAAAAAAAAAAAATCTCTATTAAGACAGACTTTTAGAGTGAACCAACCCAGCTCTTCTACATCAATACAGAGTTGGGTGTAGCTCTGATGCCATTTAAAAGTGTCAGCAAACAATCAAGTCAGTGATCAAAAATGCTGAGTCTCTAGAGATCAAACAGTGATCCTGTTTGTGGGCACCGGTACTATCCATGTTTCTCTGGAGGATAATTATGTGTGTAAAAACACATCAGAAAAGAGGGCCCTGCCTTCCCGGAGTGCCTCACCCTTTCTGGTTTATGTCCTTGTGACCTACACTCTGCCCAAGTCATACCAGTCTGGATAAGTTAGCTGAGCGCGCTGGTCCCACTGCCCTTTGCCCATTCTGCTAACTTTGGCTTGAACATCATTCTCTGCTTCCTTGACCAAGCTAATTCTTACTCATCATTAACACTCAGCTTACCCACCATCCCACCCCAAGCCCCTGTACTGTGCGTACCCATCTGGTTTTCCCAGAGTACTGGCGTATCCTTCTACACAGTACTTCAATAGTATACTATCTCTGTTCACTTGTTCCAGGGCTGTGACCTTTTTGAAGGGAAGGCACTTACTTGATTCTCTCTCTTTCCCAGGCCCAACACAATGCTGAATAAGCCCTCAACAGGTATTTGCTGATCTGAATGAGAGGAAGGGTCAGATCTCATAAGGACAGAGTTAGTGCTCTGAGCTGCAGGGCCTGCTGAAACTGTTGCTAGGAGTCAGTGCCTCTTCCAGGCAACAGCTGCAGGATCCTCCCCCTGACTTGCCAGACCCTTCTGCAGGTGGCAGAAGCAAATCAGACTACAGGAGTCTATAGCTACTGGTACTACTGGGAACAAATCTACAAACCAGATAAAATTTCCTGTCACAGTGCCATCTCTTCTACCCCATATTCTTGCCAGTATTCAATGCCTGCTGCTAAGGAGATGCCTCATTTATTTTCTAAGCTTTTCTTCCAGTAAGGGTAAGCATCTGGTCCCTTTAACTTCAGTCAAGCAGACTGCCTTTGGTTTTTAATCCTGTGATTGGATATTCTGAGCCCTGGTCTACCTACAAATTACCAAGCCTGCCTCTAAAAAGGAATGGTTTTAATAGCAGAAAGGCAAATTCTGTGGGAGATAACATAATAGGTCAGTATACTATACACTCCCAGATACTGAAAAAGGGTCTGCCCAACCTATATTACCCCTAACCCTCACTTCCAAAAATGCCTTCTACAAACTCTGGAGTAAAATGGACCAATGGATGAATGGATGACCACTTTGGGAGAGATGAGAAAAGTCTGATTCTGTCCAGCAGAGGGCACAAGCAGCTGTTAACGATGCCAACCCAGCCTGCCCAAAATCCTCACAGCTTTTGTGTCCAAGGAACATCTTATTTTACCTTTAAATTACTCATCAAATGCCAATTCTCTTTCTAAATGGGAAAAAAAAATCTGTATTTTCCAAAGAGTAAGCCCACATATTTTGTTCAGAAGCCCCAAGGCCTCTCTGTTCTTCAATTATGGTCCTCGAGGAACTGACCTTGGTTCTGGGAATCCTGGTGACCTATGAGTTCTAATAATAAAATTGTGTCTTCCAAAAATGAGCATCCTGAGAGTTTGTGTTATACTATAAACTGATTCAATAAATTAATGCTTAAACTTGTCAAGGTAAATTAATTAAAATAAATAAAAATAAAACAGTGGGAAAAAATAAACTTGTCAAAGTAAAGAAACATAAATACAGACAGAATTTCACACAATGCTTCTGTACTTGGCTCTGATTGTGCATGCTGTTCTACAGAGTGGCCTAACATAAATGGACACCCTCAGGAGACGGGGTTTGTACTATCCCAAGGCAAAACCCCACACAAACTGGACAATTAATTAGTTCCTATAAGAGTAACAATGTCCAGTGTAGCTATGCATAGATAGATTTTATATCAACAGAGTAACAGGGGCATTTGATACTTTCCCAGTCCTCTACAGAAAGGCAGTTTTGCAACCCATACAATATCACAGAAAAATACAATAGTGCATATCTTACTATTTGCTTACCACAATAAAATATAAAATATAACCATACCACACTAAAAACTCAGGTCCCTATAGACTCTTGAATAAAAGGCAAAATAAAATGATTAATAACTAAATATGACAGTCTTTTTTAAGAGCCTGCAGCTACTTTACTAAGCAAAAAGCATGACTATTCGACTGAGAGGTAGGCGACAGGATTAAAACTGTGAGTTGAATCTATGGCTCTCTAATTTCAAGACAAAGAGAACACCTAACTTTAGTAGGTAAAGTTAACAATTCCCTAAAAATAATATATCACAGAGATCATAGTGGATGTGAGAGCTACCATCCATTAAGCACCTGCCAGCTGCCAAGCCCTGTGCTAGGTACATTATAAAATGATCTCATGTAATGCTCAACAATCTTATAAGGTCAGGACTGCCACCTAACAGAAGAGGAGGCTCAGGGAGCAAAGTAACATAGAGAAGAAACAGAGTAAGTGGCAAAGCTGAAAACAATCTCAAGGCTGTATTACTCTAAAGCGCAAGCTCTTTACGCTACATGGTGCTGTCTCAAGAATAAAAATATGACCTCAGTCTCAAGGATTAAAAAAAAAAAATCTTAAAAATTAATCTCACCCACCTGTTTGATCCCTCTGGAATTCTCTGGCTCAAGCTAGGGGGTGGGCAGGGAAGAGGAAAAAAAAAAAGTGGACAAGGTTGGTGGGAACAGAGCCAGGACTGGGCTTGAGGCCTGCCATCTTTACTAGGCCAGCGCAGAAATTACCCACATACACACACCAGAAAAACAACTGTCAATCTTAGGTCTTCAATCCAAGGATGCAGTCACCCTTAGTTTATTTCAAAATGCAGTATTCTTGGGGAAATTTCTAACATAAAAACCTGAACAGAAATTAATTCCAAACCATCAATAACCAATTTAGGATTTATCTTCATTGTTCCACGTCACTACCATTAGTTCTCAATTTTTAACTCTTCTCATTATTCTTTTTTCTTGTAACTTGCACTCTCCCACCTGCCTTCTTATCCACACTGTTTCCTTTCCCAAGCTCGAGGGGTTCACACCATACCCAGCTTCCTACTTTCCTCCCAAGAACAAGCCAATCTCTCCAACCCTTTCATACTCGTAAGACTTTTTCTACCTTCCAACTCTCCAGCTTCTCACAAAAAAATCCAATTTCCACACCCAAAATCCTAACCCCACCTCCCATCGACTCCCAGCTCCTCTGGCCCCACCTCTCAGCCCTCTAGTCCTTCCAATTCTTCCACGTCTATTTTTGAAATACGGTTTTCTCCCCCAGACCCAACCCCACCTCCACCTGCCTCCTCTTCCCCACCGTCCCCACCCCCCGCATCAAGCAGCCAGGCACTCCCCCCTGTCCTTCACCGTGTATCCTGGCTCCCCATCTCTGGGATCCCCTTTCCGAGACCCCAATATCCATCTCTTTCTTCTGGCCTCAACCTTCAAAATTCCCTTCCTTCAAGCTTCCTTACGGCCAACTTCACAACACGTAGCCTCAACTTCTTTCTTCCCTACCCCCAAGACCGCACCCCTTCTTTTACGCTAGTCCTAGAACCCTTCCTCTTTGCACACCTCAAATCCCATTCCCTCCCCCTCTCCCCCCTGCAATTCTCCATTCCTCTTTCAATTCCCACGCATGACCCTCCTCGAGACTCCCCAAGTTAATCCTGCTCCCTTCTCCCTTCTCCCACCCTGGCTCCCAGCCCCAAGTCTCGCAGCCCCCCACACCCTACCCCAGCCCACCTCTACACCCACCTCCACACCCCCAGATCCGCATCCTCACGCCTCTCGCAACCCCACCACACCCAGTCCCTCCAGAGCTCCCCTCCCCACTCCCCCCACACGCAGCCCCGGGCTCAGCGAGGGGCTCGGCGAGCCGCCCGGCCGCGGCCGCCACCTACCTGTACCCCTGCCCCGGGCAGCGAGCGGCAGCTCCTCGGTGTCGGCTCCCTCCTCCCGCGGCGCGGCTGACGGAGGGAAGCGGCACGGCGTCCCGGGCACAAAGCTAGGGAGGGTGGGTCAGAGCGAGGATGGGAGGAGGAGGGAGGGGCAGGGGCGACCCGGCGCCGAGAGACCGCGGGGCTGACGGGGGCGGGGGCGAAGGCTGGGCAGGGGAGACGCGCGTGCGCGGGCCCCGGCATGAGGGGCGGGGCTGGCTGGGAGGCGGGCTCGGCCCGGGGCGAGCGACCTGAGGGCGGAGGGCTCGGGTCCCGGGGGGCGGGGCCTGCGCGTGCGCGCTCGCGCGAGTCTCCTCGGTCCTGCGGGGCCTTGCGGGGTCCTGCGGGGCCCTGCGGGGCCGGGGGAGGACGGTGGGCGCGAGCTCAGGTGCTGGCTCGGGGACCAGCCCTCGGGCGGCGCTGTGCAGCTCAGCCCGCGAAGTAATGAAGGGCCCCTGAGGGGATCCGAGGGTCGGGCCAGCGGGCAGGGTGGAGCCAAGAGCGGGGCCGTCTGGGGGAGTCGTGGGGAGGGGCGGGGCTGCGGGCGAGGAGCGTGGCGCGGGCCGCGGCGGGCGGGGCCGTGGCCGGGTGGCGAGCAGCGCGGGGAGGGGAGAGAGCGCGTTCGGGAACTCGGAGGCGGTGGGGGGGGCGGGGCGCGTGAACGGGGAGCTGGGAGTGGAGACGCGCGCGCGCCGGGGAACTCGGTGAAGGGCGCGGGGCGGGGCCGGGGGCCGGGGCGCGCGGCGCAGGCGCGGGCGGGAAGGGGCTTGCGGGCCGAGCGGAGAGGAGAGAGGTGCGCGCGCCCGGGAGCTCCGCGCCGGGGCGGGACTGGGGGCGGCGCGCGCTGGGCGGGGCGGCTGGGCGAGCTCGAGGCCGGACCTTCGGGGCGCCTGGAGCTAACGGGAGGCCCAGGCGAGCGGGCGGCGGGGCGGGGGAGGTGGGAGCTGGGCTCGGCCGGTGGAGGCCGACGGAGGGGAGGTCGCTGGTGGCGAAGCGGGCCAGCGCGGGGGGAAAGGGGGGGAGTCTGAGGGGACGCGCGGCCGGGGGGCGGCTCGTGAGGGGACGGGGGGGGGCTAGTGTGAAGCGCATCATTTCGCCCCTCGTGACCCTAGAGACACTGATGCCCCCCCACGAACTCTTGAGGCCTTAAATAATGTTTTGACCCCCCCCAATAGTGAAAACAGTTGAAAACCGAAATTAATTTACCAGAATGTAACCTATTAATTACAGCGTAACTCACACAGTTATGAATTGTACTGAATGTAGGATGTGGCCTCTTTTAAACATTTTATATAATTTGGGGCGGGGCCTCCGGAAGCCTGTGAATTAAAATGGCCTTGGACTGAGGAGAAAGATGCGGGGTGGAGGGGAGACGGTGTGTCGGGGCTGGTTTGCTTTTCCAGAGAGACCAAGCTCTAGGAGACAGCCTGGACCGAATTCTAATACTACAGTTCCCGAAAGATGCTGGTAGGGGAGAGGATTTGAGGAGTCCGGTTGTAAGACTACCAAACCAGGGGGGCTGGGTCAGTGAGCGAGGAAGTGAATTGGAGGCTGGCTAGGAACAGGTTTCTGAAGGAAGGACCAGAAAGGGCGTGCGAACTGGATGGAGGTGAAAGGATAGTTTAAGTGGCCCTGAGGCTTTGGGGGCTGTCTAATCAGGGATCTTTAAACAAGCAAAGGCTGGCACACCAGAGTGCTCGCTTTGATAACTGAGGCCCTGAGGGAATAATGCTTTATATACAGCAAAAGTGGGGAATTAGGACTAAATCCCAAACCTGCACTTCGGAGTTGTAGAATCAACATATATGCTCAGTAATTCCATTTGGGGGAGGGGGGTAAGCAGGGAGGGGCTTGGTTTGCCTTTTTCTCATTAACCACACCCAAAGAACCTTAAGGAGGGCCCAACTCTGACCATTTCTTCTTGCACAATTTATTGTAACACAGGAAATAGGTGAGATATAGGTGATATGAAATTAGTTTTGTATTAAAGTATGTGTTTTCTTCTCTCAGACAACTTAGGTGATAAAAGATGTGAAGTAAGAAAAGAACTGAACATTTTGGAGTTACGTTTTCTCTTATTCTGCTACATCAATGCTAGATACATTTCCCTAAAATATACTTATTTTTTAAGTAAGTTCACTAAGTTAGTCAACAATCCGCACGTTTCCACCCCCGAGTAAATCACCGCGTTTTGCCACTTCTGCATTATTCCATATTTAAGGCCAGATAATTACTTGTACATGTCCTGTGATGATGGGAAAGGTGGGATGTTTTACAATATTGTGAAATGTACCATGTCCCGAGGAGTTGTGACAGTCCAAACTCTCCAAACACTGTTACTCTCTGTGTGGCAAAGTCACCCCCAGTCCAGTTGAAAACCAGTGGACAACAGGATAAAGTCATAAAGCCCATTGTCTTTAGTCTCAATTTCCAGAGACTTCATTTTTAGTTCCTATTCTACTTTTCACAGAATTGATTCCATTTAAAAGAACCTACCTCAGTAATCCTTTCTTTAGCTTCCTCACTAGGCTATCATCTATACTTCTTGGATACGTTCAGAGATGGAAAAGATTTAGACTGCTAAGTCTTGTGTTTATGATGTCTATCTTAAGATTTATATATGAAGTCCAGTTCTTTCTCCTCCTGAAGTTGTAAAAGAAAAATTCTAGTACTTTTTCCATTCTATGGAAATATTTCCATTTCCAAGTATTTGTGGATGTTAAAGTGTGAATGTGATATTGAAAATTGTAGTCCAGTTTCTCCCACTGAATTGTCTCAAAATAATTTACCTCTTATTCTTTCAGCTTCCTCCACATATAATAGCTGTTTATATGTGATCATGAAATCTGCTCTCCTATGAACAATAATCAAGCCCAAAAATATCCTACATAAACTATGCTACCCAGAACTGAGCAAGTATTCGGGATATGTGTCACACTAATAGCACATAACATTACATTATGCTTGTCCATATTCCTTGTCTCTGAGCTTCAAGGCAAAAACCAAGTCTTAGTCATCATAGGTTGTAGTCATCTTTTATTACAAGCACTGTACCCGCCCTTACCTGGTTTTTAAAAATTTTGATAAAATGTAGCTCCTCAAACTCTTAAGATTACATTCTTTTACATTTGGGAGCAGATATTTTATACCCTTCCTTTATAAGCAAGCAGACCTGTACATTTTATACTATCTAGATCAAGCATTGGCAAATTATCTGTAAAGGGTCAAATAATTACTTTAGGCGTTGTGAGAGGTATAATCACAGCTACTCAACTCTCACTATAGCACAAAACTAGCCATAGGCAACATGTAAATAAATGTCTGGCCATTTCCACTAAAAATATTCATGGACATTGAAGTGTGAATTTCATATTTGTGTCAAAAATTATTTTGATTTTTAAAAATATTTTAAAACATAAAAAGCAGTCTTAGCTTGTGGGGCATATAGAAATATGAGGCAAGCTGGATTTAGCTCACAAGCTATAGTTTGCAAACCCCTAATGTAACTCAGTCTTTCTGTGATTGATTTTTAAAGTCTGAGTATACACTATACAAGGATATCATTATCTTTATTAAATACCTCGTTCATTACACCCTGTCTTTCTAGCTTGCTCTCAACTCTTTTAGTGAGCTAATTCTCTCTTCTAGCATGACATTCCAGCTTTTGTTGACTGCAAAATAATAAGCATTCTTTCCCCTTTCTTAATTTAGAAAAATGTTGACTAGAATAAGGATAGAGCGCTTACATACTTCATGTTGTTTCATTAATCATCCTTCTTTGAGTATAGCCATTCAAAATTATAAATATCTACCTAAAATACTACCTGTCACCCAGCCCACATTTCTGTGTCTAGTCCATGAAGTAGCCCTCCTTGAAGTTTTGTTGAAATGTACTTGGGAGGGGCTTAAAGACTTCTCAAATGCTGGTAATGTTCTCTTTCTTTACCTGGGCACTGATTACCTGGTTGATGGCTACCTGGATCTGTTTACTTTGTGAAAACTTATTCAGCTATAGACTTATAATTTGTGATCTCTTTTGTGTGTAACATAGTTCAGTGGACAAAAGGGGAAGAAAATGAACAAATCCGTGAACAGTGTTAAAAGCAAAAATTAAACCATACTGTGGGAGAAGATAACTGAAACACATGCAAGAAAGCATTTATATTCAGAATATTTTATTTTAAAAGTTCCTGCAAGTCAAAAAGAAAGGGGAAAAGAAAAACATGATCAATAGAAAAATGGACAAAGGATAAAACAAGTAACAAGAAACCTGTTCAACCTGTGAACAAGAAATGGTATTCAACTTACTAGTAATTATAGAAATACAAATTGGCAACTTTTTGAGATACCATTTCATACCAATCAAATTGAAGCCAAAATATATAATACCAGTTGATAAGCATATGAGGAAGCAGAAACCCTCATACATTGCTGATGTAATATAAACTATTATAATTTAGATTTATCAATTTTTGAGGTGAAGATAGGCAAATTCTGAGCCTCTGTGGTTTTACTTTTGTAAAGGGAAATTTTATTTTATCATAGATTTATCCCCACATGTAAGTAAGGTAGACCTACAAAGATGTGCATTGCAGATTTTTTCATAGTAGCAAAAAACTGGAAACAGACCTAAATATCCATTATTTGGAGGAATGGAGAAATAATAGCTGTTAAAATGAATAAAAGTAGACATATATATTAACATGACAAAATCTTGTAAACATAATATGGAGTGAAAAAAGCAAGTAAGGATTTATGCATTGTAAAATTATTAAAGTTTTAAAAGAACAGTATTGTTAATGCCTATACATATGGTAAAAGTATAGTACTATAGTTAGGAGGCACACTCATCTAATATAATGTTAATGCCTATACATATGGTAAAAGTATAGTAATATTGTTAGGAGGCACACTCATCTAATAGCTATTATGTTACCTCCGAGCAAAGAAAGAAATGGGGCTACTGAGCTACTTACATCTCAAAAAAATTATTTTGAAGTAGACATGGCAAAATTTTTACATTTATTAAATCTGGACATTGTTAGTTAATATGTATAATATTCTTCAAACTTTGTTATTTGTTCAAAATAGATTTCTTGTTTTTTTAATTTAGACTCACACCAGCGCATGAAGGATATAAGAAACCTTCCTCCCTTTTCTGAACACTTTTCATTCTTTGTACATACAGCTTTCTCAGTCACTGGGCATCTATACAGTGGTTTGTGCCCTGTCACCACCACCAAATCAAGGAGGATGAGATCTGATAGAATCTCTCCTTATTTTCTTTTGTCTTACCCTGCAGCACCCGTAGTAAAATTCAACAATATCTCTTAGGACACTTTTATTAAAAGTAAAATATTACACTACAACTAAAATGTCTGTAAGTGCATGACTTAAAGTTTTATTGACTTAAAACTCAAAAATAAATAGACTATCTTCTCTTATTTTACATTTCTCTTAAAAAAGTAATAACTTTTAATATGTAATAATATTGTTTGCTACTTCAGTTAATAAGTGTGTGGTTAGACCGTCACAAAACATCTGCTTTCATGCTACAGATTTTTGTGTTTAAAAAAATGTAACTATAATTTTTCAAAATTTTACACATTAACTTGTTAACTGTTTCCATGTAATTATTGAGGCCTTTCATTTTAGGAGTAGAAAAATGAGGTCAGCTAGAGTAGTTAGGGACTTCTTTTGTGGAATAGAGTACAGGAAATAATCAGATTTTACAGATTGTCCCTGGGACAGGTCAGAAGTTTACTTATGTAAATAAACATGTTAGGAGTCTCTACCACTTGTTAATAGCTTGGTTGTTAGGCAGTGTGCTAGACAACAGACTTTCCCTTTTCTCAGAGTGAGAGAAGAAGTTGCTCTTGTTGTTATTGATTTGTTATTGTTTTACTTGCAGGTTAAACGCTTTAAGATGAGAAACACTGATCTCTGTTTGAGCTCAGAAGGAACTGAGGTGATTTTAGCTACATCAAGTGATGAGAAACATCCACCTGAAAATATAATTGATGGGTAAGAGCTATTATTCTTTCTTTCTTTAAGTCTTAATATTAGGTCACCAAGACCCTTGAGTATAAGAGACTAGAAGTTTTACAACTAGCACTATGAAACATAGTTTAATAAAAGTTTGTTGAACTAGATTACTTGACAGAATACACCTTTGGTACCATTTCTGTAGCTAATTCAGTGTACATCTAGATTTTTGATCCTTTTCTTTGTAATTCTTAAATTGACCTATTGTATAAATTTTTTTAAAGCAGTTTAACAAAACACACTTCGATTAACCTCATTTTGTGGAAGTGTACTTTATAATATCTGGTTATGGTTGTATTCCAAATTTAATTGTAACTTCCTATCAACTGCCTATTTCCTTACTATCCTAAGTAAGATAACTTTGCCGATCTTTGCTTCACTTCCTTCTATCTACCTGCATTGCTTGGTTCTCAGCTTATTGATGTCATTCCAATATTTACTCTTCAATATGCTACAGCTTTTTTCTGGGACAGGTAAATATCATGCTCAAGCTTTTAAATTCCAAGAAAAAGTATTTAATGTGAGAACACCTTTTTTAATAGTTCTGGCTGTGTTATCATTCTCTTTAGTCTTCTTTCTTGGTATCTGTACAATGCCAAGAGTTTGACTTATAGAACTATATAATTTTAGAGGTGGAAAGATTTTTTAGTTCATCTTATTGCAACCTTTCATTTTAGACTTGTGGTTAGAAAAGTCTAAAAAGGTCAAGTATTAGCTTTAACTACTGAAGGCAGAGCCAATTGTTATACAGATCTTGTGGTTCTTTGTGTTCTACTATAACCATCTCCACAATCAATTTTAGAATATTGAATCACCCCCAACAGAAATCTTGTACTCTTTCAAGTCACCCCTATATTCCCCCTTCCCCACCAGCCTCTCTAAACACTAATGTAAGCACCAATATCCAGAAACAAACAAAACTTTCTCTCAATATAGATTTGTTTATTGGGACTTTTCACATAAATGGAATCATACATATGTGATATTTTCATCTTGTTTCTTTAACTTACATGTTTTCAAGAGTCATCCATGTTGTAGCCAATAGCAGTGTTTCATTACTTTTATTGCCATTATTATTCCATTGTATGGATGTAGCACATTTTATTTATAATTAGTCAGATGGATGTCTTGATTGTTTCTACTTTTTTGGCTGAATTACTCCCTATTTATTAAAACAAATCAACTTATAGACTCAGGAAACCCAGTCACTGCCAAGACCATATCACAGTAAATTGTTGAAAAATAAAAAAATTTAAATAGCAGAGCAAAGAGATACATTATATACAGGCAAATAGTAGTACCAGTGACAGCTGACTTTACATCACAAATAGTAGAAACCAAGTGACAGTGGAATAATATCTATTAAATGCCAGGGAGAGGAGAAACAAACAAAAAACATATCGAACCAGAATCTGTGTCTAGCTAAAGTATCCTTCAAATATAAAAGTAGAATAAAGATATTTTATTCATCATAACTAGACCTGTGTTATAGGAGATACTCAAGAAAGTTCTGTAGATTGAAGTAATATAATAGGAGATGGAAATTCAACCTACAGGAAGAAAGTAAATGCATTGGAAATGTTAAACATTTGGCTAAATATAGAATTTTCTTTTAATGCTTTTAAAAGACAACTGAGTACTTAATGGGGGAAAACATGTACTGTGTGATTTATTACATATGTAAATGTAAAATAAACAATGGCAAAAAAGTGGAGTTCAGTATAAATTGACTATCATGAAGGTCTTATAACCTTGAGAGCACCCATTGGCAGGGAAGGATAGCTAAAAAATCAAGAGTAATTAAATGGAATTTTAATTTTTAAAAATTTATTCAAAAGTAGAAGATAGGAAAGGAGAAATAGATAAAGAAGAAATAGAAATGAGAGGCAAATAGAAAATGAGTAGCAAATTAGTAGACTAAAACCAAGCCATGCTAACAATTATATTAAATGCCAGAGTGGCATGCTGGGAAAAAATGAAAGACTGAAGTGGATGCTGTCTATAAGAGATGCATTTTAAATATAAAAGGATAAAAAAATACACCTTATAAACTGTAAGAATAAGAAAGTGGCTATGACTATATTCATATCAGACAAAGTAAAATATAGATAAGCACTATTACTGGAAATAAAAGGGATAATTTATAATGCCAGAACATCAATTCATTAGAAAACAATAACAATCCTAAATTTATGTGGACTTCATAATAGAGCTTCAAAATATGTGAAGCAAAAAACTAACATATAAAAGAGACAAATGCACAATCATAGTTGGAATTTTTAAGTTTTCTTTCAGTAATGACAGAACAGCTAGACAAAAAAGTCATAAAAGCTATAGATGGTATCAGCTACCTTGCATGTAGGCTGCTTGATATATAGCCACTGTCGTATATGTAGTCTATTATTGACTGAAACATTATTAAGTGACGAATGACAGTAAGTAAATTTAACATGATCAGTTTCCAGAAAAAAAATCAATGGTATTGCTAGCAGGAAACAATTAAAAAGTGAATTTATTTATCTTTTTTTTTTTTAATAATAAATTTTATTTTTATATTCCCCCATACAACTGCACATGCCCCATTCTGACCCCAATCCCTCCCCTCCCAGCCCCCACCCCCAAAAAGTGTCTCTGGTTCATAGTTTTTTGTTGATTTTGATTTTCACTTTCTTATAGTTATTCATTTTCCTGATCCCTTATTTAAGTTTTCTAGATTCCTGCTATGAGTGAGACCATCAGGTATTTTTCTTTTTCTTTTTGGCTTATTTCGCTGAGCATGATCCCTTCCAGCGCCATCCATGTTGCTGCAAATTGCATGTGTTTATCTTTTTTGAATGCTGAGTAATATTCCATGGTATATATGTACCACATCTTCTTGATCCAATCATCTATTTTTGGGCATTTGGGCTGTTTCCAAAGCTTAGCTATTGTAAATAGTGCTGCTATAAACATAGGAGTGCAGGTGTTCTTTGGAATTGATGTTTCTGTGTCCTTTGGGTAAATACCTAGGAGTGGAATTGCTGGATCATATGGAAGCTCTATGTTTAGTAGGTCCAGAAATCTCCACACAGCTCTCCATAGTGGTTGGACCAGTTTGCATTCCCACCAACAGTGCAGGAGAGTTCCTTTTTCTCCACAACCTCGCCAACATTTGTTGTTGCTAGTTTTTTTAATATGTGCCATTCTCACTGGTGTAAGATGGTATCTCATGGTAGTTTTGATTTGCATTTCCCTGATTACAAGTGATGTTGAACATTTTTTCATATGTCTGTTGGCCATTTGCATTTCCTCTTCAGAGAAGTTTCTTTTTAGCTCTTCTGCCCATTTTTTGACTGGGTTATTTTCTTTGTTGTTGTTGAGTCTCATCAGCTCTTTGCAGATTTTTGTGATCAGTCCTTTATCATTAGTGTTGGGTGCAAAAATGTTCTCCCAGTTGGTGCGGTTTCTCTTTGTTTTTGTTATTGTCTCTTTTGCTGTGCAGAAGCTCTTTAATTTGATGTAGTCCCAGCTGTTTATCTTTGCCTTCACTATCACTGCTTTGGGTGATGTGTCTGTAAAGATGTCTTTGATATGCAAATCACGTAGTGTTTCGCCTATATTTCCTTCTATGTATTTTATGGTTTCAGGTCTTATGTCTAGTTCTTTAATCCATTTTGAGTTGATTTTTGTGTATGGTGTGAGGTAGTGGTCAAGCTTCATTCTTTTGCATGTAGCGACCCAGTTTTCCCAGCACCATTTATTGAACAAACTTTCTTTGCTCCAATGCATAGTCTTTGCTCCTTTGTCAAAGATTAGTTGACCATAAATCTGTGGGTTTATTTCTGGATTTTCTATTCGATTCCATTGGTCTGTATGTCTGTTCTTGTTCCAATACCATGCAGTTTTGATGATTATGGCTTTGTAGTATAGTTTGAAGTCTGGGAGAGTGATGCCTCCATTTCCTTCTTTTTTTTTCAGTAGAGCTTTGGCTATTCGGGGTTTTTGGTGATTCCATATGAATTTCATCAATAATTGTTCTATTTCTTTGAAGAATGACATTGAAATTTTGATTGGAATAGCATTGAATCTGTATATTGCTTTTGGAAGGATGGCCATTTTAATAATGTTTATTCTTCCAATCCATGAGCAGGGGATGTCTTTCCATTTCTTTGTGTCTTCTTCTATTTCTTTTAACAGTGTTTTATAATTTTCTTTGTATAGGTCCTTTACCTCTTTTGTTAGATTTATTCCCAAATAGTTGATTTTTTTTGTTTCGATAATAAAAGGGATGGTTTTTTTTATTTCTTCTTCTTCAGATTTATTGTTTGTGTATAGGAAGGCTACTGACTTTTGCGTGTTGATTTTGTATCCTGTCACTTTACTGAATTGATTGATGAGTTGAATTAGTTTTTCTGTGGAGTTTTTGAGGTTCTCTATGTATATTATCATATCATCTGCAAATAGTGATAGTATTTATCTTTTTTTAACGATTTATTTTCTTTCTTTATGCATACAAGGACTGGGATCTAGGCCAGAGGTGCAGGAGCGTGAGAGTATTCACTAGAGATAGAGTGGGGAGCAGAACAGGCAGATTGACTGAAATACCTTGCTGAGGGGAGCAGCACTCAAAACAGGAGAGGTCTGCTGCACCAGGTGGGTTAACTCCATCCTGGCCAGGGATGGAACTTGTGCTGCAGCAGCTGCTGAAAGATTCATAGTGAGACTCAACTCCTTGTGCCACCAGAAGGCCCAGAAAGTGAATTTATTTAAAATTCTGTTTATAATAGTATCCAGCATATCATCCCTTTTTATTTAAGAAGATATGTAAGACCTTTATACTGAAAACTATAAAATGTTGCTGAGAGAAATTAAAGGACTAAATAAATTAAAAAATACAGGGGACCTCCCTGGTGGCACAGGGAGTTAAGTTGTGGCACAATGAAGCTATCCACAGCCATTGCAGCACGAGTTAGATCCCTGGCCAGAGAGCTAACCCACATGGCACAGCAGACCTCTCCTGTTTTGCCCGCTGCTTCTCTCAGCAGTATATTTCAGTCACTGTCCCTGTTCGCTTTCCCATTCTCTCTCTGGTGAATCCTCTCACTCCCACCCTCTCTCCGTACCTCTGTCCTGTGCCTCAGTTCTTGTATGCATAAATAAATAAAATAAATCTTTAACAACAACAAAAAACCCCACTGCATTCATAATTGGAAAACTCAATATTGTTAAAATGGCAATTTCTCCCTAAAATGACCATAGATTCAGTATAATCTCAATCAAATCTCTACTTTTATATAGAAATTAACAAGTAGATTCTGAATGTATATGAAAATGCAAAGACTTAATCTAGTTAAAAAAATAATCTTGAAAAAGAAGTTGGAGCACTTACTACATTATCTGACTTCAAGATTTAAAATAAATATATAGTAATCAAAACAGTCTGGTATTTTTAAAAAGGTAGATCTACATAGATCAATAGAACATAGTAGAGTGCCCTCACATATATTAGGTCAATTAATTCTCCACAAAAAGCTAAGGATACAGAAACAGATCAATGGAATAAAATGGAGAGGGCAGAAACAGATCTACCGAAATACAGTCCATGAATTTTAGGAAAAAAAATGCCAAGGCAACTCTTTTAACATTTGGTGCTGGAACAACTGAAAAAGCATATGGATAAAAATAAATCTTGACTCCTACTTCATAATGAACCCCAAAAGTTAATTTGGATTCCTCAGGATGGACCAAGAGCTCAGTTCAGAACTAAAATATTTATTTATTTATTTATTTTGGAGAACAGAAAAGGTGGGTTTATTGAAACACATTGCTAAGAGAAGCAGCAGTCAAGTTAGGAGAGGTCTGCTGTGACAGAACTAAAATATTTGTACTTCTGAAGAAAACATTATAAAATACATTTGTGGCCATGGGATGAACAAAGATTTCTTAGGGAGGACACAAAAATTACTAAGTATAAATGAAACAAGTCATATGAGTCAACTATACCAGTAACAAAACTTCTACATATTGGAAAACACAATAAAGAAAATGGAAAGGCAGGGCCTCCCTGGTGGTGCAGGGGTTAAAGTCTCAGGGCTATCAAGCTATCACCAGCCACTGTGGCATGAATTCGATTCCGGCTAAGGGAGGTAACCCACATGGCACAGCAGACCTCTCCTGTCTCCCCCGCTGCTCCTCTCAGCAGTGTATTTCAGTCAGTCTGCCTGTTCTGTTCCCCATTCTGTCCCTGGTGAATCCTCTCACCCCCCTGCATCTCTGACCTGTACCCCAGCTCTTGTACGCATAAATAAATAAATCTTTTTAAAAAATGTATATCTGGCAGTAGTAATGAAGAAATTAGAGAGGAGAAATTGGAGACAGAATGGACAGAAAGGGGTTACAAGAATTCAGTGACTGTTTATTTTTTAAAAAATACTTATTCGCTAGAATGTTATGATTAAGCATTTTTATTGGGCTATATCTTTCTCTTTTTCTTTAAAATTAACAATAGGAATCCAGAAACATTTTGGACCACCACAGGAATGTTCCCCCAGGAGTTCATTATTTATTTTCACAAACATGTAAGGATTGAAAGACTTGTAATCCAAAGTTACTTTGGTAAGAAGAGGGCATGTATGTAAACTTTTGGCAAAACACTAATTTTTCTTTACAGCATGGAATCCAGTTTTATTGCGGGGGTGGGAGGTTGGGTTGTATGGGTTAACTGCCTTGGGCACAATTAGATTTCTCAGAGTGCGCTTTTGAAACCCTTCCAAAGTATATAATAATTTCCTTGCAGTTTACTGTGTGAAAGTCTATGGCAAAAGGCTCCGAGAAGCCAGCTTGCCAGAAAGCTCGGTTCCTTGACATCTGTATTCCAGAATCATCTGGCCCAAGATTCTCTGTCAAATTCTTTATGGAATTCTGATAACCCTGATTATTTGCATTGGATGGTTTTGATTTTTCTATTAATGATGATGTTTTCTCAGGGATTTAGGAGAAGAATCTCCCACTGGTACATTATTCTAATCCTGTATTATGTTACTTAAAGTATCAGACAGAATCATGGCAGGAAACAGAATGCATCCCAATTGGTTCAAATGAAGAGACTTGGTTAATGGGACTACTTACAAAATTATAGGTGAAGGGAATAAACCCTGGTGAAAGACCCAGAAACTGGCAACTGCATGAAGCCATTACCACCCTTGGAGCAAGGGAAGGAAATTGTGTTACTGGAATAGCTGGGTGAGAGCTGGAACCTGTGGATAAGGACTTGGCTGGCAGGAGCTGTAATCAGGAAGGGACAAAACCACTGTCAAAGACATGGTGCTGAGGCAGGAAGGGAGTGGATTAAAAAACAACCTGATCTCACTTCCCCCACAGCCCTCCAGTTTCCTCTTGGTGCCTCCCATTTGCCAAATCTGACCAGGAGCCAATAGGCAAGTGAGTCCAGATGGGTTCTTCCTGGGGGCACAGAACAGAGAAAGAGTAGATTTGTGGGGGTGGGACCTGGCTTAAGGGTAATGGAGAAAAAAGTCTCTCTCTTCTGTCATTAATTGTGGAGGACTTGAAATCAGACCTAAAATTTGAATTCCAGTTCTTGTAGTCTGTATCATTGAATACTTTCCCTAACTTCTCTAAGTTGCCTGACTTCTCTGAATCTGTTAAAGTGGGTTAATACTTTTGTTGTAAGATTGTAGTGAAGTATAAATGAATAAATATGCCTGACTCAAGGTAAGTTCATCTTCATAAAGATTTGTGACCAGGATCACTAATAATTACAGTATTATTCCCAATTCTACTAGCTCTGAGTTGTATGCTTGCAATCATTTGTAAGTTACAGCTTCATAAGACTTCACAAGACTGCATTTGCCGTAGAAACTTAGGGAAAAACAGTGATTGTCAGAATATGGTGTTCCTGATGCCAGTGTGTTGTACAGTCCCAATCAGTCCCTCAGTCTCAAACAGGAAAAAAGTAATATAGGGACAATAACTATGTAGAATCAGATAGATAATTAACACTTTATTTTACTTATTTATAATGTCAGTGCGGACCTTGAGGATTGAAAAGAGCACATCTAAAGAGCCTGTTGATTTTGAGCAGTGGATTGAAAGAGGTATGTGATTGTTTTTACCGGTGCTATTTTAAGTGTGAGAGAAGAGAGTTGTCCTTTGACTCTATATTTCTAATCAGGCTGCATTTGGGTGAAAAACAATGACCTGAATGATTCTTGTGACATATTTGGAGCCTAGAAAAATCCAAATTTGAATACAGTCTGCTTCTTTACTTAGTGATTATGTAATTTTTAAAATGTTACTTAATTTTTCTGAGTTTCAGAATCCTTATCTGAAAAAATGGAGAGAGTACCTAACATTTAAGGTTTCTGTGAGCGAAGTATTTGGCACATTGTAGACAGACAGTAAATCTTAGTTTTTCACTTTCTTTCCTTCCTTCCCAATTAATGGTAGTGTTTAAATATGTCATCAGCAAAATTGGCAGCCTCTAGTTAAACATAGCATGTTGCCTTTATGTGTCTCTTTTCCTTCCCACCATGAAAGTAATAGTAAAGGAATGAAAAAGGTGTATACCTACCAAGGACCAAAAACAAAAATAATAAATAAAAACAAATAAGAAACCAAGGGTCCAAAGCAGATAAATATGAGAGATCACTAATATTATGGAAGAGAGAAAGCATATGGAAGACTAGTAAATGCTATAAAGGAATGGAGTAGGTACAACCTAAATGCCTGTCAAGGAGAATTTTACTGAGAAGCAAGCCAGTTTACTCAACAGAGCCCCAGGAATTCCTAGAACTTGAGGGTAAAAGGTAGCATAGAAAGTGTGAGTAAGACATGAGCCAGAAAACAAGAGTAATTAGTTGAATATTTGTATACAGAGTGGTTGAACTCTAGGTACCTTCTCCTGAGGTCCACAAAGCCAGGTGACTGTTCTCCCACAAACCACCCCTAAGAGACAACTAGCAACACTGAATATGAGATTCAGTATTCAGTCTCACTGAATATGAGACTCAGAGACCAGGTATAGTAGAGAGAGTAAGTGAAACATGGAATTGAAAACAGGGCATCTAAGTGCAATCTTTATATTGAATGATGTCAACTCCAGCTTTCTTTCTGTGCTGTGTTCTCATGGCAACGACCAAGAACATAATGCCAGCCAGGAGACTGGAGGCTACATCTTCGAAGAAAAACAACTTATGAGTTCAACAAAGGCTAGCTCATTCCTGATCACCCCATCAAAGTTTGCTAGTCAATGAGCTTGGCTCATGCATGCAGTTCTCAAAAAATGTATTCATAAGTAACAAAGGACAGCCAAAGATCACCAGACATTTGATGAAGACCTTCAACCTGAATATTATCAAGCCTTTAGCTCTGACTTCCAATCTATATAGGAAATATGGAGGACTAATTATCTTGAAACAAGTAATTTAATTTCTGAATAATGACAGCCATTATTATATAAATTAAACATTTCATCTTTCCAAAATAATGATGTGATTAACTTATAATGGAATAACTTAATCTCTCCTAAAATTATATAAAGGTTTTCTACTATTGGATACCAGAAAAGATCAATTCATGGGCAGCACAATACATTTACAACACCATTGTGAAAATTCACTGTGAGAAACTGAGCTCTAGTTACTATCTCTGGGCTTGAGATGGTCCCTTTCAGGCCTTCAATTACTGTTAGTAGCTTGATCCTTAGAAGGATTACATTTTATCAGTATCTTACTTGAATTCCATTACCATAATTTACATTTGTATTTCCTATAGTTTATATTTACTAGAGATATTTTATAACTCATTATTTGTCTTTCATACATTTTATATCAAATATCTCTATTTTTTCTTGAATTCTAATCCCCACTGAAAATTCTTTCAATTTGGTTCTTAACCATGGTTTACCAGATATCATGTTTTGCTGAACATAAATAGGTAACTATCCTCGTGTATTTTAAGCCTTAACTTTTTTCTGTTAAATTTGTGTTTTAGATCTAGTGCACACAGATGGGCAGCTTCAAAATGAAGAAATTTTAGTAAGTAAATATACTTTGTAGAGATAAACATTATCTTTAGTCAGCATAATGTATTTAAATTTTGAACCTATGTAAATTTTGAACCTTAGTAAATCCTGTCACAATATTATAGGTTATGTGCATAATAGAGATTATTCTCAATAATATTATAATCTAAATGTAGTATTCATAAATTAGGCTCTTATCTATCATAGAATGACAACAAGGATAAAACAATTCACTTATTTGCTTTTTATTCTGTTCATTTATTTTGAAGGGTTTGTTTTCTTTCGTTTGATTCTGTGAGCCTTCTAGAATAGGAATCTAAAAAGGTTGAGATGCCAAAATTGGGTGTTCATTTAAGCATTAAAGGACAAGTGAGATTCAGATACGGGGAACTGGAGCATAGGATCAGCAACAAATAAATCAAAGAGATGAGGCAGAAAGAGAATCAGTATTTTTCGACAACATTCCATTGGGCTTTGATTGTCAAGTGGAATGAATGCCTGTGGATGAGGAAGCTGCTGCCTCATCAGCGATTTCTCTGTTCTGCTAGTTAACAGGCTGCTAGGCCCTAGTGTTAGACAAACAAAAGAGTAAAACAACTAAAACCATGTATTTTTTCGTTGTAGTGTTTGTTATTTTAACATTTTTCTAAATGATGGTTCAAGTAGTAGTTTGTCCATTGTTTCCTTCTTCACAACTTGCTGGGAGCTGCTATGAAATCAGTATTTCAGAGGATTCTATAGGAAGTTAATTCTCTTCTCTACCACCCAAACTTGCCAGTGGCTGGGAGGCTATTTAGACCAGGAAAATTATTAATTAGACTGAGTTCTATCTTCCTGTTTTCTCCCATCTTTACTTGTGGGTTATGATTAGTAAGCCTATGCTGAATATTTTTTTTTAGAACTCACTGATCATTATAGAACATTTGGAAAACATAAGGGGGAATGGAAGACTGAGAATTACCCATATTATTATTCTGACAACAGCTCTAACTGTACTTATTTTCTTCTAGGTGTCAATCATTTGCAACACATAGTTATAATAGTAATGTAGAAACAACTTTTATCTTTTTCAGCTTACTATTATATCACAAGCTTCACAATTATATTTTTTAAATTAAATAAATGAAAATAGGCAAATGTTAACTAATTTCCTTTTTCTTTCCTCTGTCATTATAAGTGATACTACAAAGGAGATCTTTTGCAAGTTCCCCCTACTACAATCTTCACCTTTTTAATTATTTCCTAAACTTAATTTTGAAGAATGGAATTATTGGGTTTATAAGTATAGACATATGTATAACTTTTGAGACATATGTATATCTTTTGAGATATATTGACAAATTGCACTTCAGACAAATTATATAAATATAAAAGTATAGTAATGTTTCAGGATAATATATTCTGAGGTATCATTCATCAAAGGAAATCTCTTTTCATGAAAAATACTTTAGAAAAACTTTTTTAAAATTGACCAGGAATGTAATTTACAATTTTAGCTTCTCCTGCTAGTTTTTATCAAACCAAGGGTGATATTTGGCTGATATACACCAGGATAGCTGTACTGTTATATCTCGCTGCCTTCTCTTCTGAGTATTGTTTTATATATTGTTATATATTTAGAATATTACTCTTGCAGCAGACCCTTTCTTTTGCCAACTACTTGTTGCTAAAAGCATCCATATTAATTTTTCCCCTACAGGTACGTGATGGTCATGCCACTTATTTGAGGTTCATTATTATGTCAGCCTTTGATCATTTTGCATCTGTGCATAGTGTTTCTGCAGAGGGAGTGGCTGTCTCAGGTCTTTCTTAATAACTATAAAAAAAATTATTGCATGATTTTTTTAACAATATATTTAAACATGAAGTTGTCACTGGTATACTTTATTAAAGGGATTTGTATCAATCTGCTTAAGTCTTTATTTTCTCATCAACATTTTGAGAAAAGGAGTTTTGTTATATCTGTCAGTAATTATGACCACCATGGAAGGTACAAGAAAGCTCTCCCTTCAATATGTAGCTTAATCAAGTGACTGACTACACATGAACACTTAATAGGTAATATGTTGTGTCCCCACAGCATCTAACATGGTGCCCTTCAAGTCCAGTGCATTAATTTTTTAAGTTACTTATTGATCAATGCAAAGGGCTAAGTGAGCAATGGAAATAGTAAGCAGTGTATGAATCGGTCAGATCACATTGGGCTATCATAAAAGAAAGAACTGGCTGACACAAATTAGAATAGAAAATGTACGTGGGCCTTCCTGGTGGCGTAGGCGGTTGGGTGCAGCGCTGTGGGGCTGTCCGCGGCCTCTGCAGTGCCAGTTCACTCCCCGCCAGCCTTGGAGCAACCCACGTGGCGAGCGGGCATCTCCTGTCTCGCCTGCTGCTCGCCTCAGCAGTGTATTTCGTGAGTCTGCATGTTCTGTTCCCCACTCTGTCTCTGGTGAATCCTCTCACTCTCCCGCGCGTCTGGCCTGTGCCCCGGTTCTTGTATAGATAAAGTAAAATCTTTTTTGAAAAAAAGAAAGAAAGAAAATGTACAGATCACACTGAAGCCATCTCAAATAGTCTGATATATTTTAATCATTCTGTTAACTTGTGGCTTCTTAAAACATTTTCTTTCAAATCAAGTCACAGCTGTGTGTACTTTAGGCTGTGGCCATCATAAACAAATATGAAAAGAAGCAAAGTTAAAACAGATGAATACCAATGGTTATCCATTAGTTTCCTTTAATCTAACAGAAATCACCATTAGGAGACTTGTAAAGAAATCAGAGAAACAATTCCAGGTATGAGCTTCTGCATAACTGAATGACAGCTTTGTAGTGCTTGTTGTCCAGTTTGGTCAAGGTTATAATGTTTTGGGAAAGCCAGTCTCCTCCTCCCTCCTCACCCCCCAGGAGATTGGATAAGTAAAGATGTTGAAGGAGTCTAAGTACAGAGAGTCAGATTTCTATAAAGTATATTCAAGGACAGTAAAGTGAGTTCCTTCCTCTTCTGTGGTAGGAATTGGAGATAAGTTCTTGGAAATTCACCCCTCATCACCACCACCACTGACTGGTTTCAGTCTTTTGGCAAGAAAAGAATCACCATCTTCACTGTCTTCTCCCATTCTTATTCCTTTTGCTTCCAATTCTTCATCTTTATCTAAACAGTGTTGTTCTCCCCATGCTTGGCTCTAAAAAGCAATTTAGTATCTTAAATTTTTAATTCATAATTGACAAATTTGGTAAAATGAATTTACCTAATATGCAGAATGTGGTATCTAGCCACTCGGTATCAGAGTATACACCGAGGACTATTCTCACACTCTGAGGCATCGGGTATTGAGTGGTCTCTGCATTTGGGCCTGTGTACATTTTTTTTTTGAATTGTCCATTCTTTAACACTCAGTTTATTTGCTGCTTCATTTTCTCATATCAATTGTTCCTGAGTGATTGCTGTGACCGGCATTGCCTAGCTGAGCATTGTATACTTAAATTGGAAAAATCTGAGCTTGTGATTCAGCTAGTGACACAAGTCAAGAGAGTAAGGCTGAGCTTTGAGAGGCTGTCTGTCAGTCACCTTGAATTGGGACATCTGTCCAGATTAATTGTGAAGCTTTTCCAGAATAGCACGAATTTCCTCTGGACGATAGTTCCAAGGCCCAGGTTCACCCTGCAAGAGAAATGAATCAGGCGTTTCCAATTTGCCAGAGATCTGGACTAGTGATATCTGTGAATATACCTGGGTGTTGTGAATATAGCTTTGTGAGTGACAGATGCAACCATAAGGTGGGTGAGATCACCCAGGGAAAGGGTATGGAGTGGGTCAGAGAAGTAGGAAAACCAGAGGGGGTAAAGTGAAAGAGTTTCTAAAGGAGAAAGGGATCTGCACAAATAAGTTTTTCTTTCCTAATCAGACCTTCACACTGGCCTTATTTTCTCCATCCCTTACAGCAGTTCTACCCCTTCTACGAAGCACTTGTGCCTTTCAATCCCAGCGCCTTAGTTCACTGCTCCTCAACTCCTCCCAACTATCCCCAGTCCTTGCTTCCTCAAGTTCATGCCTCACCCAGTAGCCAGAGATCTTTCTATAGATCTGAGACGGCTTCTCCCCAGCTCAAAACTCTTTAATCCCACGGTCTGCAGATGAAGGCCAACTTCCTTGATCCAGAATGAGACCCCTATAACCTAAATGCCCTGATTCTCCATTCATACCCTAAAATGCCCTAAAATGCCCTAAAATGCCTCAGTGCCTCCACCTACCCTCTTCCCAACATTTGCAATGACTTTCATTCCTTTTGTTCATGTGATTGACTCATCCTGTTGGGCCCAAGCTACCATCATCTCCTCTGAAAAATCTTTCCTTCCCCAGGAGTTGAAAAACTTACAGCCTGAGAGCCAAATCTCTCCTGATGCCTCTCTTGATTTTGTTTACCTTTTGTCCCTGAACTGAATCATTGCAAGAGAGATTATTGGCCACAAAGTTGAAGATATTTACTATCTGGCCCAGGAAAGGTTTGCTGATCTCAACTCTGGCATCCCACAGTACTTGGGACCCTATTTGGATCTTCTTATACCCCATCTATGTCAGACTTGATGGGGTTCATCTTGTGTTGTGTTGGGTCATTGGTTTTGTGTGACCAATACACAGGCCTAACCCAGGGTCAGGACTCAGCCAGCTTGCCACAATTACGCCATCTTATGACCATGTCTTAGCGGAGGGGAAAGGAAAAAGGTCCTGAATTCTTGTTGTGGCTCTTGGCACCATGGGGATTCATCTGCAAATTTTTGCATGTTTCATTTGTGTGAGTAGGGCTGGTTTAACTTGTGGACAGAGGAGCATCCACATGGTCAGGCTTCCTGGCTCACCAAGGCTGGAATGCCTTTAGCAGCTATATAGTTTATGCCCTTGCACCAAGGGATCAGATGCTACATGACTTTGCTTCCCCACCCTAGCGAGGCTGGAAACCTAACAGGGACACAATCACCAGAAAGGAAGCCAGGAATCAATTCCTGCTTCAGTTTTTCTAGTTCCTGACTGCAATATTTGTTCTCTTCCAGCTACCTACATCCCCCTCCAGGCTCAAGCCCACCTCTGAAATTAGCTGCTTCAGATCTTCCCACTCCTGTCCCATCCCATCCAAAAGATTTAGAATGGAACTCAGAGCCTTGTACAGTGTAGTCTTGGGCAAGTCAATTCCACGCTTGGCGCATTGTATATGAAATGAAAACATTATTCTCTCAGCTTCAAACCAAACCAGAAGGAGGCAGTGGCAGACCAGATACAAGGGGCTCTCAAGTGCATTGTTTCGTCCCCTATGAGAAGGGGACCAACATCCCCATTTTGCAAAAGAGGAAACTGAAGTTCTATGAGAAGAAAGAACTTGCCTGTGGTCACATAATTAGTAAGTGGGTAGACAGTGATTTGAATCCAGATCTCCCTGATCTAAGCCCTTTGCCCTTGCCTTCCCTGGCCTCCTACCCCGGTCACCACCTTGTAGAGGATCCTGCCTTCCTGGAGTATATAGAGTCTCTTGGGCAGTGCTGCATAGAGCTGGCTGCTCTGGTTCTTCATTGTGTCCACCACCACAGGGCACTGGGGGTTCCTGTCCAGCAGCAGGCGGGCTGCCTGCAGGCGATCCTGGAGGTTCCGGTGCTTCCGGATATTCACGTTATTCTTAAAAGCCCAGCCATCTATAAGAGAAAAGCCAAGCAGTGGGCCCTGTAGTTACAGCAGACACTTCCTGCAGACTAAATATGCCCCATTCTTAACTGAATGTCCCAGATAGAGGAACCCTTGGCCCAGTTTCCTATTATGGGTGAATGCACAAGATTACAAAGGGAGTTAGTGATTGATCCAGAACTGACAACCCGGGTTACTGACTCCCAGACCTGGGCTCTTAGAAAAGCCACTCTAATAGACCAGTCTTCTTGAGATTTAATGTGCACATACATCATACAGGGACCTCATTAAAGGAAGATTATGATTAGGTCTGCCTAGGGTGCTGCTGAGAGAATAGCTCCCAGGATACCAAGGCTGCTTAGAGAGGCAAGGGTCAAGAGCAGTAGTTGTAATTGTGTGCTACCCAGACCATCAATGTCAGCCTCACTACAAGTTTGTTAGTAATAAAAATTCCTAAGCCCTTTCCTAGACCTACCAGGAATGGAGCCTAGCTATCTGTTTTAAGAGACTTCTAGATGATTCTAAAACATGCCAAAGTTTGAAAACTACTGATCTAGAGCCTAATTATTCTACTAATTAGCCTTCTAATTATTCCTCACCATAGTGTTCTTTCCAAACTGCAAATCTAATAACACTCTCCTGCATAAAATTTTCCCTTCCTCCTATTGCCCTCGAGATAAATTCCAAATCCCTCAATGTGCCCCACGAGATCCTCAGTGATCTGACCCTTGCCCATCTCTCCAGCCTTCACCAGTCAAGTGGGTGAAATACTTGGGATTTCTTTACTCACCCTATATCCATCTTTCAATTTCCGCCTTTTTATTACAGTTGCTGCCTCCACCTGCAGCACTAGTAGAGCTGGGGCTTCTCTGTCCTAGGTTTGGTTAATAGCCTCTGCTACTTTTTTTATTTTCACCTGCTTACTGCCTAAAGGTAGAAATCATTAGCTAAACAAACAACCACAAATTGCCACTGGTCTTGCTCTTCTACTTGCCTCATTTTGGGGAAGCCTAGAACCCAGCATGTGGTCACAGGTTCCTTCAACAGCCTCATAGTCCATGTTTTCAATAACAGCTGCCTCCAAGGGTAACAGAAGCTGCTTCTATCAGCAGATTCTCAATGCATCAAGCTCCTTCACTTAATACTCTTCCCCCAAGAAAAACCAGCTCTCAGAAAAATTCACATCAAGGTCCAAGGCCCTGGACACATGTATTTATTACCTGCCCTTAAGACACCAAGACTCAGAGGACAGTAACACCAACTACATTTGTATTATTTTGGGGCAGCCTCCTCCGCCCATTCATTAGTGCATGGGAGCTTCACAGCAGCTTCCTGTGGGAGGACAAGCAGGGATTGTTGTCCCCACCCTGCAGCTGACAACATGGAGATGCAGAAAGGACAGTGACTGGGCTCAGCAACTTTAGTTGTGAGTTTCTTAGCAACAGGAACTGGGTATATCTTTTGTCTCTATATTTTAGGCCCAGCATAAGTCTGGGACATAGAAAGTACACGTTAAGTATCACTGAATGACTCTATAGGTGTTGCCACCCCATTTTGGTGGCTCAGGAAAGCCACAGAAGATAAGTTGCCTGAGGCCACAGAGCCAGCATATGACAAAGGGAGGAGCCATACTCAGGTCTGAAACTCCAAAGTCTTTGCTCTTCCCACTGCTTCAGACCTCCCTGTAATTCACCTGAACAAACATGTGGTGTGTGGGGAAAAGGAAGTCAACTGATTTGGGCCACAGACCCCAGACCTCCTAATATCAGAGAATGCTGGCTCTAAGCACTTTAATTCTGGGATTCATGCTGCTCTCTTCTGTGTGAACAAAAAGAAACGAGTACCCTGGGGAAGGAGCTGGGGAGGAAGAAGAAATACCCAAACTAGAAGTGGCATGGCACAGAGACAACCACCAGCCAGATGTCAGAAAGGGGACAAGGAGCCTTCCTCAGTGGCTTCCTCAGTCCTAGTTCTTCTGGACTAAGATGGATTCTGGAGAAATAGGTCAGGACCAGAAACAATTTCTGTGACAATCTGACCCTACATGTTGCAGTTTGCAATTTGTTCTTTTAGTGCCTGGACCAGCAGCTTCAAACTCATGGAGGGATCTGGTTAAAAATCCAAATCTCAGGCCCCTGACTGCCCTGTTGAGCCAGAATTTGCATCTTAAAGGACTGGGTGACAAACACACATTCAATTTCTGTTTGAGCAGCGCTACTCCAGGACATTTCACTCAGCCTTGGCTGCCCGTCAGCAGTCAGCTATGCTACATGGAGACATCATCTCTTCTCAGCCACCGAGCCCACAGAAGTCTGTCTGTGCTTAAGTTCTCTTCTTTAACTGACAGCAGCTGCTCTCCAAAATGGGGTATTTGACAGAGATATACTACATTGTGCTTGCATTTGCTCTCCTGTTACCTATGCTATTTGGTTTCAATTTTATTGTGGGAATGTTCTGATACACATAGAAGTAGAGAGAAGAGTTAAATGAAACTTGATGTACCTATTACCCTATGCTAATATTTTTAATTGCCCTAAAGTCTTAACGAGGACAGAAGTTGCCAGTTATATAAGCTCAGTATTAAGTTGAAAGCTGTTCTCACACCTGTATACATATAAATCAAGACAAAATTGGTCTGGGGTGGGGCCCAGAAACCTGCATTTCAACAAGTAACCCAGGTGGCATCCTGGGACCACACTGGGGAAATCATTACTGGGCCAACTTTACTGACAATGAATTAGTTGCCATCTCTCCACTTACATGAATAAGCCAGGAAAGCTAATTATGGCCTAAACACTCATTCACCCAACTTTTACTGAACTCTGACTCTGTGACATGAACAAGGGTTGAGTGACAGATGAATCAGTATCTTTTCATCTTGTGGGGAGACAGGTAAGTAAATCACACCCATTTCACTAGGTCACATGAGACTTCTTGCCTTCTTCACTCTAGGTTTGAGAATTAGGCTAAACTCATGGGTTTGATCCCCATGAAAATCATGGAGATGCGATGTATATGACTATTTTCTACAGTACAGTACAAGGGGCTTAGACCAGCTGTTAAAGTTTCAGGGAAGGGCATGTCCCTTGTAAGGGAGGACTTTCTCACAAACAGCTGGCCAGCAAAGGAACAATATTTCCAGGGAAGTAATGAAGATGGGTGACCACTTGTAGGGCTATAGACAGGATCCTTACTATAGGTGAAAACTAACCTACAGTAGGAGTTCTCAAAGTCTAGTCCCCAGACCAACAGACTGGGACCCACTGACTGAGATGAACCAGTGTCCCTTTCACCTTGGAGAGTCTTGAGATAGATTTCACAAATAGCTACCCAGCGGTCACTTTACCGTGAATTTTTAGGTCTAAATTAGCTCCTATTAGCTTCTATTTGCACCTCTCCCTTGATGGCCCTATTTATCCAATCAAAACGTTAGGTGTTCTCCCAGCTAGACCCACTCACTCCAGTTTTTCTGCTTTATGTTGCTGGATCAAAAGTAGAGACCATGGCATTAGGTAGTGGTGGATAAACCTAGCAAGAACTGGGATGTAGGAGACGCTTGAATGGCAACTGTTACCCACCCTCCAACTCTTCCTCCCCACCCTAAGGAGGATCTTATGGGTAGGGGAGAGAGAAAAAGAGGACCAGAATAGGGAGAGACAGGGAACATTCTATACCTGATGCATGTGCTTCTTCAATGTAAATGATTAGAAAATCTGCTACAGAACTAAAATCTTCAACAAGATTCTTGAATTGGTCAAATTTGAAAAGAAATGAGGGTCAGGTGCAACTTCCAAAATTCAGCACCAACGGCCTGTTGCCTGAAACAGAAAAGGAACCACCATAAATCAGTAATCTACATGTAGCATTTCTTTTGTAAGCCCCACCTTCACTCTTGCATTTAATTCCATTACCTTCATTTCTTCTCTCAGTTCCAGGGCATAGTGTGGTGCAGAAGCCTGGACCTATAGCTTAGCAGAGGTAGGAACTTCTGTTTTTTAATTGGAAAACAACCTCAACACTACTGATTAGTACCCTGGAAGAGATTTAGAGTGTGCTTGGGGGCAAAGATTGGTATTGTGGACAAAGTTTGAAACAGGTTCCCTGCTTTCCTGACAGCAGAGAGAGATGAGCTGCAAAAGGGGGTGGCCATGCTGAGGACTGGCACCCTGCCCATGTCCACAGGTCATGGTGTAGAGAACACCATTTCAGATTGTCAGGCAAGGACCAGCAAGTCAAATATATTTTTATAAATGGGAAAACAGCTCTATAGTAGGGCTGGATTCAAACCCATCATCATGACCCTCAGGCTAGTAAATTACACTCCACACCAGTTTCTCACAGCAGAGAAATCCCATTTATAGTTGCAAGATGACACTTCATAAGTACACATTGGACAGATTTTAGATTTTAAACAGGGACTGAAATAAATCCAATTTCAGATTAACTCCCGGGTACTCAGCAAATAAATCAACCAGTCTTGCCTTCTACCACAACATGCCAGTTAATGAATGTTTCACCTGAGTGTGTGTCTGAGAAATGTATGTATGATGTGTGTGCATGTGTATGTAGAGGATAGGAGGTGGCTGACAATTTCCCTGAGCCTCTGTTGTCTGATCTAAGAACAGAAAGTTCACTAACTGAATGTTGGAAGGCATAAGTTCCAGTTCTACTAGAATACACTGTGTGACTCTGAGTAAGTAATTTACCTCTCTGGGATTTTATAGCTAAAGAATGAAAGAGTTGGTTTAGATTGTGTGTAAAAATGAGTTTGGCTTTATACCCAAAGCATGCAACAGAGCTTTTTATTGACCTGGTGGCATTCTAAAGCAGTCACAGGATCTCTTTCTAATGGGCAGACCTAACGTAATCATGTTAATGTGCTGCTTTCTGAAAACCTTTCTAGAATGCAGCAATACCCTCAAGATAAAGTCTACCTACCCTCTTTAATAAGACATATAAGGTCCTCCAAGCTCTGCTCCTCGATGATGTCACCAGCCTCATAGTTCACCTCTTCATGGCTCCCATACCTCACCTCCCCTGCCTCTTGGACCTCTGCTGTTCCTTCCCTATGTCCTGCTTGGCTGCCTATTACTCTCTTCCTCACCCTAAGAATTCACTGTCTCTAGACAATCAGCTTACCATCCTCTTCTCCAGAAAGCCTTCCTCTCACCACCTTCTTACCCCATCCCACTTCTTCCAGCATCTTCTGGCTGCCTTTCCCACTACACCATCTCCTTCCCCAGGTTACGGGATCTTCCAGGGCAGAGGCCAGTTGTGTTGATTTCTGTATTGCCAGTACCTAATATTTCAGGGTCAATGTGTTAAACGCCAATTGTATTTCATAAACAGAGTTCTCTTTAGTCTCTCCATCTCCTTATCTCTCCATACTTGGGTCCCGGGTGCCACAACAGGAAGCAGAGACAAACAGAGCTGTGTTTATAGTGTAAACTGGCCCACTGAAAATGAACAGTTGAAAGAAGCAAGTACATTTTGTGAACTGGCCATAATGCAACTTGGCTGTCATAGAACAAGTCAGAAGATGATTGATCATCTCAAAAGAGAAGCTGGAGTATAAATCAGAACTTTTCAACCCACCATCCCCCCTCCTGAAGCACCCCCATTCTAAGCACCTCTCAAGCACCAGCCTCCTAACCTTTCATGAAGTCCCAAATTATTGATATTCAGCAAATTGGCCTGGGTTATGTTACTGTACTTGGCATATAGTAGATGCACACTAAAAGTCATTACCCTCACTGTTGAATAAATAGATGTTATTTGTGTACTGTGGTTTAAAGAGCAAAAATCTCTTGCTTTTTCCTCTGCTACAAAAATCTTACTCATCTTTAAGGCTTAGTCCCAAAATCACCTCTTTCAAGAAATCTCCCAAGCCCTGCAAGCAAAGTTCATATCTTCATAGCCTCCCCCATCACACAGAACTGTAAGGATTTTACGACACCCGTCTTGTCTGTGGAACCACAAACTCCTTTAGTGAGAAGGAAGTCCTACGCAACTGAGTCCCTGGCATCTATCTGGGGACCTGGCACACTGGAAGGGCTCATGAGTGATTGCTGGGGTGCACGGAAAAAACAAGAAGAAGCCCTGGTTATGGGTCTGACTCTGTCACTCGCTTGCTCTGTTATCTCTGCCTTTCAGTTTTCTCCATTTCACTTCTAAAATGAGAGGGTTAGATTAGGTCAACATTTCCCAAGGGTGTTCTTTGGAACCAATATGATGATGATAGACATTTACTCAAGTGGGGAGTGGTGTGTGTGTTTAGGAAACTCAGTGCTATGTTAAACAAAGTTTTTTCAAGTTTTGTTTGTTTTTAAGCTTCAGGGCTTCTCAGAGTCTTTTCCTTCTTCATGTGCAAAATGTATTTTCAGAAGTAGACCATAGTAGTAGGATTCCCCAAACTACTCTGACCAGGAAACCAATGTTGCAAAGTATATCTGTGGGATTTGGGTTCCAAAGAACAAATTTTGAAAAACCCTCGATTAGCTACCTGCTCAGCGACCCCGTCTACTCCATCAGCTGTGTCTGGGCCCTGGGGATTCAAAGATAAATCAGACACAGCTCTTTCCAGAGGCTCCCCATTAAACAGGAAGATCACACTTGGGTTAAGTGGTCAGATGCTGGGGAGGAAGAATCAGTTACACAGGTGCGGACAGACAGCCATGAGTCCAGAAGGAGAGTGTGCCTGGCCACGTGGGGCCTAAAATGGCTTCAGGGAAGGAGCACATGAGAGTCAGACCCTCAGGGATGAGGGGGGTTTGAACAGTTAGCAATGGAGGGGAAGGGCCAACAACATCAGCAAAGGCAGGGAAAAAGGGAAAGCCCAAGGGACATACAAGCCCAACAGCTTGTCTGGAAGGTGTGCACATTGGGAAGTCCACAGATAGAGTTGGAAAGAAAAGGTGGAGACTGACTGGGAACGACCTTGAGTGCAGGACTGAACCTGGACTTCATCCCCAAACACAGAGGGTAGCTGCTGAAGGTGAGTAGGGCGGGGTATGGGCCAGGGGTGTGCTTATGGGAAGGTAATTCACAGACTGGGTAGAAGAAAGGAGACAGGGAGGAGGAAGTCCTGGCAGGAAGAACAGTTGTTGCCTAGAAGAGAGAGAGAGAAACCAGCAAACAAACAAACAAACAAACAAGTGCTTCAACAAACATTTACTGAGCAGGAGGCCTCCCTGGTGGCGCAAGGGGTTAAGCCGCAACCTATAAAGCTATCTGCAGCCATTGAAGCATGAGTTCGATTCCCCCATGAGGGAGGAGACCCACATGGCACAGCAGACCTCTCCTGGTTCGCCTGCTGTTCCCCTCAGTGTATTTCAGTACATCTGCTTGTTCTGTACCCCACTATGTCTCTGGTGAATCCTCTCACCCCCCGGCACCTCTGGCCTATACCCCGGCTCTTGTATGCATAAATAAATAAATCTTAAAAAATATTTACTGAGCAACTCCATGAGCTAGCTACAGTGATGGGGACACCGTCGTGGGTTACAGTGATGGTCTGCTAAGGCTGGTGAGTGTGATCAACATTAATCAAATGCTCAAATATAATTACACGCCTAGGATAGGTGTTAAAGAAATGTTTAGGATGTAAATCGAGCATTCAAGAGAAGGTAACCTAGTCTGGGGCAGTCAGTATTGGGTCATTGAAGGGTGAACAGGAGTGGAGGGGGCAGAGGGGATGAAGAGCATCCCAGGTTCTCTTGCACAACTGCGAGAGCAGTACTAGAGGAAGAGAAGGCCAGTGTGTCTGGTTCGAAACTTGAGTGCTTGGGGAGATGGTAATGCCCCTCAGAAAAACAGAACCCAGACGAATTCCTGGTTTCAGGAAGCAGGAAGAGGACAAAAAGCCTAAAAAGAGTAGTCAGAGTGGTAAAATTCAGGACTTACCAACTCATCTCCCCACCACCTTCTATGACCCCTGTTCCAACCTCTCAAGCTTGTACCAGCCTCCTGACCTTGCATGAAGTCCCAAATGTTGCACGTCTGGCCCGAGAGGCAGACCACAGGGCAGTTTGGGGCTAGACCTCCTTGCTTAGTTGAGTCCTCCAGTCGCTGCCAATAGACCTTCAGGATGAACCAGAAATACTGGGTGCTGAAGAAGGTCGGGCCCCAGTTCTCATAGGAGAAGTGGGGGTTCTTGGTCATACCAGTCTTCTGGCTCCTGGCCAGGAGCTGCTGCTTGACTCTCCTGGGAAACAGTGTCAGAAGTATTTTGCCCATAGCTACATGCAGGGCCACCTGCAAGAGTACCCAGAGTCTCTTCAGCCACAGCTCGGGCCAGGGCATCCTCATCTTGACACAGCCAGAGCTGGTTCTGAGGCTGATGGACAGAGAGGCAATGGCTGGGTGACACTGGGTGGAGCTGAACAAGGGTACAGGGTGAGAGCAGCCAACCCCAGGCAGGAGGAAGGTGCCAGTACAGAAAGTGTTTGCCTCCCTGTTGATAAATGGAAAATTCCAACCCAGATGCTCAAAGGTCTGTGCTAATCATGATCATTTCTGATTTTTTGCCTTAACTTTTAAGAGATTCTTGGATTGAGAGACTAGGTCTTAAATCTTCCCTCTGAGAACAATACTTTAAAAGATCACAGAGACTCTGGTCCTTGCTAAAAAAATCTCTTAGAAAGCGATTAAGTTCTAATGTTATTAATCTTTTTAAAATGTAAATTATCCTTAATTAATGAATGAGGTTTTTCCTATTCACAGCTTTTAGTTGGAGGCCCTTACCAGAGGATTTGAATCTGGAATTTTCCTAGCCCTAGATGGAGTTAGGGCCATCCCCAAGGAAATCTGGGGCTCAAGATTCCCCTTAGGGCCTCCCTGCTGGCACAAGGGGTTAATTAAGCACAGCACTGTGAAGCTATCCACAGCCTCTGCAGCACCAGTTCCATCCTGGCCAGGGAGATAACCACATGGCACAGCAAACCTCTCCTGTCTTGCCCACTGCTCCCTTCAGCAAAGTATTTCAGTCAGTCTGCCTGTTCTGTTCCCCACTCTGTCTCTGCTGAATCCTCTCACCCCCCCCCCCGCCTTTGGACTGTACCCCAGTTCTTGTGTACATAAATAAATCTTAAAAAAAAAAAAGATTCCCTTAGTACTGGGCTCTCAGGGGAATTATAGTAGAGAGGGAAGGGACACAAAACAGAAAATTATCATTTAGTGTAGATGTTCTTAAAGTAGACTTGGGGCATGGAAAAGGAGCAGAGAGGTCAAAAAGACTCCCCAAGGAAGTGATTCTATATGGAAACAAGAAAGCTGAATAGTGAACAGTAAGCCAGGCAAGTGGGGAGAGTGGTCCTGGCGGAAGGAACCCCATCTCCAAAGGCCTGGAAGTAGAGAGAGCAGGGCTGTTTGGAGAAACAGAAAGATTTCTGGTAGCACAGGGTTGGCAAGTGTTCTGGAAAATGTCTAAAATCACTTTCTTTTTTAAGCAGGGAAACTGGCAGCCAGAGAGGAGAAATGGCCTGGCTGAGGCCACTTTTGATGTTAACTAAATCTCTGAGGTGTTCACTCACAAAGCTTTCTATTTACCTTCCCCTGAGGTATTTACATGCCTAAACATTCCCTGCATGTTGGATAGGGTTAGGGAGGAGAAAAAGTTGACCTGGAAGCTGGCTCCCACCTCCACAAAGGTATTGATCTTAGCGGCTAGCACATCAGCTTTAAAGAAGGACAGAACAGCTCCAGAAGATGTTGCTTATAATATCTATCTGTCATTGTATGTTGCCTACTTTTTCTGTTACTGCCCTTAGCATAGTATTCATAGTTATTTTTAAATCTGGTATAATAATTCTAATATTCCTACCATATCTGACTCTGGTATAGTCTTACTATCTCTTCAAATTGTTTTTTGTTTTTATTGTTGTTTTTTAAGTTTTTTTACTTATGCATACAAAAGCTGGGGTGTAGGCTAGAGGTGTGGAGGCTGGGGGTGAGAGGATTCACCAAAGACAGAATAGGGAGCAGAACAGGCAGATCTACTGAAATGCAATGCTGAGGGGAGCAGCAGGCAAGACAAGAGAGGTCTGTTGTGCCATGTGGGTCAGCTCCCTGGTCTGGGATTGAACTCATGCTGCAGTGGCTGTGGATAGGTTCATAGTGGTGAGACTTAACCCCTTGTGCCACCAGGGAGGCCCCAAAATGTTTTTTGTCGTTTTGTATGACTTGGAATTTTTTTGTTGTTGTTCGAATACGGGAATTAGTTACTGTGTGAAAGGAACTATAGTAAATAGGTCATAAATGATGTGCTAATAAGTTTTTAGGGTTATGGAACCACTCTATAGTCCTCTGATTAGTCTCCATGTTTAGTGAGCCTGGGTCCCAGTAATATGAAATTCACAAATATTTCTCAGTTCCACACCCTGTCTCAAGAGGAACACAATGGCTAGAGGGGATTGGAGTTGGATATTTCCTTCCCCCAGGTTGGTTAGGCTCTGATAAAACTTCAGTGTGTTAGACTCTGGTAAAATAGTTTCTCTTGACGGCAGACCTTGTTAAGAACAGAATGTTCTGGTATATTCTAAAATGATTTATTTTCCCATCCCCATGCCAGAAGCACAAAGGGATTTTCCTCTGATCTTCAATGAGATCCTGGTAAAACTCTAGCACGTAAAACTCATAAAAGTGTGGGTGTATTCCCCTAAGACAGGGATCACAGCAGCCTATCAAGATACTGTTTTTTAGGACTTTTTTTAAATCTTGCATAATATATAAAACATACAAATGGAAAGGAAAACACATGCATAATTTCGTGTTTTAAAAGAATGATAGCAAGATAAAGGCACAAATTCCTTCACCCCTTCCTTGATAAGTTAGTGTTTTCCAGAAAAACAGATGCAATAGGATACACATGCAGATGCAAGTGCACGCACAAAAACACACAGACACGCTGTGTGAGTGTATATGGATAAATGTGTCTCATATTAGGGGACAGAGGCCCAATGCCACTGAGTGTTTCTCTAATCTGAAGCCTTAGCTCTGCCTGTAACAAACCAGTCCACTGTTCTACTAAGCTGGTGATTTCCTGGTGACTGGGTTTCATGGTGAGACCAGAGAGGCCTATGTATCTAGTCATGTGTTCCTGTTCCCAGTTCTTTAAATTAAATTGATCCCTTGATCTGAAGCAATGCTGGGCAGGATAGCATTATAGTCTCTAAACAAGAAGTGTCTGCTCTCATTTAGAAAAGGGGAGGGGAGTGCTTCTGCAACTATGAAAGATTTAAGGGAATCTAGAGGTGGGGGTTGGCCAAGGGTTTTTTCACTCAAATATCTCCATCTCAGGACTCAATAATCCATTCATTTCATATCAGTGCACTGACTTTGACAGCCTGCACTGCTGGCACCACTCAACACTGGGACAGGTGCAACTCAGGAGTTTAGGGACATTCGTTGAGCTGAACAGCCTGTCTTCTTGGAAACTTTGCCTCCCTTACATTTAGATCTGGGGACTGTTTTCAGTCCAATGCTCTCCAGTATATAGAAAAGTAAGAATTTCCTTCAAAGCTGCCATAGACACTCTCTAGCGTTCATGAAGCGTCAGTAAGGTGACAGTTGACTATTCCAACCCTATCATTTTGTTTTTTCAAGGTTTCCAATAAAATTAAGAAAAGCCAAGCCACTCCATAATCCTTATAATTATCATTATTCTCTTACTGTTTCAGTGCCATAACCACCAGATAACCCAACACCTTACCTTCTACCTCTCCCTCATCCCAATCAACCACAAATTGTGATGCCACTCTATATAGATGTTATCACCTCCCACCCCTCACTTAGCACTAGCAGTGGGTGGTTGTTGCCATCTGGCTGTGACCATTTCAGTTCTAAAATTCTAACCCTAAAAAAATAAAATAAAATAAAATCCCAATCTGAGGGCTGTGTTCTGGGGTCACTCTTGGTACCAAGTGCTAGAGTGTAAGTTCCTCAAATGCAAAAGTGAATTCCAGGACCAGGAGTGAAGGATCAGTGTTGTAAAGCAGGGAAGGAGAGCTATTGCAAAGATGCATTATAAAGCTGGCCCCTCCCAGAGGCATCTGGTTGCTTGATCTGGTAAGGTAGTTTGAAAGCTGTATGAAATACCTGAGGGAAGTCAGATTATCTGAGGGGAAATGAGAGAAGCATGTATTCAGCAGTTGTGGACCCCACTGGTCAAAGATTTGCTCAATGAATGTCCCTGAATTCCTGAGTTGCACCTGTCCCGGTGTTGAGTAGTGCCAGCAGTTCCATGAACCTGTGGTATGGAGACAGAAGTTCTGATGTAGAAGGTGAGAAGCTTAAGAATGGGCTAGAGATAAAGTGAGAAAAAGTGAGATAAAACTCACTTGGGTTATAGCAAAGCTGGAATAACATCAGTGGGGTGACATAGGCAGCAGCAAAGCTTCAGAAGATCTGAGATGGGACATGAGAGCAGTCTGATACATTTGCACACCCACAGTTGCAAACTGAGATTCATTAGTGGTGCAAATTTAACCATAAGTACCAGCACATATTTAAACCTCAGCTTTCTCTTTATAAAAGGAGGATAATCACCTTAAGCTTATAGGATTGTTCTGAGGATCAGAGATCCTGTATATGTATATTATATACTTCATAATTATGTAATTATATTATTTCATACATTTAATTATATTTATGCATGCTACAGTACATGTTTGAAATAAATTTATGTGATTTATATAATATGCAATTATTGATATTACTAGTCAGATGTAAAGTCTTCCCAATTGACTACAAGCACTCCATACGGTGAGGTCAAAGTCGCAGGTTCTGGTGTGAACTTTGAATTTGGCTTACGCTGCTCAGCCAGCCAGGACTTGCTCCCTCTCCAATTAGCCTTTAGGGAACAATATTGTGCGCCCGACCCTGTACTGGGAACCCAGAGACCAGAATCATTGCTGATCCTTGTGCTCAAAGCATTCAGTTTGGCAACGAAGGGCAAATAAAATTGCGTGGTAAAGGCAATCCCAGGGGACTATGGGAGCAAGCAGCCGGCGATGGGCAGTTTGCCAAGCAGGAGGAGGAGACGCTGCCCCAATCTGGAAAGCGGTGTAGAAAACGTTCAACCAAGCAGTGCCACGGTTTCCGGAGCCCCTGCTACTATTCGAGGTGGCGGGCAAGTGCCGTGGATGACACGTGGGTAAGAGAACCCCTCCCTGCAGCTCCCCACAGCACCCCTTCCCCAACAGCGGGCAAAAGGCAGGCTGTTGCTGGAGGGAAGGAACAACATTACCATTTAAGGGGTGCTGTATGAACAGACATCGCCCTGCCCTCCAGAAAATAATGGACTCATTCACTCGGTCACTTGTTACTCAAGTTTTATGTCCAAAAAAGAAAGCGGGGTAGGGAGGTGTGACTTTCTTATTCTTTCCACAATCGTCCTTTCTTACGCTATTTTATATTTCCATGAGAAAGAAGCATAAATAAAGCAAGCCAAACTTTGCAGAATTGCCTACGAGGAGGGACAATCTCAGCTCTCCCACCACACCCCGGGGTCTGTTTCTTTGGGATCCCGAGCCGCGCCCGCAGGAGAGGCTGCAGGGCGAGCGGACTCTGCAAGCTGCGCCACCGGGTGTTGCTGTCTCTTTAAGGAGGCGGGGCTAGAACGGAGGAGGCGGGAAAGTCCCGCCCCCGGATATCCTGCTTCCGGCAACCGGGAGGGACCGGAACCGACGCAGAGCCTCTGAGGCCGGACCTTTACCCCGACTGACCAGACGCCAAACCCCCCCGAGGTGAGGCGGCAGAGTCTGCGGGGCCCACCTGGGACGGAGGGGCCACGGGATCTCCTGCTCGCCGGGCCGCCGCGGCCCAGGTCCTCCTCCCTCTTCCTAAAACACCGCTTCTGCTTCTCGGGCAGCTGTTGCCCAGCCCAGCCGGGGCTCAGGGGGGCCCCCGGCCGCAGAGTCCCCAGCACTCCTGAGTCCCCAGCCTACTAATTGCTTGGCTGTGCACTAAGCGTCTTGCACTCACTGCCTCATTTACTGGCCCGCAACACCGTGTGAGTAGGCACCATTATGAACCCATTTTACAGATGAGGAAACTGAGCCCCCGAGGAGCCCACAGTCACACAGCGAGAAGCGGCAGAATCGGGAATCAAACCCAGGTCTGTCTGACCCCAGAGCCTGTGTTCTCTGGCTGGGCTGCCCTTCACTGTCCTCATAGCCACCTCTCAAAGCCCAGCCTTCCTTTTTTCATCCTTTCATCTCCAGGCTGCCCCTGGTCCTTATGTTCTCAGTGAGATTGGGCTTTCCCAGGGTTTTGGTTTTTTTTTTAATAATGGTTTTAATATTTCATGCTAAATGGTTATCTTTACATAAACTTACCAAGCCCCGCTAAAATGGGGGGAGCAATACTATTTCTAACTTTGAAATAAGATTTGGTTGCAGATATTTTATCCTGCTAGCCTATTAAGTTGATTTATTTTTCCTTTTTAGACCTCTGCATATTTTCTTCCTAAAATTGGGAGAAGACCCACTGGCTGAATGGCAACTGTAGATGACTTGCAGTTTGAAGGTACATCAGTTGGATGCCCACCTTTGTCTTTTTTTTTTCTTTAAAGATTTATTTATTTGTGCATACAAGAGCTGGGGTACAGACCAGAGATGGGGTGGGGGGGTGAGAGGACTCACCAGAGACAGAGTAGGGAGCAGAACAGGCAGATTGACTGAAATACACTGCTGAGGGGAGCAGCGGGCTAGACAGGAGAGGTCTGCTGCACCATATGGGTTGCTCCCTGGCCAGCTGGGTATCGAACCTTGCTGCAGAGACTGCGATTGCTTCTTAGTGCGGTGCTTAACCCCTTGTGACACCAGGGAGGCCCCCCACCTTTGTCTTTATGATTAGTATTTCTGCAGTGACAGCAACAGATTTTTGTTGCTATGTTGGTACATATTTTAAAGAAGTTTGTTTCAAATAGCTTGGTAAAAGAATGTTGGTCACCCAGGCTTTTCTGTTTGCTCATATCAGCTGTTCTTTTTTTGCCAAATAGCCCTTTAGATTGATAACATAAATTTAGTACAGTGATTCAGAAAATGTGTATAGAGTGCCTGGTTTAGTTCAATAAATATTGAGAACTTGCTTTGTACTTAGTACTGTATTAGCTACAGGAGATAAAAAGATAGGGTAGAAGTTTTTACACTACTGGAGTAGATCAAAGTTTTAAAAGATAGTTATGAAGAAATGTGATCTGGTATTCCTACATTGAATTAATACGTATATCATGAGTGGGGCTATGAGCCAAGCTATTGTTCTATTTATCATGATGTGTACAAAGTAGTTTCTTCCCTTATGAAATTTTCAAGTCTTGTGAGGGAGATACTCATTTGCTAAATAATCACTTAAATATGTATCTGCAAACTATGAAAGAGTTGGAGGAAAAGTTCACCACTCATAACTCAGAGTCTGATCTGGGCTAGAGATTCACAAATGCTTATTTGCCTGGTAACACTTGTTTATAGCTATATGTCAGGCACTGTTCTAAGTCTTTACAAATATTAACTCATTTAATCCTATGTCAATTTAGGAAATAGTTACTTTATTTTCCCTGTTTTACCCATGAGGAAACTGAGCCACAGAAAAATTAAGTAATTTTGCCTAAAAGTCACATTGTTTAGCAAGTGGTAAAGTAGGGTTTGAACCCAAGTAGTCTGGCTTCACAGCTTATGCTCTTTCACTGCTACCTGAGGAAGAGTGAGGATGTTTAGTGAGAAATCCCTTCATTAGCAAATACTGTCCACTCCATCTTCAAAATACATTTAACACCTGACCTGGCACCGTCTTCTCTCCACCATAGCAACCCTTTAAAACTAAGTCAGATTATGTTATTCCTTCAACATCTTCCAGTGGCTCTTCTCAGTAGGAGTGAAAGCCAGGGCCTTTTCTGTGCTTAGGAGATCCTGCATGATCCAGCCCTCAACTGCCTCTGTTTCATCTCTTGCTACTTTAGTTCTTTCTCTCTGCCTTACCTGCATAGGCCTCATCACTGTTCCTCATAGACACTAAGTACATTCGCAGTTTAGGGCTTTTGTGCCATCTTTCTCTTTGGATGTACTCCAGAGAGCCCCATGACTTGCTGTCACTCTGTTCAAATCTCACTTTATAGAGAGACCTTCCTTGGCCATCTTATCTGAGAACAGTGTGGGAAAGTTCAAGTGTAGAGAACAGCATGTGCAAAGTACCTGGGGAGGAAGGAAATTTGTTTTGTTTTTTTTTTTCCCCCAAGTAATTGAAATTCAATGTACCAGAGCACAGATGATGGGGAATGCTAATACAAGGTGAGGTTTGAGAAGAGACAGGAGCCACATCAGGCTGGACTTTATAAGCCATGTTATGGACTTTGCTCTTTAGAAAATAACACAGGATGCTGTCGGGATGATGGAAGGCTAACTCCCAGGAAGAATGGTAGTTTTCAATGTAAAAAAGGACATCAGGACCTTTCAAATGGAAGAAATTGTATTGGTAAAGGAACAGAAGAAGCAAAACAGGATAGGACAGACCAGAATATACAAACAGAAAATGTTGATGACAGAAAGAAGAAACACACCAATCTTGACCTCAAGTTGCTGAGATGGACAAGAATAACTGATACAGACTAGACAGTCTGGGTAGTCATCTTGTGGGAGGTACATACGTCCTACATTCAGATCAAACTATGCCGTCTGCTGTTCCTCAAACTTGGTATACATTTTCTGTCTTCTGGGTCTTGCTCATCCTTTCCCTTTGCATGAGATGCCATCCCCACTACTTTGGCTATTCTAAGGCATCCTCTACAAGAAGCCTTTCGTAATCTCATCTAGATGTGTTATCATCCTTCATGGAATTCCTCTTAGGCCTTTGTATGTTGGCACTGACTTTCCTTCTCTTAGCATGCCCTTCCTTCAGGTAAACTACTGTGTTTTCAATCTGATTCTTAAATATATCTTCCTTTGTGTCCTTCAGGCAAAGTTGTGCCCTTTTTTTAAAATGCCCTTACCCTGTCCAGCCAATACATGATAGCAATGTTGTTGTAGCTATCTATTATTATCTCATATCCTTAGCATTTCTTTGTAAGACAGATATTATCTACACTTTGTAGTTGAAACAGATGCAGAGACAAGGAGTAATTTGTCCAAGGTCACCAAGTGTCAGAGCCTTAACTTATCAAAGGACTATCTCATTCCAGAGCCTCTGCTCCTTTTGCAATTAAAACACTGGAGTCTGAGGCTTGAGTAATTGGTATATATTAGCCACCTAATTAATTTCAGTCTTCTTAGTTCTCTCTAAAAAACTGTCTCCAAAGCTGATTAGATAGTAAGGTTGGGCTCAGTGGTCCAAGAGCCCCATCCTGCTAGTTGCAGGATTGTAGTGTGGTGATGGTGCCTTTCTTTAGTCCTTCTCAGGTTCAGAGATGCACTGAATTGTATTTCAGGGCAGCCAAGTAAAGCTTATCAGACTGACCAGAGACAGGAAATCTCATCATTGCTGGTGGACGTGAATAGGTGAAGTTCTTTGGGGAAGCAATTTAGCACTGTTGCTCAAAAGCCTTAAAAATGGTTTGCACCCTTTGTCCTAGTGATCATACTGATAGATGTCCATCTTAAGGCAATAACCCAAAAAGCTTTCTCCCCACAGATTCTCTTCACAGTATTTGTAATAATGCAAGTGGAAATCACCCTAAATATCCAATAACATTGGAATAATTGTGTAACTTAAGGTACCTTTTTCCAAATTTTCAGATAATGGGATATTATGTAGCCATGTAAATGCAAAAGACATTTATGTGGAAAAATCATTTTTATATAATCCCAAGTAGGCAGAGCAGGATACCAAATTGTCCATATAGTATTATCACAACCCAAATCAGTACTTGGCACATCACAGGCATGTAGTAGATACTTGTTTCATGAATGAATGACCACCTCTGACATGAATCTTAACCATATAGAGAAAAGGAAATATACCAGATATTAATGGTGTTTGCCTTTATGTGGTAGAACTGAGTGGTTTTTATTCTATAGTTTCTACTTTAATTTTATCCCCATATTTTCTATAGTGATTTCATAGGACTTACTGGAAAAATTAAAATTTTTTGAGTTTGGGCCTCCATGGTGGCACAAGGGGTTAAGATGCAACCTATGAAGCTATCCGCAGCCTCTGCAGCACAAGTTGGATCCCTATCCCTGGCTGGCCAGGGAGCAACCCACATGGTGCAGCAGACCTCTCCTGACTCACCCGCTGCTCCCCTCAGCAGTGTATTTCAGTACATCTGCCTGTTCTGCTCCCCACTCTGTTTCTGGTGAATCCTGCCACCCCCCCACAGCTCTGTCTTATACCTCAGTTTTTGTATGCATAAATAAATAAATCTTAAAAAAAATTTTTTTTGCATTTGAATCAAAGAATAGAGGTTTAGATTGGGTACTTGCTATGGGACAGATACTCTGGTAAGGACTTAACTTAGGTGATAATCCTAACATTTGCAAAATTCTTTAAAGTAAATATTCTCCCTATTGCATAGATAAGAACAATGAAGTTTATAGAAGTTAAGTCACTTAGGTTTATATAGTTAGTAAGAAGCTGAGCCAGGACTAAAATCCAGATCTGACTTCAAATTCTGTTATTTCTGTAATCATTTTTCTAAGTCAGTTTGTTTTCAAGATGAGATTCTTTTTAGAGCCTTTTTCCATTTATATGTAAAAGTTTAGCAGTTCCAGTTGGTGATCTCTAATGCCCTTGTGCGCTAATCAATTTCAGAATTTGGTGATACAGCTACTTCTTTAGTAGCAAACCCTGATGCCACCACAATAAGCATTGAGGACCCTGGCGAAACCCCAGGATCTGCAAGAAGCTCAGGGAGAGAAGAGGATGATGAATTGCTGGGAAATGATGACTCTGACAAAACTGAGGTTTGGATTTGTCTTGAAATAGTTCTTTTTTTCTTCTAATTTTAAAAAGAAAAAAAGATTCTTCATACATTCATTCATTGTCTCCAATGTGCCAACTAAAGTGCCAAGCAGTGGCTACATAAAAACTCAAAGGTGGCCTCTGCATTTGGGGAAAGTAGGGGAAAACATCTTGGGAAGCACACCAGTAGAGGGGAACCAGGGTTGTAGGAGCAGTGGGGGCTATGGAAGACTTCCTGGATGTACTAACATTAAGATACTCCTCTAGGCAGTAGCCAGAGGAAGTGAGGAAGGATTGGCTAGCAAAGGGAAGCATTTTTGGCCAAGTCACTATGGCATGAAGAAACATGGTACAGGTAGCCTGTCTCATCTTCACGTATGTTGGGAACAAAATATTGGTGAATCTGGGAGATGAGGCTGCACAGATAGGCAAGGACTCAACCCAGTAAGTGTGAATTGTATTCTGAAAACTTTTGGAAGCTGTTGAAAGATTTGTACACAATGTGGCCAGATATGTTTAAAGGTATTTGAGATATGGTGATCATGGGCAGTATGAATTGGAGGGGGCCAGACTGGAGGCCAGAAGACCAAGTAGGAGACTGTTGAAGTGGTCTAAGCTAGAGATGATGAAGCCTGAAGTAGAGTTGGGTACAGATGTTTAGGGGGCTAGCTCAGTAGGACTTGTTGGAAAGGGGATGAAAGAAAGAGGGAAGGTTTGAGGGAGCCTTCTCAGTTTCTGGATGGTAAATACCAGGTAGCTGTTTTTGATCACAAAATTTATTTCCATGTTTCAACAAATCGTATTTCTAGTCATGTTTTATAAATAGAATCATGATTATAATAAACTAGATAATAGATCAGTACCCAGGTTATAGCGCTGGGTTCACAAGCTCATAAAAATAGTGCAGCTCTTGGGTATAAGTGGCTCTTTGTGCAACTCTATGAAATATCAAAGTAAGTACCAAATTTTATGCTAAATTAAATCACTGTATACCAGACATTGTAACAAGACCTCAGTTTTAGGAGTCTGCTTTTGAATTCTGCTCCAGCCAATGAAAACAGGTGTGTGGTCTTGGGTAAGGTTCTTTACCTTCCTAAGTCTAGATTTCCTCATCTGATATATAAGCACATAGTATGTTGAGTAATATAGTATAATGTCATTATTATCATCGCAATAGCTAGTGATTATTCAGTGTTTTATAGTTGCCACTGACATTTGAAGTTCCTTACTTGGATCACCTCATTTAATGCTCAAAATAATTCTATGTGTCAAGAACTATTCTTACCCTCATAAATGAGAAACCTGAGGCATAGAGTTTAAGTAACTTGTCTCAAGTTACTTGCTGTTGTGGGGGGCAACATTATATATGTTAAGTGGTTATTAATGTGGTTAATACCTTGAGAATCCAGAAGCAATTATTAGATTACTAATAGTGCTAAATGTATTACTTAGAGTTCTCTAGAGAAATAGGACCAGCAGATGTGTGCAGAAATAGATAAAGTTCTACTTTAAAGAATTGGTTCTTATAATTTTGGATGTTTGTTGCATCCAAAATCTGATGGAGGAGACCGGCAGACTGGAGACTCAGGAAAGAGTTGGAATTTGAATCCAGAGGTATGCTGCTGAAGGACCAGGGAAAGCTGATATAGCAGATGAAGTCCAAAGACAGTCTCCTGGAGAAGTCCCTCTTATTTGGGGAGGTCAGGCTTTTGTTTTGTTCAGGCTTTCACCTGATAAGCTGAGCCCCACCCACATTTTGGAGGGAAATCTGCTTTACTCAAAAAATCCACCAATTTTGGGAGTGCAAACTGGTCCAACCACTATGGAGAGCTGTATGGAGATTTCTTTTTCTTTTTCTTTTTTTTTTTAAGATTTATTTTTATTTATTTATACAAGTACTGGGTACAGTCAGAAGCGCGGGAGGGTGAGAGAATTCACCAGAGCCAGAGCGGGGAGCAGAGCAGGCAGAAGGACCGAAGTACACTGCTGAGGGGAGCAGCGGGCGGCAGGAGAGGTCTGCGCGCCATGTGGGACCCTCCTCCGGTGGTCGGGGAGCAGCCGGGGATCGAACCGGCGTTGCAGAGGCTGCGGGCAGCTTTGCAACCCAGCGCTCAACCGCTGCGCCACCGGGGAGGCCCAGTATGGAGATTTCTTGACCTACTAAACATAGAGCTTCCATATGATCCAGCAATTCCACTCCTAGGTATTTACCCAAAGGACACAGAAACATCAATTCCAAAGAGCACCTGCACCCCTATGTTTATAGCAGCACTATTTACAATAGCTAAGCTTTGGAAACAACCCAAATGCCCAAAAATAGATGACTGGATCAAGAAGATTTGGTACATATACATCCCGGAATATTACTCAGCATTCAAAAAAGATAAACACATGCAATGTGCAGCAACATGGATGGCGCTGGAAGGGATCATGCTCAGCGAAATAAGCCAGAAAGAAAAAGAAAAATACCGGATGGTCTCACTCATAGCAGGAATCTAGAAAACTTAAATAAGGGGCCAGGAAAAAGAATAACTATAAGAAAGAAAATATCAGGCCTCCCCGGTGGCGCAGCGGTTGAGCGCTGGGCTGCGAAGCTGCGCACAGCCTCTGCAGCGCCGGTTCCATCCCCGGCTGCTCCCCGGCCACCGGAGGAGGGTCCCACATGGCGCGCAGACCTCTCCTGCCGCCCGCTGCTCCCCTCAGCAGTGTACTTCGGTCCTTCTGCCTGCTCTGCTCCCCGCTCTGGCTCTGGTGAATTCTCTCACCCTCCCGCGCTTCTGACTGTACCCAGTGCTTGTATAAATAAATAAATAAATAAATAAACAAACAAATAAATAAATAAAATAAATCTTAAAAAAAAAAAAAAAGAAAGAAAGAAAATATCAAAATCAACAAACAACTATGAACCAGAGATACTCTATGGGGGATGGGGGGGGCAGGGAAAGGAGGAGTTGGGGTCAAAATAAGGGGGTTGTAATTGTATGGGGAATATAAAAATAAAATTTAAATTTAAAAAATTGGAAGCATCTGAATTAAAAAACTGAATCCTAAAATTAAAAAAAAAAAATCCACCAATTTAAATGGAAAACTCATCTGAAAACATCCTCACAAAAACATCAGAAAGTGTTTGACCAAATATCTGGGCATCATGGCTCAGGCAATTTGATCCATGAAATTAACCATCACACTGAGCAACATCAGGCATCAAAAGTTTAGAAAGAGGGCCTCCCTGGTAACCTAGAGGTTAAATCTCAATGCTTCCACCACAATGGCCGTGTTGGATCCCTGGCCAGGGAGCTAACCCACTTGTGGTATGGCAGACCTCTCTCTCGTCTTGCCCACTGCTCCCCTTAGCAGTGTAGTTTAGTAAATATGCCTCTTCTGCTCCCCACTCTGTCTTTGGGTAATCCTTTCACCCCCTGTACCTCTGACCTACACCTCAGTTCTTCTATGCAAAAAAATAAAAGTTTAGGAAGAAATGCATGAAAAATCTTACATTATTATCCTAATGTCTGAGAATTGGGTTGTAGAATTCCTGAACCTTGCTTATGAAACATGTTTAACATTTTGTAATATCAGATTCCTGTTTCAACTTTCCTTCCAAGATATCAATGCTGTCCATGGGATGTCAGAAAGATAGCGCTTGAATACACCCAGTAGTAACTGTACACAGTCATGTCAAGCAGCTGCTGCCACTATTGGACAGCTTTTAATTGTAAAATTGTTTCCTTTATAATAAAGTGTCTGCTTATAGCACCTGCCCTTACTCTGTAAAGAGCCTCACATACCTTTTGTATTTGTATATGAGTCGTCTTCCTGTATTAGAAGGTGGCAGACATGACTCCTGGCACAGGCCTGGATCTGCCTTCAGGTGCCTGTGCTTTGAGACAGGCATTGCTCTTTACCTGTGCCTGCAAAATTGGAATTTTGTCTCTTTGTCAGTATATTTTAAGTTTTTGGTTCTTTAGAATGAATTGGTTAGATTTTGAGAATTCAGGTGGCGTAGTAGTAAGGATCTTAAAGGGGTGTGAAGAGAAAAGATACACTGACTTGCCTTCTATACAGATATGTTTGTGCATAGATATGTATATATGTTACTGTACATGACACATAAACATTTAATCTAATTCTTCCTATTAACCTGTGAGGTAGACCTTGTTAGCTGTACTTTTTAAAGAGAATTTAGGCTGAGTCTGGTGATTTGTCATAGCCACCCCCTGGTGGAAGGACTGAGAGGGATTGGAAACCTTTTGAGTTGACTTCCTAAGTGATGGTTGTTTTATATCTGGCTTAGCTGGGCGTGGCCATTGCCAAGTCAATTGATGAATACAAAGGAGTTTGCTCTTCTTCCATATGATCCAGCAATTCCACTCCTAGGTATTTACCCAAAGGATACAGAAACATTAATTCCAAAGAGCACCTGCACCCCTATGTTTATAGCAGCTATTTACAATAGCTAAGCTTTGGAAACTACCCAAATGCCCAAAAATAGATGACTGGATCAAGAAGATTTGGTACATATACATCCCGGAATATTACTCAGCATTCAAAAAAGATAAACACATGCAATTTGCAGCAACATGGATGGAGCTGGAAGGGATCATGCTCAGCGAAATAAGGCAGAAAGAAAAAGAAAAATACCGGATGGTCTCACTCATAGCAGGAATCTAGAAAACTTAAATAAGGGACCAGGAAAAAGAATAATTATAAGAAAGAAAAAATCAAAATCAACAAACAACTATGAACCAGAGACACACTATGGGTGGGGGGGATTGGGGTCAAAATAAGGGTGTTGCAATTGTATGGGGAATATAAAAATAAAAAAAAAAGGAGTTTGCTCTTTTTTACATCTTGGTTTTCCCTTAGATCAGCTCCCTTTCTCTCTGAGTAGCTAGAATAAGGAAATTGCTTTGATATTCATTATATTTTATTTTACCTCTGACAGTTACTGGCTGGGCAGAAGAAAAGCTCCCCCTTCTGGACATTTGAATACTATCAGACATTCTTTGATGTAGATACTTACCAGGTTTGTAAGCCAACTTCATCTTTCCTTATACATGTAGTAGAGACTGTTTTGTCTGTGGTTAAGCAATCAAATCATGTGAAAGCCTTTATAGACTGGATATGGTATCCAGAAGTAAAGGGCTATTAGCCTTTGAAAATATTATCATCATAAAAACTCTGATTTAACTGGGTTTTAATTTTGTAGTAGTTGAATTTATTAAACTTAAAAAATATCTTTAGTAGAATCACTGCTGTGTTGTTTTCCAGGTTTTTGACAGAATAAAAGGGTCGCTTTTGCCAATACCTGGAAAAAACTTTGTGAGGTTGTATATCCGTAGCAATCCAGATCTCTATGGTAAGTGTAGTGCCATTTTGATTCTTTACCATGTACCAGTTGAACTCAGATGAGGGTTGCCTGGAAAGCTGGTGAAGCAAAGGCACTGTTAGCAGCGCATGCCACATTTTATTTGACTCTTCGAAACTTCTCTAGCAACTCTTGCAAAGAATTTTGAAGAAAATGAATTATGTTATATTAATGCCACAATTGCAAGTTACAGTATGTCCTTTGAAAGTCCTCAAATAATATTACAAACCTGAGACAAATTAAGTCATTTTGATTTTAATTTAATTTTTTTTAAAGATTTATTTATTTATATAAGAACTGGGGTATAGGCCAGATGTGCGGGAGGGTGAAAGGATTCACCAGAGACCGAGCGGGGAACAAAACAGGCAGAAACAGTGTTGAAATACACTGCTGAGGTCTGCCTCACCATGTGGGCATCTCCATGGCCGGTGAGGATCAAACTGGCACTGCAGAGGCTGCCGACAGCTTCACAGTGCCATACTCAACTGCCTGTACCGCCAGGGAGGCCCTGATTTTAATTTTAAAGGATGGGGGGGTGTTGAGTGTGGAGAGGGTGCTCTCACACTTCCACTTCATAAGCTGAGTTCTAGCTCTGCCCTTAGATGAGTTGCTTCCGTTGGGTACCAGTCAGCAGCATGAAATCTGTAGGAGGGATGGACCAGGAATCACTGTCATCCCCAGCCTTCCTGCTAGGTAAGAAAAGGTCAGCAGTCCACTTAGGGCTATGAGGATAAGGCCACTTAGTAAGTACTGTTGTTTCTGTTATTCATATGAGGTAACAAACGAAAAAGGAGAACTAAACCTAGTTTAGTGTTAAAAGAACCCTTGTTTATTCTATCAGATTGGTGGTTTTAAGCTACAGAAACTTTATCGAATGGATGGTACTAGAAGTGGAGTTGTGGTGGTGGAGGTTGAGAGGAGGCTCCCTTTCTTATGACCAGAAGAGGGTCCAGATGTCTGGGGAGTCCTGGAGTCACTGTGAGCATGATAGAAAACTATTGCCTTGGGGCCTCCCCGGTGGCTCAGCGGTTGAGCGCTGGGTTGCGAAGCTGCCCGCGGCCTCTGCGGCGCTGGTTCGATCCCCGGCTGCTCCCCGGCCACCGGAGGAGGATCCCACATGGTGCACAGACCTCTCCTGCCGCCCGCTGCTCCCCTCAGCAGTGTACTTCAGTCTGCTGCTCTGCTCCCCACTCTGGCTCTGGTGAATTCTCTCACCCTCCCGCGCTTCTGACTGTACCCAGTGCATGTATAAACAAAACAAACAAACAAATATAATTAATAAATAAATAAACATGCCTCTATAAAAAAAAAAAAAAAAAAAAGAAAACTATTGCCTTGGCCCATGCCTCTCATCTAAAGGTTGCTGTGGCTATTTCATTCTTACTTTTAACCTGGGAGCTTCTTGAGAGGCAGGCTCTGTGTCTGAATAATCCCTGCCATCAATGCCTGGCAGAGGCCTTGCAACAGAGCCTTTATGCTAGAGATGGAGGATTCAAAGATAAAGTAATAGTCTCCATCCCCAAGGAAAAAGAGGAGAGGGAATTAACATCTGCTGAGCACCCTACATGTGCAAGCATGGAGCTCAGCACTGTTGTTCTGTTTTGCACTACCATATTCTATTTCCCACACCCCAAGTTAACTTAATTTTCCAGAAGAGAAAATTGAAGTTTAGAATGGATGACTGGCCCATGGACACAGAAGTTAGCAATAATAACAGTAGCAAACACAGAAAGTGCTTATTATGTGCCACTGTTATTAGGGAAGAACCTGTATTACTCATTTATTCCTCATAACAACCCTAACTTTATGAGGTAGGTATTATTATCTCCTTGTATAGATGAGGACACTGGGTCACACGGAGGTCAAGTACCTTGCCTAAGATCATATAGCTAGTAAGTGGCTGAGCTCAGTTTCAAATTAACATTCTATCTAATAATCCATTTCTTCATCACAGTTATACCGCTTTTCATGAATAAAACAATTTGAACCCAACGCTTGCTTCTTTCTATAACACTGTTAGCCTCGTGAGTTCATAGACATTGTCTATGAGGTACTATACAGGTAGAATGTTTTATAGTAGAGCGGACTGGGCCCTGTGAGATGGATTGAAGTATGGTGGTCAGGAAAAAGATGACAGTAATGCCAGTCTGCAGAAGCTGAAGAAGAGATCAACCAATTTGACTATCTAAGAACAGAGCACTTTTTTTTAAGGTTTATTTTTTATTTATACAAGAGCTGGGGTACAGACCAGAGGCATGGGAGGGTGAGAGAGTTCACCAGTGACAGAGCAGGGAACAAAACAGGCAGACTGACTAAAACACACTGCTGAGGGGAGCAGCAGGTGTGACAGGAGAGGTCTGCTGTGCCACATTGGTATCTCTCTGGCCGGCCGGGGATCGAACCCATGCTGCAGAGGCTGCAGACAGCTCCACAAAGCGCGTTCAACCCGCTGTGCTACCGAGGAGGCCCAGGACAGAGCATTTGAAGCAGGGAGCTCAGCAAATGCAAAGGCACTAAGGTAGGATCTTGCCTCAGAGTGCTCAAAGAATGGAAAAGAGGGTACTTTAAAAATGATGACAGGGCCTCCCTGGTGGTGCAAGGGGTTAAGACACAACCTATGAAGTATCTGCAGCCACTGCAGAAAGAGTTCGATCCCTGGCCAGGGAGCTACCCACATTGTGCAGCAGACCTTTCCTATCTCACCCGCTGCTCCCCTCAGCAGTGTATTTCAGTCAGTCTGCCTGTTCTGTTCCCCACTCTATCTCTGGTGAATCCTCTCACCCCCCACATCTCTGGCCTGTACCCCAATTCTTGTATACATAAATAAACAAATCTTTAAAAACAATAAAATAAAAATGATGACAGATAGGCTACAATAGTCACTGCTTTCTAGGAATGGGTACTGTATAATATTTTGATCACTTGTGATCATATGCTTGGATGGCCTCAGCCCATTCACAGCACGTGGTCAGTTATATTCATTCATTTATTCAATAAAACTTTGGGAAATGTTTTGTTGTAGTTTGGTTTTTGCTTTTAGTTTTCAGTTTGGTTGTTTTCTGCATCTTTATGTGGTAGGCACTCAGAAAAATATGGAGAACAAAACGTAGTCCTTGAGTATAGTGGAGAGCTTGCAAGGTAAGCAACAATTTGTGGAAAGCCAATGTTGGTGTCTCTTTGGGTCATCCCAGTCAATGCTTTCCTGCTGTCAGTAACTCGCTTGACTTTGAAAAGTACTAATCCATTTTTTTTAGTACTAATCCATTTTTGCTAGTCATCTCCCCCAATACAATGATTTTCTTGATATATAAAGGTGCGTGCAATTACCCAGAGATATTACAAAATACTAGTGAAATTGAAAAACGAGAATCATAAAGCTTATTAAAGTCTCTCAATTTAAAATTTGTTCCACAAAGTAATTTTTCTAAATGATGAAAAATAAGTATAGTGTTCATGAAATAAAACAATGATGAAAGGCATTTGCAAAGTATGGTGTACTTATTATACAATCAATGGAATATTTTATAATCACTAAAAAAAAGTCAGTTCATTTTTGTGACTAGCAATGGTAGCATCTCCAGGATATGTTACAGTGAAATATATTTGACTATATATGTTTGTTATTATTTGTATAAAACATGTGCATGTACATGCATAAACATGCATTTGCTTATATATGTGTATGGAAATCTCTAGCAAGATTCACCAGAAACTAGTTGTAAGGAGTTCCAGGGAGGAGAAATACATAGCTAGAAAAAAGAGAAGGAAGGACATTCACTTTTTCCTGTATTCCCCTTTGTACCTTTTGAATACAGAACTACCTGTGTGTATTATTTTTTCATTAAAAGAAAAACAGGGGCCTCCCTGGTGGCGCAGCAGGTTGAGTGCAGCGCTGTGAGGCTGTCCACAGCCTCTGCTGCGTGGGTTCGATTCCTGGCCGACCAGGGAGATACCCACATGGCATGGCAGACCTCTCTGTCCGTTTGCCTGTCCTCCCCGCTCTGTCTCTGGTGAATCCTCTCGCCCTCCCACACCTCTGGCCTGTACCCCAGTTCTTATATAAATAAATAAATCTTAAAAAAAAAATAAAACAGGCTTACATTCACATACACCATGGTCACCATGGTGAACCGGTAGATTAACTCTTCTCTGAGGTATCTTGTTGTCCTATTCTTTCATTTAGACCCCAGAAGTTGTTTTTCTGTATTTTTTCTCTGGCAATAACATTTGGCACTTAGGTAAGGGAAATAACCTTTGTTTCCTGTATCCTGGTCATGATTTAACAAAATGTCCATGAATTTTTTTTTGGTGATCCTCCAAATAATAAATGCTATAACAAATCAGTGTCTTTATTCACCTAATTATGGAAGGTGTTTTGCCTTTGCATTCCAATTCCTGCTGTATTTAAAGCAACTAATTACTGAGTTATATGTTTTTTTTTTTTTTTTTTTTTTTAAAGATTTATTTATTTATTTATACAAGCACTGGGCAACAGTCAGAAGCGCGGGAGGGTGAGAGAATTCACCAGAGCCAGAGCGGGGAGCAGAGCAGGCAGAAGGACCGAAGTACACTGCTGAGGGGAGCAGCGGGCGGCAGGAGAGGTCTGCGCGCCATGCGGGACCCTCCTCCAGTGGCCGGGGAGCAGCCGGGAATCGAACCGGCGCCGCAGAGGCCGTGGGCAGCTTCACAACCCAGCGCTCAACCGCTGCGCCACTGGGGAGGCCCTGAGTTATATGTTTGACCTTTTAAAAAAGGAAATTCTCCTGAAGTGAGTATTGATTACATTTAAAATTCTGCACCCCCCCGCCCCCCGGGCCTCTCTAGTGGTACAAGGGGTTAAATTAAGCATAGCACTGTGAAGCTATCCACAGCCTTTGCTGGCTAGGGAGTTACCCACATGGCACAGCAGACCTCTCCTGTCTTGCCCACTGCTCCCCTCAGCAGTGTATTTCAGTCAGTCAGTCCTGTTCAGTTCCCCACTCTGTCTCTGGTGAATCTTCTCACCCCCCACACCTCTGGCCTGTACCCCAGTTCTTGTATGCATAAATAAATAAATCTTTAGAAAAAAAATTCTTCTGCTTATATGAATGGGGCAAGGGAGAAAATGGTTTTGTATGAGTCTAAAAGTTGGTGCTTCATTTTCTTGTCTCTGAATTTTCTGATTCCCCTTCCAGGCCCCTTTTGGATATGTGCCACATTGGTGTTTGCCATTGCAATTAGCGGGAATCTTTCCAACTTTTTAATCCATCTGGGAGAGAAGACATATCATTATGTGCCCGAATTCCGAAAAGGTTGGTGAATAAGTTGACTTGTTTGGAATGCTGTCAGTTTTTATCGCCTAGTTCTTTGTACCCACTGAACTACTCAACCCCTATCTGTAGGTGATATAGCCCCTGCTTTCTATATTTAAGATTTCAAACATACCCACTGTCTCAGAATTTACCACCCATTTATATAAATCTGCATAGCTTTTTTATTGTGGTAAGATAAATATAACAAAATTTACCATTTTAACTATTTCAAAGTGTGCAATTCAGTGGCATTAAGTACATTCATAGTGTTATGAACCCGCATACTTTTCTGGAAACCTGTAAGGCCAATAGCAATTGGAATTTATTGAAACAAAAATGTATAAAACAAGTAAAGAGCAGTGTGCTTCTAAGTCTCCATTGTAGCATTATTTGTATCACTCAAATGTGGGAAACAGTAGGGGCATTGTTATTTAAGTCATGACTCAAATAACTGGGTCTGTAGCCACTAATTAGGAAGTGCTTAGAGCAACTTGGAAGACTGATCATAGACACTTAGGCCTATCCTATGCTGGTTAGCAACTTAGAGAAATCTGCAAATGATCAGGGCTTAGAAGGGAATGCAGGAATGAATGTGCCCTACTGGCAGGCTTGCGGGTGACCTTCTTGTTTTAAAACTTCCGTTCTTGTGGCAGTATTGGATAATTAAAGGAAAAAATAGCTTTGAGGGACTTGTAGATGACAGCTGACCCAAAATGAGGACGTTTGGCTTTGAAGGAGATTGTCTTGTGCCCCATTCTCAGTTGTCTCGTGTCCCTGCCTGCCTGCCTGCTCTTCTGTTGAGAGGTTACATGGAGATGGGTAAGAGCATGGACCTGGAATCAGGCCACTGGCTTCAAGTTCCACCTCCACCACCCGCTAGTTTCTGTCTTATTGGACCAGTTATTTTACCTCTGTTGGCCTCAGGTTCCACATCAGTGAAATAGGACTAATACGGCCCATGTTATAGGGCGATTGTAAGAATAAATTGATATATGTAGAGGTTAAAATAGTACCTTGGACCAGAAAGAGTTTAATAAATATTAACTATTGTTACTTATATATCTCTCTATGTATGTGTACATAGAGAGAGATGTATTTACTTGCGTGTGTGTTCCTATAACCTTCCTTCTTTTCGTCCTTCCCCTCCATGTCCATTTCCCATCTTTCCTTCTCCATCATAAAGTCAGACTTGGGTTCTTTTCCAAGTCCATTTATCAAGTGACCTGGGGTTGAATTTAGCTCAGTAAGTATCTGTGAGATACAGACCTTGCCTTCAAGTAGTTCCATGGTTAAATAAGGAAGGACAGGTAAATGAATGTTGCTGTATATGGTATATGTTAATTTCTGTATCAGAAATATCTGTATCTATGTATAGGTGTGTCCAGGAGAAGGAACGAATCACCCTACCTGAGGGTCTGGAAGCTCAGCCGTGTCTGTTATTATCTTCTGGCTGGGTGTCTCAGTATGGGGAAGAATGGGTTGTGTGGACTAGTAAATAGTCTTTGGCCCAACCAGTACACATTTTTCTGTTTTATGTATGAGTTACATTCCAGGGTCCAATCACGCTTCCACCATTTATTAGTCATTTGACCTTGATGAAACCACTTAACTTCTTTGATCTTGTTTTCTCATCTTTGAAATAAAGGTATAGATACATGAAATATTGTATTTACACATTAGTTACTAATATAAAAAGCTTATTCTTGATTGTGTATTTATCATTTATCAATCACTAACTACACCAGTTTTTATTTAATTCTCTAGTAATCTTACAAGGCAGTATACTATTCATTTTCCTGTTTTACAGATGAGGCAAGAAGGTTACTTAGCTAAGTGACAGAGCTAGGAACAGAACCCATGGAGTCTGCACCTTTGATTATTACATATTTTGGCTCTCAGTAAAGCACTTGGTGTAATGCCTCACACCCAGGGGATAGCTGTAGTCATAATAGTATGTCCCTTCTCCTTCCTTAGTTACCCAAGAAAAAGGCAGTAAGTCAGCATGATGACATTTGGCTTAATGAGTAAGTTCCCTATATGAAAAAACTGCTCTGGGAGTTAAAAAGTGTCTGGGACAATCACATGTCTTATGCAGAGTCTTCTGTAAATTTGAGGGGTACCTTTGTCTTTGCCAAGAGTGTTAAGTGAATTATTTGCATATTTACATGCAGGGAGGGCTGGTGCCATGGGCTTAGCCAGGCTCTATGATCTGTACTCTGAAAGAAGGAACAAAAATCCTCTAGGGTGAGAGAAAGGGACGTTGAACAATGAGCTGAAATTTCAGAAACAGAATAAAATCTAAATAGCATGCAGAGCAAGTTCATCTGTACCCAGGGCATTTTAATAAATTTGCTAAAGAAATCAATGTGAGCTCTTGTTATACTAGGAAAGAGGACGTGTTCTTCCAAGGGGATAGTGGCTTTTATTGGTTTGAAATGCTCACTGTGTTTAAACACTTGTAGTGTGGCCCTCTGAAGTATTTCAGTTGTTGAGTGATATTGTAAGGCCATAGGAAAGACAGCTGATCACCACCACAAAGGCAAATGCCAAAGATTCAGATCACCTTTTCCATAGAGCACCTACTATGTGTCAGGTGCTGTGCCAGGTTCAGGAACTGTGAAGGCCAGTCAGACAGGATCCCATGATCCAATGGAGTAGATGTCAGCACGTGCTAGAAATAAGTCCAGTGAGGTATTAGAAATGCTCCATTAGAAACAAGTCCATAGCAGCCACTATCATCTATGCCTATGCCTGGCTGGTTCCTCTCGCACTCTGGGGTTTCCTCGTGTGGAGAAACAGCAAAGTGATGAACATCGTTTCCTACTCATTTCTGGAGATTGTGTGCGTCTATGGATATTCACTCTTCATTTATATCCCCACAGCAGTAAGTACACTTACTCTGAGCAATGCCCTGTTCTTGGTTGGAAATTCAGCCAGCATTATCATGTCTAGCCTAAGCACTTGAAATATACCCTTTGCTTGTAGAAGTTCAGCATGAATGGAGGTTGGGGAGCCAAGTGCCTTCACTGGATCTCCAGTCCTTTTGCACAGTGTCCTCTCTCTGCATGCTAGTGGTGTATCCAGGCTGAACTGAGAAACTGGAATGGCAGTGGGGGCCTGGTTGCTGATTGGCTCAGGGGCCTTTATAAACATGTGTGCCTGGAATGAACAAATGCCTCTCTGAATGCCTCCCCAAAAACCCCTCCCCTCTCTTTTTTTCTTTCAGATACTGTGGATTATCCCCCAGAAAGCTGTGCGCTGGATTCTAGTCATGATTGCCCTGGGCATCTCGGGCTCTGTGTTGGCAATGACATTTTGGCCGGCTGTTCGTGAGGATAACCGGCGCATCGCTTTGGCCACAATTGTGACAATCGTGTTGCTTCACATACTGCTTTCTGTGGGCTGCTTGGTATAGTCTTATTCCTGCATTCATTTGGTGGTGCTTTTGATGCAAATGCATCAAAAACTGTTAGATATGATGGTTCTTTTAAAACTGGCTCCATGAAATCAGTATCATTTTCAATAGACTCTCCTAGATGAGAAGTGCTAAAATCGTGAGAATTTGATTGCACTCTCTGGATTTACCTAATTCCTGAAACGTGCCTGGTCAGCAGAAGTGGGTGGGCACTGGGAGCAGGGCTATGGGGAATTGTGCTTTTGGATGCCTTTGCTGATACTCTGCACACAAATTTAAAGTTGCACAGGTATGAAGTTTAAGAATGAAGTCCAATAGGAATGTAGAGTTGTTTTTCAGGTGAACAATATTTATAATAGTTTTCGAGTTCATGCATTTACATATCTTTTAGAAGAGCATGTTTTTGATTCAGACAGGCCCAGATTAAAGACCAGCTCTGTCACTCACTGGCTGTGTGAGCTTGGACCTAACTTCTCTGAATCTGAATGCCTCCATCTGTAACATGAACATACTGTTTCCTGTCACAGCACTGACATAGCATATAGCCCTGCAGTATCTACAAGCTAGCCTCCTCTCCTTGGATCCTAAGGAGACATGGTTGTGTACATGCTGTGCACAAAAACTGCTGTCCACAGCTGTAAGAGCCCAATGGGGGTTTTGAAACACTCCAAATCCAAGAATGTTTAGGTCACGGATGAAGGAAAGGACATGCCCACAGGAAGAGTCCACAGAGCGCATGCAGACCCTTGGTCGGGTTTGGCAATTGTAGGAGTAAAATATTTCTCTCATACCATTGACCTTTAATAATTTTTTGTACATTAGGAGACTAATGTACCATAGTCTCCTTAAGTACATTAATAAGATCTTAATACTTTATTGTTGATCATGTCTCATAAAAAGTGCCAAGTTCTGAAGCACAGACTTGGTTTGTGTGTACTTTACGTGTGCCTAAGTTTAAACACTTGGGGCAGAGAACTGTTGGTTTGGCCTGTGCACCCACTGCGAGTGGTCCAAAGTCACTGTGAGAGCATAGAAGAAAGCCTGAGCAGCCCGCTCTAGAGACAGTGCTTGTCATTTAGGTACAGCTCTCACTGGTATCTTCCTGTCTGTCCCCTGAACTTCTTACCCATCACAGACCTGGTTGAAAAGTTGGGGGAAGAAAAGGCCTGCCCCTCTGCAGTTCCAAGGGACTCAGAGGAACAGGGTGGGTTGGATGAGGAGCAGGGAGGTAATTGCTGGAATGGTACCTCTTCTTGTTGGGGAGTTTTCTCCTTGGGGAAGGAAACCGTCAGTGATCAGGTATTTTGTCAGGGCCCCACAGTGCCTGGGGTTTTGCTGGAGGGCACCTTGTCCCTTCTCTGTTGGAGGAGATGTGTATAACAAGAGGACTGAGGCAGAGGTTAGGAGAGTCCCAGCCCCATCCCTTCCTGCTTTGGTCATTTTCCATTCCTGGACCCCTATTGCCGCATTTAGCAAAAGGACCTATAGTAAAATTACTGTTGTAAGATTGAAGATATGTATAACATGAAAGATGTGGCAGGTCATACAAACAGAGCACATTATTATTGGAAGAGCAGGGGAATTAGCAGGGGAGTTTTTGAGCTGAGGGATATGGACTGAACCAGACAGGTTGGCCTTCTCCCTCTCCCCTGGGAAATATGATTTGGCATTTTTGCCTTAGTGCATTGAAGCATGAGAGCCCCTGGGTGTTTGCACCTGTACACAATCTCTGAAGATGGTTCTGGAGCACACTAGCAGGCATGGATGAGAGTCCATTCTTTTTTTTTTTTTTAAAGATTTATTTATACAAGCACTGGGTACAGTCAGAAGCTTGGGAAGGTGAGAGAATTCACTAGAGCCAGAGCAGGGAGCAGAGCAGGCAGAAGGACCGAAGTACACTGCTGAGGGGAGCAGCGGGCGGCAGGAGAGGTCTGCGCGCCATATGGGACCCTCCTCCGGTGGCCGGGGAGCAGCCGGGGATCAAACCGGCGCTGCAGAGGCTGCCAGCCCCGCAACCCAGCGCTCAACTGCTGCGCCACCGGGGAGGTTCTAGAGTACATTCTTGGCTGGTGTGTTTGGAGATGTTTAAGCCCATGTTTGAGGTAGTTACTCTGCATCCTGTGCCCTAACTATCTGCCAGGTGACATTTCCACCCCTACTCCTGAAACTGATTGTTCCAGAGGCCTCCACTGGGCCTGCGTCTGGGCTGGGCATAAAGTGCCAAATTTTATAGGATGTGTTGGAGAATAGAAGAGCATAGACTTTGGAGTAGACATAGCTGGATGAAAATCCTGGCTCAGACACATCATTGTCATCACAGCCCTGGGGAAATCTATTTCTTTGAGCCTCAATTTACTCATCTTTAAAATAGGGCTAAAGTTGTCTATTACCAGGTTAATCAGGTAGATTAATGACCTAGTATGTGCTGATGCACAGTAGACACTCAGCAAATGATCACTGTGGTGGTTATTATTGAATAATAATGGAATTAATGAATCATGGAATGGCAGTTTGCCCTGAGAGATGGTCCTTCCCGGTGCTTTCTCTTACAGAAAAGAAAACTGAGGTCCATGAGGTAGTGACTTGTGAGTTTGTTTGGAACCTGGGCCTCTTGGCTCCTCTCAGATGAGGGATGGCTTGGAAGCAAGGCATTGTTCCTGCATAATAGAGGCTTCTTGGCTCAATATACCTGCAAGTAACTTGGGGGAGCCAACACTAGCCATGTGGTCCTTGTTCCCCTGAAAGTCAGGGACTCTTCTTTCCCTGCTTCAGTAAACAGCTGCCTTAAAGGGCTCTGTGGAGGAAGTCTTTTAAAAGTCACAGAGTTGCTCTGAACATGTGACAAACTGAAAGGAATTTGCAGCTAGAAACTTTTTGGCACGGGCAGTTGAAGAGTTAAGGGAGTGGGACTATGTCTGAAAAGCACCAGCGTGTCATGTTGGTGCCCCCTTCTGGCTGATGGGGCGCAGAGCTGGTGAAATGGTTCTGGAGGGTTTTTTGCTTTTTCCCTTCTTGAGGCCCTAGAAGAGGGAGTGGGCAGATCATTAACAGATTCCCCTTTCCTTTGAGCAGTCTGTGTTCCTGGCTACTGAGGTTGGTGTTTTCCTGGGCTAAAGTTAGGATTCTCAGACTGTGAAACAGATGAGAAAATCCCTATTCCACCACCTTCTGATTTTTGACAGTTAAATTGTAGCTGGTGAGTGGGAACACTTATCCAACCTTTCATTTCCAAGCTGAAGAATTAAGAGGTATAAAGCCCACTCTTACTTTTAAAGGTCTTTACAGGGAGATGCTCGTTTTGCAGCAATCTAGTGTAGTTCAGTTCATCAAAGTACTGATTGTTTCCATAATATGCCAGGCCCTATGCAAGGTGTTGGTGACATGAAGACAAGGCGAATGCAGTAGTAGCCCTGGAGGAGGGTCTATATAAGAGAGTGACTAGAAGCTTGAGCTTTGAGGTCCTAAAGATCCAGCATTGAGGTCTCTCATTAGCCATTTGTACTTGATGAATGGCAGTCCCTCTGAGCCTTGGTTTCTTCATCTGTCAAATGAAGATAATAATAACCACCTCATCAGATTTTTTTGAAAGATTAAGTCATACTTGGTAAATGCTCCATCAATGGTAGCTAATTTTTAGATTGCACTCACAGTTGAATGAGTAAGAGAGACAGAAACAGAGATGATTTTAGCACAGTGTAATGACCAGTTTGGTAGGGGAAACACAGGACCCACGAAAAGCCCAGAATTACTATCAAGTGTGGCGTCTAGAAGGACACTTACCCAGATCACCATTTTGTTCTCCTCTCATGGGTCTCCTTTTCCTGCAGGCATACTTTTTTGATGCACCAGAGATGGACCATCTCCCAACAGCTACATCTGCTCCGAACCAAACAGTTGTAGCAGCCAGGTCCAGCTAAAGAGGAATGTAAGTTTGTATTTTTATCTTCCTAATGTGTAGTGCAATAAAAAAAATAGGTCAATGCATCAGTTCCATTGCTTTGAGCATAAGAACAGAGAGGGCTAGATCCTTTCATCATCCCTCATAATTTAGTGTGGGGGGTGTGCCTGTCTGTATGTGTGGGTTGCTCTTGCCAAAATCCACATGACTTCATAGATTTGGGGAACATGAGTTCCTACAGTCTTATGTAAGAAGGGCTCCTGTTTGTTGGTCCCACTATCCCCTCTCCTCTCCTCCCTGCTCCCATCCCATCTGTACAGTATGGTTTTATTCTGCTTGATTAGGGTCATAGCAGTTTTTCTGGTTTCTCTGTGACTTCTCAGACTGGCCTCAGGTCCAGAGTGTGACCTCTCTTAACCCAAGCTTATGAATTCTCCAAAGCTTATAAATTCTCATGCCTAGTTTGTTCTCAGAGTCTCCTCAATGATTCCACTCTCAATGCCTAGTTCAATAGGTGAGAATACAGGAAAAAGACCCAATTCCTCCATGGCTTGTTCCTAGCCTCTCATTCTACTGCCTCAGTTTGCCATGACAGTTTACTCTGCTGGCCTTGCCATTGCCAGAGCACATGGAGCCTTTGCACTTGCTTTTCTAATTGTCTAAAATGTTCTTTTCCGCCCTATAGTCATCACTTACCATGTGATCCCTTTGCATCCTACATTACACACCACTCTGTTGCCAGTATTCAAAACACTGTTCACTATCTCTTCCTTTGCCTCTTCTTTTGTTCACTCCTTCATTCATTTGTTCCCAGAGTACTGGTGTGTCTCCCCAATTAGGCTCTGCTCGTGAGAGCAAAGAGTGGGTGTTACTCTATATCTTCATTGCCTACCACATGTCCTGGATACAGTGGGTGCTCCATAAATATTTGCAGAATGAGCCCACATTCTAGTAGTCTCCATTTAGACCAAGAACCTTTACTGTGTTTTGTAATCACAACCTGACCTTTCTCCTCAAGCTTCTGTCTCCCTGACCAAGGCCTTTAAGAGTCAAATAAAATTTAAATTAAACCCCTAGCCTACTATCTATCAGCAGTGTACCTAGGGCCAAGGTTTATTCTCTCTGATCCTCCAGTAATTTAGCTATGATAAGGATGACTCCACCTATGTTATAAGATTGTAGTGATCATGTTTATAAAAGCTCCTGGCACAAAGTTAAAGTGCTCAGTAATAAAATCAAACCTACAGCCCCCTGAGAGTGAGTTGTAATTTGTGTTGACATCTGTCCCAGTCCCAACTGTAAACCTTCAGAGAGTCAGGGCTGGAGTCTTAGAAGAGCCTGGACCTCAGGGCCCTTGCAGCCTCCATCCTAATTTTCACAGATTTAACACCTGTGAACTTTGCTCAGCTCTATAAACTTGGGTGTCAGTGCCTCCATGTGGGTGTCATGCCTCCAAATGAGATAGTGATGAATACTCTCTTTGGAGCCTCCCTGGCAGAAGCATCAATTGCTTTGCCAATGAGAGGGACTGTCCAGTGCCCTGGGCACTGCAGATTTATGCGCTGGCTATATCTTCTATTGTAATCTCTGGACTCCCAGCTTTCAGTGAAAAAGAATAGCTTCTAATCTCACAGATAATCTTTTTCATGTAAGTCCATACATTGGAGGGCTTAACCTGGGAATGGATTGCTGGAGGCATTAACCCTTTTTCTCTCTCTCTGGAATCTCAGGATCAGAGGGGAGCTTCCAGAGACACTTGTAACCAGGGACACTACCCCCACATACTAAGTCATTGAGATGTTATAAAGAATATCTTCCATCCTTTCTTCATTTTTAAAAACTAATTTATCCCATGAGTACGAGTGCCATTTCTTCCCTGAGCCAAGACCCTGGTAAAACCTAAATTCTGTACCTGGGAAGTGTTACTTTGGTCTGAGGGATGGATACCTGAAAGATCACATCCTGATTGGGACTGTTTTCCCAGGGCCTGTGACAAGTGGAACTGTCCAGCGGAGGACAGCCAGAGATGATTATACTGCAGTGTGGTGAGGACATTAGTAAGAGATGAGCAGAGGCCTTCGGGTATAATCACCCCACCTCACTCACCAGCATTGATATACAGGGTTTATATGCAGGTATTCTTTCACTCACTCATGTCAAGAGTGTTCATTTTATAAGCCAAAGCTACAAACCTTCTGCTAGGTTATAAAAGTACTGATGTTCTTTTCTGATTCTGAAATCAGCTTTAGCTTAATGCTGTAATCCCCCCTAACACCGCACCCAAACTACATGACTTTACACTACAGCTAACACTATTTCTACCAGCCCCTTATTCTTTCCACGCCATGTCTGAAATGTGCCTGTCCAGAGACTTCATTTTCCGTTCTATGCTATTTCTCATTTTTCTCTTCATTGTTCCCTTTCTTTGAAGTAAATTGGGGCAGTCTGGGATGGCAAGTGAGTCAACACAATAACTTTATTTTAACTTATTTAGTGGAAAACATTAAATATGGATAGATATATACAGTATAATGAAAAGTATTGTAAATCCCTATGTTCCCATCACCCGCTTTCAACAGTTGTCAGCTCATTGCCAGTGTTGTTTCTTCTCACATCCTCCTATTCCCTACCTCTTTCCCAGGTATTATTTTGAAGGAGATCTAAGACATCCTATTATTTCATCCATAAATATTTTAATTCTATATCTACACAGCATACTCTTTAAAGAAACACAATCATAACACAATAACTTCTAGAAAATTGTGACTCCTTAATATCAAGGATACTTCAGTGTTTGAATTGCATATTACATTTGGTTGATGTATCTCTTAAATGTCTTTTAAATTATAGATTACTACACCTCCCTCTCTCTCCCTTTGCCCTTTATTTGTTGAAGAATTGTTTATCCTATAGTTATCTCACTCTCATTCTGCTGATTGTGTCTCCATGGTGTCATTTAACACATTGCTCATGCATCTGTTTTCTGTAAATTGATGGTTGTATCTAAAGGTTTGAGCAGATTCAAGCTTTTTAATTTTTAGTTTGGCGAGACTACTTGATATGTGCTGTTAAATTTTTCCATCTATAAACCCAAAATTTCTAATTATCTCTTTCTCATAGCAGAAGCCATTAATAAAGCAATGCCTAGATCTGATAATTCATTAGGGTTTTCAAAATGGTGGTAGATCAATTCAAGCAGTCCTTGTTTGTTTATTTATTAGATACAATACTTCTTTAATAAAAATGTCCCTTCATCCACCATTTGGTTTTATAGTTTAGATAAGAAAAACAGGATGAGTGATTCCTGTTATTTACCTGCTTTCAGCAGAGCAGGTCATTCACTCACACTCTGCAGCAGTGACCACTCAGCTGTAGTCCACTGCAAATGCTATGCTTATTGATGCTCAGATTGTCTTATTGTTTGCCAATGGCTGCTGAGTCCTGTTGGCATGGCCCTAGGATTCCCTCATAACTGCCTTTCTGTCAGTCATGACAAAATGCTCCAGGGCCATTTTTTAACATTTTCTATTCCAGGCCCTTTCTCTAGGGAGTCCTGAAAATATTATTTGCAGATCACAATCTGGATGCTGGGGTGCTCGTTGCCAGCAGGTTTAGTCATTATTTTCAGGCCTTCTCAGTATTCAGAGGCAGGAAATATGTTTGTTGTTTGCTTATTCTCTGTTAAAGACGCTACAGTGAGAGTTCATACTCATATTTCTAATTCCTATTCAGTACTACAGAGTTTTTAAGAAATTGCTTTTCTCTTATATCTACTGTTTCCTTTGTCCCATACTGAGAATGTCCCTGTTCACCAACACCAGCAATGACAGAATGGGACTATCACCTTAGGACTTGACGGTTTGATCACACCATATACCCCAACACTCTAATAATAAATAGTAACAATACTACCAGTGATTACTGAAAATAGTACTTTAAAATCTTTAAAGATTTCCTTTGCGCTCTGAAATGCCCTTGTCTACTTAGAAATTCGCTATTTATTCTTTAGGACCCACTTAAGATACCCTCTGCTTGGTGAAGTTTCTGTTGCTTACTTCTCTGACTCCTCCGTTCTGTGTCTGTTCTGTGTCTGTTCCTCTATTATGGCAATTTTCTTATTTACTATAACTTCATAAGCTGAGAACTTCTTGAGGGCAGAGCTGTATTTACCAATTTATTTACCAATAAATACCCCACCACCCAGTAGGTGCTTAGGGAAGTTTGATTTTTAACAGATGACAGTTGATATGCATATGATATGGTACTCAAAACTCTCCTGGTTCTAAAACTTGCCAGGTTACTTGATGACTGTTATTTATTTCTTTAGGTCCTACTTTTTGCACCTTTTTGCTGGGTTACTAGGGTGATCAGTGGGCATAAGTCCTTACCCTCCCAAATTTTATATCCTAATTTTTATATCTCAAATATCTCACAGACTAGATGGCTCCCCTAAATTAAAGAGAGAAACATGACTTTGGGAGCTTCTGGTTGGAAAACCCCAGGTCAGGTGATGGTGATATTGTCCAGACTTGGCTGTGGGACTGGGGCCAGGAAGGGAGCACATCATGCTACTGGCCACTACGGTGGGGAGTCAGAAGTGCCCAAGCGTCAGGTCTTTGGCTGGAAGAGACAAGGGATCCCTGGCTGATGTTGAGGTTATGGACCAAGTCTGGCTCAAAGGGCAGCATCATCTTACTTGCCACCCTTTGGTCTAAGTGCCAGGAATTCCTAATCTCTGTCCTATAGGCCACCCACGAAAAAGCTGGCAGCAGGAGAGGGAATTTTCTGTCTTTAAATTGTCCTCTAGTCTTGACATTAATTTGAAACAGACAACTTGAAAGTCGAAACAAAAGCAAAGTATATACTTATGAAAATAAAACCTTTAATGCCTGCCCTGTGGGCTGGTTTGTCCCTACCTTTATTTAGCATTTCAGAAACCTGAACTGATGTTTACCAGCAGGCTGGTCAGGACTTTTAGGTTCTTTCAACTCCAGCAAATTACAGCATCCACCCTTCTCCAACAGCTTTTCACAGATAATTTGTTGGCAGCTTTTCCCCTTTCTTGAGCCAGTAGATTCAGGCAGATAGGCCTGCCTCAGCCTCACCTTCACAGTGTGGTCAGATGCTGCCATTGGGTTGTGATACTGCCACCACCACCCTTCCCCACCAAGCTCTCCAGAAGGCTTCACACATGTGTGAGGTGGAAGGACCGCCCCCCACCACCACCACCTTAGGATCCCTGCTCTGCTGCATTCCTTCACCTCCCCTGGATTTAATTATCTCTAGCCTTCTTTCCAACTTCCCAATTCTTAGAAATCTTAGAAATCTGCAATTTGGTCGACCAACCAGTGCCTCAGATTTCTTATGTTCAAAACTTATGTATCCTACAACCAAATCCTCCTCATATTCTCCTGTCTCAGTGAGTTGGACCCACCCGCCAACTTTGGATTAGTTTAGATTCTTTATCAGACTCTCTCAGAGTACCTTATAATCATATAAATAGTGTGTTAGGTCTTTGTTTACCCTGCTAGACTGTAAGCTTCTCAAGAATTGGGACCATGTCACCTTATTCATCATTGTACCCATGCCTGGCACCTGAGCACTCAATCAATATTTGTGGAAGAATTAATGAAGAAATTCCTTTAGTCACCATGTTAAAAACCTCAGAATCAATGTGAATTGCTCTCTCTCACCTAGCATATCTTCTCTGTCAACAAGACTTGCCCATTCTGCCTCTGCTTCTTTTTTTTCTCACATCTGTCCTATGAGTACTGTATTCGGTGCTCAGGATCCAGTCATCTCATACTTGAACTGTGGTAATAACTTGATAGATTTCTCCATCTCTTCTCTTTGTCTTTTTCCAATTCATCCTGTGTGTAGCCAGAGGGATTGTTGAAAATTTACAAGTCTGACCGTGCCTTTGACTGTATCACTCCTCTACTTAAAGAACAAATGGTCTGAAGGCCAAATCCAAGCTCCTTCATGGCCATCAACTGTCCCTAACTTCTTGTCAGGCCCTGCCATTGTTGCCTCTATAACCTTATGTTTCAACAACCATGGACAGCTCGCCAGTCCCCAAATCTTTTAATGTTTCTCCATGTTTACTTGATTCTTTTTCCTCTGGCAGTTGGCATAACTGTCAGAAAGAAGAGAGAAAAAGGAGGTTGAGTAAAAGTGGCTTTGGGATCTGGGTGACAGAACGTCATTGGGTTTCCAAAGAAACAGAGGGAAACTTATAAAAATATCACTTCCCCTCCAGCAGTAAGGCTTTCTTTTTTTAAAGATTATTTATTTATTTATTTATACATACATACATACATACATACAAGCACTGGGTACAGTCAGAAGCGTGGGAGGGTGAGAGAATTCACCAGAGCCAGAGCGGGGAGCAGAGCAGGCAGAAGGACTGAGCAGCAGGTGGAGGAGAGGGGAGAGGTCTGCGTGCCATGTAGGACCCTCCTCCGGTGGCCAGGGAGCAGCCGGGGATCGAACCAGTGCTGCAGAGGCTGCGGGCAGCTTTGCAACCCAGCGCTCAACTGCTGCGCCACCGGGGAGGCCCAGTAAGGCTTTCTTGAGGCACAAAATTCAGGGCTTCTGCCTCTGGGAGTTTGTGGCAGCAAATGGCTCTGGAGTTGAAGTAATCCCTCTAAACATAGAGTAATGCCCTATTCTGTAACATAACTCCTTCTGAAGGGGGCATCTTCGCCTTGAAAGTGACTCTTTTTGTTTTCCAGTTCTCTTTTACTTGTTTGGAGTGTGGTTCTTTTGCACATGGCATTCACTGCAGGCAAGCAGAATGACCAAAGCCAGGAGGAAAACTGATGGAAAGACACGAAGCCCCGGCAGCTGTACTGAGCCTAATTGCCCGTTTAACAAACAAAAATAAAATGTTGTTCAACTCTTCTCTGCTCACCCATCAGTTTACCCTTGTGACTACACTAATGTGGACTGAAACACAGGACATGGGTTGGGTGAACTCAAGTGTTCCGTCATTTGCCCCTGACTCAAAGTGTGAAGTACTTGCACAGTGCTTCACCTTAAATACACCCTCTGTGCCTGAAATGGACCCATACTGATTCTGATGTCTCTGCATTGTGTACAGATTACTTAGGTGATGCTTTTCTCGCCCAGTGTTTGCCATCCTAAAGTGCCCAAACAATGTGAACTTTGGAGGGGATTCATGGGGAACCTGAAAATTTGTCTTTGGCGACCTGACACTGGGCACCTGAATCTGTTGGTTGCTAATACGTACTTTAAATAGCATCTGTGTCTGCACTTCATGACTTTGACCTCAAATTCTTCCTTGATGTTGTTTTATCTTTAATATACTGGAGGCTGGTGGGGATCTGATTTAATGAACTGACTGTTGTGGTGGGAGAAGGAAGTTTAAAATGGACATTCAGACTATTTCCTCATGTAAGTATGGAATAGTGCAAGTATTCACTTGCAACCTATTTTTTTTTTTTACCCTAAAGATTTACTTATTTATGCATACAAGAGCTAGGGTACAGGCCAGAGGTGGGGGGGGGGGCGGGCGGCAGTTGGTGAGAGGACTCACTAGAGACAGAGTGGGGAACAGAACAGGCAGATTGACCAAAGTACACTGGTGAGGGGCGCAGCGGGCGAGGAGAGGTCTGCTGCGCCATGTGGCCAGCCGTGGGATCGAATTCGTGCTGCAGTGACTGTGGACAGCTTCATAGGTTGCATCTTAACCCCTTGCACCACCGGGGAGGCCCTGCAACCTATTTTGACATACAGATTTTAAAAAAATTTTTCTAGAGTACTTTGAGAACCTCCTCAAGGTGGCATGACTTCCTGGCTAGGGTGCATTGAGGGGAGAAACCAGTGACACCTGAAACATACTTTTTTTACTTTTTATTCAAAATGCATACCACCCAGGAGGGATTGCTGCTGGCAGGTCAGAACTGCTGATTCCCTGGTGTTTGTTGTCTTTGTCAGGACAGGAGTTCCCTATGTATTTCTGAGATAGCTACAAAGACATTTCGACTTCAAAGGCAGATAAAGGAAGGTGCACCCAAGTTCAGGCTAGAATGAGCTTAGGTCACCTTGGCAAACCTCCCATCAGATGCCAAGTCTTCACCTACCAACCTACCTTGAATTACTCAATAAATATATATTGTGCACCTACTATATGCTGATCACTATTCTAGGTACTAGGGCTAGAGCAGCAAGCAAACAGACTAGGACCTTGTTCTTGTGGCTCTTAAGCCCGGTGGTCACTGCTAAGTGGTTGTCAGTCTCAGGCTCTAAGGCAGCTATTTTCTTCTTCAAACAATTGTGCCCCAGCTCAATTACACCCCTTCCTATCTCTTACGAAGAGTGACAGAATTTTTCTTCTATTGACTATAGAATCATATTGTGGACAAGAAATCTATTATTGGTCTCTGCCCCAGTTTCTGATACAGAGCCCCTAAAATCCATGTAGTTGAGATCTAGGATAATAATTTGTTCTAATATTTGGTCTTGATTCCTGAGAGAGCTCCTAAGACTCTTGGAATTTCCTGAATGATAGGAGCACCTCATAGAGCCCCTCAATCCCCTGTAATTTCTTCGGTGATGGAACATCTTTTGTTTTAATGAGGTGACTCTTGGGGCGGGGCTCCTGAATAGTGATGGTCACCAGAAAGACCAAACTGTGATTAGAAGCTTAAAACTTTCAGCCCCATCCCCTATTCCTGGAGATTGGATAAAGAGGTGCTGGAAATGGAATTAATAATTGATCGTGGCTATATTATGAAACCTCCATAAAAATAATAAAAGAGTGGAGTTTGGAGAACCCCTTGGTTGGCGAACACATCAACATGCTGGAGGTGGACCTCAACTCCAAGAGGGACAGAAGCTTCTGTACCAGGCACCCTTCTCGTCTTCTCCCTATGTATCTGTTTATATGGTGGTTCATTTGTAGTGTTTAAAGCTTTTCCTTGGTGTTGTGAACTCCTCTAGCAAATTATCAAACCCAAGAAGATAGTCATGGGTCCCTCCAATTTGTCACCAAGTCAGACATTGTGGGTAACTTGGGAATCCATTACTTGCAGTTGGCACCTGAACTGGGGAGCAGTTTTTCTGTGTGAGGGTATTGCTAAGGACTTTTAAATGTGGTCTGGTAAACTTCCAAAAGTATGCTTAGAGATTCTATGATAAAGTGGTCAGTATTTAATTTTTAAGTAAGGATTAGACAATCCATCATCATAAATTAGCACCATCATCTTATAAAAAAGAATATTATAAGATTGAATAATTTGGAAGTGCATAATCTCAGTTTTAAAAGCTTGAATAAACTTACCCTATGAAAAACTGGCTATTTAACAAAATTAGAGATTTTACTCTCTTGTATAAACTAATGTTTACTCTCATGTATATTATTATAGTAAATTAAAAGCTTGATTCATTTTTCTTTTCACTATGTTCATTAACACCTGGCAGCTCATTTCTCTGCAGCACAGGTCAACTCTTGATGGAAAGTAAGGCAGAAAGGGCAAAAAGGGTAGGTCAGTTGAGTTGACCTCTTTTTTAATGTGCTTTCTCCTAGCCCCACCCAATGTCCTATTGCTTATGTTTTGTGTTTTTTTTTTTTAACTTTCCTGTGGCCTGTGGTCTAGTAGCCAGTCTACTACTACCCACCTTGGCTTGGAAGCAAATAGTACTTGACCTCTAAAGAAAATGGAAGAAGTGATTTTCCCTCACATTTTCCTTTGCTTTCACTCCATAATAATCGTCATTATTCTGGGCAGAGTGAATCACTGGGCAGAGCCCACTGAGCCTACTGCCTTCTGGCTTGCATTGTGGGTGTCTTAAAAAACAGCTCACCCAGATGCCCCAGCTTCCTTGCCCTGTGGATTCACAGAAAAGTTGGAGGTCCCATAGAGGAAGATAGGGTTTTGTGTCTATCTGGAGGAAAGGTTGGTGTATCCACTTTCAAAACCGCTGACCCCCAAACTACTGAGATGTGTGGTCAACTACTCTTCTCTGAGTGTTGATCCAAAACTAGAACCAGCTACCCTGATAGTGCCACAGGCAAGGTGGCACCTCCCATCTAGTTGATTGCCAACAGAGTTCCTTTATCCCCTCACATGGGTGCCAGTGAGCATGCTAAAAAAGGTTTCAGGCCATCTGAGTCCAGCCAAACAGTCAGATACAGAGTGCCCTGGGAGCTGATATGAGTATCCATTTGAAATGGATTCTGCAAAAACTGTTGATAGGGCTCATCTATCCCCACTTAAAGTGGTTCAATACATCAAAGGATGTTTTCAGGACCCCAGATCCCAGGATGACACACAAAAATGCTTTAAGCACACATAGTCACAAAGGCTATGGGAGTGACTGATGGGTAGGGCTCTGAATTTGCTTATATCCTGTTGGTTAGAACTCTATCACACGGTCACCCCCTAGCTGAAAGGGAGGCTGGGAAGTGCTTTTTGATTTCAAAATGCTAATGGTAAGGAAGGAAGAGGGAATAATACTTAGGGACCCCTACTTCTAGAAAATTAATGGAGCGCTGTCTATTGTTACTTTGATTTCATTGGTTGGCATCATATAAATAATTGAGAAAAACAGAAGTGAGGGAATATGGCAGTAGCAGTAACATTTTCTTATCTCCTGCATTGCCTCTTAAAAGCAAAACAAATGGGATACAACAACCAAAACCTATGGATACCATCTACAACAAAACTGGAGAGAAGAAATTATAACAAACCTGAAAATTCAAGTAGATAAGCACAACTGGCAGCTCAGACTTGCATGGTGTTGACATTTTTGTGGGAAGAAGCAAAGAGAAGCAATATGGTGGACATCTGAGAAATCTGAAAATAAGGAATCCCCAAAATCATGAACAGGAACTCAGTGGTAAGGACAGTGGGCCATTTGGAGAACTGGGGAGAATTTTGTACAGCCGGGTTTGCAGCTGATGAGTGACAGGGGACCAAAGTAAGCCTGAGGAGGTTAGAACAGCCCAGATCCTGTGAACTCTCAAAACCAGCCAAAGTGTCTTTCCAGAACACTAGTATAGAAAGTATGGGCACATACAGGTTAGGCCGGGTATATTTGGGGCAAAGGAATGGGAAAGCTGAATGAGAGTGGAGAGAGAAACAAAGCCAGGGGATCTCAAAGTATGAAGTTATATTTTTGAACACTTGATGAAAACAGAAAAGGAAGCTGTAGAACTTTGAAGATAGTAAAGCTATCCTGAATCACTCCTCCCTTCTAAATGTGCAGGAAAACTAATTTCATGAAAAAATGAGCAACAGAAAGGACTGCAGTCAAATCTCATAATGAAGTTACAAGAAAAATTAAAACCAAGAGCAGAGTAACATCCTTAATGAAATGGAAGCATTCCAGGAGACATGCCCACAAAACCGGATAAAAGCTATAACTTACTATTTGAAAATGAGCTAAAGTACATTAAGAGAATAGCACAAGATATGAAAAGAAAGGAACAATCAGAATTAGAAAGTAGAAATTAGGAATAAAACTCAGGAAAGAATTGGAAAGTAAATGGAAAACTCATTTCAAAAATGAAGATTGAATTAGAAGCAATATCAGAGTGACATAGTTGTTGCATGACAGATGATGCCTTAAGGGAGTAAGTGACAAAAAAAATTTAATTCCAGAACGACTAAAGGAATAGCAAAGAGTTCAGGAGAAAATGACAGATAGAGGTGAACAATAACCTAAAAGGTGTATTATACATGTCTCTGAAGAAGAAAAAATGCAATGAAGGAGAATAACAACTCCCCCCATAATTTAAAAAAGAAAACTTCCTGAAAAAAATATTTAAAAACTTTGAGACCTAGGGAAATCAACATAGAAAGATACCTAGGGATATTTACCCAAAGGACACAGAAACATCAATTCCAAAGAGCACCTGCACCCCTATGTTTATAGCAGCACTATTTACAATAGCTAAGCTTTGGAAACAACCCAAATGCCCAAAAATAGATGACTGGATCAAGAAGATGTGGTACATATATACCATGGAATATTACTCAGCATTCAAAAAAGATAAACACATGCAATTTGCAGCAGCATGGATGGCGCTGGAAAGGATCATGCTCAGCGAAATAAGCCAGAAAGAAAAAGAAAAATACCGGATGGTCTCACTCATAGCAGGAATCTAGAAAACTTAAATAAGGGACCAAGAAAATGAATAACTGTAAAGAAAGTGAAAATCAAAATCAAAAAACTATGAACCAGAGACACTTTTGGGGGGGTGGGGGGCAGGAGGGGAGGGATTGGGGTCAAAATGGGGGATTGCAATTGTATGGGGAATATAAAAATAAAATTTATTATTAAAAAAAAAAGATACCTAGGGAAATCAACTCTAGGAAAGATAAGACATTGAAACATTTCTAGTAAATTAGTGGATTTTTTAAAAAGATTTATTTATTCATGCATACAAGAACTGGGGTACAGGCCAGATGTGCAGGAGGGTGAGAGGATTCACCAGAGACAGAGTGGGGAACAGAACAGGCAGATCGATAGAAATACACTGCCAAGGGGAGCAGCGGGCGAGTCAGGAGAGGTCTGCTGCGCCATGTGGGTATCTCCCTGGCCAGCCACGATTGAACCCACGCTGCAGAGGCTGCAGACAGCTTCACAGCACTGCGCTCAACTGCCTGTGCCACCAGAGAAGCCCTAAAATTAGTGGATTTTAAAGAAAAAATATTTTGGACATCCAAGCTAAAAGACATTTACTTCTAAGGAAAAGAAAATCAAATTGTCACACTTGTTGACAACCACATTTTGTTTCTGAAGACGGTAGAGTAACAGGTATCCAAGGAATGGAAATGTGAGCTAAGGATTTTGCATCAGCCAAACTGACTTTCGAATATAAAGGCCTCAGACAATGCTGTCAACATAGAACATAGGGAGTGACCTCATGAGACCTTTCTGAGACATCTCTGGGAGAACATAATTCAGACGACCCAAATGAACTGTAAAGTAACAGGTAGCGACATAACAGGTAGTGAATGCTAAAGATAGATCTACTTGTAGAATGACGGTTATAAGGGAGAGACTATAGTTTATAATGTGCCCTTAAAAGTAAGTATACAGTATAACTAACAAAAATGAAGGGAAAATGGAGAGGACATTTATAAATTGTAGATTGCCTTATCGTTTTTAACCAAGAATAAGAGAATATTCCTTCAAAGCAGAGATTGGCAAAGAAGGGCACAAGGACAGTTACTAGATCATGCCAATGTTGTTCATAAGGGCGAAACTACACAGTAATTGCCTTCCCCAGATAGAAGGGATTAAAGATGTTATATGAAGGAAATAACACTTTAAAAAATACAAACTTTTGTAATTTATTTTAAAAAGGAGAGAGTAGGCAAATAAATACATTGAAAAAGTACACAAAAGAGTTGAACAGTAGATATGGGTGTGAATCCTGCTTCACTTAGCTCTCACTTTGGCTTCCACTGTACACAATTATTTGTTAAAGAGCAATGATTATATGTTGGAGGGCAAAAGTGCAAATTTTTAATATAATTCCCACTGCCCAATATGTAACAGATATTCAATGAAAACAAGATCTCCAGTTTCTCAACTGAGGGGACTTGAATGTAGGATTGTCTGACTCCACATTTTGTTCTTTGCCTTCTGTGCTACACTGGGGAAGACAGACATATCCACTGAATGGTGGAATTAAGAGTTTTTAGAAGAAGGAGAGATTTGATAGTTAAGGTTTCGTGAAAAGACATGGTCTTTAAAGATACAGAGTCCAGCTTAACCAGAGGCATGAGGGAGAAGAAAATATTTGTTGGTGAAGTAGGAAGGAGCTTTAGTTTCTTGGACCCACGTTCACCCATTTTCTAAAAACAAACCTTATAAACGAAAAATTGATAACCATTTCCACTGCACGCATTAGTTGAGAGTAGCGTTTAGGAGAGTGAGTGTGTAAAGATGGGGTCTTGTATACCAGAGAGGCAGGTCTGTGCTCCAATGTGCACACCAACAGGGACCAGCACAGTGTCTGGTCCATACTCAGGGCTGAGTAAATGCTGGTGGGGTGATTTAATAAGGTAATTCATAAAACAAAGTTTTTAAAGTAATTTTGAAGCCATCTTTATTTTTTAAAATCTTCTTTAAAATTTTATTACCTTTTAGTGAGGCAATGTTGATTTACAACACTATGCATTTTAGGGGTATAAGTTCATACCTCTTCAGATGTATGTTACTACACCACCAAAGCCCCAATAATTGGTCTCCCTCCCCAAGACTTCTTTATGCAACTGCATTTATTAGCTTAAACTTTTTGTATCATTCAGTATAGGTTAGATTATTGTACAATAAGCTCCAAAATAAGGATTTAAAACAACAAAGTTTTATTTCTTGCTTGTAAGTTCATCACAGGTTGCCAGGGAAACTCTTCATTGTAATCACTTAGGCCCCCTGAGTTGATAGAATTACCATCTCAAGTATTTTTGGTCTCTGTGCCAGAGGAAAAGAGAACACTGCAGGGTCTCACAATGGCAAGTAAATCTTCTATTTGTAAGTGACACACACTTCTGGTCACAAATCATTAATCAGAAGTTAACAAGAGCTAACTCCAAAGAGGGTCATGAAGTGCAATCCTGTTATATGTTTAAAAAGCAGAGAGTTGGACATACTCGGTGAACAGTATTAATGACTGTCCCATTATTTGAAAGGAGTCTAATGGGGCTCAATTTAGATATGTATATAGAAAAAACTCCTTTTCAGAGTTGAGGATATTGATGCACTAAGAGGTTGATTTACTTGTTCTTGACAACCTTTGTTTAGCAGGGAGTTAGAACCAAAATCTATTATTTGTCTGACTATAAAGCCTTTACCTGTTGTCTGCCAGGCACTTAAGTATTTGTGTGAAAAACCTTTGATGCTGCCTCTTCCTCATGTACTTGGAGTAGAGGCACGCACCACGTAGCCTCACCTTCATCCTTAGATTTCATTTTATTGTCTATGTCTTCAGCAGACAGTAAAATCAGACCTTGTAAACAAACTAGCCCAGAATAAAAGAGGAAAAACGCTTTTCTGATTACATATTTGCTCATACTATGTGGATTTCCCCTCAAGGATTCCCCACCCCTCCCTCTTTGTTGCTCTTTTTCTTTGAAACCTAACTATCCAGAAACAGGCAACAGAGGAGGAACAGGCAGCAGAGAAAACTCCACCAGTCAACAAGAATTATAGCTTGGTTCTAGAGGGAGGGTATTGAAGGAGAAGGAGCCTAATCCTTATTTTTAATATGCTGAGCCTTTGAAATTCTTCCCCAAGTCTTGGAGTTTGATTTAAAAAAAATAGTTCAGGTTTACTCTGAGCTACATATTCTCCATGCCCCCCAGGAAATATGCACTTGGTTTGAATTTATCTTTTCTAATCAAAATATTGTTTCATAGGGAATTTTAGATGTCTAAGGAGCTAAGGAACATTTGGAAATGGCTAATCACATTTTATTGAGTCAACAACCTTCTCTTGAAAGTACTGAATCCACACTAAACAGTTTACAGATGGAAAGAAAGATTATTTGCTCCCACCAATCTCTATATGTTTCAGGGTATAAAAATGCCCCGGGGTATATAATTGACTGTTTTGAAATGAAAACTTTAAGGAAATATTTAAAAATATAATATTAGGACAATTTGAAAATAAAAAGTAATTCCTATATCCTGTACATTGTTGGAGAGAGTGGTGTCTTAAAATAGTGCAGATTCTTTAGGGACTCCTATTATTCATATGCTAGATCATCTTTGTCTATCTTTGCTATTTATTGCTTTTTTAAAAGTCATTTTTGTTTCTTCATTGCTTTTTGATTTAAAAAAAATCCTTCCTTTCTTATGCCATTACTGTTGTTTTGTTTACTCAAGTTCTTTCTAGTTCAACTTTCATTTCTATATAATGTTTCTATTTCTTCCCTGAGGTTTTCTGGTACTAATTAGCATTGTTTTTACAATGCTAGGGTAACTGGGGGTCTCTCAGTCCAACCCCACCCTCCAACAACATATGCAGATAACCTGGGAGTGAACCAGCTGTGTCCACTACTCCACCTGTTGGGAATTGAGGGATCATGCTCCCAAATCCAGGAAAGTGTTCTTGAGACCCTTCAGTCAAAATAGGAAAAGACTCAACAGACACTAGTGAGGTCAGACAAGGAATCAGGATTTTATTGATCGGTGGAAAGGAAAGACCTCTCTGGGCATGAGAGTCTCTGAGGTGCCAGAGCTATAGGTCTATATAGGCTTTTGAACTAGGGTTTGAAAACAAAGGAATTAAACTTTACTGGCTGAGAAAGCAAGGAGAATGGACTTGGCTAAAGTCCATTTATTGTTGCTAATTGTGAGTCCCAATCAACTGCAACTCGGTAGTCATGCATGGCTCCCTCAGAGTTATATCTTCTGCAGGCTGTGTGCTGCAGTTCCGGTTTGAACCCGCCTGGCCTCAGGGTCTGTGCCTCTTTGTTTCTGTGTCTGTAACTCCTTTTCCCCCACAGTAGCCAACTTTGTAAGTTGTGGAAAGCTAGCTCAGGAATGCACAGATTTGGGGGATATTAGTTAAAAAAAAAAAAAAAAAAAACAACCCACAATGTGTCAAGGACATTTATGGCAGATGTCTGGCCTAGAGTCATTGGCTTTTTTTAACCTCTTATTTACAGCCCATGGAACAGAAAAATTTTGTCCTTGAGTCCTGCCCTATTCTCTCCTCTAGACCCTTTCTGCCTCAGCAGAACTGGAACTAGAAACCAGATCTTAGGAAACCAAATGCACCTCTAGGGAAAGTGTTCTTCAATTTCACTAAAATTAGTAAGTACGTTTGTGGAGAGGGGTACAGTATCACTTTCAGGCAGTCTATAAGGTAAAATCGGGAGAAACTAAGGCAAATCATTTTTTAAGATCTTTCTAACTGCAGAATTCTAAATAATCAAGTCGGCTATTCCCAGCATGCCACAGAGCACCAACGGCAAGAGCTGACTCCCAGCATGCTGTACTTTGGAACTGCCACTCCCAGAATGCAACGCTCTTCCTCTCCTCCTGGCCGCCGGAGGGCCACGGAGACTACAGTTCCCAGCATGCAGCGCCGCCCCCAGTTTCTGGTGGCCCGCAGGACCCTGCTTCGGAGAGACCTTTTAGGTTCCAGAGAGCGGGTCCTGAGGTCCCAACTCTCTTTAGGGGACGTGTCTGCGGGGCGGTACTGGCATGTTCGGCCAGTCCAGACGAAGACGCTAAGGGATCGGCTGGGGCCTGGGCCGTACTTCGCTCAGGCAGCGTTTGGGGCAGCCCCAACGAGGTCCTTCTGGGGCCTTCCCGCCTTTGAACGGCGGTGGCGGGCGGGCCGGCAGCCTGCTGCACCGCTCAGAGTAGGGGCCGCCATCACCATGGCCACCGCTGCGAGTCGGCCCAGCGCGGGCGGGTCGCGGGACATTCTGTGGCGCGTGAGTGCTGCACGCTTTGTGGCGCGCGGTCGGACGCTGCTGGGGTGGGGCTGGCTTGACAGCGCCGATGGCGCGTGCGCTCTGGACGGGGGAGGGGCGGGCACTTGGGTAGCGAGGGGAGCGCGTGTGAAGGGGACCACTCGAGGCACTTACTACCCAGTTTTGGGGGGCATTTGGGTGGAAGGTGGTTGTGGGATGGTAGGGGCGTGGTGAAGAAAGCTGGTTACAGGTGTTTGCATGCGGGACTTTCTGAGTGTGATTAGTCGTGCGTGTAAAGGTACACCTGCATGGGAATTGGGGCAGGGAATGGCACAGTTTTATGCAAGGGTGGTGTGTTTAGTGGGTGTAAAATAGGTGACTTGTTAATTACGTGGAATGAGAAGTGGGAAGATCTGGAATTGGAAAGAATGTGGCGTGATGTTCGTAGAGACTTGGGCTTGGGAACAGGGTGAACAGATCAGGTGTCCTTTGTTAAGTTAGAGGAAAGTGTGCACTGTGGGGCTGAGATGAGATACTTCCTTGCTGAAGTCGAATCATACAGGATGTAGTGGTTCTACATCCATTCTTGGAGGGCAACGAGAAAGCGGAATAAGATCCCTTTTAGGATAGCGCTTCATCCCTATTGAAACTGCCATCTACCCTCTATCCCAGGCCAAATCTTAGGTCCTTAAGCATTACTTATTCGTTACCACCTGTGTTATTACACGGAAGTCCTGTAGATTGTACAGCAGGTCTTCAAATAAAGTCATACAACAATATTATGTTGTTTGAGGACCTGATTTCCTTATCCGGTGCCCTTTTGTTTAAACTTGCAGTTTCCAAGAACCTACCAATTAAGTTAAGTGAGGACTTAATGTACTTCAGAAATGTGGCAGCAATTGTTTTCTCCTTTCCCACTCTTATTGCCTTCATTCAGATTCTGATTATAATCTTTGGCTTGGGCAGGTGCTCTGGACTGCCTCCTAATTGCTTTGCCTCCTGTCTTAATCTGTCCCCTCTGATTCATCTTCATTATAGCCACTTTACAAATACAAGGGTGATTTACCTCCAAAACATGTCCATTTGTTACTTTCATGCTTAAAACCCTTCAATATCTCTCCTTGTATTCGTTTTTTTAGCAGTAAACTTGCCTCTTACCTGGTATACACTGGTGATTCCACATAAATACAACACAGTTGTTGCCCATTAGGGAGTGTGCATCTAGTCATTGTAAACACAATTACCATATACAGATAGTTTCCATAAAATGTATACTGCTTTTAGATATCGACATCAATTAAAACTAGAGAGGCAAGTATAAGTTGCTATAAAATACAGTTGTAAAGCTAATAAGACAATCCCCTCTCCCCATCCCTGTGTTATCTAATGTGCATCTGACTCCAGACTATAATACAAGCATCACTTCACTGATAACACAGTGTTCTGTAGTGTTATTAATAGTGGTAACCATTTGGGTTTATTTATAGCTGCATGGACTGTGATCTGTATATAAATATTAGTGCCTGACATCCTGTATGAAAAGGAAGTGTTTGCCTAATCAAAGTAGTTTAACTGACTTCATGATTGAGTGTTTTTGTTTAATTACAGGTTTTGGGCTGGAGGATAATTTCAAGTATTGTTTGGTCAGTGCTGCTTCTACCCATCTGTACTACAGTATTTATAATCTTCAGCAGCATTGATTTATTTCATCCTATACAGTGGCTGTCAAGTAAGTGATACTCAATTCATGGAAAACAAATTTATATGACTTTTCTTCTTAACATAAAAATTGAATTATGTTTCAAATAATTTATTTTTGGTTACTCCCTACCTATGTTGACATGCCAAAATATTCTGAAGTAATTTTTAGGCATTTCCTTCATAGCATAAACCATCTTCTCATTATATAAGATTATTAAATAGCCTGTCAGAAACTATGTATTATCACATGAACCAAAAAAGTCATTAGAAGATGACATAAATGAAAACTTAATTTTATGAGTTTTTTTGAGAGCTACTTTGAGATTTTAAAGAAAGAGAACTGTTCCTTTTATCTAAAAATTGTTAATAGAATATATGACATGTCCTTTTTGAAAAGTATGCCTAAAATTAAGAATACGTTATTGTTTTATTATGGTGAAAAGACAAAGAGTTAAAGACTGGGAGCACAGAGTTAATTGCAAAATTGATGAAAAGGAAGAGATAAATCCATCAAAATATAGATGTTGTATGTTAATAGCTACCAATTATTGCCTGTCTGTGTGCCAGGTGCTGTGCTAAGTATCTTAAGGATGTTTCCACTTAGCTTTTCTACAACCCTGTATATAAAATTATTCCTATTTTATAAATGAGGAAACTGAGACTCTGGTTAAAATCTGTGCAGAGACACATACTAATGAGTAACTGAACTAGGATTTGAACATTCCACACTAATATTCTTCATTAATTTTAGTCAATGAATTGTACCTTAAAAAATGTTTGGTTTCGTTATTAGGTTTTGGTTAATTCAGCAAAATCTGTGGTTAAAATCTGTGCAGAGACACATACTAATGAGTAACTGAACTAGGATTTGAACATTCCACACTAATATTCTTCATTAATTTTAGTCAATGAATTGTACCTTAAAAAATGTTTAGTTTCATTATTAGGTTTTGGTTAATTCAGCAAAATCTCCTTGTTTTCATTTCTCTTACTCAAGTTTTTAGGCATAATTAACAGGTTTTTAACTTTTCCTTCTTTTTAAAATGGGATATTGATTATTGAGCTAATCTGAAATGTGATGTATTAGTATTTTACAGGAATATCAAGTTTCTTTTTAAATTCCGCTCATTTGGATAATTTATAGATAATGCTATTACCAGAAATGTTACTTTGATTTTAGCAATAGAGGCTAATTGCATTTTTTTAAAAAGAGATCTGAAAAATAATGTTTTCATTTGAAAAGAAGCTTTCATGGTATACTACTAACTGGTATTTCTCTGTTTCTCATGTGAAATATATTTTACATATGGTTGTATTTTGTCTGATGTTAATATCTGAGTCATCTGAAAGATATTATAATATAGTTTTAAAGGACTTGGTGCTTGGTGCACTCTGCTTGGTCCAAATATCTTATGCTGTATTTCTTGATTTGGTTGGGCCTGTCAGCTGTATATATGAGTAAATTCTTAAAACAAAGATAACTTAAAATTATAGTTGTGGTTCAAATCCTATTCTTATACTGTTTATTGTATATAACTACACACCTGAATGAACTTGCACTAATTATCTTTCTTATGTTTTAGATTCTTTCAACGACTTATATAGTTCCTATGTAATCTTTTACCTCCTGCTGCTGTCAGTGGTAATAGTAATAATAAGTATTTTCAATGTGGAATTCTATGCAGGTGAGTTTTCAGATATTAACCACCTTAAAAATGTCCAAATTTATTTTCCTAATGGCAAACTCAATGCATTTTGTATGTGGGTTTGTATAACAGGCTGTTTCTCATGTCAAAGTTATATAATACGTACACACACACACACACACATACATATTTTAATTGTGTCATGTTAAAGTATGTAGAAAAATATGTTTTGAATGATTTAGCTTAAAATTGGGAGTACTAGTTTCTCTGTTTTAAAAAATACTTAGATCTTTTAGAACAAATATTCTATTTTTCCACTTATATAATGTACCTAAAGTACTTAAATTCGTAGAGACAAAAAGTATAATAGTAATTGCCAGGGCTAGCGGGAGGAGAGAAATGGGAAATTGTTTCGTAGGTACAGAGTTCCAATTGGAGAAGATGGAAAAGTCTGGAGGTTGTTGGTGGTGATGGCTGCACAATGATGTGAACATACTTATGCCCCAGAACTATGCATTTAAAAATGACTTTAGTGGTAAACTTTATTCAGGGGTATTTTACCAGAGTAAAAACAACTTTAAAACATTTTAACAATTCACAACTGTTGTTAAGGTGATAATTCAGCAGATATATTGTAAAAATAATACCTTTTTGGGGTAGGAGATCAGAATCAGGTCATTTCTTAAGTCCTTTGCAAATATGAAAGTCTAGAATTTTACGATTTTTGAAAAAACTTTAAAATATTATTCATTTTACCTTTAGAAATCACCTGCTAGATTGCAAAGCTTTTTATTTTTTCTGTTTCTCTCCTTAATTTTCTCTTTTCAGATTCCTTGAGTCTGTCCTTAGGGCACAATAAGAAGCTTTTTCTGACACTTCTTGTTTTGACTGTAGCATCATTCTTTTTAGTCTTCAGTAGTTTCTTATTAGATATGACATAAAATTTCAAATGAACTGTGGATATTATATTACATACCCTTTGCTTTTGTTTTTGTTTTCCTAGCTCCTTGGCTTATAGCATGTGTTCTCACACACTGTCCCATATACCTGTGTCATCTGTATGTAGATATCCCAGACCAGAGCTCCCAAAGGCAGTCATTTCTAAAAACTGACTAGTCATTCCTTCAACAAGCATTCCTTATGCATTTACTATTAATCATGCATTGTATGGGGATAAGAGTAAATTGTACAATCCCAGTTTTCTCCCTCAGGATTGCAGTTAATGGAAAGACACAGTAAACATTGAGCATACTCAATTATAATACCCTGGGTAGTATGAGAGTACATAGGAACACCACTTACCTATCTTGGGGAGCTTCCTGGAGGAGGTGAGACATAAACCAAGCCTTGACGGATGAGTTGTATTAAGTAGACAAACAAGGAAAAGGTATTGCATATAAAGAGACTTAGAAGACTGAGAAGGTTTGATATGTTCAGAGTATTATAACTCACTTGCATGGACATAGGCCCCGTGGGCATTTCTGTTGAAGCGAAGGAAGTGATAGTAGCTTCTTCCCAAAGTATAAAGCACCTAAGCCCTCTCTCTTCACTCTTAATTTCTTGCCTCCCACAGTCTCTTCATTCTGGGTCTAGTAAGAAAGAAAACCTACATAGCTAGGTCTGGGAACCCTGTGCTAGCTGATTTCAAAGATCAGCATCCCTCATCTCTTACCCACACTGCTTTCCCTAACTCAATTCTAGAAAATGCTTTTAGATTATGAGAGAGGCATTAGAAATTCCTATACAAGCATTTATTTTAGTTTTCAGCCTAGTCAGTATTTACCTGGTTTGTTGTTTGTCAGAGGGATTATGTATTGACCATTTCAAATACTGGAAGGCAAGCACTACCTTTTAAAAAAAATTTATTAAATTTGTTTATTTTCTTACATCATTGATAATTTTTATACAAATTTGACTTTACCACTTAGGTGTGTAGTCCCCATAGTTGTCTCACCACCATAGCACTTGTGATCCATCACCATAGTCCCTTGAAGAGCTAGTTTTTAAAAATGTTTATTTTTTTTATGGCACTTTGAAGAGTGCCAGGGTAGGTACTGTTTGAGCAACCAGGGAATTTAATAAAGCAAAGTGTTGATCATACTGTTCTTAGGTTTCATTCACTCTTTAGATTCTTTGTTTTGGTTGTGTACATGTGGATGTGCACCTCTGTACTCAATCCTTATTCAAATTTTTTTAATTTAGAATTTTCTGTACTGTATTTTACATTGACTCTGGGTTTCTTCCTGCCCGTGGGAGCATTTGTGGACAAATGCTTTGGAGCAAGGATGAGAGGAAATAGTTTAGGTTCCCTGACTTCCTGTGCTGAAATTACGAAGCCACTGTAATGTGTTTTTTTGCAGTTGTGCCTTCTATTCCCTGCTCCAGACTGGCACTGATAGGGAAGATTATTCATCCTCAGCAGCTCATGCACTCATTTATTCATGCTGCAATGGGAATGATGATGGCTTGGTGTGCTGCAGTGATAACCAAGGGCCGATACAGTTTTCTCGTGGTACCTTGCACTGGTACTGAGAGGTAATATTAACTGTGTTTTTTTCCAAAGAAGCTTGTATAGTCAACCAAACCAAAAGTGGCAGGTGTGGGTTATTAATTTATGGACATTCTTTGTTTTCCAGACTTCTACAGAATATACTTTTTTATATATATCAGATGTTTTATGTTTGTTGAATTCAACAATTTTTTAAAACTATTCTGTGCAAAGTGCTGTGTTGATTTATGAGTGATTCATACACAGACTGAACTTGAGAGTTGAGAACAATAGGGAAATTAAGACATGGACACAAATGGACGTGATAGGAGAATTTAAGGATGTACTAAAAAGAAAGTGAATGTGTAGATAAAATCTCAGAATTTCAGAAAGTAGAGAGGTTCCACACATGGCTTCCCAGAGGCAGTGGCATTTAGGTTGGAGTTAGAATGAAGGATAGTATGGATAGAAAGAAGGAAAAAGCTAAAAATAATTATAAATACTGCCTTTAGTGGCATATTTTTATAAAATAAAGTTTTGAACACATGGTGTTGATACAGATTGCAATTTGGGTTATTCTGGCTTTTTAAAAAAATCAAAACCAATTACTGGCATAATTGTGTGTCCTATGACTATAACTGAATACTTGATTTTCTTTTGTCCCCCAGTTACTATTATATAAAGCAGGTTTTTTCCCTAATATAATTTTTCTTTAGTGAAAAGGGTCACCAGAAGGAATGTCCAATTATGAGAAAGAACACAGAGAGAAGTTATGGCTTCTCTATCAGGTATATACAGTTTATTTATAGTTAGTTCCTTTTAGTCCAGATGTAGTTTACCAACTTGTAAGCAATGTTACTTACTATTGTAGGTGACACACTTAGCCTTATCAGACTTCCAGAGGAGCATGGTCAGTTTCTCATGCTTCATAGAAAAGGGTTTTAGAGGCTTCCCTGGTGGTGCAAGGGGTTAAGACGCAACCTATGAAACTATCAATAGCCACTGCACCACAAGTTTGATCCCCGGCCAGGGAGCTACCCACATGGCGCAGCAGACCTCTCCTGATATGCCCGCTGCTCCCCTCAGCAGTATATTTCAGTCAGTCTGCCTATTCTGTTCCCCACTCTGTCTCTAGTGAATCCTCTCACCTTCCCCCAACACCTCTGGCCTGTACCCCAGTTCTTGTATACATACATACATAAATTAAAAAAAAAAAAAAGAAACGAACCATTTACCAAAATGAACCATTTTGTTAAAGTTTGGGGCATTTCTTAAGTGAGTAAGTCAAAACCTTGCTTTACTGAACCTAAAATAGTGACTTGGGTCCCTGACTATTCAATTAGTAACCTTAATTTTTTCCTTTCAGTTTAGATAACCCTGCTGCACCAACCTGCTTAAATGAATACCACCTTTTCTTCTTATTGGCCGGAGCATTTATGGGCTATAGCTATAGTCTGCTGTATTTTATTAACAACATGAACTATCTTCCATTTCCCATCATACAGGTAAAATAGCAGTTGAACATTACCTTATGTCAGAATGTGACAGTTAAAATTGCCTTGGTATATATGTATATAACTGGCCTCATATCATTAATGCATAATTTGATCAGTTTAGGATTGAGATTCGCCGAATGCCATTTGGAGAGGAGATATTTGTCTTCATGAGACTTTAACATATGTTTGAGAACTGTAGCTTCCCTTCCTGCTGCCACTCTCAGAATACCACTTTGCTCCACTCTTTCCCTCCCTGCTAGGTAGTGGCAGTTGCTGTGACCTAGCAGGGCTAGGGGAAGATGATGATGAAATTTATGCAAAGTACCTCTATGCAGCTGCCAGCTTCTTTTTGAATCTAAGAATCTCATGAGCTTGAGGATGTACAAGTAAGTATAGAATATGTTAGTTACTATCTCAACTGTTTTTCAGAATAAGGAATGATATGTATAAATAAAAAAACAATTTTGACTGATTTGAGTCGGCCAGTTTAAAGTATCTTTTGTTTAGGGATTTTGGAAATTTGCTAATCTCATAGGATTTGTCTCTGGAACTCAGAGCATCTCCTCTGACAGGAGAAAGATGGGGTTAAGATGTCTCACTATGGCATCAAGGCTGTCCCCAGCCTGTCTCACATTCCTGACTCAGCTTTCATTTGCTTCTTTCCTGCTCTATGGCAGGCTGAGAACTGATCATTGGAGCAAAATGTTAGAGCCAGCCCCCTAGTTCCCACTAGGACCAAGTCTGGTGGGAAGGGAAGGATGTATAAACAAACTATGCATCATAAGAGTATAAAGTAGGTGAGTGTGATAGATTAGGGTTCTGCTTTAAAGGTTTTGCATTTGATCCAAGAGAACAATGAATAAAAATATACACCTTGCAGGGAGATAGTGCTAACTGAAAGGATCTGGCCTTTCTTCCTTGCAACCTCTGAGTGTATGAAAAAAAGTGTTACTTAGAAGTTCTTTATATTTTGTAAAGATGCATTAAAAGCAGAATATGTCAGCTTTGCCACCTCAAAATTTCATAAGGAAGACAACTCCAAAATCCTGTACAGAAATATCCATGGTATCCATCTTTGACCTAAATATAATAAAGAATATAGAAGATGAAGAAAAGAAAATTTTAAAAAAAACACAAGATACTCTAAAACATCTTGCTCTTCTACGGACCTCCATTGAAAGTAAACATATGTTTAATGATACAGACATCACAGATGAACAATAGCGTGCGTGCAGGGGCAGTCTGGTAATTGAAAGTGCTGATGAATTATTGCTTCTACCAGATGATGACAAATGTGTAAAATTTGATCACATTTCTTATAATTTCCTTTGATAAAGTTTTAGATTCTTACATCACTAAAGTTCATTCTCTGATGAAACTTTGGCTTCAGATTCAACTTTGACAGAATGTTGGCTTTTAACATTTTGCCAGTCAATATTTAGACAAAATATATCTTGGGGTTATCTCTTGTAACCATGAGCATGCAGTGGTATTTTTTCTGCTGTCTAGCCTAGACATGGTAGGAGGATGGGTTTTTGCTGGGCAGGTTTAGTGGATTGAGGAAGATGAGAATTTTGGCAAGAGTAGTTAAAATGTTAGATCTTGGTTTCTTATACATCAAGTTTGCAACTATCTTTATTTGCCTAAGTGGGTACAGTTGCCTCCCCAGAAGACTGAAGGGGACAAAGGACACCTTAACTTTTTTTTCATCAGTCCAATAAGCATGGTGCATAGTTTGTATCTTCCCTAAACCCTTTTAAATTGTAAGGAAAGCAGGATTGATTGTCAGGAAATGGCAAGCTTGATGTGCCGTTTACTTTTTTTTTTTTTTAAGATTTATTTATTTATTTATTTTTAAAGATTTATTTATTTATTTATTTATTTATACACGCACTGGGTACAGTCAGAAGCGCAGGAGGGTGAGAGAATTCACCAGAGCCAGAGCGGGGAGCAGAGCAGGCAGAAGGACCGAAGCACACTGCTGAGGGGAGCAGCGGGCGGCAGGAGAGGTCTGTGCGCCATGTGGGGCCCTCCTCCGGTGGCCGGGGAGCAGCCGGGGATCGAACCGGTACTGCAAAGGCTGCGGGCAGCTTCGCAACCCAGTGCTCAACTGCTGCGCCACTGGGGAGGCCCAAGATTTATTTATTTATACAAGCACTGGGTACAGTCAGAAGCACAGGAGGGTAAGAGAATTCACCAGAGCCAGAGTGGGGAACAGAACAGGCAGACTGACGAAGAAATACACTGCTGAGGGGAGCAGCAGGCGCGACAGGAGAGGTCTGTCCTGCCATGTGGGACCCTCCCCGGTGGCCCGGGATCAAACCTGCCCACAGAGGCTGTGGGCAGCTTCGCAGCCCAGCGTTCAACCGCTGCGCCACCAGGGGAGGCCCTCTGTTACTAGCTGTTTACTTTTTTTAACACTCAGCTGACCAGACTGTGTTAGGTATTAAACTTTTTTATAGGCAGTAATAGCCATCATATCATTGTCATTTTTAGTGCTGCTTGTGAGTTTCCCAAGAGGATAGTGGTAACATTTTTATTATAAAATACTCAAACACTATAGATAAAATGAAAGTTCCCTTTAGCCACATTGTGACCAGTCACAATCTTTGGCTCAGAGATAACCTTTGTGACCAGTTCATATACTTTTAGACTTTTTACTGTTCATTTATATGTGTATGTATATATGTAACATGTATTTTGTGTGGTAGGATTTCCATAAATAGTTTTATATTGTACATATACAATGAATACTTCTTTCATGTGACAATATGAAAAATTAGATCTTTTAAAATCTACTTGTAACCAGTTTGCCATTAGCCCATTAGTTGTTTTTTTAAAAACTTGCCTATCTGCACTACTAAAACTGCTTCCATTGTCCTTATCAAATTCTTAATGACAGACTGATGTGGGAAAACAGAGTGTTAGCATGAAATAGGGGACAAAGAAATGAATGCACTCCAAGACAAGGCTTGGCAAACTTTAGTCCAATGAAACAAAGTATTTAATGAGATATGATTTAGAGCCTGCCACATAGTAAATATTCAGTAAAGAGTAGCTTATAGCCATATCATAGAAGAATCCCAACAAGGAATTGAAAGACTGTTCAATTTGGGAGCAAGAACAGGGTTTATTAGAATTTTTCTGCATGTTTACTGAAATGGTTACATGCTTCCCTGGCCCTTCTGGACCCTTGTAATGGGTCAGGTGAGAGCTGCAATAGGAACAGTGTAGGAACCACACCCTTCTAATTGGTCAAGGAGCAAAGGTGGTCACACCCAGTGGGGCACAGTAGTGCAGTTCGGCATCTTGCACTTTGAAAATATTTGAATAGACTAGTGTCCTTGAAGCTGTATGGTTAGTGACCAGTTACTCATCTTGGATGTTTTTGTATGATACTGTAGGAATCTGTAGACATGGTATGAAGATATAACCTCCACCTAAGCACTATAATTCTTTGCTGTTCTTTAGCTTCTGAAATTCCTTAAAGGAGTTTGAGAAGCATTAAAGAAGACCAGAATTTTAGGAAGTTCATCGTCTGTTAGTTTTCCACAGATTTTTTGCAGTAGTTTTATTTCTTGCAGTAATTTTTAAGTTTTTTCATTGGCCTTTTTGGGGCAGGTGGGGGAAAGGGACAAACGATACTTGGTTAATAAAACATACACATTTTCTTAATTTCCTTTCTCTTAGATGGTTAGAATTGGAAGGTACTCACCAAGGAGTTGTTGAGCTACCCCAGCTTTCTTACCATGTTCTGTGTTGAAAGAGGAAACACTAGTAGAACTCAGGTCTCCTCATTGCTAGGCTAGTATCTTCTTCACTACTTCCTATTTTTCTACAAACAATATTTTATGAGGTTTAGTGTAGAGGCGGTATACATTATCTGTAAGATTACAGGCTGTGCTGATTTCCTTTTCTTTGCAGAGTCTCTTTAGTACTCTATTCTCTGGTCAGTAGTCAGGCTTCAACTAAAGTATTGTCCTCTGTTCTGTACCTGGTTCCTGAGTTTTTGCAGGGAGTGTTCTTTGTACTTTTTCTGAGGAATGAACCTAATGGTATTTAACAAATGTTTGAAATAAAGATTGTGTGTTTTCTCTCTCTCTCAAACACACAAGATTGCAGGCTGTGATGCCAGCCTGCCCAGATTAAAATCTCAGACCTTCCTTCTGCTAACTGCTAACATTGGTTAGGTTACGTAACTCTTCTGTGCTTTGGTTTTCTCATTTATAAGATAGGAATGATAATAATAATAATAGAACCTTCTTCAGGTTGGTGTGAGGTTTAAGTAGATTAATGCATGTAAAGTGCTTAGAGCAATACCAGATACATGGTAAGTGTCCAAAAAAAATCTTAGCTATTCTTGTTGTTTTTGTACTTACCACATCTCCATAGTCTTTACTACAAGTATAGGTTGATAACCTTTACTGTAAGTATGGCTTAATTGCCCCATTTCTGATCTCATATCAGTGAGATGCTGTATAACATAAATATAAACAGAAATAGTGGATATTTTGTTTCTGGAATAAACTTTCTTTTTAGTCAATGATTATGTAAAGTGGAGTGTTGTAGTTATGTACTTGCTTTAGAATGAAGCAGGATTTCTGTTTGGATGTGTCAATTTTTTTTTTTCTTTCTTTTTTTACAGCAGTACAAGTTCTTACGCTTTAGAAGATCTCTGTTCTTACTAGTTAAACATAGTTGTGTGGAATCACTGTTCCTGGTTAGAAATTTCTGCATTGTATATTATTTCCTTGGTAAGAATTTCTGCTTTTTGATTCAGTATATATGTTAGCTCATCATTCAAAAAATGTTAGTTACATAGTAATCACATGTTTTTGTATTGTTTCCTGTAATTGTAGTTGTGTGATTAGCCTGATTCGTTGTCCAGGTTATCAGAGTTTGTTGTTAAGGGAAAATATTGTTAAACAATTTGTGGTATTAAGTGTACAATTCAACCTTAAGAAAGGAAATCCTGTCACATGCTACAACATTATACTGAATGAAATAAACCAGTCACAAAAACACACTGCATGAAACCACTTATATGAGGTATCTAAAGTAGTCAAACTTTTACAAACCGTACGTAGGATAGGAGTTGCTAGGGACTAGGAGGAAAAGGATAAGGAGAGTTTGTTAGTTTTAGTTTTGCAAGATGAAGAAATCTTTAGATCTGTTATACAACAAGACACATATAGTATATTTATACTTAAAAATGATAAGATAATACACCTTAAACTAATAAAATGCTGTATGTCAGTTATACTTCAGTAAAAAGAAATTGTTTAAGTGGTAAATTTTATGTTTTTACCACAATTTAAAAAAAATGCATTTTCCCCCTCCCCCAAATAGGTCCATTTTAATGTTAATGAGAGTGCTGTATAGCAGAGACATAACAAACACGTCACTTTCCTTTGAGTCTATGCATAAATATCTCTTAAAGAATCCATTCTTTTTATTTTTTTTTATTTTTTTTTATTCACAGAATTTTTTTTTTAAATTTATTTATTTATACAACCACTGGGTACAGTCAGAAGCGTGGGAGGGTGAGAAAATTCACCAGAGCCAGAGCAGGGAACAGAACAGGCAGACCGATGAAATACACTGCTGAGGGGAGCAGAGGGCACGGCAGGAGAGGTCTGTGCGCCATGTGGGACCCTCGCAGGCGGCCGGGGATCGAACTAGCGCTGTAGAGGCTACGGGCAGCTTCGCAACCCAGCGCTCAACCACTGCACCACCAGGGGAGGCCCAGAATCCATTCTTTTTAAAAGAGAATGTTGTATGTCATTTGGTCATTACTCTAGAAAAAAACGATTTTAAAACTAAGTTTGTAACCAGTATGCTAAAACAGTAGAAATATCCTGTTGCTAAGGGAACCTTGTAGAATTTATTAATATGAATTTTATGCATAAAATACAGCTTATTTAATATAATGAACAATACACATGAATGGAAAACATTAATCTCAGTAGTGATACATAATAATATAAATAAAATCTAACATTCTAAAATACTGTTTTCAGAATATAACTTTTTGATACTTCTTTTTTCTATCTATAATTTTACAAAGCTGTTCTCACAGTGTATAGGCCATTTTGTGTCTACATTTTTCACTTGTATTTTTTTCCAGTTTTCTGCATAGCTCTCATAATTGTCATTCTAATGTTAAAACATCATTGTATTGTGTTAAAGTACTATAATCAGCCTGGCTGTTTCCCTGTAGTTGTATATTTGGGTTGACATTGTGGCTGTGTCAACATTTCCGTTGTCAGCTATCTGTTCTTTAACTCCATTTATGTTTCCTTTAAATTTCATTTCCAGAGTTCTACTCTTCATTTTTTGGTGGCACTTTGGTCTTTTTTGACCGTTCATTCTTTCAGTTATTTATTTTTGGAATTGTCTTGTGGGGTTATCTTGGAGGCAGCACAACTATATGCTTTGTTCTCTGTGCCTGAACTGAGTAAGAGATGTGAATGACTAATGACCAGCAGACTTTTAAAGAATTGATGTGTTTGGTCACGGATTATAGTATGTGTCTGTTATCTCTATACTGATTTGTGTACTTCAAAGATAGAAGTACTGAATTTAATTGTTTAAGTTAATTTATCATGATAACTGAAATTTAAACTGTGTTGTTGGGAGGACTTCTGTTATTTAGTAAAACATGGTAATTAAAATGTATACATATCAAAACTGCAGGGCCAAATTGCTTATATTTAGAAGTTATTCTCTTGCCTGCCCATTGCTAGTCAAACAGGTTAGGATTTTGGCTGATGTCTTGGTATCTACTTGGCCATCTCATCAACCTCATGTTCCAAAGCATGATAAGATTTGTTTTATTATTGTTTTATGTTCACAGCTGCTATTTCTCCCCCTCAGGCCATATTCCTAAAGCTTGGATTAGCACTGCCATGGACCTTCAGATAGATGAGTGAGTATATGAAAAGTCTAATTTTAACTCTTTAGATACTCTTTTTTCAGATGTTTGTAGATTTAGCCTTTTTAATACGCTTATTTTTACATAGTTCAAATACTAATGGTATCTAAAAGAGTATATAGTGCAAATGACTCCTTTTGCCCATCTCCAGTCACCTAGTTCCTTGTCCCAAAACAAGTAAGCAGTGACTTGTTTTTTGTTAGATATAACTTTATATTATACAAAAATGGACTTCTTGAGTTGCATGGACATGTCTTTTTTTTTTTTTTTTCCTCCCCAATAATCATTCTATACCCTGTTGTTGTACACAACCACAGTGCTGTGGTTTTACTCATTTTGCCAAAGGAAACCAAAATTGCACTGGTTCAAGTGACCAGTTGAAGGGGACATTTGTCATCTGAGTTGCAGCACTGGGGTGTATGGTTCCAGTTATTCCCCACACACTTTGCACAGAGGCAAAATTGTCTTTATTTGGCAAAAAAAAAAGTGTATCTCTTTGTTACTGTTTTTTTATTTTTTTAAGATTTATTTATTTATGCATACAAGAACTGGGGTACAGACCAGATGTGTGAGGGGGTGAGAGGATTCACCAGAGACAGACTGGGGAACAGAACAGGCAGATGGACTGAAATACACTGCTGAGGGGAGCAGCAGGTGAGTCAGGAGAGGTCTGCTGCGCCATGTGGGTTTCTCCCTGGCCGCCCGGGAATCGAACCCGCGCTGCAGAGGCTGCAGACAGTTTCACATCGCAGTGCTCAACCCACTGCACCACCAGGGAGGCCCACTGTTCATTTTTTAAATTATTATTCTATTGTTGAGACTTTTTGTATATACGTGGACTTCCCTAATACCAACTTTTGGGAGTAGGATTATGCCATTTATACATGTTTGAAAAGTTATGGTTTCTACAGTATGGCTTTTGATTCTTTTAAAAGTTCTTAGGTAAAATTTAGTTTGTCTTCTGCTTAATTGCTGACATAAAACCAAATGCATGGGCCATTTATTATGTTGGCTTAGATTTTATTTATTTATTTATTTATTTATTTATTTATTTATTTATTTATTTATTTATTTATACAAGCACTGGGTACAGTCAGAAGCGCAGGAGGGTGGGAGAATTCACCAGAGCCAGAGCGGGGAGCAGAGCAGGCAGAAGGACCGAAGCACACTGCTGAGGGGAGCAGCGGGCGGCAGGAGAGGTCTGCGCGCCATTTGGGACCCTCCTCCAGTGACCGGGGAGCAGCCGGGGATCGAACAGGCGCCGCAGAGGCTGCGGGCAGCTTCGCAACCCAGCGCTCAACCGCTGTGCCACCGGGAAAGCCCTTGACTTAGATTTTAAAACTGGATCAACTGGAAGGAGAAACATGTTAGTGATATTTGGTAGAAATTTAACATAATACTTTTAATCCTTGCTGTCACATAAAATTGTTTTGCTTATATGACATTACACGTATTCTGTCTTAGTATATGCCAGACATCAGTAACTGTCTAGAAGCTGCAAATAACTTCATTTCTTGCGTGTCCCCCACACACTAGTGAATGTCAAACACTATGCTGGGCACTCCTAATATAAGCTGTTTTAAGTCTCATAGTAAGAGGTAGGATGAAGAGATTACGCCACCATTATATAAATGAGGAAGCTGAGGATGGGATAGGTGAACAGTTATAAATGGCAGAAGTAGAGGTTTAAATCCTGTTTTTACAATTGTTGTGTAATTAGAGAATTATGGTGACTTTGCTAGTTGATTTATTCAAGATTTTGGTGGGATAGTGTTCACTTGATTTACAAAGTGGTAGTTTATTTTAAAGTAAAAAATGTTATTTTCAGGTAGTATTTGTTTTTTAACTACTGTGAGCTGTCTATATGGTATACACTTTGAGCTGAAATCTAACCCAGGAGAAGTGTTAAGTCATGTTCAGTGGGTTTTTTTTTTTTTTAAAGATTTATTTATTTATCCATACAAGCACTGGGTACAGTCAGAAGCATGGGAGGGTGAGAGAATTCACCAGAGTCAGAGCAGGGAGCAGAGCAGGCAGAGGGACCGAAGTACACTGCTGAGGGGAGCAGCGGGCAGCAGGAGAGGTCTGCGCACCATGTGGGACCCTCCTCCGGTGGCCGGGGAGCAGCCGGGGATAGAACCGGCACCGCAGAGGCTGCAGGCAGCTTCGCAACCCAGCGCTCAACCACTGTGCCACCGGGGAGGCCCAGTAGTAGTTGTTTTTTAAGATTAATTTATTCATGCTCACAAGACCTGGGGTACAGGCCAGAGGTGCAGGTGGGTGAAAGGATTCACCAAAGACAGAGTGGGAAACAGAACAGGCAGATTGACCGAAGTACACTGCTGAGGGGAGCAGCAGGGCGAGTCAGGAGAGGTCTGCCGTGCCATGTGGGCTGCTCCCTGGCTGGCTGGGAATCGAACTTATGCTGCAGAGGCTGCGAACTGCTTCATAGGTTGTGTTTCAACCCTTGCACCATCTGGGAGGCCCCCGTGTTCAATGGTTTTTAAATATTAAGCTAAAAAGCAGCCATAATAAAATTTTACCCGGCCTCTATGGTTGGCTTAGAGGTTTGGTTCTTCCTCCATAGTAAATGACAGTGAAGGTTTGGACACAAGAAACTGAGTGACAGTTTAGGTCTGTTCTTCCCTTGAGGCTCCCTTATGTACCTCATAAGAAGTTTTAGGGGGAGAACTCTATATGGTACAAAAGGAAAGGAGTCTATTGCTGTTATTTAGAAATAGAATTTTTATGTTTCCCAGGACCCCAATTCTGTTAAATGCTTAGATTCTATCTTTATTATAGGACTAAATAATAATTTTCTGTTTTCATAGGCAGTTTCATAGACCCCTTGACACTGTGAGTGGCCTCTTGAATCTCTCCTTACTCTACCATATTTGGCTGTGCGGTGTCTTTCTCCTGATGACGTGGTACATCTCATGGATACTCTTCAAAATCTTTGCCACGGAGGTTAGCACTGTTTTAGTCTTGTGCTTTGGAGTGCATGTTTATTATTAATAGAGCACTGATCAGCTTGCTATTATGCCCAAAACCATTTTGATAAGTTGCGTTTTGTTTCTTTTCTGAAAGTTGATTATGGATGTATCATTTATAACCATCGTTTACTTTGTATTTTTTTCTATGTCAGTTTTCTGAATTTTTGGAAACTAAACTAATAAAAGGGTTGCTAGTCGTATTTATTTACTGTTCTTTACCTACAGTCTGTTTCCCTTCTGAAGGTTTTCATCTTTATTGAATACATACTAGGTGGACCTTAGTTTTTTTTTTTTTGGGGGGGGGCCTCAGTTTAAATTACTTTTACATGCTATGAACTCAGATATTAAAGTGTTTAAATATAAGGCAATAAAATATTTGCTCTGTGAAGGAAAGTTTTAAAGTTTATATTGAGAATGATATTAAATGAATAGGAATTGCATTGTTTTTAGCATTGACATGTTTGTCTTCAAAAAGAAGCATTTTCATTTATTTTGCCATCTTTATAGGTTCGTGTCCTTCAGTCATTCCAGAGAATTTATTTCTAAAATTTTTTTCTATTATTGGAAACCAGTGAGCTAATGAAATCAGAAGAGTAATGTTTTAGAAAGAAATGTTTTTGGGTATATATAACTTTAATGGACCTGTTTTTGCAAAGAGCACTAAAGATGTTAATTTGGCTTTATTGTCTTCTACAATAAATTTTAGTTAGTGCTTGCTTACTCAATGTCATGAAAATAGTCATTTATAGTCTGTATTTGATTATGTTTGATAGGCTCATCTATTCCCTGTTCAGCCACCATTTGCAGAAGAGTCAGATGAATGTCTCCCTAAAGTTTTAAACAGCAATCCTCCCCTCATCATAAAGGTACAGAACTCTGTACTTTGTGTCTTTATATAGTCATGTCTAACTTATGCTATTGACTTAATATTTAGAATATTTAGATTTTTTTTTTAAAGGTCTTACAAAATCCTAGTACTGGCATTGTAAAAATCACATACGTGCTATATTGAATGTTTATTTTTTTCAGTTTTCATTCCAGTTGTCTAAATTACAATTATATATTGCAATGTTTGTGTATAGGCTAAGCTAATTCTATACTCGGAACAGACATAAAAATGTTTCCAATCATGAAATACAATATCCAGCTAAATGTGTTAGCATGCCATAAACTCTTCATGGTAGCAAAACAAAACATAGTGATTTTTTTTTTTAAAGGACTGGTTCAAGATGTACTTTTACTCATATACTATTGTTGGCCATTATGATCAAAAAGTAGTGCTTGGTAGTATGTAGATATCCAGTGAATTCTCTTAAAATAGAATAATGATAATGATCCGAAAACAAATTTTAATCAAGAATTCAAAGAATTTGCAATAAGTTGATAAGCCAAGCTAAGTGAGAGTAAATTGTTTTGATTCAAATTACATTTTGGAAATTTGGAGTAGAGCTATGCAATATGTGTAGTAATGTTAAGTAGTTATACTTCTTAAAGAATTGAAAGAAAATAGAACCCAGAGTTTTTATTATACTCTGGGAAAGTTATTAACTAATAAGAAAAGGAACCACTGAAGCCCTTATCACCTCTAAATAGCAATTATAATTTATTCATTATTTAACAAATCTTTATTTACTGAGGAATTGTCAGTTACTGCTAGCTGCTTAAGATATAATAACACTTGGTACAGTCTAATGGAAAAGGCATATACACAAAATAATGAAAATGTATTGTGGTAAGTATAATTGGAACTACTTATTCTGCTTGGGACCAATACAGAAGAGCTTCACAGAAGGGATGGTATCTGGAATGATGAGTGAAGAGGTTTGTCAGGAAACAACAGGAAGATTTTCTAGTAAAATAGAACAGATATTGCTTGGTTCCTTGTCTTGTGGATACTAGGCATTGCCATTGAAGACATCTCTGTCTTCACAGTGTGATGAGTGGAACCAGACACATATATTATAATAAATCATGTTAAGTGCCATAGTTGAGAGTTGTGAGAATATATGATTATGAGGGGGAGACCAAGAAAAGTCCTAGGAGTAAGCAATTAAATTTCATACCACATAGGTTGAAAAGAACATAGAATTATGTAATTCCTATACTGAGTGTGTGTGTGTGTGTGTGTAAGTTTAGTGTTGAGCCTTATTCATAAATAAGATTTTATAGAGGGTAAAAAATTAAACATGCTGTTATTTTTTCCGTTCTAGTATTTGGCCTTGCAGGACCTGATGTTGCTTTCTCAATATTCTCCTTCAAGAAGGCAGGAAGTTTTTAGCCTTAGCCAACCAGGTATTGCTAAAAGTAACAGATATGCTTAGACACTTGTGTGCAGAAAGTATTCCACTTAAAGTTTTTTTTATGAGAGGTTTATTTATTATTAAGCTATATACTTTATTTAATACTTTATTTAATACTTTAATGTTATATTTTTTTCAAGTTCTATTGATTTGCCATTAGTCTATATAACTATATAATTTGGGGAATATAACTTCATACCTCTATATTAGGTGTATGCCTCACTTATCCTCCACCAGCGCCCCAGTGCCACAACCCCATCACTTTCCCTTCCTTATCCCTGCTATTTCATCAGGTAACCAGTATATTTTTTAGAGGCTAAGAGTTATTTTTGTTGTTTTGCAGGCTAGTTTCCTTATATTTACATTCTGCAAATGAATGAAACCATTTGACAACTGTCTTTCACTTTTCTGACTTACTTCAGTTAGCATAATCACCTCAAAATTTATCTATTTCATGCCAAAAGAACCACTATTTTCATCTTTAGTAACTATGTAGTATTCCATTGAGTATATATGTTCCATATTTTCTATATTCAGTTGTTTGTTGATTGGTATTTAGCTTGGTTCCATGACTTGACTATTGTGAATAATGCTGTTATGAATATAGGAGTGTATAAATCTTTTGTATGGTGTTTTCATATTCTTTGCGAAGTGTTATTGCTGGGCATATAGTATTTCCATTTTGGGGGCAGGATGGGAGGATTTCTACTAGTTTCCATAGAGGTTGCACCCAGTTACATTCCCACCAAACATTTTGCCAATGTTTGTTTTTCCAATCTTTTTGAAATAGGCCATTCTCTTAGAGGTAGTGGGGTGTCTCATTTTGGTTTTCTTTTTATTTATTGATTGATTGATTGATTGATTTTAAAATATTTATTTATTTATACAAGCACTGGGTACAGTCAGAAGCGCGGGAGGGTGAGAGAATTCACCAGAGCTAGAGCGGGTTGCAGAACAGGCAGAAGGACCGAAGTACACTGCTGAGGGGAGCAGCGGGCAGCAGGAGAGGTTTGTGCACCATGTGGGACCCTCACCCGGAGGCTGGGGATCGAACCGGCGTAGCAGAGGCTGCGGGCAGCTTCGCAACCCAGCACTCAACCGCTGCGCCACCGGGGAGGCCTTGGTTTTGCTTGTTACATTTCCATTATAAGTAAGTGTTTTTAGTATTTTTTCATGTGCCTATAGGCCTTCTGTGTGTATTTTTTGGACAAGTGTCTAATTAGGTCTTCTGCCCATTTTTTGATTGGGTTTTTGTTGTTGTTATAGAATTATGTGAGTTCTCTATATATTTTGGAAATTAACCCCTTGTCCGATGTGATGTGAAAATATCTCCTCCTGTAGGTTGCCTTTTTTGTTTTTGTGATGGTTTCTATTTGCTCTAAAAAAGCTTGTAAGTTGGGTGTAGTCCTATTTGTTTATTTTTGATTTTGTTTCCCTTGCTGTGATTGATATCCAGGAGTGTACCATCCATTTTCTTTTTTGTATTTTATGGTTTCCATTTTGAAATAACTTCTGTGTATGGAGTTATAAGTAATCATCTAGTTTCATTTTTGTGCACGTGACTGTCCAAGTTTCCCAGCACCATTTGTTAAAGAGCTTTTCCTTTCTCCATTTTTTGTCAAAGATAAACTAACCAGGGCCTCCCCGGTGGCGCAGTGGTTGAGCACTGGGTTGCGAAGCTGCCCGCAGCCTCTGCAGCGCCGGTTCGATCCACGGCTGCTCCCCGGCCACCGGTGGAGGGTCCCACATGGCGTGCAGATCTCTCCTGCCGCCCACTGCTCCCCTCAGAATGTACTTCGGTCCTTCTGCCTGCTCTGCTCGCCGCTCTGGCTCTGGTGAATTCTCTCACCCTCCCACACTTCTGACTGTACCCAGTGCTTGTATGTATAAATAAATAAATAAATCTTTAAAAAAAAAAAAAACTTTAAAAAAAAAGATAAACTGACCATATTTGTGTCGGTTTATTTCTGGGCTATTTCATTGGTCGGTGTTACTGTTTTTGTTCCAATGCCATACTGTTTTGATTGCTGTTGCTGTGTGGTATTATTTAAAGTTAGGGAGTGTGAAATCTCCATTTTTCTTTTTTTCCCTTAGGATTGCTTTTACTATTCAGGGGCTTTTGTGGTTTCTCACCAATTTTGTAATTGTTTTATTTCTTTGAAGAATGTCATTCTATGGGGTCTCCCCGGTGGTGCAGCAGGTTGAGCGCAGCACTGGGAAGCTGTCCGCAGCCTCTGCAGCGCGGGTTCAATTCCCGGCTGGCCAGGGAGATTCCCACATGGTGTGGCAGACCTTTCTTGTCTTGCCTGCTGCTCCCCTCAGCAGTGCTTTCGGTCATCTGCCTCTTCTGCTCCCCGCTCTGTCCCTGGTGAATCCTCTCACCATCCCGTGCCTCTGGCCTGTACCCCAGCTCCTGTATAAATAAATAAATCCTTAAAAAAAAAAAGATGTTTAAAAAAAAAGAATGTCACTGTAGTTTTGATAGGCGTTGTGTTGAAACTATAAATTGTATTAGGTGATATCACCATTTTAACAATGCTTATTCTTCCATTCCTCAACACAGGGTATCTTTCCATTTCATTGTGTCTTCTTTTACTTCCTTTGACAGTGTCTTAAATTTTCCATATAGAGATCCTTCACCTCCTTTGTTCAATTTATTTCTAGGTATTTCATCCTTTTTTGCTATGATTATAAATGAAATTGTTTCCTTTAGGTCTCCTTTTTCTAATTCATTTTTATATATAGAAGCCCAACAAATATTTGTGTGTTGGTTTTGTATACTGTCACTTTACTGTATTCATTTGTTATTTCTAGTGGTTTTTTGTAGAGACTTTTGGATTTTCTATGTATTATTATTATGGCATCTATGAACAATTGTAGTTTCACTTCTTCTTTTACAATTTGGATTCCCTTTATGTCTTTTTCTTGCCTGATTGCTTTGGCTAGGACTCCTAGTACTATATTGAATAGTAGTGGTGACAGCAGACATCGTCTTGTCTTGTTTCTGATCTTTTTTTTTTTATATAGAGGCATGTTTATTTATTTGTTTGTTTGTTTATACATGCACTGGGTACAGTCAGAAGCGTGGGAGGGTGAGAGAATTCACCAGAGCCAGAGTGGGGAGTAGAGTAGGCAGATGGACCGAAGTACATTGCTGAGGGGAGCAGCGGGCGAGTCAGGAGAGATCTGCTGTGCCATGTGGGTTGCTCGCTGGCTGGCCAGGGATAGGGATCGAACTCATGCTGCAGAGGCTGTGGACAGCTTCAGAGGTTGCGCCTTAACCCCTTGCGCCACCAGGGAGGCCCCTACTTCCCTCTTAATACCACTTTTAGAAGAGTTTGATCCCATAGGATCTGGTAGTTTGTCTATTCATTTTCATGGAGAGAGGTGTATTTAATCAAATATTACACATCAGTGAGTCTATTAAATGAAGCATTAAAACTTATACTACTACATCTTTGTGTTGTTGTGATTAGAAGTTATGTTACCAGGAAAAGCATTTTTAAACTTGTATTATTTCCTCCATCCCTTAACTTGAAACTATGTGGTAGGTTGATAGTTTTAGAGTGGAAAAGCACAGTTTAAAATCCTGAAAGTTTAAATGTTGTAAGGGGTCTTAAAAAATCAGGGAATCTAGGGTTGAGCGCTGGCTGGGGCCTCTGCGGTGCTGGTTCGATCCCCGGCTGCTCCCCAGCCACCGGAGGAGGGTCCCACATGGTGCGCAGACCTCTCCTGCCGCCCGCTGCTCCCCTCAGCAGTGTATTTCGGTCCTTCTGCCTGCTCTGCTCCCCGCTCTGGCTCTGGTGAATTCTCTCACCCTCCCGCGCTTCTGACTGTACCCAGTGCTTGTATAAACAAACAAACAAATAAATAAATAAACATGCCTCTATAAAAAAATAATTATAAAAAAATAAAAATAAATGTCAGACTAAGTGTTTTAAATGAAGTTAATGTCAGAGTTGAAGTAAGAAATTCTGTCATTTAACTGCCATGGGGAAGTAAAAGCAGTAGAAAGGAAGTATATTTGATGGTGACTCAAGGATGTTCTAGATGAGTCTGAAATTCTTCTCCACTGTAACTTACCAAGCTCTTTAAGACTGCACCAGTGTAAGAGTTCTGCCTTGTTCAAAGAGGGAAAGCATTTCAGCCCCGTCCACCAGTGGGAAATAAATTCTGGGTATCTTTTCATCTTTTCTCTCTAATATATACTTCTTTATTTAGCCAAACTCAACCAGTTCTCAGATTGTAAATAAACCTCCCATAGTTAAATTTTAAATGGAAATAAAATCTAATTATGTAAAAATATAAATGATAAGAGCCACTCTTCTTTTAATAGCATGAAAAATCCATAGTTGACGCTATGGAAAATTAAGGGTGGCAATATTTTATGCTCAGACTTAGGTTTCACTTAGGAATTCTCTATACAATAAATATTTTTCAGTACATATTCAAGTAAACTGTGACAGGATGGCATATTCTCTGCCAGAGAGCTTGCATTTGAAGGCATATTTTTAAAATTTAAGTTGATTTTTTACCTAGTTCCTTAGTGATCCTGAGATATAGCAGTACCAAACAATGTGGGGCCTCCTGATGAAGTATATTGTTAATTTGCCGTTTAGGTGATATCTCCGTTGAGCTAGAAATAGGGGAAATGTCTAAGGAGGGATCTAACATAGGGAAACCCGTTTTCCCTATGGGGAAATAAGTGGACTCCTTTGCCATTATTAACACATAATGAGGTGCAGTTGAGTTTTACGTGACAGTTCTAGGAGATAAAGGTCATAGAAAGCCAAAAGATAATGAAAAGTAGGGCCCTCCCTGGTGGTGCAAGAGGTTAAGTCGCAACCTATGAAGCTATCCACAGCCTTTGCAGCACGAGTTCGATCCCCCGGTCAGCCAGGGAGTAACCCACATGGTGCAGCAGACCTCTCCTGACTCGCCCGCTGCTCCCCTCAGCAGTGTACTTGGGTCGATCTGCCTGTTCTGTTGCCCACTGTGTCTCTGGTGAATCCTCTTACCCGCCCCCCACATCTCTGGCCTGTACCCCAGCTCTTGTATTCATAAATAAATGAATCTTTAAAAAAACAAAAACAAAAGATAATGAAAAAGTAAAGGAAGTAAGCTTGTGGATCATTATAGTTTAAATAAAATAATCAGATAGCAGTAAATAAACTGTCCAGAGGTGAAGTATGGTCATTATCAAATAATGTGTCATTCCTAAAGACGGAAGAGCAAATACGGAGCTTTATACAAATGAAAATGTAAGGAAGCACAGTGGGTCAAATAGAACAGTTTGAGATCACTGGGGCCTCTGGGGTGCATCTTATTAGTCATGCTGGTCTTTGCAGTCATTCTTTTCAGTGCTGCTGGTGAACCCTGAGCTTTTACCTCTGTCATGCTCTAGTGTTTGACTTTATTTTAGGCACTAATTTAAGAGATTTTTTTTGAAGCAGTAAAATTGCAAGTTGTTTTCTTGTAGACTTTTGGGGAAATTATTTCATCTAAATGTTGAATATTTGTATGTGTATATTAAATGGCATGAGTTGACTAGTAACTTAAGTGGGAAACATGTACCCCGATGTAAAGTGTCATGTATCATTTCTTAATGATTTTTCTCTCCGCTTTGAGAGGAAACTCTTAAGACTGGTGTTTGGCTCTCCTAGGTGGACATCCCCACAACTGGACTGCAATTTCAAGGGAATGTTTGAATCTATTAAATGATATGACTCAGAAACTGGTTCTCTACCAAGAAACTGCTGCTACAAATGGGAGAGTAATGTCTTCATCATGTCCAGTAGAAACAAAGAAATTAAATTCTCCAGGTAACTTCTACCTGCTAAGAGAGGGGAAGTATTACATTTTTATTTTATTTCCTAAGAAAAATGATAGTAGTTAATCTAAGAATGGGTACATGAGTATGAAGTATACATTTTATAGAAAATTGACCTAGGGCCTCCCTGGTGGCGCAAGGGGTTAAGCACCTCACTATGAAGCAATCCACAGCCTCTGCAGCACGAGTTCGATCCCTGGCTGGCCAGGGAGCAATCCACATGGCGCAGCAGACCTTTCATGTCTCGCCCACTGCTCCCCTCAGCAGTGTATTTCAGTCTGCCTGTTCTGTACCCCACTCTATCTCTGGTGAATCCTCTCACCCCCCGCATCTCTGGCCTGTACAAAAAAGAAAATTGACCTAAAATATGGGCTATTTTAATGAAGCAAGAAAAAGGCCTAAATAGTACTGTAGATTGAAAAAATGAAGTCCAGCACAGTTCTATTAAAAAGGCTGACAAAATGTTGGTCAAGTGGAAGAGTTCGACTTAACTCTAGTATGCAGCCAGGTGAATCTTTATAGATAATGATGAACACTATTCTGGTTTCAGTAACCCAAAGACAAAAAGTTGTTGGACAGGTTAGCACTCTTATGTGTACCTTTTCACAACATAAACTTAGTGTGTGTAACCAAGTAACAGTTAAAATAGGAGCTGTAGTAAAATGGGGCAGATTCTAATGCAGTAATTGAAGTTGTTGCCATTTAAAAATAAAATATAAATTGATAAGTTAATTCAGAACAGCTTAGAGTTAGAGAAACTGACCTTTAGGGTAAAGATTCTCATGATGGAGGAGAAACAGGGAAAACTGCACCAATATGACAGAAAAAGATGTGTAAAGCTCCTCAGTGTCATTGAGTTGTAGTAGTAAACTCTGGATCTTGCGATGTTCTACATGGAAAAAAACCTACTGACCCTTGGATAAATGCAGTGAACAAAAAATTGAGATGTAAAAAAATGTGACAACCCCTGTGTAGGCCTGTTTGGATGCGGTTACTTCTTCAGCACTGGATCTGTTCTTTTACAGAAGAAACTGCTTTTCAGACCCCAAAATCTAACCAGATGCCTCGGCCTTCAGTGCCATCATTAGTTAAAACATCGCTGTTTTCCTCAAAATTATCTACACCTGATGTTGCAAGTCCCCTGGGAACTTCTTTTGGCTCTAGTGTAGTGAATCGGATGGCTGGAATTTTTGATGTAAACACCTGCTATGGGTCACCTCAGAGTCCTCAGCTAGTAAGAAGAGGGCCAAGATTATGGACTTCTGTCTCTGGTGAGGACTATTTATTTTCTAAATTTTGATATGTCATATTTGCAGACAGAGAATGAGATAGCCTAAGTTTTAACCGTGGTATTTTTTTTGTTTGTTTTTGTTTTTTGTAGATCAGCAAGTGACTGAATTTTCTAATCCTCCATTTACTACTATTAGTGCTGAGGGTAAGACAGTGAAACAGCCAAGTGTGATTTATTCTTGGATTCAGAATAAACGTGAACAGGTAGGATGACATGGTTTTAGGATTTAGATTTGCATGTACCATTGAGAGCATTAAGGATCTCATATGAGTCAGCCATAAAATAGGAATTTTTTTTGGATGCTTCATGTGTTAAGTTAACCCATATGAAATTGCTAGTTTTTGACTGGCTTTGAGTTACACAAATTGCAGTCTCATATGGCTTAACCTGGCACAATACCCTTGATCTGTGATGTCTTTCATTTAAGAAATATTTATCAAGTTCTTTATATAGGCAGGGTGTGTTTTTAAGCACTGGGAAAGCAGCAAAGAAAAAGTCCCTGGCCATATAATGTTTACATTTTAGTGAGGGGAAATAGATGAACAAGAAAATGTACTATACTATATTTCTTTGAATATAAAAATTACTATTGTAAGACTTATGAGCTATTTAAGAAAAAATGTTGCCTGTAAAACCATGACATGGTATTTGCATCTTTATATGTTATGTATAAAATAGGAAAAATGTGTCTTCAAGGATATTTGGTATCTAAAGTGCTATATTAAAAAATAGAGCAGGTAAGGGAAATAGAGAGTACTCAGAGGAGGAAGTACCATTTTATATAGGGTGATCAGGGACATTGAAAAAGTGACATTTGACAGAGACATGAAGGCAGTGTAAGGAACAGCAGAATCGGTCCTGAGGTGGAAGTTTTTCTGGCTTCTGTGCTGTATTTTAACAGCATGGATACTGGTATGGCTGGAGCAGAGTAAGGGAGGGAAAAGTGGTGAGTGATAATGTCAGAGAGGTAGCTAATGGACCCATTGAGTTCTGGTTCCATTAGCTAATGAAAGGCCAACATTTTCTGAGATGGAATCTCACTATGTGGTTTTGACCTAAGAATAACATGATGTAACCTTAAATTTTGAAAGTGCCACTCCAGTTGCTATGTTGAAGTAATCTGGTGGAAGATGGTGGAATCTGTGACCAGAGTGGTTGTGATGGATGTGATGTGAACTACAAGATTAATAAAAATCTAGATAAATTTTGAAGGTAGATGTAATAGGATTTGCCTGTGATTTTCTGTGTGAAAAAGAGGGCCAGTGAGAACTCTGAAAGTTTTGGCCTCAGGGTATGCGATAATTTAGTTGCAGTATATTGAGTTGCAAATAGCTGATGATTCTGGTAAAGGAGATTTGGTAGAGGAGAGCTGGGGGAAGTAGGATTTGACTTTAGTTTTTGGTCATGTCAATTTTGAGATATTTGTCAGACAACATGTGAAAATACCATGTAGGTAAGAAATTAGATTTACATCTGAAGTTAAGGGGAAGCCAGTATTTGCATTTCTAGAAAGAACATATATTTAAGTAAGCCCATGAGCAATGAGGAAGTCTAGACAGTATTAAAACCTAGAGATTCCATGAAAACGCTCATGCAGTATAGAAAAAGAATCAAAAAATGCAAGGATTGGGACCTCAGACTAAATGTCTGAGCTAGGAGGAGAAATAGCAAAGAAGTTGGAGTAAGAAGAGAACCAAGAAAAGAAAGTGTTTCAAAGAGAAGTGTCAGATGCTGCTGATTGGTAGCATGACATTCAAACTGTTACAAGAATGAACTGTTGTACTAGAACTGTGGAGGCCTTCAGTCCTTGACAAGAGCTCTTGGTTGGAGTGCTGGGGATGGAAACCTGATTGCATGGGTTCAGGTTCAGAGAGAGATTGGGAGGTAAATTAAAGGACATTAGAAAAGTCAGATCTTATAAGGAGTTTTGCTATAAAGGGAGTAGAGAAATGGGATAATTTCTGCATGGTGTTGGGTGATAAAGTGTTTTATTTTTTAAGATGGGAGAAATAGTAGCATGTTTGCTAATGGAATGATTAAGATTGAGGGAGAACTGTTGCCCTTTCTCTAAATGAGGTATTTCATTTAGGTTAATGTCTGAAAGAACTTGGAAATATATGATATTTTATTTGAATAGAATTGAGAACTGTAAATGTGCTAATTCTTGTTTTTTTCCCCCTCTCAGATTAAAAATTTCTTGTCAAAACGTGTGCTGATAATGTATTTTTTCAGTAAGGTAAGAATATGTAGTCATAGCATTGGGAATGGGGGAGAGGGAATAATAGCAGATAGAATTGCTAAATATGTAGTTTGTTTTAGCAAGCCAAACAGCTTTTCATAGTGCTTCACTAAACCTCCATTTTAACAATTGCTGCCTTAGCTACACATTGCACCTTAGTGACTTCCTTAGGCCTGGCTCTAGTTGGCCTCCTTAGTTTCTACTTGACTACAAGCAGCTTTGTGCTGACAGGCAGCCCCTGCCTGCAAAATGACCAAATTCAAGTCTATCTGACCCTTCATGGCCCATTATCCTGCTACCATCTTTGTGGCCAGTTCAGTGTTGAAAATTTGGGTTAGATGACACATGTTAAACTTGTGATGGATAAAAACTTGTAGTTCAGGCCATAAACTTAGTGACTTTCCAACTTGTCTGTCAGCTGCTGCAGCTGCCACAGGAAAGTAAATCTCAACTGCAGAAGCTAAAGTTTCATTCCTGCTTTTACAGGCTGTAACTCTTGTGTGTTAATCCTTTGATGAACAAAACCTTTGCCTATATACAGTGGAAAGAATTTTTGTTTAACATTTTCTTAATCGAGCTTCTTTCTGGAGATACTGTAGTATTAGCTGACATTGAACTCAATGCCTCCAGGTGAACGTTTGCATTGGCATACATTATTCATTTGTATTCTTTGGGAGGCATACTCTGGGAGGAGGGATTTGAGAAATTCTGAAAGAATATAGATACTCGAGTTCTTGAAACTTTTTTCATTATGTGGTGGAGATCCACCAACTACTAATTTCTTTTGCCAAAAATAATCTATTTTAGACTATCCATTGTAGTTTTGGGGAAACTATCAGACCCCTGAGAAAGGTGTCTTGTCTTCCAGCAAGGGGAAGAAGTTTTACTTGCGTGCTTTCTTTCAGAAGGATGGAAAGAGAACGCACTGTTGTGTCTTAATGTATGCCATGCTCTTTTCACTTGATCTTAGCCAAAAGGCCGAGAAGCGATGCCATGCTCTTTTCACTTAAATTCCCTCAATTATAACAGCGTTCCTGTGAGATGTCTTTTTGTCCTCATTTTGCAGATAAGGGAATCTGAGATTCAGAGGGGTCAAGTAGGTAGACTAAGGGCACGTAGACAGCAAGTGGCAGAGCAGATGCTGAAGGAGATCTCCTTTTTCCTTGAAAGTGAATGCTAGTTTTAATTCTGATTCTGCAAGCGTATCTTTGCCATTTGATGGTGAGAAATGTAACATACTGTTCTACTTAATAGGCCTTTTTAGGTGTCTTACTAAAGCTACCTTTTGTTTAAATGGACCAGTTATTGCTTCATACTGTTTGACCTTGCTATATCACAAACGGTTGAGTGGTTTTCTTTGGAGTGGGCTTGAGGGTAGACAGTTTTAAGAGGCAGTATGTATTTAGGTGGTTCTTTCATTTTTCAAAAAAAGCATTTGGACCTTGTTTCTTTTTTTCTTTTCTTTTTCTTTTTTTTTTTAAAGTTGTGCTAATTTTCTTCAAATTTTTTTGACTTTATTTTATTTTAGAGATTTATTTATTTATTTATACAAGCACTGGGTACAGTCAGAAGTGTGGGAGGGTGAGAGAATTCACCAGAGCCAGAGCAGGGAACAGAACAGGCAGACTGACGAAATACACTGCTGAAGGGAGCAGCGGGCATGGCAGGAGAGGTCTGCACGCCATGTGGGATCCTCACTGGAGGCCAGGGATCGAACCGGTGTTGCAGAGGCTGCGGACAGCTTCGCAGCCCAGCGCTTAACGGCTGCGCCACCAGGGGAGGCCCTGGACCTTGATTCTTAAGTGATCTCTATACTAACCCTCTGAAGTGGGAGGAGCAAATATGACTTATTTTAAATGAGAAACTGAGGCACGTAGGACTTTATAAAGACTTGGCAAAAGTCATACAATATGTTGGTGGCAGAATGCTTTATTGCAGTTAAATCATTTGTATAAAAATTTCAGATTTTAATTCTTGAGAGGCAACTGTCTATTTTTGGTAGTTGTACTCTGTAGTTGATTACGTGAAATCATTGTGTTGCCCAGGGCAACTTACTTAAATGTCTTTGTTGTATTTGTAGCACCCAGAGGCATCAATTCAGGCTGTTTTTTCAGATGCCCAAATGCATATTTGGGCTTTAGAAGGTAAGTGAGCTCAGTGAACTGCAACTATAATTTTAATTATTTAAATGTTGAAGTTTAATCCATGAATCATCAATTCTGGGCTTTGATCTTAGTCTTTAAATTTTTAGATGCATTCTTGTATTTTTGTTTTATATAACTTACTTTTCTTAGATAGTTGGGTATACTTTAATTTGGGCAGAAATTTTCCTTATTTATTATCAGTGAAACTGAGCCTGGAATTCTTACTCATTTTTCTCTACTTCAAGAAATGCAATTAATAGTTTGTTTTCAACTGTCACATTTTGCTGGCATAACATTTTACATATTTTAGCATAATTTATATTTAAATATGAAAACTTAGCTGTTAAAGAACTTTATCTTATAGGTATGCCTTTTCAATGCTTAATGATTACTTAAGAACTGCTTAGTTTTTTAGAAAGCCCTTTCTAGACCACCCTATGAAGAGATCCCATACTACCAAAATACTAAAAATATTATCATCTAATGATACTTTAATAACGAATATATTTAAAAGAAAAAAAACTTGTCCTCAAGCAGTCTCAATTTCCTTATGCTTTGCTTTTTTTTCTAACATTTATCACTTCCCAATGCTATATTATTAAAAAAATAAAATTTTCCTATTAGAAAGTAATGAAGAGACTTACCTTATTCATGACTACTGCAGCTGAACTCCTTTTAGTGCCCATTTCAGTCTTTTGCCAGTTTTTCTATTGTGTTACCCTTTTTCTTTGATTTAGAAGTTTCTTATATATTCAGAATATTAATCTTTTCTCAAATAGATGTATTGCAAATAGATTTTCCTAATTTTGATTAATTTTTAACTTTTTTTTCCTTTTCCTGTTGAGGTCTCTCTCACTTAGTAGCGGCATCATTTACAGAAGATAGATTTGGAGTTGTCCAGACTACATTACCAGCCATTCTTAACACTTTATTGACGCTGCAAGAGGTAGGCAATAGATAGGTTAGGTGGAGGTAGAGGCGATGTTCCTCACCTTCTAGGTTTTTCAGTTTGTTTCCTATATATCATATTTAATGAATAAGAAAACATATGTTGGAAGCTAACATAATGGTGCTTTTCTCACAAAACTGCAATCTAAGATAATAGAAAGAGAAGCTTTTACCTCATTAATGAATAATTTCATATAAATAGTAGAAGAAAATACAATAAACCTGTAGACTATGTGTCTGGTATTAAACAGACTATACAAGATAGTGCAGTTCTGTTCAGTGATATAAGCTTGGATCCTTAAACAGTTTCTAGGTATGGAAAGTGACTACTTAAATTATCCTTGTAGATAATTAGTTGCCCATCAGCTAGACACTCAAGAAGATAGAACTGTGACCAGTGGATCCCTGCCACCAGACTTGGGTGGTTAGATTTAAAATAACAGGTCTTTTTATTCTAAACTAAAGAGAAAGACAGAAAAATAAAATGTATTCTGCTTTCTAATATTTGTATTTGCCTTTCCTATCTTCTTCTTGTGTGATTTTTCTTTTTGAAGTAACATTGCATTATATGTAAGTTGCCGGTGTTCTTGGATGGGGTGACCTATTTATACCACCTTGTAATATTAATTATGTCAGATGGAAAATATAAACACTAATTGCTAGGGATTAGAGTAGGTTTTTTAGAACTAGGCTTGAATGATAACAGTTGGTACATCTTTTGGCTTTAGGAAGCCTTTAAGATACAAGGAGAAAACATGCTTCATTGTACTTTTCTTCAAACTCACTGTAAACTACCTGAAAGTCTTAATCTTCGAGAAACTAGTTTTTTTTTTTTTTTTTTTTCCTATGAGTTTTTGTACCTTCTTTCTCCTGTCTACTATTTGAGGCATGTATGTACACATGGATAGTTTTATTGTTTGTGGTATTTTCCCAGCTACCTTTCTCTAAAGGAATAATTTTCTAGGATTTCCCTACAACTTCTAATACTTGGCTTGTGTAACCACATAGTAGTATAACCGTGATTTGAAAATACATTGGACATGTAACATTTGTTGATCAGTTTGTTATGTGTCTTATCTCGCTGGACTTTTTATTCAGTTTTATTGAACTATATTCAGTTCAATATATTATATTCAGTTCAATATATTATATTGAACTATATTCAGTTATTCAGTTTTATTGAACTATAATTGATTTAAACAGTACTGTATGAGTTTTTAAGATATATAGCATGATTTGACTTACATATATTGTGAAACAGTCATACTAAGTTTAGTTGACATCTAGTGTAGCTATAAAGTAAAGAAAGAAATAGAAAAAAATTGTTTCCCCTTGTGATGAGAATTTACTCTTAACTTTCACATATATTTATATACAGCTTTGTTAACATAGTCATCATGTACTAATTTATCCTTAGTACTTATTTATCTTATTACTGGAAGTTTGTACCTTTTGACCACCTTCATCTAACAGATCTATTCTTTCTTTTTCTAAATTTGATCTTTTTTTTTTTTGTTGCATATTAAAGGACAGGCTTATTAGGAAAAGGGAAAAAAGAGAAACACCCACATAGTCACAGGTGGGCAGGAGAGCTGTGGAATTGGATTTTTTCTTTAATTTTTAAAAATTTCATACAGGAGTAAGGCCACCCTCACTTGCTTTTGTCTGACATATTTCACTTAGCATCATGCCCTTAAGATTCTTATATATTGTCATGGAGAGAATTCAGATTTTTTTATTTTAATTATTTATGCATGTAAGAGGTGGGGTACAGGCCAGAGATGTGGCAGGTGAGATTATACATCAGAGACAGAGTAGGGAACAGAACAGGCAGACTGAGTGAAATACACTGCTGAGGGGAGCAGCAGGCGAGACAGGAGAGGACTGCCTCACCATGTGGGTTTCTCCCTGGCCTGCCAGGGATTGAACTCATGCTGCAGAGGCTGTGGATTGCTTCATAGTGCGGTGCTTAACTCCTTATGCCACAGGGAGGCCCCGAGAATTCAAATTTTTAAAAAAATGTAGCATAGTATGTATATGTGTGTGTGTATACATATATATATATATATGTATATACGTATATGTGTGTGTATGTATATATATATACATATATGTATATATACACATATATACATATATATACACACATACTATATACACACACATACTATAGTTTATATATATAAACCACATAACCCTCCTGTTATCCTGTTATATTTCGAGGTAGAATTCCTTTAATCGGACACTAATATTTTTCCAAATGAGATATCTGAATATTCTTATTAAGTGGATAAAGACCAAGTAGCCTGTGTCAGCTTAGGTCAGGTTTTGCTGCCAGATGAAATTAGATGAGGTCAATTTTTGTCACCAACAGAGTTATAAAAGTTTTTGTTTTCAGGGCTTTTTGAATTTCAGAATTAAGTGAGAAGAAACAATTATTTTAAACTCTAGTCAGATATTGCTGCTTGCTGAAAGTTTCTGAGCCTGGAGCCTGCTTACCCTTTGTTACAAAAGGAGATTAGTGAGGATTAAAGATCTGTTAAGGAGACATTAATTCCAAAAAGACTTTCCTCCCTGGTTTAACATTTTGATCATTAGAATATGTTGGAACCTAGTTTATGTTTTGTGTTTCTTTTTTGAGCTGTTCCAACTATTTGTAAGTATTGATATTTAGTGATTAATACTTTCTTAGAGACCAAAGAACAAACAAAAGAAAAAAGTTCAAAATTCATTCTTTTGCAATTACCCTTTCAACTCTTTAAATCTAAGATGTATTATAGAATCTTAGTGATTTTACATTTCCAGTTTCTTGAAACAATTTGCTATTTGATCATCCTAGGAGTTATTTCTTCATTACTCATCAGTTATTCCCAATTGTGGTAAAAGACTGATAAAAAAGAAAACAAAACAAAAAACAATATGGTCATGTAATATTGCATAATCTTTTAAGAAGAGGTATAGGGCCTCCCTGGTGGTGATTGGGGTTAAGACGCAACCTATGAAGGTAACAGCAGCCTCTGCAGCATGAGTTCAATCCCCGGCTGGCCAGGGAGCAACCTACATGGCGAGGCAGACCTCTCCTGTCTCGCCCGCTGCTCCCCTCAGCAGTGTACTTCTGTCAAATCTACCTGTTCTGTTCCCCACTCTGTCTCTGGTGGATACTCTCACCCCCTGCACCTCTGGCCTGTACCCCAGCTCTTGTATGCTTGAATAAATAAATCTTAAAAAGAAAAGGTATATAAAATGTCTGGATACACATCTTTATGGTCTTTTTTTTTTTTTTTTAAGTCTTCCATTGAATATAACTGCTAATTCAGATTTTTTAATTTCCTGTATGGAATGGTAAGGGGAAGAAAATTGCCAATGTATGTTAAATAAATATTTAGCTAAATCAGATAAATGCAAAAGAGACAGCTGTATTCTCAGTTGTGTTTAATAGAAATGTAATACAATCCATTTATGTAACTTTACATTTTGTAGTAGTTATATTAAAAATATATTTAGTATACCTAAATATAATCATTTTGTTATCACTATGTAAAATTATAACTAGTAATTGGCCAGCACACTCTAGATTTAATGATGCTGCTGAAATGGATCATATAAGGGGAATCTTTAGATGTTAATATTTTAGATATATTTTTCTCTAACTCAAGAATTAATGACAGAACAATATATTTTTAAGGGGAAATGTTTGTGATAATGTCATCTAGAAAGTCATTCAACAGGAAAGACTACATCCCATAGCATCTTATAATAAGAACCTGAACCATCCCATTTTGCTAAAAGTACATGTGACATTATTCCTTAATTTTTTATGATACTTATCATATTTACTTTATACAGTTTGTAAGTAGATAAATGCTGAAACTATATGTGTATACAGAGAGGAAATAGATATCAAATGAAAAATGTCACTGGATTAATCATTTGAATTTGTGTATATAAACCTAAGAATAAACACATTTTGCATTTATGGTGCAAAGAAAATGGCTGAAATCTCTGCAACAAGAGTATGAGCTGTCAAAAGTTTTTTAAAATACTGCCTTTTGATGGTGCAAATACAAGAAAAAGAATCAGAAGTAGTGATAAACTAGGGTGGGGGGCGGGGAGGGGAGGGATCGGGGTCAAAATAAGGGGGTTGCAATTGTATGGGAAATATAAAAATAAAATTTATTTTAAAAAAAAAGAAGTAGTGATAAACTAGAATGTATTGAGGGTTATGTACTAACTGAAATCAGTATTCCAAGAAGGATATACGCCAGGTTTATGCATGATAGCTGTTGAGCAGCGGGTTGTATTCAAGGACATTGCCCACTTCTGATGTATGTATTTTTAAAACCTGGAAAATACTGTTATATTCTTACTTAAATTCCTATAAAGTTATTTTGCATTAGTCTGTCATTTTATTTTTGCAAGGTTTTTGTAAAATTACTTTAAATTATAAAAGTGGGTCCACTGAACCCAGGTGGTAAATGATGACAACTGTTTTTCCTAGTGCACTGAGGTTTAATCAGAAAGTTGGCAAGAAAGTTGGAATAGAGGTAACTGTTCCATTATGATTCTGTGTTACGTCATGTTGCTTATATCATTGAATACTGCCTCCCATACTGCCTAAAATTATCTCAAGTGTACCCAATGTTGGGAGACACTCATATATAGTTACTGTTGAAAGAATAAGTGATTGACTTGAAGCTATCAAGGCAGTCTGAACATATGCATCAAATCTTCTCCCAAACTCTGCTGAACTACAGTAAAAGGACTTTTAAAAAGACATAAATCCCTAAGCAGGAGAGGAGAGAACAGCAATAAAATTTTCAAACCTGAAAAGCAGATGGTTGAGAGAGCTTAGTAGATCCATAGACAAATCCCAAATTTGCAATAGTACAAGCACTAAGTTCCTCTGGAACCCAAGGATGAAAGGACAGGTACCAAAACAAGGAGGCTTGGGTGAGAGCTACTTGAAAATCAGTTAGATCCCTAGAGTCTCTGCTGCTGATTCTCCTCCCTCACTTAAGCAGAAGTTGAAAGGTGGCCCTTGAGAAGGTAGAACACCAAGTGTTTGGGCCAGGAGAGTCCAGATACAGTTGTGTACTAAGCATACCAGGATGTACTCAATAACTCTGTTCCCACTTGGCTTTCTGAGCACTGGGGATCAGGCCCTCCAGAGAAGATACTGGAAGATTCTTTTCTGGAAACTGACCAATCTAGGAAGGAAGACCTTAAATTACTGAGTTGGTCACTCACCCCAAAAAACGTTGGCATAGATTACCTGTTGTGAAATCTATTGTCTGTCATCTTCAATCAGTAATTTAAGGTCTTCCTAGATTGGTGAGCTCTATAAGAGGTCCCACTCTCAGTTTTAAACTGATTTCTGAGGAAAGGATCTAATGCAGAAGATAGAGACCAAAAGAGGCAAAATATATGTGTGTATATCTGTGTCTGTTTTTCTTTCTGAAATAAAATTTCTTAATTCTCTGGACTAAGTTAGCTTTCTTGACAGTCTGTATTAATGTGATTTTTTTTCTTTCTTGGTCTAGGCAGTTGACAAGTATTTCAAACTTCCTCATGCTTCCAGTAAACCACCACGGATTTCAGGAAGCCTTGTTGATACTTCTTATAAAACATTAAGATTTGCATTTAGAGCATCATTAAAAACTGCCATTTATCGAATAACTACTACATTTGGTGAACATCTGAAGTAAGTTTACCTGTTTTGATTCGTAATAACAGTATACTTTTAGGAGTTTCCTTCAGAAATAGGTATCAGAATTATAAAGGCTCACATGTTTAAACTGCTCTTTTGGGAGTTTCATGATTCATACTGGGAGTTAACAGCTTAGTTTTAGACTTTATTTTTTAAAATTTGTCTGGGTCCTTTCAAATGGACAAATGAAAAGCTGAAAAAAATTATAAAAGTAGCAAGTGAAATATTTATGTATTTTTATATATATATATATATTTTAAAGATTTATTTTTATTTATTTATACAAGCAGTGGGTACAGACAGAAGCGCGGGAGAGTGAGAGAATTCACCAGAGCCAGAGCAGAGAGCAAAGCAGGCAGAAGGACCGAAGTACACTGCTGAGGGGAGCAGCGGGCGGCAGGAGAGGTCTGCACGCCTTGTGGGACCCTCCGCCGGTGGCCGGGGAGCAGCTGGGGATTAAACTGGTGCTGCAGAGGCTGCGGGCAGCTTCGCAGCCCAGCGCTCAACCGCTGCACCACCGGGGAGGTCCCTATATATATTTTTTTTTAACTACCAAAACATCCTTAAGGGAGGAAAAAAGGCCAAAAGCTAAGTTACCTTTCCAGAAAAACATTAAAAATTATTCTGTCAACCGCATTTTGGTCAGCAAACTAAGAGTTGGAGTGAACAGAGTATTCCATAAATGAGTTCTAGGTGCTTTATAAATCATGGTGGAAAAATAATAGAACACAAAACCTCAGAAAGGATCCAGAAAGAAAACCACAGATGCCAAACCCGTTTCTATTTAGTTCATTGATGTTTACTGCTTTTCATGAGATAGTCTAGCTGGGTGTGGTATAAGAGATACTAGTTTATTAACTAGACTATATTTATCCTAATTATAAGTGAACCCGAAGAGATGTGAGAGATTATTTTGCCTTTTCTGTATATAATCAATCAATAGTTTAGAACTTCCTCATGCCACCACCTTTTATAAAGAGTAGTCTACTTCCTTCTACTTCAAAATTCTAGGCAGCCACAGTAGCAAGTTTTTTTTTTTTTTAAAGATGTATTTATGCATACAAGAACTGGGGTAACTGGGGTACAGGCCAGAGGTGTGGGGGGGTGAGAGGATTCACCAGAAACAGAGTGGGGAACAGAACAGGCAGACTGACTGAAATACACTGCTGAGGGGAGCAGCGGGCGTGTCAGGAGAGGTCTGCTGCACCATGTGGGTTAGCTCCCTGGCCAGCCTGGGATCGAATTCGTGCTGCAGAGGCTGCGGATAGATTCGCAGTGCTGTGCTTAACCCCTTGTGCCACCAGGGAGGCCCCCACAGTAGCAAATTTTTAGGGAACACTTTGATTCTGTGTGGGAATAAGAAAGCTATAGATTATGCTCTATTTTGAAGAGGTTGATTCACTTATTAAAGAGTTTATTGGGCATCTTCTAGATTGCACTCTCCAGTGTGAAAGTCACTTATGACTATTTAAGTTAAAATAAAATTTAAAATTTAGTTCATCAGTCTCACCAGTTACATTTCAAGTCATTAGAAACTAACATTGGATCATGTAGGTATAAAACCTTACTATCATTGCAGAAAGTTTTAGTGAACAATGCTGTTCTAGATAATTCATGTAGCACTTTATATATGTATTTTCATTTACACTTCTCAAAGAACCTGTGAGGTGTTGAGATTACATACATGGAAACTAAAACTCAAAGAAATTAAGATATTGTGTAACAGCATAATCCTAGTGAGTGTTAGAATATGAGCCTGAAATTAGGACTTTCTTACTCTTTAACATTCCACCTTCCTTCTCTGTGCACACGAGACTGCCTTTAAAATGTGAATTGGCTTGTAGAATACTTTCAGAAAACATGCATTGATGAATTTAGAGAATGAATGATTCAGAATAATGCATGCATTGATGAATTTAGAGAATGAATGATTTTTGTTTTTTTAAAGATCTATTTGTTTATGCATACAAGAGCTGGGGCACAGGCCAGATATGTGGGGGTGGTGAGAGGATTCACCAGAGACAGTGGGGAACAGAACAGGCAGACTGACTGAACTACACTGCTGAGGTGAGCAGCGGGCGAGATAGGAGAGGTCTGCTGCGCCATGTGGGTTGCTCCCTGGCCGGCCGGGGATCGAACTCGTGCTGCAGATGGCTGCGGGATTGCTTCATAGTGCGGTGCTTAACCCCTTGCGCCACCAGGTAGGCCCATGAATGATGTCTTGAACAGGGAAAATAAACAGACATTTCTTAGGTAAGAAAGAGAGATACAGATGACTAAAATGATAACAAAATTCTGCCTTAATTTCTCTAAGAACAATAGTATTTTACATATATGTTAAAATTGATGGGTCAGTAGATACTTTTTTGTACAAATCTAGGACCTAAATGTGGGGGAAAGAATGCAAGATTTGGAGTTAAAACATTTGAATTTATGGCTGGTTACCTCATTGACTATCTATGGCTGTGGGCAAGGTATCTATTAAATAACTTGCCCAAGATTGTGCAGGTAGTAAGTTACAGAACCAGAATCAGACTCAGATCTTTCTGACCTTGGAGTTCCATCTTCAAGGTCCGCACTGTTAACCAGTAAGGATGTGTTATCTTCTAACCTCCAATCCTTTCTGGTTCTGTTTACCCTGCTGTGAAAGCGTATGTTTCCATCCTACTTTGTTCCATTTGCTGTTAATAGAGATGAAGTGGGATCACACATATGTAGAACATTTATACATTGCAACAACTATTATTACTGTTAGATACTTAATGTATTCATTACACCCTGAATGCCACCTCTGAGAACCAGGTATAAATGAAGTAACTCTGAGGTGTGAAAATGAACCTTGGCCAGTTACTCGTTGGAGATACTCATTTAACACCTATTTACTCTTAATATAAGCAAGTTTGAGTTTCTACTCTATAACATTCAAATTTGAGGGGAAGAGACTGCTGTTCGATCCAGCAGTACTAACAATAGTAAGGGATAGGTCAATATCTGCCAGCAGAGGGAAGAGTAATGGAAAAGTTGCAGAGTTGATGTTTGAGAGAGTTCAGGGCCCTTTAGTTAGAAATGGCAGCCTTGCTCGCATCTAGGGGAGATCTGCACAGAAAAATATTTTAAGTGGTTCAAGTATTAGAGGCAACTGTGTAGTTTAAGGAAACAGAGATGTGTATACATAAGACACTTTAAAGCGGTGACCTTCCGTTAACTGGAATTTTATCATTTGATAATGATACATTACTATATATATTTCAATAACTAGGAAACCAGAATCTCTTGCTATATTCAATTTTTGGCCAAAAGTTTAAAAGGAAGTTTTATACTAGTTTGAATATGTATTTGCCCTAACTTTGTCAAGGTAGTATATTTTTGTGGGGGAGAGAGAACTCAATTTCCCTATCCAAGACATAATAACGTTCAAAGGAAAAAGTAAATCTAAACCACCAAGCTGTTACCTTTGAAAACGGTTAGTGGAGTCTATTGTGTTTTAACCAAACATTTTAGTTTAAAGGATTTTATATTAAAGGCAATTCAAATGCTCCACAACTCAAAGATAATGTTGAAATCTGGTTTAAATAAAATAATAAAATCCAGAAAAATCTACTGCAAGGCCTGAAACTCTGCACAGCAGGTTCCACAGCAGAGCAGGTTAAAATCGATGCCTTCACTTGTCAGTCTCAATTTGCTTTGGTCTTTGAGAAGGTAGAAACATGCCATGACTGAATGTAAGCCTTCCTCCTCATTAGATTAAGAAGGGTTTTTCATCCAACTTTTTCAGAAGTATTAAATAAGTGAAGATTTCTATTCATTTTTAATTGTTTTGAAAAATATTGACTCTGTGCTCTGTGGTTCACTTAATATGGTTAATGTAAAATAAAGCTTATGCTTTGAATTTATGTTTCATTTAGTGCTGTGCAAGCATCTGCAGAACATCAGAAAAGACTTCAACAGTTCTTGGAGTTCAAAGAATAGTTAAGTAATATAAACTGTGTTCATTACACTGCTGATACAACTACAGATGGGACAGTAAATGTTCAGCATTCTTGGATCAGAAGAAAATGGACTAATTAGATGCTTCCTTTGTCGTGGTGGTTGCTTTGAAAACTATACTTTAATGGGAGAAATCATGGAAAATTCTCAATAGAATAACCGAAAACTGCCTTTTCTGTACTGGTTGCTTTTTTTGTGTGTGGTATAATAAAATCTCTATTCAGTTTTACAGAACTATCTATGACAGTAGAAATGTTTCTAACTTGTAAAGCTTAATGATAATAACTAGAAAATTTTTAGAATTTATTTTTGAAAGGAGTAGAGCCAGTTCAGAAGGTAAAATCAGTTTACTCGATCCAAGTCTTCCTCCCTAATTGTTCTGAGAGTTCAGTTCTCTGTAAACTAAATACATAAACTTTTTAAGAGTAGTTTTTGTTTACTGAAGGATAAAAATGGTAACAGTGGAGAAAATTTCACAGAAAAATATTGTCTAGAGGACATATTTTGTTAATCTGTTAGGTCGTGTTTTTGTTTCCAGGGACAAATTAAATTTGCATGATTGTCCAAAAAAGAAAGTCTCAATTTACAGATGCTAACTCTATATAAAGGAATGTGGAAAAATTTAGTTCTTAAGTTACAAGATTAAACATTCACATTTGGTTTTTGAAAGACGGTTGACCAACATCTATGAATTTATTTTGTATCATGCTAGTAAACAATAAGTGTATGGGTATTTTCCCAAGTAGTTTTGCTTTCTTTTTCTGAAACAAAACATTAAGTGATTGCAGAGTTTTTTAAGGGAGAAAAAGTTTTGCAAGAGAAAGCAGGAAACTTTCCCCTTTTTTCCCCACCCTTCATCTTCATTTCATCAAATTATTTTGTGAAACTTGTTTGGCCTCACAAAGGGAGGTGCTAACTGGATAATTAAAATATATTAAGAAAATTTTTATAGCCAGAAACAACTTAGTCATCAAATAGCAAGTGAAACTAAAACATCAGAGGGATTACTGTACCTGGGAGTATATTGTATTTCCTGAAAGTGAATGAGGTAATTTTATAATTTATTAGATCAACTTCTTTAGACATGAAAGGTTGGAAATTCTACTGGTAGATATTCACTGGACTAGCTTTGGACTCATTTGCTCCCTTGTAATTCTCCTGTTATCTTTTCTCTCTAGTACACCTCGATTTTTTCTTTAAAGTCAGTACCGTATTGTCTGTAAGTCTTTAATGTGGTATGTATGTCTAGCATTTGTCTGATTACTTGATGTATTATACCTTTATTCCTTTTATTTGGTGTCCCTTCAACCCACACATGCCAAATTATAAATAAATCCTCCTGGCCTTTTAAGTATCTTTATGAGACAGTTCCCCAAAACTCAGGGTTTTTGAGTATTCAGGCTGATGTCATTTTTTTTTTCTTCACATCTGAAGTGGAATTGAGCTCTTTTTTGAATGTGAAAGTTAAATTTCAAATGTGGAAGTTTCTTAGAGATGACCAGAAAAAGTCACTAGGTTGACTGAAAACTATCGAATTCTTTAAAGCTGTCAATGCTTTAAAGCCATTGAACTTTTTATATTCCATTCTCTGTGCTTCTCCTGACTGAAGCATTTTGGGAGAAAGGTCTTTTTTTTTTTTTTGGATGTTTATGTATGATAGTTTTATTTATTATTTTTATTGGCCCAAAAGAGGGTAAAAATTTGAAACAGTTTAACAGTATTGCAGCTGATCCTGTCAGATGAGAATTGGACTCTTCACCTTCTGCTTCCATTAAAGATGAATAGTGGGTTCCTGAGACTGACAATGGGAATGATTCTTTGAAACTCTGACTCGGGTAAAATTTCAGATAAAATCTAAAATTAGGTTTAGATTTTTGCCATTTCCCATATATTTTGGACAGATATTATATCTAATGAGCAATGTGAAAGTTTCTGTGGTGTTCATTCCCATTTTCTCTGAAGAGAATGTGCTGTGTATAGAATGCTGATTGTATAATGTCTGCCTGGTAGAGATTTGAAAACTGCTTTCCTAAATCTGGATTGTATTTAGTAGGTAAGGCAGTCAATTCCTTTTCCCGTTGTGTGTTGATAATCTACATGCCATCTATGAGGGTTGGGCGTGGTGCAGTCACCTGTTACTACAGAGCTGTTTGTCCTATGTATAAGGAGGCTCTTTTCCTTCCATGAAGTCATATCCTGCCTGTGAGCCCACTGATGCAGTAACATTGGCCAGAAAATTGGAGTGTTTTTTTTCTCTGTTAGTACAAAACATGATTGTGTCAAGTCTTATAATGTTTGCTTCACTCTTGGGGAAGGTAAATCTACTTAACTGCTTTTCTGGAGAACTGGGAAACTGTCCTAGGAGAAGCCTTGGACAGCTGAGTGGATATGAATGAGCAACAGTTTGTTTAATTTGCTGATTTTGGTCCTTCTTAATAGTTTTGTATGTCTTGTAAATATTTTTTGTAATCTGTTTATGCCTTTTTGAATATCACTGATACTGAATTGGGTAGAAAAATAAATCGGCTTTTTAAAAATGGGGCTCTCTGTGAAGTGTGTATTTATAACATCAGTTATTTAATTTCTGTTCTGTTTCCTTAATCATTTTATTTCAGCCTGAGTCTTTGCTTATAAAACCTGAAAATGTTTAACTTCTTGAGAAGTCAGCTTTGACCCTTAACTGGACTCATTTGGTGGATGATCTATGTTTAATGGTAATTTGAAGGACCCCGCATCCTTAGTCTCTTCTTTGTTATCTTGGCATCTTTTTTTCCAAAACAAAGGACACAGGTGCTGAAAGTCATCTCTTAATAGAGGTTTTTCCCTCACCAGAATAGTGTTTCTAAACAGATCATATTCTTCCAGGCTAACAGTTAGGTCTGTCAACTTTGCTTAAATTAGTCTCAACTCACCTCAAGATAGATAGTACTATACTAAGTGCCTCAACTCTCTTAATGCTCTCCCAGTCCTTAGACATCTTTTTTTAAAATCTGTAGCTTACAACAAAGATAGATTTAATTCATCAGTTAACAAGTCAGCTATTCTTAGCAAGCTGCTCACCACCAGTTTTAAATAAATAAAGTCATTGTTTTGAGTGATAAGAAGGGAATAGACAAGCACATAACCTAACCTGTATACTTCTCAGTCATGTTCCTAAGCAGCCTTGTCAGTGGCTGTAGTGGTGTGCAAGTTGATGCAGAGCTAGCTAATCAGTCAAAAACATTAACTGAATGTCTGTTATGACCCAGCTATTAGAAACAATTTGAACTGTGAACAAACAACACAGTCCTTAAGGTATTTGTAATCTAATGTAGTGGCATTTGAAATTTGGAATCAGAAACATCAGAATCACAGGAAGTGCTTATGAGAGGTGCACATCTGGACTCCAGTGCAGATTCTGCTTCAGGTGGTTTGGACTGGTTCACAGGAGATGTAATTTGTAACAAATTCTAAGCAATTGTCTGAGAATTACACTGTGAGAAGGGTTTGTTTTGGATTATGGGTTACCAAACTTAGCATGTATCAGAATCACTTGAAAAGCTTGTTAAAAGATTTCTGGGCCCCATCTCCAGAGTTTCTGGAGTGAAGCCCAGGAATTTGAATTTCTAGCCTGTGTCCAGGTGACGCTGATGCTAGTAAGGAGACCACACTTTGAAAACTACTGCCCTAGTGGATTTCCTCACGTTGTGTTCTCTCAGATGAGTGTCTGAAGCATAAGCATTATCATTTGCAATAAGGTAGATTTCTTCCCTCTAATTTATTTATTGGAAAGCTTGAATTATATGGTTAGATCTCATAGGTAATACAGGAATTCTGACAAAGATTCAGGTGTTCATATACTCATACTGAAATTGCAGCAGGTGACCTGACACCAATTGCTCTTTTACACCATCATGGCTTCCTGCTCATCTTATTTCCTTTGTCTGAATTTCCGTCTGGGTAGACTTACCATTCTTCACAATGAGCTTAGTCTTCCCATTTACTCCCAGATAGATTTCTATGTATTTTCCCAATGCTTTGCCATTTCTTTTTGGGGCCTTATCACCTTGAGTTGTAACTTAACTGATTACAAACTTGCTTTCCCTTGTAGATGACAAGCTCCCTCTCCAGGATTCCAGTTACACTTTATTAATATATCTGTATCTTAACCTGTTCTCTATTATTTTTAAATTTCCATACTTTACTCTGCATAGTTTCTTCTGAGCAATGTTCCAAGTCCTTTTCTTCAACGACCTTAGTAGCAATTAAACTTTTCTGTGAACTCCATGTAGACTGTAAGCTCTACTAACAATAGTTTTCCCAGTAAATAAATGAATACTAGCAATCTTTTCTTGAGTTTTTCATCTTTAGAAATCCTTTAACTACAATTCTGAAATGTGGAGGTTGGTGACAAATTTGGCAGTAAAATCTGATGTGTGGCCATTTATAGTCTTAATTTACCCAAAGTATGATTATGTGTATATCTGCTGTAGTATGTTTGGTTATGAGGTGCTGTTCAGACCCTGGCACATCACATTGGAATGTTATATAATATACATCATTATTCCTTCTCTAAAATCTGAAAAGTTATTTTGGAACATCTCATCTCAAGAGTTTCATACAAAATGTTGTAGACCTGTTTTTTTGTAAAAAAAAAAAAAAAATTCCCCATGCACTCATTTAGCATTCACTCACTGCTTGCTGTATAGCAGGCCTGGTGATGGACATAAAGGATAAAGTCACAGATCTGGCTCTCAAAATGCTCACCACCTTGTGTGAGAGAAGTAAGTAGAGGCAACCCTTGCTTGCAAAAACCCTTTTTCTCTTATTTACAAAATTGATTATTTTGCTGTTACTGTTTCCTTGTTGATATAACATCTGTTCCTAGCTTACTTAAGCAATAGCTGTTACTAGCATTTGTGCCCACATCCTTTATGGTTCCTTTCAGCACTAAATGCAGCACTTCCTAAGGTGTTCTGGTCCTAGCCCACATTGTTACTTGCATCATTTAGCAGGAGATGTGTGGCTGTGCCTTGCCCTTAAGTGCCATGTTCTCCCTGCATATACATATCTTACCAGATACTCTTGAATGTGTCTTGCAAGTGATCCTGGTGGTAAAGTAGTTCTGAAGACCTATAGAATACCTCTGGCAGAGAAACATTGGAAGGTGACCTATAAATCACAGACCTTTACCATTGAAAGTCTTTTGAAGATATGTTGACTCTTGATTTTGTTTTGAGTTGGAACCCCAAAGGACTGCACTCTAGAAGGAAGGCTGGCGAGTAAGTAGATTGTATGAAATGTAATTGAGTAAGAATCTTTATTAAATTGCAGCTATCTTTGCCAGTGTTTCTAGGTCCTAGGGGAAGCTAAAATAAGTCTCTAGAGCAAAATAACACCCTACACCTCAACCCTCAAACAAGTTTTCAAATACATTTTCTATGCAGTTAAGAATAACTAGGCATAGGAAGAGATAAGACAACATGAATGAAAACAATAGACTCATAGGGGGTCTAGATATTGGAGTTATCAGGCAGAGATTTTAAAATAATTGTTGTGTTAAATAAGATCTTAAAATGAAATTTTAATTCATTAGAGAATTAGAAACTGCATGTATTTAGAAATTACATATAAATTTCAAATATGTAAGTATATATTTATATAAATTTGAAATGCCGCAGATAAAGCCTAGAAAAAATAATTAGAATTAACACAGGGCCTACCTGGTGGCACAGGTGGTTGAGTGATCCACTGTGAAGCTGTCCGCAGCCTCTGCAGTGCTGGTTCGGGTTCGACGAGAATCCCACAGGGTGAAGCAGACCTCTCCTGTCTCACCCGCTGCTCCCCTCAGCAGTGTATTTCATCAGTCTGCCTGTTCTGTTTCCCGCTTTTCTCCAGTGAATTCTCTTACCCTCTTGCACATCTGGCCTGTACCCCAGTTCTTGTATAAAAATAAATCTTTAAAAAAAGAATACATTTTAAAAAGATCTATTTTTATTTATTTATGCACACAAGAACTGGGGTTTAGGCCCAAGGTGGGGATGGGTGAGAGGGTTCACCAGAGACAGAATGGGGAGCAGAACAGGTGGATCTATTAAAATACACTGCTGAGGGGAGCAGCAGGCAAGACAGGAGAGGTCTGCTACACCATGTAGCTTAGCTCCCTGGCCTGGGAGCTGGCGATTGCACTGAGACTTTAACCCATATGCCACCAGGGAGGCCCAGAATTAATAGATTATTCTAAGAATTAAGGCAATGGGTAGGTTTACCTACAAATTAAACATAGTTGGAAAAAAATTACTTGGAAGATAGAGCAGAAGCAAATACGTAGAATAAAGCATGAAAAGTCAAAAATATTAAAACAGAAGATAGGTTAAGGCATAGATGATACAATAAGAAAGTCTATAAGTGTAATTGGAATCCTAGGAGAAAGATCTAAAAAGATTTGAAGATTTAATAGCAGGCAACTTTTTTAATTGATGAGCCATCAAGTCACAATTGAAAATACTCTATGTACCCTACATAGATAAGTAAAAAGAATATGCAGAGTATATCATATTAAAAGTGCTTTAAAAATCATAAAAATAGAGGAGATAAAAAGACTTCTTTCAAATGAGCAACAACTAGATAGCTAACTTCTCAACAAAAACAAGTGACAACAATGGGATGGACATTTTAAAGTGCTGAGAGAAATCTGAGCTAGAATTCCATAGACTGCATTAATATACAAAAATAGAGAAATAACATTTTCTGACAAAAGCTGAGAGGTTTCATCAATGGCCACACTAAAATTATATGAAGGAGTTTTTTTCAGGGAGAAGATGGAAGGACAGTCAGGAAGCAACAGGAAATTAACAATGAAAAAGGTAAATACGAATATTGATGTATGAAATAATATTTCATGGGGTTTTACATATATGGGAGATCCTATACTTCTAAATCATACAAAATGTTGTAAACCAAAGTTACTGCAATGTAAAAAAAAATAAACATATACATACAAAACATATATACATATGTATGTATATATAGATAAAGAAATAGAGATTTAAAGTAGAGAGCATAATGGCATACTGGGATTTAAAATACCCTAAGGTTATTACGTTGTCTTAGAATACAGTATCAACAGTAGACTATTACTAAAGATGTGCATTATAGCTTAAGGGTAGCTTCTAAATAAAAAGGGGCGCGCTGAAGTGGTTTATTACCACTGCTTATTAGGGAAATATAAATTTAACTGAGTTACCACCACATACCTATTAGAAGGACTAAAAATAAAAAAAAGACTGATAACTAACATTGAGGAGGAATGACTAAAATTCTCATATAATTGATGGAAGGTGTGAAAGGCAATATCTACTAAAGGCAGACATACTTACTCTAGAATCTATGCCACAAATTGGTATATGCCCAAAAGAAATGAGAGCATATGTCCACCAGTGTCATATTTGCAAGGTGGTTTATAGGAAAAATTTTCACATTAGCCCCAAATTGGAGAAAATTCAAATTTCCATCAGTGTACAATGGGTAAATTGTGCTATATATACTTTTACAATACAATCAACCATGTAAAATATGGTTGAATGTAAGAAGTTTAATGAAGCTTATAGACAATATTAAGCCAAAGAAACCAGGCACACAGGAATATATACTGTGTGATTGCATTCATATGTGTTTCAAGAGTAGGTAAAGCAGTGTTATCACTATAGAATAGTGGCAATGGGGAGAGGGCAGCATATTAATTTGGATGGGCATCAGGAAACCTGAGGTGCAGGAAATGTCCTTTATCTTGATTTGGCATGTACTTTAAAAAATGTATTGAGTGAGGGCCTCCCCGGTGGTGCAGCGGTTGAGCGCTGGGTTGCGAAGCTGCCTGCAGCCTCTGAGGCACCAGTTCAATCCCCGGCTGCTCCCCGGCCACGGAGGAGGGTCCCACATGGCGCGCAGACCTCTCCTGGCGCCCGCTGCTCCCCTCAGCAGTGTGCTTCAGTCCTTCTGCCTGTTCTGCTCCCCGCTCTGGCTCTGGTGAATTCTCTCACCCTCCCGTGCTTCTGACTGTACCCAGTGCTTGTATAAATAAAAATAAATAAATCTTTAAAAAAAAAAAAAATGTATTGAGTGAGACCTAAGATTTTTGTACTTTGTTATACCTTAATTTAAAAAACACAAAAACTGATGGAACCACTTATAAGGAGACAGAAAACTCTACAATTATAAAAAGGTATTTTAGACACCTCTCAGTAACTGTTAGAGTAAGTAGAGTTTAGAAATAGGATGTAGAATATTTGAAACAGTCAGCAAACCTGGCCTAACAGACACATAGGGAACACTGCATTTGACTGAAGAACTTGAATTCTGTATGTTTACATTGAACATTTACAAATCTGGCCCTATGTTGGTCCATAATGCAGGTCTGAACAAGTTTTAAAGGATTTAAAATCATTTAGAGCATATTTGACTATCAATAAATGATAATGATAGTGCTATCAAATGGTAATTAGAACATTCCATATGTTTAGAAATTGAGAATATTGAAATACAGTTTTATTTGTTTTTATTGAATACTTGTTCATTAAAAGTGAATAAATCTTTTTAAGGTGATAATCCCAGGGAAGATCAGTGCTAGTAAGACAGGTCATTCAGAAGGAACCTCCACTAAAGGACTTCCCACAGGGTGTCTGTGCCAGGAAAGGTCCTGGGAGGACAGAGGTGAGAATTTCATCCCATTTTAGTTCCATGTGGTTATTCACTGCCTTCCTCTTATATAAAATATCCACAGGCAAAAAATAAATTTTATAAAAAGAGTTATCCATTGACTATGGAGGCCATTTCTAGGTTTTCTGGGTGCCCTGGAGCCATTCCTGATGGGCACTGGTACAAATCACAGCGCTGGCAAATCAGTGACAGTGCCATGTGGGGATTTAACAGAAGGGAGAAATGCACTTTTAAATTGCAAACAAAGGACCTCCCTGGTGGTGCAGGGGTTAAGTCGCAGCACTATCAAGCTATTACCAGCCACATGAGTTCAAGCAGGGTGCTGACCCACATGGCACAGTAGACATCTCCTGTCTCGCCCACTTCTCCCCACTGTCTCTGTGAATCCTCTCAACCCCCCCCCACACACCTCTGACCTACAGCCCAGTTCTTGTACGCATAAATAAATACATCTTTAAAATAATCAGTAAACTGCCCACAAATAAGAAATCACACTGGTAAACATTTTTAGGTAAGCGTTAAAAAATACATGTTAATGGCGTGCAGACCTCTCCTGCCGCCCGCTGCTCCCCTCAGCAGTGTACTTCGGTCCTTCTGCCTGCTCTGCTCCCCGCTCTGGCTCTGGTGAATTCTCTCACCCTCCCGCGCTTCTGACTGTGCCCAGTGCATGTATAAACAAGACGGACAAACAAATGAATAAATAAATAAATAAAAAAAAACATGCCTCTATAAATAAAAAAAAAAAAATACATGTTAAAACTTATGAAATACAGCTAATGCCATACTTGAAGGAAAGTGTATACCCCTAAATAGATACATATTACAAAACAGGCCGAACGTCAGTGAACTGAATATCAAAAAGCTAGAAAATGAATTTACTTACTTTGGTCTTTACTACTTCTGTACTTTTTCAATGCACATGTTTTAATATCATTACTAATTGTTTACTTGCTCTCACTGGAAACAGAGACGTATGAGTTCCTTGAGTTCGGAGACACATTTTATTTGTTATATCCCCAGTGTCTATTAAAGAAGCCAGAGCTCCCATGGAAAGGACTGCTGCTGGCTGGCTGGCGTGAGAGAATGCTTGCCTGGGATAGCTACTATAGATCTCCCTATTTGTTTATGAGAATGCAGAAATTCAGATTTTGATGTGAAATCTCCATTTTAAAAGTGCTAGAAACTAATTTAAAAAAAAATACAGCGCATGCCAAACCAAACTACACCACCCTCTGGATGCCAGTTTGTAGACTCTTATTTCACACCTTAAGAGGTAGGGATGTGTTTCATGTCTGAATATTCCAGCCAGTAGACTTTTGGGTAGACTCTTCTATCCACTGTATTTCTGCCTGAAGAAAAGGGTTGTAACTGCTGCTTAATTGGATTTCTGGGTCATATCTGAAAGAGGTTTGCAGGGATTTTAAAGCCTTCTTTGTAGTTGGCTGTTTACCCCAGCAGAATCAGACATGTGTTCCCAAAGATTTTTTTCCTTCTTTTGTTGTAATATTCTTAATGATGCATTCTGACTTTTTCACTCTGTTTTCTACACATTTGTCACCACTTCTGCTTTTGGATCTTCATGCTGGAAAATCTGAGGCTTACATGGAAGATTGATTTTTAATGCCCCTTGTGTTGTTTTTCGGCCGTAACATTTGCATGCAATTATGGCATTTTAAAAATAGGAGACCACGGGGTTTAAAAAAAAAAAAAGAATCTTCTGGGCAGATGAGCAAATGGAAAGCCCAGCCTTTAATTTTGTTAACATCCCAATTACATCGTGGTAACCCTTTTGACGATTTCTGTCCCTTGTAATGCAACACCTGCTTTTTGTTCCAGGGACAGGGACCAAGCCTTGCTGACTCAACCCTTGCTCAATCCTGAGTTGGTTGGAAGGCTCGTGTTTTCCACTGGCCAGCAGAGGTCACTATTTCAAAATTGTTAGAGGAAAAATTGTCTCTAGTCCATACCACTTTTGTTAGGAGGAGGTTTTATTTCATAGCAGTGGTAGGAGATTTTTATATTCTCTGTATTTCCTTTTTTTAAAAAAAAATTATTTATTTATACAAGAACTGGGGTACAGGTCAGAGGCGTGGGAGGGCGAGAGAATTCACCAGAGACAGCGGGGAGTAGAACAGGCAGAATGACAGCAGAGGTCTGCCACACCATGTGGGACTCTCCCTGGCTGGCTGGGAATCGACTTGTGCTGTAGAGGCTGAGGACAGCTTCACAGCACTGCACTCAACCCACTGTGCCACCGGGGAGGCCCTCTTCTCTGTATTTTCAAATGTTCTTTAAAAATGCAATTATTTCTATATATTACATATAAAAGTGTCAATGACTTTACCAGTTTCCTGTAGCTTAAGGAGTGATAACAGCCTCTATTCATTGAACATCTACTAAGTGCTGGGCCCTATGCTGTACACTTGACATGCATCTTTAATAACCATTTATCTTCCAGGATTGTGACGCTTTACCTCAGTTTTTGGGAAAGGGAGCCTGAAGGGATGAGAAATGAGATGATTTGTTTAGGGACACATAGTAGAGATGGGCTTACCATGAAGGGTCATCTGTCTTCAAAGACAGACATTAAGTTTCTTGGGAGCTGCATTTTTTCCCCAGAGACGGAATATTTTAGCAGCTTAAAGCAGCAATCAACCAAGAATGTAAGAGAAGAATATGCATTTTTGAAGCAAAACCTTAACAACAGCCTACTGTTTTTCCTTTGCAAAATGCAGGCTGTTGTTTTCTTCCGTTTAGACTTGACTTGTTGGTCTTCTTTGAACATAGGAACTATGATGTTCTGTCAGGCTTTGCTCCTCCACATGAAAACAAATATTAGTAATACATTGTCTCCAAAAATGTCTCAAGTTTAAGGCCTATTTAGTGAGTAAAATTTATTTAAAAGATATCTTATTTCAGACTACAAGTCCAACTGAAAGCTTCCTAATTTGGAAGGGGAATAGACAGTGAATGAAAAGATAAACCTATTTTAGTAGACTTTTATTTATTCATGTTTTCAGACATGAATAAATCATCAAGATTTTCCATAAAGCTGGAGAGTGACCAGAGGACAGCTGTGTTCATCAGCAGATAATGAGTGGTCACTTTGCCCGCCCTGTTCTCACTGAAGAGGTCATGTGAGAACAGTTAGAAAAGGCTTTGTGTCTTTTGGGCTGCAATAAAAGGACATTTGGTTCTGGAGTCTTACTAATTGGCCTCTTGTACTGCTGTCCATCAACTCTTGTTTCAAATTTTTTAGTGTTTTGTAGTTGCTATTAACTATAATAATTATTAGAACAACAACAACAACAACAAAAAAAAAAAACCTAAATTACTCTTTAGGTCTTCTTAACTAAGATAGAGCTGACTTAATTGTTGTTGTCCAGCAAATATTTAACAACTTTTCAGAGGAATAACAAGTAGCTCAGAGTAGCAATACTGTAACTCTAGTGGGAGGATATAGACAATGAATATAAACAAACGTCAAATATAAACAAACCATGAAGAGGACTCTGAAGAACAAGCAGATAGTAGCTACTGGAGTGGCATTCTATTTTAGATAGCGTGATACTTGGCCTTACTGGTAAAGTGACTTTTGACCAGAGGCTTGAATGTGGTAAGGGGGGGAATATGCAGATTTCTGGGGGAAGAGTTCCCAAAACCAGAAGGTCCCTGCGACTGGAGTATGTCTGATGAGTACAAGTGATTGCAAAGAGGGTATCTGGGCACTGAGGGTGAGCGCGAAGAGAGATGGGAGGGGACATAGCAGACCTGGTCTGCTATGCTGAGGACTTTGCTCTTACTCTGAGCAGGGGCAGCCATTGGCAAGTTCTGAGCAAAGAAATAATATGGGCCAGCTTGCACAAAGTGGAGTCAAAAAGGCTTATCTGTTGTCACGGCAAACCAACCCAAAAGGGATAAAATTCCACAAAGGAATGAATACCCCCAAAGAACACTATTAAAGGGCCTCCCTGGTGGCACAGGGGGTTAAGACGCAACCTATGAAGCAATCCGCAGCCACTGCAGCATGAGTTCGATCCCACCGAGAGATACCCACATGGTGCAGCAGACCTCTCCTGGCTCGCCCACTGCTCCCCTCAGCAGTGTACTTGGGTCGATCTGCCTGTTCTGTTGCCCACTGTGTCTCTGGTGAATCCTCTCACCCCCCATGCCTCTGGCCTGTACCCCAGTTCTTGTATGCATAAATAAATAAATCTTAAAAAAAATTAAATCTGACTGTCCTATGGGAAATAGAGGAGGGGACAGGTAAGCTACTGCTATAGACTGGGTAATAGGATAGTGCCTGGGGCCAGAGTGATAGAAGTGAAAGTGGTGAGAAACACACAGGTTGGCATGTTATAGTGGAAAGGCTGATGACAATTGTGTTGTTTTCACAACGGTCACAAAATTGTGTGACAACTGAAAGGCAGAAGAAAATGGTGGAGGGGTGTGACTCCAAAACGTTTGACCTGAGCAGTTGGTAGAATGAAATTGCCATTTACTAAGATGGGAAAGAAAGGGGTTTACAGTTTGGGTACACATAACGGAAATGCCAAGAATAATGGTAACCTAAGGGACATAAAAATATTTTTTTTCACACAAAAGAAGATCCAGAAATCAGCTGTCTAAAGGTGACTCCCTAAGGATTCAGGCTCATTCTAGCTATCTCCTTAGCTAGCCCCAAGGCATGGTCCTCATCCTTAGGGTCCCACAACCCTATGAGAATTAGGGCCATCATCTGTGAACTCCAGGCAACAAGAAGGAAGAAAGGAAGGGAGAATGGTATATACTCACTTATTAAGGAGACTAATAAAAGGTCACTTTCCCTCGATTCTCATTGGCCTAAGTGTAGTTCCATGGCCACATCTGGCTGCAAAGAAGTCTGCTAAGTGTCTTTTAGTGGTTGCATATAACCTCTAAATAAAAATGGGGTTCTGTTACTAGGGTAACTGAATGAACATATTAAGCTAAGCTTCTAGCAGTCTCTTCTCCAGAGTTTGGATTTTTATTTTGGAAGAACTGAGTTCTAGTCTTATCTCTAGCACTATCTAGGAATGTAACTTTGAGCTAAGATTCTATCACCAAATCTCTATTTCAACTGCCAAATGAAAGAATAGGATTGAGCGATTTAAGTTCCCTTCTAACTAACATTGCATAAGTCTTTGAGTTTGGTATATAGTGAGTATAGATTTCAAAATAGAGATAAAAAGTCTTTGAAAGTTGTGTAAGATGATGTCTATCAAGTATCTTAAAGTTTATTTTTGTAATGAAAAGAGTCATTTCGAACTTACTTGTGAATATAATTCAATTCTTTTCAGAATGCTTTCTGAATATAGGTATAGATAATTTTTAACATGGACTTAAAGAGAGGCATATGAATTAGACAGTGCTAGTGTATGTTAAATTAACTTGATATTTATTTTATAATAAGATAATTTTTCCATGAAAATGTCAGCAATCAACTATTCCAGTTCTTTCTTCTATATCACATTTGTTCTAGCCTCATTTATCAACTTTTGGATTATTCAGTCAATTTAGCACATGTGTTCACATCCACACACTATTGAATATTTCCTATATGCATATAAAGTCTGTGCCTTAGGAGGTCTGTAATTTATTATTAGGAATATAGTATACACAAATAGGTATATCATAAGGCAGAAAGCAGTGCTATGAGACGGACTTTGAGTGTTGGGTGCTGGTTTGGGAGGGGAAGCAGGCTGTGTGGAGAGGGGTCATGGTGTGAGCCTTGGAGAGATGAATGTGGGGGCGGGGGAAGTGGCATTCTGGGTGAAAGGAAATGAAAGGGCAGGAGACAGAACACTGGAGGAAAGATCATGGTATTTTGGGTCAAGCCCACCTAAATAGCCACTTGATAGCCGAGACCTGGGGCAAGTCACTTAATTTATTTGGTTCTCATTTTCCTCATCTGTAATAGTGGACAGTACTACCTGCATATGTAACGGCAGTGATTGATATAAAAGAACTGCCACAGGGCGTAGTACTTGGTGCTTCTGCAAATAACAGGCTCCTTCTCACATATGGACAGCCAACATTGTCCCTCCTAATTTTCAAGCACTCAAATCTTATTGTCTTCTTTAGCAGTATTTAATGTGCATCTTACATGGTCTGATTCTGTTTTCCTACAAATACATTGATGTGTGATAAATCAACTTAAGTTTTTATGGAAAAGCAGTTGAGCAGGAATGAGAGTGAGGAAGGAGTATGGCTTAGTGGCCTGGTAGTTGTGGTCTTTGCTTCCATAAACCACCACGGTACCACCAACGGGAAGTTCCAAACTCTGAAACTCCTGTTCCGGCAGATACCTAGCCTCTCCCTTCCATTTACTCCCCATTCACTCCTACCACCCAGGCTTAGCAAGTTTGCCTCCTAGATATGGCTGCACCCCAGCTACTTCTCCTATCCATCAACCCCTGTCTCCTGGGCACCTTAATTTTCCCAGTATCTGCGCATGACCCTTCCTCATCCATTTCCCACACAACAGCTAGACTTATATTTTCAGAACAGATCAGACTGTTTCCATCTCTAGCCTAAAACCCTTCATTCATTTTGGTATATATATTTTTTTTAAATGGAAACATTAACTTTTTTTTTTTTTAAGATTTATTTATTTATTTATACAAGCACTGGGTACAGTCAGAAGCGCGGGAGGGTGAGAGAATTCACCAGAGCCAGAGCAGGGAGCAGAGCAGGCAGAAGGACCGAAGTACACTGCTGAGGGGAGCAGCGGGCGGCAGCAGAGGTCTGCGCGCCATGTGGGACCCTCCTCCGGTGGCCTGGGAGCAGCCGGGGATCGAACCAGCACTGCAGAGGCTGCGGGCAGCTTCGCAATCCAGCGCTCAACCGCTGCGCCACCAGGGAGGCCCCCTTCATACATTTTGAATCCAGCCCTTTCCCGCCCTCAGTCTCATTGGGTTCCATTTGTCCCCTCACATTGTGGCTCTAATCACACTGACTTTGCTGCCTTGATTTTTAGTTTTTCTCACTTCGGGACTTTTGCATGTAGTCCTCCATCTGCCTTGGAAAGCTCTTCACTCCTTCCCCCAACCCCCCACCACCCAGCAAAGTCTTACCCTCTTATATCCTAGTGTAATTATCACCTCCTCAAGGAAAACTTCCTTAGCCCCTTAGACACTGTCAGGCCTCCCACCCTCCTACCTGCTTCATGTCTTCTCACAGCATAGCACATTTGTAAATATGCATTCATTTATATGATTAGTTGAATACTCTGTGTCCACATCAGTTGGCAGCTCCAAGAATCTGGCCCCTCAGGTAGTGCCCAGGACCCAGTAGATACTTAATAGCACTGGCAAGGTTGGGGGGTGTTCTGGCATTGAAACCTTGCTGCTTCCTCCTTGTACTTTTAGCCATTGTCTTTGGACTTCTCTGAGTTTTTGGAGGATCTGTACGCCCTTCAATAACTTCTTTATCCACTTTATTAATGTAAGCATTTATTCAGTCATCATTCATTGAGTTATGAGCATGTGCTTGGTACTTTAGGGCTTCAGGGGCAAATAAAGTGATTCCTGCCCCCAAAGATCCAGGGGCACTGCAAAGTCTTTGTTCTAAGAGATGAGCATGGTTGGTTGGAATAGTTATTTAGGAAGACTGTGCTGGCTGCAGGAAGGAGGATGGATTAGAAGGGCCAGGCTGGAGGCAGGAAGACACAGATGGGAAGCAGTTCCAAGTAATTCAGGCTGGGAATGGTAAGGCCTGGGACAGAGGGGGAGAGGAGGAGCAGTTACTTAGGAGGTAGGACTCACAGGCCAGGGAGTCTGAATGTGGGCAGAAGGAGAGAAAGAAGCCTAGGATAACCCTTAGGATCCGAGCTCGGTGGTATCATCATTCATGTAAGAGAAAACACGGCCAAGGGGAGGAAAGAGAAGGAGAGAGGGAGGAAATGAAATTAGTAGAACTTGGCTTCCCTAATCATTAACATTTCTGTTTCTACAGAAAGTCTGATTAACCTGAAGGTTATTCTAGAAGAGGATCTACTTTTAGGAGTAATCATTTGTTTTCAGTTTTTACAGTAAAGTTCTATATGAGTTTGACAAATGTGGTTGTATAAATGGCACCACAAGCAAGACACAGAACAGTTCTATCATCACCTTCCCTCCCCACATTCCTCTTTCTTTATAGTCATACCTTTCCCAGTCTTTAAACTCCTGGTGCCCACTGATCTGTTCTCCATGCTTTTGTATTGTGCAGAATGTCACAAAATGGAATTGTACACTTTGCAGTTTTTTGTTTTTAATCTGGCTTCTTTACTTAGCATAATGTATTTGATTCATTCAGTTATATGCCAAATATATATGCCAAAATACATGTACATTATTACCAAATAGTATTCCATTCTGTGGCTTTGCCATAATTAAAGCAGCTTACCTGAGGGACATTTGGTTTCCTTTTTTGAGGGTGACAAATTGTCAAAAAATTTTCATGTAGAGGTTTTTGTGTAAACGTAGGTTTTCATTTCACTTGGGTGGATACTGGGAGTGGGATGACTTGCTTGCATGGTATTATGTTTATAAGGAAATAATAAACTTTTCCAAAGTGGTTGTATCTTTTCACATATTATCAACAATGTGTGAGTTTTAGTGGCTCCACATCCTTGCTAGCATTTGATATTGTTTTTAACTTTATTTTAAGTTTTAATTTTTTTTAAATTTTTTTATAGAGGCATGTTTTATTAATTTATTTGTTTGTTTGTTTTGTTTATACATGCACTGGGTACAGTCAGAAGCGTCGGAGGGTGAGAGAATTCACCAGAGCTAGAGCGGGGTGCAGAGCGGGCAGAAGGACCGAAGTACACTGCTGAGGGGAGCAGCGGGCGGCAGGAGAGGTCTGCGCGCCATGTGGGACCCTCCTCCGGTGGCCGGGGAGCAGCCGGGGATTGAACCGGCCCCGCAGAGGCCGCGGGCAGCTTCGCAACCCAGCGCTCAACCGCTGCGCCACCGGGGAGGTCCTTTATTTTAAGTTTTAACCATTCTAATAGGCATGTAATGGTACCTGAATAAGCATACAATCTGTATTCACTAATGACTAGTGATTCTGAGTTTTGATTCATGTGCTTATTTTCTTCTTGCACGTTTTCTGTGGTGAAGTATCTGTTTAAATCTTTTGCCTGCCTGCAAAAAAGTGGTGAAAGTAAAAAAGTGGTGGGAGAAGTAATGTGGATATTTCATTAATCATCATCATCATTTCTTATTTTCTGGTTGATTTATCTTTTTCCATCTTCTCATTGACTCTCCAGGGAAGCTCTGATGAATCAGGTACTGATATATATATTATATATATTATGTGTATGTGTGTGTGTGTGTATATATATATATATATATATATGTATATCATGATATGAGATAGGAATCCAGTTTCACTCTTTTGCTTATGGCTATCCAGTTGCCTGAGCATCATTTGCTAAAGAGACTGTTCTTTCTTCAGTTGGCCTTGTTTAAAATCAGTTGGCCACAGGGAAAGCAAATATTGTTTAAAAATGAACAATGATGTAAAAAATAAAATATATAAAAAAGATTACATAATGACAATAAAAGTTAAGTCAGAATTAAAAAAAAACAATTGTATATCCAAAATAAAATAAAATAAAATCAGTTGGCCATAGAGGTATGGGAGGCAGAACACTTTTGACTGAAAAATTTGACGAATGATTTAATTTTTAACTTTTATTTTCTCACTCATTATATGAGGAAGATAAGTTTCCCCTCTCTTTGCTTTTGCAGATGGGTCCAGATGGAGATATCAAGACTATATATGGGATAGAGGGAGAAATGGAATAGAGGGACCTGCTAGAGGGAGAAATGGAATTTATTTGTTTTGCTTTATTTTGTCCTTGACAATTAAAATGTTAATGAGTTCTAGTTTAATAACAAAAGTCTAAAGAAAAAAAAAAGCCAGTTCATTATCCCACTGCTCAGAAAACCTCTGTTGAAAAGAAGGCAGGATAGGAAACTCTATGGGCACTACACCTGAGGGGGTGGGTGGAAGCAAATATTGTTTAAAAATGAACAATGATGTAAAAAATTTTAAAAAATTAATTAAAAAAATGAAAAAAGTCAGATTTAAAAAAAAAAAGAAAAGAAGGCAGGATAATATATAGTAGTCAGAAAATACAAAAGTTTGGAAAAGTATAAAATGAAAAGTACAGGACTTCCTTGAGTACGTCCCTTAACCACTGTTAACACTTTCTTGTGTTTCCTTCTAGGAAAAGAAAAACAAAAACAATATATACTCATTGGGTTCTGTATGTCCCCAAAGGGTTCCTGCCACATACAGCGTTGAAGAGGTCTGTTTCATGGAGCAGATTAACCTTCTCATTGCTTTGCCAGGCTTCACAGACCTGGGGTGGGGGTAGGGGGTGGAGCTGTCCCTCTCCATGTCCCTCCATTTGGCCTGGGAGCTGGTTCAGGGTAGGTGCTCAGTAAAAATACCTGAATGAGCTGTTGCTGCATGTTGGAAATTTGCAGAGACTACCTACAGTTTCCGGTCGATTTAGTGACTTCTTCAGCAAATGTTTTCCAGTCTTGACTAAGCATGCAGTGCTGTGTGTGTGTGTGCAGTGCTTTGTGTGTGGAGTGGGGGAGGGAGAGCAGACGACTTGATTCCTGGCTTCACCAAAGGGCAGAACTGGAAAGGTCAAACCTTTTGCTTTCTGAGAGGGGAGGTCCAGTGTGAAGTCATGATTTGTTAAAGCCGCAGGGGCTGGAGGCTGTTGGAGGCAGAGCCAGCCTGCCTGAAGTTTCAGAAGAGTCGGGGGCAGGAAGAGCACCTGGGCACCTGGGAGGGCTTTGTGAGCTCCCCTTGCTCCTTTTTCCTCCTTCCTCTCCTTCTGTAAAGGTAGCAACAACCCCCATCTCCAAGTCCCCAGACAGAGGCAAGACCTTTGCCATGCCCTATGAAGCCCTGAGCTGTGTATAATGAGGGTGAGTTGACATCCCTTACCTATTAGAGACTGTTGGCTGGCATAGGAGGAGGGCATTGGACTGGGAGTTAGGATGCCAGGATTCCAGTGCTGGCTGTGCCAGACTCCACCATAGTGTTGTGGGCCTGTCACATCCTCTCTCTGAATGTGAGGTGTGTCTAGGGAATGATCCAAGATCCTTTCTACCATTCTTGTAATTATAATATGCTATGTTCAGTCAATTCTAGAAATCAATCAACTATTAGGATTCTGTGGTTCTAAAATTCTGGTTTCCCAAGATTCCAGGGATGACACTTGAGGTCTCTTACTCGGTGAGGATCCTATGTGGTGAGACCTGACCTGATTGTATAGTAAGGAGGGGCTCCATATACATTTTTCACCTTGTGACCAAGGCCAAAGAGACCAGAGCCCTCCCTACAGATAAGAAGCCAGGAGGACCCTTAGAGTTGGCCCAGGTCACCAGCAAACAGTGCAAAGGCAGCAGAGAAAGATGAAGGCAGAGGCCATCCGGGTCTGGCTGGATCCTTCAGTAGCCCTAGCAGAGAAGCCGGGTCTGGGTGAACAACCCTGTTTTACACAGGCAGGAGGGAAGGTCCAGAGAAGGGAACTGAGGCACTGATTCCAGTTCTTGCGCAGTCTTTCTCTTTATCGGGTATTTTTTCTACACCTTGGGCAGGACTCCTGTGACTGTGAGGGGAGCTCTGAATGTAGGGGAACGTGGTTCCATGCTCCGGAGGAACGTGGACAAATGGGGTCTTAATCCCCAGGCCTGTGAGGATCTCCTGCAAGCACGCTAAAAATCTAGACGCGGGGCCCTACTCCCAAGACAGAGTCAACTGAAATATTTTCTACTTTGGATTAGGGCATCTGTTTTGTTTGTTTTTTAATTTCAGAGTTTGAGACCCTGTGGCTTGGACTCTTTCTGGTGAAAAACACTACAAAAACAAAAATGTAAGAAGTGGTCTAAAAACCCTCGGTTCGGGTCCCATCTTTGGTGTGACTCGCTGTGAAATGGGTGCGAGTGTTGGCGTGAGGGATGCTGCAAGAAAACTTTCAAAGCTCTTGCACAGCTGTTACCTCAGGGGTAAAATGGTTTCGCCCACCCTCTTTTTTTAAAAGATTTATTTATTCATGCGTACAAGAGCTGGGGTGCAGACCAGAGAGCGGAGGTGGGGATGAGAGGATTCACCAGAGAGTGGGGGGCAGAACAGGCAGACTGACTGAAACTGCTGAGGGGAGCAGCGAGTGAGACAGGAGAGGTCTGCAGCGCCATGTTCGTAGCTCCCTGGCCAGGCCTGGAACTCGTGCTGCAGAGGCTGTGGCTCGCCTCACAGTGCGGTGCTTAACCCCTTGCGCCACCAGGGAGGCCCTCGCCCGTTTCTTTTGACGAGGAGAAAACGGACCCCAGAAAGGAGAAGGGGCCTGCCCCAGGCCACTGGGGGAGGCGGGGACAGAGCGGGCTTGAGCTCGGCTCCCGGACGCGCAGTGCGCTCCGCCGCTCGGGCCAGCCCAGCCTGGACAAGCGCGCCCAGCCTCTCCCGCCCGCGGCGCCGCCCCACTGGGCTGCCGCGAGCTGCGCGGGGCTCCAGCGGCCGCCGCCTGTCAAACTCCCGCCCAGCCGGACCCCGGGCCCCGCCTAGGCCCCCAGGCGAGGAGGCCCCGCCCTCGCCCGCGATTGGCCTGGCAGGGGCGGCCGCGGCGGGCCAGTGGCTGGAGCGGCTGTCGGGCAGGCGGCAGTCCCGCCCCTGCCCCCTGGGGTGCCGCCCAGCTGGACACGGCGCTGGCGGCGGCTGCGGGGGCTGCGGCGCCAGCGGAGGCGCGCGGAGTGGTGCGCCCCGCGAGCCCGAGAGGCGGCGGAGAGGTGAGAGGGGGCGCGGCCCGCGGCCGGGGAGGGGGCGGGCGCCGGGGCCCGAGCCGAGGTCCCAGGCTGGCGTCCCGGAGACGCTCGGACCCGGGCGCCTTGGGATGGAGCGGGGAGCGCCCAGGAGAAAGGGAAGTTTGGGGGTCCCGTGCCCGCTTTCCAGAAGAGATCCTGGAAGCGCCGAGCCTCTGGCGAGAGAGACGCGGCGCGCGGGGGCATCGAGTGTGCGCCTTCAGCAGCTGGGGCGGCTGAGTATTTGAGCGGGTGAATGAGAGTGTAGTATGTGTGGCACGTCGTGTCCCCAGCGCTGGCTCGCGCGGGGGGTGGTGTGCGTGGAAGCGGGTGTGCGGGGCGTTGCAGAGTTTGCGGGGTTGCACGCGTGATGGGTTCATTTTCTCAGCTGCGCGTGGAGAGCGTGCGGCGCGCGCTGCGAGAGGCGGTTTTGCACCGCGGCAGGGAGCACCCTTGCTCGCACCCCCACGTCCCTGGGGTGGCTTGGCCGCGGGTGGACCTTGGAGGGTCTGTGTCCGCGACCCGTGGGTGTGCAGTGTGCGGGCGGTTGGGTCCCGGAGCGCCCACGAGGGGCGCGGCCGGTGACTCACCTGGAGCAGTGTCCGCGGCTTCGCCAAAGCCCAGTCCTGGGAATCTCCGTGGGAGACGCCGGACAGGCGCGCTCCCCGCTCCATGCCTCAGTTTCCCCATTTGTCCTAAAAGAACTGGTCTCTGAGGAGGCGGATTTGTGAACTAGGGCGAAGGGGCTTCGCGGAATGCGCGGTGGCAGCGGGATGCGGGGCCCTCTGCAAGCCAGGGGAAGAAGTGGAGCCGCTCCTGCGTCTGGGAAGGGGTTTTCAGCGCGGGCGGGATCGGATGGGTTTGTCAGGTTAGGGTAGTGTGGGGGTGCTAATCCATCTTAGACACTAGGAATAAACCGAGGGGTGATGACCTGTGCAGACCTTAGCGGGGACAATAAGGTGGCGGCTGCCCCATTTAACGTGCCTGTGCTGTCTTCTCTCCTCAGGAACCCGGCGCGACCCCCCAGAGGTGTGCCCCGCCCCGGCGCCATGCACTGCGAGGTGGTGGAGGCTCACTCGGACAAGAGGCCGATGGAGGCCCCTGGCGCCCCGGGACCCGGCCGCGGGCCCGCTGGCCTCGGCGTGCACATGGCCTTCAGGGTTACCGTGAGCGGTGGCGGCTGCGGGGATGTGGGGCCGCGGGACCTGCTGCCCCGGCCACCTCTCCCTCTGCCGCGCGCCCACGACCTCCTAAGACCCCGGAGCCCCAGAGACTATGGCCCTTCGAAGACCGGGGCCGCCGGCAAGGGTAAGTCTGACCCAGAAACGTGCCTGGCAGCGTGTGTGGAGAGATGGGGGCTGCCTGCCTTCGCCTTTGTAGGAATCCCCTCGAGAACGCTGGTGGAACTTTCTCCGAAGAACTTGGGTGGACTTTTCTCCGAAGCTCTTGTCTGTCCTAGTTGTTTGGGTCTAGCCTGTGTTCCTGAAACGATGCCGGTTTGGGAATCATGTAACTAAAGTCAGTATGTCTCTTTGTCAGAAATATGCGTATAGAAAGCTCAGATCAGGTAATTTTGCTTCTCTGTGTTTTTGATGAAAGTTCTGTCAAAGTTGAAAGTTCCGTCAACTTCTTATTATAAATTAGGTGAGTCGAAACTCAAGCTGCTACTTACCGTAATTTTTATGCCTTTAGTCTCTGAGCCCGCTAAAGATACTATGAAGGATTTCAATCTCAGTAAATAACAGACACCAATGACCTTAAAGCAAGACCCCCTTTTTTTTGGGACCTCAGTTTCCCCACCTATCAAGTCAGGAATTAATTACACCAGATGATTTCTGAAATGCTGATGGAAAATTTTATGAGTCTTTAATCTAGTCTGAGTCATCTCCTGACTTTAAAGATGACTTTTCTGTATTTATGCTTACAAACTTAGTTTTTGGTCAAAAGTTACTTTGCAACACCCCTTTCTCTCTGGTGAAGCTGGTAGATAGAGGGTCAGGCCCCACTACAGTTTATGGGCTCAAAGTCAGTTCCGATGCCAGGATTCTCACTAATATGTTCTTTTCATCACAGTTAATTATTATTGAGCCATTATTTATAAGTTTCATGTTGACAGATAATTAACCAGAAATTGGGGCAATTGTTAAGATGCTTTGTCCCCCTCTGTGCTCCCCACTCTCCTTTCCCCCTGGGAAATACCAAGGCTTTACGATTTGATATTAGAACTTGGGATCTCTTGGCTCTTTTTCTAGGTGATTCTCAAGGAAGATAAAGCTAGTTTATTTTACAGCTTTTTATGTATCATTCCTTTAGCGTCAGCCCCAGCAACTTAGAAAAACTAGGGTGGCTTGCTTTTTTGAGAGGCGAGCCCTTCTGGAACAAAAAATACCCAACTTTGCTATTCAGGGACTGGTAAAATGAAAGAAACATAAACAGTTTCTTTTTAATGAAACACCTGACTTCCTAGGAGAGAGCTATTTCTTGTCTCATTGTTTTTTAAATGTCAGGCTTTTTTTTTTTTTTTCCTCCAAGAGCTGAAGACTATTTTTTAAATGATAGATTTGGAAAAGAACGCCACTAGAGTATTATTGCTGGAATACACATACAAGGTTCGTTTTTACTAGGGAAAGGGAACGTTGTGCTGCAAAGCATGAGTAATATTTGCTGCCCCAGCTTGCCTCCTACTACACACAATCCTCCCTTAAACAGATACCCTCCTGTGATGTGCATTGAAAAAAATTCCGTAGCTGTCATCCTAAGATCTGGTTCTCCACAGACCTGGAGACTCTTCTCTCAGCCATAGCCTTGTTCTAATTTACAGTTAGAGATTGCATCTCGTGTGTTGTGTATAATTTCCACTTCGATTCCCCCAGACACCAGTTCTTTTTATTTACACCCTCACACCCATGTTGAAAATCTGAGCTCTTAAAGTCAGGGCTGTATTTGGAAAGAGCAGACGGGGATAAAGAGATCGGAAGAAGATCTTTCTCTGTCCCTCAAGATACGCATTCTGGTTAAGGTTTTTGTAAGAGGCTTCTAAATGGTTTTCTTCCTATACTCCAGACGAGACTGGTGAGGTAGGATTTATCACCCCCATTTGAAAGATGAGGAAACTGAGGCGTGAGGGTAGGGGAAATGTCTCATACTTAAATGGCTTCCCAGCAGGTTGGGGCCGAGTGTCTGGTTAGCCCCATTACTCACAGACCTGGGCTTGAAGAGATTTCCGACTTGGCCTCAGTGTCCCTAGGCAAGTTCTTCTTCACAGTCAGGTCACCCAGTGGCCTGAAACAAACCCAGCTTCCTGGCAGAGCTTTGGCAGCCCTGTTAAAAATGCCACAAGGAAGCAGCACCTTCTCACTTCCCCTACACCCACTAGAATATTCCCCAGACCACGTGTGTTTGGTGTCTGGCTAAACGTCTCAGGCTTATTGGAAACAGACAGAAATACCAATTGAAAAATATTTATTGACTGTGCTGGAAATTGTAAGACCCTGCCACCTATGATCTGTGGGACCTGGGGGAATTTATTTCGTTCTCGGAGCCTTCCTTTCCTCATTTGTAAATGTGCTGTGAGCCTCACTCTGGACGTGACAGAGGGTGAACGGCCTGGCGAGTCTGGGGATCCCTAGTGTAATGCGTTTCACATTCTCAACCTCTGGTTTTTCTTTTGCATGTGAGGTGTATCTCAGAGCAATGAAACTATCCTGTTGCAGGAATGCTTTTCCCAACTAAGGACGTGGAAGCATCATTTTTACTCACTCAAGCAGGGCACCATGCTGGGGTCGGTGATACTTCAGATAAAGAGGGTAGGACAAGTAGGGAGAAAGGTTTGACTTAAAATGTTGGCTATGAAGAGCGCTAGTTCTGGTGTACTAGCCGAGGAAGCAGAGAACACAGCCTGGCTTCAGGTCTTTTGTGACCACTGCTGCCCAGTGACTGACAGAGAAGACAGTGCTGCTTGGTCTGGGGTCAAGTTTCAGAGGATCTGCCTTCTGCCTCCAGCAGACCCTAGGCTGAGGGAGGGAGCAAGCTTTTGAATCCAGCAGCTCGTCTGTTAATATTGGGGTCTTCTGTGCTTCCAGATCTGGAGTCGGGAGGCACTGGGGAGGGGGCAACGTCATGGTCTAACATTGTCATCATTTACAATAAGAATCACGATCTGTTTATGGCAGAGTCCCGTTTATCCAGATTCCAAACAGCTGGAAAGGCCAAATTACCAGATGCTGCATTTTTCTTTCTTATTATTAAACACCCGACACTCTGCTTTTGGAAGTCTTGACAAGGAAGGAAGGTAAACATCTGGGTTTTATGGAGGCGGACAGTTTTGTGGTGATGGCCGATGACGCTCGTTCCCGAGCACGGCGCTTTACAGTTTTTAAGCGTATGTTCCCACACATTCTCTCATCTGCCCTCTCCCCAGCTGTACCCTGCCTACCTTGTGGCCGTTCTGAGGGAATAGATGTAGAAGCACTCTGCAACCAGCAAAGCGCTGGGAAGATACAGCAATTATTGCTACAATTCCCACTTGGTAGGTGACGACATCAAGGTTCAAGGTTCTGTTTAAAGCCGTGGACAGTAAGTGGCAGTTTCCAAGGTTTCCTGTTCCAAATATTTGATCTCGGTTTCTATAACTTGTACCTTTACCATATGTGAGTTGGTGGCCGAGAGCTGGCATTCACGGCGGCCTCTTTGAATATTCCCAGGGAATTAAAACTATTTTTGCTTTTCATATTTCTTCTGTCTTGAATTTTTGGAAATCGGTCGCTGGTATCGATGACATAGCTAGAAAATGCCTAGTTTACCTAATGATGCCGTTTGTCCAGAGTTTATTCCCAGACCAAGCTATATAATGAGCCCACTATTTAATTCTCAGCAGCTCAGCCCTTTTTACTGTGCACCGTGACTGGACAGGACTTAGTAATAAAAGGGATGCTGATGATCATGAAGGTGGGCTCTGCCATTAGTAAACAGCCTCATATGGACTGTAAAAGTCAAAAAGTAACTTCAGAAAATAGCTAGTATGTATATATTATTCTTTAAAAAGGAAAGCGATTGTAGACTGTGTGCATGGGTGGGTGTTAGGAGCTGTGTGTGGGGGGGTGGTGGCAGAGCTGGTGGTGGGAAAGTAAAGAAGCCATGATTTTGGATGACTTTGGTGGCTTTGCTGGGGAGAGTTTTTTTCATCGGAATAAGAAGCCACCGTGATGTTCAGGGGAGGCTTTGGAGAGGCGAGTGCATCTATAATAGAAAGGTATGAGTTATTTTTAAAGCATTTACCCCCTCCGGCTCTGGTGGGCAATTTGCTTGCATTTCATCCATTTTAAAGTGCTGGTCCTGTGATCCGGAAATAATCAGATCCAAATTTTTTTGGTGCTTGAGGTTTCAAATAAGGGGGAGAAAAACCTGCTAGCCAAATGTCAGGCTCAGTAAGACAAAGAGAAACATGTATGTGTGCGTGTATACAAATAAGATAGGAACATGTTGCGTCTACAATCGAAAGAGTTATGTATCTGACAAATCTTTTATGGACATGTAGCAGAAATATAATTCCCAAAGATTCCCTGGGAATCTTATGCAGCTAGAATTTCTCTTTTCTTCCTGCCTCCCAAGTTCTCTAGGAGCTGTTGAGACTTGGCGAGCATAATGGAAAGGGGACCATCATCAGCCGATGAGGTTGGAGCTTCATCTAGCTCCCCTGGTTTCTGAGCAGCCTACCTGTAGCTCATTCAGCTGGACTGGGGTCGCTGGGCCCTCAGCTGTGCCCTCCCACTGACAGGCTGGGTTGCAACCTCCCTTTGTCTGTGATTTAAATACATCCTCTTTTTATACATCGTGGTTTTTCTTCACACCTCTCCTCCTTCTGAAAAAAACCCGAGGTCACCCCATCTTTGAGTTATTCATACCCCTGTGTTACGTTCGCGTGAGAAGCTAAATGAGCCAGCACACTGATTTTTACAGTGCGTTAAAAACCCATTACAGGCATAAGTGCACAATGAATCATTAAAAAAATATATTCTTATGTTCTTTGTTCTGAATGTTGCATAATTATCATCATTTTCTTCGGTTTTATTTTGCGGAGTTTGGCCAGCATCCTAGAAAAGGGGAGAAACTAAAGTTTGGAATAGGGTTTTCAATCCTTTTTTGGATAGGATTAGGGAAAAAAAGAACCAACAGACCAACTTTATTTGTAAGTTGACCAGTGTCTGTCACTCACTGTCACTAACGGTAGTTTTTGCATAGAAAGGATAATTTCCCTTCCTTCCCTCATTTTTCTTAGCAAATAATTCCCTGTTTTGAAGTCAAAATGGTGGTTATTTCAACCACGTCACCTTTTGTATATGATTATATTCAAAGCTAAATTAGAATGTGTGGTTTGCCATTTTTTTCCCCCTAATACAAATTTTACTTGCAATTAGTTTGGACCTAGACAGTTGTCTTGTTTCTTCTGGTTAGGGGGTAGTTTATTTTTGTGTTTAAAGAAACAAAGACATTTAGTTCAGAGAAGAAATGAAACAAATTCTGTAATGGGCTTTGAAAAATTCAACTGCATTGTGTAAAAAGCACGGCTGAAATACCAGGGCCAGGAACAAAAGCACAGAGGCCTGAAGTATCTGTGCCGCTCGCCTTTACCGCGCTTATGGTTCTAGCACACGACTTGGTGTTTGTCAACAACCACTGCCCAAATTAATAGTTTACAATGAAAAAAAAAAAAAAAGCTCTCAGCATTAGAAGCAAAGTCCGGGACTGCTTGCTGAGTTACTGAGTAAGAAAAGCAGAAAAGAGGGGGAAAGGTTTGTGGCTGCTTTGGTCTTCCAAAGCCTTATTTATAAGAAACTGAAAGAAAACAGAGGCTGGGATCGGTGGGGGTGGAGAGAATGCAGCCCTAACCCAGTGGTCTTAGAGTTTAAAGTCACTTAAAGCATCTGTTTTCTTCTTTTTCCCTGTCTTCTTTTAAACTCCAAAGGGTTGTTCCTTCAGAAGGTTACCGCGGAATCGAGGCGGATTGTGTTAGCATTACGAGCTGTGTTTTTAAAGTCAGCATTTGAGTCAGATGCACTGAGAGGAGACCTTCTGTCCGCTAACTGAATAATGCATTTCCTGTATGGCCTGAATTTATTTGGTGGTTATGCTTGGGCTGCCTGGAGCAAACACATTCATTCACCCTTGCGTGGCCTAAGTACATGTGGGCCACGCCCTTTACTCTGAGCCTTGGTTTCCCCATCTGTAAAATGGGAAGCAGTTCAATGGATGATCCATTGTCCCTTGTGACTTTGATACGCCAGGATTCCAGACGAACTGGGCTGGGAGGTTGGGAAGGATCCAGAGTGTGGGAAGAGGCTGCCTTTGTCTCAGTTACGTTATAAACTTGACCTCTCCTCAGAGCTCTTGACTCCTGAAACTCAACACAGAGGAATAGAAAGAGGAAGGTCAACTCACCTTTACTGAGCACCTACTCTGTGCCACGCCTAGCATTTTATAACTGTGATTGTATTTATTTATTTTATTTTATTTTTTAAAGTTTTTTTTTTATAGAGGCATGTTTTTATTTATTTGTTTATTTGTTTGTTTGTTTTTTGTTTATACATGCACTGGGTACAGTCAGAAGCGCGGGAGGGTGAGAGAATTCACCAGAGCCAGAGTGGGGAGCAGAGCAGGCAGAAGGACCGAAGTACACTGCTGAGGGGAGCAGCGGGAGGCAGGAGAGGTCTGCGCGCCATGTGGGACCCTCCTCTGGTGGCCGGGGAGCAGCCGGGGATCGAACCTGCTCCGCAGAGGCCGTGGGCAGCTTCGCAACCGAGCGCTCAACCGCTGCGCCACCGGGGAGGCCCTAAAGTTTTTTTTTAAATGATTGGAGGTTACTATTTTTTTTTTTAAAGATTTATTTATTTATTTATACAAGCACTGGGTACAGTCAGAAGCGTGGGAGGGTGAGAGAATTCACCAGAGCCAGAGCAGGGAGCAGAACAGGCAGAAGGAGGTCTGCGCACATGTGGGACCCTCGACTGGCGGCCGGGGATCGAACTGGTGCTGCAGAGGTTGCGGGCAGCTTTGCAACCCAGTGCTCAACTGCGGCGCCACTGGGGAGGCCCTGCGATTGTATTTAATAATGCCCAACAACCCTATGAGAAAAGGAAGCATTATTATAATTTTATGGATGAGGAAACTGAGGCTTGGGAAGGTTAGGTGATTTGTTGAGGGTTGTACAGGAAGCAAGGAGTAGAGCCTGGGATTTGAACCCAGCCCTGACAACAAGGTGAGTACACTGTTAAGCACTGAATTCTCCAGGACCAGCTTTTCAAATCCAGCAGTGGAGGGGGTCGCTGCGGTTGAGGGTGCCCCCTAAGCCCTGGGAAGGCAGCAGAAGGCCACAGACTCATCCAGACAGTCATTCCCTGAAGCCTGCTCTGAATCTCAGTTAATAGATTGAATGTGACATTAAGGGGAGACTCTGTCTCCATTAGGGCTCTGCCTACTCCCCTGCTAGAAAATGGGGGAAAGACAGTAGTTTCCAGCTGTGATGTAGGGCCCTCAGGCAAGTTCTCTCTGTGACTAAGGAGGCCCCCCACCCCTCTTAGAAGTAACCCTGTCTCAGAAGCAGTGGTACCTCCAACCCTCTCCAAATGGTTATTGCAGGTTCTCATCTCTGTTTGAGCCTGTCCTGCAGTGGAAGATTTCTTTGCCCAGGCCCCGGTTGTGATCTCCCTTCTACTGCTTCTGAAGACATCTGTTTATAGAGAATTCCTCGTGAGCCCTCCATGCCCGTGTGGAGAAGGCATGCTTCATTGGCCAGGGCAGTTTGGAATCTACTAAACAATTGTTTCTTGTGAAATGCTTGGTGGGGTGAGGAAGGGCTCCGGACAGAGAACAAGCCAGGGATCAGGGTGAACCTGAGAGTTTGTGGGAGATGGGTCTTTTGTGTCAAATGATGAATGAGCCAAATGACCCCCTATGGAAGGAAAATGACAGTCACTGCTGGGTTGTGTCTGTGGCCTTGCCTGAGGGCCTGTGTATCCATGACAATGTAAGCCTAAGGAACTCATCCTTCAGCCCAAAAGAAATGGCAGGAGTCTGTGCCTTTGCAATTTGACCCTGTTTCTGGAAGGGGGAAGAGGAAGAAGTATCAGGGATGGTCCGGGTTGTGATGTGGCCCAGGCTCTTCCGACTTGTATCCTTTCAGCAACCAGATCACTCTTAGAGGTTGTTTTGTTTTTAAATAACAGTCTTGATGGAAAATAAAGCTTTAGTAAGAAACCAAGGGAGTATTATAAACCCAACTTAAAAAACACAGATCCCACGTGCTGTTTTAAGCTCTCAGGAGGGCTGGCATTTGGGTTTATTTTGGAACGTTGTTGAACTATATGAATTATTTCTCTGAGGTTTGGGTATTTAATACCTAGTAGAAGTTTGTGTAAGAGTTGATGATGTATTTTGCGGACTCTCCAACCCTGTAAATAAATTACACGTGCCGGCTGAGGCTGCCAGGATCCACTGTGTCAATTGAAGCTTAATTTTTATCCCGAACTACTTAATACTTTTGCCTTAGTGAGCAAAGTTACCAGGTCTCTCCCAGCCACGGTCCGGTTCCAGGAGGGGGATGGCGTAGGAGCCGGTGGCTAGGCCCTGCCGATTCCCCGGTCTTGACACAGTTTTCGGTGGTTAAGTAGCTTCAGCACTCCTAAGTCCAACCCTTCAGGCAGAGAATGATAATATAATTTTAAGTGTATCGTAAAAATGAAACCAAATCCCTTCCACTCCCCAAACCTGTCTCACTCTTCCTCTCTCTGGAGAAAACGGCTGTAATTGTGTGTTTAATCTCAAGACTGCCTGTGCATTTTATCTTATTTGAGTGCAAAGCCCAGGTAATAACGTTGGCATTTCCAGCACGAAACAAAATAGGGTTTCTAATTTGGAGACACTATTAAATATTTCATGCTTCAACCAAACTCAATTCTTTTTTCCTATAATAAGTTTAAATATTAATTCTCTGGAATGTCAGATGCCTAAAGCTAGGCATTTAGTGATCTGCAGTTTCAAGTATCTCGAAGAAGGTTTATGAAACAGGATATTTCACTGGGAGGGATGAGTAGTGTGCTTCAGAGATATCTGAATTCAAGGCAGCGTCTTCTGATTTACTTTTTAAAGGGAAAAGGTCATAAAATAAGTTGCTTTATGTGCTGAAGGATTAAGTGGCTTAGGCTGAAATAACAGCAGAGACTTTTACTGTTTTTCCCCATGATATTTTAACAATGCTTTTTGGGGGAGGGGGTGGGTCATTTTCCCGCCTGCTTGTCTCCTCCCCTCCTACCCCCACCAACCAGATGGCTTTAATTCTAACCAAATCCCATGCTGAGGCCAAATGATTGATCAAACAGTCATTTGTACTTTCTTAGCGCTCTTTGTGAGAATGTCTCTGCATCGGAGAGTCTCACTGGGGTAGGCTCTTCTTTGGGGCTTCAGATGGTACTTTTGCAACAGATTGAGGGGGCTTGGAGAGGTTGGGGGCATAAGGGAATAAAATCCTAGGCCTTGAATCCCAAGAATTTCTTGCTCAAAACCTTTCTGTCACTTTGCATCCCTGAGAGCAGGGTTAATCCAAGTTTTCTAAATCCAAGGACAAAAAACTTTCCCTTTCCACATGATAACAGTTATATTTTTAGTATCTGTTGATGGAGAAGATACCTAACATGGTCATTTTAAATAGATTTGTGTTTTATCACTCAGACAACCCCTCCACACATCAGTGGAGACATCTGCTTGTTTTGCGGACAGACACTCTCCCCCTAAGTTGCAGCTTGGCTGGTAGGTGGGCAACCAGTTGACAATAGGAAAAAGCAGAGTCCTTTGATCTGGTCTTCAAGGCCTTTCCACTGGTCCAGCTCCATCTCCTGCCAGTGCCAGTTTTCCTTGTTCTCGGCTAGCACTGGAGTTTGTAGCTGTTGACCTGAACCTTTTTTCTTTACTTGTCCTTATTTCCTTATACATTGTGCGCTTCTTTGATCCATCTTTGTGCCTTTTTACACCACTTTGGGATTAAGTTGAAAAAATCGTTAATATTCAAATACTTATCTTTGTATCCTTGTGTCCAGCACCAGAAAATATCTGAGAAGGTGGTATTGAGGCTGTGGGCATGGAACCAGGCCACTAGATTCCTAACTTGTTCTGGGTACTAACTTGGGAAACTTGGCAAATTATTGCGCTCTCTGGGCCTCAGTGTCTTTAGCTGTAAAATGGGGATGATCAAAGTAACTATCTCAAAAGGTTATTAGGGCATGAAATGAATTAATGCATGTATGAGTCCTTAAATGCTGAGATTGACAAGTGATAAAATGCTCAGTTAATGATGGGGTCGTTGTTATTGCTTTTGCTATCATGTGGAGTTTGATAAACAGAACCTCTTGAGGGGAAATTCCTTCCTTTCCCGCCCACTGAACCAGTTCCTACTTACTCTTTAAGACCAGCGTAAATGTCACCTCTTCCCAGGAGACTTGCTTTTCTCCCTAAGAAAGGCATACGTTTTAAGTAGGCAGGCCCATGCTAGAGCCCCGGCACCTGAAACCCTCATCCTTCATTTTGGTACAGCACTGACCACACTGCCGATTTTCTATTTCCTTGTCTGTCCTTGAAGACAGAGACAGAGTCTCATTATCCCTTCTCCCCGTGTGCCCAGCGCAGGGCCTGGCTGGGAGTACGCGTCCCAGAAAGCTGGGAATGGAGTTCAGCCTAGTCTCTGCCCACAAGGAGCTGGTAGCCTGGAAAGGAGTTTTATGTTCTTGTTTTTCCCACGCAGTGGAGCACATGGCGAGCTTTCAGAGTGCTCTAGACTCCAGTAAGTGTGCGGCGATTTCCCATGAGCAGATGTAGTCTCTTTCCCGCACCATCTTGGGGCTTCACCATGAGGTCTGCGCTTGCTTGCTGGTCCCACCTGTAGGACTTCTCTGTCCTCCCCTTTCTGGGAAGAGTTGGCCTTCGTAATCACAGGCCCTTTTGGTTGCAAGCTGTCAGAGCTTCCAGGCTGGGCCAGGTGAAGCAGCGAGGAGGCTGTGGCTGCTCTGGAGGACTGGCCAGGATCGTGGGCACACTCAGCTGCCCTCCTTTTAGGCATGGGCAGTGCTGGAAAATGTGTCTCATTGTATGAAAAAGAGCAGATTGGTGGTTGCCGCACATCTGACCCAGATTTCTTAAAGATGAAGAAGTACCCTGGGCCAAGGATTGGGACTGAGAACCGGGAGCCAGATGATGGATTCTTAGCAGCCCTGCGGGCGTGAGGATTAATGGACACACCCCAGATGCCCACTCCAGTGTGGGCTTAGAGCCCAGGATAGGGGTGGCGGTGGCAGTGTAGTGACCTCCTGTCTTGTTTGGGCACTGTTGTGGATTGAGCTGAGTGAACTATAGAACTTTGCCCAAATTATTACTATTCCTTCAATCCCCCTTTGAACAGATGGGAAGACCAAGGTTCAGAGAGGCCATGTCACCGAGGTAAACACATGACTATTGGAGTGACAACTGGGTTCAGATCCTGACTAAACCTCCTATGGGGCCTTGGGCAAGTGTGTGCACTCTGAGCTCCAGGTTTCCTCATTTGTCAAATATAGAAATTCCTATCTCAGAGGTTTGATGTGTGGATGAAGATGACAAGTCTGTGGAGCAGCTACGTCAGGGCCCAGCACAGGGTTTGTGCATAACAAACTCAAGCTGTTGTTGTATGGAGGACAGAGCTGGAACCAGGTCTCCAGGCCAGACTCAGACTAATGCTGTTTCCTCTGCACCACAGTAGCCCATCCCCTTAGTTTGACTTTTTTGGGGGGCGAGGAGAAATTTAAAAAGTAAGGAGTTTGGAGGCAGAGACTGACCTTCTAATCCCAGTGCTAGAGGACACTGGTCTGATTGGTATCTTGCTTCCCTTGGTGCTAGAGGAAGGGCATGTGGCCTGGGTTGCCTATGCATAGCTCTGCAGACCCTGGCCCCAGTGCTGAGGTGTTCAGTGGGGTGTGGAGGTCGTGGTGTTTATGGAGTGGAAAAGGAAGCACAAACTCCCCACCCCTCCCCTGGTTAATTGGGTTGGGACATTGCCTTCCAATGCTAATATCCAACTGAGTTACTTGGATTCTACCTGTGAACTCCTGATGCCCTTGCTGGTCTGCTCCCCACATCCCCATGCTTGCACTCTGCGGAACTCTGGTGGCTTCCATTTGTGAACAGATAGCCCTTGAGGCCATTTTATTCTTCCTACAGGTACTCCTTGTGTGATATCACCACCGTGTTTGACAGGTGAGGAAGCTGAGGCCAGACAGGCTAAATGTCCCGTGCATAGTTCTAGAACTGTTGGGTGGTAACTGCCGTCCTGTCTGACTCCGAGAGCTCACCCTTTCCCACACCTTGCCACCTCTCTGGGCTTGCCTGTGGGTCCCATGACCCGCTGCTGCCTTGGGTCCAGTCTTACCCACTCCAGCCAGAGTTATCATTTCCTTTTTTCATCTTCTGGCTGCCCTTTGTCTCTGTTCTTTCACTCAACAATCAGCTTATCATAGATACTTGGTCTGTGTGTCTTCTCCCATGAGATTCCAGAACTGGGTCTGTAAACACAGTCTGAAAGTAAAAGGTTGGAAAACAATCCTACAAGCAAATGGACCAAAAAAGAAGGCAGGGACAGCCATACTTATATCAGATGAAATAGAATTCAAATTAAAAAAAGTAAAAAGAGACATAGATGGACACTACATTATGATCAAGGGGACAATACATCAGGAAGATATAACACTCATCAACATATACTCACCAAATGAAGGGGCACCAAAATATATTAGACAATTATTATCAGCTCTGAAAACAGATATTAAAGAAAATACATATATAGTGGGAGACTTCAACACCTCACTCTCACCAATGGACAGATCAATGAGACAAAAAATAAACAAAGACACTAGAGCCCTAAATAAAGACATAGAACTCATGGACTTAACAGACATCTATAGGACACTGCACCCAAAAAAAATCTGAGTACACATTTTTCTCACGTGCGCAGGGATCATTCTCCAGAATCAATCACATACTGGGCCACAAGACAAACATCAACAGATACATGAAAATCAAAATCATTCCAACTGTCTTCTCCGATCTTAAAGGTATCAAGCTAGAAATAAATCATGAAAAGAAAACAAGGAACCTTCCCACTTCATGGAGATTGAAATCCACCCTACTGGAAGACCACTGGACTAATGAGGAGATCAAAGAAGAAATTAAAAAATAATTTGAGTTGAATGACAAGGAGGGGACAGCACTTTCTGGAATGTATGGGATGCAACAAAAGCAGTAATAAGAGGAAAATATATAGCAATACAGGCTCACATCAACAAACAAGAAAGAACTCAGAACTGGGTCTGTAATGAACGTGTCCTCTGGCATGAGCCAAAGAGCAGACAGAACACAGGACACCAGCAGAATTAAATCTGTCCCTTTTTGGTCAAGGTGCAGTTTCCTAGGGAGTTACCCAGGCGGATTTTCAGGATAGCAACCCAGAATGACTATTTTGGAGCCTCAGTTGTCCGTTTGTAAAGTGGAGAGAGTGATCCCTGTCCAGCCATTGTTTGAAGCCAGAAGGATGATGTGTTTGAAAGTATCCCAACAATGGGAAGCGCTGGACCTGGGTTTGTTGATTTGTTGATTTGTTCATCAGTGTCTATGGGTTTCCATCCTGAACCCAGGTATTGGGTTGGGTCTGAGTTAACAGACAGAGCCTTCGTCTGCCAGGAGCTTGCAGTCTAGAGGGTAGGTGGGTGATGGAGAGTTTGCAAACTGGCTGGGGCCCAGGTCCTCCCCTGTGCAACTTCAACCCCTTATTACCTGGCCCACTGTCCTAAGCAGGCTCCTGGGCTCCAGCCAGACTACCTCTTATGCTTGACCTGGGACAATAGGAATGAGTCCTGGTTTGCCAGCTTAAAATGGAATGTTTCCGATATAAAATGGAAATATTTGCTAGCTGGCTCCCCTTACCAGGCTAGTGTGAGAATCTGTGAGATGTGGGGAGGTGGTGTGTGGAGAAGGGATGCTGGGCCTCCGAGGACAGACTGCAATCGACAGGCAGCCCTTTCCTCACACCTGTTGCTGGCTCCTGCTTGCTTGAACTTTCGTCTTGGAGGAAATGGCCTCTCTCTTTGGCTCTGGCAATACAGAAAAGCCAAGAACTTAACTTTCCTTTTGCAAGATCTTTGGAGTCTCTCATGCCCCAGTCTCACACCTTCCCTCTGCATTCTTCCAGTCTTTCGTTTTCTCTGTTTCTGGCTGTTTGTACGTGAAGTATACAGGAGAGCTCTGCATAGGGAGACAGGAGGCAAGTAATGCCCATTATTTCTTTTTTTTTTTTTAATAGAGGCATGTTTTTATTTATTTATTTGTTTGTTTGTTTTGTTTATACATGCACTGGGTACAGTCAGAAGCGCGGGAGGGTGAGAGAATTCACCAGAGCCAGAGCGGGGAGCAGAGCAGGCAGAGGGACCGAAGTACACTGCTGAGGGGAGCAGCGGGCGGCAGGAGAGGTCTGCGCGCCATGTGGGACCCTCCTCCAGTGGCCAGGGAGCAGCCGGGGATTGAACCAGGGCCGCAGAGGCCGCGGGCAGCTTCGCAACCCAACGCTCAACCGCTGCGCCACCGGGAGGCCCAATGCCCATTATTTCATGTGGGCCAAATAGATGGGAATTCTAGGGCTGTTAGGAGTCTCCTCCTCCTCCTCTTCTCCCTCCTCTTCATTAGTGTAGTGATCATTTATTGGGTACTGTGAGATACTGGATCTATTTTTTTTTTTTTAATGAATCATTTGTGTCATCTTATAACTACACTATAATGTTCAGTGCTCTTTTTTTTTTTTTAAAGATCTGTTTATTTATGCATACAAGAACTGGGGTACAGGTCAGAGTTGCAGGGGGTAAGAGGATTCACCAGAGACAGAGTGGGGAACAGAACAGGCAGACTGACCCGAAGTACACTGCTGAGGGGAGCAGCAGGCAAGGCAGGAGAGGTCTGCTGCACCTGTGGGTTTGTTCCCTGGCTGGGTGGGGATCAAACTTGTGCTGCAGTGGCTGTGGGCAGCTTCACAGTGCTGTGCTTAACCCCTGTGCCACCAGGGAGGCCCAGTGCTAAGTGTTCTTATGGAAGAACTTAGAGCCATTTTAATTGAAAATAATCAAATAAAAATTAAAGGATGAGGGCCTCCCCTGGTGGCGCAGGCAGTTGAGCACTGCGCTGTGAAGCTGTCCGCAGCCTCTGTAGCACTGGTTTGATCCTGGCTAACCGGCAAGGGTCCCACATGGCACAGCAGACCTCTCCTGCCTCGCCCGCTGCTCCCCTCAGCAGTGTATTTTGTCAGTCTGCCTGTTCTGTTCCCCGCTCTGTCTCTGGTGAATCCTCTCACCCTCCCATGCATCTGGCCTATACCCCGGTTCTTGTATAAAATAAATACATAAATCTTTAAAAAAAAATTAAAGGATGAATTAAAATAAAAAGTTCAGGTTCTCAATCATTCTAGCCACATTTCAATTACTCAGTAGATGCCTGTGGCCAGTGGCCCCCATATTGGACAGAGCAAATATAGAACATTTCCATCACCATACTTGAATTTACTCATTTGTTCAGCAAACATTTCCTGGAGCCCTGTCATTTGCTAGGCTTTATGTCTGACCCTGGAGAAGTAGGCGTAGCCCAGGCTGGCCCACTGCCTTGGGGCGTGTCCATTCGAAGGGCAGGCAGACATGCCAGCATGAAGCAGGGCTAGCATGCTGGTCACCAGGCCTGGCTCCTGGTGGGGACACAGATGTGAGCCCCATGGTCTGTCCTGCTCTCAGCAAGTTCACTGGCCAGCCTGATAGGAGAGAGAGCACAGCAGGCCTCCTTGTAAGGTGGCCTTTGAGTGGTTGGTCCTGCTTCATGGGCTCTGCTGGTTCCCCAGGCCAGGAGCCCAGAGAGGATGGCTCGTTTATGCAGAGTAGCCTCTTCTCCCCTGGAATAGCACTCAGGGCTCCCTCTTGGCTGCAATGGCAGGCAATAGCTTTATAGCTCTGTCTTTAACCCCTGCGCCACCAGGGAGGCCCTACATTTTGTTTTTATATAGTGATATTTTTAAGATTTTCCTTTGTCATTTCCTTCATGGCTGGTTTTTTGTTGTTGTTATTTGCCAAATCTTGTTGATTGCTCTTATTGTTATTTTGGGGAGCTTATTTTATTGATGTTCAAAAAATGAATTTTTAATTTTAGCAAAATAATACTAAACATCATTTGAAAAATCTAATACTCTAAGAACTTGGAGAGAGTCAGCTCCTCTTTCCTTCATCGGCACATTGGGAAGAGGCAGCTGCTGGGATGCCTACCTCCAGAGGGCACCACTTACCCCCATCTGTACATGGTGCTTCCTGGATTTGTACCACATGGTGGCCCTGATTTCAGCTCATTTAGCTGGCTTTTCCTGGTGTTCTTCTATATGTCTCAGTTACAAAAATAAAAACAGTGATAGCTAAATATGGTGCTTACCACAGTCCAGTCACACTCTGTGCATTGCAAACCTAATTCCTTTAATTCTCCCAACAACCCCATGGAAGTGCTACAGTTATCACCTGCAATTTGCAGAAGAAGAAACAGATACAGAGAAGGAGAGTGACCTGTCCAAGGTCACACAGCTGGTGATGGGGAAGCCTTAACCTCTGTGCTGTGAGACCTCTAAGTAAGATCTTTGCTGCTGATTCTGGAGTATTTGTACTCACTGTCCACTGTCTTACTGTGATAGATGAGAATCTCATTCTCTTAGACCCTACCTGTACTCCAGTTCTTATCCACTTGGACTGTCCCTTCTACCCCTTCTGCTCTAGTTGCAGCACAGCTCTTGCATTAAGCCCAGGCAAAGGTGGATCTGTGTGTGGCAGGATGCCATGGTGGGGATTTTGCTGTCTCGGTTCTGGCTCAGGCAGTAGTTATTGACAGTAGGCACTGGCTGCTACCTTCTAAAGTGGGACTCAAGGCACCTACAATAAACTCTAGTTTTGAGTTCTTTACTTGGCACGCATTTTCAGGGTAAAAAGGTTGAGGTGGGAGAAATCTCAGAATTTCTTTGAGGGAATTTTTAAGAAAGCTGTGACATGTTCTTCCTCCGGCCAGGTGGGTTGAGAGGGATTGCTTTCTCCCCACCATGACTGAATAAGAGGCTCTGTCCAGAGCACCCTTCAGAGACTAGGCATAACCCCTGAAGCTGGGAGATGACTGACCTGTGCCTGAATGTATTAAAGACCAAAGCCGTGGTTGGAGCATGGTGGCAGAGTGAGGAGAGGTGGCTGCCCTGGTGCTACCAATGATGGGCAGAGGGTCATGTTCCCCGGGATCTGCCTGGCAGTCATTTTCAGGCGAACCTCCCTGCCTGAGAGGGTTTCTTGCCAGGTAGAGGCGAGAAAGATGGGAGGTGTCCCATGGAATGCAGTGGGGGTGGGACGTGTCCACCAACTAGGGCAGTTCTGGGAACCTATGAAAGTGGACTTTGAACATCCAGGTCCAGAATGTGTGCATGATCCTGACCAGGGAGCCCCTTCCTGCCACCCCAGGAGACAGAGCGAGAGCATTGAGATGTTGCCTGTCCACCTGTCCACCCTACACAGGTTTGCCAACATCTGGGCAGGCTCGAGCTGGGGGAGTGGAGAGCTTGACTTTAAATGAAGCTCAGAGTTGAGATTATTAATCTGGACGGGACATCTTAATTGCCAAACCGAGACTGTTCTTGGGACTGGAAGTGTCTGGATGATGCTGTATGATTTAAGAGTGATCCAAAGAGACTTCAGTGGGAGTGGCGATGGAGAACAAGTCTGCAGGTGGAGTTTTAAGAGACAGTGGGGATGGAAGGGGACGGGGTTTTGATAAATTGTTTCTATAGCACCCTCTGGAGTCCACTTTTTTTTTTTAGCATAGTGAATGCTCATTTGGAACAGGAAGTTGAATCAAATCATGTACCAAGGGAACTTTTCCTTTGGGGAATAACATTTCCTTGCTGGGTTTCAAATATGACTTTTTTTTTCATTTGCTTAGTTTTATATTTATGTGTCTACACCCACTTCCCCCTAAATATTCCATCAGGGTTGCCTAATGCCTGCCAATCTCACTTTCCTAAATGTTCAGATGTATTGGGCTATCTTAGTTTTGTCTCTCCTGTACCCCAAAGAAGTAGGAGGTACTTCCGAACCAAGTACCTCCTGGGACTTCTCTTTGAAGCTCTTCTGTGTGCGATTCCCTGTTTTCTGACTCACACATGTGTCACATACTCCAGGTGATTTAAGCAGAAAGGAAATTTTATTTAAAGGATATTAGATGACTCTCAAAATTTCCTGCAGGCTAGAGAACAGACTCGGAAGCTACACGGTCAAGGACCAGACCTCAAATCCCGTCACAGGCCTTGCAGTGAAATAGTGAGCAGCAGAATAACAGCAGAGCCACTGTCACCGGCTGTCGCTGACTCCTTCTTTCTACCTGTGTAGATGGATTTGAGTCATTCCCCTAGATTCACACCCAGGCCTTGGCTTCAAGGGAGACTGGAAGCACATGTTTTCTTCCGTCGACAAACTTTCATTGAGCATGTGCTGTGAGATAGGCGCTCTTCTAGATGCTGGGAAGACAGGCAGACAGGGAAACATTTCTGCACTCATGCAGCTTATATCTAGAGGGAGGAAGACTAGTGAGCAAATAAACGAGTTAAATATAAAATTTGCAAGTGATGGTACACACTCAGGGAAAGCAGGAGAGGGAGTTGGGGGACTGTTCTTTTACAGTGTGGTCGTGATAGGGTGACTCTGAGGAAAGACAAAGGAGGTAAGGGATCTGACATTTTCAGTTTGGTATTTTCCACGTGTGTGTGTGTGTGTGTGTGTGTGTGTATCCTGGGCTGAGGGGGTTTCCTCATAAAGTAATATTCCTAGTTGAAGAATGGTGTTCAGTTGCTGGGCGCCCAAGACGAAAGGCAAACCAAATGTTCTTAGTTTAACTCCATAAATTTCTGGAGCACATCTTCTAATGACTTTGTAAGAAAGGTAAATAAAGATGTTTGAAAACTGTCTTGTTCCTCATTAACTGCTTCGTTGGGGAATTCCAATAATGGTAAGAAGGAAAACTAACCTTTAAATGCTTATTGCTGTGGGCCGGGCACAGTTCTAAGTGTTTTACATGGACACTCATCCTCATGACAATCCTTTGAAGTAGGTGTTAGAGACTGTTATTATGTCCATTTTACAGGTGAGATCCAGTGAGGTCAAGTAACTAGGCCATGGGCACACAGCTAGTAAGCGGCAGGACAAAGATTTAGACTCAGCCTGTCTGATGTTAGAGCTGACAGTGATGTGTGTCCCAGTATCTTCCAGCTTCTTCCAGTGCTGTTGACATCGCTAGTGTCCTGCTGATTCCTGATATCTGGCACAGGCTCTGCCCTCCCTTCCCCCCACATCCCATACACTATCTGTTTTCTAGAAACTTTCTGGATATTCTGTCCATCTCTGATGTTTTGAAAATTTCAAATGATGTTCCTTAATGTGAATTTTCCCATTCATTGGACAGGGTACTCAGTGGACTCATTATTCATGGAGATTCATGACCTTCAGTTGTAGACATTTTTGGATATTCTTGGAATTTTTTGTAAGTTATTTCTCTTTGTCTCTGGGAGGGCAAGCTCACTGCGCTCACAGGACAGGCTTAGAGCTGCTCTGCTTTTTGTATTGATCTCATTTTCTTAACATTTGTCTTTGCTTCTTCATCTTTTTTTCTGAGAATTTTCTTGACTTTTTCTCCAATTTTACTTTTATTTCAATTATGTTAAAATGCGGAAGCCTTGTTGTGATCTCTGATGGTTCCTCTTCACGCATCTTCTTGGATGTAGCATCTTATCATCCTTCTCTTAGGAGAATTTTAGGATTTAAGCCACATCTTCTGCTTCCTGTGTTGTTGTTTTCCATTTGTCTGATTACCACTGTTTGATTGCTGAGGCTCATTCGGTCACATTGAGGGCTTTCTTCACATGCTGGTGACAACGATCTGACTTTGTGAAGACATCACACCTACCAGTCCTACATGTTTCTGAGACCCAGACCCCAGGCAGGCGTCACCCCATAAACGTCCCTGTTGCTGCCCTTCCCGCTGTAGTCCATTCTGTACCCAGCAGCCAGTGTAAGTATGTAAGCCAGACCACAACACTCTGTTTAAAGTCTTTCTCAGTTTCTGTCCTCCTGCCCTGCCCCGTGAGGCTGATAGGGTGTCCATCCTCATCACTCTCTGCATCCGTCCCTGGACTTCAGCCATGCTGACCTTTCTGTCCTGTGAGCACAGTGACCTTGCCCTCCACTAGGGCCTTTGCATGGTCTGTTTCCTCTGCCGGATGCACTTTTCCAGCTTTACTCCACATGGCCCACTGCAGTGTCTGCTTTAAGAGTCTCCTGCTGGAGAGGGCTTCCAGATCAGCCACTTCCTTGTGTTATTCACTCTGCTGGATTTTCACCTGAGTGCTTGTCATTATTCAGTCTTTGATGTTCATGTTGTCTTTTGCTCTCCAGCAAGAAGACTTTAAGTAGCAGAACCTTGCTGGGCCTAGAAAGTTGCTTGTAAAGAACAGGCTTCTGCCCCAGTTGGTGGAGTGGCCCCAGCTCCCGTACATTTTAGCAGTGGTTGTGCCCTGGTGTGCTTCGTCCGTCTCTGTGTCCATCTCTGCACAGGGCCTGACCCAGTGTCAGTGGAGGTCACATTTTTTTTTTTAAAGGTACATTTCTTGTAACCATGTATGGGCCTTGGTTTTGACACCGCCTGTAGATGGGACTGAAGAAAATGTGGTGGTGGTGGGGCGGTGTGGCCCCGAATTTCCTTTCTTGAGCCCTGGGTCTGCCACATAAGATCTCTCAGTTTTCCCTTCTGTAAAATGGGATAATAACCCACACTCGGGCTCTGTGAAGTTCAGGGGAGAAACAGGGTGGAAAAGGACTTAAAAAAAACAAAAACCCAAACAGCTAAAAAAGGGGCAGTAATCTTTTTTGAAATACTTATTATGTTTTACAAGAAGGTGAAGTTGTCATGTTTGCTTAACACATTTAATATTTTCAACAGTTGTGAGGATGCTGGTGATTTTGCAGCTGAAGGAGCTGAGGCTTGGAGAAATTGAACGACTTGCTGATAATTTGTGCATCTGGGGAAGCCTCTGTTTTCTTAGGCTTAGCTCTGTTTCCTACTAGCTTTGGACCATGTTTGTCTTCAGATTTAAAAAAAATCCAAATTGTTGTTTCCAGTTTCTTATTTTCCTTCTTTCAGTAATTTATGGGGGAGCAGTGGGGTACTGGGAAGGTAGAAGGAAATGAGGAAAGGACATTAGGACTTGCCTTCTAGTCATGTATTTCAAAGCTGGGGTGTGGGTGATAGGCATGGCAGATAGGTGCTGTGTTACACCCCGTGGATTAATATCTTTCGGGATGAGGTAGCTACAGTATTAAGGGTCTCCCCTCCCCCCAAGCAATCTCTTCTCCCCCATTTCTTTTTCCTTCTTCCACTTGCTCTCTGGCCCCTATGCACTGTCTTCTTTACACTCAGATGCCTCTTGTCTCCTCTGTTGCCCCCTTTTCTGTTGTCCTTTTTTTTAAAGATATATTTATTTATTTTATACAAGAACTGGGGTACAGGCCAGATGCGCGGGAGGGTGAGAGGATTCACCAGAGACAGAGTGGGGAACAGAACAGGCAGATCTACTGAAATACACTGCTGAGGGGAGCAGCAGGCGAGACAGGAGAGGTCTGCTGCACCACGTGGGACCCTTGCTGGCCAGCCGGGATCGAACCGGCACCGCAGAGGCTATGGACAGCTTCACAGCGCAGCGCTCAACTGCCTGCGCCACCAGGGGAGGCCCTCTGGTGTCCTTTTTTATACTATCTTTATTTCCGACTTTCTCTTTTCCTTCAGGATCTCTCCAGGTCTTTATATCTAGGCTTACTCAGAGTTTTTTTCCTTCCTTCTCTTTTCTACCTTCCTGGGCCCACGTTCTTTTAGGATCCTGTTTCCTACTATTTCGGCCAGTCCACTTCTGTGGTTGTGATAAAGAAGAGTCTGTGTTGTAGCCCACTGTCCATGGTGGCTCTTCCCTGCACTGGAATTGCCTAGAAACCCAGTTCTGGTAGAACTGGCCAGGGTCTCCAGGGTCCAGTCCTGAGGGCAGTGGGGAGGGCCAGGGCTCTGCTGCCCTAGGTGGCTGGATGCAGGCCTGAGAACGATCTCAGCACCTAGAATTTGCTTTCAAAAAAGATGCCAGGGGCCTCCCCGGTGGCGCAGCGGTTGAGCGCTGGGTTGCGAAGCTGCCCGCGGCCTCTGCGGAGCCGGTTCGATCCCCGGCTGCTCCCCGGCCACCGAAGGAGGGTCCCACATGGTGCGCAGACCTCTCCTGCCGCCCGCTGCTCCCCTCAGCAGTGTACTTCGGTCCTTCTGCCTGCTCTGCTCCCCGCTCTGGCTCTGGTGAATTCTCTCACCCTCCCGCGCTTCTGACTGTACCCAGTGCATGTATAAACAAAACAAACAAACAAACAAATAAATAAATAAAACATGCCTCTATTAAAAAAAAAACAAACAAACAAAAAAAAAATTCAAAAAAGATGCCAGGTGATCTGTGTGCATATGAAAGCTGGAGAGACAGTGGTCAGGCACAGACTTGGCCTGGTCAGGGGAGAGAACTGTTGTGTGGGCAATGCAGAGGATTTTGTTGCTGCAGGGGCATGGATGTGGCTAAAAGTGGCCAGAAGATGGCAAGAAAGTCTCTACTCAAATTGTGCTGGGCCTTGAACAGCCCTCTAAGGATAAGAACAGAACTGGGGCCGTGCCTGCTGCTTCCCAGTACCTGCCAGACCCACAGGCTGCTGTGTCAGTGAGGACCTTTGGGTGCCATCAGGTCCTGCCTTCCCATGAGATGAATGGGGCCCAGAGACCCCAAGTGAGTTGCCTATGGTCAATCAGCAAATAAGAGGAGAGACGGGACCAGCTGACCGTACAGCTGGTGCTCTTTTTGGAACGTGCTTGTTCATTTTAAGAATGTTGGCTACTTGTTAAGGTCGTGTGACAGGCCAGGCAGGGGTCAAAGCGCTTCCCATTGGACTAATGAAATTGTTTTTTTCTCTACTGTGATCTGCATTTCATACACAGGAAACTAAAGCTCTGAGAGGTAAAGCCATTTGCCTGAGGACGAGTGACAGGAAGCAGAGCTGGGTCTGAATTTTTGTTTGACTGACTGCAAGGCCCAAACTTCAGGGCCAGCTGTGCTCTCTCTACCACCTGGAGAAGTTGGGAGAACTGAACTTGATCCCAGAGGCAGCAGGAAGTCATGGGAGCCTTTGATCAGGGGAAGGATGTGATCAGTGGTCAGTCCTGGGTTGTGGGGAACATCATACTAGTCTGGCATCCGCTAAACTCTTTGGTGGCCTGGGGTGAGCCAGTTCCTTCTTAGTGTCCTCACCTGTTAGGTTCACATGGCAGTTCTAGTAGAAGGTCTAGTAGGTCCACTCTGAGTCTGACTTTGTGTATGTCATGCTATGGTTGCAGAGCTGCAGGTGGGTGGCTGGGCCATGGTCTCATGTGTTTTCCTGTTGGCCGGTAAGTAGTGGGGTACAGAAGTTTCAGTTCTGGGGTGAGGTCATCAGAGAAGCGTGGCTTAAGGAAGACAGAAGGGGTGGTGGTTGAGTTCGGGGGAGGAGACAGACCGATTAGCCCCCTCCAGCTCGGCCACCGTCTCGGACTCCTTCCTACATATGATTCTGATTAGGGGGCCCATGTAAGAGTTACCTAAACACCACTCTAATTGCTCTGTTTAGGAACATTCTCATGCGTGGGCGGGTGCCTGGCACTGGCTCCCCACATGTGCTGGGGGTCTGCGCTTGCACGAGCATGACAGGCACCGTATCAGAGCTCCACGGCCGCAAGAGCCAGGGCATCCATCCTGTAGCCCCATGGGCTTAGGGAGTTCTCCCCACCAAGTCCTCAAGCCCTGGCAGGCACAGGGGCTGGAGTGACTCTTCTAGGCACTTGTAGGGGAGAGCTGCTTTAGAGTCACTTGTCTTCCTGGGAAACTGGTCTTACCCCATAAGGAATGACAGTGCCTTCAAGGGATGCGCCGTAGCAGAGCAGGTGACCGAGAGCCAACCAGATAGTCTCTGTATATGAACTGTGGGCCAGTCTCTTCACCTTTTTGGGCCACAGTTTCTTTATCTTAAGACGGCTGTCTTGCAGGCTTGGCGTGAAGGTAAATTAAGGTATAGTCTGCGAGAGGACTTGAAATGTTGCATGTCCAGGCTCCTGGGGCTCCACCGGCAGCATGAATGCACAGCCTCTGTGGCTGCACTGAACTCGGCCACAGGAAATGTAAGCGGCTATGGAGCTGGTTATTCCATGTGGTCTAGTCAGAGAGATGCCTTAGGCCAAGTAAGATTCTGAGTGTCCCCTAGAGATGGGGAGGGATGGCATTTGGACATCGTGGGTGAGCATGTGCAGCACCAGGGCTCATTAAAGCTTCAAGAATAAGGGGCCTCTCCTCTGATCTGAAAGGTGGTCTCAGAGGGGGGATTGCAGCTAGTGGACTTAGAGTATTTCCCTACTTCTTTAGGGTTTTGTGAAGGGGTGTGGGCAGCATTCCATCCCAGGGAAACTATGTCCTAGTGAAGGTTTCTTGTGCTTTGTATTCCCCTTGCCAAATGTCCCTATTCTGTCCAGGTGCTCCTCTCCCATCCTTCCATATAGCTGTGGGTGCTCCCATGTACATCTGCAACTGTCCACTCGCCAGTCTCCCCCTGCCTCCCTCCCACAATAGGGTTTTCACCCATCCCGATAGCCACCATTCTTTCAGCCATCCAGCCTCACCTCCATCTTCATGCCCATTTGTATGAACACCCGCTGGCATTTTTTCCATCTGCCCCATCACTCATCAGCCAACATTCACCAAGCCCCTTCATGTACCTGCCCTTGGTCTGCACTAGTTCACACTGGGATGAATCAGAACTGCGTGGGGTTCTGAATCTGTGTGGGGTTCATTGGAGGTGAGTGTGACTTTGACATCAAGGAGGGTGTAACCTCTTTGACTTTCCTTTCAAGAGGAGTCAGATCAGAGAGTAAGTCTGAATGAGTCCTTTACATCTTTCCTTTCTCTTCCACCTACTTGTCTATTTACCCACTGAGCCATTTATCCACTCATGTGTCCGTCATCTAACTCTCTGTCCACCTACCCACCTATCTGTGTAACCTACTATGAGACCATTTAACTGCCAGGAACCATCCAGCTACCCTCCTTCCCCTCCTTCACCTTTATACCATCAATACATATGTTTTTAACATTCCAGTATATGTGAGGTAGTGTTATTAGGTTCTAGAATACTAACTTGATATATGATCGGGTTGTTGAGTTACTGAGATTTGATTTTAAAGTACCTTCTATCTCTGTAATATGCAGAGGCATAAGACAGGGATCCTACTCATTTATTCAAAAATCCCACATTCAGCTACTGAGTGCCTAAAGTAAACCTGATACTTTTCTGGATACTTGGGATACTGTGGTGAATAAGACAGGCAAGGCAGTCCTTGACCTCATGAGTTTATATTCTCGTAGGAGAGACAGGCAGTAGACAAGTGAAGGCATAAATAAAGATTGTAACAAGTGCCTGTGTGCAGGGTATGGGCTTGGCGCCCTCAGGGAGCTTCCAGTCTACATGGAAGTGAGACAGATCTGAAGAAAGATAACACTTGTGGGCTGTGTTCCAAACTGGAGTGTGCTTGAAGAGCAACGACTCCACAAGTGATCAGAAGGGTGGTCAAGGAGGACTTCTGGGGAGGGGAAGCCAGAGTTCAACTTAGGAAGTCACAGAACAGGGGACCTGCTGAAACATGCAAAGTGCTGTCTGTCTCTGGGTCCCTGCCTGCAAAGTAGCGATGGAAGGATCTCATCCAAGCAAAGGCACCGCCTGCCACCTTCTATACTTCCTGCGGCCAGATTATCCCACTGCCTGGAATTCCATGTTGACCTTGCTACCAACTTGCTGATGAAACCAGTCCCTTGCCCTTTCTGAGCCTGTATCCCAGATCCACAAGAGGAAGGTGTGGGGTTAGATGAGCTGTAAAGTCTCCTAGACTGTGACTCTGAGATTGATGAGTTTAATGAAAAGGAGAGACACTTATAGCATGCTTTATAGAGGAATAAGGTGCTTTATAGAGGAAGAAGGTGTGGAAGAAGGTGCTATCCCTGTTTTGAAGATGAGAAAACTGAGTCTTGCCATTCTCTCAAGCTTCCTTCAGCCTTTTCTTCCCTTTTGAAGCTCTGGGAGGAATTCGTATGTCTGGAAGCTGTTAGACCAGGCATACACTATGGGGACGTGAGCCCCATCTTTATCTAGTACCTTATGTGAGATGGCAAATACTCATTTTCATTTTTCACACACACAAAAAAATCAGTTAATAGTGAGAACACTGGAACAAAACCTCTGGTTATTAGCCACTTTCCTGTTAGATGAAGATCAAACCAGATGCTGGCAGCAGCTGCTGGTCCTAAATGGCAAAGCTAGGACTTGAACTCATGGCTTGTAGACTCTCCATCTCCATTTCAAGGCTCTTTTTTTTTTTCAAAGATTTATTTATTTATTTATTTGTACAAGTACTGGGTACAGTCAGAAGCGAAGAAGGGTGAGAGGATTCACCAGAGCCAGAGCGGGGAACAGAACAGGCAGATGGACAAAGTACACTGCTGAGGGGAGCAGCGGGCGGCAGGAGAGGTCTGCGCGCCATGTGGGACCCTCACCCGGCAGCCCGAACCAGTGGATCGAACCAGCGCTGCAGAGGCTGCGGGCAGCTTCACAGCCCAGCGCTCAACCACTGCGCCACTGGGGAGGCCCTCCATTTCAGGGTTCTTTAAACCTCCTGGGAGAGTGCCAGGGAAGAAGCGGATTGAACAGGAAGAGGGATGGTTTTATCATATCATCCTCTCCTGCAGCCTCTGTAAGAGGAAAATAAGGGGAAATGCCCTCTTTTTTTTTTTTTATTTTTTAAAAAAAGAAGCTGCTGGGCTCTCACAATCCTCTTGCTGTGGAGATGGACAGGTTTTGGTCCAGCGAGGAGTGCGTTGTGATTTAACAGGTGCTGCAGAGCAGATTCTTTTGTTGAAGGGTTCTGCAAGCACTCGCCCTATGCAAACGGAACCAGCTCCAGGTCCCTATTAATTGTGAACATTTAGAAATGTTCCTGACTGTACCCAGAGTTCCTGCTCGTGAAACTCCGCAAGGTCAGAGGCCACACATGTTTTGATTTTCTTATTTGAGGTATTATGTGTTCAAGGTAGATTTATGCTACAACCTTTGTTTATTGACTTGTACTTTTCCCTGTGAACCTAATGGAACATGACAGACGATATTTACAAGGCACGTGTTTCCGATTAAATCATGTGAGACATTAAAGCCCGATAAATGAAAGCCCCTTTGAAAGGCCAGATTCTGAGAGAAGGAGGCAGTCCCTGGTGGGGCCTTGATGGTGGAGTCACCCCCTTGGCTGGCTGCAGGAAATGCGGAAGGTGGCAGGCAATGCCTTTGCTTGGATGGGACCTTCCATCACTGCTCCCCAGGCAGGGGACCCAGGCCGCATAGAGGCCTGGAAGAACAGACACCACGCACCTCCTGACTCTCAGCCACCTGGGAAAGAGGGCAGGGAAAGGGATGCTTCTTTTTGAAACACCTTCTGCATGCCAGGCTCTGTCACATAAACGTTTCTTACGATGTTAAGTAGCTGAACTTGACTGTAGCACTGTGGTGTTAATGTCTTGAAGGACAGTCGGAATAGCAAGGGGTTAAGAATGGTGACTTGGGCCTCAGGTCAGGTCCCTCCTCCACTCCTCATTGTGACTTGGGGCAAGTTACTTAACCTGGATGAGCCTTGGTTCCTCCTTCACTTGGTTTCTTGGTTCCTTGGCCTGGATGGCAATAATATCACAGTACATCAGTGACAACACTACCATAATGTTAGCCAACATTATTACTGATGTTCAAGATAAAAGGAGGCCCAGAGAGGCAGAGTGGCTCCCAAGGCCACTGCCTGTGGGGGGCTGCTGTGGACCCCCAAGCCTTCCCCATTCTGCTCAGGCTGCTCTAGTAGGGCAGGGCCAGGCTGCAGATGGGCAACAGGAGCAGCCTGCTGACTCCTGCAGCAGGACGTGGGTTATCCCTTGGCCTTCCTCAGACTTCCCGGGAGCATTAATGGGCAAGCTTGGTAGGCAGGATTAGCTTAATCGGGAGTTTTTCCAAGGAGGTCAATTAAAGGATTTGGGTAAATATAAAAAGTGGAAACAGCTTGGGATAGTAGACTTCCCCTCCTTCTTTCCTGCCTCCTTTCCTCTCCCTCCCTCCTTCTGCCTCCTTTTATTTCTGAAGGGGTCTGGGGGTGTTGCTGACCTTGGGACTGAGTATACACGGTATTTACTCCCTGCCCCACTCCCACCTTTTTTTGGACACCTGGTGGCAGGTGACCCAAGAACTCTTGAGAACAAGATTGCATGTTTTTCATATTTAAATGTTCTTTTTTAGGACCTCTAACTAGCTGCTTCATAGGAGCAGAGCCTAACAAAGGCACAAGAAGGAAAGATTCCTACCCCCCTCCACCTCCCATAATGGAAAAGCTTGCTTTCGGAAACACTGACTTTCTCTCTCTATGTAAGAGCCTTTATTGACCATCATCTGCCATGTCCCTGGAGATTGGACATCTGATTTTCATCGAGTTGCAGGGGTAAGGGAGGAATCTGTGGGGTGGTGAGGCTGCTGGCTCTGGAGTCAGCCTGCTTGGATTCACCCTCCGGCTTTGCCACTAGTCCACTAGGTATCTTGGGCCTTGCTATCCTTGTATGAGAAATAGTTGCTATGGGAGTCAGATGCCATAGTCGATGTTGTGGGCTAGGGCCGCACTGAAGTAGAACCTGCCAGACCTTCCTAGGAGGCAGCATAGGGCCTAGGATGAATCATGAGAAACTGAAAGCCTCCTTCATTCATTGCCTATTTGGACACATGCTAGGAATGGGAGTTCAAGGCCCCGCCCCGCCCCCCTCGGTCATTTCCCCTCCCCTGGCCTCCCTTTACTCATCTGTAAGATGGGGAAGACAATTCCTTTTCTCTCTTCTGCGAGGTCGTGTGCATAGGAAAGCGCCTGCATAGCTGCAGTCATATAAAGATCAGCAGTGATCCCAGTGACTGCTTTACAGGGAGGGTTGCAAACAGCATTGCCTCTTTCAACCTCACTCCTCCAGGTGGGTGTTGTCTCTTACAATACAAGCCGGGGGAGGACCAGAGGCCACCTAGTAAAGATTTATGTTTCACAGAGCCAGGAGCTAAGTTGAGGTCTGTCCCTGGGCAGGTCAGTCCTGCTCTGTTCCAGCCCTGTTGTCTCATTCTGGAAGAGACCCTGGACTCCTGGAGTTGGAATTACTCATAAAGCAGGCAATTCCCTCTGTCCTAAAATGAGTCTCCTCTCCTTTGTTTCCCCTCCCCCCCTTCATCACAGGCTTAGGGGGGTGTCACCGAGTGGTACAGTGTGGACCATCCACTGAATTAAAAGCTCCTGCCACTAATTCTTTGTGTCCTTGGGCAAGTTACTTTCCCTCTCTGTGCTTTGATTTCTCCATCAGGAAGGTGGGAATGGCAATACCTGGTTTATTGGTGCCACAGTTTTGTTAAAGGGATGACGAGGAGTGTGGACAGTGAGCAGGTAGGACTCGGTTGAAGGCGCTGCTGTGAGCACCTTGGCCCTGGGAGAAGGCTGTGTGTTCTGTAGCCTCCGCTTTGGGCACACGTTTCTTCCAAGTGAGGAGGGGAGAAAATTTAAAGGCCACGTACAGTCTTAAATACTCAAGTGGGACTGAGGGTTTTGTTTCTTTAGTAGGTAACACTGATTCTCAGAACAAGCTAAACAAATCCCTCCTTATTGAAGAATGTTGCTCGGGGCTAGGCTTGATTAAAATCGGAAAATCTAAGAGGCTTAAATGTGTGTGGTTTGGGTTGTTGAGGGCTCCAGCATGCTTTGCCCTGCCCTGAGTCTCCCTGGCCATGGTCACAGAGTTGTGAGGCCACAGAGGGTCAGTGGCAGTGGTCCACCGCCCAGCAGCTGGTTTTACCAGTGGGGAGCTGGAATGCCCTCTGCCCTGGACAGCAGGACTCAGAGCACCAGTCCTGGTGGTGGTGGCCTTAGGGGGCAGCTTGTGTTGAGGGCTGTGTGGGGACTGTCTTGCTCTGTGGACTCTTGGGGACAAGGACTGTCCTTACTCTCAGAGACCCCAAAACCTGCCCCATCTACTCAGGGAAGGGAGGATTTGTGCTTTAGTGGCCATGGATGCAGCGCCGGTACCAGACACCCATGTCTGTGTTTCCTGCTGCGTCTCTGCTTGTTTCCTCATGGGGATCACGACAGTGTCTGCTGCTAGGATGAGGGTGAAGATAAAGTGAATTGAAACATAGAAAGATCTTAGGTGCAGCGTCAGTTCCCACGAGCACCCTGCCAGGAAGGGTGGAATCACTTCTTATATTGAATGGGACCGAGGCTTAGCAGGGTAAAGTCACTGGCCTGTGCTGTGTTGGGCTGACTTAGAAGCCAGCAAAGGTCTGTTGAGGGGACAAGAGTCTGGATGCTGTGAGGCACAGGTGAGTATCTTTAGGTATCAGGAGACCCCTACAAAGGCATGAGCTGTCGTGTCTTCAGCGCTCCTTCCCCCATAAGCCCACCGGCTGGCCGAGATTCTGAGGACAGAATCCCAAGGCCTGTGGGAAGGTTTTAGCAAACTGGTCGGGACTGGCTCTTTGCTTAGGGTTTTATGACCATGCAGAGAATGTGGCCAGAATCTTCTGTGGCTGCAGTCCCAGGGCAGACAGTCCCTTGCTGACACAATCGTTCCTCATTAATTGGGCTGGGTCGAATTTTGGGGCTGTCTGCCAACTGGCAGTCACCCCCGTTCTGGAGACCAGCCCCCATCCTCCCACCCCAGCTACCCGGGGTTGCCGGCAGGGGTGCCCGGGGTCTGGCCTGTGAGAGGAAAGCTCTGACCCATGGCCAGGTGGCTCAGAGTCTGCCGTCCCTCGTCCCCCTGTTCCTGCCCCAGCCAGGAAGCTCTGCCACCCCGCCCCAATAGGCCACAGTCTGTATTCCCCAGCTTTGGCAAGGGGGCAGATGTGAGAGGAAGGGCCCCTCGTGGGAACTGACATCTGTTGTCACTTTCCCTGTGCCTGGCACTGTTCTAAACTCTTCGGTTGTATCAGCTCACTTAATCTTCACCCCAACCCTGTGAAATAGGTACTGTTATCACCCCCGCTTGCAAGTGAGGAAAGAGCCTTGGTGTCCTCCTAGAGAGGGGAGGAACTTGAAGCCAGGGCCGAGTTCTAGCCCCAGCACCATCTTGACTGTATCATCCACTTCCCTTGATGGAAAGGAGTGGAGGGATTTGAGGTAGAAGTCACCAATGGGAGCAAGTGCAGGGAGGGGGACATACGGGAAGCATGCCCGCCTGCCTCCCATAAACATTTACTAGATGCTGACTGTTTGCAGGGCTGAAGGCTGGGCCTTCTGAGGGTAGTAATAGCTAATGGTGGTGCTGTCCTATAATTTTCAAGCAAAATACATTTCCAGCATTGCCTTTTTTGACTCAGGAGGCAGAAGATTCTGGTGGTCAAAAGCCAGGACTCTGGAGTCATACTTACAGATTTGAACCCAATTCTACCACTTACTAGCTTGGGCAGTCATGTCTTTCTGTGCCTCAGCTTTCCAGCTGTGAAATGGGATAATAATAGGACTTAGGGCAGAGAGGAAGGTATTGGATGGAGATGAGGGAGGTCAGACTCTGGGAGGCTGTGAATCCTAAAGTTCTTCCCTAAGGGAGTAGACTAGCCCTGAATCAGAAGCTCAAAACCCCGCCTAAGTCCCTATGAGATGCCACGGCACACCACCAGGATGGCTGTATAACAGAGACAGACAACAGCAAATGCCGACAAGGATGTGGAAAGATAGGAACTCTCATACAATGCTGATGGGGTTGTAAAATGATGCAGCTGCTGGGAAAACAGTTTGGCAGTTCTTCAAAAGGTTAAACATGGAGTTACCATGTGACTCAGTATTACAAGATTTATACCCAAGAGAATTGAGTTAATACATTTATTTTTAATTTTTTAAGTTTTTAAATTTTTTTTTTTTGTGGGACCCTCGCCGGCAGCTAGGGAACAAACCTGCGCCGCAGAGGCTACAGGCAGCCTCGCAGCCCAGCGCTCAACCACTGTGCCACCAGGGGAGGCCCTTGAGTTAATACATTTACATAACACTTGAACATAACCGGTAAGCAGTATCATTCATCACAGACAGAAAGTTGAAACAACCAAAAATATCCTTCATTTGATGAATGGGTGAACAAAATAAAGGCTGTCCACACAATGGAATATTATTTAGCCATAAACAGGAATGAAACACTGATTCAGTTATAAAAAGGCATGAAAAATGCTACGATGTGGATGAACTTTTGAAAAATGTGCTAAGTGAAAGAAACCAGATGCAGGAGGCCACAGACTGTGTGGCTCTGGTATATGAAAAGCCCAGAATGGGCACATTTATAAAAACGGTCGCCAGAGGCGGGGGAGAGGGCACAGGGAGTGACTGCTCCCTAAGTAGAGAGTACAGAAGTTCTTTTGAGCTGATGAAGATATTGTGAAATTAGGTAGTGGCTATGGGTGTACAACTTTGTATACTAAAACCCACTCAATATAATACAGGTGGAAAGGGCAAGTCTGATAGTATGTGAATTGTATCTTAATTTAAAGGAAACAAATGAGAAAAACAATCCCCCTGCCTGAGACACACACATCTCATTTTGCTCTAGGGGTAATACCCGGTGCAGCCAAGTCTGGGCTTGTGAGGTTCCACACCCCATTCCTACTTCACAGTCGGTCTGGACCCAAGAAGCAAATATTTCATAGATGACATTTTAGGAAGAAACCTGGAGCTGTGGAGCCACCAAGCCTTGTGTTCACCCATTCCCACCCTTCCTTGGGTCTGAGTTGGCCTCTCTGAAAGCAAAGAAGATAGCGTCTATGGCTAGTACTGTCGTGAGGGGGAATTGAGGGCAGGCAGCGGCCCTGCGTGGTGTCAAGAGGAGTATAACCGAGATGAAAATGCATGCATTGTGCAAAAATGAAAAATGATGTAAAAAATACATAAAATAAATAAAAATTAAATTAAAAAAAAGAGCAGGAGAGTCTGAGTAACCCATCGGCAGCAGTTACTCCAGGCTGCATCCCTTGCACACATAGGGCTTCCAGAATGTGTGGGGTTGTGCAGGACAGTGTGGGCCCTGGGCCTGGGTTGAACATGTAGCTGGACTCTGCTGTCCTCCTGTAGGGGCAGCCCAGCTTTAAGTCAAGGGGGCCTGAATTTTTTTAAGGTTTATTATTTTTATTTATTTATACATTCAAGAACTGGGGTGTAGGCCAGAGGTGTGGGGGGTGAGAGGATCACCAGAGACAGAGTGGGGAACAGAACAGGCAGATGTGCTGAAATACACTGCTGAGGGGAGCAGCGGGTGAGACAGGAGAGGTCTGCTGTGCCATTTGGGTATCTCCCTGGCTGGGGATTGGGATCAAGCTCAGGCTGCAGTGGCTGGTGATAGCCTGATAGAGCTGAGACTTTACCCCCTGTACCACCTGGGGGGTGGGGTGGGGTGGGGGTGGAGGCTGAATTTGAATCCCAGTTTTTCTCCTTCTAGCAGAGTGACCTTCTGCAGGTCACTTCTGGTGTCCTGTTCAGTGAGCAACGCTGTGGTAAGCATGCTGTGTATGACTGAATCGTGTCCCCCCCAAATTCACATGTTGAAGCCCTAACACCCATTGTATTTGGAGATGGGCCTCATCTAAATTAGGTTTAGGTGAGGGTGGGTACCTCATGATGGGATTAATGCCTTTGTAAGAAGAGGCACCAGAGAGCCTTCTCCCCCACCCTCCTCTCTGTCTCTGTCTCTGTCTCTGTCTCTGTCTCTCTCTGCCTTGGGAGGATGCATTGACAAGGCAGCACCCACAAACCAGGAACAGAGATCTCCCCAGACACTGACCACGCTGGCGCCCTGGTCTCGGGCCTCACACCTTCCAGCACCGTGAGAAGTAAACATCGGTTGTTTAAACCATGTGTTGTGCCGTTTTGTCACGGCAGCCAGGGAGACGCAGTCTAGGCACAGACAGGTGGATGTGCGTCTCGGCACGCTTGCATGTGGGAAGCCACCTGCTGTTATTGCCGTGGCTCCTTTATGGCTGGGGTGCTCACTGAGAGTTGTAGGACCCCGGTGAGTTGCTTCACTCTCGGAGCTCTTTCCTCCTCTGCAGAACGAGGTCAAGATGCTGCCCACGCACGCAGGACAGCGGCAGGGTCAGATGAGATCATCTAGGTCGAGGGACTTATAAACTGGGATATGGCTTGCCTGTGGGGTGAGGGGGGGCTGGGTGTTTATGAAATGGAAGCAATGGGAGAGCCCGGCAGAGGAATGGGGTGAAGCACAAGCACAGGATGGTGGGGGTCTGGCGGAGTCCAGCAGGGCGGCTCTCCAGCTGGCCCTTTGAGGAAGTAACTATCTTGGCAGCAGCACCTGTCCACCTGTGCCCAGCTGGCAGCGGCTGAGCAGGGGTCCCTGGGCTTGACCCCACAAGCTGTTGTTCTGGACTCACATGCCTGAGTGGGGAGCAGGCATGGGGGAAAGGAGAGCAGTGTCCACAGGCAGAGTGGGGAGGCGGGGGCAACCTGCAGGCAGCTCATGACCTCACCTCTGGCATTGGCAGACTGTGAGTGAGGGGGACCTTACAGATCAACCTCACTGGCTGCCCCCAGAAGCTGTCTCTGGGCAGATGAGACGCCCTAAAAGCACGGGCCTGTTGTCTTCTCTTCCTGCTCTGTGACATCAGGGACGTGAACATCTTTGGCTGGAAAATCACTGTCTGGAATGCCTTCGGCGTCATCCGCTGGGGTGTAGCCCAAGGCCGCTGCCTGTTGCATTTGTCTTCAGAGCTGTGGGCTGAGGTTGTCCACCTCTCAGACATCCCGCAGGAGCAACCCCGGGAGGGGTGTGTTCCTGGGAGAGTTTATGGGATTTTTTGGTTGGTTCTTTAATGGCATCCTGTTTGTTTGCTGTCTGGTCTGGGGTGATCTGTGGGTGGGGTGTGGAGTCCTCAGGATGTCGGCCTGGGCAGCATTGAAGGCCTCTCTGGGACAGATGTCAGAGAACTGATGTGGCCACAGGGAGGTTTTCAAGTATGAAGGGAAAGGAGTTTGCTTGCTAGAATAACTCTCGGCTGGCCCCCCACTGACAGTGGAGCAATCCTCTGAGCCTATCCCAGGGTCCCAGGAATGCTCACTGCTTGGGCAAGGTAACTCAAGAACAGTGACACCTCAGAGGAGGGCGGGGTCAGGGAGGTGACAGAGGACTGTGTTTTGAAGGATGAATAGGAGTTCCTTAGGCAGAATGGCAGGGAACAATTGCATGTATAAGCAACTGGAGTACAAAGTCGAAGTGGGCAACAAGGTGAGGAGGCCAGTAACTTGCTGACCAAGGACCTTGAATGCCACGAAAGTCTGAAGTCTGTGCAGTAAACAGGGGAGCCACTGAAGGAATTCTCTGGAGAACTTGTCACTGCATCACGTTGGGGTTATATGCTGTGTGATTGTCTTTCCCCTTACTGGGCTACTGTCTAGAGGGTCCTTGTCCTACCCCCTTCCTGCTCCCTCCCCCAGTTTGTGTTTTCACCCCATGTGTTTGGATACACCTGTGAAATCCAGAGCAATCCCGTGTCCAAGGAGCTCTGTTCTTGTCCAGCATGGCTTCCCCAGAGACTGTCACCCGGTGCCAGGAGGGAAGGTCTTCATGAGCAGAGGTGCTGCTGGAGTCCACTAGGGGACAACTGGCCATTGGGCGAGGCTCTTGGAGGAGGTGGGCCTGAAGCATTGGTGGGAGGGAATTCCAGGCAGCACTGTCAGGCTGGGCACAGGTACAGAGATGAGGGAGCAGGGGGTGTGGGTGAGGAACAGGCTGGAGGGGATGGAGAGAAAGAAGGTCGGAGAGTTTTATATATATGTAGGGAGCCACGAGCGCTTTTAACTGTGCCTTGGTACCCTTAATTTTTATACACTGGTTCTTTGGAGAGGGTAAGGAATGAATTTATCAATCTCTCAGCTGGGGGTTGGTAGTAGAGCCCGTGTTTGCAGAAAGGTAACTGGTTATGAAACCATTATAAAAATCCTCAGAGATTTCTGCTTTAATGAAGGAGGCAGTTTTTCTCTGATAGATTCTCTAAAACTTGGGTTTCAAGCGAGTGGGGAAAAGCGACACGTAATTTATTTCTCCCGGTGCTTGATCTGAGATCCCTTGGGAAAGAACAGGAAGGAATTAGTGAGCTCTATATTACAATTTAATTGCTTGAAGGAAAAATATTATTTTTTATTGTTAGCCATTAGCTGCTTCTAGTTTTATTAAACTCAACCTTTTGCCGAGCATGCATTAACCACTTAGAGCTCACTGGCTCCCCGAGGGGAGGAAAGCCCTCAGAATGGTCCCACCTTGTAAATTGGGGCTTACTGCTGGGATCTGAGCAACCCCAGGGATTCTTGCATCTCAGGCATCTCCATACCTGGAATGCAGCCTCCTGACCGCAGGTTCTGTCCCCTGACACTGGGGACAAGGGTCAAGAAGGAAATGACCAGGGCCCCTGGGTCAGACTGAGTCTCTACAGAGAGGGGTTTTCCTTTCTAGGGGTAGTTGCTAAATGAGACCTGGAATGGGGTGGGAATACGGTGGTATTCACTAGGTGTTTGATAAATGCCAGTTTATGTGTCTCTAGATCATTTCCTCTTTGTTTTGACTCCAGGCTCCGAGTTCTGCCTGCTGGATCCCTGCTCAAAGGGCCAGCCCCACCCTGCTCCCCGGGCACTGGCACAGCCTGCCCCTTCCACTGTGCTGGGTGGTTCACTCCTTGATACGGGCCCTGTGCCCAGCCATGGACTGGCACAACAGAGGGCCGTGCCTTAGACAGGCCCCTGGGAGCTCCCTGTGGGACAGATGAAGACAGACAAGTGAATGGCCATGGTGGTGCAGGTACCTCAAGCTGCCCCAGGCTTCCTCTGCAGGGTGCCCAAGAGGAAAGAACTTGGGGGTGGGGCAGGAGGAGGGGTTTTTCTTCTCGGTCACGGTGCTCTGTCCGCCACCTTATCTCAGGTGGAAGGTATCAACCTGCCCAGGCCTTATCTCCATGTCCTGTCTCACCCCATTCCTTCACTCTTCGGCTGCAGCTTGTGTCTTATACACATCATGTGGGTGAACTTTGACCATGACCTTGGAGGCTTAGACACATTGGTCTTTACAAATGAGAGATCTGGGAATCTGGCAGAGAGCAGTGGACCCTCCTACTAAAGGACCCACGAGGACTTTTTAAACAGATGTGGGGGCTTGCCACGTCTCCATCCCCAATGTACCTGGAAGCACTTGCCCCCTGGACCTGGTTCCTCATGTCAGGGAGGTAGCGAGCCAACATTCTTTTAGAATGGTCCCAGTGGACTTCTACTGAGGCTGCCCTCTCCCCTCCCTGCCTGGATGCCTTTGACTTTCCTCTGCAAAGGAGCTATGTCTACATGATATATCTCACGTGTGTTAAGAAACCCTGGATTTTTTTTTTAAAGATTTATTTATTTTTATACAAGAACTGGGGTACAGGCCAGAGGTGCGGGAGGGTGAGAGAATTCACCAGAGACAGAGTGGGGAGCAGAACAGGCAGATGGACTGAAATCACTGCTGAGAGGAGCAGCGGGCGAGGCAGGAGAGGTCTGTCATGCCATGTGGGTATCTCCCTGGCTGGCTGGGAATCGAACCTGTGCTGCAGAGGCTGCGGACAGCTTCACAGCGCTGTGCTCAACCCACTGTGCCACCAGGGAGGCCCTAGCATTCTTTTAGAATGGTCCCAGTGGCCTTCTACTGAGGCTGCCCTCTTCCCTCCCTGCCCGGGTGCCTTTGACTGGCCTTTGCAAAGGAGCTGTGCCTACATAATATAGCTCATGTGTGTTAAGAAACCCTGGATTTTTTGACAGCCTGAATTTGTTAGCACATGACCAAGGTGTACCCTGGAACCCCAAGCAGTTTATACACTGTAAAGGGATCTAGCCGTGTGTATGCACAAAGGCAAAATAAAAAAAGGCTTATAGTGTGAAAGATTTTAATAGAATTAGTTCTATAGAGAGAGATGAAAGGATATTCCTAATAAAACTCTGAAAATTACCCATTCCCCTACTGGTTAAATGCCTAGCCAAATAGAGTTGGCTCAAGAGCTTGCCACAAGTCTCAGGTACCTTCTGCCAGGAAATAGCAAAAAGGGGGTTAGTCAGTTCTTAGAGAGCTCAGACAAAAAGTGATACCACTTCATGATAATGACAGTCATTGTCAGCCTCCCCCCCATGTCTCTTTCAAGTGTCTCTACATGTCTTTCTTCCATGTGTGTTCTTCAGTTTCCCTTCCCAGTAGACCTAGGGTGCAAGTCAGGGCTTCAGAAGCAAGAAAGAGGTGGTCCCATCTGTCTTAGTGTTATATAGGTCTGCTACGCTCTGCCTCTCGTTCCCAGTAACTTTGCTGATCAGGAAGTCTAGTTCATGGCATACTGGGACTTGTAGTCCAAGGTGGCTGTATGTAAGTGTGGGCAAGGGAAATGGCGTCACTTCGCTGCACTGTTCCTTTCCCTTTTATGGAGATGCAGTCTATATCAAATTGACTCTGGTGGTGAGAATTTAGCTCCCACTGTGGAACACTTCCTGGTGTGTGCAGGTCTGTGCCAAGAGCCTTGTATAACCTTGACTACAATAACTCCTTTTATGGCAAGTCCAGGGGATGAGGCCTGGAGCAACTTGTCCAGAGTCACACAGCTCTTAAGAGCAGATCCAGGGTCTCCTGGGCCTCTTCTTGGGTGGCACTTCTGCCTCGCCAGTCTCTCCTCAGGAAGCTGCCCAGTGTCACGGTCGGGTAGAGCCTGGCCTCCAATTCCAAGGCTTGCTGGACTGTCTCCCCTGCCTGAGGGATGCTGTGGGTGGTGCCTGCTTCTGGTGCCCACACCCTTGGCGACCCCAAGATCAGGCGGCTTGTAATCAGATTGTCTTCTTCCCCACAGAGTTCATGCCGCTGAGAGAATGGAAATGTGGATCAGTGGGTGGGGTGAGAAGCTGGACTGGGGGGCAGCTCTGGCTGGGGTGCTGGGGGATCTGGGCTGGGCAGGGTGTGGTTGGTTACACACACTAGAATCAAACTAAGTAGTTCTCACCTTAGCCTCAGGGCTGTTGAAAACCATCCTAAGTGGTTGGTCAGGCCCCCGCCCACATGTGTTGGCGTCCAGAAAGTTTTGGATGGTCAACAGCAGTGTTAACCAGATTTACTCTGACCTCATTAGATTGAGTTGACTTTGGGGCTGGCCTTCCACAGAGAGACCTGGGTTCAAGTCCTGCTGGTCACTGTGCCTCTGACTTAACAGGCAGCTGTGTGAGTCCCTTCCTTTCTCTGCTTTGCTTTCCTCCTCTTTAAGAGGGGGATCATGGTAGCCTCAGAGGGGGCTAGGGGATTAAATCATGAATCATACTGAATACTGGTGATTTCCTTTTCCAAAATGGAATCATGCCTTCTTCATCTTCGTTTTCCTGGCTTGGCGTGAGGTTCAGATGAAGCAGTCTGCACGCTGTCAAGTGCTATGTACCTGTCTTTGTTCAGAAGGAAAGGAGATGATGTGGAGAACAAGCTCTCAAGCTGCTTTCTGGGGAGGATAGACCCCCAGGAGCCAAGCTGGGGCCAGGCTGACAAATGGACTCAGCGAGGGTGCAGGTGAGCTGTTGGCAGGTTCCAGAAGAGTTCCGGCCTTTTCTCAGGGTGGTAGCCCTCCCAGGGAATTGGGCCTGCAGGGGGACCTGCGCCAGAGTGTGGTTCTACCCCGGAAGGGAGAAAGAAGGCTGAAGCTGGGGTGGTCCTGATTTCTCTTACTTCCCTTCTCAGTCCTGTTCTCACCACAACCCCTAACTCTCAATCAGGGACAAAAAGAGCACCCACTTGGCAGGGTTGTTGTGAGTCCGTGTTGAGGTGTTAAACAGATAGGAAGAGCTGCAGAGTGGTTTGCAGACCTGGTGGGGGGTGGGGCTGGGGTTGCCAGACAATGTCCCCAGATCAAGTTGTAGGTGTGGATCCCCCCACCCCAACACCCCCTATGTGTGAGACTTGAGGATAAACGCACTATACATAATCTCTGTGCCCTCAGAGATGCAGATGTCGGGGTGGGGCTAGTTTGATTGTGGAACCTGGGTGTTCTGGTGGTGTGACTTGTTCGAGAGGGGGTAGTGACAAGGGAGGCTGGGCTTGACCAGAAGGAAGGCCATTTAGAGAACCTGGTAGTTTGATGGGGGGAGCAGTGCAGAAATGCAGGACCCTTTGTTGGCAGCTGTGGAGCCGGGCCAGTGTATGATTTGATGCTGGCTGAGAGGTTTCAGGAAGTGGCCTGTGGAAAAGCCAGGCGAGAGACCAGCATGGAGGAGGGATGAAAAGCAGGAGGTTCTGGGGAGGAAGGGAAGGAGCGGGTGCCCAGTTCCCTCTAGGGACCCTGCAGTGATACTGGTGCACCCCTGACTTCCACAGTGTGTGGAGGGGTTGATGTGGCAGAGGGTGGTATGAGGGACCCAGTCTGGGATGAGGGACCGCAGGGAGTGGGCCCTAGCTGGGCAGAGGTGAGGACCCTAGCTGGGTAGTGAGATGATGCAGTTCATTCCTGCCTGTGGCCCCAGAGATGCTCCAGCATGGCCTGATTATGCCTCCATCAGAGCACACGGTTCAGGCCTCGGATAGACCACTCTTGCTGGGTTCCTCTTCTCTGCCAGTTCTGGCCACTGCTGATGCTAGAAACCCCAAGAGGAATCAGGTCCAGGCCTGTCTTGAGGAACTTGTAGCTGAGGGGTCAGGCAGTGGGTAGATGATAATGACCACAAAGGATGGCTCAGGATGGGGAAGCCCAGTGAAGGGCATTAGGAAACTTCATTCTAGAAGAGATGGGCTGCCTGGGTTCCTCCCTACTCTCGCCCCCTTCTGCTGATACCTGGCCTTCCCCTGGCCTCCGCTGCCCCTCCCCAGAGGGCGAGGACCTGGTCTGGTACACAGCCCCCACAGCTACTACCCAGCAATTTCGCAGCCTTTCCTCTGGTCACACGCAAGCATGTGCTCTTTCCTCGCGTCGCTGTGCCTTTGCCTATGCTGTTCCCTCTCTCTGAACTGCCCTTCTTTATGTTTTTACCTATTTTTTAAATCTATTTTTCAAAATTTAGCCTGAATGTCACCTGTTTGATGTCTTCCCTTTAATTGGGCCCCATGGCCCCTCTTCTCCCCTCCCTCCTTTCTCTGTTTGTCCTTCTAATTTCTGCTTAAGAAGTGATTAAATGAGTGGACAAGCTGATTTCACCAGGTGGTGTCTGTGGAGACCATTAACTAGCTGGAGGGAAGTGCTCAGTTATTCACAAAGTGCTGCTAAAAGCAAAGGCTTTCTGCAATTACAATGACTGTGCTTCGTCCCCCCATTGATGGCTGGCACAGACCTGGGGGATATGGCTGCTGCCAGATCTACTGCCTTTTTGGTAGACACTGCCAGTTAGTAGCCTCTAGAGTCCTCAAGCCAAATGAATCTTTCACCATTCAGTATGAATTTGAAAATTGTCCAAAGTGAGGACATTTATTTATTTACTCACTTAGTAAACTTTTCTTTAGCATCTGTGGTGGCTCATGACACTTCAGAGGTGCTGTGGACCTGCTCTTGAGTCTCAGTGGGGAGAAAAAGTGGAGGCAAACCAGGGAAGACTTCCTGGAGGAGGGGGCATTAAAGAATGGGAAGGGTTTTAGCAGTGGTGAGGGGAGGGAAAGCAGAGAGGGTGGTGGGAGAGGGAGGCACAAAAGTGTTGAAGGGGCCTGGGGTTGGCACAGGGGTCCCTTGTGCCTGGCTCTCTGACTTTAACAGGATCTTGCACATCTTTACAGGAAGGAAAGAGAACCTTCTCTGTCCTGTCCTCCCACCCTCCCACCTTTTCCCTCTTCCTCTTCCCCACCTTTCCCTTGCTAAGTGTTCAGAGCACATGTTGTAGGCACTAGTCAAAATATAGACGCAGACGGATTTATCCCCTGTGAGGCCATGGTTGCATTCCTGGGCACAGGAGGGGTGGTGGGCCCGTGGAGATGTTTGCAGAGAAAACAGAGCCTAATGAGAGTCTGATGAGGTGCTTGTCACGAACCAGCGATGGAGCAGGCGTTGCCTGCCACACACAGGGCTGAGTGAGCCGGTGCAGGAAATACTGCTTCTCTGGTGATGGGGCCAGTCTGGCCTCCAGCGGGGCAGCCCTAGGTTCCACAGCCATGACACTGTCCTGATGGCTGGAAGGACTGGGGTTCTGTAAGCTCTAGGTGGCCGCAAGTAGCTGGGTTCCGCCTGTGCCAGATGGATACTACTGACATCCCAAGTTGGGGTGAGAGATACAGGGAAGGCATAGTTGGCTCAGAGCCGCCCCGGGGGCCTCTGCACACAGAGAGAGTTATCACTGTCACCAGGTGATGTGGGGCTGCCGTCAGGGCCTGGGCTGACAATCCCAGTTAATAGCGACCTTCATTAGCCAAAATTCCTTCTTTACCAACCTCACGTAGAGAGGAGGTGGCCAGGTGGTGTAGGAAGGAGACCTCTGGGCTGGGTGGCAGGAGGTGTACCTGTGGGCTGTCGCTTCTTAACTGGGTGAACTCACCATTTGTTGAGCAAATTCTATGGACCGAGGAAGAGGAAAAATGAACCCTTGCCAGCTGGGTGACATAGGATGTCTCCCTTGGCCTCTCACTGGAGTAATGGTGGTATTGTGGTATCGCCCATGAGGGATTGTTGTGAGGATTGAATAATACAAGGCCTGACTCGAATTCAGCATGGTCAGACCAGTTGATAGAGGCTGCCTCAAAATCTCTTTGGAATGACTGGGATAAATAGTGGAAAAACAAACAAACAAACAAATAAGCAAACAAACAAACAAGCAATTCCAGGAACTCAGGAGACCTATTCTTTCTTTCCTCCTGCCTGTCGCAAACCGCGTCCCCTGAAAGAGTATCTAAATGACCTGACTGGTGGCACCTTGAAGGGTGTGTCACTGATGTAGGCCCATTTCTCTCCCAGGTCTGTGGAAGAGGCCAGGGACTCCTCTTGAGTTCAGTTGTCCTGTCTGGCTTTGGTTCCAGCCATGAATATCTTCCTTTAACACCAGAAATACTGGATTTCAGGTTAGGCTTTGCCCCTCACAGATTGTGTGACCTCAGCCAAGTCACTTGGCTTTTTTGATCCTTGTCCCTCATGGGACAAATCCTGGCACTGGAATAACTCCCAGGAATCTCCTATACACACAGTTCTAAGATTCTTTGGATGTTAAGCCAGGGGATGGATTCAACCGTGTCAGGGACTTTAGGAGACAGACTGATTCTGTATGGCCTGGTCTGATCTCCCTAGCATGTGGAGAAGGAAGACCCTTCATGATCTGGTAAATTTATACCCCACCTCCCTTCAGGCTGCCCTGAACTTTTTCCATCCTCTGAATATACCATGTGTTCTCAAGCTTCTGTGCCTTGCACGCTCCCTCTTTTCTAGGTTCCTATTTATCTCTCAAAACCCAGCTCAAATGTTCCTTCTTTGAATCTTCCCTCCTCTTTCAAGCAGATCACTTGCCCTGACTAGGTACAAGTACTGTCTACCCCATGTTCTGGGTTATCTCTTCTTTTCTCTGACTCTCCCAACAGACTTTGAGGTTCCCAAGGAAGTGGGGGGTCTGATTCATGTGTGCCTTCAACCCCCCGCTCACACCCAGACCAAGCAAGGGCCATCATTCTGTGCTCAAGAGGAGTTGTGCTCCATTTTCCACCTGCTCTTCTTTTCCCCTTTGGAGGAAAGAAAAAGTATTCTAGGTGAGAACAAAGCAGTGAGTGTGCTCTGTTGGAGACACATAGGGGCTGAAAGAGGAATGGGGCTGAGCCAGCGAGGGGAGAATTGTGCTTTGTGGAAGATGAGAAGGGGCCTCATATTTGATCTGCCACTGCTTCCTCTAAATCGTGCTGCAAGGGAACCAACCTCCTCCCTTCTTCCCTCCCTCTTTTCTTTAAATTTATTTATTTATTTATTTTTAAAAAATAAATAGCCCTTTTTTTTTTAAGGTTTTTTTATTTATTTCTACAAGAACTGGGTACAGTCCAGATGCGCAGGAAGGTGAGAGGATTCACCAGGGACAGAGGGGGGAACAGAACAAGCAGACTGACGAAATATACTGCTGAGCGGAGCAGCGGGCTTGACAGGAGAGGTCTGCCGCGCCATGTAGGACCCTCACCAGCTGGCTGGGATCGAACCGGTGCTGCGGAGGCGCGGACAGCTTCACAGCGCAGGGCTCAACCACCTGCGCCACCAGGAGAGGCCCTTTCTTTAAATTTAGTGAGAACCCAGCCTCATGTCAACCATTGTTCACCCCCTGCCCGCCCCCGCCAAAAGAAACAATGGAGAATTGGAGAAACACCCTGCCTGAAGAGGCTCACAGCCAGGTTGGAGAGATGGAGGTTCCAGTGGCCCTAGGCAGGGTGACTGGGATCCTGGAGGGAAGGTGCCTGGGGGTACCAGTGTCTGGGAACCGAGAGGACCCAGCCCAGCGCCCACTGAGAGGAGCCTGGCATGGGAGGTGAATGGTGGGGATACATGATCCAGAAGGCAAAGGGCAAGGCATGCTTCTGATAACCTCTGGGTGAGTGCTGTGTCCACGGTCAGGTACTGGGGATCACAGTAGACTGGGGGGTCAGGAGGGAGCAGAGCCGTTGTTGAGGTCAGATGGTTGGGGACAGTGGTAGCTCTGATCAGATCTGACTGGCATGTGGATTGGTGGGGCCAGGCAGGGTCAGGAAGTTCCTGGTGACCAGGGTAAAGAGTGTGGGGATGAGGGGACGGTCCTTGTCGCTATTTGAGACTTGGCAACGGACTGGATGTGAAAGATGAGGGTGAGGGAGACCGTCACAGGCTAGTGGGGAGGTGACAGTTGTCTCAGGAAATAGCTCATTGGAAGAGGGGGAAAAACACACAAACCTCAGCAGGGATCTCTGCCACTCTGGGTAATTTTGGCTTCGGAGAGCCAGCCCTGCTAATCAGATTGTAAAAATCAGGTACTGGGGTTTTTGCAGAAAATGGAGCAGATCAAAGCCAGGGTCGATTAGGCTCTGATTAAACATTGCCGAGGAGGGTCAGACTCATTACAGAGGAATGTACACAGGCCGGCAGCGCTGACGGGGGATAATAACAGATCGCACCCGACAGCGCAGACACCAAGGCGCTCCGGGGACGCAGCGCTCCGTGGCGGGGCGGCCACAAGGAATGGTATGTCCCCAGGCTCCGATGGGAATGAAGGTGGCAGGGGGCACGTGTGGAAGTCTGCTCTCCTCTGTGGCCTGTTCTCTTCTATAGCCCCGGGTGGACGGGGACGGCTCCCGCAAGCTGGGTGCTGGCATAGCTCAGGCAGAGCACACGCGCTTCCCGGTTTCCACCTCTGCACGCTTGCTCACCCTGCCTGCTGTGTGGACCGCCTCCCTCATGCTCTGCTGTTTCCCTCCAGGACACAGCTTGCTTGCACCTCCTCCAGGAAGCCTTCCCTGACTCCCAGTCACTCTGGGTTGTCACATCTGTTTTTGTGTGTGTCCCTTGACCTCTTTATAGCTGGAGCCCCTTGACAGCAGCATGTTTCTTCCTATCCTCTGTGTCTGGATCAGCACCAGGCATGCAGCAGACCCAGGCTATGTTCACTGACCTGGGCAAAACCAGATCTCTGAAACCACAACTCTGAGGAAGAGCAAACCTGGCTTAGGCTCTGCTTTTCCTACTTTGGGAGCAGTTCTAGGACTTCTGCTGAGAGGATCTTACGGGGTAGGGGTGGGGTGTTACCCTACTTACACTGTGGGGTAGTGTTCTGCTGGCCAGTATAAGGAGCCCCCAGGTATTTCATTCATTTGCTTACCAGCAGAGAAGGGACAGATTTATTGGAAGGGATGATGGGTGTGGACTTGATCCTCTGGGCACTGGGGAGCCCCTGAAGGTTCTCGATTTGAGGTAGTGATAGAAACTGAGCTGTTTCAGGATATATCTCAGTTTCATCTTTGGGAATGGAATCCCTCTGGACAACCAACTGCCTGGAGAGTCTGACCTGCACAGCCTGCTTTATCTTACAGGGAAAACTGAGGCTGCCCTTGAAATCCTCCCTTGACAAGGCCCAGGCTGCTCCTGACCATGGAGAGTCTATATCAGCTCAGGAGTGAGAGGGAGCAGGGAAGTCAGGCTCAACTTGGTTTATTCACTCCATCAACATATACCTACTGTGCATCACCTACCGTGTGTGCCTTGGATGTGCTCTGAGGTTCTGGCAGCCTCAGATGGGAGAAAAAATTGGACTGCAGATGACTGGGTCTTGGAGGGGGAAGCATCCCTCTGAGGGAGACATGAATGCCCGCAGGCCTGGCTGGAAACATTTGGGGTTTAGAAGGAAGGAACACAAAAGCCCTTAACCTCCCAGCTGGAATGTGGACACTTCATCCATCCTGTGTCTCTGTCCCTCCTCCAGCCCCATAAATGTCCAATTTGGGGAAAGGATTCAGCTCTAATCCCCGGGCAGAGTAAGGCTGATTCAGAAGCTGAGCTCCATAAAATTGTCTGTGTTCTGGCACACTAGTGGGTTTAGAGAGTCTCTAAACCTTAGGCCTGGGAAGTCCTCACCCTTCTAATCCAGGCCCTCCCAGTGCCCGAGTCCCTTCTGCAGCCTCCACAGCCAGTGCCCACTGTGTGCTTGAGCATCTCCAGGACAGGTGCTCACCGCCTTCCCCATGCACCACGTTGGGACCGTAGCTCTCATTCCTGGGTGAACACTTATGGCCACCTGACTTGTTTCTTCCTTCCATATACCTGCCCTGTGTCAGGCCTTCTGTCAGTACTAGACACACAGATTTGCCAAGACTAGCAGTGCCTTGCATCCCTTGTGCTCACCAAGAGCTAGGCAAGATGCTGGTTTGTTTGATGCTCTCATTCCATCCATGTGGTGCTTCTTCGTGGTAAGCGTGTTGTTCTAACCCATTTTACAGATGGGCCCACACAGGTAGAGTGGGCCCAGGGTTATGCAGGGACTGAGAAGCAGATCTGGGCTTGGACCCAGGGCTCTGTTCTCTGCTCACGGCTTGTTGAGAGGGGGGGCCTTTGGTCTCAGACTCTGGAGACTGCCCCCTTGGGTTTATAGTCTCAGCCACTGGGTGTAAGGACTGTCATAAAGAAGGGCCCAGCCCTTGGTAGTTGCTCAGCAGGTGTCAGTGACATATGCCAGCTGACAGGTTAGGCGAGAGAGGAAGTAGGACCCAGATTCCACATGTCAGGACACACGTGGTCCTCCCTGGTGCACCTGGCTCCATGAAGGGTGCCACTACCCAGACCTCAAGAATTGTGCTTGATTGGCAGCTGGCTCACTGCTGCTGGCTGATTGCCTTCCACGGAAGCCCTGACCTTTGAACCTCCTGGATCTCTCTTAAGTGTGTCCACTTGTCTCCATTTTCACTGTCACCATCCCAGTCTAAGCCTGGTCAATTGCAGTGACCTCCCGATTGGTCTCCGTTTCCCACCTTACAGTGAAGATGATCTTTTTATAACACAAATCTGATCTTGTCACATACCTTCACCCTACTTAAGGCTTTACTGATTTGCTGTTATTTTCAGAATAGCACCTCCATTTTGCACGTGGGTCTACAAAAACCTACATAATATAACCCCTGACTGTCCCTTTGGCTTCGCTCCTCAGTGGCTGTCCCCTCATTCTCCATACTGTAGTCACAATAGCCTTCTTTCCTTCCCCCTCAAAACACAGATACCTCTGCCTCAGGATCTTTGCACAGGCTGTTTCCTTGGCAGGGGACATTCTCCCTTCCTCCACTGCATCCTTCACTCACTTAATATTTTCTCATTCTTTATGCCTCAGTTCAAATGATGCTTCTGTAGGGAAACCTTCCCTGACTTTTCTCTTGTGAGCTCCTGACTCCCTGTAAACACCCTTCAGGCCTCTGACACAGTTTATAATGCGTTCGTGTGATGCTTTGGTTACTATCTGATCCCTTCATCAGGTGCCAAGCTCAAGGCAGGGACATCTGTTAGCTCATCATTGTGGCCACGATGTCTGGAACATTAGTATGTTTTTGGAGTGAATTAGTAATACTTTTTGAGTGAATGAAATTTCAAAGGAAAGAAGCGCAAGGGACCTGTGGGGTTCTTGGGGGGAGAGGAAGAAACTCTAGTGGCCCAGGTCCCAAGTAGTCAGCATTCCCACTTCACTGGGACACTTTGCTGGGAAGCCTACCAGTTAGGCATTTCTTTGGATTGGCCACATCATCCCTCAGCCTCTGGGAGGCAGGGGGCAGTCTGGGCTAAAGAAGTCTTTCTGCTGGACACCACACCTCGCTTTCTATCCAGACCCTGTGAGGCCTGGGGCAGTCCTTTCTCTTTTCTGGGCCTCACTCTTCACATCTGTAAAATGGCAAGGTTGTCTGAGATAATCTTTGAGGTCCTGTCCTATTCTCTGGTAGTATGATTTAAACCATGACTGCTGCCCTATTTCATGTAAAAGTTTCTCACAGATAAGCAAATGGTCAAAGAACCCCCTCCCTATCCTTTTCCTCCTTGTCTGCTGTCCCTGGCTCTGTGGTTACTGCTCATGAAGAATTAGTTCAGACAGGAGCATGGGTGTGCTCTTACTAGTGGTGCCAGACCCACCCTGGTGGGAAATGATCAACCAGACCTTGGGTCACCATCAGGGCCCCTGGGATCTGCTCGGGCCCCAACCTTCCTTATGGGGACACATGTTGAAAGGTAATCACAGAGGAAGGCCTTGTTCTGATTATGTCCCATTTATTTCTGTCCCATCTACAGGCTGAGAGGTGAATGGCCCTAGACCTCCCCTGCACCTCCCAGACTGTGAGCTCCTCAGTATGGGATGCGGGGACTGTGCCCGTTCACCTTTCGTTCCCAGCCTAGACCTGGGTCGACCGCCAGGTGTCAGCTCTGCCGGTGCCTGCTGCGCAGCCGAAGGGGAGGCTGAACGCTTGCAGAGGGGTCCTGGTCAGGGTTGTTGCAGGGGCTGCGGAGGGAACGAGGCTCCTCACCTTTACAACAGGAAGCATCTGTTCAGGGCTGGTGCCGAGTCCTCCTGGAATGGCCCTGCCGGCCACATGCCAGGAGTTTATTGCATGCAGCATAGCAAGTTCAAATTTCCTTTATTCTCCAAGAGCCGATGAATTGGTTGAAAGATGAAGAACACTTGCAAAGTAGCCGACAAAGTGGTTTAAGTTAGTGTAGTATAAACTCAGCACAGAAGTGTGTGCGTGTGTGCACATGTGTGTGTGATGGGGGGTGTTCAGAAAGGTCCCTGAAAGAAGGAACAAATGACTGGCTGGGTGCATTGACTCTAAGGGAGGAAATAATGGCAGAGCAGAAAACGGGTTTGAGTCCCAGTCCCATCACCTGCCAGCTCTGTGAACTGGCTTGAGAGCATCACTTAACCTCTGAGCCTTTGGGAGAATAGGTGTCTGTGGTCTGTGGTCACAGGGCAGGGGCCATGTCTTTGTCCCAGAAACCCACATGTCTGTGGGATAAACCATTGCTAGTGGGCTCAGGCTCCTTCATTTGCCACTCTTGGGGAGTCGTTGAAAAGCAGCCGCTACCCGAGAGCTGTGGAGGCGTCAGAAGTTCAATCCTTCCCTTTGTCAGCATGGACCAATGTCAATGTCCTCTTTCCGGCCACCTTGACTGGACGCATGTGCCTCATTTCTCTCACTCTGCTCATGGTTTTACACTAATTCCCCCAAGTTTCTCTCTCAGGGCCAGGTCCCAACTCCGACCAGCACGTTCCATGCACATGGCATTTTCTCGGGAGCAGCGAGGCCAGTGAGGGGCTGCTGCACTACCCAGACCAGACAGCGAGGCCCTGGCGCTCTGCCCGATGGCCTTTGTGGTGGCTGCATTCTCTGTTCTGATGGAGCCGGTGCTACGTGGCCATTACCTAGACCACTTACTCAGCCGGGCACCATCTCCGCGCCATCACAGACGTGCGGAGATCCTGCTCCCTGGTACCTGTGTAGATCCCAGGACCTCTGGAAGAGGGCTTTAGCGTTCCTCTTTGACTTCATCTTAGAGGCTTGGAGGCTTGTATGGACCCGAGTCTAGGCCTCCTTCTGTCACCGGCAGATGGTATCAGTTGGGCCCATAGCCCGGGAGATGTTTTCCCAGCTGTGTCCAGGGTTGAGATGATCCAGCCCACGTCTGCCACAGGGCAGGAGTGTCAGATGGTGGTGTGTGTATGTGTGATCTTTGGAGAAGCTCACCTTGGTGTGGTGACAGCAGACTTTCCTCCCACAGTCAAGTCCAAGCCTTCAGTTGTATCTCGCCTCGCTCATTTAGATAGTGGTGACATTGGATCTGATATTTTATTTCTACTGCTTAGTTATTGGGGCAGATTAGCTTAGAATACATTCAAATGGCTCTAATAGCTTTGGTCTGGGGATGTCACTCATTCATTCATTTATTCATTAACTCATTCATTCATCTCCTATCAGTAGCCTGTCCTGACCCTTCTCAAATAGGATTGGCCTTTTTCCTGACCATGTGAGTTTTAAAAGCTTCTCAGATAATGATAACCCTTCATAGTTCCTTGTTCACAGTTCATGGGGCACCTTTCCATTATTTCATTTATAATGAAATGAGGTGAAGGGGCTTCAGTATCTTTATTTCGTAAGAGAAGGAAACCAAGGCTCAGAGAGGTTAAGCATCTTGTCCAAGGTCACACAGCTCTGTCAGTAGCAGAGGACGGTGGCTGTGCCCTCTCCATGAAGTACCCCTACCTGGTACTGGTGGCATTGATTGGAAGACCCTGTACTCATGATGCAGCACCCAGGCTCTGCCAAAGAGCAGGGATTGTGGACTAGGAAGTATGTTTTCCTCACCTGTTTGGGCCTCTGATGCCATCTATGAAGTCAGCATGTTGGAAATCTCTCTCCTTACCTTTTCTGAAGAGGACATCAAGGGCAAATGCTATATGTGACATGAAGAGGTCTTCAAGCTATCAGTGACTGAAACAAGACAGACAGACTCCCTGGCAGGCCTTTCCTGGCCCAAGTGTGGGTGCCCTTACTCCCTTCTTTCTCCTTCTTCCATTCAACAGATGTCTGGATGGGGCCTGGGGACCCAGAGACTCAACCGGGACCCTGGCCGTGAGGAGTTCGCAGGGCATGGTGGTCACCCTCCCCAGACTGGGACATCCCGGGTGGGCAGCCTGAGTGTCGCTCTTTATAAGAAATCAATCAAGCTGTTGAGAGACCTGGAAGGGAGGAAATAGAAGCCAAAAGAAGAGGAGACTGGCCTTGCCATTACGAAGTCCTCTATAGTCAGCCTTGATTAGGGGCTTTCCAGACCTCCTCAGAGAGGCGGGAGGCAGCACATGGCTTTCTGGCTGAGCTGACAGGCTCCCAGCAGCACAGCCCTTGTCCAGGGTTGCACTGCTACCTGTGCTTCGCAGGCCCAGCCTTCTCTCTGAGTGTCTCCTCGCCCTCCCCAGTCCCTGTGTCTGTGGGCGAAGCTGACAAATGGCCTTCTGGGCTCTGAACAGGAGACGGTGGGGAGCCCGTGGTCTGGGGCAGGGGTCTGGGTCTCTGGTCTTTGTCATGTGTTCTGGACTGCCCCTGCCCCAGAGTACGCCAGGGCTCCTGCTGAAGCAGCAGTGCTGCAGGTCAGACGTTCAGCCGCACATCTGGTCTCTCTCCTCCTTTCATCTGAAACTCAACTCGGACTGTCTCAGTAAACAAACAGTAAATTGAACAATACAATCTTCTTACAATCTTCCTTGTAGTTATTTTAAGGTTGTTTAGGGGTTTATTTTAATTGCGGGCCAACTCCCACAGTCATCCAGCTGCTGCTGGGGGCATATTCAGCTGCTACCTCCCTCTCTGCTCTCGAGTGCCCGGTCTTCTGCTCTCTAGGGTGGCCTGAAGGTAGTGGAGGGAGATAATGTGACGTGTAAGGCTTCTCCTTCCATATCCAGCTGCCAGAGACCAGCTTTGGGTCTTGGCTTGGTGGGAGGGAGGTACAGGAACGGGGTGGTGGTGGGGGTGACTGCTCAGGTGTGTGTGTGTGTGTGTTGGGGGTCACTGAAGGAGTAGACCTGGTTGTAGGTTCACACCTTGGGAACCAGGACCATTGATGTACCCCATTTTATAACAGAAATGGCCAGGAAGTGGGATCCCAGTGGAATAATTTTCTAACTAGGAAGGGATCTTGGGAGTCATTTTATCCAGTGCTTTCCTTTTACAATTAAAGAGATGGAGGTCCGTACATGCAGGGGCTGGCTTACTCTCCTCTCCTCTCTGGACCCGAGCTACCCCTGTTTGTCCCTGCCGATAGACCAGGTAGGACCCTTCACACATACCCCTTCAGTGATGTTTTCCATTGGAATTAGTGCCTCTGAGAGCCAGAAGCCCACAATTCCCGAGAGAACTGGGCACTCACGGTGGATGTTCATTCTTGGACAAGCCATAGGTTGATGTTTCTGTGCCGTTAGCTCATCCCTGCAGTGGCCTCCCCATCACGGCTTGGGGGGCAGTACCAGCTCTTTCTCATTGGTGTGAATTAGAGGATTTGGGGACTGTGGACCTGGAGACCTGATTTTCTTTTTAAAAATTTTTTTTTTTATTAATTAACTTTTTTCTGACATCATTGTTGTCCCCATAGTCTCCCACCACCTTATCATCTGTGAACCGTAACATATTCCCTTGTGTTCTCCCTGCATTGCCCCACTCCTGCCCCCTCCTTTGCCGTATGCCTCAGCTTGGTAGTTTTGACTTTTTCTGAACCTTTCGTTTGGTTGGAAACATGACTTTCTGTGTGATGCTAGGCAAGTGATACATCTTCATCTGCATGATGGGGTGAACTGCCTTGGCCCATCTCAAGGCCACATCACTCAAGCTGCTGGAGAACTGATGTCAGTCTTTGTGTCTCGAAGACAACTGCCCAGTGGGGTCTTGGCAGCCCGGTCCCTCAGAGGTTGTGACGCCCTGGGTTGTGGTGTGGGTCTCTAGGAAGGGCTGGCAGGGAGTCTCTGGGACCTGGCCAGGGGCAAGGGGGAGCAAGTTTGGGAATGATGTCAGGAGTGGGGGCGGGGGACAGTCAGGCTCAGCAGACCCTCTGGTCAACAGCCCACAAGTTCCCGTAAGACCTGAGAGTACCAGGGACCAGTGGAGAAATTCCACACTGAGGGGGCATTTCCTAAGTGCCAAGCACTACGATAGAAGACACCATATCTTCATTTTACATATGAGGAGATATGTGTAAAGGGGGAAAGTAACATGCTGAGGCCTCCCAGCAGGGAGGCAGGCCAGAGCCCTTGCTCCATCCCTGGGGAGGGGGACAGACTAGAGGGCCGCCTCCCCCTCCCCTGGGAAATTCATAAAGTGATGACAGAACAGGGGGAGAGGCGTAGGCAGACTCTGGAGATGGCGTGAGAGTGAGTGAGAAGTGAGGGTGCCCTGCGCGAGTGCCCGGGGCCAGATCCAATGGGAGCGGGGCCCAGGCCCTGGGAGACGTCTGGTCTGGGCCTGGACGAGGCCCCTCTATTTATTTGTACATCACCAGATGTAAACTAATTTGTTTAGCAAGAAAAAACACATTTTTATTGCCTTCCAAACTGAGCTGTTTTTCCTTGGGCCGGCCATCAAGTGTTGAATGGCCAGGCCAGGGAGCAGAACTTGGGGAACTTGCTGAGGTGTTGCTGAGGCCAGGCTGTCATTTACAGGGTGTTTCTCCACTGTGAGCCCCGGAGCCAGCAGACCTGAATTCCGAATTCCAGCCCCAGCTCTTTGGTGCCACTTTGGAAACTTATGTGGCTGCTTTGGGTCTCCATTTGGTCACCTGGAAATGAGGGTGACCACGTATCCAGCACAGAAGGAGCCTAGCTGGTGCCACTAGTCTTGTTTGCTGGTGAAAAGTAGGTTCAGCAGTCAACTTGCCTGAGAACCAATCTGCAAATTGTACTCTGTTGATGGAATTGTCAGCCCCATGTGAAGCTTATTCTACCCCTTACATGTCCTTGTAATTATAGGCTGTAATAATGGGATGCGCGTCTTCAGGGGGCGAAACAGGGAGACGGGAAGGGCAGAGGGAGGACTTGGGTTTCTCAGATACCTACTGTGTATTAGTCGCTCTGCTTGGTGCAATCATCATAAAGTGATGTCACAGCTACAAAACAGCTATTTCTGATATTTTCTTTTTTTTTTTTTTAAGAAAGCAAACTTTTTTTTTTTTTTAAGATTTATTTATTTATACAAGCACTGGGTACAGTAAGAAGCGCGGGAGGGTGAGAGAATTCACCAGAGCCAGAGGGGAGAGCAGAGCAGGCAGACTGACGAAGTACACTGCTGAGGGGAGCAGCGGGCGGCAGGAGAGGTCTGTGCTCCATGCGGGACCCTCGCCCAGCGGCCGGGGATCGCCGGGGATCGAACCGGAACTGCAGAGGCTGCGGACAGCTTCGCAACCCAGCGCTCAGCCACTGTGCCACCGGGGAGGCCCCTATTTCTGATATTTTCATTTTGCTTACAAGGCTCAGAAAGGCCAGGGGTTCTGCTCAATTTATGTGACTGATTTCAGGACAGTTTTGTCCGAAGCCCATGGTCCTTCTGGGATGAGGCAAGAGTGCAAGAGAAATCTTAATAACTTCATGTGGTTATTATTAACGCTCACAGTGCCTGAGACTGAGGCTGGGGGTGCAGCTGTGACTGGACTTTAGGGGCTGCTGCAGGCACTCTGTGGAAGTGTGGATGGGTGATGTGTCAGATCCCAGGCCACAAACATCGAAAACTGGAAGTCTCAACCTGTAGGCTGGGGAAGGAGCTGACACCTTGCTTGTTTTGGCCTTAATGAACATCCGGACACCCACTCACCTGTGACTGCCTGGAAGGGGGTGATTTCTGACTGAGGACCTGCTGTGGCCAGGTCTGTGATGGCATGTGGGCCTGTCTGCAGTGGGTGGAGTGCGGTGGAAAAACCATCAGGCAGACCAGGGCGGGCGGAGGGAATGTGGTTGGAGTTCTCTGACTTGAAGGATCCAAACTGGGTGGCTCTGCCGGGGTGTGGGGGGAGTGATGACTCTGGGCTGTCCTCCCAGCAGCACTCAGCCAGGCTGGAGGAGGAGACAGAGCTAGTCAAGGAGGGGGCCTCTCCCCATAGGCACATGCCAACTATTCTTAGAGCTTTCCTGAGAACTGGGGTTCCTGGCTGAAGGGGGCTTTCCTCACTCCCTGCCCCTCCAATGCACCCACTGAGGCTGATGCCTTTTGGGCTTGTGGAATGTGGTGTCCCCCATGGTTGTTTCCCACAGTCCTGACCAAAACCTCAAACCCCAAACCAGAGCAAACAGTGCTAATTTGCTGAATCCCAAACTGAACCCACGGATTAATTTTTTCCCCTGAACTGTGAACCACGTCTATGAATTCTTCCTCAAAATGAATGAAGGTTCTGTTCAAGATGTTTTAAATCTTAACTGTGCCTCTTTCCCCTCTTCTGCTTTTGCTTGGGGATTCTTGGACTAGGTCCTGGTGGCTGCTGGCTCCAGGCTAGACTCTCTGGGCCAGGTACAGGGGATGTAGAATGGGGTGGGCTGAGAGGGCCCTACTCTGGAGAATGGTTGAGGGAAGAGGTTGGTGAAAAGGGTGACTGAACAGGGAGAGACTGGATGGTGGGGGCCCTGGCCCAGGAGCCAGAGGACCTCGGCGCAAGTCCTGGCTTTTCTGCTGTGTGCTTTTGTGTGAGAACTGCAGGTGTCTAGCCTCTGTTAAAATGAAGAAAACGTTCTCCTTGACTGGAGCGTGCTGGGAAGTGTCTGCTTTGAGACCAGTGTGTGAGGTGACCACACAGTGCCACCTGCACCTTTCCACATCTCCTTGTTTCATCTTCTCATTGAATTTTTCCAAACAGGCCTAGGATCTAGATGGTATTTTTGCCCCTGGCTTTGGGGCATCTGGGCTCACTCAGTGCAGGGCTGTGATTGCCTAATCTGGGCCCTAATTTGGAGCTAAGCTAGGTATAAATCCAAGATTTTTTTTTTAAAGATTTATTTATTTTTATACAAGAACCGGGGTACAGGCCAGATGCGTGGGAGGGTGAGGATTCACCGGAGACAGAGTGGGAAAAGAACAGGCAGAGTGAAGAAATACACTGCTGAGGGGAGCAGCAGGCGCGACAGGAGAGGTCTGCTTCGCCATGTGGGATTCTTGCCGGCTGGGATGGAACCCGCGCTGCAGAGGCTGCGGACAGCTTCACAGTGTGGCACTCAACCGCCTGCTCCACCAGGGAGGCCCTAAATCCAAGATTTTAATTCCGGGAAGTGGCAAGAACAGAGCAGGCTTCTGTGTCAGGCTACCATGCTTGGCCTCGCTTGAGCTGTGTGAAGACAGGCAGATCACATAACCTCTCTGAACTTGCTCTCTAAAAGTGGAATAATCCCACCAGAGTGATTTTCTTTGCCCTTGCTAGGATTAAAGTCACCTACCTGGAGCCTCGCACACTGGAGGTGCTCAGAAAGAGGCTGTTGAATGAGTAAATGAGTGAATGTAAGTTTGGGAAGGAGGCTGTTTTGAGGAATTCCAGATTGCTAGAGTCACCTAGCTCCCCCATCTTTAACACTAGCCAAGCGGGGAGTTTGAGTGAACCAATCATTACCAGGTCAGAAGCTGTGTCTTCTCATCTTGAACTTCAGTGGCCAGGAGTGAGTTAGGAGCACTAAGTTGGCCCCTGTTGTATGCAGATAGCCTGTCCCCACTTCTTCTGACCTGAAGTGAGTGGTGAGTCCTGCCATAGGTACTTATGCTTGAACTCTTCACAGTCTCCCCGAAACCCTTGTCTTAATTTTGACTCACCTTACACTGGTCGGGTGACCTGAGGCCAGTCATGTCCCACTCTGTCCTCAGTTTCCTCCTTTGAAATGGAGTCTACAGGTTCCTGTGTGTTTCTTGCATTCCTGTCGGGACAGTATGAGCTCAGTCCCCAGGGCCTCTGAATCAGCAGGGAAGTTTCACCCACATCAGACACAAGGTGCCTTTGTCCTGAGCGTGCAGTCTGGGTAAGAGAACTCTGGAGAGCAGAATGGGGCTGAGCCTGCTGCTTCTGCTGCCTCCGGTGGCTGGCTCCTGGTGTCAGCATTTAGTAATAACAACAGGCCTGCCACTCTCCTGAGCACATTTACCTGTATTGTTCTTAGTTTGCAGGGGTGGAAACAAGGATGCTTGTTACTTAGCTGAACTTAGGTACTTAGACTTATGATTGAAACCAGTATTTCTCAAACTCGCCAATGCAGAACAGTCAACTGACAGACTTGTTAATATCCAGATTCCTGCTGCCATGCTTAGAGATTCTGTTACAGTAGATCTGGGGTGGGACTTGGAAATTTGCATTTCTAGAAACTTCCCAGGTGATGCTGATGCTACTGGACCTGGCCCTCACTTTGGGTGGCACAATCCAAACCAACCTCAAATAGAATGTATTTGCAGTGAGGTGTTTTCACCCCCATCTCAGCAGATCCTCCCCACAGCTCCAAGGAGCCAAACCACCCTGCCTTCCATTCATTCTTGCCTCCATTCAGTCATTAGCATTTACCACCCTCAGGTACTGTGCTTCACTTTAGGGAGGCTTGATTCCTATTCTAAAACGGAAAAGTAGGCCCAGAGAGCAGAACTTTATTTGTCCCTCTTTCCTTCTTCTTCTCTCCCTTCCTTCCTACCTTACCCATTTGACAAATGCCCACTCCTGCTCCTCTGCCCCAGGTCCTGAGCTGGGTGTCCTGGACTGGGAGGAAATCTCCGTATAGAAGGAAATTCTTGGGAAACTCAAGGGGTAATGATTGCCCATAGATAGGGACCAATGGGGGATGTCAGGGAAGGCTCCATGGAGGAGGTGACTTGCTCACGATGATACAACTGATAAGCATAGAGCCCTGACTTGAAGCCAGGGTTTCCCCTCACCAGGCTGACTCTCTGTAAACCCTTTTGGCTCATTTTTTCAACACAGTATAACTGAAGGCATGGGTTTATTTTGTTTTTCCTTTGAATGTGGGGTTGGGTTTTTCCTGGGCAGTTGGCCCTAGAGTTAATCCAGGCCCTTTCAGAGTCATTTTATCACCACTATCTCTCTTAGCCACTCTAATGTTCCACTAATAAAAGAAAAAAAATCTGTGGGGACGGTGTGGACAGGAAGTTAAAGACGGAACACTCATGGTCCCAAACTTGAGGACGGGCTCAGGAGATGGAGGGGCCTCACGGGAACCCAGACTGGAATGAGGCCTCCGTGATCACTGGCGCCGCTCTGGCCTTTATAGGCGTGAGATTGTGGGGAACATGGTGTGCTTGCCAGCTCAGGGAATAATACACCGACACTGAGCGACCTGGCTGGGCAGAGACCTGGGGACAGTCTGGCCAGGCTGGGCCTGGGGAGGGCCCCATGCTGCCTTGGCCTGGTGGGCAGAGTAAGAGTGACGGGGGCTAGGTCTCCAATCCAGCAGTGCAGCAGCTTTAGGGCCTTCCCTTGGATTTCTAGATTAGGGGGGATGTGGTTCTAGCACATCTAGCCCTGAGCTGGTTATTGTGGGGTATAGGAAGGAGAGAGGAAACAGGCTAATGTGGGGGGTTTGGGGGAGAAGAACAGGTAAGAAACCTGCTCTCAGAGATGTGAAATGCACAACCTTAAAGGCTGAGTTGTTTTGGGGGTGATAGAGCCCTATATTATCAATCTAGCTCTCCAGTATGCGCAGCTAGAGACCTATGACACCTCATTCTCAGAAAGCAGGGTACCCAAGCTATTTTTATAATATGGTATTGAGCCTGGTATCAGGACTGAGTCTGGCATCCAGGTGCCTATGTGGGTCTGGGACAAGAATTTTGACATCCGAATGTGTTTCTTCTAGCAATTTCAGCTTCAGAGCTCATCAGCTTGTTGACTTAGTGTATACAAACATCTTCATCCTACAAAACCTTCTATCCTATAAAAATATCCTCTGCTATTAAGACAGGTTTCCAGCTTCCCATCCTTCTGCAAATTATTGTTTACAAAATTCTTCACTGAGCACTGTAGCAATAATGCAGAATTAAGAATGGGGTATGGGGCCTTCCCTGGTGGCGCAGCAGTTGAGCGCTGGGCTGCGAAGCTGCCCGCAGCCTCTGCAGCGCCAGTTCGATCCCCGGCCACCGGCGAGGGTCCCACATGGCACGACAAACCTCTCCTGACGCGCCCGCTGCTCCCCTCAGCAGTGCGTTCTGTTCCTGTTCTGTTCCCCGCTCTGGCTCTGGTGAATTCTCTTACCCTCCCGTGCTTCTGACTGTACCCAGTGCTTGTATAGATAGATAGATAGATAGATAGATAGATAGATAGATAGATAGATAGATAGATAGATAAATCTTTAAAAAAATTAAAAAATTAAAAAAAAAATAGTGTGTGTACTTCCACAAATCCATCCCCACAAGAAATCACGTCTCCCCTCCTCCTTGATCTTTCCACCTCTGTCCACACGCATTGTGTAAAAATAACTTCAACCATGGCATAGGTGATACTTCTACATTTTACTTTATAATGTCTCTTCATGAGCTACACCCTCTCAAAATAATGACCACGTAGGTGTGATTACCTGGACACGCCCTAATATCTGCAATTGTTCCTCTGCGGTTGGACCTTCACCTATTGAGTGGTCACACTCTCGTAAATAATAATTTGATGAACACCTCCATTTAACCAGGAACCATTCATCTTCTGCAGGCCTGGTGATGTGCTGTGTGCCAGCCTGTCGGGTCCACAGGACTGGGGTATATCTGGCTTTTTCTCCACGGTACCTCCTGCATCTAGCATGCAGCCTGGTACAGAGTAGATGCTCAGTAAATAGTTGTGAAATGAATGACTGGGAAGTTCTTGACCTAGTCTCTGTGCAGGTTTGGGAAGAATCAGGTCATCATTGAGTCTTATCTGGTAGAAGAAAATCTTCCCTCTCTCCCGTCCCCTCCACTCCCATCTTTCTTTTCTCCCTTTCTCCCATGTATTCCTTGCTAGGACCCCTGCTGGGTTCCTGCCCTGTATGCACAGGGGAGCTCTTGGGAGGGAGCAGGAGGTGGATCTGTTCGCACCCACCCCATTCCCCTGGATGCTCCCTCATAACCCCTGTCACCCTTCATTGTTCCTATGCTCACCCAAGCTCATCCAGGACAGGGGAGGACCTGCGCATGGGGCCAGGTACAGAAGATGTTTTCAAGCACCCTAGGTGAGCCAGTGAGAGGAGGCCCAGGGACATGGCTACCAAAGCCCTGAGCAAGGAGGGGCTGGTTGTTTTAGCTAACAGTTGTCTGGGACAGTGTCATGCCTCCCCTGACTTACTGGGTGACCTGGTACAGGTCACTGGTTCTCTGGTCTGTGCCACAGTTACCTCATTACAATGTGGGGCTCCTTGAGGGCTGTGAGGAGGGTCAAAGGACACAGTGGTTGTGGAAGCAGCACAGAAAATGTGGTGTGTTCCCTAGAGTGAGGAACCGGTTGTGAGGGGACTCAGATCTGATCCTGTCATCATATGTACGTATGTATGCATGTGTGTATCTGTGTGTGTGTGTGTGTATACACACACCATGCAGAGAGAGGGAGGCAGAGACTGACTTCATTATGCCTGCCTGTAACTTCTCAAACTGGCCCCAGACTAGTAGAGTGGGGGGTAGGGCTTGGTAAAGTGGTAAAGAAAGAGTGCCTGGGGGTACACACGATTATCTCTCCATCCAGGGGCTTGCCAGGCTCTGTGCCTCTCTGCGATGCTAGGCCAGGGTCTGGATTTTCAGGGCCACTGCACTGGGGTGGAGGAGGGGCAGGAGATGAGTTGGAGGGGAGGCAGTGGGATTTAGGGGCCCTAGGTCAGGGCATTTGGCCTGGCCCCTGCCTGGGTAGAGTGTCTGGCCCATGGGACCTGACCCCATCCTGGAAACTGTCAGTTGGGGTACAGGCACTGGAGTCACCGAGACCTGGGTCTGGACGCTGCTGACCTGTTGCTGACTTGAGCCCGTTTCCTCATCTCTGGGAGGTCGGGAAGCAACAGCCCACCTTAGCAGGTGTTGAGTGGTGTTTGTGAAGAGCTGGCCCAGGTTCAAAGCCTGGTCCACCACCTGCTGGGTGTACAGCCTGGGATGCCCTGGTTTGTCCTTTCTGTGTCTCTTTTGTTTTGTAGTTTTTAACTTGTGACTATGAGAAAAGTCATACTGACCTCCTAGGATTGTTGTGGGTATGAAGTGAATGAATCCCCTCCTTCTCTCTTCCTGCTTTCTGAAATCTACTCACTCAGACTCTCACTCCATCCGGAGGGACACCACAGTCAAGGTCTCAGTGCCCTCCACGTTGCCCCTCAGCAATATCTGAGGCCACTGCCCCCTCCCTCCACCATGGAGCACTTTCTTCATTTCACTCCAGGACACATTTTAGTCTTTTCCCGCCTCCTCTGTGCTCCCTCTCACTCATCTTTGCTGGTTCCTTCCCCTCCTCATATCTATATTCTTGTAGGTGTTAATTGACAGCAAACCAATGAGTGGGTCAAATAGTTCCTCGGGTGGTGATACCCAGGTCCTCCCTGCTGTCTCCATTCATTCTCTTTGATCATCATCTCCAAGTTCGTGGCTTTAATTATCATATTGTGGATTTCAAATTTATATTTCCAGCTTGGATCTCGCCTCTGAACTCCCTACTGCCCCATTTTTCAAATGGATTTCTAATAGCTTAAACTTAGCACATCCAGAGCTGAAACCTGGTAATAGCCCCCTCCCTGATCTCCTCTGTTTTCCTGCTTGTTCAGGCCAACAGCCTTGGAGTTCCCTCGTCTCTTCTCTCCCCCACACCCTACATGGAATCCATCCCCAAACTTGTAGGTTCTACCTTCACGCACAGGCAGAATGTGACCTCTTTTTATCATTTCTCTGCTGTCATCATTCTCATGTGGACTATTGTAGTAGCTTCCTCTCTGGCCTCCCTGCAGCCAGGGGCCTGTCCATACACAAGCTCCGTGGAATCACTTCTCTGCCCAGAACCCTCCAGTGGTGCCCATCTTACTAGGATAAGAAACCAAGTCCTTATAATCATCTGACAGCTTTTTGCACAGTCTGCCCCCAGTAGTCCCTGATTTCATTTTGTATTACCATCTCCTCCTGCTGTTTCTGACACACAGGACTCCTTGCTTGTCTTCAAACACACTGACCTCAGAGCCTTTGCACATGCCATTTGTGCCCTCTACCTGGAATGCTCTTCTCCAGATCACTTTCTGTATTGCTCCCTCTCTCTTTTGGTGTTTGCTCATGTGTCAGCTGACTGGGGTTGTCCCCGACTAGCTTGTTTAAATAGCACCCCCAGTGCGCCCTGTCTCCCTTTGTTTTTCTCAGTAGCACATCACCAACTGATGAACCACTTTACCCATTTACTGGCTTGCTGTCTGTATCACCTACTAGAATATCAGGTACATGATGGCAGAGATCTTGTCTGCTCTGCTTACTGCCCTATCTCCAGCACTCAAGATAGTGCTTAGCATATAATCGACACTAAGTCACTACTGCTTAGAACTTGGCCTCCCCAGAGAAAATACCAAATACATTGCAATTGTTTTTATTGTTATATGACATTGGAAACATGTTCTTTTCAAACTTTCCAAATTCAGAGAATCTGCTTGTTCATTTGATAATTAATGAACATGCCATGTACCAGGTGCTGGACAATCATCAGCAGCATGCCCCACTCTAATCTTGCCCCTGGTGTAGAAAGCATCAGGGAAGGCTTCCTGGAGGGGGTGGGGCTGGGAGGCAGGTTGCTCTAAGCTGGGGGCCTGTGCATAGAAGCAGTGTAGCTTTACGCCCACCAGAGTAGAGGGTGTGACTAGGTCCCTGGTGCAGGGAGGGTGGGGGTGCCATGGGGCTTGCATACCAGAATCTCTGCACGCTGGGCTCTCCCCCGGGAATGGACACTGTGTGGCCCCCATCAGGGTTTATTTCAGACGTGGGAGGGTGGTGGGGCTTGTTCCAGGTTATTCCTCTTTTTCTGAACCAGGTTCCCTATGCCCTTCCCAATAACTGGACAGGAAAAGGCAAAGGGAAGTGAGAAGGGAGGGCCACCCTGGGATGCCCCTCACTCCCACCCCTCAGTGTCATGCTGCACTCTGACTCCTTTAAGAGGTGTCTGGAGCCACATCAGAGGAGACCTTTCCCACAACGTGAGCCCATAAATCAGGATTCCTTATAAAGGCCAGTGCTTAAGGCCGCCAGGCTGCTGGCCCAGAGGGAGTCACAGCTCAGCCTCAGAATGGTTTGTTCCCGACCCCTGGCCCCAGCGCCTTCCCCTGAGAGGGACCTCCGTGGAGTGTGGACAGCCAGCGTTTCCCCAGCTCCACGTCTGTGTCCGCCAGGGCGGAGTCAGCAACTGATGCTCACTCTTCTGGCCCCAACTGGATATACCCCTCCCCCAGCACAGGTGGGGAAGCTGAGGCATGGACCAGTGAAGTGGGGGCACAGGACCGGAGGGGCCTTGTGTGGGAGAATGCATGGGAAGCGTGCAGACCTGGCACCAGGTGCCATCTATTTGCTGTCTGTGGCTCCCTGTGCAGTGGCCCAGCCCCAGCCTCGAGTGGGTTTGGTTTGGTTGGCTGTGCTCAGTGCTCACGGATGCCTGCCTGCTATATATAGGCCTAGCCCTGGGCCAGAGTTTAGATGCCTAGAAAAGAACAACACAGGACCAAGTGCAAGTGCTGGGGTGAAAGGTGCTGGTGGCATGGACAAGGGTGGTGGCAGTGGTCACAGAGCAGAGTGGGGAGATGTGAGAGACATGTAGGAGGTGGAAGAGGCAGCGGGTTGTCCAGATTCTAACACTGGCTCCAGTATTTACCAGCTGTGTGACACTGAACAGGTCACTTACCCTTCCTGTACCTCAGCTTCCTCATCTATAACATGGGGCTGTTCGCAGCGTTCTCTTTGTGGGCTAGGTGTGATAGCCTTGAGAAGCACAGAGTAGTTTTGAGGTGTGTATGACTATTAACTGCCATTATTGGTGACTGGGTGCATGGGGGATGGCAGAGGGAGGCATCTAGAATGGTGTCTTGGGTGTCTGGAAGTGGGGCAGGAGGAGCAGGTTTGGGGTGAGGTGGGAGAGACAGTAGCTGAATCCAGGGTACCTGGAAGTGTGGAGGACTTTCTGGGGTTGCCATGGCCTGTTGGAAACTACTTCCCAGTCACCTCCAGTCCAGGAAGCTGATGGCCCTGTGGGGGCAGGTCTGTTTACAGGATCTGCGGGTTGATTATATTTGGCCACCGGAGTCCCCAAGCAGGAGACAGGAGAACAGCAGTCGTCATCATCACCATCATGGTGATAATGGCAATGATAACAACTACCATTTGTGTGGGGATTTACAGTTTACGAAGTGCTTTCTCGTCCGTTACCTCACTGGGAACACATGGTTCCAATAGAAGGCAAAGGATGCGTTTATCTTGGGTTCTGTGGGGCCCACTCCCCTGAAGTCTGTTTCAAATGATGATAATGCCACACGTTTTTACAGTGCTTTGTAATTTGTCAGGTGCCCACACGTCTGTACTTGCATTTGGAGCTCACTTTGGCTCCTCACATCCTCCGGGAATGAACATTTTGTTAGACAAATTAAAATCTGAGTCCTGAGAATTCCAGTGACTGCTTGAGGTGGCTCATTCATGAGTGGTAGAATGGGGGCTTAGAGGGTCTTCATTTTAAATGTCACCTGCCACAATGGAGCAGGCATCCCTCTATAGTAGCAGCTGAGCCACTTGATTGCATACCTCCAGGGCTGGGAAGCTCACTACCTGAATTGAGCAGATGTCTGACCCCCAATCTGTGGCTATCTGTCCTTCCCACTGGCCCTGCTGTGTGGTCTGGTGAGGCACAACCTGAGCCCCCTCCCCCACCCCATGTACACCCCTGAGCTGGATGACCTTTCACGGGACCTCAGACAACTAGCTGGTGTTCAGCCCCTGCCGCCCCCATCCTGCAGAGTTCGCATCTTTGTGATATGCGTCTGTCCTACTGTCCCTGCTCCCTTCCCCCATTGGAGTCTAGTCTGCGGCTTCCTCGGTGAGGGGGCAGAATAGGTCTAGGGGAGGTAAAGGAACAGACATTTGGAGGATTTTCAGCCTTAGGGATTGTTTCTGATGAAAGCAAATTAGCCTTTTTTGAGAATTTTGTTCCAAGTGCATAGTTGAGCAATGGACCATCCAGGTGGGCCTGGCGTGCTTCTTAAACCCTTCTGTTCCCCCTCTCCCCTGCGGGCACTGCCCTTAGCCTCTTCACGCCCCACCCTTCTGCCCAGGTTAAATACTCCTTTCCCTGTCCTGGCTAGGGAAGGGTTCTTTTCTGGGCTCCTACAGTCCTCAGGCAGCTCTGTCACCACCATTTGCTTTCTGTTTCCCAATGGTCAGGGACTGCCCCTGATTCCCAAGAAGTGCTGGCATTGCTCACTTTGCACCTTCTCCTGATGGTGTTTGATGCGCCAGGCAGGGCTGAAATATACACACATACATATGTATCTCTGTGCCCCATCCTACCGAGTGGTGTAGGCATTGCCCAGGGCAGCTCAGTGCTTGTACAGCCACAATTCAAACACGGGTCTGCCAGTGCATATTCTACCCTCCCCAGCTGCCTCCTCAGTGAACCCCACTGTGACTGCCGAAGACCGTGGTCCACCCTGTCCAGCTGGGAGAGCAGGGCTTTGCTGGTGGACGGCGCTTTGAGTTGCAGTGACCCACTGCTTTCTTTGTAGTCTCTCCTCCTTTCTAGCCCTGGGGGGACACATTCCTGTAACCCTGAGCAGGCAGGGAGCCCCCACCACTCCCTTACAGCCAGATGAGAAGATGAGAGGGAGGAATGTCTAGCTGGGCTCTGCTCAGGGGTCTGAATCTACACGCAGCCTCTGGGCTGCTTTTTCCCTTCCCTTCCCACCCAAAGCTGGCCTAGTTGCTGTTCTTTTCCCCATCCCAGTGCAGCGGCGAGGTTCAGGGAGACCATGCTCCAAGATCTCTCCATTTCCCATTTATACTCAGCCCAGGGCCCCTGTGAAGGCCTGAGGGTGGAGGGGGGCGCTATCCTCTCTTTTCTTTTTAAAAAATTAATTATTTTTTATTTTTAAACAGCTTTTGTTTTGTCTTTTTTTGTTGTTAACAATGTATGAGGGCCTCCCTGGTGGCGCAGCGGTTGAGCGCTGGGTTGCGAAGCTGCCTGCAGCCTCTGCAGCGCTGATTCGATCCCCGGCTGCTCCCCGGCCACCAGAGGAGGGTCCCGCATGGCGCGCAGACCTCTCCTGCCGCCCGCTGCTCCCCTCAGCAGTGTACTTCGGTCCTTCTGCTTGTTCTGCTCCCCGCTCTGGCTCTGGTGAATTCTCTAGCCCTCCCGCGCTTCTGATTGTACCTAGTGCTTGTATAAATAAATAAATAAATAAATAAATGTTAAAAAAAAAAACAATGTATGAAAGCATTATTTTGCTTACATTATCACTAGTCATTAAGCATTTATTTCTTATCAGTATGATAGACTAAAAAGATATGTTTTGTTATTTATTTTTTTTACCATTAACATATTCTTTATTCTTTGTTTTTTTAATTTTTAATACATTTTATTTTATGTAATTCTTACATCATTTTTCATCTTTGCACAATGTATGCATTTTCATTTTGGTTATATTCCCCATACAGTTCCGCCCCCCTTATTTTGACCCTAATCCCTTCTCTCTTCCCCCCCACCCCATAGTGTGTCTTTAGTTTATAGTTGCTGGTTGATTTTGATTTACTCTCCTGCACTTCTGGGGGAAGTGCAAAATGGTCCAGCCACTATGGAAAGCTGTATGGAGTTTCCTCAACCTGCTAAAGATGGAGCTTCCATATGATTCAGCAATTCCACTCCTAGGTATTTACCCAAAGGACACAGAAACATGCACCCCTATGTTTATAGCAGCACTATTTACCCTCTTTTTTCTGCCACCAAGGGCGAATCACTTGCCTTCTCTGAGCTGGCTTCCTTGGTACAAGTGAGGTATATTCTGTTGCTGTGACTACTAGGTGAAAGCACATAGGGGAAGGGCCTGGTGCCCTGTCTGGTGCATAGTAGATGCTGAATAAATGTTAGCCACTCTTACTCCGTTCATGAAAAACCAGTCCCTTCCTTGCTGAAAAAGATTGCTGGGGCTGAGTGAGGGGTGAAATGAGCTATGAAAGGCCTCCCTAGAGGTCTGGAAGGTGGAAATAAGGCAGTGGATCCCTGGGATCCTCTAAGGAAGGCCCCAATGTTTTTAGCTGTTTCGCCACTGGAGGTCTCTGGAAAAGGGGTGAGGCTTCTTGTATACTAATAAGATGTCTCCCTAACTGGAGAATGTCTGGGAAACCCTAAAGTAATAGATGTGAGGAAATTTTGAGCTGACAAGGCCCTTTGTGGTCACTTACCCACATTGCTCGCTTTAGGAGGGGCAAAAGGACCAGAGAGGGAAAAAAGCCATCCCCAAGCCCTCCCAGCCAGAAGGGAGCGGAGCTGGGGTCTTGCTGCTCCACGGTTCTCAAATGGTTAAAAAAAAGTCAATGACTGACATTTACTAAGCTCTTTCAAAAAAATGGGTCTGCTTTTAATATTTTATTCTGTTAATCCTCACATAAACATTTTGAGATGGTACCTATTATTATTTCCATTTTACAGAAGAACCAACCGAGGCTCAAAGTAGCTGAACAACATTCCCAGGCTGACACAAGGGTTCAGCCTCACTGGGAGGGACTTTGGATACCTTGGACTAGAGTTCTCCATAGGCCCCCTCATAATCACCACTGGCTCTGGGTCAGCTGAGGACTTGCATGGAGTGGTGTCTTGCCTGGAAGTAGGGAGACAAGTGCAGCAATTTCTCTGCTATCAACTCAGCATGTAACCTTGAGCAAGTCCTTTCATTTCTCTGGGCCTCAGTTTCCCCATGTGTACAATGAGGAAGGTTGAAGCCACCAACCCCACCCTCAGACCTGACATTGTCTAGTCCAAGTTTGTGATGGTCAACTCACTACCTGTCTGGTGAGCACACCCCAGCGCTGGACAGCTCTCCTCCCAGGGAGCCAAACCAGCTGAGCGGTCAAGGTTTTTTCTGCCACCTGTTCCCCTGGCTCCCTCCTCCAGGGTTCTCTTCCTGAGCATGGCAGTCAAACCCAGGGCTGCTTTGGAAAGTTTCCTTCCCTTTCCTGGTCCACCCACTTCCAGAGACCTTCTCCAGGCTTGGCGTTCCAACAGGCCTACAGGGCCTGTGATCATCTCCCAGCACCCCCAGTATGTCCAGACTCTTGTTGAGATCAGTCTAGATTATCTGTGCCCCGCACTTACCACACTGTCCTGTCTCCATCCCTGCTCACAGGAGAGCTGTGGGGCGACTCGGCCAGGACAGCAGTGCTGCCAGTATACCAAAGTCCCTTGGTGCATTATTTGGGCCCCTCTGACCTTTCTCCTGCCGACAGGACCTCTCTAACCTCCCCCTCATTCATGTTGACAACCAGACACTTTGTGCCTGCTCAGGTTTGGACCCTGCATTGGTCCCTTTCTCTCAGCAGGAGGAGAGATAGCTAACCTGGTTATGCCGCCATGGTAGAGGTCAGCTTGTCCCTGGCTGGGCACTGTAGTGTCAGCAGTGGTAGGGGAAAGGAGCATATGAGCAGCGTTCGGTCAGGTGAGTGCAGACAGTAGGAACACAAAGGGAAGCCTCTGTACAGAGGATTTTCTAGGGCAGATATGGTCCTCCTCTTCCAGAAAGTCTTCCCTGACTACCCAGACCTTCCCTGGCTTTTCCCTTCTCTGATTGAAACCCATGATCACTGATGTGCTTATAGGAATTCTTTGTTAGAATTCAAGTTTTCAGGTTTTCCTTTCCTATGGGCAGCTTGGGGCTAGGACCAGCACTGAACTTCCTGTGTCATGTATTTGCTATTTTTTTAATGTATTCAATAAAACTCTATTCACTCTATGCCAGGTATCATGTTAGCACTGGGTAGACAAAGTCCCAAGAGCTTCTTCCTCTCCTCAAACTGCTTTTATAATAAGGGTCATTTCACAGAATGGTGAAAACTAAAAAAGTCCAAAAGAAGGAGCCAACAGGTGCTGTGGATTTGAGTTGGGCCCCGAAGGATCAGTAGGAGTTTGCTAAGCACGCAGCAGGGATCAGGGCTTTAGGCAGAGGGAATAGCATGTACAGCAGCACGGGGGCCTTTCAAGAGTGCTTTCCTTTTGGGGAGTGGTAAGCATGGGGCTGAGATAGGGGGTTCTGGGGGAGGTGCTCAAAACCCCACAAGGTTTTGAGGATTCGTGAGGTTTGGTATGACCAGGGCTTCAGCTTAGCAAGATCACTGGAGGCCAGGGGCAGTGTGGCTGGTAGGGGACCAGATGGGAAGCTGGGAATGAAGGCCAGGCTGAAGTGATGGGGCTGAAAGGGAGGGCACAGTGAGGCTGGGAAGGAAGGGGGCAAGAATGGAGGACTTACAGAAAACTACCCCAAAACCTGGTGACTTCAATCACCAAAACTTTCACTATGTCTCACAATTATGTTGGCCAGAAATTTGGGGCAAGGCTCTTCTGGGTGATTCTTCTGTTCTGTGTGACATCAACTGGGGTCACTTTAATGGCATTCATTTGGCAACTGGTATGATTGGAGGGTCCAGGAGAGATTGACTGTACGCTAGCACTTGAATGAGGGTGACTTGGAGGCGGGCTCAGCTGGGCTCTGCTCCCTCTTCATGTAGTCTCCATGGGGTATTTGTAGCGGGGTAGTCAGACTTCTTACGTGGAAGCTCAGGGCTACAGGAGAACAAGAGGGAGCTCCCGCCAGTGCTTAGAAGGGCCAACTCATGAACAAGTACAGCAGCACTGTATGTGCACCAATGGCTACTGTCAAGGTGGTCACAGACAGGCCCAGATTCAGGAAGAGGGCATGCAGACCCACCTCTTAAAGGGAGGAATGTCAACGAATTTGTGGCTATCTTGAATCCACATGCCTCCTCTCCCCCAACCCCATCTCCCTTGGAGAGATCTGATCCTCTTCGAAGTCCGGGAGCTGTAATCTTATAGATGCTGGGTGTCATCCACTTGGTAAAGAAACAACTCTCTAGCATAGATTTGAATCTGATCTGTTAGCACACACCTTAACTGCTGACCTGTTCTGTACACTCTTACTAGCTTGCATCAAGATCATCAGGAGTTTCATGCATGCCCATTTCCTTCAACATCCAAGCATACTGCTGGTGCTCCAGCTACCAACACACACCATGAGGCCCAGAGCTGGCAAACAGGTGCCCCCCCTCCTAGCCTAGCTTTGACCACTTGCTTAGTGCGGACTGGAGAATTGTGTTGAGGAATTTGAGCTTAGCAGGAAACAGATGGTGTGATCGATTAGTGATGTCTGCTGTGTCCAAGGCAGGGGACGAGGCAATGTCACCATCCCTCACCTCAGTAATTGTGGTGTCCTCTTTCCCTTTAGCATCTCCTGAGTCACTGACCTTACTAGGAAGGATCTCTCACAGCTCTCATCTAGTCACGTATACCCTGCAGAGGACCTGCAGATTTGCATATGCCTGTCCCTTCAGAAGCCTGTGAGCATGCCTCTGCCCCCAACCCATTGCCATAAACCGGACCTCCAATCCAGTGGTGTGTGCCTGGGTTTCACTGCATTAGTGCAGCCGGACTGTCTCCTATTAGCCAGTACCTGAGCCAGGCAGGCACCCAGCTCTGTGAATGGCTACATCAGCCTTTATCAGCCTCACATCACATTCCTTAACTTCACCATCTCCTTCTAGCCCCTCCGACCCCTTTCTCAACCACGGAAGGTTTAATTGTTGCAAATGGAATCCGTGTTCTACAGAAGTCCAATAAATCTGTAGTCTGTCTTCCTGGTAATCAATCACAGATTGCAAATCGCACGAGGAGCAGTCTATAAGATATGTTCTCCATGTCTAGTATGTTGGGTTATTTTCATGTCTTGTGGTTTGAATTTGGCCACTGTCATTTTAGAGGAATTTCCTGCCATCTGCGTTCAATTGAATTTTCTCACAGATTTGTGCTTGCTTGTAAATACTAGGGGCTGGCAGAAAGGGGAGCTTTGTTCTTGGTGACATTTCAGAAATCCATTAATGCAGCCTCGCAGGCCGATCTGCAGCTTGGCCAGGAGGGAGGTGTGAGGTGAAGGGAAGGTGTGGACTCTCAAATGGCAGTGATGCCACTCTGCCCAGGCAGGCTCTGCTCTGGGCTTGGAGTGAAGTGTGCTGGGATGCCAAGTGAGGGTCTCTGCCCTGTGGCCTTTCCTGCCTACACCCTGTTCTGTTTTCCTCTGCGCTTCTGGTAATTATGAGGTGTAGGTGTATTTGTCCAGCTAATCCTCCCTTCCTCTTCTGCCTGAGAGGTGGGAGGGGTAATCCAAGAACCACCTCCCACCCCCTTGAAGCGGCCACACCCTAACAATCTATCCTGGCTGCACCCCTGCTGGTGAGGAGGGGGCCACTAGCACAGGACTAGGCACCCAGTGTCCCCAGGGTATGCCACCTACTCTATGACCTTAGACAAATCACTTTACTCCTCTGCACCTCCATCTCTCCCTTGGTAAAATTGAGCATCAGTCCCACCTCAGTGGATCCTGCAAGGATTCAGTGATGTATGGCTCAAGAAATGGGGGTTCTCATTCCAGTGAAAGTTAATCGCCTGCTTGCCATGTGCCGGGGCCTCTGCTAGTTGTGAAATATAAGGATGGATAAGAAAGACATGGATTGTGATTTAAAACGCATCTGCTAGTGGGGTCTGCTCTGTGTGGACAGGGCTGCTATGGTGGGGGGTTATCTATGGTGGGGTGGGGAGAATATTAGGATGTGGTTAATGTTTATGTCACATCATTTTTGGTGAAGAACGATCAAAAGGATGATCCCACGTGTCGGGCGCTGTTCCAAGCTGCACATGGCTCAGCTCGTGTGGTCCTCACAATGACCCTATGAGGTGGGTGCTCTTTTATCTCCCATTTTATAGATGGGGAAACTGAGGCTCAGAGAGATTACTTGGGCAACTCCCTTTGATAATATATGAAAGAATATAGTAGTATATGTCTATGGTTAGTATATGAACACATTTTCTCCTGTTAGAGATCCAAAAGTTTGGAGACAGCAAATCTAGAGCAGTGGTTATCTGTGCATAAGGAACATTTAAAAAGCGGCTAACCACGCCTTGTGGGGTTAGCAAGCTTTAAGCAGGGGGGTAGGTGAGGAAGGGAAGGCAGGGAGGCTGTTGTAGAGGTCCAGGTTGGTCTCGGTATCCTCATCTGGGCTGAAGCCCACCAGCCTCTGGGGGGCAGACATGAGGGCCATGCACTTGAAGCCCCTCACCTGCACCAGGAGCCTAGTGTCTCCCTGTTCCTGGGCCTCAGTTTTTCTTCTCTGCTGAGTCATTCCTGTCCCGTGTAAGCAAATTGTTATTTCTACCATATTACAAAATAAAACAAACTTCTTGACCACTTCCTCTTCGATACCGCCTCACTTCTTTGCTTTCCTTTAGAGCAAAGGCCCTGGAAAGAGTCAACCGCGCTTTTGGCCCAGTTTCTCTCCTGGACCCACGCTGGGTGTTCATGTCCACAACCTCACGCCGCTGCCCTGTAGAGGTGCCAGCGCTGCCCAGGACACCGGCGTCCCGTGGTGCCTCTGCCCTTGAGCAGTTGCCCCTCCTGACTGACCCACAATCTTGGAGTGGGTGACCACTCTGCTTCCCCCCTTTCCTGGTCCCTCTCCTCTCACTGACCTTTCTCACACTCTGTGATTCATCCAGGCTGTGGCTTTGAAGACCCGCCATCTGTTGATGACTCCCAAATCTACATGCCCAGCCCAGCCGTTCCCCTGCAGCTCAGACGTGGCCAGGGAGCTGCCCTCCCTGACTTTCCACTGGATGTCTAGGCAGCACCCATAGTATCAGCAGCTCTGTCACACCCATCCTCCGAAGTCCCATGACGAATGTTGCTCATTGCCTGTCTCCTGCACTGGAATGTCAACTCCACATGGGCAGGGGCTTTTTTGTTTATCTTGTTCCTGGTCAGTCCCAGGACCAAGAGCTGTGCCTGGCACAGCGGAGTTTTTGCTCAGTCAGTACTGGCTGGATGGATAGAGGGGGGTCAGGACCTTGGAATTGGTACAGTGTGGGCCCACGTGTGCAGGTGACCTGCATCGCTCTTGTGTTGAGGTGTCCTGTGTCTCTTGGCCTCAGCCCCAAGCCAGGGGCAGTTTGGTGCTGCCCTTCACAGAGAGATCCTCCTGCGTCTGCTCCCTGGCAGGGTGGCAACATTTTGGTGGGGAACCCGTTAGTGCAGATTAAACCCTGTGGTCCCTTGACACCCGTTCATGAGGGTCTGGTCCAGGTGGGGACTCCCTTGGGTGCTCTCCTTTCTCATCACCCATGCTGGGCGCCAGGATGCTTGGTCAAGGGAGAGCCAGGATAGTGCGGAGGTGATAGAGGTGAGAGGGTGGGCATGGCAGGGACACAGGTCTCCCCCTGTCTGTGACCTGGGTCACATCTGGGCTTTGGGTCACTCCCCCTTTCAACAGGGATATCTGTCTCACCCTGTCCTCTCTCACTGCTTGCAAGCACTGTCTCCCTGGACAGAACACCTGCAGGCACACCTGTGCCGGCGGGGAGCGAGGCTCTCTCAGGGGAATTGGAAAGATAGATGGGTGAGGGGGTAAAGTAGAGAAGAAAGGGCAGGGGGGAAGGAAAAGAGGCCAAAAATAGAGGCAGAGACACCAAGAGAGATGGAGAATGATAGCCATCTGTTGAGAAACACAGTGATACACAGTAAGTGAGATATGCAGAGAAAGATGAAAAGAGAACAGAGGGACACCTGGGAAGAGACATAGAGACATCTGGGAGAACAGAGACTTGGACAGTCTGGTCTGGTGCATGCTGCTTCAGGCACTTTTATGGGGGTCTTGGGGAGAGTATGGGTCTTGAGGGGGGGTGGTTGTTTTGGGGACACTGTATAGCAAACTGCCTCCATTGGAGGAGGAACCAAAAACTAGAGGCTTGAGTTTTGCCCAGTTCTTCATTCGTTCATTGGTCTCCATCCCTGAGACTACCATCCAACTGTCTGTCAATCCATTTACAAAGCTCCCACCTAACCAGGCAAGTGTGGCCACAGCTGCCTTTTCTTTCCACTCTGACACTTTCACCCTTGGTGATGCTCAGAACTCCCATACTCACCTCCAGTCTGACCTCTAGCCTGGGCTCCTCCCCATGGACCCTGGGGCTTTGCACACAGTAGGTATGCAATCCAAAGCTGCTGAGAGATAGAGACAGAGACAGGAGAGATGGCACTTCTCAATCCCTTCCCTCCTGTCATCTCATTCTCTCGGCCACTCTAGGAGGCAGGTTGGTTTCATTGCTGTACTCAGAGGTCAAGAAGTAGAACCTCCGGCAGGCCGTGTGGCCAGGAGGTGGGCCAGGTTGTCACACTGCTCCTCCCTTCTGTGGCCTCAGCCTGTCCTCTTGCATCCTAGGACTGGCCCCAGAGTCTGGGTCCCTCCATGACTCAGTGTTAAGAGGGGTGATCTGGGAGGCTTGTACGACACAGGGATCCAGGCTTCCACCCAGGATGACCTCCCCCCACCGAACCACAGGAAACATGTGGAAGAGATCATTGAGGGCTCGTTTGTTTATCAGTACCCTTCACTGAGTTTTGGTCTGTTCCCTGCCTGGCTGGGCACTGGGAGTTAGAGATGAGTCAGACACTGCCCCTGCTTTCAGGGGGTTCATGGTCACCAGGCCTTGGGACGTGGACATAGAAATCATGCATCCCAGCATGGTCTGGGGCACCCAAAGAGACTTTGGCCATATTATCCCGGCCTGACCTCCTCAACTGGCCACCCCCATTGCTGGTTGGCTCTGGTCTGAGTGGCCAACGGCAGGGTTGGCACATGGGAGCTCGCCCCTGGGCCTCAGATATCGGCTTCCTTGTCCCCAGGCCCCCACAGCACGCCATGTCTCCTGCCAAATGAGCTGATTTCCATGGGGAGCAGCGGCTGGCTCTTGTCCACAGCACCAAGCTGGCACAGAGGGGGAGGCAAGGGGCAGGGATCAGAAGACCAGTCCAGCAAGTGCTGGATTCTTTACACACAACAGCACATCGAATGCATAGAACAGCCTCACTTTACAAGTGAAACACTGAGGCCACCGAGCTAGGAAGTGGCAGATTTGAGATTTAAGCCCATGTCTGTCTGACTTGGAATAAGTCCTGCAGTCTGACCAGCCCACAGGGGATGCACTGTCTAGCATGGTCCTCAGGGAGGCCACAGGAACTGGCATTTGTCCCACTGGCCCTGAGTCCCTCCCACTTCCCAGTCTTCAGGTGGAGCCCAGGCCTAGAGCACCTCAGCTGATAATTGGACTGAGGTACACAATAGCTCTTGGCACCCAGTGCCAGCCACCCCACTGTTGCCCACCGGAAGAGAGTGCCATGGGGATTTTGTCTCTGCTGAATTGACACGCTCGTGCTTAACGCTGGGAACATGTTCTTGGAAAGTATGTGGTTAATTTTGTGTTTTTGTTTGGGGAGGGCTGGGAGTGGGAGCCCTTATTAGTATCAGTTTGGAAAAAATACTGAGGCATTCACGGCCAACTGCTTAATAGTTTTCATTGAATTAATTTTAAAATGAGAACCTTGTTTCCCTTATTTAATAGTAGAAAACGACTTCCACATTCTGCCCGGGAACAGCCCCGGTTACGGGCTCTCCACAGACAATGTGCACTTTAAAGTCAGCGCTCGCCCATATGTGGGAGGAATAATTTTGTGCAAACTATTTATTATAAGCACACGATGCACTTAAACTTTTTTTTTAATTTTTATTTTTTACTGTCGTGGTGACAGATCCAACCCAGAACTGGACTGTTAAAAAAGACTCTGGCTCTTTCAGGCTGTGAAAAAATGGACTAACATTTGAGAAACGCCATAGGGCTGAAAGGAAATTGTTAACTCATTTGGCCCAACGTGCAGGCTCTCTGGGCCAGTGTGTGATGCCGGAGAGGATGGTGAGGGGTTTAATGGGGGCTGCACTAATTAGGCCAGTGCCAGGCAAAAGGAAACATGAGCCTGGGGGGACCCTGCTGGAGGATGGGAGGGTGTGACCAGCCTTAGGGGCACGTCTGGCTTCACCTATTTGTCCATCCACCTCTTCCCTCCCCCTCTCCCTCCCCCCAGTTTTATTGACATGTAATTGACATATATAATTATCATATAACATTGTATTGGTTTAAGGTGAACAGCGTACATACATTTGATATGTGCGTGTGTGTGTGTGTGTATATATATATATATATATATATCACAAAATGATTGCCACATAAGTTTTGTTAACATCCATCACATACTTTTGATTTTTTTCTTGTGAAAAGAACTTTTAAGATCTACTCTCTTAGCAACTTTCAAATACATAATACACTATTGTTAACTATAATCACCATGCTGTGCATTAGATCCCCGGGACTTATTTATCTTACAGCTGGAACACCCACCTCTTCATTTAGTATTTATTGTAAATCTGCTGTGTTCCAGACACTGAAAAAAATCAAGAAGTTATTCCAGTTTTGACTAAGCTCCGTACCACGTGTTTGTCTCATGCCTGTGTGGTGGATGGTGGAGGTCTGATTCCAGTGACTTTTTTCCCTGAAATGTGGCCCTTTTTATGTATAGTCAACCCTTCACCTCCCTGCATTTCTGCATCTTTGGATCTGCAACTGTGGATCGACAATGTGTATTTTGTAGCTACGTCTACGATGGCTGTGGGTGGAGTGAATGTGTAGACTTTTGTCTTTGTTATTATTCCCTAAACAATACAGTATAACAACGATTTGCATAATGTTAACCTTGTCTTAAGTATTATGATCTAGAAATGATTTGTATATGGGAGGCTGTGCTAGATCTTATGGAAATAATATGCCATTTTTTTTAAAATCAGGGACTTGAGCAGTCTCGGGTTTTGATAGGACGGTGTCCCAGAACTAGCCACTGCAATTAAATGTTTAATCTTAAATGCACAGGACTTGGATTAAGCACCACCATTAGTTTGTGTCACTGTCTTCTTTGATCCATTAATGTGCCCATGTCTCTCTCTCTCTCTCTCTCTCTCTGTGACTCTCTCTTTCTCTCTCTTCCTCCCTCTCCCTCTCTCTTTCTTTTGCCTTCTTCTCTCCCTCCCCATTTCTTTGACCGTTAATAAGAAAATACATTTACCTGTGTGTTCTATCCTACCTTGTCTCACCGCCTCCAGTCTGGACGTGATCACTTTGCAGAATTTCCCCCACACCATTCTATTTTAGTTATACTTGTTATTGAAGTAAATCTTACATACAAAAAAAAGTGCATGACCCATAAGTGTACAATTGATTGAAGAGCACAGTGAACCTAAATGTGAGATCAATAGATCAAGAAATGGAATATTACAATTCCTCCAAAAAGCCCTGCTCACACTTCTTCTCTAGTGCCCCTCCCCAAGGTAACCCCAGTCCTGTCTTCCTGCGCCATAGATTGGTTTTGGTTATTTTCAGGAACTTATTTTGTTAGGATCATTTCATACACACTGTCTGGTGTTTAGCTTCTTTGACTCAGCATCACATCTCTGAACTCCATTCATGCTGTGTAGCTATGGTTTATTCATCTTCATTGATGTCTATAGTATTGTTTGTTGATCTTCCCCACTGCTGGTGCACATCTGAATGGTCGCCAGGTTTTGACCTGTGAATAGCGTTATGTGAGTGCATCTGTCCATGTGGTAGGGTGCACATGTACTGTGCATCATTACTTTATGTCACTGTCTTCTTTGGTCCATTAATGTGCCCACTTCTACATGGGTGAGTATGTAGAATGGAAGTCCGAGCTACAGGGGCTGGGTAGGTTCATTTTTCGTGTGTAATGCCACGTTTCCCCAGGGGCTGCACCATTTTGGCACTCCCACCAGCAGAGTAGCACTGTTCCCCTTGCTCATCATCCTTGCCAACACTTGGTGTTGCTGGTCTTTGAAATTTTAAACATTCTGGTGCTGTCATTCTATTGTCATTTTTAATTGGCATTTTCAGATGACTAAATACACGGAACATCGTTTCATTAGTTTCTTAACCCAGTGAATGTGCTCTTTTATGAAGAGTCTATTCAGTCCTTTTAAAAATACTTTTTGAATTATTTCCTTTTTATGTATTGAATATCTTTTTTCTAGCTCTAAGCCTTCTGTTAGTCAGGTGTACTACAAGTAATATTTTTCCCACTCTCTGTGTAGTTCCCTTTGACAAGGAGAAGCTCTTAGTTTTAAAACAGTCTCATTTATTAATCTTGATTTTTGTGGTTAGTACTTCTGTGTCCCATTTAAGAAATGGTTGTCTACTTCGAATTGTGAAAATCATCTCCTGTTTTCTTCTTGAAGCTCGGCTATTTTACACTTCATATTTAGATCCATAATCCATCTGGATTTGGTTTGTGTGTATGGTGTGTGATAGGGGTCACATTTCTTTCTTTCTTTTTTTAATACAGAAATCCAAATGAGCCAGCAGCTTGTATTGAACACATTGTCCTTTCTTCACTCTCCTTTGTCATAAATCAGCTAAGTGAGTTTCTGAGTTCTCTATTATGTTCCACTGGTTGATTTGTTTGTCTTTGTGCCAAGTTTACCATCTTAATTACTGTCATTTTACAAGAAGGTTGATATCTGGTAGTGGAAGTTCTTTTACTTTGTTCTTCAATATTGTCCTGGTTGTTCTTGGCTCTGTGAATTTCAATATAAATTTTAGAATTATCTTGATAATTTCCACATGTGAAAAGAACCTGCTGGGATTTGAATTAGGTTTGCATTGAATTTTTAGACAATTTGGAAAGATACATTTGGAATTTTCAAATTCACATTTGGAATCTTTTGACCCATAAGTATGGTATATTACTTGATTCATTTAGGTCTTCTTTGATTTTTCTCAGTAATGTTTGTAATTTTCTGTGTGGCGGTCTTGCACATCATATATAGATCTACTCTTAGGTGTTTGATGTTTTTGATATTGTCATAAATGATATCCAAAAACTTCCTTTTTTGTTTCTTGCAGATTAATGTGCAGCTGAGTTTTGTGTATTCCCTCTATGTATACTGATCATGTCAATTTCACTCATTAATTTATTCATGTTTTTGGATTTTTGATTTTTGATTTCTGATTGTCATTTGTATATAATAACAATTTCTTTTTTTATTCTTATCTATTTCTTTCATCCTTGCCTATCTGTTAGAGGCAATTTTATGTTTGTCATTAAGCTTCTTTAATAGTTTTTATTTAAAAAAGTTCGATCATATATCTGTATGCTTAAACCATGTATGTTTTAGTTGATTTTGAACTTTTTTTCTGTATTCTGAGATCACTTACTAATTCAGCATCATGTTGCCAGTCATTGCTGGTACCTCTAGCTAGCACTCATTTTTCACCATTAACATTCCATTATAGGAATACAGTCACAAGCCACTTAATCACCTTTTGGTCACAGACAGACCGCATGATGATGGTGGTCACAGTAGGCCATGCCACCTAGCCTAGGTGTGTAATAGGCATTGCCACTTCATAATGTTTACATGATGATAAAATTGCTTAACAAAGCATTTCTCAAAACATATCCCCCTCCTTAAGCTACAGGGAACTGCAAACACAGTGACTGTCATCTGCTCCAGTTGGTGGGCAGATGGATTGTTTCCAGGTTTTTTCCTTTTACTGTTACAATGGTGCTGCTCTGCAAACTCTTGTACATATTTCCTGGTACACAGATGCCAGGCTTCTCTAGTGCAGCAGTTCTCAAACATTTTGATCTGAGAACCCCTTTATGCTCTGAAAGATTATTGAGGACTCCCAAAGACCTTTTGCTGATGTGGGGGATAGCCAGCAGTGTGCTAGTAAATGTTCACTGGTGGACTCTCCAGGGGAAAAGGCTTAGTTGCTAGTTTGCTGATTTCAGAGGTCTATGGACCTGGCTTTGGTAACCTCTGCTCCTAGGCATCCCTCAGATGTGGAGACCCTGGGCTGAAGGGCACATGACTTCTTTACAAGATTAAAGCCCAGCTAGTTTCCAGCTTGAAGGATAAAGGACGGAGCAGAGCAGAGCAGTGCATAGAAGATTCTGTTACTCACAGCCTCCTCTCCTACACTTGGGTCAGACAAATTTTTGCCTGTCATATGGGAATAAAATGGCACCTTGCTCTGGTCCTGTCAACTACTGTGTCTCAGAAGATAAGCCATGAACTGCCTCCAACCTCTTGCTTGAGCCGTTTCTTACAGGCCTCCATCCCGACCCAACCTCTCCCCTTCCAGCCTTTGCTCTTCCCTCTACAAAATACTTCTCCCCACTGCCTTGGCCTTCAGGCCTCTGTGCACTGCCACATTCCTCAGGCTCAACCACAGGGTCAGGCATGGCATGGCAGGCTGATGAACCTTTGATTGGATAAGAACTGGAAATCAAATATCTCAAGTTCAAATTCCAGCTCTGCTGCCTCCTGTATTCTATGACCTTGGGGACGCTGCTTAGTTTTTCTGAGCTTCAGTTGTTCCCCCAGTGAAATGATAACATGTTTGTGTGGTTACCATGAGATACGATTCCATGAAACAACTTACCAAGGATGATAGGGCCCTTCCTTCTGCTCTGGCTTCTGCCTCCAGAGCTGTGGTTTGCAAGGGTTCTGTGTTGGGCAGGAAATTCTCACCCATTGTCTGTTGTCCTGGCCTGCCATCCTGCTCACCAAGTTTGGACAAAAGAGCAGGCAGAAGGAGTCACTCACTAGTTTATTGGGTTCCTGCTATGTGTTAGCAACTTCCCTAGACCCTGGGGATTAATCAGGGAGTTTTCTAGTAGATGGATAGGAAGGAAAGCACAGAGTAGGTAATTTTGGAACAAGTGCAACAGAGAAAAAAAAAAAAAGCCAGGAAGAGAGATAGGAAATTTGGAGAGGGGTATTTATTTACCCTCTTAATTAATTAATTTATTTTCTTATATCGTTGTTCATTTTTGTAAAATATTTGATTTATCCTCTCAGGTGTAATCCCCATAAATCTCCCATTACCACCTCACCCATGAACCATCACCACAGTCCCTTGTGTTCTTCCCTACCCTGTTTTGACCTCCTCCCTCTCCCTCTTCTGTAGTATGACTCAGATCTATAATTTTCCTGCCAGTTTTGTCTTTTTTTCTCCTCTGACCCTTTGTTTTGTTTTCCTTTAGTCCTCCTATAAATGAAGCCATTCAATATTTATCTTTTTCCTTCTGACTTATTTCACTTAGCATGATCCCTTCCAGCTCCATCTGCAGATGGAGCTCATGCTGCAGATGGCACAGTTTATTTTTTTTCATTGCAGAGTAGTATTCCATTATGTATAACCACAACTTTTTGATCCATTTGTCTGTTTCTGGGCATTTGGGTTGTTTCCATATCTTGGCTATTGTAAATTGTGCTGCAGTAAACATAGAAGTGCAGATTTCCTTTTGAATTAGTGTTTTTGTGTTCTTTGGGCAGGTTCCCAGAAGTGGAATCATTGGATCATATGGTAGATCCATTTTTAGTGTTTTGAGGAACCTCCACACAGCTTTCCATAGTGGTTGCATCAGTTTACTTTCCCACCAGCAGTGTGAGAGGGTTCCTTCTTTGGAGAGGGGCATTTAACAGTTAAATAAGCTGTCTGGGAAAAACCTCAGTGTTCATGTGACATCTGAGTAAAGATCCAAAGTGTGGGAATAAATCATGAAGATATGTGGGGAAGAGCATTTTGGGCTAAGTACATATTAAGTACAAAGAACCTAAGGCCAGAGTGTGCTGTCAACTACTGTGTGAGGCATGTGTGAGGATTTGCTAGAAGGCCAGTGTGTCTGAAGTGCATTTGTTTGTTCAGTCAGTCAGTCATTTCACAAACATTTCCTGAGCACACACTGTGCCACTCTGTGCCAAGCCCTGTTCTAGGCACTGAACAGATAACAATCAACGCAGATCAAGTGTTATCCTCATGGATCTCATATTTTTATGGAGGAGACAAACAGTAAAGCAACCAGCTCTCCAGACAGTCTGTTCTCAACACAGCAGCCTGAGTGATCCCACCTACCACTTTTCTGCTATTAATACTTGCTATTGTAAAATGATACCCCATTTAATGCAGTGGGGGAGCCTAAGTCTTCATAGTGGCCCCCAGTGTGATCCTGGGCCTCAGGACCCCTCTGAGTCATTGTTTATTTCTCTCCTCCTTACTTTCTCCCCTCCGGCCAAACATGCTCCCTCCTCAGACGCTTGCACTGTCTGTTCCCTGTGCCTCGAATGCCCTTCCCTCTGATATCTGCTGGACTAACATCTTTCCCTTCTCTGTAGTACCCATTTTATTCACAAGTGCTGCCTTCTGTCCTGTCCTGGCACACTGGATCCATTACCCTGTTCAATCTTTTTGGAAAGAACTTTTCACTCTAACATACTATAGACTTTACTGTTCTTGTCATGTTTATTATTTATGATTTGTTTCTCCTTCTGGTATGTAAGCTACAAGAGAGCAGGGATTTTTGTCTTCTTTATTCACTGTCATTTCCTAAACATCTGCAACAGATTCTGGTACATAATAGGTGCTCAATGAATATTTATTTAATGGGAGAAAAATTAAATATTGTGTCTAGTGGTATGATGTATGCTATATGAGAGGCTATAGACTGATGGCCTGGAGTGGTTTTTTAGCTGGAGGGGCTCTCTGGTGGCATCTAAGCAGAAGAGTAAGTGGAGTGAGGAAGGAGCCCAGTGTTCGGGGGTGGGGATAGGCATCCAGGCAGCCTGACTACAATGGGCGTTAATGATTGGCATTGGGGTGGGACAGAGAGAAACCAAGGCAAATCTAAATGGGGTCTTTTAAACACATCTTCCAATATACTCAAGTTAACCATAAGATGGACTCCCACCATCCCTTACCACTTTGCCCCTTCTTTTCAAAACAGGTTGGCCTAGAACATTCTGTCAGGGAAAGAGTGCTGGGCTCCCACCTCTCTTGATTACAGGCCTCATTTCCCTCATCTCTAAGGTGGACATAACCTTATGTACCTCCTGTCTTGTCTGAGGGGTAAAGATGGACAATGGATTTGGAAGGGACCTGTTTCCACTTGTCAGTACCTGACAACTGAGGGCAGTGGAAAGAGACCCAGGTGAGCAGAGTGGAGAGGCTGCCCTGTGTGCTGGGTGATGGTTTACACACTCTCCATATTAACCCCTTAGAGCTCATAGTGGTCCTGGGACCTGTGCCTCCCGATATGTCTCCCCAGTTCAAGATGGGTAGAGTAAGGCAGCGAACCTTTCATTAAGTTGCCCAAGTCACATAATCTGTACGGCTGGAACCCACAGCCCCTGCATTGTGCTGCATCCCTGAATGAGCACTAGGTCTGTCTAAAGGGCATCCTTCTCCAGTGTCAGTGTTTGGGGAGACTGAGACCCAGATTGGGCCCAGGGAGTAGCTTGTCAGGGTCACACTCATGTCTGTGAACCAGATCCCAACTCTGTCTCTGGCTTCTTCCTTTGCAGCTTGTGCAGGTGACTCTACCTACAGGGTTACCTGGAGGACAGGGGCATCCCGGAGTCCCTCCCCATCCCCCAGTCATATAGATTTCCCTCTCCCTTCCCTAGTCATAATTGGCTCTGAAGGTTTGTTCCCAAGGCTTGCTGGGGCAAAGGTAAGACTTTACAGAACTTCTGGAAAGAAGAAACCTGAGCATAAATCAGGTTTATGGCCTGCGTAATAAAGTGTCTGCTCCAACTGATACTTTATTCCTCAGTCCTCTTGATTCCTTCCATATGAAATCCTTTGCGTTTGGGTCAGAGAAGTTCTGAGTGGTTTCATTAATTTGCTTGCTAGGAGTCAGGTCTTCTTGTCAGTTTGAGAAGACAGAATACCAGGACTCAGATCACAGTCTGGGCCTTGGCTTGCCCTGGCCCCTAGGCTGTTTGATAGCACGTTTCTTCAGGACGTGTTCTCCAAATGTGCACTGCATGCCAAGCTGGACTGGACACCCAGGACAGAGATCTTCTAGGTTAGGATAGGCCACAAAGGTGTAAGCTTGTGATTACAGTGCAAAGGACAGGCACAGGGAGCTAGGAGGGTGGCAGCCCTCATGGCAGCCTGGCAGCAGATCAGTGGGGCTTCCTGGAGGAGGTGACATCTCATCTGAGTCAATAAAGGTGACTTGGAGTTATAGTTGCAAAGGGAAGGCAGAGGGACTGGCATGTGCAAAAACATAAGGAAAAGGTGGAGCCTAGTTCTTGTGAAACTGGAGAGACAACCTTATAGCAGGGGTACAGAGGACCCTGGTTCCTCTGCCTATGATTTCCAGAACAATCTAAATTATGCTGTTCTGCCGCTCATCCCCCATCAAAGCAAGGCAGCTCTCCTGATCCCACATTGTCGAGTTGCTGATGTTTATAATTACAGCATCCCACCAAATCTTTGTTCATCAGACTTTGTAAGCCTGATTTATTTGACGGGGACTGGTCCTCGCTCGTAATGGGGAACAGAAGCAGGGCAGCATGCTGCCTGGGGATTCGTCAGGGTGGGTGGGGCTTGCTACAGGGGCCTGTGGGTCCCTGTTGTGTCCTGACTCTGGCTTGCTGGCCACAGGAGCAGCCATGCTGCCAGTACTGGGGTGGGTAGGTGAGGTAGACACTGTCAAGGACACTTTTAGTCTTAGGCTAGGGTGGGAGGTGTGGAAAAGCACGGCTCTGGGGTGGGACTGCCTGTAGCATGAAACCTGGGTGGAGCACCGCACGCCTTGGCATTCATGTCTCCCTTGCAGAAAAGAGGTGATGAGCACCCACCCCTAGTCCTTGGGGCTGGGGGATTGACCCAGGTCCTTACTGTTCCCAGTACAGATGGTCAGGCTGATTGTTCCTTCCTGAGGAGCTCAGGGACAGCTGGACACGTGTCTGGAGGATGTGTTGGGAGTATCACCTTCACTCCACCACCGAGGTTGCCCATTGCTAGCGCCCACCATCATCACTACTCCCCCCCCACCGTCGTTATTTATTTAAAGCTCCATGATTTGCAAGGTGCCTTCAGACCCTCAATCTCATCAATCTATGTGACAACCCCACAGAGCAGAGTTTGTCACCCGTATTTTTTCAGGTCAGAACCCAAGTCCCAAAGAGGGGACTTGAGTTCCCCAAGGGAACCCAGTGGCAAGTGATGGAGTGAGGGCGCACACCAGGGCTCTTCCCAGAGTGCAGGGGTGCCCAGCCTCTCCCCTCCTTCCGTAAACACTCGCTGCAACTCCGGAGGGCGGTCGCTGGGAGAGGGCGCTGGGACTTGTGAGGTTGTGAGGGGAGAGCTGCCCTTCCCCCTGGGAGGAACGCTCGGGCAGGGCGGGGAGCGTGTTCTGGAGGAGGTGAACTCTGGGCGCATTGCCTAGGAAGAGTGGGTGTTCTCCAAGGGGAAGGCTGTCCTGGAAGAGGAACCAGCATGTGCAGAAGCAGGGAGTCCAGACTTCACTGAGGGATGGGCCTTTTCTGTGATGAAGGGTCTGATGTTTCCTAGGACTGGTTCGCTGTCCATAGGTTCCTTTTGGGCAGTGGCTCGGGGAGGGCAATAAAGGCGCTTTGTCCAGATGATGGGCTGGCCCAGGGAGAGGGGACAGGGCTCCCAGTCTGCTGAGAGTTTAGACCCTACTAATGCCTGCGCTGACCATGTGTCCCTGGGCAAGTCCCTCTGCTCTCCCGGCCCCTGATTGAGACACAAGGTAGGAAGCCTCGTCTTGACAGGGGTGAGTAATCTACACTGCGATGTGGCGAGGCCCCTGGGTTTTCTCAGGGCTGTGTTTGTGTTGCTGGCGCTCTTGGACCTTTGGGTTAGGGTTTCTCCAAGTGCAAAGTGGGGGTCGGGGTATTTGTTTCTGAGCTGCTCCGCAGAGATGGCCAAATGCTCTGAGGTCAGGGGCGGAAGAGGCAGATGGGTTGATAGGGGTTGAGTTCGGAGGCTTTTTGGGTAGACCAACAGGAGGCATGAGCAGTTTCACTGGTTGAGTGGGAGGGACAGTGGTGGTGATGCAGCGGGCGCCTAACCCTGAAAGGATTTTCATTCTCAGAGCCCAGCCCCAAGGATGTTGGATCAGTTTGCTTCTCCTCTCAGAACTAGCCTCTTGGAGTCTTGTTCTTGAACCTGCTCTGGCTCCCTACTGCCCCAGCTAAACCACAAGCCCCTTGAGAGGCAGGTGGCAAGTGACAGATGACAGCACTATGGTCAGGCAGATCTGGGTTTGAATCCCAGGCTGGTTCCTTTCCATGGAAAGTACTTCACACTGGGTCCACCTCCAGGAGTTCATTTTGAGGATTCAGTGTCCCCATGTCTGTCCATCTGTCCATCTGTTCATCTGTCCAGAGCTCACACAACTAGGGCGACCCTCTGGAGCCAGGAGGCCAGGATACTGCTGGTTGTGGAGTCCCAGCTGGGCTGAAGATTGTTCAGAAGAGCTGGGGGTTCTTTCAAAGGAAACTGCAGTCAATTAGTGCAGAGTGGAATTTGAAAGGCCCAAATCCCTTTTTTCCCCCAAACTTCAAATCTGGTTTTCGTCAGTGGCTTTGAAAACAAATACCGAAAGAACCCTTTTTATTATTTTTTTTCCTTCTCCCCTTTTCCCTTCCCTCCCTTGTGTGCTCTTGTTTTCTTTTATCTCTTTACAGAGTCAGCTCTGACAGCCTGGCCCGGCCACACCACAGTGGCTGAGCAGGTGGCTGGCAGGTTGTCACAGGCCATATCCTTCCAGCGCTGGGGGTAGGTGGAGACCTAACTGTACACTTGTGCCTGAGATTTACCCAAGATTTGTCCTCCTGAGCCCCTTATGGTCCACCCCCTTGCTCCCTGGCTCAGAGAAGATGTTGGTACAGGTGCCCTGAAGGAGGCACATGAGGACATGGAAGGTGCAGGGAGGGCTTCACCCCGGGGAGGCACAGAGCCGGTCTTCAGTGAGGTTGTTCTGGCCATCCACGCCTGCCTCATCTATCTGTTGAATTACTGACTCATTCAGGCCACAAATGTTCACTGAACACCTGCTTTGGGCTGAGCCATGTGCTGGGACCCCAGGTGAACAGATGCAGTGTCAGCCCTGCAAGAGTTTGGTGGGGAAGAGTGTGCAGCTGCTGTGTCAACCCAGGTGTGCAGGGTGGGTCAGTGAGAGGCCAGGAAAGGGGAGAACCCAGAGACACTGCTGTAGCCTCTGGTAGTAAAAAAAAAAAAAAAAAAAAAAAAAAATTCCTGGAGGAGGGGCTATTGAATTGAGTCTTCGAGGATGAGTAGGAGTTTGCTGAGGAAAGGGGTGAGGAAGGACATTCCAGGCAGATGGGGTTCAGAGAGCAGAGACCCAGAAGCAACGAAGAGCCCAGACTACTTGTAGAAGGTTGAGTATGGCTGTACCCCAAGAGGAGATGATGGCGGGAGGTGGACAGAGGCTAGGAGGGGAGGCCCTCGAGGGCCTGACTGAGATCTGTGCTGTCTGTCTTATTCCCCGCACTTGGCTGCCCATTCACTCCTGTGGGCAGGTTCACCTCTGAGACTTGTGCCATCTGGTGTAGCTGAATCTCTGGGACAGCTCTACGAGGTAGCTGTAATTGCCACCATTTTACGGAGAGAGTGTTACGGTCCTGCCGTGAATCTCAGCTAAGTAAGCATGGACTCTGGGAGTTGCCCAGCAGAGGCGTGAGTGTAAGTGTGAGTGTGAGTCTGGAGAACAAGGAAGGGTTAGGGCAGCAGAGTGGCCTGGGGTCTAGACTGCCGGGTTTCCAATCCGGCCTTGACCTCTGATGACTTTGACCAGCCCCTCAGTACTTCTGTGCCGTCATTTCCTCCTGGAGAGTGGGCCAGCGATGTACCCTCTCCCTGGTGGGCTGTGGTGAAGGGCGAGTGCTGATCCCAGCAAGTGCTCAGCCTAGCGCCGCACACAGCACCCACTCACGACACGGCTGCACCCCTGGGTCTCACAGGCAACTTCAGATCAGGCTGAGCGCTACAGACCTCAAATCCTGGCAGCAGATGCAAAACGGAGACCAGGGAGCTGCAGGTCAGAGGGTGTGGAGTAATGGACCAGACTTCCAGCCTTTTATACTCCTCCTGCTTGATTAAACAAAAAGTACTCTCCAGTCACTTTTCTGGGTGCAGCCTCCCTCCAATATTTTTCTTGTTTTGGGGGGAATTGCTCATAAAGAAAGGGTTTGTGGGATCTTGCAAAAGTAAGTTGGTGTTTGTCCTGCCTGAAGCCTGGCTGCCTGGGGTGGTGCCAGGCACAGCTCCTCAACCCTGCCTTCTGAGGAACAGGGCCCAGCACACAGGCCCTCTCACCGGGGCGTATTTTCCTTTCCCATTGGTGACTGGTCACCAGGTGCCCCCATGTTGGGCGAGGCTGGTCAGTCCAGCGGGCTGCAGAGAAGGCTGAGAGCCACATGGACCCGAGCTTGCTGGCTCCGCTTCCCAGCTGGCTATGACCTTGGGCTACCTGTGGCCCTTCTCTCAGCACTCACGGAATCACTCATGTGAAGTGACAATTTATCAAATAACTTACACTGGGCCCCATGTAAGCAATTCAAGTGTTATTTTTAATTTACATCTTACCTCATTATGTTTTGAGTGTCCTATCTCTGTTTACAAAGCAAAAGTATAAACTGAGGCCCAATGAGGTGTGCGATCTGGGTTTGAACTCAGAGCCATCGGCAGCAAAGCCACAGCTATTTGACCACACCACACTCCAGTGGTTTCTCAGGCAGAGCCTCAGGAGCAGCTGCGAGGAAAATGGAGTCCTGTGGGAGAAGGCACTCGCTGGGAAGCCCCACCGCCGCGGTGGCTGCCCTTGTTACCAGCTTCCCCAACCCAGGGGTCTATAAATATGCACTGAGTAAACCAGGATAGAGGGCTGGAAAAACGCCCCACCCTGTCTCCAAGGTAAGTCAGGAAAGAAAATATTATTGTCACCCTCCGGTGGATCCAGGCCCAGGCCGTCAAACTGTGAATCACCTGAGAGAGTCTGGTTTCATGGCAACCACAGAAAAGGGCCCAGCTTCCAACCCAAACAACTTGTGCGCATCTGCTTGGAATTCATTGATTGATTTATAGGGCGCCTCCTGCCAACCCTGAGGAGATGGACAGGCCTTTCTCAGAGCTGCCATCCTGCGGGCGAAGGGGGAGGGGAAGAGGGCAACCCCTCGTGAGGGGGTGGGGGAAGCCAACTGCTGCCCAAGAGGTTGCTCTAGTAGGCTGGCGTGAAGGCACAGACTTGGTGCAGCTGGGAGGGCAGCTGAGGCCTGGTGGTACCCACTGGCACCCCCTCCTCCAGCTTCCCCAGGGCTCACTCAGTATCATGCTGGCCATTGGGTGGTTTCTCTGTGCCACTCTCTATAGTATAGTTTAACCTCCAGAACAATCCCATGAAGGCTGTGTTATTAACCCCATTTTGTAGATGAGCAGACTGAGGCTCAGATCAACAATAAGGACTTACTCAAAGTCACACACTTCCCACTGGCAGATCCTGGTTTCAGACCTTTGATGTTGAGGCTTGTGGTATCAGTGCAAAGCAGAAAGGCCTTGGGGCATCTCTTTTAACTCCTTCTCTCTACCCACCCCCCCCTTATTCCTTGTAGATAAGGAAGTCTAGCCCGAGGAGAGGTGGCTTGCCTGAGGACTTGTGTGAGTTGATGCACACCCGAGACCCCCACAGCCTTCTTCCCCCTGGTCTTGCTGCTATGTTCTAGCCTCCTGGGCATGCTCCACCTCTTCCACTGGCACACTGACTAGACCCCTATTCGGTCACGCCCTGTTTTATGTCTGTTGGCTCCTCCTGCCCCTTCTTTGGCTTCTGGGCGTGTGAAATTTCAGGGAGAATGGCTGATGGCCCAAGGTGGCTGTAAGGTAGCTGGCTGGGAACTCAGCAGGGACATAGATGCAGGACTCCTGCTCCCAAATCCCGGGGCTGAGCCATTGCTACTTGCTGCCTCAGTGGCCCTGAGGAGTGGACACCTCTGGGCTGGGGAAAGAGGGAGGAAAGACCAAGTTCAGGACTGGGATCGCTTCTTCTACACTCTGCAATGGCGCCTAGTGTGGGTCTTAAGCTTGTGTGGGTCTTGGTGTCATCTGTCCGCTGAGGGTGGGACCTGGGCTCCTTCCTGATCAGCTGAGTCCTTCTGTCCTTTTGGGCCAGTATCTGTTCTGCTCAGTCTTTCATTCCTGCAGCCAGTGTGTATTGCTGTTGCTGTGATGGTAATGACCTGGAGGAGACCCTTACCTTTGGGTCAAAATAGAAACAAAACATGGAAACCCCCCTCCCCAGATAGGCGCTGCCTGGTGGCCCTCCCATGTCCATTGCTTCTCTCAGGTCAGCCCCCCTGGGACCACTTTGGTTCTGTCTTCATGCCCACCCAGAGAGATCTCCAACCAGATTGGACCCTGGCTCTCTTCCAAGCTCTGGGGCCTGTGTCCTGGCATTGGATCTTCCAGTCAGGCCTGGAAAACCCAGGTCCTTTCACAGCCCTGTCCTCTGTGCCCAGGACCTCACAGGTGGGATGTGGCCTGCGGAGGGCTCTGTGTATGCAAGAATCAGAGAAACCTGCGTGGGGATGGGAACTCTATTCATACATCCTGTACTCTTTTCATTTCTTTTTCTTGCCAGTCCATGCTGGTTATGACCTCCAGTATAATGTTGTTGTTGTTTTTTTTTTTTAAAGATTTATTTATTTATGCATGCAAGAACTGGGGTACAGGCCAGAGGTGCCATGGGTGAGAGAGTTAACCAGAGACAGAGTGGGGAACAGAACAGGCGGATCTACTGAAACACACAGCTGAGGGGAGCAGCGGGTGAGTCAGGAGAGGTCTGCTGTGCCATGTGGGTAGCTCCCTGCCTGGGGATTGAACTTGTGCTGCAGTGGCTGCGAATAGCTCATAGTGCTGTGTCTTAACCTCTTGGACCACCAGGGAGGCCCCCTTCCAGTATAATGTTGAAGAGGAGTTGGGGGTGGAGGATGAAAGACAAGGATGGTGGGGACCCGTGTTTGTATCCAGTATCAAAGGGAAACTTTCAACATTCACCCCTAACTGAAATTTACAGTTACCCCTTTGTAGATACTCTATCATTTAAGGAAGCTCTTTCTTTTATGGGTTAACTAACAGTTTTCTTTTTGAATGATGAGTGAATATTGAATTTTTTCATGTTTTTTCCTGCAATTACGGAGATGCTCATATTATTTTCTTTTTAATTTACTAATGTGGTAAATAACATTAAATGATTTTCTAATGTTAAGCCAGCTTTGAATTCAGTATATCCAATTTGGTCATGATGTATTTTTCTCATTTACATACTGCTGGTTTCAATTTCATACTTTATTTAGAATTTTTGTATCTATATTAATGAATGAAATTAACTTATAAATTTTCCTGCTCATGCTGTCCTTTTTGAGATTTAATACCAACGTTTTCCTAGACTTACTACAATGAATTGGGAAATACCCCTTTTTCTTCTAGTCTCTAGAAAAGTGAATGTAAGATTAGAATTATTTCTTCCTTGTATGTTGGGTAGAAATCACTGAAAAGCCATCTGGGGCAGGAATTTTCTTTGTGGGTAGATTTTAGATCATTTGTTAAATTACTTTAATGCCTGTAAGACTGTTCAAGTTTTCTATTTCTCCTTTAATCAGTTTTGTAAATTTTATTTCCCTAGAAATTTGTCTATTTTGACTACATTTCAAAATTATTGGCATAAAGATGTTCATAATGTTCTCTAAACATCTTTTTATTGCCTGTGGCATCAAATGTCTTATTTTTCTTTCCTGTTATTAGTTAGTTATTAGTTATTATTTGTTATTAGTTATTATCCTGTTATTAGTTATTATTTGTTCCTTTTTCTTCTTGTGATCTGTCTTGTTAGTTGTTTGTCAATCTTACTCATTTTTTGAAGAACCAGCTTTAGAACAACTTATTGATCTTCTCTACTGTATGTGTGTACATGTTCTTTCGTGTCGTGACCCAGTGTATGGTCAGCTTTGTAAATGTGACAGTGGACGCCACTGCTCTGCCTCTTCTCCCCTCCCTTTCCTGCGTCAGTGTTTGTCTCTCCTCTGGATCATCAGCAAAAAGCCTGCTATTATTCTCAACATCTTACAAAAACAAACCAAAACGTCTCTTGACTCCCCATCTACCTGCAACCTCCTTCTTATTTCTCTCCTTCCCATTTGTCTTAGCTTGGCTTCCCCTGAAGGCAGAGAGTTTGTGGAACAGGTAGCTCCCCTGGGAGGTGATCCCAGGAAGCAGAAATGTGAGATTGGGGAATGAAACAGGGCAAGGGGGAGAGCCTATCAACAGTGCATTATTGAGCAGCTGCCCCTTCTAAGCAGCCTTTGAAATGCACCTTAGAGCATTGTCAAAGGGGAAAGTGCTGGGCACCCATTCCTGCTGGTCAGGGGTGCTCTGGAGGCACTAACTCCTACCCACCTCAGGGTTGGGTGTGCAAGGTTGTAGCACATGTGGTTGTTTTGTAGGTGACACTATCCCCTGTCTGTAGTCCGGGAAGCCCGCCTGCAACTGGCTGCTGTGGCTGTGACTACAGTAAGAGGTGGGTTGAGAGGAGGTCAAAGGAATGCAAGAGAAAATGAGAACCTATTACAGCAAAATAAAAGAACTATCTAAGCTCAGTGTTTCAAATTTCTTTCCTCCCACTTCCTCGTGACTTCCTGTCTGACCTTCACTCTACCCTCACCTCCAAATGGCTCCCATCAAAGTTTCTAGCAATTTCCATGTTGCCCAATCCAAGGACAACTCTTGAGTCTTCATTTTTGTTGTCCTGCCAGTAGCCTTGGATACGGTTGGTCATTTTCTACTCCTTGACTTAATCCCTCCTCACAGCTTCAGGATGCTTTCGTGCCTGGTTTTCCTTCTATTCCTCTGGCCACTGCTGGTCAGCTCCCTGACCTCTAACCTCTGGCACACCCAGGGCTTAGTCCTTGGATGGCTTTCTTTTCTGCTACATTCCCTCCCTTGGTATTCTCATCCTGCATCACTGCGTTCAACACCATCTATTCGCTATTGATCCAGTTATGTCTCTGGCCCTGGTCTGGCCCATAAACTCCAGACCTGTAAGTCCAGATACTATTCAGCATCTCCATTTGCATATCTAAATCCTGTCCCAAACTTATGTCTCCAGAATTGAGCTTATGTTGGTCTCCCCCAAATCCGTTCCTTCTCCTGTCTTCCCTACCTCAATAAATAGCAACTACATCTTTATAGAGCTTCAGGATAAAGACCTTGGTATCATCCTGACTCTTCTCTTTCTCTCAGTCCTTGCTGCTGATTGTTAATAAGTCCTGAGTTCTCTACACTCACAGTGGATCTAGGATCTAGCTACTTGTCACCACCCTGGCTGAAGCCACCATTAGTTCTCACTGATTGATTGCAGTAGCCTTTTAGCTGAAGTCTCTATCTCTGCCTTTGTGCCCATCAACACGGCAGCCAGAATGAACCCGGGAAAGCAGTGATTCTCAACTGGGGACACTTGGCAATGTCTGAATTCATTTTAATTGTCACAATTGTGTGTGTGTTGCATGTGTGTGTGCAGGAGTTCCTGGGGACACTGCTAAACATTCTACACTGCACAAGACAGCCTTCTAGAACAAAGAATTATCCAGCTCCAAATGGCAGTAGTGCTGGTTGGTTTGGCAAACCTTGTGATAAAACATCAGTAGTTTTGTTGTTCTACTTAAAATTCACCAAAACTCCTTGTCTCATGCAAATGTAGAGAAAAAGCTAGGTCTATAGGGAAGTCCTGCCTGATATAAGTCAGTCTCTCTCTCTGTCTCTTTTACACACACACACACACACACACACACACACCACCTCCCTGCCTGGCCTCAGACTTACTCCTCTAGTCATGCTGACTTCTTACTGATTCTGGAACATGTTAGGTCTCCTGCTGCCTCAGGGCCTTGGCACTGGTCATTTCCTCTCCTGGAATATCTCCCAGCTACACAGAGACATTCAGGTCGCTCATCACCTGTTTCAGATCTTTACCTAACTGGCACTTTTAAGTGAGGTCTTCCCTGAACATCTTATCTTGCATCCTTCCTCAAATATTTCCTATCCCTTTCCTGTTTTATTTTTCTCCATACCACTAACACTCTATGTAACTTACTTGTTTTGCTTATCTTCCACACCCCACTAGAAGGTGTACTCATGAGAGCAGAGATTATGATCTATATTATTCACTGCTATATTCCTCGCTCTTAGAATAGTCCCTAGTGCATCGCAGGAGCTCCACAAAAATGTGATGAATGAATGATGAATGAACAGTGTTTTGTAAAGTGTAAGTACATACATGTGATTTCTGTGATGATGATTACACTGGGAAGCTACTAAGGAGATGCTGGAAACCCTGCCATGAGGGGCTTGAAAAAAATAACACAGATGGGGACAATTGGGTAACTATTTGGGGGGAAAAATAAAGTTAAATCCTCACCTACATTATCCTGCAAAATACATTCCAGATGGATTAAGGAGTTAAGTGCGAGAAATGAAACCACACAAAAAAACAGAAGATATTATAGGGAAATATTTATCTTATGTCTGGTTGGAAAAGAATTAGCTTTATATGAAAGCCATAGAAGTGATCTCAACTAAAGGCTGTTGTATATGACTACTAGAAAATTTAGAACATTTTCACGTGTAAAAATTTAACAAAAGGCAATAAATAAATTGAGAGAAGTATTTGCTATAGACAGCAAGCCTGATATCCTTAATACCTCAAAGCCCTCCCACTCCCCCAAAAGGAGAAAAGATAAGAGGCAGTTGACAGAGGAACAGATAGCTAAAAAGTATTTTCAATAGCTACCCCCACTAGTTATAAAATCCAAATAAAAGTGAAGTATCTTTTCAGACTTTTACGTTAGCAAAGATAAAGGAAATCCTGTGCTCCTTGTTGCAGTGTGCAGTGAGGTTGGACCTCTCACCAGTCATTGGTGGGAGTGTCAATTGGGAGTCTTCCTGGAGGGCAATTTGTCAGTATGTTCCATAAGCCTGGAAAATATTCAATGCCCTTGACCCAGGAATTCCTCTTCTTGGAAGTTTCCTGAGGAAGCATGTGGAGATGCAGACAGTGATTTATGTTCCCGAGTGCTCATCACAGCATCATTTATAATAGTAAGAAACTGGAAACAACATAAATATCTAGCAATAAGGAATAACTAAATAAATTATGGTACAGTCTGATGATGGAATAGTATGCAGCCATTCAAAAGGTTTTTTTTAAAAAAGAATCCTTAGTGACTAGAAAAAAATGCTTATGATTTGATATTTAGTGTAGAAAATCATAAATAAGTATCAATATGATAGGATGCTAAATATTTGTATATGTGTATATACATTTGCACACACAGACACAACTACACACATAGATATAGTGGAAAAATGAACATATCAAAATCTGAGCAACCTGAGAGATAGGATTATGTAATTTGAAACAATTTTTGAAGACATTTCTCCCCAAATTGATCACAAATGAATGTGTATAGCCATCCATATATATATATATAAATATATACATATATATATATATACACACACACACAGAGCCATATATATACACACATATATATTATATATATATAATTGATTTATATCTGATATATAGATCAGAAAGGAAAGCCCAAGATTTACGGATTGAATGATCTAGGATGGTCTCCTCAAGGCCTGTGTGTGTGTCAGGAATGATTGAGAAGGTTCTCCAGGCTTTCCAGAGTCCATTTGATTTAGCAACTATTTATTGAGTCTAGAGAGACTTCCTGCCCTCATGGAGGTTATGGAGTTTGTGTTCAAGTGGAACAATGAGCAGGTAGAATAATATGTAGATAATGATATTGCTAAGAAGCAAAGTGAAGCAGATGATGCAATCTGTGGGGTCTGGGGGCAGTCAGGGAACGCCTGTATACAGCATGTGAGGGCTGAATGACAAGCCCATCCTTGAGCCACCTGGGCCAGAGCAAACAGGTGAGCATGCACACACACCGAGTCATAGTAACACAATCCAGACCTCTCAACTACTTACCCTGAATACACAAACCTCCCCACATTATCCCATGCTTTACACTGTTCTCTCTCCTAAAATGCCCTTCTACCCACTTCGACCTGGTCAGCTCAGCCTGACTTAGCCTTCAAGGCTCATGGTCCTAACCCTGGTGCTGGCACAGAGTGTGTGTTGAATCATTGAATTTCCTGGAAGCATTTGCTACCTCCCCTGTCTGCCCTCCTGCCTTTGGTGTGTGTGAGCATACTGGAGTGTCAAGGAGCTCAATTTAAACAGCACTAGGCATTTGCTGTGTGGCAATGAGAGGACATAGGGATGGATAAGGTCACATTTATTTGAGGCACACCCTCTGGGAATAAATAAATAAGACAAAGCCAGAATGTCATAATTCAGGGCATGCTCTTTAGGCCAGAGAGCCACGCCCGGTCCTGGCATGAGCATGAGCTGGGATGACCTCCAAAGGCACCCCAGGTAGCAGGGGCTGCAAGGCTAAACGACCAGCAGTGGGACAGTGCATAGGTCACTTGGGGGACTGGTCCCTCAGGCTGCTGGTGCTCATGTCCTCACTGTCTGTCTGTCTTTCTGTCTGTCTCAGGTCTTCTGTATTTTCACGTTGGGGGAGTGAGGGAGATCAGGCTATATATGACCCGGAACAAGTTATCATAGTCCATCTTAGAGTCTTCATCCATAAAATGGGGGCAATATCATCTTCTCCACATGGCTGCCACTGTGTTGTAAAACAAGTCATGCCAAGCCCAGTGCCCATCATGCAGCAGGTACATAATGGATGCTAGTTCGTCTGTTCCCTCCTCCCTTCCTGCCCACTTCCCTTGTTGAAAATCAGCTTGAGGGTTTCCAAGAGGATTTTCCAGCCAGGCAGTTTGCCCTTGCATTCTGTTATCTCTTCGAGATAATAAATACGAACAAAACCGAAATCCATTATTAGCTTCTTCTAGACTGTCTGCATGATTTATGGCTTCAAAGTGTCTCTAGTTAATCTGTCGAAAGGGATTTTAAATTTCATCCATCTTCCCTGCTGGCAGCCTCCTCTACCTTGAATTCAGCTATTTGACATGTCTGGTACCAGGGTCCCATTTTAAAAACATTTACAGTGGGCCGGCAGGGGAAAAAAATCAGAGGTGGAGCAGCAAGCGGGAGGCTCAATTTGGCACATCTGCTTTTAATTCTACACATCTCCAAAAGTGCAAATAACTTGAAAGTTCGCCCAGGGAAGAGGGCCGCTGTGCTCACGAGGGCTGCCTTAGGTGACTTTAAAAGAGAGAGGGATAATTACTGAAAATGAATTGTCACTGAAATAGAAACCTCCAGATCTGTGGGCTGACCATCTGCTGCTCACATGTGCAGGCAGCTCTCCACACTTCCCCCTTCCAGGATGGCCAGTGCTCAGCTCCGTGGTTTTCTTAACCTCTGCCTCCAGGCCGCTAAGGTAATGAGTTGTTCAAGACTCAGGCCAACTGTGGAAGGGACGGCCTATGGTTTCAATGCGTGGTTGTGGTTGTGGTGTGGGAACTGGAATGAGGACACAGGCAGATGCTGCCCACAATTTAGTTCAGCAGATGAGTGGTGTGACCCAGTGACTGTCAGGAGAGAGAGAGAGAGATACATGCCTGAACATACATGTGCATGAGCCTACAGCAGCATGCTACAATGTACAAAGCCTTGCCACATTTATCACAGGTGGGGAAGCTGAATCTCATTCATTTATTTAGTTGAATTGTGTCCAACCCCTGTGCTAGGTGCTGGTTTTGGAGTAAATCAGCTGTGGCTGTGCCGTCCTGCACTCCGGCGGGCGGGGGGGGGGGGGGGGAAATAAGGGAGGGGAGAGTGGGGTTTCTGCCACTGAAGGGGCTGCAGGGATGTTCAGGAAGGCCTCATGAGGAGGCGCCATTTCAGCTGGGCCTTGCAGGATTTATATTCATGTGACAGGTATTTGCTGAATTTTTATTATATACCAGATTACATTCTCTTACCTGGGGGGGTGAGCAAAACAGACAAAGTCCATGCCCTCAGGGAACAGAAAATAAAGATGTGAACAAAGAAACAAGATGCTTTTAAGTAATGAGTGCTTTACAGATGGTCCCACAGGATGGCATGCGGTGCGAGTCCCCGTCAGGGAAGGCTCTCGGTGAGGTGGCATCTGTGCTGAGACTTGAATGGCGACAAGGAGCCACACTGACCTGGGACAAGCGAGGACAGAGGGAATTAAAATATGCAAAGCTCCCCAGATGTGTTTGAGGACAAGGCAGATGTAGGTGCTGGTTTAGGCTTCTACAACAAAAAATACAACAAACATTTATTTCTCACAGTCCTGGAGGCTGGGAAGCCTGAGATTGAGCTGTACCAGGTCTGGTGAGGGCCAGCTTCCTGCTTCTTAGATACCCACCTTCTCATTCAGCTTTGCAGGAGAGAGCGCAGCGAAGCATGCTCTCATCCTGACTCTGCAAAGGGCCTCATCACCTTCACGGGGGCTCCACGGAGATCTCATTTCCCCCTAGTCACCTCCCAATGCCACCGCCATTGGGGGTAGTTTAACATGTGAACTGGGGGGACATAAGCATTCTGTTCTTAATAGTGAATGTGACTGGGACAGAGTAATGAGGGGACTGATAAGAAGACTTAGCTTATCCAGGACCATCAGTCCTCGGGGATGGGGTTCCCTGAGGAGGGGTGGATATGGGGGTTCCTAGGGCGAGATGGCAGTGTGTAAAGCTGTGACTGCTGAGCTCTTGAGGACAGATCCCAAAGAGTGGTGTGGGGAAGCTGCCTTGCTGGTGTGGGGAGGTGTGTATGTGTCTGTTTATTTGACTTGCCTCTAACTGGCTCAGTGACCCCACCAACTGCCGTGGTGGGAACTTCAGTATTTGGCCAGGGTCTGGTCAGGCTGAAGAGATGTAGACTTAGAACTGAGGAGGCTGGAACTTGCCCCTTGTCCTGCCCCATTTGCCATTTCTAAGAGCAGCCTGGGCCTGGTGGCTCCATGAGGAGGCAAAGGGACAGAGCAGCCACTGGGCTTAGTGGCTGGAAAAGGGAGTCAATGAGGTCAAGACAGTGACCCCCTACAGCTGCAAGGTCACTATAAGGGGTGGGGGCTCCACTTCTGATGGAGGAGGCAGTTGTGGTACAGGTGTTCCCATCCAAGGAAAGCATTTGCCTTTTTGCCATCAACCGTGATGTTAGTTATAGTTTATCATTGATGTATTTTATTATATTGAGAAAATTATTTTGTTTCTAGTATGCTAAGAATTTTTATCATGGCTAGGTATGCTCAACTGTGTCTGTTGAGCTGATCATATAACTTTTTTATCCTTCTGATTTAGTGAATTATATTGATTGAACTAGCACCTTGCATTCTGAAAATTTGGTCATGATGAATTATCCTTTTTATACATGGGTGTATTTGATTTGTTAATTTTTTAAAAGAGTAGCCATCAAGTTTGATACACTTTAATCATAAATATAAAATTGTAAAGACTAAAAAAACAACTTAATTGAAATCCATAACAAGTTCTAAAAGATAGGTAAAGTAACATACTAGGAATTAATGTACACAGCCATATCATGGTTTTATGTTAATAGGAAACTAAAGTTTCTTGAGAAATTAGCAAAAATTTTCTGAAAAAAGGGCAAGAGTTGGCAAAACATGAAATGGCTCAAAATAATGATCTTTAAAATGTATATATTTTTATTACACTGGAGGCCCTTATAATGAATTACCATAAACCTGGTGGCTTACAGACATCAGGAGTGTCTGATCTGGAGGTTCTGAAAGAGTCTGGCATCAGGTGCTGACTCTGGAAATTCTGGGGAGTCAGTTCTTTCCCTCTTGCAGCTCTGGTGGCCCTTGGTAATCCTTGACTCTTGGTCTGGTGGCTCCAGTGCCTTCCTCCGTGCTAATGTTATCTCCTCCCCTTGTGTCTTTCCTCTGTGTATCTCACAGGCAGGCTTCCCACTGGGTTTAGTGCCCTGGGTAATCCAGAAAGAGCACCTCATCTTAAGATCCTTAATCTCAGTACATCTGTAAAGACCCTTTTTCTACATAAAATCACACTCACAGTTTCCAGAGAGTTGACATGGACATACCTTTTCAGGGGCCACCATTCAACCTATTACCCAGTGTAATGTCAAGATTTCCTGTATGAAACATTGACACTTGATTACTGATGATGAACTACACCAAGTAATACTATTAAATAAGAAGACTAATCCAACTCATGATTCTTGATTTTGACCACTTTAATATTTTTTAATATATTGCTCTGAAGACAAAATGAAAACTTATTAACTCCAACTAAATCACCTCCTCCAAAACAAATTGTCATCTTTATAAATGGTTAAACTAAACAAGTTTGGGGTGACTGTTTGGGTAATTTGGGAATGCAGCCATTTGGCAAAGTAATTTGTGGCTAATTGGCTTTTGATGAATTGGTCATTTGACACATTGCTTTTTGGCCGACTGGCTCTCAGAGAATTGATGTTTGTCCTGTTGGACTGCCTCCCCTACAGGCCTGGGGCTTGATGTTGGGGCCAGGCTGGGAGGCCACATGGGCGCCTGGCAGGCTGAGCTCTTGGTCTGGGATCCAAAGACCATCTTAGACCAGGAGGGGAGATTCCCAGGAGACCTGGCCATCCTCAGTCTTGGCTACCCGCTTCATCCTGACAGCCTGCTCTCGGTGAGGCTGTGTGAGATTTGAGGATACAGTAATAACAGCATGACAGTGACCTTTTATTTACTGTGCATGGAGCCCTGAGCTGTGGCCTTCCTGGTGTGATTCTCCTTTGACCCCGTGGCAAACTGTGCAACAAGTATGGCCATCTTCATTTTACAGACAAGGGAAGGGAGACTTGCAGAGCTAAGACCACATCAGCCAGTGAATGGCAAAGTTCAGACTCCAGACCAGGTGGGTTTTATGTCCCCAAAGCCCATGCTATTAACTGCTGGGCCAACATGGAGCAGATGTAGTCTTTGCCTCAAGCAACGGCTTGCTGGTGCATCAGCTCATTCGTAAAGAATTTTTCTTTTTTTTTTTTCCTTTTTTTTGTTGCATAGAAGAACTGGGGTGTAGACCAGAGATGCAGGGGTTAGAGGATTCACCAGAGACAGAGTGGGGAGCAGAATAGGCAGATCTACTGAAATTTGCTGCTAAGGGGAGCAGCAGGTGAGATAGGAGAGGTCTGCTACTCCTCATTCATAAAGAATTTCTGAGGGCCTCCTTGCAGCCCAGAAGTGGAGCCCTTTCCTGCCTCTTCAGTGAGCAAACTGAGGTCTGGAGGAGGTGAGATTGTTGAAGATGATATGCACATGGACCTGGAACCAGGCTGGGCTGCATTCCTCCCACCTCAACTGCCTCCACCTCCAGCCTGCCTACTGGATTTCTGCTTCTTTGTGTTCTTGTCTCCTGAGTGGGACAAACCCCAGCACCCTCCCTGTCTTCCATCCCCCAGCCCTCCTTGTTTATGTCCATGTTAATGGGCCTTTGCAGGCTGGCCCAGCTGCCGAGCGTGAGCCAGCGAGCCACCTGGAGTTGCGTCTGCCACAGAATGTTTACGGTGTGCGGAGCCGAAACGAAACAACATCCATCTTGTTGACTGCTCCCAAACACTGCACTCATTCATGGGCAGCCTGGGGTTCCCTGCCTGGCAATGAACTGCCACAGCTTACCCGGCAAAACCTGGCATCAGGAAGGGTGAGAAGAGAGCAGGCGGACTTCGGGGAGTCACGCCCTGAGCCGGGGCGGCCCTTCAGTCCATTTTCTTTTCACCCTGTTCTCTAACCACATGCCTCTGAAAGATGGCACACTGTGATGTCAGAATTTCTCTGAAGAAAGATGCTGCGACACTGGACTGGTGGCAAAGGCCCCGGTCAGTGCTGGCCACAGACCTCGGTGGCCAGCCAGGAGGTCATCTGTGTAATGTGAAGTGTATGTCTTGGAGGATGGCAGCTGGTGTCCTGGAGATGGCCCGAATTTTACCCCAGACTCATCTGGCTTGAATCCTGGCATGGCCCTCATCACCCCCAGGCTCAGTTTCCTCATCACTCCAGCGGAACTTGTGATGACCTTGCAGAGCTGCTGGGAGAAACTTTGAGAAGCATGCATGGCTGCTGGCTGCATGACCTTGGATGAGCCCCTTGCTTTCAATGGGCCTCGGTTTCCCTTTTCTGGATAGCAGGAGCCTGAGATTAGATTATCTTGCAGGGTTATTGTAGCCCTGACACCTTATACCTCCTCAGGGTGTGGGTAGTTTTTCTATGAATGGCATCCTGGGGCTTGTGGGGAGCCTTGTGGGCAGGGTGTGGGATGCACCCTGTGGCCCTTGCTGAGAACTGTAGTCTGGAATCACAGGTCCTGGGGTTGAATCCTAGGTCTACTTCGTTCTAGGTGTTACTCAGAAGTCATTTTATCTCCGTGGGCCTTGATTTCCTCATCTACAAAATGGGTTAATTGGTCTGTTTAGCAAGACTATTGAGATGCTTAGATGTAACATTTAGCACATGCTCTGCCTTCCCAGGTACTTGTCTTCCCAGGTATGGACACAACACTTACATCACATGGTAAGGGCTGCAAGTGAGGGGGTCCCGGCGTGTTTGGGAGCAGTCAGCCACATGGGGAAAGGGTCACGGGATCAGGGAAGGTTTCATGGAGGTAGTAACCACACTGGAAGAAGAATGACGGAAAGCAGGTTTGCTCCCTCATCCTGGGGGTAATTTCAGTCCTGGCACTGATGCTTCCTGGTGTCCTTTTCACTCCAGGTGTGGCCTCCCAGGGGCAGCTCTGATGTCTGGCTCATCTCTGTGTCCCAGAGCCCAGGCCCAGCACACAGTAGGATCTGGGGGCGGGGAGCAGGGGTGCATAGGTAGGTGCTGTCACTGACCCATTGCAGAGGAAACCTCTTTTTGTGGAAAGTGGCTACCTAGGCCAGGCCAGGCAGGCCTGTTGGGCAGTAAGGAGTCCCAACAATAGGGCCTGTGGGAGGGAAGCTGAGGTCTGTCCCAGACCAGCCCCTCCTCCAGACCTGATGACTTTTGACAGAGGATCATGGTGGCTCCCTGGGGACTAGAAGAAAACACAAACATTCAGAGGCATGTCCAGTCCACTTCCTTTGTTTGATAGCAAGGAAACTGAGGCCCAGGGATGGGGATGCCCAGGACATGGAGTGAGTCTGCAGGGAATGCTGGACTCCACTTCCCAGCCAGAGAGAGGCCTTGCCCTAGACCCATGGCTGGAAGGGGTCAGGACTGAAGGCAGGGGCTGTTGGACCAAAACAGAGGAGATTTGATTCAATTATTTTGGGTGGGAAGCCAGATCTCTTCCCATGGAGACTAAACGTGACCTCCTGGGCAGGCTCTCTCCTCTGCTGCGCTTTCCCCTCATGAGCTGCAATCCCCAGAAGCCCTCCTTGCAGCCTCACAAGTCAGGGCAGTGCGGTCCGCTGGGCTGGTCCCGAGCAGAGACCGGGCTGGGCAGGGCCTGAACCTGCAGTCTCCCTCACAGAGGCCTGCTCCTCTGGAACGAAAATACAGATAAGTGCCACTTCGTGTTTAATACAGTTTTAGAAATGTGCATTATGTTTCTATCCCTCATCTCTCCAGGGAAATCAGTGTGGATTTGAGCCATAAAAGCTTTAATGGAGTGAGGTCTACCCCACTGGCCAACCCACCCCAGGGGCCTGCATGTCAGAGGAAAGGCTGCTTGTCTCTTGTCTTTCTGAGTCTGTCTTTCCTGGCAGCAGTGCATTGAGTGTCTTTTCAGCCTTGCTCAAAACTCACCTGATGCATTCATTTGTTCTTCCAACAGGTCTCTGGTGCATAAGCCATAGCACACAGTACAGGGAAGTTCTGGGGGGCACATGGGTTTGGGGTAGCAAAGAGTAAATAAAGAGGGCTTGCTTAGTGGGGAACAGCAAGGACAAGGGAGAATAAACAGGCCTGGGGGGCTCTTAGGGGTTGGGCACAGTTGCAGGGTGGGGAGCGTGCTGGGGCTGGAAGGAGGGCACTGGACAGAGGGAACAACAGAAGGTTCAGGTTGAAGCATTCAGAGGGTACTCGTGGGTAGTGGGAGCCATGGAGGGTTAGGAGCAGGGGCGACTGACCAGTCAGATTTTGTGGTTTGGAAAGATCAGCTGGCTGTGATGGGGTGGATGGAGGGCTTCATGGAGGAGAAGAAAAGGTGAGTGGTGTGTGAACAGAGCAGAGTGAGCACGGGGAGGCAGGCATGCACTGGGAGCTGTTAGGGGGACAGGGAAGGAAAGGAGAGAGTTGAGTCAGGGAACATAACAGGGGAAAGGGAAAATTTGGGGTGGGGGAGGAAGGCAGGGGGTAGGGGAGTTCCTTCTTGGATCTCAAGCCCCAGCAGCTGCTGATCTGGGTCTCCGCTGTGGGCCCACACCTGCCAGCCCCGTCTCTGCCAGCCCCTCTCCCACCCGGTGCATGCCCCCTGCATGGGCTGGGGCTGCCAGCTTCCCTTCCCTGGGGAGCCACACTGGGCGCATGCACCTGCCCTCTTGGGTGTCCTTCTGGGCTCAGGGCTTTCTGTGTGTCTCTGATCTGGAGCCAGACCCTGGGTGTTTCCCACATCACGATACGGGCCTGCCCTCGAGTCTCAGCGCCAGCGAGTCAGACACATGTGAGCAAATCCTGGCTCTCCCATACGCCCCTCGCCATGTGACTTTGGAGAAGAACCCACTTTCCCCATCTGAAAACCCAGGAGTTGGCCTGGGTCAGTGGTTCTCCATGCACTTCCTTTTCCTAACAGGGACCGTTTGTATGGCCTCCTTCCTCTCCTGAAGTGAAACTCATAGATAACGTAGCCAGCCTGCACCATAATTAAAAAATTCCATATAATGTTTCAATTGTATTATGAAGAAAAATGAAAGGGAAGTAGCTCATAAGCAACATGCGTTTCCCACCTACGTGCTTGGGCGTGCCAGTACCAGAGAGGGGTGGGGGGCAGGGCGTCAGTGGCTGCACCTGCCTGCCGCATCCCGAAGCTGAAGGCTGCTAGGGCACAAATCACAGGCAGTGACGGAGGGTGACGTGTTTTCTGAAATGGTGAACAACTCCTGGCTACATTCCAAACAAAACAGAGTACAGTCTTTCCTCAATTTACATGGTGGTTCCATTCCTGGAAAATTCAGTGTATGTTAAAATCATGAAAAAAGAACTTTGTGTTTATGTGTAAAATGGGGCTATGTTCTAGGTTTAGATGACCAGGTTGCTTGTTTATAGTTAGCTTGAATATCTGGCAAGATGTTCAAAAGTTAGTGGAGCAGTGCTCACCCACCCTTCAGCAGTGAGTCAGCCATCCTCCCCGCTAAAAGACAGTGGTTCCTGGTCATCATGACCACCAGAACCCCCAGTGATTTTCAGTGTCTCCTGGGGTGGGGGGGACTCCCATTCTGGAAAATCTCTGCTGTCATCATGCCCCTTGTGCCCTGGTGGGTGAGGGTGCAGACTGGAGCACTGGGTGTAAATCCTGGAAGAGGGGTGTGCAGTGGAGGAGAGCAGAATGCCCTGTGGGAGGGCTTCCTGGAGGAAGGGCCCTGAGCACTGGATGGTTGCAGATCTGGGGCCTGAGGCAAGGTGATTTTTCAGAAGTCAATACAACTTCTGCAACTTCCCTAATTGGCTTTGCCAGACTTTCCAGCCACACTGTGAACAAATTATCTTTCCCAGAGTCTAGAAACTCTGAACTTCTCTGAGGGATGAGGAGCTGCCCCCGCTGTCTGCTCTGTGCTCCGTCTCTGTATGTGTCCTCCCTGGAGGTGCAGGCATCTTCCTGCAGGATGGCAGCATTTTTCTCAGAACTACTGATCCTTCCCGGGGAGCCCTAGATGGACCGGGAGAGGATTTCAAGATGCTGGTGTTTCGTGTGCCTTCCCCACCAGCTGCCTGAAGCTGATTACCTCTCCCCTCCCCTCCCTTATGTCTTCTTTCTAGCTTTATATATTTTTTAGCAGTTTGGGGGAACATTTCATCAGTTAGAGGGAGAAAAACAACATGGGCATAGGCGTTAACTAATTAGCTTGATTTAGGGGAGGGAGTAAAAAAAAAGGCCATTCATGAAATAATAAATATATGCCTGACATAAACATTTATGGCCTTGTATTTACTGAAAAAACACAGATGGAATATGTTTGTCTTTGAGAAGTTTTTATGGATTTCAACAGCCATTTCCTCTGGACTTCTTGTCATCCCATTACTCTCCTGACTCTTTCAGGCTTAGACAAAAACAAAGGGGTTTTTAGTAATCGCCATTATCACTCTCTGATGATTTGAGCTGGGCGTGGGCTCACGTGGGGCTCAGGGTACTCTTGGAAGTGGCAGGGCTTCTCATCAGAGGTGCGTGGGATTTTACGATGTTTGGATCAGAGAATCTCCTTGTGTTTGATCCATGACATCACAGAGACTTAGAACCATAGTAATTTCAATGCTTTGCTTTATAAAATTACATCATCTCAGAATGAGAGAATCATAGAATTTTAGAAGCCCAGTGCATGGGAGTTTCTAATCTTACATGTTGGGTCATGATGGCTCAGTATGGCAATCTGAGCTTTTTAAGGGGTTTGGGAGTTAATTTACTGGGACCCCTCCCCTGCCTAGGAGATACTTCAGTGTGCACAGTGCTTTCTTCTGTCTGCCCGAGGGCCCTGCTTTGTGCTGCTCCCTTCCCATTCAACCTAGCGTCTCTGTCTCCTCACCCCACACCCCTACCCCAACTAGCCCTGAGATTTTTCAGGGAAGGAACTGGGAGGAGGGGGGAGATTACGGGGATAAAGGTGGGGGAGGGCAAAGGGGAAGGAGGAGAAGCTTGGCAGTTGTGAGTCTGCACTAGGAGGGAAAGAGATCAGAGCCCCAGACCCATCTTGAGGAGAGGAAGCTCTGGGTCCCATCAGCCACCTTATCTCATGTGAGCTCACCTGTCTCCTTAGGGCTGTCCAATGGGTTCCCTGGACCTTTTCTAGGATTGTCCACTCTTCTGCCCTGGAATTGCTGGTGGTGACCTGGGAAGGAGGGACTTGGTCACAGGCCAGCACCCTGGAATGTGGTCAGTGCGAGTGAGGGCAGAAGTCTAGCCCACCTTTGCTTTTGGTTGATTCTCAAGGATGGATTCTGGAACAGTTTTTTATTATTAAGATATCATTTTGAAATATGTAACCAGAGATTTAAAATTATTTAAAAATTTACATCCAGGAAAGTTCCCTTGGTGTGTGTGTATGAGCCCTTCTGTGAGTTTCGCTATATGAATGGTCATGATACTATCATTTCCCCCAGAAACCAGCCCACTCACCCAGAAAGAACAGAGATTTTAGAAAACACTCCTTTGGTCAACCACACTTTACTTCATTTACTCGTGCCCTTCTAAAGTCTTTTTTTCAGCACAAAACTCAAGACATCATTCTATACCATAATCGGATCTGGTGCTCTTTTGCTCACCTTTCAATGGCACATTGAGTATAAAACCTAGTCCTCAGCAGGACCCACAAGGCCAGGGACCGGTTCCGCTTCTTCTTAGGACCCATCACTGGCCTCCTTCACCCTGGCACATTAGGCTCCAGCCACACGGGCCTTCAGTGGTTCCACCCGGAAGCACATTCCTACCCAAGGCCTTTGCACGTGCTGCTCCCCTGTGTGGAATCCCCTCCCTTGGGTGTCCACACAGCTCCCTTCTTCCTGTCACTCAGGCCTCCGCACAGATGTCACCCTTGGAAAGCCCTCCTCCAGCTGTCCTCGTGTTTCTTTACTTTCTAATTTCTTCCCTTTGTTTTAATTCATATCATTTATCTCTACCTGATATTACAGTGTGTGTTTTTGTGTTCACTTTTTTTTTTTTAAGATTTATTTATTTATTTATCTATCTATCTATTTATTTATTTATTTATTTATTTATACAAGCACTGGGTACAGTCAGAAGTGCGGGAGGGTGAGAGAATTTGCCAGAGCCAGAGCGGGGAGCAGAGCAGGCAGACTGATGAAGTACACTGCTGAGGGGAGCAGCGGGTGGCAGGAGCCATGTGGGACCCTCGCCAGGCAGCCGGGGATCGAACCAGCACTGCAAAGGCTGCGACAGCTTCACAACCCAGCGCTCAACCACTGCGCCACCAAGGAGGCCCTGTGTTCACTTTTGATATCACCTCCTCTCTGATCAAAATGTCAACACCATGACTATAGAAACTTCCCTTCATTTTCCTCACTGCATTCCTGGTGCCTGATCCTAGCACGTAGTAGGCATCCAACATACACGTGAATGAATGAACAAATGATTTTCTTTAATATCTTGATTTTCCACTTTTTGATTATTTAGGTTATTTTCATGTATATGAAGTTTTAAATCCTGTTCTTCTCATGTAATATAATTCTTACTAATATCAGCCCTCGTAACTCAAATCTTTAGTAAATCCAGTCAAACATAGGATAAGGCAAATGCATACAAAACGGGATTGGCTATTAATAGTCACTCCTGACCTCCCTCTAGCCACTTCACAGATGGGGCAGTAAAATGTCATCTTTTCCTTGGGGACTAGAGGAAGGGGGTGATAGGTTTAGGATATGATGGCCCCATAACCATTCAACACGTTCTTGGTTCACTGTGTGGTGTGTACTTTGTGAGAGGGGCTATTCCCAGCATAACTAATAAATGAAAGCATCCCCACTACTACACCAACTAGAAAGGACACCAAAAATATCATTTTCAAGCTAACTGTGTAATAACACAACTCTGCATTTTTAAGTAATTGAAGTTTGGGGACTGTATTTACTGCATGATAGTGGAGCTTTGCTGCATCAGGTTTAATGACTACATAAAATTCTCCTGAGTAATTTTACTGTAGTTTACTTAATCATTCCATTATTGGATATACAGGCTGTCTCCTATTCTTTTTTTCTAAAGATTTCCTTTTTATTTATGCATGCAAGAACTGGGATGCAGACCAGAGGTGCAGGGGGTAAGAGGATTCACTAAAGACAGAGTGGGGAGCAGAACAGGCAGATTCACTGAAATACACTGCTGAAGAGAGCTGCTGGCGAGACAGCATCCTGTTTTTTTTAATTATAAATGATCCTGAACTGGTAAATTAATAATTTCTTTTTAACAAGAATACCAAGGAGAGACTTGCAGTGAGCCTGCAAAGATGCTGGTGCTTTCCTATACTGCTAGTGGTATAAATTGACATATTCCTTTTGGAGAGTAGTTTGAATGCCAGGTAACAAAATTCTAAATTTTGCATGTCCTTTAACTCAGCAGTCTCACATCTGGGAATTTATTCTAAGGCTATAAATATGTTTGGCTATAAAGATAGATTTACAAAGAAATTCATTACATGATTGTTTCTGGTTTTAAACTTTCCTAAACAATCATAGTCCCAACTATGGAGGGTAGATTAAAATATGTGTAACAATGTGTTGGAATATTATGCAGACATTAAAAAAATCATCTTGCAGAAGGAAAATGAAAGCAAGAGGAAGGGAAAAATATTTAAATAAATATTGATGATATAAAATGTTGATAATATCTGATGATGCTTAGACATATAGAGGGCTAATATTAAAATACCCAACAGTAATAACTAAGAGAGAGAGAGAGAGAGAATATAAAATTACAGTGAGGTTCTTTCATTTTTTAGGCAGTAGTAAGTTAACTAATCTATATTAGACTGCAATAAATCAAGGATGAATGCTGTACTTGCTAGGATAACCACTAATAATAAAGTGTATTAAACAAACTAATAGAGGGAGACAATGGAATAATAAAAAAATAAGCTAGGTGAATCTGAAAGACAAAAAAGGAGAGGAAAAAGAATATAGAATAAATGGGACAAATAAAAAACATAATAAAATTGTAGGTCTAATCCTAAATATGCATTAGTTACATTAATGGTATAAATGGACACACAAAAACAAAGATTGTCAGTGGATAAAATTATTTTATAGAAGAATATTATATTAATAAGGATGTTTTTGGCTCTAAGTAATAGAAAGCTCATCTGAGACAGGCTTCAAACATTATAGGAACTTTGTTCACACAGGTGGTTCTTCCTGGTTCCACCAGTGCCATGACTTAGTTTCTTTACTGTTTTTCTAGTTGAATACCTCAGTTTACTGAGGCATCTTTGTCCTCCAGCCACTTCCCTTGGGATTATAGGTGATTTCTGCTCACTCCTCGGACCACATGCATCCTCACTCCTAACGTGGGCAAGTGGGGGCTGCTCTTTCCTGGTCACCAAACAAAAGTCCCAGGCCTTTCATTAAACCAACACGCATTACATGCCTCCTATGAGCCAGTCACCTTGGGAATGTACTGGGGAGATGGGGCCATGCTGATCAATTAGCTTCTGGAACTCACCTTGGAGTGGGGCTAATAGGAACAACAATGAGAGCACACAGTGCCTGCTGTGTGTGGGGGCACTGTTCTAGGAACTTTATATATGGTACATGAACCCATTTCAACTTCATAAACTATGGTACAGAGGAGCTAAGTTGCTTGACTTCAAGAGGGCCACAGCTAGTAAATGGCAAAACCAGAAATCAAACATAGTCAGATGTGCCCCCAAATTGGCACTCTTGTTTGCTGTCTCATATTGTCCCTCCTTCTCAAGCCCCATAGAGATCATAAATATGGGAGTCTATTAGGAAGGGGGAAGGAGAGGATTGATATAAGTGGTGTGGACTGAATTTTTTTGTATCCCTTCCTCAATTCATACGTTGAAGCCCTAACCCTCAATGTGGCTGCTGTGTTTGGAGATGCGGCCTCTGCAGATGTAATTAACTTTAAATGAAGTTGTAACAGTGGTATCTGAGCTGAAGGATTAGTGTCCTTAGATGGAACAGAGAACTAGTTCTCTCTCTCTCCCCACCCCACCACCATTCCATACCTCCCCATATGCCCTAAGGAAAGGCCGTATGAGGAACACAGCAAGAAGGCGATCATCTGGAAGCTGAGAAGATAGTCTTAGCCAGAAACTAAATCATCAGAAACCTTAATCTTGATCTTAAACTTCTAGCCTCCAAAACTATGGGGAAATAAATCTCTGTCTTTGGTATTTTGTTATGGCAGCCTGAGCAGAATAAGACACCGAGAAAGTAATCAACTGTATCGACCCTAAATCCCTTAATGATAGGGGATAATCAAACAACTGTTGGAAGGCCAGCACTGCCTTCCAAGTCTGAGAGAGGAGGCCTTGACCCCACCATTTATTAACTGCATGACCTTGGGCAAGTCAGTTTTCTGCTGGAGAGCCATATGACCCTGGAAAGAGTCTAGTACCGTATCTGGCATATAATGGGTATTCTATAAACTTTAGTATTCCAAATAGTTACTAATGAAAATAGCAGAGTATGAGAAAATATGTATATTATCCTGGTTTTTTGGTAAAAAAAAATGTATATAGATATACAGGAAAACACTACAGAGGTTCTATGTGTCATGTCTGCTGTGGATCACTGTGGTTGGTGGTTTTATAGATGATATATATTTTCTAATTGTTGCCTAGGTACATTTTCTAATTTTCCAACAACATACATGCACTAACCTGGAGGGAAAACTTGGCTCATATGTGTTTCTATACATGTGTACCTGCACCTTCATGTGTTACCTGCCCTGAGCAGCTCACTTCCTGGCTCTGGACTGGGACAGAGCTGTGCACTCCCTCTGGTTTCTTTGCGGCGCCATCCCGAGGTGAGCCTGCTCAGGTTTTACTGGCCCAAGTCTCATAAATCTAGCTTAGTTTTAAAGGGGAATTTATGGAGTTTTTGTGATCTGGGATAAGAGCCGGCAGGCAGTCATAAGCCCGGCGTGAGGCCTCAAGCATCAGGCTCTGAAGTTTCAGAGGCCCTGCTGAGGTTATGGGCCTCCTGATGGCCATGAGCGCCCTAAGGCAGCCCCAGGGCCAGTGGGCCTCAGTTAGCTCATCCTGCAGACTGGAGACTGGAGAAGCCCTGCCGACTGTTTGCTTCTCTTTCAGAAGCCCCCACTTCTTGCTGGTCACCAAGCAAACCTGTGGGCTTGATGAGGAGGGAAAAGAGAAGAGAGACAGCCTGGTGAGGCAGAAGGGTTGGGGAGTATGAATGCAGCGTGGCCTTGACCTCTGCAGAGTTGCTCACCCTCCCTGGGCCTGAGAAGCAGGACCACATGTCTCCTGTTCTCCGGGGTCTGGAACCCCACTGGGCAGAAGGGAAAGCAAAGGCTCAGAGAGGGGGCCTCCACCCTGCTCTATACTGAGCCTGCAGGCACTGGGCTTAGACTCAAGGCCCCATTAACCTGAGCTGCCCTCTGGGGCCACTGCGACCCACTGCTTGGGAAAGTGGACTTCCTGGAGACAGGTCTCCCCAGTGCAGCTGTTGACTATCTCCTCTGCCTGGCAAGAAAGTAAACAGAGGGACCTTTACTAAAGTGGTGACATGCCCCTACATGTAGTATCTATTCACTTTTGACAGCCATGCTCTGTAGCTGAGATTGAACCTCCATTTTACTGATGGCTCAGAAACTGAGGCTCAGAAGAGTGAGGCAGCTCATCTATATCAGTCACAAAATTCATGGTAGCAAGTTTGCAACCCAGGTGTGTGTGACAAAACTTCTGCTTCCCTAAGTCCCAGTGTCTGCACATAGCAGGCATGAGAGTGAACTTGGGATGGTCCTTCCAGCCACCCACTTTTCAGGATTTCCTTGCACTCTGTGGTCCCAACTGTCTAGAGAATCTGCCTGCCGTGCCAGTAAGGCAAGTCTCTCCCTCATCTGGATCCCTGTTTTCTCTTCTTTGTGTGTCGCAAATTGGACAGAATCATGTCTTGACATGCACTGACTTCAGCACCTCTGGGACTCCAAGATCCTGTCCTGAAGGATTTAAAGACTTGTTGGGGAGGCAGGACTTTAATCACACTTAAAATCTCAGTGTGATAGTACAGAGGATTAGAATCTGACTCTGGTGATATGGTGGAGATTTAGGGATCAGAATCTGTTGAGTAGTTGGCATATGCGGGGTTAGCAGAAGCTGCTCACAGCAGCTATTTTCAGGGGCTGCTGTGAGCTGAGGTGGGAAGTTCAGGGAGGGTGGGAGAGATCAGAGAATATTCTGGAAGGAGATATACTTCCATCAGAGGACACAGAGGGTTTGGGAGGTGTCAGGCTGCCCATAACAGCAAAACACTGTGGGGGTGCAAGGTAACAACCAGGTAAATGGGTGAACCCATGTTCAACTCTGTTCAGGAGTTGACAGTGATTTTCCACATCATCAGCACTACCTTGTAACATTCTCCCCATTCTACAGATGCAGAATATATGATAGTTTCAGATTTTTAATCCCTGTCATTCTAGCTACAAAGTTCTTTTGAGCCACTGCACTAGATTAGGATTTGGCAAATTCTAGCCTAAGCACCAGTGAGCTGTTTTTCTAAATAAAGTTTTATTGAAACCGATCTATTTACCTATTTATGTATCATCTATGGCTGCATTTCACGGTACAATAATACAGAGTTGTGTAGTTGTGGCAAGGACTGCATCACCTGCAAAGCCTAAGATATTTACCGCCTTACCCATAACAGAAAAAGTTTGCTGACTAAATGTCTGAGCTATATACTTGCTGTGTGAGCTTGGGCAAATTGCTTGCCCCCTCTGAGCCTGTGCTGCCAGCTCCTGAGGGTTGCAGTAAAGCTCCAGAGCTGATGGTTGTAAAATATTTTGTAGGCTGTAAAGTGTGATTCCCTGTTGCCTGCCTGGTACCTGGTGGGCATGAAAGTCTGCTTTTCGGTGAATGAGGAGTAGTCATCAGGTAAGCCTTCCTACACCCTGGCTGCTGGCTGCTCCTGGGACTGCAAGGAGGCGGCATCTGGGCTCTGGATGCTGAATGCATCATTGTCCCTCATGCAGACTTGGCAGGTTTTAGCGTAAATTAAAATTCTTGTGGGGAGTCACCTTATATGTGGCACTGCTTTATAGGCAAGTCATTACGGTAATTTGCAAAGTTCTCTCGTGTGTAACTGGAGCCATTTGCTTCAGATTTGCTAGCTGTGACCTCATTCAGGCTTCCCAGTCCTGCATCATTTGGAGCATGTCCTTCTGAGTCTGGCCTCGCGGTCATCTAGACCTGACCTTTGTGGAGAGAGAATGTTTTTCATACAGGGCCTGCCTCCTGGCCCCAGCCTGAACTTGAGGAGAAGAAATCATTCGTCATTACTTCTCGAGTGCTTACTGTGAGCTAGGCATGTGCCAAATGCGTTATGTTCATAATCTCACTTCATTGTCACCACACTCCTGTGAGGTGGGTTTCAGCACCATTTTACAGATGAGAAAGCTGAGACTTGAAGGGGAAGCGTGAACCAGATTCTTACCTAGCCCCAGGTGCCTGCCAGGTTCTGCTGTGCATTTGTTGTGCAACCAAGGCAGGTGCTTTCCCTTGCTGACCCTCAGTTGCTTCACCTATTAATGAAATAGATGATCAGTCTGGCCCGGCCATGATACTTCAGGATTTCTCATCAATCTCTAAAAATGAACACAGCACTCCTCACCATCCAGAGCTCCAAAGGTGGTTCATTTATGTGGGGAAATCCAGGTCTGGGGACTGTTCTCAGCCCCCTGTAATAGAGGGGAACATGGCTGCTGGATGTCAGCTCCTACTGAGGACACCCCCAGTCTCAGGGCAGCACCTGATATGCCCCTCTGGCTCCCATATCTCCCCAGAGCATCTCCATGCTTGCTCCCTGGAGATGGAGAGCAAGTAGGGGCATGTCCTGTGATGCCCTTGGGGACAGAGTCAAGCTGCCAATAGGTAGCAGAGCAGTGGAGGGTCTTCTGCCCCACATGGCCCTGTGGAGGGCACCGTGGCGATACCCACACATTTACGGTGGTGGCAGCATCTCTGGGACACAAGAGACAGCTTCTGGTTGAGTTTCCATCCTTTGAGACCTGGGACAGGGTCTGGCTTGGGCTCTGGGGGACCTGTGTTTGGCCCTCAACTCTGCCAGCAGTAGCCATGTGACCTTGGACAACCACTTGCCAGCTTATGTCCCTGAGCGATGGGGAGGCCGATGCTTTTATCCAGAATGCTTGAGGACCACTCAGGACAGGGGCTAGAATAAGCTTGGACCCCCATCAGTGCCACACTGTGACCCTAGGGCCTCCTTCCTCCCACCCCCTCCCAAAGCCACTTGCTTATTTGTCGAGGAAAACCTCTAACTGTATCCATCAGAGAAGAAACCAACAGGCCCCTGTTGTTTGTCAAGTAATGACTGTTTCTTCCCACAGAGGTCGTGGGTTGTCCTCTCAGCTCAGCCTCTTACTCCCCGTGTGACCTTGGCTTAACCACTGAACTCCAAGGCTCTGTGTGCTCCACTATCATTGGAGTGGCTTTTCCCACCTGGCAGAGTGTCACAAAGATTGAGGGGTAGGACTCACTGTGATGGTGTATTAGGACTTCCCGAAGCCTCCCTAGCACAGACTTCAGTGGAGTTACGAGATGGGATGCCTGTTTGGCGGGATGGGGGTTTCCACTTACTCATCGGTTGGTTGAGAGGCAGCAGAGTTTGGGCGTTGAGGTCTGAGACCCTTGGGTTTGAATGGTGGTCCCTGGCCCATGAGCCCTAGTCAGAGGCACCTAACCTCCCAAACCTCAGCTTTTCTCATCTGGAAAGTGCTATATCATAGGCCTGCCTCGCAGGGATCAATGTGCCTGCGTGTATGGGAGGGTTGATAAATGCTGGGCTCCTTGGTGCCTTTCTGGGGATCCGCCATCCATCGCTCCATACATCCACCTAAGTGAAGAAGCCAGTAAGTAACCCAGAGGCTTGAGGCTCCCACCAAGCCTGGTGGGTCCTTGAAGGAAGCTTAAAACTGCCTCCCCAACCCAAGGATTCTGGGAGAAAGACCCTGGCAGAGCGTGTGATGATTAAGTGCTCTCTGCTCCAAATGCTATTAATGGTCATAAAATTATCCACAGTTTTCTGAGGCCTAGTCCCGGGATTTGCCTCAATGGGACAATAAAATCGCATGCAGAAACGATTTGGAAAAGCAAAGACCGCCAAGCAGAGACGGAGTTAAACGAGCGGCAGCCTGCTCTCATTAACTCAGGCCGTTCACATTTGTTACCAGGGATTTCTTTTTAATTAAAAAACAACCAAGTTATTAAAAAATAAGCGTGTGAGGGGCTGGTCCTGCAGCAGCCAAAGCCAGCAGGAGTGAGTGTTCTTCACAGCAGGATTCAGGCTGGCTTGGTCTGGGAAGGGGGCGCTGAAGGCCGAGTCTGAGCAAATCCTCACTGGAGCCTTGGCCAGCAGGCTGGCCTGCTCCTGGGAACCTGAGACTCTTCTGAACCCCTCACCTTCCCTGGCACCTCGAGAGTGTTGCATTCTCGTCTGCACACTGTAAAGTGTGCAGAGTCTGTGGTAGTTGGGCTTCCTGCATAGAGCCCTCAGACACGGCAGCTTAGCCTGAGTGGCTCTGGCATTGGATTGGGATAACCGGATAACCGTATGCTGAAGGTGCCGCCTGGGGGTGGGCTGGAATTGGGCCTGGGTGGCACCTCAAGAGTGGTTTGATTATGAAGAGGTCACTTTTGATTGCATTGTGACTTGGGGGCTTGGGTCTGACAGAACACAGACACTGCCCAGCTGTGTGATCTTGGGTGACTGGTTTAACCTTTCTGAGCCTCTGTTTTCTCCTCTGTACGGTGGGGATAATAATACTTGACTTACCCAGAGGGAAGTGGAGAGGCTCCCTTGAGATGGGGTGCAAAGCTCCAGCCTTCCCAGGGCCTGCTCTTGTTCTTGTCCTCACAGTAAGGGGCTGGTTGCTCTGGTACCACCTCTTTTCTCATCTTCATGGTTTGCCTTGCTCGGTGTGGACAGTACCTGGATAACACTTGAGCCGCTTATTAATGCTTTTTTGCATCTAGATGGCACCTTACCCTTTCCCAGTGAATGTTATTTTGCAATAAGAATAATTTCCACTTCTGGTGCACCTGCCGTGCTACGGGCTGCACGGTGGCACTCAACACCTCCCAACATCGCTGGGAAACTGGCGTGGCTATCTCCATTTTAGCAGGGGGCAGAGGGTCACCTCAGGGAAGGACACGTCCGAGTCATGGACTTGATTGGGGGCCATCGGGGCTCATACAGAGGCCCCAAGCCTGCGTCCTTTCCTCCTTAGCATAACTGTGCCAACTGACAGGGTGTAAGTTAATCTTCAATTAATCTTCAGAAAAACCCAGTCTCTGGACAGGACAGAGCCTGTGGTAGTCAGGCAGCATGGAGGATACAGAGTGTGAATGGCTGTTTCTGTGGTGTAACAGGACTTGGGAACTAGTGTAGATTGAGTTGGCAGTAACTGGGACTGATGCTGTTGAGTGAGCACCGACTTCTTGACACACACATGTCAGTGACGCCCCCCCTCGCCTGCCGGGCAGCTCAGCTCTAGCCCACCCACCTGAGCACATGCCTAGCATGTGTCAAAGGAGCACCAGGTGATTGACGTGGGGCTGATGGCCGGTGAGCTCCCAGAGACAGGAGCCCCTCTGTCTAGCTAGCAGAACCATGGGGGTGTCTGGTCCTCTGAGTGCTCAGCAAGTGCGTGATGGTCATTTGACCACTGAGCTCAGCGCCCACATCTCAGAATCGGGGTTATTACTGGGTCCGTGATGCTTAGGGGATTTAATGAGATATCTCCGGTACCTCAAATGCCACAGGGGTTTAGTTAGTGCTGGCTTGGGTGACTCTGTCCCACACTGGACCCAGACTGCCCTCTCCCTACACCCCTCTGCAGGCTGTTCCCACTCACTGTGTCTTCTGTGTTTCTCTGCCTAGTGAATGGGAGCTACGGCCATTGCACCTCCGGCTCAGAGAAGAGCCTGCTGGACCTGGACCTTGCTGAAGGCCCTGGTCCCACCTGCCGCCAAGGCCTGTTTCTCTCGTCAGGAACCCCACCGCCCCGGGGCCACCCCCCAGCCTGTGAGAGGCTGCTGCATTTCCCCCACCCTAGCAGGTATGTGCTTCATTCTCTCCCATGGGTGTCATCTGTGGACACTTCCTCCAGGCCAAAGCCTCGGGACCTCACCTCATGTGCTGGCTCATGGGACACACAGGAAGGCCCAGAGACTGCCAGAGCTCAGTAGTGCACCTTCTGCATGATGCTGCCTCATGGAAGACAAAGATGGTTTTATTGAGGTGCCTTTCCCCATTGCAGAAGTGGAGAATCAGTAAGTTCATGGAGAACAAGTGATTTCAGAAGAAGAGGATTCAGGGGTAGGATGGAGAAGGAAAACCCAGCTTAGAGTCCATAAGGTGTCAAACCCTGGACTCCTCATAGAGTGGCTTCCTCCACCCTGGGCCATCTCCTGCCCCAGGAAGCCAGCACCCCCACAACCCTGCCAGGTAGCCATTGTTCAGTGCTTGCACATTTCCAGTGATGACCACCTGAACAGAGGTCCAGTCAGATCTGCCTCCTGTTGCTTCTCCTGCAGTCCCAGCTGCGCCTTTGTGTCCTCTGGTTCTCCAACCACAAACAGTCCTCTGCGCCCACCCACTCTGCCCAGGTCTCTCAGCCCACTGCCTGGGATTGCTGACCTGAGGCCTATTCACAAGATCCTAAACACTGGCCCAGTTGCCTCTTGCAGTTCATTTTGTTACCAGCCATTAATCAAGTGCCTGCTGTGTGCCAAGCTCTGTGATTGGTGCTGGGTGCCTTTGTGAAGGTAGCAGAGATTTCTTGATGGAGTTTACGTTCCAATGGGAGCTCCGTGGTGGGAAATATTAGTGAAAAAAAAGGATGTGCATTCTTCCATGTGGAATCAGTTTTCTTGAGAATTTAGATACCTTGTGACCTTCTTTGATGTTAGCGAGACTTCTGATTTTTAGGAGTGTATTAGTCTTCTAGGGTTGCTATCACAAAATACCACTGGGTGGCTTAAACAAAAACATTTATTTTTTCACAGCTCTGGAGGCTGGAAGTCCAAGATCAAGGTGTCAGCAGAGTTGATTTCTACTGAGGCCTCTCTTCTTGGCTGGCAGACACGGCCTTCTTGCTGTGGGCTCACATGGTCTTCCCTCTGGGCACTGACCCTGATGTCTTTTCCTCTTCTGATAAGGATACTAGTCCTACTTGGTTAGGGCCTCACCTTTATGATCTCATTTAATTTTAATTACTTCCCTTGCTTCCCTAAGACCATCTCTCCAGATAAGGTCAATTGGAGCACAGGGCTTCACACGTGAGTTTTGTTTACACAGTTTTCACACTGTGTAATCAGGAGCAAGCATCTTTTAAACTTCTAGCTGTGCATTGTTTATTCACAGTCCCATGCATTTATCTGCTGGCTTATTCACTAGGCTTTCCCAGCACTATCAGCTTCTCCAGTGAAATTCTTTCCAGCTCAGGATGGAAGCTATGCTAACTTAGAGAAAGCTAGTAAACAAGTGGATGATAGATAGATAGATAGATAGATAGGTACATAGATAGATAGATAGATAGATACATAGATACATAGATAGATAGACCAGAAATCTCCTTTGTCATTTGGAGTGTCATGTTGACAATTTAGGCCATAGGAGAGCCTGTCCCCAGAACCCTACATTGGCATTAACCTGAGTTGCTGCTACCCCTGCTGCTGAGGTGTTTGATTTCATCTGACTTTCAGACACCCTAATTTTCCTAAAGAAAAAGAGGGCTCCCCAGCCCCTGTCCCACACCTAGCTGGCTCCTGTGCCCTCTCCCTCTCACCAGGTTGCCTTGTATCTTGGGTCCCTTCCCCAATCATGTATCTTCACATCTTAGCCTTTGCAGCAGCTATGCTTTTCTTTTTGTAAAAAATAAACTCCATAAAGTCACAGTTTTCATAGCAGATCTTTAAGATTCCCAGAGCCTTCTGGCAATGCTGGGGCTGGTGTTTCCAGCCCTGGGGAAGGGTAAATGTTTGCTGTCTGCCTTGGAATCCAGGCTCCTGATTGCACCCAGTGACTGAGGCTGGGCAGCAGCGTTCTAGGAGGTAAGAGAGGTGTGCGGTGAATGAAGTTGAAACCTGGCCAAGTGTAGTGGAGAAATGCACAGAGGACTCCCCCCGCCCCCCAGTCTTTATCCAGGAAGTTCTTTAGGTGGGTTCCACACACCCAGGACAAGGGAGCCTGGGTTCTTCCCCTGAACCTTAGCTGGCTTGCAGCTCGTGAGTGTGGCCTTGTGCCCTCCTGGCTTCCCCTTATGTATAGGGATGGGGTTGGGGCTGTGCTCCTGGCCTTTATTCTTCCCTGCCCATTCTTCTCCCCTGCACTCATGCCACAGCTGCAGGAAGCCAGAGGGGAGGGCTGGGGCTGCCGGGCCCCATGATGACCTCACAGCCCTGGCCCCAAAGAGCCGAGGATGGTGGCAGTAATGATGGCAGTAATGATGGCACCAGTGGCTCTGCCATCCTCTGCCCATCTGTCATCTCACTTGATCCTGGCAGCCCCTCTGAAGTAGAGAGCATTTATCCTTTCTACCTCACCAGTGAGGAGACTGAGGCTCAGATAGGGGTAGGTCTGAGGACACCTCGGGCATCCTACTCTGACTGTGGACACACAAGCAGCCTTCCTGTTCTCTTCTGAACTCCTGCTTCCTCCCAGCTCCCCACCTCTTCTTCTTCCTCCCCCACTTTCTCCATACTTTTCCTCAATAGCCAGACCAGTGTCTCGTCTCACTCTTTCTTTGCTTCCAGCCCTCGTCCTTCTTCTCTTGCTATGAATTTCTCCATCTCTTGGTCCTGAGATCCCCGGTTCCCCTGCCTGGCCCCCCTCACTGTGGAGCACCCACCCTCTCATGGTCTCTCTGGTCACTGTCTTCCAGGTCGCCCAGATCCCAGGCCTCCTATGTGAACGGTGGCCTCCCGACCTCACAGCACATCAAGCAGGAGTCCCTGCCTGACTACCGGGCTATGACAGAAGCTCGCACGCCCCTGTCTGCCCACTGCCGGGCCCCGCCAGCTACCGGCTTGCACACAGACCTGGACCTCCCCAGCCGAGGCCTCGCCAACCCTGCACTTTCCTGCTACCTTCTGGGTGGTGAACCCAGCTCCAGCCTGGGCCCCCCGCCTGAGGCCCACCTTCCTGAGGGCAGCCTGAAGCGCTGCTGCCTCCTGGGCCTGCCCCCCACCTCCTCCACTGCCTCTTCACCCTGTGCCTCTGACGTCACATCCATCGTCCGTTCCTCCCAGGCAGCTCTGGTCACCTGCGTAAATGGACTCCGGAGCCCCCCTCTGCCGGGAGACTTGGGAGGCCCTCCCAAGCGGACCCAGCCTGGCCCTTCATCCACTGAGAGCCATGAGGGCAGTTTGCAACTTGAAACCTGCCGTAAGGTGGGCTACCTGAAGCAGGAGCCGGCAGACGAGTTCTCAGAGCTCTTTGGGCCTCACCAGCAGGGCCTGCCGCCCCCATACCCCCTGTCTCAGTTGCCGGCTGGCCCAGGCCTTGGAGGCCTGGGACTGGGACTAGGCCTGGCAGGCAGGGTGGTGGCTGGGCGGCAGGCCTGCCGTTGGGTGGATTGCTGTGCAGCCTATGAGCAGCAGGAGGAGCTGGTGCGGCACATCGAGAAGAGCCACATTGACCAGCGCAAGGGTGAGGACTTCACCTGCTTCTGGGCAGGCTGCGTGCGCCGCTATAAGCCCTTCAACGCCCGCTACAAGCTGCTCATCCACATGAGGGTGCACTCGGGTGAGAAGCCCAACAAGTGCATGGTGAGTTCCTATGGCCGCCAGGCCAGCCCACCCAGCCCGACTGACCTGCAGAGGAACCCACCTCTCTGCCCCAGGAGAGGTCTACCTGGGACTTCTTACCTGGGGATTGGCTGAGATCCCCTGAGGTCGAGGGGGAGGGAATAGTGCTATGGTTGTTAAGATGGTCAGAGCCTCTGTCACAGGGAACCTTGGCAGAGGGCTCTTCATACTTGCCAGGTGCCCTGTCCCCCACCCCAAGGTCTACCCCATGACTTAGTGTTACACATACTCAATCAGGTAGTAACATGTGCTCTGAGGTCAAAGCAGGCTTGGGCAGATTTTTCTCTTATATGCAGATGCTCAGTGTCCCAACTGCTGATAGCCGAGTGAGTTGTAGGTCAACGTTGTCCTCCAGAGCTGGGCCTTCACCTGGCATCCTTCCCAGGGATGCTCCGTGCACCTCCTGGAGCAGCTTCAACCCACAATCCTCCAAGAACTGGTCCTTAGAGGCACCTGGCCTGAGAGCTGTGGGTCCCCAGGGCAGTCTTTGGGGCAAGGCAAAGGGATAGGAGACAAGGCCCTGACTAGCACCTGTGGTGTTCTAGCAGGGGTTGAGACTAAGGTTTCCCAGGACACAAACACACACACACACACACACACACACACACACACACACACACCCAAGTTAAATGTAGGCATGAAGGGCTTCGTGCTTCTGACTGCTCACGTCTATGTTCTGTTGACTATGGTGGAAATCAGTATCAGAGGCTGGGAAAATAGTCTTTGTCTCTGCTATCCTCAGCCAAGCCACATGCCTGCTCCCCACAGCCCAGCCAGCCCACCAGGACAGGCACCTTGCCTGGGAGTGGACAGGCTGGTAGAACCACCAAGGCCCAACTGTTGGCCCCACTGTTGGCTTTAGTGAGGCAGAGGAAGGAAGCAGTGTGTCTGGTCTGTAGGGCTGGTGTCAGAGCCAAGGTTGAGGCCCTCTACACCCGTGTGCCGTCGCTGTCCTGGGCCCACCTGGTGGCATGCTCAGTTGGGGAAGCAGTCGGAAGGGTGGGGGGCAGGCCGGAAACTTCAGCAGCCAGCAGTGTGAGTTCCAGCCTTCCTGCACCTGATGCTTGTCCCTGGAGCCTCATCTGCTTGAGGACCTGTGGGCTGGGCATCCAACTGGACCAGTTTCAAGGGTCTTGAGAATGATATGGACTTCATTTTATAGACCAGTGAGGGGCAGTAAACAATGTTTGAAAAGAATGGATGTGGTTTATGTGCTGGTGTGGAGGGGTGCGGCTGGACTGAGCAGGCTGAGAATTTGACTTTGTCATGTCTTTGGGCTGAAAGTATACTGGAGGGAAAGCTGGTGACTGGGCCAGTCCTGGGGACACCCGAGTTCACTCGGGGCTTCATGACATGCAGCTTGCTGAAAGGCATGCTCCTGCCTGGAGGGGGTCTGCCAACAGACATCGCAGGCATCGCAGGCCACTGCCTCTGTCTTTCTCTGATATGCTGTTGCTGATAGCTGCTGTGCCGTGGTTCTCCTCCAGGTCTGCTATCCTGGGGGTGAGCCCCCTTGTGTTTCGGGGGCCTATGGTGGAGGTTACATGGCCTTCTGTGTGGGATCACACAATCCCAGAGTCTGTGTTGGAGATTAGGGACCTTGAAGATGGTCTAGGCCTCCCCTGACCATTTTCCAGCTTGAGAAATAGAGGTCCAGTGAGTAGGGTATGATTAGCCCCCTCATTTTACACATGAGGAAACTGAGGTTCAGAGATTTTTATCATTTGCCCCAGGTCAGGTCACACAGCTAGTTAGAGCAACAACAATAATAGAATGTAATAAGCATAGAAATGATAACTATAAAAATAACTTGCCCAACCATCAGAGAAGAAGTTGAACCTACATTTTTCTAAATAGTGATGCTCTTGTTCTTATAGATGTTCTTCTGTTAAACTGGCTTTTCCCAGGTCTTAGGGCCAACCCTACTAATGCCATCATCTGGAGATGGTAGCAGAGATTTCCTCTGAGCCCCTCCCTACCTGCCAGGGGAGTGCTCCCCCTGCCCGTGATACTGGCCCAGTAGGTAACCCAGGGGAAGGGGTGAGCCCAAGTTTGCACCCAGAGAAATAAAATCTCCCTTCCCTGTAAAATTATTAATTTCTCATGACATGCCTCTGCTACCATGTGCTGTAATAGACAAAAGAATTTTGGACCCAGAGCCTCTGGAGAACAGGAAATAGATGAGACATTTTGATTGAAGAGTAAATGGCCCACTAAAATAGCAGTTAATCCTTTTATTATCTTTCCAGCAGCCCTTTCTATGGTTCTTTCATGAGGTAAGCCTTCCCCGGCCCAGCCAGCTCTCACACTCTGGTCCTCGCAGCTGGTTTACATTTAGCCAAGCTTCTGCATCAGGCAGGCCTCAAGGTGCCTTGAGGAGTCCACGGCCCTGTGTCCGGCTTCAGTTTCCAGACCAGGCTCAGGCCCGGGACTTGCCTGGACCAGGCAGACTGCACTGTTCATCCCCCACCCTCTCCTCTGCCCAGCTGCACCATTCAGAGGAAGCTCCCTAATCTCTGTGCAATGTCCTGTTTTGTTTCTTACATTGTCTGAGTTGCCTTAGCCTTATTAAATTTGGGGCTTCATCTGCATTATGATAGCAAGGTCACATCCAACCCAAATACTGCCGCCCTGCCTCGAACGCCTTCCCTTTGAGAAGGTTCAGGTCTCACTTTCTTCGGCTTGCTCTCCCAGATGGTTGGATTTTTGATTGTCTGAGTCTACAGAAAAGAGCACACTGTGTAGTTCTCTTTTCTGCACATCAAGAAAAAGAGGCAGAGTGCAAAGGGAAAAGCTCTCATGACCTGAGGTTTTTGTAAAATCCCGCTTTGGTGAAGAGCTTTCCCGAAGCCGTGAGCACAGTGTGAAAGATGTATGTGAACAGGCACAGAGCCCGCGTCTGGAGCCACTTAGGCTTTCTGGACCGTCACACACCGAGTTGTGAAGGGGGTGAGAAGAGTACCCGACTTTTGGAATCGTTAAAAGAGATGACAAAGGGCAGTGCTTCTTAATTCTCTTCTTCCCTCCTCACCTCCTTCATATTGATGATCCCAGAAGATTTATACAAGCCCCAGGAGTTAGGACTGGAGCACTTACGGCTAGTTGAGGAAATGAGGAAACTGAGGTGCAGATGAGCCTGGCAGTGGTGCAGCCTGGACGTGAGGTCACCTAGATCCTGCGGTCTCCACTGTTGGTGAGGTAGGCAGGGCGGCCGCACACGCTGCTGGCCCGGTGGTCACGTGTCTGCCAGCGTTGCAGAGTTCCTGTCCTGTGCCAGTGTCCGTGGGCTGAGGGGGAGCTGGCGTGCAGGCCACAGGGAGGAGCTCTAGTGCACATTCCGGCGATCCTGGTGGGAAGCCGGAGCCTCGAGCCTGGGCTTCCATCTGCCCAGTTTGCTCTGGCAGCTGCAGCCGTGCTGGCTACCTGTCCCCATCCCTTATGTCCCCGGTGCTATTTACCAATCTGTCTCTGGTGCCGCTGGACCTGGGACCGGGGAAATCTTTCCAACTGAAAGCTGGGCATTATTGACTTATGTACCAGCCCAGGAACTCAGAACACCAGCCACGGGGCTGGGTCGCCTGGCAGGGCCTGGCCCATCTTCCACATGGCCAGCCCCACCCAGATTTACTCCCATAAGCTGGGGACTCTGGCCTCCACTTTTTGCTTTACCCCAGGCCCCGCCCCCCTGAGAAACACAAACCTGGGTGCGCAGAGGGATGGAGAGGTAAATGGAGATTCTGTTTATTGAGATGCAGAGATTATATATCCTGGCTCAGGGCTAGCCATTTCCTGTTCTGTCTTCAGGACACAACTTGAAGTCCCAGAGAAGCTAAGTCACTTCCCAAGGTCTCACAGTCTACCACATAACAGAGGACAGTTACAGCTGGGCTGTGAGTTGAGTCAGATCCTATGACTGGGGAGCTGGGATCATGCAAAGTCCTGAGGGTGACAAGAACTAACACATTCTGAGACTTGCTATGCTCAGCAGTGAATTACTTACCCACTTTACATAAGGTCCTGACATTCATGGACATGATGGCTTGCTCTGCACCACCTGGACAGCCTGCTGGGCCATTCTGCAGGCCATGCTGCCCGCCTTTGTGTCCGGTGTCCTCTTGAGCAGAGACCCCTGTGCTTCTCAAATTAGTGGGAGGAGTCCCTGGGCATCTGCTATCCTAACCCCACCCACACCCCATCATGTCCTGAAAATAGCCTGTAAGTTGGGCATGTTTCTAAGCCAGCAGACGCCCCAACTCATCTCAACATCTCTGACTCATCCCTGGGAATTATCCCGGAGCCTGCAGGGTCTGAGCAAGTGGGTCTACCAGTTCATCCTCCTCATGTACTGAGAGGGGTTGGGAAAGACTGGCCCAGAATGGCGAGGGGTCCCGAACTGGAGAGGAGCAGCTTCCGTGGCCATGGAGTTTCCTGAAGGGGCTGGTAATTAAGAGATGGCGAAGGTTAGGCTTTCAAATGGAGAAAGACCCTCACCCAGGTGCAGGCTTGCCTGAATTCCTTGTGCTGGGAATGAGGGTGCTAGAGACAAAGATGGGACACTTTCTGGTTCAGTGGGAAGTACATATCAGTGTTTCCTGGGGTGTCTGGGGGGCGTATACCCTTTGATGCTTGGCCTGGCCTTGGAGGCAGAGGAGCTGAGCCTGCTCTCTAGTCCAGACACTCTGCCTAGTGGCCATCTGACCTCCCTCCTCCCGGGCTCTCTGGGGTATCTGGACACTGTCCTCCAGGGCAGTTTCCTGTGAAAGCACTAGATTGGCGGGACCTGAAAAATGGCCGTGTCTGCCCCCTAGTTGGGTGGTTAATGTCTTCCTGCATGAGAGCCTTAACTTGAAACCTGATGTTGCTACCTATCAGGCTGTGATTATGTACAAGTGACGTCTGTAAGCCTGTTTTCATACCTGTAAAGTAGAGGGAACATACTGTTGTGACTTCGATGAGGTTCTGTACGTGAGGTGCTTCTGCAGTGCCCTGCACATAGTAGGTGTTCAACAAACAATTCTGACTTTTCTGTATGGTTCACACTAGGGAAAGATAAAAAGGAAAATCCAAACGGACAGTGGCCATGTAATAGTGAATGTTCCCAAAGGAACAGAAAGGGCTGTTGTGAGTCCCAGCTCAGTGTGGACAGGCTCTCTGACCTTGGAGTACCGAGCCTCAGCTTCCTGAGTGTGAAATGGGATCATACCAGGAGCTCTGTGTTCAGTGGGGACTCAGTGGATGCTAATGCCCTTTCCCATCTGGAGTCTTGGGTTCTAGCCCCACAAATCTTGCTGGGACTGGGATGCCTTCCTCTCTTCTCGAGTTTCAAAAAGTCGTCATCGGGGTTCATAAGGAGAGGCTTCTAGGAAGCGCTGGTCTTGCCCCCTGCAGTCACTGTGCCAAGGGGAAAACTGAGACCCAGGGTAGAAGTGATTCGCTGGGCAAGGGCAGAGGACTGAAGACAGGTGCAGTTGGAGATTCACCCCAGCTGTGCTGCTCATTATCTGTGCCCCCTTGAACAAGTCACTTCTCTCCTGAGTCTCAGTTTATGCATCTGTAAAATGGGCGCTCTGCTGTTCACCCCAGAAGAGTCTCTATTGGGACATTCTGCAAACTACAGTGCTCGGCAGAGGTGATCAGGTTGAGTGCCCTACCCCCAGAGCGGTGCTCCTGCTTGTAGCCGTGACTCCGAGTCCACGGCCACCCTCACAGGTATGTCCCTCCTAGGTAGGGTTTCCATCGGGGTTGTAATTGTTAGCCACATACTCTCCATATGCGCTTCCTGGCCTTTGGGCCTCTCTCCTTATAGCTCTCCTGAGCTGCCTCCTTCCCTGCTCCCAGGGAACCCCCTCACTCTCCAACCTCCTCACTCCACCCCTCCCATCCTACTCCCACACTTCCTCAGCCCCACCCCTCATCTCATCCCTGACACCCTGTCTTCCCATCTTCTTTAACTTCCAAGCCAGGGACTGGTGGCCCAGAATGGACCCGTGACTAAGCACGAAGGGTAACCACGAGGGTTCAGATCCTGCTCTGACCTTTTACTAGCTGCAAGACCTCTGGCAAGTCACGTGGCCTCTCAACCTCAGTCTCCTGTCTGTAAAGGGGAGAGTGTGTGAGAATTCGGTGAGATCATGTATACGGAGCACTTACCTCATGCCTGGTGAATGAATGCTCTGGGTTCTTGAAAGCAATGCTTTTAGGGGGCGAGTCATAAAACCCAAGCTCTCGCACAGATGAGAATTCCTGGGAGCACCAAACTTGAGGGTACAGGAATGCTGGCCAAGTTTTGTGAACTCAACACTGCTTTATGGAATATGAAAAAAATTAAGGAGGAAAAAAAACCCTTCTGAATCGAATTTAAAATAATAAAAGAAAAAAAAAGCCTTTGAATTTAATGTAAGTGGAATTGAAATGATTCTCTTATTGGAATGAGACAGTCAGATAAAATCAACAGCGACTCTAAGAAAGTGTCCAGACCGTGTCTTTTTAAGAGGGACATCATGGAAATGGAAACATCACCACTGAGTGTTAATGGGCTCTGTCTCTGCAGGATGCAGACGGGCGGGCTCAGCTCCCTTCCTGGAGGGCTGCAGTGACAGATCTCAGCGCCCTGTTCTCATCCACTAATTGAGTGATGGGCCACACAACTCCTGTGGCCTTGGTCACCTCGGACACTCCCAGATACGAGGGAGTCTCTGCTTATGCCTCTCCCTTAGGAGGGAGTCTTGACTCCCCTGCATCCTGCCAACTTTTCAGGGGCTTTAATTGATGCCCACGCTGTACCAGGTTTGATGCTAGAAGCAGGGGCTGCAGTGTTAAATGAGGAGTGGCTGATGGTAAGAAAATTCACCAAGTGCCGCCCTTGCAGGGGGAGAAGGCTTCCTCCAGGAGGTGATGAGAGTTGGGTTTTGATGCATGGGTAGGAGCTTTCCAGGTGCAGACCACCAGGAAAGTCATTTCAGGGAAAGGAACAGCATGTGCAAGATTTTTGAGATGTGATGATCTAGACCTCAGGGTGAGCATTGGTATCCTCTTGTGTGTGGAATGATTGTGCAGGGGGGCTGACAGCAGAAATGGCAGTGGGACCTTACTGTGCCTCCAGGTCCTATATGGGGAACTTGGTAGACTCTACCCTGAAGGCAGTGGAGAGAGGCGTGGAAGAGTTCTGAGCGGGAGAGTGACAGTCTCAGCATTAACGTTTTGAATGTCGGTTGGATGGTGGGTGGAATGGCAGTAGGCAGAAGAGGACACAATGGTCCAGGAGGGAGTCTCCTTCCCCAGGGCCACAGAGCAGCTGGGTCAGCTGTGCCCCAGGCCCCACAGCTTGGTAGTTAGCCAGGCTTAGGCACCTCGGGCTGGAGCAGCTCGGCCCAGCGAGCCACGCGGGGCACAGGGTCTGCGTGAGGTTGGGTAACAGAGCTCAGTCCCCCTTGGAAACGGCATCCAGCGCATTTACCAGTGGGAAATGGGAAAGGCATTTCCCATAATGTGGCTCCGTAAAGTTTGCACAACTGTTCTTTGTTTTCCGTCCATCCCCACAATAAATCTTCCTCCACTGCCAGGACTGGGGCCTCCGAGGTCTGTAAGTGATTAAGGCACCGACTCGCACAGTGCTGCCTCCTCACGATGCATTCTTCTGACGTGGGTAATGATAAAATGAAAGTCCTTCGCCGAGACTCTGTGGTCTTGCAAGTGGCAATTTCCAAATGGCTGGGAAGGAGCTGCCTGGAGGAGGGCAGCCTGCTCCTGCTCCTCTGTGTTCCCCTTAGTCTGTCCACTGGGGGCATGGAATACTGGGCTATGCATTTCTTGGGGATGGGATGATGGAATTGGAGGTTTCTGCAGGACTGTGCATTTGTGGAGGCAAGACTGGGAGGTGTCTGCCGGTCATGGGGTAAGGAGTGTATGTTCAACCCGTGTACCACCTATCATCACCCCTCACCCCTTTCTTTAAAAATCGGATCTAAAAAGCATAGGGTTTTCCAGCTGTAAGTGACATCTGCACTTTTCTGCACAATTTTAATGGTATTTCCTGTGCTCAGGGAAAGCACTGGACAGCGGCAGGGTCTCTGTTTTAGGGTGGGGTCACAGGAATCCACAGAACAGAAGCAACCTGGTCAGATGTCACTTCTGGGACTCCATTCCACCTTCTGTCCCTGGCTCCCTGCCACACCCCCATGAGTCTGTGTTCCAGAATCTGCTGAACCCCAAGTTTTGGAAGTCAGTTTGGCCTATGGCATGTTTCTAAGCAGGTTTAGTTGCCAGTGAACATGTTGTGATGGGAAGTGCAGAGTTTGACCCCAGAAGAAAACTGAGTTGCTATGGCTCAGATACTTTCTTCTGGAGGATACCGCTGCCATCCCCCGACTCCTTGCTCCCATTCTCCTTCCCAGGTATGCAGAACAAGAGAAGGTGGCTTCTTAACACCACCAGTCCTGACGATGATTGATTGCTTTGTGTGTTAGGTGCAGAGGAAGCTGGCTCATGCCAAGGGGCACACACACACAGGCCAACACTGCCTTCACTCTCTGCCACCCCACCCCCTTACTCCCTTCATGCACACAGGGCCACTGGGTGTTGGGGCCTCCAAACCTTCGTGTGTGAGGAGGACTTTGATTGTCCCTTAGGTCTCATGGTCCTGTTTCAGTCTAAGTAGAGACCGTGTGAGCCAGGGTTCTGAGCTCAGGTCCATACTCACACTACCTTGTGACTCTGGGAAAGTCACCAGATCCCTTGGGGGCCTTCGTTTTCTCATCTATAAAAGGGAAGAACTGTACTCCAGGATTCCTAAGATCTTTTGAACTCAGACATGTGTAGGTCTTTTTCTCTGCTCCTGATATGGCTCCAGGGAAGAGGAGAGAGATGGAGGACAGGAAGGAGCAGGTGTTGGCCCCATGTTGAGTTCTCTGAAACTCTGCTCCTTCCACACACACTCCCTCCACACGCCTTTCTCACTGTGCTCCAGCCAGCTGACTCCTGGCTGTTCCTCAAACAAGCTAAGTTTGTTCCCGCCTTGGGCCTTTTGCATGGCTGTTCCTTTGACCACAATGCTCCTGTCTCAGGCCCAGCTCCATTCATTCAGACCTCCTCCAAGAGTGCTTCCCTGACTTCCTGTCTAACATACCACCTTCAGCCACTCTCTGCTCCTATGCCACCGCACAGTATGTGCTTGTTGGTGATCTGTTCCTTCCACTCAAACATAAGCTCTATGGAGCCTAGATCATTTGATATTTTCTTCCCTCTAGCAGGTTCTAATGCCTGGAACCATCCCTGGCACATCGTGATCCCTGGCACATACCATGATCAACATCCATTTGCTAAATGAGTATGATTGAATGTAAAAAGGGTACGTCTGGCTCAGTGGGGTAAAAGATCTTAGAAATCCAAGCTCAATCTCATTTTCCATTTTATAGATGAGAAAACTGAGGCCCCAAAGGGCTCTGATGACTTTCCCTGAACCATACTCAGTGATGCAAAAGCTGGGAGGGCCCGGGTTGAGAATCAGGAGTCTTGTCCTATAAAATAAGGATTTTGCAACAACCCCAGAGTTGTGGTGAGGCTTGCATGGGCTCCTGCCCAAGAGACATTTCTGGGTCAGGCTAGATGGTAGTGCCGGTACACAGTAGGTCTCAGCATGCCAGTTTGTGCCTCTCCCTCCACCCCTCAGCCGGATTTCCTTCCCTCCTTAATCTGCACCTCCTTAATCTGCACTATTGGGGTAAAGGAGAGGCTGCAGCACAGTTTACAAGCTCATGGAATGCCAGATCCAGACAAGAGCCTGGAGATCTCTGGCTCAGTCCTGTTTACGAGTCTGGAAACTGAGGCCCAGAGAAGAGTTGTTCTTGTTCAGGTTCCCACGCTGTTTCTGGGATTTGGAAAGGAATTCACAATCAAGTCCTCACATAGTAGATGTGGGTGATTTGCTGTTGCTGCTGCAGCTGTTTATCATTAATTCAGCCTTCACAGGTCCTCTCTTTATGACCATGGGCCCAGAGATAGGGCAAGAGTACAATTTTGCGTTAATTGATGGCAAAAAGCTAATACAGCCAAAAATGCAGTGAGGGAAATGATTATCCAAAAACAGCTACTCTAAAGTGTGAGGAAGACAAGTGGTATTTGTGAGGCATGTGCTCTTTTCCAGATACCAGATGAAGCCCTTTGTCCACGTTTTCTCAGTGAATCTTTTGATGTTGGCATTGCTATCCCATTTTATGGGTAAAGAGACCGAGGTTCAGAAAAGTAAAGTGCTGGGCTTCCAGCCTCTGGCCTCCCACTGCGCCAGGACACCCTCTTGGTTAATGTGGATTTTCTGTGATCCAGCATGAGCTAATACCTCCCTGTTTCCATTGAGCACATGCCAGAGGACCGCTGACAAGGCATCTTAGTTACTGCCACTCCTCAAAAGCAGTCATATTATTTGGGCATTTCATGGATTTGGAGCTGATCCCTCCACTCAACCTGCACCAGGGAGGTTTTGCTATTTCAAGAATAGGCACCATGAGTGACCATGTCCTTGAACTCCTTCCTGGGCTCCTGTGTGCTTGAAGATAGTGGGCCTCACAGGTTAGTGGGGTCAGTTGCTGCTTGAAGGGCCGCACCGAGCTGCCTGGAGCTTGGCCCTGAGAAAGAGTGAGGGAACCAGGTCAGAATGGTTGTGGTCAGGTCATGACCACATCCATGGCAGAGAGAGAGAGGCAGAGAGAGAATGTGGGGAGGCCCCAAAGCCAGTGAGAGGAAAGGCAGCTCAGCCTACAGTAACCACTCCTCAGGAAGATCTGGACCCTGCCTTCAAGGCTCCTACGATCCAATTCTGGAATCCAGGTTCTGTGTCCAAGGTCTTGCCTGATTCCTCATTCACCGTGACCTTGACTGGATAAGCTACTTCTTGTTCAGTTTCCTTTATCTGTTTAGTGAGGATAATAATGCTGCTTTATCTCCCTGGAGTTGCTTACTGCCCTGTTCCCCTTGTCATCCTTATGACAACCCCATGTCTTTGGGGCCATCTTCCCAGTGAGGACCTTAGAGAGGCAAGGTCACACAGCAGGTCGACACTGACGTCTGGGGTCACTCAGGGGGTCAGCACTGGCGCCCAGACCAGGCTGTCCCCTGGCTGCACCCGTCCTCAGTTCTGATGCCGCTTGTGCCGGCTACGATGGTGTTTCTCAGCCTAGGCCTGCTCCTGCTGCTGCCTCATGAGCCGGGAGAAGATGAGGTGTGGTCCTGAGGTGTGAGGACCTTAGGGCCTGCTGCCCACAGTCAACACCTCCGTCAGGGAGTTCACGGCTCGTGCCTTCAAAGTGCCAGCCCTTTAATTGTCTCCACATTGTGAACCCAAGAAGATTTGTCCTGACAACGGGATGGTGAAATCAGCCAGTGGATCCCCTCCCACGGGCGGGCAGTGTTTCAACCTTCCAGGAGCTGTCTGAGGGGCTTGCTGCAGGGTATAAATTAATTTCACCTGGCAAGGCCCTACTTCCCCCTGGAACGTTCTTGAAAGTGTTCCGTTTGGATCCTATCCGAGGGGGAAGCTTGTAGTGGGCCCAGTCCCCTGGAAGCTGTGCAGGTGGGAAGTAAGGGTGCCTTGTACTCACTGTTAAGATGAGAGTAAAGTGATCAGGGCCTAATCGTGACGTTTGCTTACCCTATCACTTAGCCTTCTTCCCCTTTCTGCATAAAAAATATTAAAGCTTGTGTTTTAATGGCATTGGTGGGAAGACATATTAATTTTATGTATTAAGACATTTTCTTTGGCCTGAAAGTTCCTCTTTAAATTAAATTAAATTTAAATGTTTTCTTGGGTCCCTAAAAGAATTGTGGACTCTAAGCCCTTGTGCCTGCTGGGCCTGGTGGAAAAGGCAGCCCCAAAGTGAGGTCCGCGGAGGCAGGGCATGCTCAAGGTACAGTCCATGGCTGGCCTCGTCCCTTCCCTTTCCTAGACTTCAGTTTTGTCCTCTGTGTGTAGGGATAAATGAAGGAAACACCAGAAAAGCCTGAGATGTTCTAGTCTGTACTTTACTGCTCTAGTCCATTTTATTTATCTTTGAATTTCTTACATTCCATTAAGAATCCCTGGATATTTACAATAAAAGATCTATATGTAATTAAATGTATAGATTAGAGAAAAAAATGACATAAATACATGCAAAAAAACCTAGGCTTGTTTAGTTACTGACATTGAACCCTGTGTTTTCCTGGAGCTTCCTGGAAGCCAAGGCAAAGAAGGCAGCTTGTTGAATAGCAGGATTCTTACTGTTAGGAGAGGAAGCAGAGCAGTCGGCTTACGAGTTGGGCCAGTTTTGTCTGGATGTCAAATCCTTATGAGGGTCACATGAGCTGATGGTTGGAGAGAGACTGTACAAATGACCAATGCTAATATGTGGTCACTAACAAGATAACAGACCTTGTTTTCACAAATAAGTCTTAATGTTCCTTGAGAAAAGCCAAGGGCAGGTAAATACTAGCCTGAGTCCTGTGGTGTGTGGTGTGCTTTCTGTCCACCCAGACTCAGAGCTAGCCATCATTATCCCCATTTAGCAGGTGCGGAAACTAAAACTCAGAAGTTGAGTAACTGGCCCTGGTCACCCAGTGGGACCTGAAGTCTATGGCAAGTGGCCTCTCTCTGCAGACTTCACAGTTCATGCTATTACTTGCAGCAGATTCAGTTCCTTCCTCGAGGAGCTAATTGAATCCTAGTGGACGCAATGCGTTTTAAAATGAAGAGGCCAACACAGTGTAGTTGGATTTTGAGGGATCTTCATGGCAGTGGGAGCCTAGGAGCAGGAGCAGCTGTAACCCTAGGCCTAGGATGGGGAGAGATGGAAGATCATCATGGAGGAAGAGAGGGGACATCCCAGAAGGAAGCACTGGCATGAGCATGGAGGTGAACTAGCTAGTGAAGCTTGATCGGGTGGCGCGAAGGAGAGAAATGACTGCCTGCCAGGTTTGTCACCTACAAGCTGCAGAAACCAGCCCTGGCCATAATGAACCCTGCATCCCCCTCCCTCCTCCATCCCACAGGATTTATTGGCAGGTCCTTATGATCACAAACCATCTGTCTAAAGAAAGAGGAGCCAACTTTGAAGACAGGCAGGATCCTGGGTTCCCTAGGAGCCCAGAAGTAGGGAGCCTGTACCCCTCCAGAGACAGACAGCTCTCTGGACACCATGGTGTGATACTCAGCCTCTGTGGTCTTGCTCCAGGACCAAAGCTGTAGCAGGGCAGCCCCACAGGCCAGACCTGTCTCAGATCCTCCCTGATGGAGGGAAAGAGGTCCTCCCCAGCCACACCTTCACTTCCCACGCTGAGGGATTCTTTAATATGGAGGAAACTGAATAGCCAATAAAACCAGCACATCGGTCAGCTACAGAAACGATTGGACCTGAGAGAGACTCAAGAGGAATAGTGAGCAGAAGGGATGGGGAAACTGTTAACTTGTGGGGGGAGAAGAGGAGCCCAAGTTGGCACTCTGCTCTCCAGCCTGGGGTCATTGAGGATGGGGAAGAAGGATGAGTTGGTTTGGGGCATATTGAGTAAGGAGGTGCCAGCCAAGAAGACCTAATCAATGGGAGGCCTCCTTGTTCTGCCAGGATAAAGGCAGGTTATTACAAAGTCCTGTGCACCTGTGGCATGCCCAGTACCCCGGGCTGGTGCCTGAGCAGCTCTTGTGTGTTGTGGGTGACACTCACTCATTGCATGTGCTGCTTTTGTGCCTTGCTTTGTGCCGAGGATTGGTCATGTGAGGAGTCCTGCCCTGGAGGATAAGATGGGGCACAGACTTGTGACCCAGGTTACAAAATATGTGATGAAAATAAATGGAAACCCAGAGGAACAGGTAGTGGGGGGCGGGGGTTGCTTCTGGTGGAAGTTAGGGAGGAGTTCCCCAGGAGCGAGAGGATGAAAAGGATGTCTGAAGAAGAGAGAACCACATAAGAAGCAGCCTGGAGTGAGTGACTGAACAGAGAGAGATGGAGAAGTGACGAAGAAGTGAGCAGGACTGGAGTGGAGCACCTTGGGTGTCAGACGGGGGGACTCAAGCTTTGTCTGCAGAGCTGGGAAGACCTTCAGAGGGGCTGAAGTCGAGGGGTGTGCGATAGGTGTGAGCGCAGATGAGTATGTGCCCCTGTGCCTTGTGAGGACCAGTGTGCACACAGGCACGACAGGGCATTAACTAAAACCTTTGTCCTGCTCTCGTAAACTCACAGGTAATAAGTTAATTCTAGGGCCTTTTCCAGGAACATAGTTAGTGTTAGTGTCTTTGGTTGCACTTTCCCAGGGTTTAATAAGCTTTTTCTCCGGATTTATACAGGCTGCTGGAGAGTACTGCACTCAAAAGCACTTTTCCAACTTGGCCTAAGAATCCTCTGTGCTGGGCCAGGGTGTCCCGTGAGGGCCCCGACGAGATGTCAAGTCCAGACAGGGCTGCCTGCTCTGCCCCCATGTGATTGCATTGTTTGTTTAGAGGCTCCCTCCGAAGGAGCCTGAGTTTTAAGCCAGGTGGGTGTCCCTCTTCCAACAGGCCTGTGGGCAGACCCTAGCTGAACTCAGCCCTCCTCCCCAACTCTTAAGCCCATTTCCGTGCAGACACCGTGGCTAGACCAGGATCACAGTGCCTCCCGTTCATTGTACAGCTGGAACCAGGAATGTGTCTTGGACTCGAGGGCCAAGTGGGGTGCTTCTTTACCCCTCCCGGGGACCGGAAAACATCAGGGTCTCATGAATCTCCATCAGATGGAGGGTGGGAGAGTTTCCTCCCCCAGAACTCTTTCCCCAGGGCGGACTGTGCTGTGTGATGTTGGGAAAGTTCCTTTGCTTCTTTGGAGGCTCCGTTTCCTCATCTGTGCAATGCTGTTTTGGGGTGTTCCACAATGAACAGACCCGGGGAGGAAGAAATGTGTTCAGGTGGTCGCTCAGGGGAGACTGGGAGGGAGGGTCTGCTTCCAGGGCAGGAACAGAGCCTGCCTTCCAGGGTGGGAAAGAGCTCATTTGGGGATTCAGCATCCTTCACTGAGGACTGCGCGTCCCGCAGTGTGTGAAGTGCTGGAGCAGAAGTGACTGGGACCTGGAAGGAAGACAGCCTGACTGGGGAGGTTACAGGGGAAGCTGACCAAAGGCCGGTGACATAGGGGGAAACTGAGGCTCAGGGCTATGCTTGACCAGGGCCTCATGGAGAATGACCTCGAAGGAACTCAGAGCCAGGACCCCAGAGGTAGAGGTCAGAAATGGGATTGGTGAGTGGGAGAGGCCTGTCCCCAGTCACAGAGTCCTGCTGTCTGGAGCGCCTGGAGTGGACTGGGGAGGAGGGGCAGGAGAGGGTAACTGACAGGCCCTTGTTAGCACAAGCTAACTGGCCTGCAGCAGTTGCTGCTCTTAATTGTCATTGTCTTGCAATTTGTGCAACAATTTCTATGGCATGAAATGGAGCCGAGATTATGCCTTGAATATCTGTTTACACTGTTTGTGAAAAAGGCCCTCAGATGCCAGGCTGGCTGAGCGACCAAGGGGAGACCTGTGGTGTCCGGCTTTAGACTGAGCTGCCTGCAAGGCGTGCATTTAGAGTAATCCAGGCCATCTTCTAGGAAAGCGCAGAGCGCTCCTCTCCTGAAGGTCTCTGACTCTGGTTGCCTGATTCCTGGAGCTCCCAAGTGCTTCTGACAGCCTGTGTTTTTATGTGTTTGCACATCTTTGGGTGCCCATCATCCTGTCTGTGTCTGCGTGGTGGCGTGTGTGCATGCCTGTTAGTTTCTGGGGGCACATTTGTATGGCCCAGGTGTCATGTGTGCTTCTGTGGGTGTGTAGGTTTGTGAGTGTGACTGTGTTCATCTGACTGTTCCCATATCTCTTTGTGTGTTCATACAACACATGTCTGGGGTGTGGGCTCCGAGGTAGGCATCTTCCCTGCAGGCCAGGATGGCCGGAGGATGTACCAGTGAGAAGGGCAGGCTGGACTGGGTCCTGGAGAGTGGGTACTCATGAGAGCAAAGAGGGTTTCTATTCCCCACAGTCCTTCCCCATTCTCAAAACTCAGAGGAAGGAAGCTGTCAGGAAGCATCTTCTGCTCAGCACCATGAAGAACCTTCCTAATGAAGGGGTGAGGTTCCCATCCTCCAAGTGTGGAAGCAGAGGCTAGCCTGTTACTTAGCAATTTAGTTCAGCAAACATTCCCTGAAGCTTCTGGACCCCGGGACACAGATATTATTCAGGCTACATTATAGGACCCACCAACTATTGATGATAACCCTTGAGACTGGGTCCGCAGGAATAATAGCTAAAAGTGACATAGCCATTACTGCGCTAGGCACTGTTCTAAGCACTTATGCATTTGAGCTGAGTGTTACTGAGCTGGGGTCCCTGCAACAAAGAGCAGCACAGCTCAGAGTGGACACTGCAGCTCCTGGTTAGGGGGACTTGAGCTTCCAGCCCTCCCCTCTTGCCCCAGCTCCAGGCATAGGTGCCAGTGAGGGCCAGGAAGAGGCTCAATTCTGTCCCCAGAGCTCACATGAATCCAAGAGGTGCCGATGCCATCCCTCCTGTTCCCTGCCAGCTGTCCTCTGAGAGCCCTTAGCACCAGGCCAGGTTATTAATCACTAGGGCCTGAGGCCTCTGCAGTGCTGGCTGAGGACTTTAATCCACTATGCTTGTAAATGTCTGCTTGGCCTCATGGGGCTCTTGGCCATGGTACTACCTGGTGCAGTTGTTCCTCTGCAAGGCTGGAGAGGGTCACCCTGCTGCATCTTACTGGGGCCACCAGATGGAGCGGGCAGCTGGCATCAGAGAAGGAGCACTGGACTGAAGGTGGGGTGACCTGGGTGCCTGTCCTGCCACTATGTTTATCATTATTAGTTGTAATATTAATAATAAAAAGTCAAACATTTGCCTAATGTCACATCCATGCCAGATACTGTGCTAAGTTAGGATTGGCTTCCACTATGAAACTTAAGGAAGAGAAGAGACATGGTACAAGCAACCCCTAAGGAAGGGGCGACACTAGGATCTGAACCAGCTCTGTTTAGCCCCTGGAACCCTTTCATGTTTCATTAAGAAAAATTATATTTAGCACATTCAAAACAATACATGCAGATATCTGTAAAGAATAAAGCGTAGCAAAATGAACATCCATGAATTTCTGGAACTACTGTTCATTTTCTGTTAAGCATTCTCTGCTTTGTGCATACATACATCCTGAAACAATGGATTGTTTAGTCTTGCTTGGTTTAAAATTTATAAAAATCGTATCCTATTGAATATGGCCATTGAAATTTGCGTGTAGCTAAACTCATTCATTTTCATTACTATATAATATTACATTATGTGAATAATCCAAACAGTAATCGTTCTCTTGATGGACATTTGGGTGGTTTCCATTTTTAGCTAGTTCACAGTGTGGCTATGAATATTCTCTGTGTCTCTTTTTGGACGTGGGAAAGACTTTTACTAGAATGTGCACTTAGAAACAGATCTGCTAGGTCAGGGAATGAAAGAGAAGTGTCACATTGTCTTCAAAGGTGGTGATGCCAAGGTGCTCTTCTACCTGTAGTCTAAGGAAGTTCTTTTGTTCCACATCCTCACACATCACGTAGCTTTGTCAGAGATGGGAGATGGCATCTCGTTGTGTCTTTAGCTGATGACTAAGGAGGTTGAGTATCGTTTCTTAGTTTCTAGGCCATTCGTGATTCCTCTTTTGTGAAATATCCTTTCATGTTCTTTTGCCCTTTTTTTTTTTTAAAGATTTATTTATTTATACAAGAACTGGGGTACCGGCCAGATGCGCACGAGGGTGAGGATTCACCAGATACAGAGTAGGGAACAGAACAGGCAGACTGATGAAATACACTGCTGAGGGGAGCAGTGGGCAAGACAGGAGAGGTCTGCTTCGCCATGTGGGAATCTCCCTGGCCGGCTGGGATTGAACCGGTGCTGCAGAGGCTGCGGACAGCTTCATAGCACGGCGCTCAACCGCTGCGCCACCAGGGAGGCCCACTTTTGCCCATTTTTCTATTGGTTTGTTGTCTTTTCTGACTGGCTTATAGAAAATTTAGATGTTTTCTGCCATTTCCTCTTTCTTAGTGGTAGTGTGCTTGAATAGAAGCTCTTAGTTTCAATGAGTTGAACTTACCAGTCTTTCTTTTCCTTGTATTTTTTTCTGTCTAAGAAATCTGCCTCTACCTTGATATCATAAATAAATCCCCTTGTATCGTGAGGACTTATTTTAGTTTTTTTTTTAAGTTTTATTTATTTTTACAAGCACTGGGTACAGTCAGAAGCACGGACGGGTGAGAGGATGCACCAGAGCCAGAGCGGGGAACAGAACAGGTAGACCTACAAAATACACTGCTGAGGGGAGCAGCAGGCGTGGCAGGAGAGGTCTGCGCGCCATGTGGGACCCTCGCCGGCTGCCGGGGATCGAACCAGTGCTGTAGAGTCTGCAGGCAGCTTTGCAGCCCAGCACTCAACCGCTGCGCCACCAGGGGAGGCCCTTATTTTAGTTTTTAAGGTTTTACTCCCATGTACATTTTTAATCCATTGGTATTAGTTGGAGTGAATGAAGTGGAATGGGGGCCTAATTTAAACTTTTTTCTATCTCTATCACCAGGACCAGGACCATTCACTGAATTGTCTATTCTTTTCCCAGTGACCAGCAGCCCACCTGATCATATATCAGGTATCTGTAGGAGTCTATTTCCAGATGTTTCTGTTCCATAAGTCAATGCACCAGTATCATGCTGCCTTAATTTCAAGCATTTTATGAGAAGTCATTGCTAATATCTAATAGGAAAGTCTACACCCCTACTCCCTCCCCAGTCTTTTTAAGTGTCCCTTGGGACTTTGCTCTTCATATATATTTTAGAACCAACTTAAAATTTTCATGAAAAGCTCTTGAGATTTTTATTGTAATTTTATTTACTCTATAGGTCAATTTGGAGAAATAGGTCTTTTTTTGACACATTAATTCTTCCTGTCTATAAATGAGGTCTTCATTAGTGATTTTCTACAAGATTTTGTTTCTCCATGTATTACATATGTTTCTTTTAGAGATTTACTCATAGATTTCTTTTGGGTTTTGTTGCTAATGTGAATTATATCACTTTTTAAATTACCTTTTTTGTTTATTCCTGGTGAATAGAAATTATTTTCTTTGTAGTTATTTTATATCCAGACATCTCAACAAATAAATACCTTGTTGTTCCTATGAGTTTTAATGTAGATTTTTGAGATTTCTATATAGACTCATATATGTGGACAATGGCTTTATTTCTTCCTTCTCAATCTTTATACTTTTTCTTTTACTTTGAAAATAAACAATGACAATGTATATCCCATCTTGCTCCTCATTTAAATGCTTCTGACTTTTCACTATTTAATAATGCTTCCTGTAGAATTTTTGTAGATGCCTTCTATCAGATGAAAGGCATTCCCATTTTAGAAACCAAATTTTATTTTTTGAGTAGGTTAGGGTCATGCAAATTTGAGTGGGAAGTACAGAATTCTCAGATATTCTCTGCCCCCACACATATACAACATCCTCCACTATCAACATCCTGGACTAGGGTGATGGATTTGTTACTATCAGTGAACTCACACTGACACATTGTTATCACTGATTCCATAGTCTACAGTAGGGTTTCCTCTTGGTGGTGTTCTTCTGGGGTTTTGACAAATGTGTAATGACATGCATCTACTACCATACAGAATCATCTCACTACCTTGGAAATTCTGTGCTCTGCCAATTCATCTCTCTCCCACTTCCAACTCCAGGCAACCACTGTTCTTCATTTCTTCCTTTTCCACAAGGCCATACAGTTAGAATCATGATGTGTAACTATTTCACTTAGTAATATGCATTTAAGATTCCTCCATGTTTTTCGTGGCTTAGTAGCTCATTTCTTTTAAGAACTGAATAATATTCATGTCTAGATATACCACAGTTTATCCATTTATCCCCCGAAGGACATCTTGGTTGCTTCCAAGTTTGGACAATTATAAATAAAGTTTCTATAAACATCCATGTGTACATTTTTGTGTGGACAAAAGTTTTCACTGGGTAAGTACCAAGGAGCACAATTGCTGGATCGTGTAGTGAGAGGATGTTTAGTTTTATAAGAAATTGCCAAGCTGACTTTCAAAGTAGGCTGTACCATTCTGCATTCCTACCAGCAATGAATCAGAATTCCTATCGCTCCCCTCCTCTCCAGCATTTTGTATTGTTAGTGTTTTGGATTTTGATCTTTCTAATGGATATGTAGTGGCACCTAGTTTTCATTGTAACTGCCTAATGACATAAGATGTGGAGCATCTTTTCATATGCTTATTGCCACCTACATCTCTTCCTTGGTGAGGTGTCTACTCAGATCTTTTGCCCATTTTTAAATTGATTTGTTTGTTTTCTTATTGCTGAGTTCTAAGAATTCTTTGTATATTTTGGATAGCAATTCTTTATCAGATATGTCTTCTGCAAATATTTTCTCCCAGTCTGTGGCTTGTCTTCTTATCCTCCTGACAATGTCTTTCACAGAGAGGAATTTTTTATTTTAATGAAGTCCAGTTTGTCAATTATTTCTTTCATGGATTGTACCTTTGGTATTTTATCTAAAGAATCATCGCCAAATTCAAGGTCCCCACGATTTCTTCTTTTGTTTATTCTATAGTTTTGCATTTTACACTAAAGTCTATGGTCCATTTAGAGTTAAGTTTTGAGAAGGTTGTAAGGTCTTTGTCTAGATCCTTGATTTTTCTTTTTTGTATGTGAATGTCCAATTGTTCCAGCACCATTTTTTGAAGAGTATCTTTTCATGATTGTGTTACCTTCTCTTCTTTGTTAAAGATTATTTGACTATTTGTATCAATCTCTTTCTGGATTCTTTATTCTGTTTCACTGATTTATTTGTCTAATCCTCTGCCAATTCCACACTGTCTTGATTATTGAACATTGTAGTAAGTCTTGAAGTATCAGCCCTCACACTTTGCTCACCTTCAATATAGTATTGACTATTCTGGGCATTTTGCCTCCTTATATATAAACCTTAGAATCAGTTTATTAATATCTACAAAATGGAAGTTTAGAATTGCACTGAATCTATGGCTTGAGTTGGGAAAAACTGGTTTCTTGACAATATTAAGTCTTCCTATCCATGAACATGGACTAGCTCATCATTGTTTACTTAATGCCTTGATTTCTTTCATCACATTTTTATAATTTTCCTCATGTAGATCTTGTACATATTTAGATTTATACCAAAGTATTTAATTTTGAAGGGGTTGCTAGTGTAAATAGTATCATGTTTTCAATTTCAATTTCATTTGTTTGTTGCTGGCACATAGGAAAGTAAATGACTTTTGTATGTTAACCTTGGCATCCTGCAACCTTGCTACGCAAGCACAACTCGGAGATATTGCAGGTTTGGTTCCAGACCACTGCAATAAAGCAAATATCACAGTAAAACCAGTCACATGAATTTTTTGATTTCCCAGTGCATATAACACTGTTTAGACTATGATGTAGTCTATTAAGTGTATAATAGCATAACGTCAAAAAACAGTGTGCATACCTTAATTAAAAATAGTTTATTGCTAAAAAATACTAACAGTTATCTGAATCTTTAGCCAGCCATAATCTTTTTTGCTGATGGAGGGTCTTGCCTTGATGCTGATGGTTGCTGAGTGGTGGTTGCTGAAGGTTGGGGTGACTGACAATTTCTTAAAATAAGACAAGGAAGTTTGCCACATCAATTGACTCTTCCTTTCACTGAAGACCTCTCTGTAGCATGTCATACTTTTTGATAGCGTTTATATACATGGTAGAACTTCTTTTAAAACTGGAGTCAATCCTCTCAAACCCTGCCATTGTTTTATCAATCAAGCTTATAGCATATTCTAAATGCTTTATTAAGATTTCAACAATGTTCACAGCATCTTCACCAGGAGTAGATTCCACCTCGAAAAACCACTTTCTCTGCTCATCTATGAAAAGCAACTATTCATCTATAGAAGTTCTATCACAAGATGGCCTCAATTCAGTCACCTTTCATGCTCCACTTCTAATTCTAGTCCTTTTGCTATTTCTACCACCTCCGTAGTTACTGCCTGCACTGAGGCCTGGAACCCATCAAAGTAATTTCTAATGTTGGAATTGACTTCTTCCAAGCTTCTGTTAATGTTGATATTTTGATCTCCCATGAATCAAAATATTCTTAATGGCATCTAGAATGGTGAATCCTTTCTAGAGGGTTTTCCATTTACTTTGCCCAAATCCATCAAAGGAATCACTGTCAATGGCAGCCTTGCAAAATGTATTTATTAAATAATAAGAATTGAAAATTGAAGTGACTCCTTAGTCCATGGGCTGGAGAATGGATGTTGTGTGAGCAGGTATGAAGTATGAAAAAAAATTGATATATTGCAAGAATTACCAAAATATGACACAGAGACATGAAGTGAACACATGTTATTGGGAAAATGGTGCAGATAGACTTGCTTGATGCTGGGTTGCCACAAATCTTCAATTAGTAAAGAATGAAATATCTGTGAAGTGCAATAAAATGAGGTATGCCTGTAATTGTTAGTTCCAAGGGTTTTTTTTTGTCAATTCTTTTGGATTTTCTACATTGACAGTTGTGCCAACTACCAAAAACCACTGTTTTATTCATTCCTTCTTGAGATATATTCTTTTTTTTTTTTGTCTTAGTATATTTTCTCAGACTTCCAGTATGTTATTGTAAAGGATTAGTGAAAGGTGACATTCTTGTTTTGGTCAACTATTCCTTTTTCTAATTTGCTAAGAATTTGAGAATATATGAGTATTGGATTTTATTAAATGGTCTTTCTGAACCTATTGAGTTTATCTCATATATACACACATACATACACACACTGTGTGTGTGTGTGTGTATAGTTTAACTCCACCCAACTTGACTACGATGACCTATTCTATATATCACTAAATTCAGGCTTTTTATATCCTTATTCATAAATGATATTTACCTCTAGTTCTTCTTTCACATACTTTCCTCATTTGATTTTGATATCAGGGTTTCATTAGTCTCACAAAATGATTTGAAGAGTATTCCTCTGTTTTCTGTTCCTTGAAGAGTTTGTCTAAAATTGGAATGATATGTTCTTTAAATGTTTGGTAAAACTTGTCTATAAAACAGTCTGAGTCTAGTATTTGTGGTAAGATTTAAAACTACTGTTCCAGTTAATTGGCATAGAACTATTAAGGCTTTCTATTTCTTCTGAAGTCAGTCTAGGAATTTGTCCATTTTGTACGTTTTCAAATTTATTGGCATAAAATTGGTCATGCTGTTCTCTGTTATTTCTTAAATCTTTGCTGGATCTGTAGTTATGTCCCTTTTGTTATTTCTAATAGTATTCTCTTTTGTGCCATCTCTCTTTTTGTCTTAATTCATTTCCCAGAGGTTTATCTCTCATTAGTCTTTCCAAGAAATAATTCCTGACTTTCTTGTTTCTCTCTATTGTATCTTTGTTTTCTAACACATTAATTTCTGCTTTTATATTTATTTTCTTCTTCCTTTTGTATTTTTAAATGTATTTTCTTGTCCCTTTTGTAATTTCTGAAAGGAGTTGCCTAGCATATTTATTTTCAGACTTTCTCTTTTTATCATTCAATCATTTGCAAAATACATTTCTCTTTTAGTGCTTTTACTGCATCTCAGAATTTTTAATATGTAGTGTTGGCATTATTACTCAGTTTTAAGTATTTTCAATATTCGTTATGATGCTTTCATTGAACCAATGAGCTCTTTAATTTTCCAAATGTAGGGAAATGTTTTCCCTTGGCATTATTGACTTCTAATTTAATTTCACTGTAGTTAGAGAACATTATTTATGTGATAAATGTTACAATTTGCTTGAGAAGAATATGTATAGTCTACTTTTGTTTAAAAGATCAAAAGCCTTGTTATAGTATTTGAAATTTCTATAGCATTAGCAATTTCTTCATCGTTGGACCAATTAGTAATTGAAATCTCCCATCAAGATGGCAGGCTTTGCATTTCTGTCATTGTAGCATCATTTGGTTTCTAGAAGTTTAAAACTTTTATCATTAAATGATAATTCTATCCTTAATAATTCTAGTTGTTTAAATTCTACATTATCTAGTATCAACATGGCTTACCAGTTTTGTTTTAGATAGCATTTGGGTCATATCTTTTTTCTGTGCTTTAATTTTCAACTTGTTCATCTCCTTATTCTTTCGGGATGCTTATTATAATTAGCAAAGACTGACTTTGTTATTTTATTTTGCTTTACTTTGTTTCTTCAGTTCATTCTGACGTATTCTCTTTGTTAGAGTTTAGACCATTTTCAACTGTTGTGATTACAAATGTGTTTAGACATGTTTCTGATCTTACATTTTGCTGTCTATTTCTGCTTTTTATATGCGTCCTTTTTATTTATATTAACTTAGTTTTTGTTGTTTTATTTTGCTTTTTTGATAGAGTACAAGAGATTTTTTTTTTGCCTTCCCTCTCCCCCTCCCCCACTAGCTTGAAAGTTTTATATTCTAATTCTTTTGGTGATTACCCTTTGAATTTATATCATGCATTCTTAACATAAAGAAGCCTAAAGTTAATAACTTCCCCTTCCCCAGTAATACAGGGGCTTTAGAACATTGTCTCTAAATACCCCATGCAAGGGGGCCTCCCTGGTGGCGCAGGCAGTTGAGCACAGTGCTGTGAAGCTGTCCACAGCCTCTGCAGTGCCGGTTCGATCCCCGCCGGCCTCGGAGCAACCCACATGGCGAGGCAGACCTCTCCTACCTCTCCCGCTGCTCCCCTCAGCGGTGTATTTCAGTCAATCTGCCTGTTCTGTTCCCCGCTCTGTCTCTGGTGAATCCTCTCAACCCCCGCGCATCTGGACTGTACCCCGGCTCTTGTATAAATAAAAAATAAATATTAAACAAAAATACCCCATGCAAAATTATATTTTACTATTGCACCATATTCTAGTTCTGCCCTTGGTTCAGTCCTACAATTAGAGAGTTTTATTGTGTTCTAACACAATGCTTAACTCTAGCTTCATATATACAAATTTATTTGCACATCATTAATTCTTACATGCTTTAGAACTTGCTTATAGGGTCATTTTCCTTCTTTCTGAAGTTTGTTTTTTAGAAGTTCCATTAGAAAGACTCTCCCTTTTTCTGTCTCCTTTCTTTATCTGAAAATATCTTTCCCTTTCATTTTGAAAGATAGTTTTGGGGATATCCAGGTCTAGATTGACCGTTACTGTCAGTACTTTGAAAATATTCTATTGCCTCTGGCTTCTATTTTGTTATAGAGAAATCGCTTGATGTAATTGTCATTCTTTTGTGAGTCATCTGTATTTTCTTTCTATTACTTTTAAGATCTGCTTCTTTATTCTGAATTTTCACCAGTGTGAGTGGGTGTGGATTTTTTTTTATTGTTTCCTCCTTGCAGCTCTGGAAAATTCTCTCTTCAAGTATTGCCCTTTTCCATTCTTTGTCCTTTGGTCTAGAGGCTTGGGTTAGCTCTGTATTATACCTCTTTATTCTGGTCTCCATAGCTCTGATAGTCTAGCTGCCTGTCACTCAAATCTGAATTCTATAAAATTTCTTCAGCTCTTCCAGTTCAGCCATGTGTAATCTACCATTGACTCATTTCATTTTTAGAAACATTTCAGCAATTCTGTTTTTCACTTCCAGTAATTCTGTTTGATCTTTTCAATATCTCACTGGTTGCTTTTGCAGTCTCTTGTTACTTGCTCATATGTGGGGATTCCATCCTTTATTTCTTGAATTTTACATCCATGTTAGTTTATATTCTAAGTCTGATAGTTTTAAAATTTGAAATCCTTAGGCAGGAGTGTCTAGTTTTATGGTTCCTCGTCTTCTCTCATTCTCCCTCCTCTTGTCTCCTTGTGTTCTGGGTAATCTTTGCATGTGCCATCATGTGTCTGGACTTTGTTCTGGACACATAGCAGGCCTGGGTCAAACATGTTTTACTCCCTAGAGGATTAGTATTTCCTTCTACTAAAGCCGGGAAACACTCAGAACCAGTTCACCCTAAGCCCTGGCCAGGCCGCCAAGCTCAGAGCTGTAGCTGCAGATCCGCCCCCCACACCTTGCTCTACCCTGATGCCAATTCCTGCCCTTGGTGGACCCCTCGCCAGCCTAGATTTAGTCCATGGCTTTCTTTCCTCGTTTTTCCCCTATTCTCTGAGATTTCCCTTACCTTCTAGGATATAAGCAACTCAACAAACACCATGTTTTATGCAAAATGTGGTTATTTTGCAGCAAAAGAGCTCAGAAGCAAAACATCAGTTTCTTCATCTGTAAAGTGGTCACTAATAACAGGATAACAGTAAAACAATTACTCCACAAGTCATTGTAAGAATCATAAGAAGTCATATAGGGCAAGGCATCATCAAAGTATTATTTTAAGAATAACTACTATGTGTTGATCATTTATGGTGTTGAGTGCTTTACACGTATTATTTTCTTTTGTCCTGCCACAAATCTGGTTCTACCATCACCTCCATTTTACAAATGAGGGAATGGAGATGGCAAGTGGTTAAGGTTCACCTGCATCGAGTTGTCATCATTATTGTTGGGATGTTGTTGGAGGAGGAAATGAGGACACCTGTGGGGAGTGAGGTGGGGTGCCTACCTATTGGTTGGGGGGTAGTGAAGGGTGCAGTGGGGAATGCTGGTCAATGTCAGGAGGAAAGCTAGGCTTATGGCTCCGACAAGTGCTTGCTGGGTGATGTTGAACTAGCTGGACTCCCGGCTGCAGGAATCTCAGTGGCTGATGGGTGAGCTGTAGGCATGGGAGTGTGTTTCTGTACATCGTGAGTCACTACTAGGGTACAGCCCCAAGTTTCCTAGGGTTACATGCCTCAGAGGTCCCCAGATTCCTTCTGTGTCTCAATCTGTGTGCAGTAGAATTCTTGGGCACTGTTTTCCCACTCCGCTCCTTGGGTGGCAGGATCCCTTGAGGCAGGTGCTGATTGTTCTTGGTTCTCTGTCCCCTGGGACAGACCCGGCCCACTGCCGTTGTTGACCAGATGCATGGTGCAGCCAGTCTCCCGGGCTAGGGGAGAGATGTGCTCGCTGAATGGTCCTGGTGAGGGTGAGTTCCCTCTGGTTTCCCTGACTGGCCTCTGGACCTGCCCTGTTTGCTGGAGTGTTTGGCCCAACCAGAGCACCCTGTGCTCCCGTGGGCCTGCACGCCCTTGATTCCACACCTTCGGATGACAACTCCATGGACTGCTGGCCCACTGGCTCCCTTCAACCTCTGCCAAGCCCCTCATGTTCTGAGGATTCCCAGGTATGGACCAACCCCCCCATCCCAGTCCATTGCTCTAGTTCTTGATTGGCATGGAGGCAGCTGCCAACCAACTGTTTACCTTGGGAGCAAGGTCTCCTCTCCAGCAGTGCTTGCCAGCTATGGAGCGAGGGCAGATTTATGAACTCAGTCACACAGAAACTATTTAAAGCCCTTCTTGGCCAACAATAATGTAAAGACATACAGTGCCTGTTTGGAAAAAGATTGCATTTAGGTGCCCACACTTTGGTCTGATTTACAGCATAGGCTGAGGATCCAATTAGCAGTCACAGCCATCTTTTAGTTGAAACCCGGCACTTTCCAGGATGATGCAGACTTTCCAGGTCCTGGGCTCTGATGAAATTATAGCTGGAGGCTTGTAAAGTCATGCACGTTTATAAATACAGTGTATTCTTAGCTGCTCTGTTGCTCGGCTTACCTGCAAGGCCTGGGCCCCTTGCGGTCTGGGTGCTCGTGAAAGTGACCGTTGGAGATTATTATTAAGAGGGACCTGGTTTCAATCCTGTTTTTCTACTACTTGCTGTGTGACCTTGGGCAAGTGGTTTAGCCTCTCTGAGCCTGTTTCTTAATCTATAGCTTGGTGAATGGGGTAGAATGGAACTTGGGAAAAGTAGTAGACACTCTGGGGGAATCAAACAAGCTAGGTAACAGCTGTAGGAACCCAGCAGAGTTCCTGGCTTGTGGTAGGTGCTCGGTAATGGAAGTATGTTAGAATTTCTGGAAAGAACAAAAATCCAGTATGGAGATAGCCTCCTCTCTGGTGCTCTGCTGGCTGTCTGGTAGGGGTAGGCGACATGGCAGAAGCAGGGCAGGCAACAAAGTGTGGTTTATTGTCCATGGTCCTTCAGGCAGTAGGGCTTGGGGGCTAGCGTGGTGCATCACCCTCAAATGAGTCCAAAGATTCATTCCACCACCGGGGGCTACTTCTGAGCAGCCCACTGAGCAGGCATGCTCAAGGCCTTCAGAAAGCATCTACTATATACACGATGCCCCAGTTGCTGATGCAGTCCCCAGACGCATAGCAGGCCTGCAGATATTGCGAAAGGCATGGTAAAGTCAGTCATGCTGATGTGCCCTTAGGCCAACCAGACATTGCCCCACCCCAGCCTCCCCACTGCAGCTTCTGCACTCACCTGTGGAGGAGGGGGTGCCCTCTGGTGGGCTTTGGAAGGAGATTCACTTCAGATCAGTGTGTGGACAGCTTTCTTCTGATAAGAACTGCTCACCAGTGGAAACTGCCCCACAAACAGAAAGTGAGCTCCCGTCACTCGGTGGATTGGATGCCACCAGGGGATTCAGTGGCTGGGCAGGAAGAGGCCTGGTTACCTCTGGGGTCCTTCTAGCCCCAGTGCTGGACCATAGCTGCTGCCCTAATACTTGGCAGAGCTAGCTATCCTTTATCTGGCTTTGCTGGTGAGTTATGAGCTTTTCTAGTTTTCATGTTAGATTTTCTATATGTCTATCGAGGAGGTGGTCCCTGCCCACAGCAAAATCCCAGTTAAAAATTCTTTATATTGCTAGTGCTTTATGACAGCCTAATGCATGTCTGTTCAGTGACCTGCTCAGAAGCAGCCCATGGTGGTAGTAATAAGTCTTTGGACTCACTTTATATATATGTAAAATTCTTTATATTGCTAGGAATATAGCTGTAGGAGTTATGAAAGGGCACTTAACCAGGCCTAATATGTCAGGGAGGGCTTCCTAGAGGAGGAAGCACTTGGGTTGGACCTTGAAGGGTGAGGAGTTAGCTAAAGAAGAAAGTAAGCTGTTCCAGGAGAGGGAATAGTATGAGCAGAGGTGTGAGGGGTGTGTGTGTGTGTGTGTGTGTGTGTGTGTGTGTGTGTATGATGTTGGATGAGTGTGTGAGAGTCTGAGCATGTGTGAGCGTATGACAAAGACTGAACGCTGTAATGTTTCTGTCAGGGCAACTAGCTGCAAGGGGCTGAGCTGGGCACTCCATGGGAAGATGGGAAAAAGGAGAGACTCACGAGGGGGCTCATGGCCAGGCCCTCATGCACATTTCAGCAGCCAACCTTGATTCTGAGGACATGGGGAACCATATAGTGAGAGAATGGAGGGGGGAGGTAAGGCTTGGCAACTGGACACCACTGGGCGCCTGCTGGTGTCCAACACCAGCAGAGCTGAGAAGATGGAGGGATGTTCAGACAGTGATCATGACCAAGGGGGTGATAAGCATTTAGCACATTGGATGGAGGTGAGGGCAGAATTCCAGAGCCCTTTTAACTCAGAGACTCCAAAATCCTGGGGCCAGTTCTGGGGTTGGACACATGGCAAGGCTGGGTTGGGACTTGGTGGACTCTGGGGTCTATGTCTTCTGTCTAGTCAGCAGACCCCAGTGCCTGTTCACTGTGTCACTCCTGGCCTCTCAGGAGCTTGGGCACAGCCAAGAGAGACTAGTCTGCCCCCTCAGAGAAGCCAATGTCTGAAAAGGCAGGGTCGATAGAAAATGGCAGCCGCCAGCAAAGCCCACCACATTGCATGTCACTGTTTCTGAGAAGTCCCAGGGTTCTAGAACCTGGAAAATGTTGCAGGCCCTTCTAGCACGAGGTCTGTTTCTTAGCTCTGCTATGGCAACTGTTAGCAGTTTGAGATGTCTCCCATTTTTCGGTTTCTGGGGCAGAGCAGACACGTCTAGGGCTGCCCAAGACCACCTGCTTGCTGGACATACAGAAAATCCAACATGAAGCTAGAAAAGCTCACAGCTTACCAGCAAAGCCAGACAAAGGAAAGCTAACTCTGCTGAGTCGAGCAAGTCCAGGGTTGTTGTCTACCTTCAGCCGTTATTTCGGGCCACCTCTGAACAGATTCTTGATGACCCAGGCAAGAGCAAGAAAGTACCACTAAGGCTAGCCACTGGTACAAGGTTCTGAGTCAAGCCAGGTCAGTGGCTCATTGAGGGGAAGGTGGGCTTTCATCCATCCACTCACTCAGCCTTAATTGAGCGCTCCAGGCCCTGGGCCAGGCACCACGACACACAAGTAGGATACCTTCTTGACCTCACCGCCCATCTGGTGGGGAAGTCAAGACAACGGAGTGAGGGAGTAAAACCTGTGGTTGACCCTCAGAGGAGGAATAGGAGATTTTTAGAAAGAAAAGTGGAGACAATGTGAGCAAAGGAAGGTTCATGTTTCAGAAATGACTAGGAGTCTGCTGAGGCCAGTATGGGGCCTGGATGGAGACTAGAAAGGTCAGCCAGAGCTTGGTCCTGCAGAGCCTGGAATGCACACAGAGGAACTGGGACATTCATTATCTTGGAGAGCCACGAAGAGGTGAGGGCTCCATATTCATCACTGGCTAAAAAGATCATTTTGATAGTCAGTGACAGAGCCCATTTGAACCCCAGATCAACTCAGCAGGACCCTGAACCTGCCTCCATGGTCATGAAGCCACCCTCCCTGCACTCTGCCTCACGCCCACCCCTGTGCTGCTGCAGCTCCCCAGCCCAGGGTCCTGGCATGTTGTTTGCAGGTTATGTGGGTTGACAGCGAGTCCTCCAGCCTGAGGAACAGTGTGCCCGCTGCAGGGCCTGGCAGCCCCCAGTCCCCATTCCTCATCATCCACAGCCCCATTCCCTGGTTCCCCATCTAATTAGTGGCTCCTTCCTGCTTTGATTTGGGGCTCTCCTCAGACGTTTGATTGGCAGTAACTGGAGTCAACTGTAAGCTCATGCAAAAGGGCAGATTATTTATGTGTTTTCTGCTGCTCTGTTAACAATGACTTCAGAGGGACATATGGAACGGATAAGTGATTATTTAGAAATCAGAAATTTGCAAGAGACTGGAAAGAACTTGATAAAAACCATTTAGGTACTATAACGTGCTTCATTTAAAAAAAGATATATATTTACCTAATCTGTCTGATGTTACAGGAAGTGAATTAGGAGAGGTCTTTGGAAATGTAATTGAAGTGACAAGATATTTCACGGCAGCCACTTGATGGCACCGAGTGCCCATGGGATCTGCTCTGTGGCTGTTTGAAGGCACCCCTGGTGGGGTCTGGGGGTTGGTCCTCCCCAGCTGCCTCAGTCATGGGGTATAGTTTCTCTGCATCTGGATACCTGCTGGCACCCCACCCCATTCCTCCAGAATCCCAAGAGGCTTCTGGACTCTTCCTCCTTTTCTTATATCTAGCTGGCCACCAAGAGCTGGTGGCACAGCCCCCCAAACCACTCTTGAAACAGACCGCTTTCTCTCTGAGTGAACATGGGGTGTGTGCTTTGGTTTCTTCACCTGAAAAGTGGGGATCGTGAGGATAACACCCACCCCTGGGGCTGTTCTGGGGATGATGATGTATACATTACATCTAGTGTCCAGGGTGACCAACAAATAAGGCCCAAGCAGAGCTGAGAGATTTTTGTGTGAGTTGCAGCCCTGGCCTCTGGGATCACTGTGGGTCAGGGTCTGTGTTTCCCGGTGCCACTCCTGTCCGGGCACATGCTGTGCTAAGCCCAGGCTGCCTTCTCGAGGGTGGTCGCACCAGCTGTGAGTGGTGGGCAGGCATGGGTCTGCAGCTGTCCTCCGAAGCCTGGAAGGGAATGCTTCCCCAGTCTTGATGGAGTGCTGTTTACCCACATGCCTGGTTTCAGAATATAGCCACAGCTCCATGGAGTGGGGCGTATCTGTGCCCCACACACATGTGCCTGCAATACACCTCTCTGTGCACCTTCACCTGCACAACCTCTCTGCTTCCCTTTAGTCCAGGCTCTGCTGTGGCCAGGGTGGCAGTGCTCTGCACTTTCAACAGCCTTCAGGGCTACAAACAAGGTTTAAGTTAGAGGATTTATGAGTCAGTGACCCAGAAGACCATCTTAGCCCAACACTGTTTTGTCGTTACTTCAGAGGTAAAGGGGAGTGGAGGGAGGCCGGTTTTTCTATCTGAGAATCCCTGTGGAACTTTCTGGAATATGGTAGCCTGTGAGTCACTAATCCTAGAGAAGCTACCCTGTGGACAGTAGAGACAACTTAAGAGAGCTGCTAGTCCCTCTTGGATCCTCAAGTCCCCTGCCCTCCGTGTGAGGCCTGCCCCATTCTGCACCCCAGAGTGTCTCCATCAAGCCTCGATAGCTCTGATGGGAGCTTGGAGGAGAGTGATCTTTGGGAGGTAGTTTTGGCAGAATTAGAGGAGATGTCAAGGATGGGGAGCCCTCCAAACCTCCCAAGGTGGTGGTTCTCAGGGCAGGCCCCCAGCCTCTCAGGGCTGTGTTGGGGCCAGATGACAGACCAAGTTTGGTGGGACCTGTACTGCTGCCTCCCTATGGGACCCTGCCCCGCTGTTCCTGTCACTCATGTGCTCAAACCTGAATCCAAATGGGGAGCAGGAGAGGAAACGGGACTAAACTAATGAGCTGGTTGATTAGTCTTATGGTGCCAGACTTGATTCAAGTCCTGGCTCCTCCTTGGAGTTGCTGTGTGACTTTGGACAGGTGACTTCCCCACTCTGAACTTTGGTTCTCTAATTATATAAACTAGCCTATGTGAATAACATGGCACTATGCCTGGCCCCTTCTGCCTGACTCTAGCCAGTTATCCAGACATTATCCCACAGGGCTGATGGGGTTGGCGGGGCCTCTGGACGCCCCAAAGAAAGAGCTTGGATTCAAATTCCTCTCATACCATTGCTCTGCCTCTTTGTACTTCTGTTTTTTCATTCGTTAAAATAAACTTGTCACTTCTGCCCTCCTTTTCTTGTTTGGGAGACATTCAGATGGGGTGTAGAATGTGAGTCCCACAAGGAAAGGGAATGGAAGGGGCTGTGATCGGGTGAGATGTGTGTCCAGGAATGCAAGGTGGAGTCTTATGGCCGTGAGGGTGCGAGTGGCATCTCCCCCCAGCCCTGCCCTGGGCACGACCCTAGCAGGCAGTCCTGAAGCCAGGCTTAGGGTGGTGGTCCAGTGCCCACTTTTATGTTTAGGGACACCCAGGGAAGCTGTGGAAGATGAGACTACCCTATCCTAAGGAGCCCTGTCTCCCAGGGTACTCTGGCCAACAAGGCAGGCCCACCTTTCTAGGCCATCCTCCCCTTTACCAGCTCTGCTCAGTCACGCTGACCTCCTTGCTTGCCTCACGCCCTTTGCTGTGCTTGTTCCCCCTACCTGGGAGTCTGTCCCTCAAGTCCAGCATGCCTGGCTCCTTCTCATCCGTGATATCTCGGCTCAAATGCCACCTCTTCAGAGAGGCCTCCCCCGCAGCACTTTCCCTCCCTTCAATATTCCTGGCACGTCACCAGGTCAAGTATTTTTTCCTATAGTACTGACAAGGCCTGACACTAACTTATTTATTCGCTTACTTATTGGTGTCTATGTTGCCCTAGTGATGTGTGAGCTGCACAGGGCAGAGGCCATCTTGTCCAGTTCACCACTTTGTCACCAGCAGCTGGAATGGTACCCGGTGTCCAGGAGGCACCGCTGGGTGCATGAAGGATGGGTGGGTGCGTAGATGCACAGCTCATGATTGGAGGGCAAGGTGGTGGGTGGATGGGAAGAGGCAGCCTCATGAGGGAAGCATCAAGTCAGCAGTTGTCTAAACCAGGAAGAATGGTCCCTGGCAGGGGGCCTGGGTAGAATCAAACATGAGGTAGGCCTGTATGAGGAACCCCACAAGTTCCTCCAGCTCTGGTTGTACTTTCCCAGTGGACCCTTGATCCAAAGCACAACCTGTGTTCACCGAGACTCCCAGGGGTGCAGCTGCCAGAGCCAGTGGGCCAGGGGGATGAGGGCATGCCTTAAGAGAGGCAGTGACAGACAGTTGTAGGTCCTGCCTCTGGGGCTGTGGATGGGCCTGAATACCAGTTGTATTGGCTCAGTTGGGTCCTGCGACCTGTTGAGGCCTGGAGCAGTGGCTTATTATCTCTAAGCACATCTTCTTCATCTGTAAAATGGAGATAGCTAGTATCTACCCTCAGGGTCATTAAATGTTTAAAAAAGCCTGATTCAGTGAGTCTCCCTTTCTGTCATTGAGTTAGTTCGTCTCTGCTTGCCCAGCTCCCTCCTCCAGGGTTGATGATAAAAATAAAAACAGAAAAACTCATAAAGACACTTTCACGTGGGGCTGGAGCCCACGGTCCAGCCAGACCCTCCTTCGGCCTCTTGGCCTCCAAGCAGGACAGAGGAGGGCTGGGCGCCCTCCCTGGGAATGAGCTGAGCGGGCTGCGGGGACAGTTGGTGGAGGGGAATGTTTCTATTAGGCCACGGGAATGTTTGCTTTTCTTCAAGAACTGGTTGTGGTCATGTAAATCACCCTGGAGGAAAATCAGAGGTCCCCAAACGCATCTGTTGGTTTTTATAAAAAAAAAAGAAAGACAAAGACAACAATCTTTGTGGTCGACTTAAAAGTATTTTAATCATCAATGAACAAGGGAAGAATAAACCCTCGGAGCAGGCAGGAATGTGGCCAGGGGACCCGAAGAGGAAGGCCTGGTGGGGGCTGCCCATCCGCCTGTCACCTGGGCACCAGCCTGCAGAGCCTGCCTAAGAGGATGGAGCAGGGATGGGGTGGGGGGGCCTGCACGAGAGTGCACAGGAACCTGCCTGTCCCTCTCCCGTGGCACACCTTCCCCACCCATAGAAGTTTAAGGTTGAGGTGTGTGGTATGGTCTGGAGAGCTGGTAGTGGAGAGTCCAAGAGGGTTACACCTTTGGGTGTGAGCAGGGGGAGTATGTGTGTGGATGCCTGTGCCTGGGTGTGTGTAGCTTTGGGGGCTCTCAGGAGAGGGTGGGTATGTGGATTTGAGTGATTGGATCTGGGTGGCTGTGTCTGGGAGTTGTTTGGCGGATTGTGATTGGGTAGTGGGTGGGGTTTGTTTGGGATGGGGTGTTTATGTAGTTAGTATATGTGTATTGGGGAACAGTCACACTTCCCAAGGTGCTGCCCCAAAATATCCTGAGTCGTCACTGCATGATGTGATTGAGAGAATAGATGGTGGAGATAGGCATATGCTCACTGCACCTCCCCATGTACCCCTGAATATCAACCCCCAAGCATATCTAAACACCCCCACACCATTCCCAGACACATCTCCAACACCTAGACACATCCCCACACCCAGTGTGCAGTCCCATAATACTTTCAAACACTTCCAATGTATGTGCATATGTGCGTGTGGCTGCACTGAGTGGGCGTGTGCATATTGGGATTGCGTTTGAGTTTGGGGAGGTGTGTGACACGTGCTTATATTGGGTGAGGGTGCCTTGAGAATACTGATGTGTATTTAGGGGTATGTTTTGTGCATAATGAGTATGGGGTGTTAGGTGCTGCGTTGGGTGTTGGTCATAAGTGTGTATGTTGGGTGTTTATGCGTGGTCAAGGCCTATATTTGTTTGGGGAGATGTGTTTGAGAATCTGGTTTCTGTGTGTGCATGTTGTGTTGGTCTTGGGCTTATGTTTGTGTTTAGATGTGTGGTGGGAGGTTTGGATGTGTGCTGTGTGTGTGCTGGGTGTAGGAGTGTTGGGGTAGAGCTGACTCAACAGGGGAAGACATGAGTCTTCCGGCTCCACCCAGACTGTGATTTGAACCTGTAGCCCACACTCCCTTCTGTGTAACTTGAGGACTGTGTAGAGTACTGGCGGGGACATCTGGGGAAATTTCTTGGAGGAAATGAGATTGAGCAGGACCTGGACAGCACTGGTGTCAATGGGCATCCCAGCCTGAGAGCCCTAGAGGCGGGAGATGACCCAGCTCATCCAGGGAAAGCAGTGGGCAAGGGGTGTGGAGCACAGGGTGAGGGAGAGCTTGGGCCACAACTTGGGGACTTTGTCAGGCCCAGGCTCAGAGGTTTGACTCTGCAGGCGGTGGGAGATGGGATGGACTGGACTAGAGAGTTGACAAGTAGAAGAGGCCCTGGCATGGGCATATTGCCAGCAGTGCTCGGGCAGTGAAAGGCAGCCCTTCCCGTGGCTTCACATGGGTCCCCAGGGCCCTGAGCTGCCGATGGCAGAGCAACTGTAGACCTGTGTCCTTCCAGCACCCAGGAAGGTGATAGGGCAGAGATTTGACAAATGAAATTTGATAAATGAAAATCTGGGACAAGAGGGAGAAAACAGCCCGAGGCCTAGGCCTCCTTGGAGGTTGAGGAACTCCTCCTCCTCAACCAGGGTGTCTCCCCTACCTGCCAGAGGTCTTCATCCTAGGCATGGGGTGCTGAGTGTGGGTGGGCCACCTTATCACACCCCTGGGCTTCACTGCAATCCCAAGAGGTGGGTGTTTCAAATTTCTTGTGTGAATGTGACACAATAATATGCTTGAAAATTTGTGAAACCAAAAAAAGAAATCAGACGACTCCAAACCACCGAGGTGGAATGTTTTCTTTGGGCCTATTCCTGTCCCGTGGGACACCGCCCTTCGCACCATGTCTGGCACACAGGGGGTGCGCTCTCCAAGGGGTGGCTTCAACTTCAGTGCTGTGGCTTTAGAGTGAGAAGAGTCCAAATCCCAGTCCATCCCTCATCTCAAATGAGGTATTTTCCTTCTCTGTGCCCCACGTTCCCAATGGAGCTGCTGAGAAGATTATTAACAGTGATTACAACTGATCATTTTAGCGTCATGACTTAGAAATTTCCCATGATTCAGTGGCACATCACTGCCTTGTTTTTCTTAGCAGTCTGTTGTGCAGATTGTGGTCCTTTATCCCACTGTTGGATATCTCAATTCTTCCCGATCTTCCACTGTTCCTGCTTCATAAGAAGACTATCTCATTAATTATCTTCTTGCATAAATCTTGTCTGATCTCCAGCTTGAATGGTGCCAAGGACCAAGATGCCAAAGGCAATTGGAACCTGGATCTGTGTGAATGTGTGTCTGCTCTATGCAGACACTCCTAACCCTCCAACTCCTTGGTGAGAACTTCCTCTCCTCTGGGCCTCATGTTCCTTCCAGCAACCCCTCCTTCTGGCCCAGGCCTACTGCAGAGAAGGGCCAAGCACCCTGGCTTGCTAATGTGTTAATGGGCTGCGCTTCCTCTGGTGCTGACGGCTGAAAACATCCTCATCCGTGATTTGCAGTGGGTCCGTCCCTTAGCCAGAGTGTGGACTCTCCTGGGAGCAAATTCCTTTTCCACCCAATTTGGGCATGCATGGCTGGGAGGAAACAAAATGCTTTCTGAGTCAAATTGAACCCAGATACCCTGTGGTTAACAAAGGAAACAGAAAACCTCCTGAGGTAGGCTCAACCAGGTGACCCTGACTCCTTTCTGGAGGGTCACGTCTCCTTTGAGGGGGTCTCTTGCCCAGTATCAGTGCTAGGAAGCACCACTTGCCATTGGTGCTATGGCTCAAAGGCCTTGGCCTCCTCTTTAATACCCCAGAGCTTCCAGCTCACCATTTAGATGGGTGATCTGAGCAGGGCACTGCACTGTGACTCTGTTTACACATTTGTAATATGAAGGTGATAACAACAACAACGATAGCAATAATAATACTACCTTGTGGAGTTGTAGTGGGGATTAAAACACTTTACAAGTAAAGCACTTGAGACAGGGTTCAGCACAAAAATGTTTTCACCCAAAAATGACTTTACATTTGCAGTCACATTTCTAATAAGGGGCTTGTACCCAGAATGTATTAAGAACTCTTAACAACTCAGTAATAAAAAAAAAAAAAATAGCCCAATTGAAAAATGGGTAAAGGACTTAGACATTTTTTTAAAGAAGATAGACAGATGATCAAAAGTATAGGAAAAGATGTGCAACATAATTGGCCATAAAGAAAATGCAAGTCTGAACCATAAGAAGATACTGCTTCACACCCACAGCATGGCCATGATCCAAAAGATGCATAATAACAAGTATTGGCAATGACATGCAGAAATTAGAACCCTCATACACTGGTGATGGGGATATAAAATGGTGCCACTGTTATGGGAAATAGTCTGGAAGTTTTATAAACAATTAAATGTAGAGTTACCATATGCTCTAGCAATTCCACTCCTAGTGTAGACCCCAAACAAAGGAAAACATGTCTACACAAAATCATGTTCCCAGCAGCATTATTCATGATAGCCAAAGAGAGGAAATAAACCTAATGCCCAGTTACTGATGAATGGGTAAATTAAATATGGTAATCCCATATAGTGGAATATTATTTAGCCATAAAAAAGAATAAAATGCTAATGCATGCTACTACACGGATGAACCTTGAAAGAATTTTGCTATGTGAAAGAAATTAGTCGCAAAAGACCATATATTACATGATTTCTCTACAGAAATATCCAGAATAGGCAAGTCTCTAGAAATAGAGTGTACATTAGTGGTTGTCAGGGTTTAGAGAGAAGAAGGAATGGGAAGTGACTGGTAATGAGTGTGGAGTTCTTTTCAAAGTGATGGAGGTGTTCAAAATTTGATTATGATGGTTTCAAAAATTTGTGAATATATTCAAGCCCACTAAATTGTATCCTTTAATTGTGTGGATTTTAATATTACATGGATTATATCTAAACAGAGCTATAAAAAAAAGAACAACAACAATACAGGACCATACTAAAGACTCATGGAAGACTAGGGGGAAATAGACACAAAACAGGACATGGACCAAAAACTTTGGCGCACCCTTGGCCTTCCTCCTGGCTTGCCTTCCCAGGTTGGGGGCTGTCTGTACCCTCACCCTGCCAGAGCATATATCAGCAACTCCTGAGCTCATGCAGGCCTGTCTACAGAAGCCAGGCCCAGAGCTGTGAACAGTGAAAGGCACTGTGGTCAAGTGGTCAGGGCCTGAGTTGGGATGACAATATCACAACAGTGTTGTCACAGGTTGAGTGGAAGTCATGGGCATATTGTGTGACCTGGAGCAGGTGTTGCCTCTTACAGCCATAACAGCCCCCCTTCATGTTGGACATAAGCAGTGCCAGGGTGACAGCCTGGAAGATAAACACTCACTCAGTGCTGCATGCAGACCCCATCCTCCATTTAGAGAAATACCCAGAGGGGGACCTTTTGTTGGAAAGGTCAAGATTCATTATTGGTGAGTAGGGGTGCCTGCATCACACATTCCCCTGAGCCTCACCTCAAGGTGTCCCGGGGCACCCGCTAGGTATGGCACACCAAAGCCAGGCGAGACCTGTGAGATTATCTTCAACCCCCTCCCTTTTATTTTACAGTTGGGGAAATTGAGGCCCAGACTGGGGAGATGGTCTAGTGGAAAAGAGAAAATGCACTGGAGTCAGGCACCTTGTAGCCAGGGACTCCCCAGGGTAGCCTTGGGCAAGAGTGTTCTTCAAAACATGGGGTAGTTGAGAGGGTAAAGGGAGCAGGCCCAGGCCCCACTTGGAGCCTGGCAGCCAAAAGGGAGAGCTTCAACCCGTGTTCTACAGGGGACACTCCCGTGCAGACAAGGAGGAAGGCAGGCCAGCAGGCAGGAGTCGGAGAAGCAAAGGGATTCTGCCCTTGAGTTTTCAAAAATAAATATTTGTAAAAGTTATAAGCTTATTGCCGAAAGCATGGAAAATACAATAAGCATAGATTTATAAGAAAATAAACGTCCTCAGTGCTGCCCCCTCACAAAGAAAGCCTCGAGTTGGACCTCGCGGCTGCTCCTGGCTCCTTGAGTAAAATGCAAAGGGACTTTGGAAGCATATTTCTAATGAGAAATTAGCGTCATCCTGCTCTGGTGATCCTTGGCAGCCCCGCTTGGCTCGTCACGAACAGGAGGCAGGGAAATAGAATTTGTCAGACCCAGTCTGAGCCCGGTTCACCAAGTTTGTGTTCCAGAATGTACAGAATGTGTTTCATCCAGTGATGAAAACCCACAGGGGAGCATGCAGCGAGCATCTGTGTTTCAGAACATGGTTCCTCTCTAGCGGGCCTGTGGGAACACTTCGCTGTTGCGAAGCTCTGGGGCCTGGGTGTGTTGGGGAGATTTTGCCTGGGCCAAAGGCAAGAGCAGGCAGTGAAAAATGAAGGGGCGCTCAGGAGCCAGGAGTCGAAACAAGTTCTCTGCTGTGAGGCGGAGTGGCCCTGCCTCCCTCTCTCTGGATGTGAGGAGAGTGCCTGGACGCCAGAGTCAGGAAACACCGCACTGGGAGTCTGGAGAATGGCACCAATGACTTGCTGGGCAGCCTTGAGCTAGTCTCTCCTTCCCTACTCCCAGTCTTCCCACCTGCAAATTGGGCAGATTTCCTCTAACATCCTTTACAAAAACTCGGACCTTCTGTGATTTAAAGAGAGCCTTTCTCCTTATCTAAGGGTGGCATGGGGCACCGATTGAACTGACTGAAACATGCCTTGTACTCCAACAGTGTGTCCAGTCCACTGCTGGGCCCTGGAGTGAGGTACCAGTTGGCGGGACCAGCACCATCCTCTGTCTGATTTATGCTCCCGACCTGCAGGAAAGAGGGACCAGAGCTGACAGTTACCATCCTGAGTCCCAGGGGCTGTGGTAAGGAATGGACAGGGCTGTGGGTCCCCAAGGGACCCTAGCCCTAAAAGTAGGAGAATCTAGGAGGGCTCCCTGGAAGAAGAGGCAGGCATAGATGCTGAAGGGTTGAGCAGGATTTTGTTGGGTGAAGTGGCCGGAGAAGGGCACATTAGGTTGAAAGTGATGGGAGGCTGCGTGGAGTGTGGCACCATCGCTGACACATTGTGGAGCCACAGCAGTGATGACATGGTGGAGCCCTGTCTCAGGCCCAGAGGAAGTGGATCCTGCCATTTTCAATCTCTCTTGACCCTTAAAATAAACTACCAGGAAGGAGTGTTGGGTCTATTTATAGAAGGCAACTCTGGACCAGAGAAGCTTAGTAACATGCCTAAGCACCCAACCCAGTTAGCAGCAGAGCTGGAACTTGAACCCAGGTCTGCCTGATCCAATGCCCATACCCCATCCAGCTGGCTCACAGCCCAGACACCGAGCTAAGCCTGCAGAGATGGGTGTTGAAGGAGCATTTGCTCCCCCCGTGACTTGTGGCTACTACTGGGCCATGAAATCGAGCCTTGTCGTCCCCTCTCTAGGCTTGTGGTTCAGATCTGCCTGTGCATCCTCTGCCCTGGGAGTTAGCCATCTGTCACCACTATTTACTTCAACTCACGCGCTGTCTCTTGAGACTCTTCTGTCATCTCTAGTCACTGTGTATGAAACAGCTCATTGACTTCACCTTATGAGGAGGAATCTGTGACCCCCAGTGCATCCAGGGCAGGCCTGGGCTCCCTGATGCAGGCACACAGCTGTCACCACCATTTTAGAAGTTCGTCATCATCTGTCTTCCTTGAACTTCAGGTTGCCTGTGGAGGTCACCTTGTTGCCCCCATATTTATGCAGAAACTGAGTACAGAAGGAGTCCCCTGCCTGTGTCACATGGGGTGGAACATGTATCAGGCACAGACCTGCCCCAGATCTTTCTGTTTGCACATTGAGGAGGCAAGTGTCCCTAGGCCCGTTTATGCAGGACGGCTCCTCCACAGCCACTTCAAACTAAGAAGGAATCTCGTTCTGCCACCTGGATCTGTCTGTGAAAGTACACTGCCCACCCTGATTTTCTTTGAATGTCAACAAAACAGAAAAGTAAAAAATATAAAGCAAAAAGTATAATGTATCAAGAAGTGGAAAGGAAACAGTGAAGTATGAAGGAGAAAGAACAAGTCAGTGGTCAGCAATGACCACTGTTTAACATCTTTGATATTTTTTCAGACTTTCCTCTGTGTTTATGTGTGATAATTATTATCTTTACTGGATTGGAGTCATAACTACTATTTGGTAGCTTGCTTTTTTTTTTTTTTGCTAACAGTGTGTTTTGGCCATTTGGCTATGTGCACTGAGCTGAGTGAATGAGTGGGGGAGTGAATGAATGGCTGGTGAATGACTGATGTATTACTGGACAACTGAGGTGATAGCTGCCCAGACTGGTTTCCTGGAGCCAGGAGCTGCTATTTCTATCCTGTCACTGATTCTGTCCTCTATAGCCTTGGACTCAGTTTCTCCATCTGCTTAGGGGTTGCAGGTGGTGACGGGGAATGTTCCACTAACATCTGGAAACTAGTGTTATCAAGTGGTTTGCTCTGTGACTGAGTTCGAGAGGAGATGGGATTTAAATTTAGGATTGAGTGATCCCAGAGTACCCTGTATCCCAGAATGACCACACAGGAAGAGCCTGCCCTAAGAATGGGGGGGGGGTGCAAAACTAGGGGTACAGGGGAAGATCTGGTAAACCCTGCCCCCTCTGGGCTCCCTGATGTCCTCACCTGTACCATGAGGGCCTCCAGGAAGCCAGCCAGTCCTGCAATGGGTGAGTCTCAAGTCCCTGCTCAGCATGACACAGCCACCCTGTTTCTACCCAGGGCCAGGGTGGATCCAGAGAGGAGTCTGACCCAAGACCTACCCCAAAGCCCAGAATCTCTGCAGAAGAGCCACCACTGAATCTACGCCCTGATGCCCAAGGGAATTCTAGGCAGGAGACAGCGTATGCAAATGCCCAGGAAGTTCTGAGAACCCAGGGAGTCAGTGTTACTGGCACCTAGAGAGGGAAAGGGAGCTTGGGGACCAGCCTCAGCCGGTAGGTCTGCAGAATCATTTTGGAGGGGAGGCTGGAAACACCAGGCTGAGGGCCCCAGTTGTATCCTTGAAGGCAGTAGGAAGCCATCGATGGATTTTGGGTTTTGAGCCTTGACCTAGACAGCCTTGCCATTTAAGAATCTCTGTGGCTGCCCGTTAGACAATGGATTTGGGGGAAGTGGCCAAGATGGAGACAGGGAGGCCAACGGGGAGAGCAGGGGATGGGTGTGTGCTTTGAGGAGTCCCATCTTGCTTCCTCCAGAACAGAGCTCACCACTCAGCCCTCGGCCCCTGCTGACCGCCTGAGCAAGGGCCCTAGCTGGGCCTAAGTACAAGGCAGCAATTTATTTTCTGTAAATTTTAATGGGTGCTCAAGTTATAGCTGAATGGCTCAGCACAATGGCATCCTTCTTCTTCTTCTTTTTTTTTTTTTGTCCTCCTTATATTTAGAAGCCAATGCTAAATGTTTTAATTTTACGTTTTACGTTATTCCTGACATAATGCTAATTAGTTCCAGGCATTCCCCTGAGTCCAGGGACAGAACAGTTCTGCCTGCCCGGGCAGCTGGGCAGGCAGGCCCTGCTCTCCATACACCCTCTTAATACTCAGGGAAATGCCTTGAAATGTATTTCTCCTGAAGGATCCCTTCCCACTTTATCATAGGGTGATCTTTTTTTTTTTTTTTTTTTTTGGTGTACCTGGTCATTCTTGTGACCCCGGGGTGGAAGCCTTCCAAAGAGAGCCGCGCAGTCTTGCTGGCATCCCAGGCACAGGTGATGGGTGGCATGCCTCTCCCAGTCCTTCCAGAGTTTTCCACACTCTGTGCGGCTAAATAGCTGGAGGATTTGGGTTTTAAAGGAAAAAGTACTCTTGGGGAATCTGAAAAATGAGGAGATGGCTCTTATTGCTAGTGTTGTTCTGTTGGATGAAAATTTAATTCTTCATTTTCAGTCACTCATTCCATGGCCACTCAGCTTGTCTCTGAAGGGGATGTAGGGGCGAGCCAAAGCTTCTGCAGCAAATAGCCCTGGGCCACTCCTAACCGCTGCCCCCTGCTCCTTGGGTGCCCTGAACCCAGGTTCTGGGAGCCTCTATTTCCTCCTCTATGAAAGAGGGTGATCCAGCACCTTCATCCAGGGTATCCTGAGGATTAAGAGGCCACGCAAGGAAAGGACCGACTCGTGTGTGCCCCTCCATGCCAGTTTCCCTCCTTTCTCATTTCCCAGGTCCCCAGGAAGGGGCCAGTGATGGTCTCTATTTTATTGGTCAGGTCTGAACCTGAGGTCCCCAAACCTGTGTGAGAGAGGGGAAAAAAAAGTAACTTTAACATTTCCTTAAACTCCCTATTCTGAGTGTCATGTGCCGGGTAGCAAAGCTCAATGCACAAAACGCTGCCCATCCTTTCCCCTATTTGCCTCTACATTCTGGCATATGGGGGAACCAAGAGGGCCTCCGAGTCCATTTTCCTGCTGCCACTGAGCCGTCCAGCATCCTGCTCAGTCTTTGGCCAGAGCACACCTGTCTCCATCCATCTGAAAGGCTCCCTGGGGCAGCTGGGACATGCCATCTCCCCCGTGTGCCGGGAGTGGGCCCTCCAGGGGACCTCCCTGAGACCTCCAGAGCTCTGCCCACAAGGAGCCTGGGTCCCCTGCCTGGGGGGAGCCCCACTTCAGGCCCACAACCTAGCTGAGGTGCTGTCGGCACATCTGGGACTGGGGCCTGGAGAAAGGACAGAGCTCAGAGCGTCACCACTTTTACAAGCCCTTGCAAGCTGACGCTGCCCTCCCGTGTACCTACTCCAGTGGAAGCATAGTGTCAGGGCTGGGGCACAGAACTTTGCTCTTCCTCTTCATGAGGCCTCCACTAATTTGGGGTTGAGGCGGTGCCTGCCCTGCCTCATACTTCCCTCAAAGCTCATTTATTTGTTGCTTGATTCTTTCATTCATTAATAGATATTCATGAAATTCCGCTCTCTGCCAGATCCTGTGTTGGGCAACTCAGGATTTATGGCAGAAAAATCATTTGAAATATTAACTGTGGGTGACTCATATTTGTCTCCAGAGTTCTTTCCACACGACCCTGAGGTTTGGGATTTTGAAACCCTGAAGTCATTCACTCTTGTCTGCTCTGCTTTCTGCTGGGGGTGGGGGGGGATTGTCTCTCCCATCTATGAGAATTAGATGAAGAAAGTGTTGGCACACAGTAGGTCTGCAATATATAACACATCATATTGATGGTGGCTGGGTGATCCACTGGAGGAAGGGGGTATCCACAGGCTCAGAGGCCTCACTCTGGGGTTTCTCAAGGTTGGGAGCTGCTGCCAACTGCTCCTCTGTGCACAGCGACATCCAGCAATAAACCAGGCCCTTTGCTGGGCCAGGCATGGGGGAGCCCCTGGGCCAAGCGTCCTGGAAAGGTCTTTTACTGCTGGGCCTCAGTTCTCCTCTGCTGAATGGGTATGTGTGGAATGACATTGTGCCTCTACCCAAGTGCCCAAGGGAGGAGACAATTTGCGCCTGAGGCTCGGGATTTTGAAACCCTGAAGTCATTCACTCTTGTCTGCTCTGCTTTCTGCTAGTTGGGGGAATTGTCTCTCCCATCTACGAGGGTCAAACCTCCACCACTCAGTGCCTCAGTTACCCATATTAGAGAGGTCCTGCCTCTCTCAGTGTCGCTGAGATGCAGGTGGGACCAGGAAAGAAAGGTGTCCTGTGGACTGCGGCAGTTGGCCCTTGTCTTTCCCCGGCTCCTCATCACTCCATGAGTGGAACTTCATAGGTGTGTGTGTAGTTGGTTCCTATGTAACTGACCTTCTTCTAGCAGCTTGAGTGTGAGTGGCTGTCACCACTCTTCTGTCCACCCGTTGCTAAGCATCGCCAGCAACCTGATGGCAGGGATCCAGTGGCAGCAGGATGCCATGTGGGACCCTTCTTGGGGTATGGCCCTAAGTTGCTGGCACAGGGTCAGCCCATCTGGGGCCCCTCAGTCAACCTGTGGTGGATGGGTGGAGAGATGACAGTGCTGAGGCAGGCCAGTCCTACCTGTTTGTCCTCTGGGCCCCAGTAGGCTGTTCGACCCAATTTAGAGCTGTGGGCAGTCCCTCAAGGTAGCTTTCATGGTACCCTCCAAGAGTCCCCGATGAACAGTTCTATCCCTTGCACCTAGGAAGGTTCCCTCCTCCCATGTAGAGTTCCTCCTGACTGAGTGCAGCGCTCTGTGAAGGCCACCCACCATTGACTCCATGGCTCCCTGCTATCTCTGTAGCTGCACATACCTCACAGGCCTGGTTCTAAATGCTGCCCCCTCACAAGGTGGAGGCCCAGAGCCTCAGGGGCCATTCCTGAGTTGGGGGTTCCCACCTGAAAGTGCACTGGGCAGTTTGCTCCCACCCGCCCCCAACCCCAGATGGACCCTCTGCAGCTTGTACATTTGTAATGAATCCCAGTGACCCACATGAGGCTTTCTTTCAGGAGAGGTGTGGAATGTCTCAGCCTTCCCTCCCCAGGCAGCCCCAGGATGCTGTGGGTTGGTTATGCAAGTTGGACATGAATGAGGCTCCCAGCTGTGCACCTTCACCCCACTGCCCGTCCTGGGCAGGTGTAACTAAACCCAGGGGAGGCAGGTGACTGGCCTGAGGTCACAAAGCACCCTGTGGCAGCCAGGGCTGAAACTAGGCCTCAGCTCCCCCTGAGGGTTCTGACATCATGGATCCATCTTGGATTGGATTTCTTCTTGGAATCTGTGCCCATGCCAGGCACTTGAGTCAGGAATGTCTCCCCATTTTGTCATGAGTACCCCTGTTCGTAGATACCAGGAAAAGTAGGAACTGGATGGAGCCCTGGCCGTGTTCCTGGGGGAGACCCCAGAGGAGTGAGCTTTGGAGGGAGGGTGGAGGCTGGAGAGGATGCTATTTTCCCTCATGGTCCCTCACCCTCCTCCTGAGACACGCTCCCAGCCTCACCCTGGCTGCCATGTCTGATGCTACACCCATTTGGGGAGGTAGCTCCTCAGAAATGACTGGAGATGGGGTGGGCTACAGTATGGCACCCCCACCTATGCTACTTCCCACTGCCTCCCCCCACAGGGGCTAACTCCTAAAGGCTGAATTGCCACCAGGCATGGTCCGGGGAGTTAGTGGTTTCTGCACGTGGGTGAGAGACACGCAGTCTTGAACTCAGCTCCAGGTGCTGGCAAGGCAGAATGAGCTTCGGGCACCCAGGAAAGGGAGGAACAGGGAGGACTGAGGAAGACATGGGAGCGGGGGTGTGAAAAGTCTAGAAGGACAGGCTAATAGTGGGGCCTTGTGAGCAGAGGATGATAGGCAGGTGTGGCCTATTGTTGGAGCATGCGGGGAGGGAGTGGGCGCTGTGCTAGTGAGGTCAGTGGGGCCAAAAGGTGGCCTGAAGCCTTGTCTTGGGGTTCTCTGTGGCCATGTAATGCCCTCCACAAAGCCAAATCAGTATGGCCACCAAGTGAAAGTCAGGGTACAGTGAGCCCAACCCCACCCATCTCAGGGCTGCTGGGAGCCATGTGTGGGAGTGGGCCTGTGCAGGGCCTGCCATGCTGGGTATTGAGATGTCTTTATCTACTGACTTTTTGGAAGCCTTTTTTGGGTGTTGGGTCTGTCTTGTGTTTTTTTTCTCTGTGCGCACAAACCACAAGACCATCATTGTTCTGAAGTATGGGTCAGTTTCTGCCAGTGCTGGGCCATGTGTGGTATGTGAGATATTGTGTCTATGTGTTTGGGGTCTGGGAAGTGTGTATGTTTGTGCCTGTGGTGCACAAGCATGGGTGTTCTTGAATATATGTGTGTGCTGGCTTATGTGTCTCTGTGACAAGAGTCTGCGTGTGTGTGTGTGTGTGTGTGTGAGAGTGTTGTGTGTTGGTGCACTGGGGTTCTGGGAGGAGAGGTGTCAGAGTATGTGTGAGTCTGCATTTCTGGGTTCGTGGCTGATGCATGAGTCATTCTGTGCAGCCTACTTTCTGCTAGGCCTGGCCCCTTGCTCTGTCTCTCTCCACACCTCAGTTCATGTGCAGACACAGAGAGCTCCTCAGATCCCACTTGTCTACCTGATGAGCAGACTCAGCCCCCACTTTGCACCTCTTACTTGGGGAGCTCCACACAGCCCTGGAAGTGTGGCTTAGGCCTCTTGGCCCTAACCTGCTTGAAACAGGAACCTGTTTCTTGCCCAGACAGGGATTTTCTGCTGCAGAGGAACTAGCCTAGAGCCTTCACTGAAGTCTTGGTGAGGAAGTAGTGAAGGGTTTACAGCCGAGCGCATCTTGAAACCTCCTCCCAAGAGGAAGAACAGACTGATTGGTTCTGAGAGGGAGGCCTGAGGCTCCTCTGGCCCATTCTCCTTTTGCCCTTTGTGTGCATTGCCCTTTCCTTGGCCTGCCAGCCTCTCTAGATGGTGGTAAAGATGGAGAGAGCTGAGCAGGTAGGGAGACCGCTGGCCTGGGGACAAGCCCTGGTCAGGGCACCTAGCATGGGAGTGTGGCCCAGGTGCAGCTCAGACAGAGGAGGCAAACGCAGGCCCCATCCCTCATGTGCTCCAGGACTCTCACACAGGCTCCCTGGGCCTCACTTTCTGCCTCTGTAACAGTGGGGATTGTTCTGTGCATCTAATGGGACTGAGGATATGGTGTTCAGGGAGTATGACCCAGTCCCAGGTCCAATATTAATGTGATCGCTGCTTGATTGTCCCTCCTGCACACATCTGGCTGTTCATTCACTTATTCACACAGCACTGTGCACCCAACCTAGATCCGACCCTCAAAGACCTGGACAGAGCAGAGTCCAGGCTGATGCCCCTCCAACCTCACTCAGGGCTTCCCTTCCCTTCTTGCCTTGACCGCCCCCCAAGGAGCAATGAATCACAAGGCTCTGGGGAGACCCCCATGGAAACCCCATGGGGGCTCAGAGGACAGTAACCTCAGGGCCAGAGTGTCCTTCCCAGAGTGCAGGGGTGAGGAGCGGACCTCGGCTCCTGGCTGGCTGGCCTTTAAAGCTGGCCAACCAGAGAATTATTTGACATCTTGGAGAAGGATCTGGAACCTCGCAGTTCTCCCATCCAAATCATTGTTGTAAAGTAAGTTAAAAGTTTGTACAAAAATGAGAAGTTGATCCCTGAATGGCCTGCCAGACTGTTGTAACCCAATATATTTTACCCTTAAACCAGAAATGTGTTTGTTTAGAAGCAAGTCACTGGCAAATGCCAAAACTGAAGGCATTTCCCTCCTGCCCCCACCCGTGCCCCGTTCCCCCAAACCTCCTTACCCTTGTGTCCAGATTCTTAGCCAGACCATGAGAAACCAGGCCCTCCCTCTTCTATGAGCCATGTCAGCCGCAGGGAGGAAACTTGACATTCATTAGGCTCCACTGTGTGCCAGTTCCTACTCTGGGCACATCCGGTTATTTACTTCTAACAGTCCTCTGCGGTGGCCCCATTTTAGAGAGGAGAAAAATGAGGACAGACAGGGCTTGTGATGTGCCCAAGCTTGTGGCTGTCTGAGGCGGAGCCTGGCACACGCCTCCGTCTGCCAGACGTCGTGGCCATGGGCTCGGCGTGGTGTGCCACACCTCACCTGTGAAACAGGCCCTCTGTTCTGCCCGGGGACAGTCACGCCCAGCACCAAATATGTGTGTGCCCCGTGCTGGGGCTTCCCGAATGACCTCCCTTAGCCCTGTACAGACGAGGGTGAGGCTCAGAGGGGCAACCTCCTGAGAGAGGTAAGCCCAGCCCTGTCGGTTCTGAAGACTGACCTAGTGCCCAGTGGCTCCAGCCCCCCAGCCAGAGCTTGCTGGGTCCTCGGGCTTGGCTGGGAGGGGAAAGTGGTACCCCCTCTCCGGCTCCCGGGATGGCTCCCCTCTTTCATCTCCTTCCCTTGGTTGTGCGCGCTGCACGCAGTGGTAATGGATTGCAGTGGACTTTTTTCAATTAGGTTCTGATTTTCCCCTGCCTGTTACTATAAAACTCCAGATGGTCTAGGGCTTCACGGTTCCCGGGGTATTTTCCCCCGTTATTTTAATCTTCTTTTGTAACACGCCCCACATGTGGGAACTGGGCCTTTCAAGACTGCTCTGTGCCTGGGCTGGGCTCTTTCTTCTCCGCGATGCCGCCTTGTTTTTCCTTTTTGCGTGGTGGCATCTCCTCTCAGCGGGGCCGTGAGGAAGGAGGCAGCCACCCTGCCGGCATCGGCTGTGCGTTCGCTGCTGGGCAGGGCCTCTGCCTGGGAGTGGAACACAGGATGTGGGCCCACTTGGAAATCAGGCTCCTGAGTGTCTGCCCCATTGGGGTACCCTATGGTGGGGCCCCTGAGGCAATGGGTCAGGGTGGTTAGGGGAGCTGGCAGGCAGACTTGCCTATCAGCTTGGAGGTCAGGTGCTGGCTCCGCCACTTACTGAGGTCCTCATCCGCAGTGGGGCAAGGAAGGCACCTCCCCAGCAGGGCATGTTGTCCTGAGGAAATGAAAGAGCACGTGAAACACATACCACTGGCCACAGTAGGTGTCCGAGAGGGTGTCACCCAGTCACTTAACGTCTTCCTGAATTTGCCTCAATTTTGCCTGAAGATAGAATTTAATGTTTGTGCATTTTAAGTAAGAAAAAGTGACGCCCACCTTCCACCCATCTGTCCAGCCTGATAGATGCCTCTTTTGTTCCTTCTCCCCACTCTGCATGCCCCGTGCCCACAGGAGCCACCCTGTCTGTTGCCCATGGCAATGAGCCTTTGCTTCTGGTCAGATAAATCATTGTGTGTTTGGTCATTTGAATCAATGTATTTCAATTTCACCTTTTATAAAAGGGGCCCTGGTAATTCCCTGGGGGGATACAAATGGCATAGCCTTGGCCACAGGATGTTACCTGCACCCTGTGGTTCCTGGAGGGCACCCACCCATGTGTGCCCTTTTATAGATGAAGAATCTGGGCTCTGACAAGTGAAATGAACTTGCCCAGGCTCATCAGTGGTGAAGTGTGGAAGCCAGATTTGCAACCAGGCTGCTCCGATGCTGAAATGCAAGATGTGGGTGGGAGATGGAGATGTTGACGCCATCAAGCCATCACCAGGGCCAGCCCGCACTAGCCAGAATGCCGGGGCGAGGGTTCCTACCAGGGAGCCATGCAGCGTTTAATCAGGGACTCGGACAGACCTATAGGCTTAAGTTTTTGTTCTAGATACCAGATACCATGTGGGAATGAGTTGGGAGGGAAGGTGCAAAGTGGAAGGCAGGACTGTGACTGGTGAGCAATGCTGGGGGGGTTGGCATGGAAGTGGACCAGGGCAGGAGGGCGGCAGGGAACAGAAGGGGAGTAAACATGAAAGAAGTTTAAGAGGTGGCATTTCCCTGGTTTAGTGACTACTTGGATTCAGGAGCTGGGGAGGAGGGAACAGGTTCCTGGCTGAGGTGGGAGATCATGGGCTGAGTATCCCAGCACCAGAGTCCCCCAAGAGAATGCCCTGTGCCACCCCAGTTACTGGGCCACATCAGTGATTGCAGAGTGGTTTAGTGGAGTCATTTAGGATCAAAATACTCCCAAACTCTCCTGATCTGGAATCACCATCCTATGGATTTGAATGAAGAAAACCTTCAAAATTCACATTTCTACTTCTACCTCTCCTTTCCCTGCCCCTCTCATGCTGGGTCAACAGATCATTAGCTCTTTCCAGAACATACACCATCCCTTCTGGTCTCCATTCCCATTGTTTGTCCAACCTCTTAGCATGAAGGCCCAGTTCCTCTAGAAGCTTTTAGCAACCCCCAGCCTCCTGCTTGGCAGCCCTGAGACCAGCCCCTTCTTAAGGCTGAAAACATTCTGGATTTTGGGGGGGGTATGGGTCTTTTGTGGCCTGTTGCCCTAAAGTCCAAGCTCCCTGTACACTGCCAGCTACATAAGGGCAGCCAACAAGGCAAAAAGATATACATTGGTGAATAAGAAGTGAGCTGGTGGAAGGGGGATGGGTGCATAGTGAGTGATGGGGGTGCATTTTAAGGGAGTGGATGAATAGGGGTGCATGAGTGCCTTTTGGAATCATGTTTTTTTTTCTGGCATTGTTACCTGTGTCAAAGATTGTTGGGTCACTTCTTTCTAAAAGAAATGGCAGTTCTGACTGTGGCTTAGTCCAGCTCAGTGCCCTCTAGCATGGTAGGAGCAATTCCCCGTCAGTGCCCCCCTTACAGGTACCCAACCATTGCAGTGGTGTGTGTTGGGGGCAGTATCTCTGGAGGTCTACTCTGTGGACATTGAGCACAGGGAAGAAAACCAAGCGTCTGTCCAGGAAGAATGTCAGATATCCCCACCCCAGTGTGTCCCCCTAGATACAGATGCCATGGACGAATCATTACACCCTGAATCACAGTGGCATTGCCTGAGGGCTCATCCTCCACCCCTTGGGGCACGTTCTGAGTGCCATGCAGGTATGCTCATTGCCCCACCACACCTGTAACCTTCATTTTATAGAGAAAAAAATGGAAGCACAGAGAGAGCACTGACTGGCCAAGGTCATAGGACTGTCTGATCTGCAAGTCTGGTCCTTGTACACCAAGATCTGGCAGCAGACAATGGAGGACCTTAATTAAATGCCAGACTCGGGATTGAGGGGTCATGACAGGATGTCAGAAGCAACTGTGAACCCTGGAGGGTCATGAACAGGGATGGTGGTCAGGTTTACAGTTTAGAAACAGACACATCAAATATTCAAGTTGGAGGGTATTGGAGCTGCCAGCTGTAAGGCAACAGGGAGGCCTCACAAGAAACTCAGAGGCATGTGCTCAGCCTTGGAACTCAGACCAGCTCCTCTTACTACTGTGTGAGCCCTGCCTGTGGCTTAGTCCTAGATCCCCAGGGTATAAATGGGGGTGTCCCATCTGTGCAGGGTGCCTGCTCATCAGAGGTGGACCCTGGACAGTCCTGGGCTAACTCCCTCATTGTAGGAGGCTCTGGGGCCTCTGCCTCTCAGCCTATTCCCTAATCCAGGCCCCATGTCTTAAGCTGACAACCCCAATATAATGAGCCTAGGGCTTCAGAGTCCTGGGGGTGATGGAAGGTTAACCCAGGTATCAGACTGGGTGGGGAGGAGATGTGGGGAGTGAGATGAGGGTTAAAAAGAGTGAGAGGTGGAAATAGGACATGGGGGGGATGTAGAAGGCCCTATGTCCAGAGAGGCAGCAGGCTCAGAGTGGCCACCCCAAGAGAAAACCACTCCAGTACTTACCTTACAGTCACAACGGGGGAGGGGGAATTGGTGCCAGGATAAGCACCTACTAGGCATTATTTCATTTCATCCTCACAACAACCCTCCATTGTTACCCACCTGTAAAACTCACCCATTTTACAGATGAGGACACTGAGGTTTAAAGAGTCAAAGGTGCTCACCTCTAGTTGCTCAGTAAGTGAAACAGGCAAGATAAGCCTTCTAACTTATTTTGTAACTCCTGTTCTGGTTCCCCTGGAGCCTCAGCTCCTGACAGTGGAAGAGAAATATTTGCCTGGGGGATATGGAGAAGATACAAGACCATACCCACGAGAGCCCCAGGGCTAGCAGGGCAAGCACACCTAGGAGCAGCGCCCTCCTCTCTCTGCCTGTTAGTCCCTCTGCACTGTCATTGAATGGGGTGGACCACGGGCACCTTGGCTGGCAGCTGCAAGCAGAGCCTCACGCCCTCCAGGCCCTGCTTCTGGGGTACTACAGCATCATCCTTTCAGTTCTGAGAGTTACCGTTCTACCTAGCAGGACACACTCCCCCAATCTGGGTGCCCTGGCCAGCTATTTATTACACCTCATTTGGCCAGTCAGCTCTGGAAAGTTCCAGGTTGGGGGAGAGGAGATTTGGACAGGACAAAACTAGGCCCATACATAGATGCAGGTATCCAGGTACTTTTATGAACACTGGAGAGAAAGGGAGCTCTCACAGGGGCACAAGCTCTCACAGGGCGCTCTCACAGGGGCACCAGGCCTGGGAGCTCCTGTCTTACTTCTATTGAGTCATATTTGTAGTCCAACCTTTGCCCCATAAGTTAGATGCCAGTCCTGCCCTCAGGAACTCCCAAACCTTCAGTCTTGCCCTCAGGAACTCCCAAACCTTCGGTCTGGAGGCATGGAGAGAAGGCAGTGAGTGTGCAGGGAAACCTGCTAACCCACAGCTTGGGTGTGACCTGGGGAGGCTGGGAAGGCTTCTCAGAGGAGGTGGTACTTGTGCATCACAAGCAGATGTCTGCTAAATGAGCCAAGGTGGGAAAGGCATTCCACGCCGAGGGAACAGCTCAAGCAAAGGTCTGGAGACACGAGCATTCCTGACATATTCAGCTAGTCCTTCACTCCCTGCATGCGGCCAAAGTCTGACACATGGGGTGTCGGCAGAGGGAGGATCTTGGGCCCTCTTGGAAGACTCTGAACACCAAGCTGCAGATCCCAGACTTATGAAAAATGTATGAATTCAATTGTCAGTGAGTTGGAGGGGAAGGTGTCCCAGGAGGGCACAGCCTGAACAAAGGCCTGGGGGCAGGAGCAACTGCACTGGGACAGGAGGTCGGCCCAGGCAGGCCCACAGACCCTCGTGAGGAGATGATATACCGATCTCCGGAGTCCTGCAGACTCTCCCTATGTCAGGAAAATCACGCAGCACGTGAGGAGTTATTGCCTCGCCACCCCAGAGGTCCACCCTCCGGCTCTGACCCGAGAGGAGCAGCAGGGTGTGCTGAGTGCCGGGAGGAAGCCCGCTCTCCAGCCCTGGCTCCTCCATCCCACTTTGGGGAGAACTTGGCACAAGGCCACTGCAGGAGAGCAAGGGGGGTGGGCGGCTCATGGCCTGTTTACTCCCCCAAACAGGATTTCCTTCTGGTTTTGATGCGTGCAGAAGGCACAACATCTGGAAGTAGGGAGCGGGGCCGCCTCTAAAGCCCAGCTGTGGCGGCTTGCCTTGGACCAGCCCCAGCAGAGTGCAGGCCGCAGTGGCCGGGCCCTTGAGGGAGAGGTGCAGGGGACACACCCAGACCTGCTGTTATCTCTGCGTCCTTGTCCATCTCTGTGTCCTTGTCCTCGCTCCTGGGAGTGAAACCAATGGCCTCCTCTGGTCTTCTCCTCCTCCCCCGCCCACCTGCTCTGGGAAGGCAGTGGGCAGCACCACCTGGCTGAGGTGTCACACATGACCTGCGTCCTTTGCCAAGTCTCAGCCCCCATTGTCGCCATGAGAAGCCCCTATCCTTGGGGCAGGGACGTTGAGGCCACACACTTCCTGGCTGGCTGTGTGGTTAAGTACCTGGCACCACACCTGCTGGACAGAGCAGCTGTGGGTCAGTGGTGGTTCCTCCTGGCCTCTCCTCCAGGGCACGCCGGCCACGTGGGAGGAGCAAGGAGAGAGAACAGCCAGTCACTCTAGAAATCAGGGCTCTCTGCCTCGACTGGGCAGCGTTCAACCTGGACTTGAAGGCCCAGGGGGGTTGGATAGGCAATTACAAGAGAATGGACTTGAGTGAACAAAGGCTTGAAGTTGACCAGTGGGATCCTGCGGCTGTTGCTGGACAGGGAATGGGAGTTGGAGGGGCAGGGAGGTGTGGAGGGCACAGGGGCTGCAGCCGGCAGAGCTTTAAGTGTAGAGTGACAGGGACGTTTCTGCCTCTCGCCCTTCTAGATTGCTGTGTGGAGAGTAATAAGGAGGGAGGGTTAGAAGTTAGAAGATTCCAGAGAGAGGCCAGAGCTGGACAGAGGTTGTGGGGTGGGGGCGGGCGCAGGAGGAAGGCACTGTTTGTATTGATCTGTCCCCCCCCACCCCTGATCCATGCCCACTGTCCAGCATGGGCCTTGGGCAGGGCTGGCATTGGCCAGCTAAATGGCTCAGGGAGAGACCGGAGAGCCTGAGTGTAGGAATGCTGTGGCTGTTCTGACAGCGGTCAGCATTGCTGCTGGGCTCCAGATGGACAGAGTCCTCCCTTGGGGGCTTCATGTCACCCCTGAGTGGAGCCCCACAGTGTCAAGCTTATAGGCAAGGACATAAGACCCAGGGAGATCAAGGACACTGTCAAAGACTCATTGGGACAGCCTGACTCAAATCCAGGTCTTGGTCCCAAATCTAGGGCTGTCCACATGTGCCTCCTGTCACGGCAAGATGTCACTTCCAAATGCATCAGAGGGGCCCTCCCAGGTCTAGAAATGGCAACACCATTCTCTTCACTCCCAGAGGCCATTCTAAGGCAGGGCTGCATTTTATTCCAGGACCCACCAGGGCTTCTCAGATAAGAGTCTGTCCCTGTGCACTTCATGGGGAATGAAACCGGGGTACCTGGAGATCTTGGCAGGATGGGTGTAGAGGGCCAGGGGATGCTAGGACCATATCTGGGCTGGGTGGTAGGCTATCCGGGGCTGCGGAACACCCCTCACCAGCCTCTCCTGCAGTTTGAAGGCTGCAGCAAGGCCTTCTCACGGCTGGAGAACCTCAAGATCCACCTGCGGAGCCACACAGGCGAGAAGCCGTACCTGTGCCAGCACCCAGGCTGCCAGAAGGCCTTCAGCAACTCCAGCGACCGTGCCAAGCACCAGCGCACCCACCTTGACACGGTAGGCTTGGAGGGCAGCGGCCAAGGCGGAAAGGATGTGTGCGCTGCCCTCGGTGGTCTCATGCGGGGTGGGGGCGGGGCAGCATGCAGAAACCCTTCCTCATCCTTGAGCCCTGTTGACATTTAGGGCAGGATTATTGTTTGTGGGAGAGGAAAGTCCTGTCCTTACAGATTTAGTGGTATCCCTGACCTTTAGCCACTGGAGAGACAGAAGGTTGTTTCCCATCTCCCGGTTGTGACAACCAAAAATATCTCTGCACATTGCCCCATGTCCTGGGAGGAGTCGTGACTGCCCCTGTTGAGAATCAGTGCCCTGGCCCATGGGCACCCATAACCTCACATGTCCCCAGAGGACAGGCTCACCATCTAGCATCTGCTCCCCTGGACCAGGCAGCCACCCCCAGGACAGAGCACTCCCCCCTCTTCCCACTGCACCCCTCCTTGGAGGCAGGCCAGAGCTGAAGTGGCCAGTGGCCGTGCATAAGGCTCCAGGGTCCTGGAACAGTGATCTGGGCCTCCTGCCTGTGTGTCGTATCCCTTGGCCCCAGTTTGTGCCTGATAGTGTAATTACTTGCAGCTCTATCTCAGAATCAGCCAAGCATTTTCTCTTGTGCATAAGAGCTTGTGTTTAAAAGCACTTGTCCTAAAATACCATCTCATATTCTCACACTGACCCTGCCAGCCTGAGCGTCACTAACCTGTTAGACAAATAAGGGAGGCAGGGCTCCGGGAAGGTTAGTGCCTGCTGAAATGAAGGCCTCAGGCCTGTCCCACCTGCCCCGTGTGTGTGTAGGGGGATGTGGTCGAGGGGACCCCAGCCCCCGTGTACAGCAGGACATGTGTCTGGGTACCTGGCCTGCATCTCTGCTTTTCCTGCCAACGTTTGGGAAACTCTTCCAAGGGGGACTAGGAGACCTGAGTGTCTGTCTAGTCCTGCCCATTCCACACATCCACAGATGAGGAAACAGAGGCCCAAGAGATGACTGACCTGCCTAGGTTAAGTCGGAGGCCACCAAACAATAGCCTCAGTGCTGAAGGCCCTCTGGTCAAGTTGTTTATTTTATAGTTGGGAAAACCAAGACCCCCAAAGATGGGGGCACGACAGAAAATAATAGGGAAATTGTATTTCAGGTCCAGACCAGGCCCTGGGTGGAATTTTCTATACATCTGCCCCTCATGTTACACAGACCCTTCCCCAGTTTAATCCTGGTGACCACGCACAAGAAAGGGGTTGTCACCCTCACTTTGCAAAGAAATTGAGATCCAGAGAGATCAAGCCCTTGAGGTTGTCACAGTTGGTAAGTGGTAGAGCTGGGAGGCAAGCCCTGGTCTGTCTGACTCAGATCCAGCGCCCCTTTCTGGAAAATCAGGTGTGTCTGCTCCCTGGAGAGGTGGTGCTGAGCAGAGGGATCAAGGGTAGGAGTGATGAACCCCACCCTCCCTCCTCCCTCCCCTCTTAGGCTTCATTGTCACAGGCTGTGTTGGGGACATGAAGTGAGGAAGCGATCTAACAAATCCCCCTGCCTTCCCTGCTTTCTCATATGCCCGGTCCTCAGGGCCCTTGGCAGCAGGCCCAAGCCTGAGAGGCAGGTTTATGCCCCAGCATGCCTGGTTGTGTCTTCCAGAGACCATGAGGCAGCACCAAAAGCACCAGGCCTCTCTGCACCACCACCCCCTGGGCTCTTGGGGTCACCTACCCTGACTTCACCCTTCCTCCCTCCCCTCTGCATTTCCTGGACCCAGCCCCAAAGCAACAGGCCTCTGGCCTCACTTAGTGTGTGAACAGAGCTCCGAGGGCTAGGTCAGGTCAGGCCCAGAATGAGCCTACAGGGTTATCTCAGGCCTTCATCTTCCCAGAAGGTCCCCTCGAAGCCCGGGAGGTGCAGCGCCAAGCCCAGCCCCTTCTGTGCCCTTCCCCATGTAAATACCACAGGCAGCTCCGTGCTCCTATGTTGCTCTCCCAGCACCCACGGCTCCAAGGCCCAGCACATCAGGCCCTGTGCAGGCGGGACCCAACCATGCCTGCAGCTCCCCTCTGGCTCCAGCAAATGTGGGATTTCCTACCCCTCTCCATGAGCAAGAAAGCGTGGCTGAACAGACTCGAGAGCCAGGCCTAGGTTCTAACTCTGGCCTTCCACCTGGCCCTGGAGGTCTGAGGAAAGTCACTTGCCTCTCTGGGCCCCAGTTTCTTCCAACAGCTACCTCACTAGAGAAAGAAGGGGGGATCCAGTAAAGTGATGGGTGGTCAGGTCTGACGCATGATCTGCACAGTGAATGAGCCCCCCCCCCCCCGCCACCAGCCCCTGACAGCGCTGACCAATCCTGCCACGTCCCAGGGACTCTAACGTGGGGCTGAGCCACTGTCCCACTTTGGCCTCAGTATCCCCAGGGGCGAGGTGGAGGTGATAATCTCCCTTTGCCTACTCCAGGGAGTCTTTCAGGACTGCAGATGAAGAAAGCACCCCAGCAGAGTGTGACTGTGAGATCTTGGTTCCTGCACCAGCCAAATGGGGTGCTTCTTGCGGGGTGCATGTGGGACTGAAAGAACATGTGGGATGGCAGTTGCTCAGTGCAGCGCTGCACACAGAGAGCCCATAGGGTGCACATAGGGCGCATTCAGCAACCGAGTGCAGATCCGGAGGATGTTGTGAGCCTCCCCCATGCTCCCAACACTGTGGAACTTGTCCTCATTATTAACAAGGCTGGAGCCTGTACGGTGACTCCAGGCCCGGGTCTTGGCTGCTATTTGGGACAGCCACAGGGTTTCCTGAGGGCTCACGGGGGAGCCGGGCTGGAGGAATGTTCTGCACACGTCAGGCCCTGGAAAAACAAACAGAGTTGGGCCTTGCTGCCCTCTTTCCAGGCGAGTGTGCCTGCACACACGGAGCTCTGTTTGTTTGCTTTTTTGACAAAAGTGTGTGGATTTGTATCAGCATTCCCAAGGGGCAGGGCATGGGGCAGGCAGAGCAGTGCCATGGGGGGAGGTGGAGGGAAAAGAGGGTGAGAGAGAGTGCGGGTGCATGCAAGGGACGGGTGTCAGGATGAGAGGGGCTGTGTGTGCGGCTGTGACCCTGTGTGGTTGATGGGGGCACCTTTGAGACATGCCTCACCCCTCGCCCCCATACATACTTTCCTTTCAGCAAAGCCAGCTTCTCACTGCGCTGTCTCTCTCTTTTTGCTCTCCTCCATTTCTTTAACCTGGCAACCCTCCGTGGCAGCACCAAGGTATGGTCATCTTTCCACTTCCCCACCCTACGAGGTCCCTGGGTGTGAGGTCGGACCAGCCTCTCCTCCGTCCATCAGGGGCAGAGTTGCCTTGAGGTCTGGGAGCCAGTCCCTGTGGGCATACCTGACACAGCAGTCCCTAAGAGGTGACGCGGCCTCCAGATATCCTCCTGCTCCGGTAGTTCCTGGGGACTAGAGGATCCTGGAGAAGCAGAACCACTAGATGCATTCAGAAGGGAACCTATGGTAGCAGCTGGAGTCCCCAAGCAGGGTTTTGGGGAAGCCCCTCTGAGAGGGGTGAGATTTCAGTTAGTGCTACAGACCCCCTCTCCCCCGCCTTCGATCTGTCCCTGGGACCTGGATGAACCAGCTGGGACCCTCCTGAGAACGCAGAGAAGGGCGCAGAGCCAACCCAGCATCCAGGTGGACAGTGGGAGGCTCAGGAGGTAGGGGCGAGAGGAAGATTCAGGATCCTGGGCTTGAAGAGGGGGTGATGTGGGCAGGGGCAGGAGCACAGGTGAGGACTCAGCAAGGCCCAAGTCACAAAAGACCTTCAAGATAGGTTGTATCCACGGGCACCAGGGAGCCATGGAGGGATCTGAGGTGAGAGCATGGCTAGATCTGTGAGAAAGGCCATGTGGCTGTGAGTGTGAGGAACACCTAAAGCAGGGGAGGGCCTAGGCACTTGGAAGCAGGGGGAGGCGGTAGATGTGGGTTTGTCATAAGCAGTGGCGCCCCACAGGGAAGGGACACAAAAGGCACAGATCCCCACTTCCCAGGCCTGTGCTGTCAGAGTCAGTGCCCTCCTGGACTTCCATGGCTGTCAGCATGAAGACTTGGGTTTCTTGAAGCACAGACAGCAGTCTGGGGACTCTGGACCCACAAGGTGTGGTCTGTCTCTCCCAACCTGGGGCACCAGCTTGGCTCTATATTTGTTCCCTCTCTGCCCCTTGTTGTACCCCCTTTTTCCCCCTCTACTCCTCTCTAAGACAACCACCTCACTTTACTCCTTGTCACTCACTGGTCTCAGGCTACAAGGGGTGCACTTTTCTTAGAGCACGTCAGCTGGAAGAGCCCATTTTGCAGAGGAGAAAGTGAGACTCAGAGAGGGGGACGTGACTTACCTGAAGGCCTGTGTGGGGTAGAGTGGAGACACAAGCCCCCTCCTTCACCTGTGGTGGGGCCGGCTGAGTCAGGCCCTTCCTGGCCGGGACATGGAGGGAGGGACAGTCATGAGCCCGCAGCCTGCCTTCTTCCCGTCATCCTCGCTATTGCAAAGCAGCAGGGCCTTGGGCCTGGCAGGTGGCCCCACACTCACCCTGCCTGCCCCTCTGCTGTTACAGAAGCCCTACGCCTGTCAGATCCCCGGCTGCTCCAAGCGCTACACGGACCCCAGCTCCCTCCGCAAGCACGTGAAGGCTCATTCAGCCAAGGAGCAGCAGGTGCGGAAGAAGGTAAGAGCCCTCTGTGTCAGGCCCGCCTCTGCAGATCCCCCCCAGCATGAAGCCAGGTTCCCCCACTCCCGAGTGCATTCACCGCTCACACGTTCATCACCCTCTGCCTCCCACATGGCCCCTGACCTGTGCTTGGCATCAAGGATGCGAAAATGGAAAACCTCGCGCCTGCCCTCAGTGGGGACCTGGCGGGGCACGAGCGTGCAGAGACACGCAGTGTAACAATGGAGGTACGCAGCCACAGTCCAGGGCGCCGGAGGGCCCTTTGCCTGGTAGGGTGGGAGTAGAAGGGTCTGTGAAAGGAACGGCCCTGGGCGCCAGGCACAGTGGTTGGGGGGTGCTCAGGAGCCATCCCAGCCTGCGCCGAGCCCCTCCACTGCTAACCCTTAGGCCTTGGGTGAGTTTCTTAGAGTGTTTGTGCTTCATGGTTCTCAACTGTCAGCTGGGGGCCACGGAGGGCTTGCTTTCAAAGGCTGTTGTGAGGATTAAACGGGCAAGTATGTGTTCAAGGTTTACAACGGTACTTGGCCCAACATAAACACTCAGAATGAAAGTCGGGGGATGCTTTCACTAAATCTCAGAAAGGAATAGGCACTGGGCAGGTGAGGACAGTAGAACAGTGGACTCCAGAGTAACTGTGTGAGGACCAGATGTCTGAGGCTGAGCAGGGAGGCAGGAGTGTGTGTGTGTGTGTGTGTGTGTGTGTGTGTGTGTTGGGGGACAGGGGTGCTACAGTTAGAAGCCCTGCTGAGGAGTTGGAGCTTTGTCCCAGAACAGTGGGTGCCACTGAGAGGTCTTAAGCAGATAAGGGACATGTCACCCTGAAAGATGGCTCTGGGGACCCAGTGGGGAGTGGGATTGGAATGGTTGGAGAGAAGTCCAAGGCAGGGGGACCACTGCCTTGGTGGTGGTGGGGGCGAACCAGGGGCAGACGTGGGGCAGAGTGGGAAGGGAAAGAAAGGGCGAGGCTAGGCAGCTACTGAGCTGGGCAGGAGGTGCGGCAGGGGTCCCCATGTCAGTCGGGGGCAGGACAGATGTCACTGCACCAGGACGGATCTAAGAAAGAAGGGATTTGCAGAACAGTATGTTTAAAGCACATCTCCAGAGAACCGCTGGGGCCACGGAGATACTGCTTGTGTGGCAGGAAGGGCACGGGGCTGAAGAGAATCACCAGGGTTCAATCTGGGGATGCAGGCATAGCAGAGGGGGAAGAGCCCATTCATTCATTCAGCAGGATATATGACATACCCACTGTAGATTCAGCAGTGAATACAGCAGAGAAAAGCTTAGAGCCTGGAAAAAGCTGACTGCTTTCATCCCATAGGATGGGGTTTACAGAAATTGGGGTGCAGGCGCAAGCAGGCCTTGGTGGGAGAGACCATGGGAGGGGACACCAGGCTCCAGACTTCAGACTTTATCGGAGTCTCGGGGAGTCACTAGAAGGAACAGAGCAGAGAAGGGACAAGGCAAAGATGCTCCACGAACTCCCCGCAATCACCCCTAAAGGGGAGGCCTGGTGCTTCACAGACTCTCATTTAGTCCTCACTATCACCCCAGGAAGTGGCACTACTTTCATTCTCATTAGAGATGTGGAAACTGAGGCTCAGAGAGTTCACAGACTGCCCAGAGTCACGCAGCTCCGAAGTGACAGAACTGGGGAGGGTCCCTTCTCAGACCCTCTCTCCTCTGAGCAGTCTCTCTCCTCCGCTCTCTGGGTGAGGGGCCTGAGCTGGGACAGGGAAGGGCCCAGGCTCCGAGGCTGGAGGCTGCTGTCCTGAGCCGACTGGTGCCCGAGGACCAGAATCCTGCCCTGGTTTTCCCAGGCCCCGTGCTTGGCTCGCGCTGAGCCCCAGGGACCCGGGGCGGCAGATCTGCAAACTTCCCAACAATAAGCATTCATTAAGAGCCATCGGAGATGATGTATCTTTCTGGGTAAAGTGACCCTTGTATTATGACAACTCCTTGGCAGCCCTGCTGTGTTTCAGAGAGAATTAGAAATGCTTTTCTTCCTTAATTCTCCTCTCCTGCTGCTCCTAATCCGATCGACATTGTGGTCTGCGAGAACATGCCTTGGCCTTCTTTTGCCAGAAACTTAATTTACATGGAAAACAGCTGCTGGGTCAGGTTGCTGAGAGCCCATCGGGAGCCTGGGCAGGCCTCCCCCAAGCCTGGGTGCTGACCCATTGGCCTGGGGTGCTGGAAGAACCCGCGGGGCTGCCACTCAGCAGCTGTGTGACACGGGGAAGACCATTCTCTGGGTCTGTTTTGTCCTGGGGAAGATGAATAGACCTGTCAATCTTCAGGGCTCTGATAATCAAGGTTAGGGTTTTCCTTGAGAGAAGGGGCCCTTCTTATCCGGGTGCATGCTCCCCCCATTGCCTGCTGTCCTGCTGTCCCACCCTGCGCTTCCCTGGCGCCCTCTGGAGAGGTGGAGACTTCTGCGGTGTTCAGCTTGTCTGCCTTTGAGTGTTATCCAAAGATTTGGTTGGGTCACTGTGCTTGTCCCAGCGCAGGCTTGCTCGTAGCCAGTGACCTCAAGTCCATTTATTGATCACATGCCATGTGACCGCGTGGCACTCAGCCAGATGGAGCCAGCCAGCCCTTCACACAGCGCATTCACCAAGCACATGCATCCCTTTCATCTCGCTGCTCCAGAGCAGAGGGGCGTGTGGGTGGTTATTGTTGCTTCTTACAGGTGGGAATGGGAGACCAGAGAGGTTATTTTTCCAGCATCACACAGGGAATAAGAAAAGGTGAAGTGGGATTTGACCCCAGGCTTTCTTTCCCTATACCCACTGTACCTTGTACCAGGAAGAAAAAAAGCCTTGGGGGAAGGGAGGAGGAACCGAAGCGGGAAGACCCTGCGGGCCCATCCAGCCACACTCTTAGAGCCTCTGGTCCTGAGTCCCTGCAGTATTTATTCCCACCACGCCGGCTCACCTCTGTGGCATTCCACAGAAAGGGGGAGATGACATATGCCTTGCAGCCCTCCAGCTACCTGGGAGGGAGGCAGCTGTTCTTTGATCCCCTGTCTTCCCCACCTCCCTTGGCAGCTCTCTGTCCATGACTGAGTATGCCAGGCCCAGCAGGGATGCCACAGGAGACCCCCTTCCTAGAGGACAGGCAGGACCCCCCACACACACACAACCTGCAGGAGACTTTGGCTTTCTCAGGACTCCCAGCTCCCTAAACTCCCAGTCTAGGACACTCCCACTGGCCTTCCTCCTGGTCAGCTTTGTGACTCGGATGGCTCTCCCAGCCTCTCCAGCCTACCCGGCTGTCTCCTTATTTCTCTCGCACAGACATGCTCCCTATTAAAAATCTGACATGTTCAATCTCTTCTTGGCCTTTGCTTCTCAGATCTGAACTACCACCACCACAATGTACACATTCAGCTTCATTTTATAGCTGAGGACACTCTGGCTCAGGGAGGTCAAGGGTCTCCGCCCCAAGACCACTGTCCTTCCCATCCTATGTGAGGGTTGCTGGTGGTCGAACACTGAACCCCCTCTCCCTCTGCTTACTCCCCAGCTGCACACGGGCCCTGATACTGAGGCCGACATCCTGACCGAGTGTCTGGCCCTGCAGCAGCTCCATGCGTCCACACAGCTGGCTGCTGGCGACGGGAAGGGTGGCCGCGCCCTGGGCCAGGAGCTACTCCCAGGTATGGATGAGGGGAGGCAGGGCCCTTTCACTGGTGCCACCCAGCCCTTCAGGAAGACAACAGTGCCTTGTGAGCCACCAGGGGCCACATGGGTATGACTTATGAAGGGCACCCACTCCTCTGGAGTTAATTGCCTCTCTGCCCTGGCTCCCCACCTTCAGTCCAGTGGGAGTCTGTGGCTCCCCACTGCCCATGGATGAAACCCAGGCTCCTCTCAGCCTGACCTCTGAGGCCCCCGGGGGCTGGACACCCTCGTGGCCTCCTGCCCCAACTTAGCACATTGGACACAGCCTCAGAACACCCCACGCTCTCTCTTGTCTCTGAGCCACTGTGACACCTTGCAGTCTTCCTCCCCAGCTTCACCAAGGCAGCGCCCGTGCTTCCTTCAGAACCTGCCTTAGGATTCGGGTGTCACCTCCACCTGAAGCCCCATGTATTCCTACCACAAATCCTTGCCTCAGAGAAGAAAGATGCCTCTGAAGGAATGGACAACTTGGCTGTAATCACTTCCAGTTCATCACTAAATTCCAGAGATGAGACAACCCCCCACCCACCCACACACAAACACACAACCGCTAGGACCTTACAGGCCCACCAGCTGGGTGCTCAGAGCCCCAGGTCCAGCCGAGGCAGCTGTCTGCTCCTCCCAGCAGTTTCAGGCCCGGGGCATGTCCAGGCACCAGCAGGAATGCTCGGCCAGATAAGGGCAGTGTGACCTTCGGATCCAGCTGGCAATACCCACCCTCCACTCTCCCCAAAGAAACCTCCCACAGTATCAGAGCAGAAAGCTCTTCCCGCTCTCTGGGATTTCTTGAATTACTCCAACCATATTTAACATTTTTATTTTCTATCCTTTCTCCTCCTTGTTGAAGTAGCAGCAGATGTAAGAATGTGTCAGAGCACTTACCAAACAGCCTCAAGACAGCCAAGGGGTTGATCCTTTCCCGGGGCCCACCTGCGCAGGGCTCAGGTCTGCGAGGGCAAGGGTACCCCACTAGGATGGGTCCATGGAGGAGGGCTGCTTCTCACGGGGCCAGAAGGGACTACAGAGTTGCCCAGGCCAGGGATGAAGGTTGCACCCAATGTGCCATCTCCTATGGTGGTGATGACCATGTGGAGCTCTGTGTTGGGAAGGGTTCTGAGACTTCTAGCAGGATAAGGCCTGTTACTGCTTAGCCCTTGTAGCCCAGGGACCCAGGTCCCACGGCCCTTTCATTTTTCTCCTGGGAGAGCTCGGACCTGGGCAAGACTTACCTAAGGTCATCTGGTGAACTCAACAGTAGCTGAGCCAGGTTAGCAGACTGTTACCCCAGATACCAGCACAGTGCTTGTCCCCAAGAGAGGGACCAGGGCCGGCAGTCACCGTCCAGAGCACCAGCTTGGGCAGGCCATGTCATAGTCATCATCTTATTCAATCCACCCTGAGGGTGGGGTGAGGAGCCCCTCCTACAGCTGAGAAAGAGAATCCATTGAGGCAACATCACAAACTGGGGAGCATCAGGTAATGTCACCTGCCTAGGCCTGGTCTGTGACACTGAGTGAGTGGTGACCTCCCTGCCTTCAGCCTGTTTCTCCCCAAGACCTGCACTGAAAACCAGTGTGCAGGTGGACGTGATCCTTACACAAACTCTGTGACCAATAATTTTATCATTATTCCTGTTGCTTTGGTGAATGAGAAGAGTAACTATCCACTCATCCATCTCCTAATAATGCAGCAGCCGATACATATTATGTGCCAGGAACCGATCCAGAGACTGTATATGTATGTTGCGTATCATAACCTGTAACATCAGCCTCATAAAGCACATGATTTAGACTCTTTCTTTTCCAGATGAGGAAACTGAGGCCTTGGGAGGTTAAGTAACTATTTGCCTGAGGTTCCACAGTCAGTAAATGGCAGAGGCAGGACTTGAACCCAGGTCATCTGACTGCCGGCATGCTGCATTCCCACTACTAATGCTAGGCCTATGCCACACTGAGCATCTACTGTGTGCCAGGCCCTGTGCTGGTCCCTGTCCTACAGCTGCTCTTAGCACCTCTAGGAGCGAATGACCAGCCAGGCAAATCCAGGGGTCCTGGATCCGGCCCAAGCTCCCCTTCCTTCCCCCAGCTCTGGCTCCAGCTCTGGCCACCAGCTTCCCCTGCAGGCTGCACCACCAGCGGATGCCGGAGGCACAGTGAGGAACAGATGTTAGGGCCAGAGGTTAAGCTCACAGCTGATGATTGATGACCCTGATTTATAGCCTGAAATGGTATGTTTTGGGGAGAGGCCTGCCTGGTGGCCCCCACTTCTGCTGGTTTTCCCAATATGGTGCTTCCTTCGTCCTCATTCTCTGTCAAGTGTCCAGCATGCCTAGACGACACACTAGGTCTCCCGTGTAGGTGCATCCTCGGGAGACTGCACAGGACCAGAGCAGGGGAAGCAGCGGATGGAGTCAGGGAGCTTTAGGACAGATAAGTCCAGAACAGAGGGCTGAGGGCGAGAAAGGGGCTGGTGAGGGCGAACTTTCATTGTCTGACTACAGCTAGCTCCCTCGAGCTTGTCTCTCATCAGTAAGGTCCAGCTCTCTTCCTAGGAAACCCTTGGGAATGTACCTGGCAGGCCTCCTGTGGGGTAACATGCAGACCCATGGTGACGTGATGGGCAGTAAGGACGTGAGAAGCATGAGGTCAGCATAGCTGAGGGAGAGGCAGCAGGATTTATCAGGATTCCAGGCCTTCATAGCTGTCACGTTCCCAAATTGGTTCAAGATGGCAGGTAAGGTGGTTCTAGAGAGAGTGGTGAGCAGAACAAGCCAGGAACAGCACTGAGCCAGGCTCCATTCACAGAAATCCCCTCTGGTGACTTCCTTACCATGTTGAAGGTGACATCAGATGGATGGGCACACTGCCCATGGGAGCAGGGGTTCCCAAGACAGGGAAGAGTAAGGAATGCAGCCCAGAGGCAGAGGGCCCTGGGGATCTGGTTCAGAGACCTGGGTGTCATAGCCAGCCCACAGGGAAGCCTGGGCCAGAGCCGGAGTCAGAACCCTGTGCCTTTTCCTGGGCTTGACTTCAAGTGGACTGTCTCTTGGCATCACTTGGGAGGCAGACCTGCTTTATGGCTTCCACTGTATAATTTGGGACAAATCACTGATGTTCTTTAAGACTCAAGTGTCTTCATGTTAAAATGGGATCATCTCCTCTACTGACAGTTGTCGAGATGGTAAAACTAGACAATGTGGAGAGAGTTTGACCTCTAGTATATTCTTAATAGTAACTTTTTGAGGAACACCTTCTAGAAGTCAAAATTCGACAAAGTGAAATTCAGAGAAGTAGATGAAGCGGTGTTGAAGAATGACGCAGCACAGAGATATCTGTGACCCAGTAACACTGAGAGGTGTCCCATCTGAGTAGGCAACAGTCTGTCGGAAGAACATGGGGAACACTGCAAATGCTGGGGGCAGGGGCGGAGGGACGCAGGGCTGGAAATATCCAGCACATAGAACAGTTCAAAATATTTTCTAGATTCCATTGTTATTTCTTCAAGGATCCCTGAATTATTTTAAAAGCATAATTATTTAAAAGCATGATACACTGGGTATTTTTAAATTATTTTCATGATTTCTGGCCCAGTTCTACTTGACTGATATGCTCATTTTTAAATCTATTTAACCTTTCCCCTGCCCACCCTTCTTGACAACCCCCTGTCAAGCATATCACCTGCTAGTAGACCATAGTGCTTTACAGCCATAAACAGAGTTAGAAAACAGTAACTATTGTTAATAATATACATTTATTATAAAAGTAGGATTTTGCCTAATATCTGAGGCTCTAGCTCCAGGCCAGAGTTATAAAATCTTTGATCTCATAAGCCATGTTTAGTTTTTTAACAGTTTCAAAGGCCTTTCATGGGCACGTTCTCTCCACTTTACCACAGTCCCCACTGCTCCCTGTTGTTGACCTCTACAGTTTTACCTGTTTTGCTCTCTGCCATGCTGCCTAAGACATGGACCCTACACTCCCTCTCTGTCACAGCCCTGCTCAATTCCTTGTAGTAGCTCCTTGAATTGTAGATTTGGGCCAGAGGGGCCAATCTGGAATGGGTTAGCCTTAGAACCCCAACCACCTGAGACGATAAAATGTCCCCCTTTACTTCAACCATGATGGAGTATCTTGTGTTTTCAGGTGGGTCATGAGATAACAAAGGGCATTGGATCTGGATCTAGGAAGACCAGAGTCATATTCAAAGTGTACCAGCTAGTGGACTCCGATCGATCGGGTGGATACTTTCTCAGTGTGGCCCTGGGGATGGGCCCCTGGTCTCAGTGTCCTCCCAAATCATCGACTTAATGGAGTGGCTTCAGGGGCAATCATGCCAATTTCTATTAAAATGGAAATAAACATAGGTAGATTGAAGGGGGATGCATAATTGACTCCATTTTTTTTTTTTTCAGATACAAAAGGGAATGTTAATCATGCAGCCCTTGCTTTGGGCCCCACCCCACCCCTTGCTCCAGTCTCACAGTAGGGAGTTAACTCTCCCCTCTAAGTGGGGTTCCTTGGTGAAGGCATTTGGGAAACACTGACCTCAGTTTGGCCCTGGAGCAACAGCTGACTGTGACCTAGTGCCACCAGTTGATTCATTAGCCCACCTGTCTTCTCAACAAGGGTAATAAGACCCTAAGGAGTAAAGGGCGATACGACCCTGCTGGCATCGTCTAGGTCTAGAACGTGGGATTAGAGCACAGCTGCATCTCCCCTCATTCAGGGCCCTTGTGCAGTGTACAGACTGTACAACCATCCATGGCAGCCCTCTTAAAGATGTCCCAGGCCAGCCCATATGCAGCTAGCATAGCCATCCTCTCTTTGGGACCCTCACAGTGGATATCAGCGTCTGCTTGCACATCTCTGGGGGTTTATTTTCTCCAAAGGCCACCGGTACCCAACAATAACTCTTGCCTGTTAAGAAGTATGGCTGAGTCCTAAGCTATAGCCTACTTCAAGCTTCTCTCCATTCTGGATCCTGATCTGCTACTGAGTCTACCCACTCACATGCCCCACCATCACCACCGTTAAGCCCATACTTCTGACAGTCCCTTGTCACTCCAGCTCTGCTGCCTGGTTAGACCTCAGCCCTGCACACAGCCCTTCAGACAGGGCGTCAGCAGAGCAGAGTGGGCACATCATGCCCTCATTTAGGCCTCTGACCTTCTGCTAATAGGACCTTGGTTTCCCTTCTTGCCTTTCTCTCTATAAGCAGGCCCACAGCTCCTGAGCCACCCCCAGCCATGCCTAGGGAGTGGCTGAGGCCCAGTGATGCTTGTTTGCTTCCCTGCAGGTGTGTATCCTGGCTCCATCACACCCCACAATGGGCTTGCCTCAGGCATCGTGCCCCCCACGCATGACGTGCCATCCAGGCACCACCCACTGGATGCCACCACCAGTTCCCACCACCATCTGTCACCTCTGCCTACAACAGACAGCACCAGGGAGGGGTAGGTACAGCAAGCCAGTGGTCCTCTGGGGACAGCAGAGGGCACCTGCAGGGAGGCAGGCGTTGTGCGCGCTTAATCGTTGCTGGTAATGAAAACACCGAGTTGACCAAACAGTCTGCACCAAACAGTCCTGTGCACAATTTCATTGATTCCTCAGAGTAACCCTACCAGGCGGGTGGTGTTGGACCTGGCTCCTTGACACTACATTTTTTGCACCCTCTGCTCCTCGAAGGACGGCCCTGGGAGATGCTATACCACCTTGACCCCTGCTTTCTGACTGCTGCACCCAGGCCTCCTCGGGACACTCTGGGGCTCTGCCTCAACTCACATCTTGAATTTGGTGAACAGACTGCCCGTTGCCCACTCCAGAGATGCCGGCCTGGATCTGGCCCCCACTTGTGGCCACCGCAGATGTGACCATTGCCTAGACTGCCAGGGCTGTCTCAGGAGCCCTTATGCAGCATCACTGCAGGGAACCCTGGCCTCTTCCTGTGTTCAATGTGGTTCTCATTGTGGCCACTTAATTGGCTGGGAATGGTGAATGTGCTAATTGCTGGCCCCTAATGCTGCTGAAATCTGTTTCCTTGCAAATGGGCAGAGGGAGGCCTCTTAGCCCCACTGCCTGCCCTCCCTGCCACTTTCACTTATCACCAGCAGCAGCTTAATCAGACTTGTCCCCCAAGGCCTGATACCAGAGCCTTCCTGCCCTGCCCTTCCTCACCATGGCTGCAGCCTCGACCTTGGCTTGCCTGTGCCTGGAGCCATCCTGGCTTCATCACCAGATTTGTGACCCAGAGCTCCTAACTGATTTCCTCCCACCATTCATTCATCTATTCATTCGGTGTCCAGTTACTGAGTCCCTGGTGTGGACACTGGGTCCAGTGCTGGGGCCATCGTTGATCCCAGGAACACGTTGAGGACGGAGAGTTGGACAGCCCGCAGGGAGTGACCATACGGGACAGTCCTTTGAGAAAGGAAGGCAGAGGGGGCTGTGGAGAACCCAGGGGAGTGGTTGGGGCTGTCAGGCTTCCTGGAGGTGATGCTATGCCCACCTCCAAGGTTAAATAGGAATTGGTTGAGTGGAGAAGTTGGGAAGAAGGAACAGCAAGGGTGAAAGCAGGTGTAGTGAGAGCTTGGTGAGTTCTGGGAATCATGAACCATTGTGGAGGGTGACAAACTCAGAAGAAGGTCACTGGGGCCAGGTCACAAGCCCCATGACAGGACTCTGGCCCAAGGATCCCGAGCGATGATAATGTTGAGTTTAAGGATGAGAACACACCCAGCCTACAGTGTGGGGCTGGTTTTCCAGGGGTAGCAGCGAATAAGGGGTTCAGGATGGCAGTCTGAACTAAGGCCAGTGGGGTGGAGGAGGAACACTGGCAGACATTAGTGATGTTCAATAAACAGGACTCAAGGAAAGCCAGAGGGCGGGGACCATCAGGGATGAGCCCCTGGGTGGGCAGGAGCAGGGGAAGAAGAAGATGGCTGTGAGTCAGTAGAGAGCCAGGGAGAGGCATCCTGATGGGGTGCAAATGGAGGACCCATCCTGAGCCTCATTTTCCTCCTCTGTAAAATGGGCATTAAAATACCATCCTCTAGAAGGTGGTGAGGATCAGCCACACATGCCTGACACTGTGCTTGTCACCTGGTACAGGGGCCCCCGAACACTAGTCCCCTGCCCCCCATTCACCCACTGGCTCAGGCCACCTGCTCACCCAACCAGCCTAAAAACATTTCCTGCCAAAGAAAAACAAACAGAGAGGCCTTTCCCCGCTCAGGGCTGTGCACTCGGTGTGCCTCATTCATCACCTGCCTGCCGCCTGCGTAAGTGTCCATCAAGAACTCCTACGGCGAGCGGCAGAGTGATGACAAGAGCAAGACGGGACCCCCATCTGGCCAGCACCCCCTTGCCTGTGAGAACTGGGGCTGTCATCCCAACCAGCGGGGCACCCTGGCTCCTCCGGGCTGCAGGAGAGAAAGGCCCTCGAGCCTGACACCAGACCCAGGCCCGGCTTGAATGGGTTCCTTTTTTCAGCCTCTGAGAAGGGGGGTGGCGGGGAGAAGGCCTTCAGCCTCCCCTCCTGGCCAAAGTCAACAGGGAAGGCCACTCATGGCTCCCCAGTGGTTTGCTGGGACGTTTAAATAGCTTGACAGAATTATCTGATTCACTCAAAAATATGCTAAGAGGGCCTGACTTCATGACCAAATTTATTTACCCTGGCTCAGAGAAGACACCGAATAGGGTGGGGTTTTTTTTCCCCCAGCCTTGTGCGAGGTATGAAGCCCTCAGTGTGCCAGGCCAGTGAGGTTTTATATTAATTTTTATAGGTTCCAATTGAAGCAAAAATATTTGATTTAGGAATCATTTGCATGACTCAGAGGAGGCGCTCCAGATGATCTTTTTTTCCTTTTAAAGAGTTCAGGTAGAGCGGCGTAACCTCAGCCGGCATGTCTGCTACGGAGAGTCGTGTTCTGTTTAATTTCACTGGCTGTGAAGGTGGCAAATGTGAATTTATGGCAGATTTGAGACAGGAAAAACAAACTTTGAAAAATGCATGTTTTCCCCCCTTCAGATCTGGTGCTCCTTCATTCTGCAGGGCTGTTCTCTGGGCTGTGTAGCGGGCGATTCTGAAAGCATTTGTTAGTGTTTATTAGCCTTTTGCTGTGTGCCCGGCCCAGTGCTGAACAGTGGGGGACCCAGAGGGTGGAGACCTGGTTCCCCTGAAGGAGCCCCCCAGGGAAAGGAACGCCAGGAAGTTGGGGAAGAGCTGGGGGTGGCTGCCAGGCTGGGCGGGCACCGCACACCGCCCGGAGCAGCGGCTCTCCACACCTGCCTCTGCCCAGAGACTGGCTATGCGGATACCCCTCGGGGCTCCAGCGGGGCGTCTGGCGTTAGCACTCGGTGACGGGGAATTGCTGGGAGAGTTTCCGGTGTCGGTGGAGAACACAGCACCTCTGCAAGGAAACCAGGCTCCAGGACACCAAGTTCCTTGCTGATCGTCCGTCCTAAATACCAGAGGGAAACATTTCCTTACTGATTCCCTTGCACTCCAGAGCTTGCTGAATTTGAAAGTTGACTTCCAGTTTGAACATAATCTGAAATACAACTTCTGTTGTCCTTTAGAGCAGGTCAGCTGTGAGCTCGCCGTCGCTGGAGGGGAGCAAGCAGCGGCACCTAGGCCGCAGGCGCCCACCTCACCCCCCGAGCCCTTCTGTCTGTTCTCTCCAGGTTGGGACCCGGCCTCCTCCCGCCCATGGTCAGCCCCCTGAAGGGGCTCGGGCCACCGCCGCTCCTGCCATCCTCCCAGGGCCATTCTCCGGCGAGCCAGTCTTTCCCCACGCTCCCCAGCAAGTCACCCTACCCGCCCTTCCAGAGCCCTCCGCCCCCACCTCTGCCCAGCCCACAAGGTAAGCTCCTTGAGGGGTGCTCTCCACCCGCCTGCTGATGCGGGGTGCGCTGGACAAACGACACTGAGCTGGGGCAGGCAGGCGGTGGTCAGAGAGTAAGGGCGGGCCCAGAAGGCCACACCTGGAGAAGCCTGGAGACAGGGGACCCGGCACTCCTAGTCTGGGGAAGCTTCCTGGAGGAAATTTGTTTTAAGGGGTGATGAAGGGTCCATACGATCAAGGGCTCTCCCTGAAGAGGGAACAGCATGGGCAGTGGTGGGAGGGGGCTGGGAAAGGCCTGCTCCTTGGAGGGACTGAGTGACTGGCTAGCTCCGAGTGGAGGGGAGAGAGGACTGGCAGCCCCTTCCCTCAGGTACTCGCATCAGCCGCAAATGCTTGGAGACAAGCACAGCCCATGAGCTCACCCCCAAGCCCCTCCCCCTCCCCTGCTGACCAGAGCCCGGGAAGGCCCCAACTTCTGGCTGCTTCTCTCGGGGCTCTCTTCTCTCTTTCACACCGTGATGCCTGGGCAGGACAATATAAGAGGCCAAGCAGTACAGCAGGCAGAGTCCTCTCCTTGCCCTGGCATTTCTCCCTCTGTTAATACAGCCCCTGCCACCTCCCTCTGCAGGGTACCAGGGCAGTTTCCACTCCATCCAGAATTGCTTCCCCTATGGTGACTGCTACCGGACAGCTGAGCCAACAGGCAGTGGGGATGGACTGACGGGGGACACCCACAGTTTCAACCCCCTGAGGCCCAATGGCTACCACAGCCTCAGTGCAAATTTACCTGCCACAGGTAAGCCCCACCTGCACACCTCCCTTCCCTCAGTACCTCCCAAGGCCCAACCCAGTGCTGGGCGCTTCACGCACATTTCCCTGTCAGCCTTGGGACATCCCCATGAGGTAGGGCCACCCCCACTTTGCAGATGCCCCAGGATCCCGCAGAACTGGCCTTCCTCTTTGAGCCCATTTCCTCAGCTGTAAAATGGGGTTGCTCAGAACACACTTTGCAGGATTATTGTGCAGCTCAGTGAGGTAAGACAAGAGGAGCACTTGGCACATGCCCAGTGAGAAACCCTTCTCTGGGTTTCTGGGTCTGGCAGGCAGGGCAAGGGAACCTGAAAGTATGAGAGCGGGTTGGGGCCACGAAGGGCCAGCCCCTTGAGAAGACCCATGATGTCCCATTCCTGATTCTGCCCCATAGGCAGCACCAGGTAATAAGGATCACGCCAAGCCAGCGTGCCTATCTCCCCAGCCACCCTGGGCCCTTTGGAAGGCAAGACCTAGGTGGCTTCTCCCAGGCTCCTTCCCCACCCACCTGCCTGAAAGAGTAGGCCCTGCTGAGGACAAGGGATCCTAGGCAGGTAGTGTGGGTGCTGGGAACCAGAGAAAGACCCTATAGCACAGCCCTGAGGCGTCTGGTCCTCACGCTCTCCCCCCACAGGCTACGAGGCCTTGGCCGAGGCCCCGTGCCCCCCGGCGCTGCCGCCACAACCTTCTGAAGATGTCGTGTCTAGTGGCCCCGAAGACTGTAGCTTCTTCCCCAATGGGGCCTTCGACCACTGCCTGAGTCACATCCCCTCGATCTACACGGACACCTGAAGAAGGCTCCATCCACACCTGCCTGCCCACCACTGCAGACACTACCTTGCCCACCCACCATCTGTCCCCACCCTCCACGCACATGGGGTGCTACGTCTTCAGCAGCCGCCCAGCACTGGCCGGGGAGTGATGGTCCCAGCCCAGTCCGGGCACTCAGAGGTGCCCGACGGGATCCATGACCATGACGTGCCCTTGACTGAGTCATCCATTCCCTCCACTGCCACCACCACCAACACGGTTTTGAAATCACAGACCTCGTGTATATAAAATGTACAGAACTTGTTTTCCATCCCCCTGCCAGTTTTATATTTTTGGTTTTACAAGAAAAACATTAAAAACTGGAAACGAGATTTGGAACCTGGTTTGTGCTTTGTGCGTGAGGCTGAGATGGGAGGGCGGTGGAGGAGTGTGTGATAAGGAGGCTTGGAGGCCACGCAGAAGCCTGCTCCCCCAGGGAGAAGGGGGCCTGAAGCTCCTGGTCCCTACCATGTGCGATGGGCTCGGCAGACACCAGCGTGGGCCCCAGGATCACGTCCAAGGCAGGCTTATCCCACGGCAGGCAGGCGAGCAACAAGGCTGGAAGGAGCCGGAAGACAGACTGAAACCAGAACCCAGATCTATCTGACCCCAGTCTCTGCTCTCTGCACTGACTTCTCAGTGGGGAAAGCACTTCAGTTCTGGTGCTGGCTTTGGGCAACAGGGAGGCCCTGGGAGTGCAGGCAGGTCTTCCAGTGATATCCACACAGCCTCCAGAAAGCACAGGCCCTGCAGGAGGGCGAGGGACAGACAGCATCCTTCCTATGCTGCCGTACCCCAAGTGGCCCAGAAAGGAGGTCAGTTCTGAGGGCCTCACGCTCCCCTGCTGTCTCCCTCCCTAGCGTCCAGCACCGGGAACAGACCCTCCTTCCAAGCCTAGATGATATCCTGAATCTCACCATGTCACCTTAAAGCTCTCCTGGTAAAATGTCCTCAAGGAAAATTCCTGTCATCACTGCTCAACTGAAACACCGCTAGAAGGCCCTCCGGTGGCCCAACCCCATGGGAGCCATCGGTATTCAAGCCCAGGAATCTCTTTGTTCCCCAGGGCTGGTTAGATGGGCAAAGTGAGGGGAAGAGCTAGTCAACCCCTTCTTTCTACAGAGGAACTGAGGTTCCCAGAGGCCACCCCATCAAGTGGTGACAGAATCCCGATTGCAACCCACGCTGCGAACCTGCTCCCTCCCATCAGCAGGGGGCGCTGCTCTCCACGCTACAATTGGCGCCGCTCTGTGCCAGGCCTGCAGGTGCTTCCTGGGGCTCAGCTTGAGGTTCCTCTTGTTTGCCCCCCAGGGCCACACACCACCGCACTGTGCCCAGGCCCCCCCTGTGGGGAGTACTGCCAGGGCTCTCTTCCCTCCAGCCCTGAGCCATGGAGGAGCCAGGCATGGCAGGGAGAGGGGAGGGAGTCTCTCAGCCTCTGAGTTTTCTACTCAAGGTCCCGGCTCCAGTCAAGCAACCCTTTCCATACTTTCCACCCTCTGGATTGTCCTCCCACTTTGGGTATGGGTGATAAAGGGGAATTGCTCCCACTCTTAGAAAAATCAGGCTCTGTACTGTCCCTTCTCTGCCTGACACCCTGCCCGGCCTGGGCAGGCCCTTCACCAGCCCTCCTCAACTGCCCCGGCCTGTGGGGACCATCCGTTCCCTGCCAGAACTATTGCTCCCACTGCACAGATGCAAGTTATGACCTGTCCAGGTGGTGCAGCCAGCGGGTGGTGCAGCAGGATTCAAACCAGGACCTCACACTTGCACCCCTTGAAGTCTGGGGCACCCTGGCTCCCACCTCTCCCAGCCCCGGCCCTCCACAGCAGTCCCACTCAAGCCCCCATTGAGGAGACTCTGAACCAACATCACTCAGTAGACTGGGCATGTGGGCTGAGGATCCAAGTCTCCCGACCCCTACTCTGGCGCCCCTTGTCCCCTCAGCCACCCCCCACCAGTGCACACACACACACACACACACACACACACATACACACTGGGGTTTTATGGAACTAATTAGGTCGTGGCAAAATTCCTTTAACAGGGATGCTCAGGAATCAATACTGCATGTCATTGTAAGCACTTAATCCAGTCCAGATAAGCAGAATTAAGCTGTACAATGAGGACATATTTCTATTAATAATGAAAAGGGCTGAGCTGTGAGCAGGAGAACACACAGGGAGCTGGCAGTTGGATCCCATTTAATTTCAGAGAGAGGGAGAAAAGGAGACAAAGACTAAGAGAAACAAAGAGACTGAGAAAGAGAAAAGACAAGTGAGCTGAAGACCAAGGCAGATGCCCGGGGTCCTGCACGCAGTAGGGGCTCGATGAGTCTTAGCTTTTGGGAACCTGAACAGCATATGTGATTGAGCCCCTCCCCTCTCCTCTGAGCCTCCCCTCCTCCTTGAGCACTCTGGGGGCCCTCCCCCCTGCCCCCCCCATGCCCTCAGGGTGTTCCTCCTGGTCTTCAGTGAGCACAGCAGGTGGGTGGGGCCCTGAGCTCAGACCCAGGGTACTTGGAGCTGAGCTCCCTTCCGCACTCAGTGCTTTTTTTAGAGTCTTTTAGAGCACCCAGAACCTCGCCCCTTCTGAGTCCTGCCTGCCTGCATGATGGGATCTCTGCAAAGGAGTCTGGGGGTGAATTGGTCTTAGGACCTTCCCTTCTACCCATCATAGCCAGGTCCAGGGTTCCCTTGATGGGGGGCAAGGGGGTGATTGGGAGTGTCACACCAGATTTATTCCTCAAGTCGTCCCCTCTGGCTGCTGCTGTGGGCGGGGCACAGACCTAGAATGTAGACCTCCTGAGGCCACACTCCCCAGCTCCTGAAACAGCACAGATGCAAACAACCACAGAGGAGTACCTGCGGTTACACACGTGAAGGGAGCAGGAGGGGCGGAAGGAAACAGGAGTGTCTGTGAGCCTCATGTAGAGCAGGGCCGCGCCAAGATTTACAAACAAGGTCTCCTGTCTAGCATCCCCTCCCCCGTTTTCAGAATGAGGAGACAGGGCCAGAGGGGAGGTGACCTGTACAAAGTGATGGAGCAGGCTGGTAGCTGGCAGTGGAGCAGCAAGGCCCCTTGCGCCCTGTCCTGCGCTCTGTCTACTACACCCTATCAGTGTCCCAGAAAACTATGGCATCCCAGGCTTGCTGGCCCTGCAGAACTGATGTGACTTGTTACGGCTCTGCAAGCAGAATATGATGCCCCCAGAGGAATGAATCGAGGCCCCAAGAGAAGACTCATGTCCAAGAGAGTCAGGGGAGAGCTAAAATTCCAGAGCCCCAATGATCTGCCTTCCCCAAGGCTTGGGCCACTGGAGGGGGGGGGGGTGGCTGAGGAGCTTTGGCATGCGCTCTCTTGCTGTCCGGAGGGGACCATTATGCTTTTACAAGTCCCGATTTATATACTTGCCTAGGCCTCAGTCCTGCCAGGGATTTATAGGTTTCTAAGTGATCGTTTCTCTGGGGGGAAATGCAAATGGAACATGAGCTGGGAAGGAATCGCCAACCTTGTGGCTGCAAAGCCAAAGCTCTTCAATGTATTCCCTGGGGCCCTGGGTCTGCAGTGCAATGGACCCTGCAGAAAAACCAGCAAGAGACTGCAAGGAAAGAGCCCCCAGGCAGTCCTGGTCTGGCCTTTGCCACCAAGGAGATGTGCCCTGTCTGTGCGGGTGAGGCTGCCTGTGCTGCTCAGGGCCAGGGAGCACAGACCCATGTGGGTGTAGGGTCGGGTTTGGTGGAGGATTTGGGGGCAAAGCAAAGAACTGGAGCACCAGGCATCAAGGGACTGGGGGATGGAAACAGGCCTGGTCCCAAGCCCAAGATGCTGAAGCTAGAGGATGGGCCTGCTCGACTATTTATTCTATGGGGTTTATTATAGTAGTCTCTGTACTTTTCTGTATGGTTGAATTCCAGAAAAGAACCAAAGCAGCCCCACTGCTGAGACTTTCTCTCTTGCCTGGCAGCCTGGATGGTACTGGAGGCAAGTCCAGGCTAGGGCTCTCCTGGGGGAGGGTCTGACGCCCCATCTTCACTGTGACTGTTCTACCACACATGCCAGTGGCCCTGTGTCTTTGAGTTAACTTGCCAAGGACAAATAACATCCGTGCAGATCAAGGGCCAGGACAAGCAGGAGCGAGCAAAAAACTATGAAGCAGATCTGTCACTGGGTCAAGGGCTGGACTGCACAACCGTAAAGGCCTCTCAGGCCCAACTGGGACTCTAGACATCAACTGTCTCACACCCATACAGGTAGCAGTGGGGCTGGCCACCCCAGCTTCATTCCTGAGACTGGACATAGGACAGAGCACGTTCAGGTGATGAACTGCAAGGAAGGCAGGTGACTGAGGCTGGGGTTACTGCCTAAACATTTCCTCAGAGAAAATGCCCAGGCAGCCCAGGACCGCAGGACAGGGACCTCCGCTCTCCCCCACCTCACGTTTCCTGACAAGAGCCCGTGCACTAGGAAATGAAGCCTGGACTGGAGGCTGAAGGGAAAGAGCTACATTAACCCAGAGGCTGCAGCCTGGAGCTCGTGAGTTTCTGTCAGTCTCTGGAGCCTGGGCAGTGGCCCTCACTTCACAGATAGGGAAACCAAGGCTCCAAGAGGCCAGACTGACCGAGAAGGTCAGTAGTGCTGCTCCAGCACTACTCCTATGGCAGGGAGTGGTTCTTAGTTATAGAAGACACGAAGTCCCAGAGAAGGAAAGACCATGCCTGAAACAGTTCAACTTACCCCTCTGCCTGATGAGCGACTTGAAGCAGATGGGTCTGTTGACTGCATGTTAAAATTTTCTGGGTGTTTCCAGGCTCCACACACAGACCCCCACCTCCTAGCGATGGAATTAGCTCTCCGAGGGTGAGCCCGTGCCCAAGTGTGAGAAGCTCCCCAGGAGGCTGCAGGGCCCAGAAGGGCTGGGAATGAGGGTACAGGGGTCACGCTGTGGCTACCAAGAGCCAGGCTCCATCGGCGTTTCACACATGTCCTTGTTTAACCTTCACCAGCCCTGCAGGAAAGGTCCTGTTGTCATCCCCATTTTATAGATGAGAAAACTAACAGCCAGGGAGGTGAAGTCAATTACCCCGGAGCATAGACAGCCACGCCAGAGTTTGGACTCATTCGCATCCTGACTGCAAACCGTGGACACCTCTGAGCCACCGCACTTGGCTGTCTCCAAACTCTTGAGGGGAGAGGCTGTGTCAAGGTGAGACGGGATCCTGGGACTAGGCGCCAACCCCTGTACAACCCGCCTCTACCACTGACCTGTGGAAAACTATTTGCACTCAGGATCTTGTTTTCTTTATCCATATATACAATGAGAACCTGCCCAGGCCAGCTGGCTCCTGGGAAATCAAGAGCCATTCTCTGGAAAGACGGGAGAGCTGCCGTGCAGGGCTGTGCTTTGGCGAGCTGCTATTTTCACTGATGTTTGGCACTTTACTCTCACCTCAGAATTCTTCCTTATCAGTCACACCTTTACCACCCGATGGTGAGCCACCTAAAGGGAGTGGGGCCTGAGCCCCCAGAGAAGGAGCGGGGTGGGTGCTCCTGCTACAAGGCAAAGTGGGGAGACAGAGGGGGAAGTCACTAAGCCCTGCCTGGGGTGGACTTGGTTTCCAGGAGCTCTATGGGACCTGGATATGGTCCCCTGGAGCAAGGCTGCATATTGCGCTGTCTCCATAGAGCCCGGCTTGACAAGATGGTGCCATGTCCTGGAGAGGCCTGGCAAGAGATGAACATACCTGCTGTAGCTGATGGGGAAACTGAGACTCAAGAAAGCTTGTGGCTCCCAAAAGATGGCAAGATTTGGAGAGCTGACGGCAGGCATTCCAGAGCCCCCAAATCTGCTCAGACAGGGGCAGTGGGCACGTCACTTCACTTTTATTCTGTATGATAGGATGAAGGCCATCAACTGGCAGATTAAAAAAGGGTAATACTGTCACACAGTAGGTGCTCCAGAAATCAAGCCTGTTTGAGAAGTGCCCATGTAGACAAATGTTCCAAGTGTTATTCACCCCATAACTCTAAACCAAGCTTCATGTTACAAGGGGAAAACTGAGGCCCAGGCAGGCAGCCTGACTTGACCGGGGACCCTGGAAATTTGGTGGTAGACCTGGGCTCAGGGACTCCAGGCCCCCAGACTCCCACAGACCCTCCAGCCTGGTCAATCTTTCCACAATCTTTTTCTCAGCAGTTCATGGCCCAATGACAGGGAGGCCCTCAAGGCCGGGTCAGCTACGTCATCCTCCCACACAATGGTGCACTCAGCAAGTCCCACAGCATGGATGCCAGAAGGTGGGCTGGTGACCCCCACACGGCCATCGGGGCCCGCGCTGGGAGATGGCCTAATTCCCAAGCCCCAAGGTTCAAGGTCTTTCTCTCAACAAGGCCCAGAGTTTCACCCACGTCACCTCTGTACACCCCGAAGGGAAATCCCCGTTTTATAGATGCGGTAGGGCAGGGACTGCCACTGAGTGTAGAGCCCAAGCCAGGGCTCTCTGTCACAGCTTCTTCTCCTGAAGAGACCCAGCCCAAGGCGATCGCAGGCCCAGCTGTTTCTCATTTCCCCCTTGAGGCCCTGGGCTCGCGCCGATCAATTCATCAAACTGTCTCGCGTTTCTTCTGAGCTGGGCCCAGAGAAGCGAGATTGTTCAGGCGCGTCCCAGCCCTGGACGGCCTCACAGTCTGGGGGAACACGGGCTCATGAGCACCCCTATTAGCACCCCATCACACTGTGTGAACAAATCTCACATGTTCCGACCGACGTGGGGCTCCCCACCACCAAGGCCGCGTGTCTCATCTCTTCAGCAGTGATAGGAGAAAACCCTTCCCTCCATGTTCTGCACGCAGCATGTGATGACATCAGGCAATGTACATGGCGTGAAAATATTTTAAGAAACATATTCACATTTAAAAGAAAGACGAGAAGGATGTGCTTCCAAAGTTTAAGGGTGAGTCATCTTTGGGAGAGGGAGATGATGGTGATGTTTGTTGTTTCTTCAGACTTATTTTCCAAATTTTCTCCAGCCTTTTCAGCTTTAATTCCTAATCTGTAAAATAGGGACAAAAATCTCTACCTTACTGGTAATTATGTAAATGGGATGAGGCATATGAATTACAGATACAGTGAGCATTTAATAAATAATACTTTTTATTAATATTATTTACAGGATGTATCATTAGTTACAGAACACCAGTTATAGTCACCCGTAGTGACTATAAGCCCCAATCCTCTCATATTACAGGTAAAGAAACTGAGGTTTAAAACTTGCTTGGTAGGGGCCTCCCCGGTGGTGCAGCGGTTGAGGGCAGGGCTGCGAAGCTGCCCGCAGCCTCTGCAGCACCGGTTCGATCCCCGGTCACCGGGCGAGGGTCCCACATGGCGCGCAGATCTCTCCTGCCGCCCACTGCTCCCCTCAGCAGTGTACTTCTTTGTTCTGTTCCCCGCTCTGAAATCTCTCACCCTCCCGTGCTTCTGACTGTACCCAGTGCTTGTATAAATAAATAAATCTTTAAAAAAAAAAAAAAAAAACTTGCCTGGTGGGCCTCCCTGGTGGCGCCCAAGGGGTTAAGCAGAGCACTATGAAGGAATCTGAAGCCTCTGCGGCATGAGTTTGTTCTGGCAGGCCAGGGAGCAACCCCCATGGCACAGCAGACCTCTCCTGACTCACCCGCTGCTCCCCTCAGCAGTGTACTTCGGTCAGTCTGCCTGTTCTGCTCCCCACTCTGTCTCTGGTGAATCCTCTCACCCCCACATCTCTGGCCTGTACCCCAGCTCTTGTATGCATAAATAAATAAATCTTAAAAAAAAAAAAAACTGTTGCTTGGGGCTGAAACGGGGGCGGGGGAAGGAGGAAATATAAAGATAATAATAAAAATAACAAATAACCCAATTAAAAAAAATAAAAGATTGAAATCAACATTGCTCCAAGGAACTTATCCAAATGGCAAAGCCATACATGAAAAAATGCTCTGCATCATCAGGCATCAAGGAAGTGCAAATCCAAACCTCAGTGAGATGCCACGTCACGCCCACTCAGCTGGCCAGAATACAAGAAAACCAAACAGATAAGTACCAAGTGCTGATGAGAAACATGGAGAAATTATAGCCCTCCATGCACTGCTGGTGGGAATGTGACGGTCTGGCAACTGCCAATAAAGTAAGGCATCACTTTACCACATGACCTCGCCATTCTTCATTTGAATGGAATAAAAAGCCAGGAGAGGGGAAAACACAAGCACCGACAAACTCTTACACAGGACTGTTCGGCGCAGCATTAGTCATAATAGCCAAAACATGGGGAACAACACAAAGGTCCATCGGCTGATGACTGGATGGACACAAGGCGGTGGGACAATACAATAGTATTCAGCTGTAAAAAGAAATGATGTATTAATACCTGCTACAACATCAGTGAATCTTGAAACATTATGGTTACTGAAAAAAGCCAATTACAGAGACAACGTGCTGTGAGAAGCCATTTATATGAGCTGTGCGGAATAGGCCAATCTGTAGACTCGTGGTTGGCCACGAATGGGGACTTGAAGGCAAATGGGAGTAACCACTAATGGGCATGGGGTTTCTTTGGGGGTGATGGAAATGTTCTAAAATTGATGGTGGTGATAGTTGCACAATTCCATGAAAGTGCTAAAACATCATCGAACACTTTACACAGGTGAAGTATGTGGTGTGTACACATGCAAATGATATCTAAATAAAGTCATTCTTTAAAAAAAAAAAAAAAGAAAGAGTGCGTGTACTGGATTTGTTCTTCTAAACCTCTCAGTGATGACAGGGCCCATGAGTCTGGCTAGCTGTGTTGGCAGCGGCGCCAATGACTAATCGATGACTATTCCCCCGGCTCTGTGTTTCTCGTCAGTCTGCAGCCCTGACCCTTGCTTGGTCAGCTGTCTCACCTCAGAGACAGAAAACTAACAAATTAGGCACTAATTATAAAAAGAACTGCCCTCCCTGAGTGAAAAAATGGTAGGGAAAGGTGACAGCCCAGACACAGGGTGAAGCAAATATTTAACACAACCAAGATAATTAAAGGAGAGGGTTTTCTCTCCGGAGAAAGGACAAAGAAATCCTGCAAAGATGCAGAGCTGATGGCAGGTGAGGTGAGGGCTCCCCACTGCCCTGGAAGCCTGGGTCATCTTTGTGCTTACGAGTAAGCTGTTGTTCCTTTTGCAGGGGACAGACAGCACAAAGGTGTGGAAGTGGCACAGAACAGCGTGCAGGGAGGGCAGCTCCATCAGGCACAGGGCGGGTGGGCAGGGAGGGAGGCTGTGGGGTCCCTGGGCGCTGATTCCTGCTGAGGGGTTTAGACAGCCTCACGGGGTGATCTTGGGCAAGTCACCCCTTCGCTGAGCCCAGTTCCATTCTGTAACTGTCTCATAGGGTGGTAGTGCGAATCCCATATATAATAACACATTGTTAGAGGTTTAACAGGGTTCCTGAAAGCGCCAGCGCCAGTGATATGGAGTGGTTGTGTCTGTGGGCATCAGAGGGTTTGGAAAGAATTAGCTAAAGGAACATAGAAAACTAGACAAATGAGAAAACAAGGCAATTATTAATTCCAGAAAATGGTAAAAATATGATTAAAAAAAAGCAAGTAATCAGAGTAGAGTACTTGGATTAGAAAATATGTACAATATCATGATAACATAAGCCCAGAAGATCTATTTAATGAAAATGTATGTGTTGGGCCTCCCTGGTGGCGCAGCAGTTGAGCGCTGGGCTGCAAAGCTGACTGCAGCCTCTGCAGCGCCAGTTCGATCCCTGGCCACCGGCGAGGGTGCCACATGGCGTGACAGACCTCTCCTGCCGTGCCCGCTGCTCCACTGAGTAGTGTGCTTCGGTCCTTCTGCCTGCTCTGCTCCCCGCTCTGGCTCTGGTGAATTCTCTCACCCTCCCACACTTCTGACTGTACCCAGTGCTTGTATGAATGAATGAATGAATGAATGAATGAATCTTTAAAAAAAAAAAAAGAAAGAAAGAAAATGTGCGTTATCACTACTGGGACTCTGGGAATGACAAGGGAATGTCAGACACAGGTCGGTGCAGCACACTGCCCTCCCCAGGAAGCCATAGAAACCACCTCAGAGTGAACAGTCCAGAAATATCAGCTAACATGTACTGAAGGAGCAAAGTGAAGACAGAAGAAACATTTGAAGATTTCAAGGTAGCTGTCTCTGGAAAGTACAGCTGGGGTTGGGACTGCCTGAGGATAATTTGGGGACTGCTGATTCTTTATTTCAGCTTATAGGATATTATTTGATCATTTGAAACAATATGTTTGTACTGTTTGCAAAAAATATACATGAGGGGCCTCCCTGGTGGCACAAAGGGTTAAGACACAGCACTATGAAGCTACCCACAGCCACTGTAGCACGAGTTCGATCCCCAGCCAGGAAGGTGACCCACATGGCGCAGCAGACCTCTCCTGCCTCGCCCGCTGCTCCCCTTAGCAGTGTATTTCAGTTAGTCTGCCTGTTCTGCTCCCTACTCTGTCTCTGGTGAATCCTCTCACCCCCCACACCTCTGGCCTGTACTCCAGTTCTTATATGCATAAAATAAATAAATCTTAAAATATATATATATATACACGAGTGAGCAGTAGGTATGATAATCTCCCTTGGTAGGTAAAGATGTGGATGCACAGAGGCTTTCCCAAAGTCTAGTGTAGCCAAGTTAGGGCAAGAGTGTGGCCCCAACTGCCAGGGGGCTCTCAGGGGCCAACAGCCACAAGTAATGGCCACAGCGAAGATGAAAACTTTGGGGTACCACATGGAATCTCAAGAGTCAAGTCTGCTCAACCCTCCAAAGCTGGGAGGACAGTTTGAAAAAAGTTCAGTCCATTTATGTTATGGCTGTGAAGCCAGTTGAGTTCAGAAGAAACGTATGACCACAATTTGTGTTTATTTGATCCAAACGCTTTACTTTCAAAGAGGGGGAAATATGGGACCAGGGGAAATTCTTCTCAGTGACCGTGAATTCCCAGACCACAGAGCAGAAAGACAATTTCCATAATATTCCACCTTATTCTGTACACGTTTCCAGGCAGTCTTTGATGCCACAGTGTAGAAAGCAGCCCAGAGTCTCTTGCTCTAAAACAAATCAGCTGCTCCAGCCACCCCCTCTCTACTACCCACAGCCCTTGCACCCCACCTCCCCCAAGTGCCTACTTTTGCAGCCTCAGCTCTCACTCATCCCGTTCCACTGCCTCCCCCTTCAACCTGCATTCCAGTGGGGGCAGCTCTGTGCTACGGTGTGGAGTTTGGGGGCCCCTGTGAGAGATGAGCCCATGTAGTTAATCAGCAGTGGGAACCCCCCAGGTTGGTGGAGACTTTCAAATGAAAGGACAATTGCAGAGCCACGTGAGAGGGAGGCCCACACTCCCCTATCCTGTTTAAAGTTCAAAGGCCTCAGTGAGACCTCAGGCCCCTCCAAATCATGGCCCTGCCCCTTCTCCATCACATCTCCCCCCATTCTTTTTGGTTCAGCCTCTTGCTTTCAAGCCTTTTCCCATGCCGTTCCTTCTGTTTGGAACACTCTTCCCATGAGCTCGCAAGGTCAGGGCACTGGTCACATGGTCAGCTGTAGGTGGGTGTCTCTCCTAGTCTGTGTGTCTCCAGACCAGAAGGGGTGTGGCTTCTATCTGGGTGCCCGGGGCCACAGAGGGCCTCCCCAGGAGCCAGGGAGTCCATTAATGCTTTTTGAATGAAAGAAGAAAGGACAGGCACGTGTGACTGCTGGAGGGGAAACCCCGCTTGGTGCCCTGCACAGGCTGCCTTCAGGGGGCTGTGTGCCGACCCTGGCTTAGAGCCACTGGGGGGCAACTGGCACCATGAAAATTCCCTAGTCCTCAAAGTTCCGCCACCCAAGCTCCAGGGTGGTGTCTGGGGGCAAAGCCCTCCCTGGGGGCGGCAGCCTTCCACTGGGCTGACGTGCATATTTGTGGCCTCTAGCCCTGGTCCAAAGGGCTTTCTGCCTCCTGGATGCTGCAGTGAGCAGGGAGGTCAGAGCCCACTCTGGCTCAGGGCCGAGCGAAGCTTTCTTGGCTATGGGCACTTTTGGGCAGGTGGTTGAAAGCATTCACCTCTCTGTGCCTCAGTTTCCATACCAGCAGTCAGGGCTCCTGCACTGACTTCCCAGAGAGTTGTGAGGGTTGCGCCAGTGTGGAAACGCCCTCAGCAAACTCCACAGCCCCAAAGTGGGGTGGGGGTGGGGGTGCACAGGCATTGAGGGTCCCTCTCCCTCTCACCCCCACCCAGTGAAAAAGGCACTGCCATCCTCCAAGGGGAACTGCCCAGCCAGCTCTGGCAGAACTTGCCCACGGTCTCTGGCAGAGCTAGTGACTGAGCTGGGGCTCTGCCTTCCCTCAAGGATGGGAGGATGAGACAAACACATTCTCATTGCAGCTAGTAGTCCATTCAAAGCACAAAGAGCACAGAGCGCGCTCCCTGCAGCGTGGCTGGTTGGCTGGGGTCTTGGCGCCCCCTGGTGGCCATAGAGTTTAATTTCACCACCAGCATTTAGTGAAGGGCGGCTGCAAAAGTTGCGGGAGATCACCCAGGCGGCGCGCAGAGGCCTGGACTCACTTTGCAACCTTAGACAAGCTCCTGAACGCGACCAAACCAAATTGTCAGGGGAGATGAGAGCAGAAGGAACCTTGGATACTATTAATCTTCCAACTTATTACACTGGAGAGGGAAGGGAGCGGGGAGCTCAGGAGGCCAGGCAGGTGTGATACGTGCCCAGGAAGTGAACTTAGGGGTCTGGGGAGGTGAATCACCATGCACTGGCTGGTCCTGGAGAAGGGCCTTCCAGAGGCGGGAGACGGCCCTCCTGCCTAGGCCCGAGAGTCAGGACAGCCACACCCCTCTTCCCTCACTGTCTCTACTCTCCCCCTATCCCATAGCCTGACTCCTCCTGCCTGCTTCACCTGCTCCTGCCCTCACCAGGAAGGTCACCGAGCAGGCCGTGGGAGAGTTAGAGTTCACGTACCAGCTTCAGCTCAGCACCAGCCTCGGGGTCCCCTAGGGCCCCTCTCTCAGATCTACCCCTTCAGTGCTCACACATTGAGGCATCCATAGCTCAGCCCTGTCCGCATGCTGGTGACAGGCTCTACTGGAGCTCACAGCAATGCTTCCCCCTTCTCGCCCACGGCCCAAACCCCCAGGCGACTCCCCAACACCTACCCTCTGATGACCCTCTTTCAGCAACTGGCCACAAACCACCTCTAATTCTCTGCCTTCTCCATCTGAAGTCTCTTAAAAAGAAAAAAAGTTAAACACCTAGTTGCATTTGCCTTCTTAAAATTTAGGAGGAAAAAATAAAATCTACCTCCTCTCTATTTCCCATGCATAGCTGATCTTTCTTTTATTATGGAAAATTATTTCATTTTATTATTTTTTAAAAATGTGTGGCCATATATTTCTTCTGAACTCCACCGGCTGCACCAGTCATAACGTAAATGGATGAACTTTGTCACTGTCCTCACAGCACGGGTGGGTTGAGCAGACTCTCTCTTCACCCCTTTCTTAAAGGAGTATCAGCTATCTTAACACACTCATCGGAACCCCCACCCCCCACCCACCAGCTACTTCCCAGTCCTGTCCGTCCCTTCATATTTTCAAAAGACACTTGAGTTTGCGCTATCGTCTCTCCCCACCTCACAACCACGCCAAGCCCTCTTGTTGCTAAATCCTCTCATACAATTGAGTCCCGCTCTCGGCCTCTGGAGGGCCCAGGCCCTCCCCCACCCTGCTCTCATCTCCTAGAGCTCCCGGTTTTGCTAATGCTGTTCCCTCTACCTGGAACACCCTTCCCTCCCTTCACAAAACACATACCTCCTCATTCTTCAACACCAGCCTGGGTGTGTCATCCTCTAAGGAGCTTTCACTGATGTCCGGGCTGGTTTGGCAAGTCCTCTAAAGACCGCCCGCCAGCCCTTCACCCCACTCTTTGTCCTGTCCACTCCAGGGGCTTTCTTTCAGTTTCTAAAAGCAGGGGAACATATGAAAAACTTTCCCACCTTAGAGTCTTTTACGTGCCTCCAGGGCTCATCTATGTCCACATTGCACCCAAATTTCTGGAAAACTGTGTGTCCCCCTTCCAGGAACCCTTTTCTGTCTCTTCGATTGACCAGAGACCTCTCCAGGTAGCCTAGGTCCCAGGATTGCTCTGTCACCCCCTCACAGATGCAGACTTGCCTGTCCCCTGTAAGAAGGGCAGCCCCTCTCCCTGCCGCCGGCCCCACTCCGCACTGCTCTCACCCGCGGCCTGTATTCACCCCATCTACGCAGCCTCTTGCACGCCCTGTTTGAAAGATGGAGACAGCGAGGCCGTGGGTCCATCCAGGGCCAGGGCCGCGCATCCAGTCTGCAGCAGGCAGGGCTTCCCAGACCCAGCGCTCCGCCAGCACAGACGCCTCCAAATCTGGTTTAAATGGGAACCAGCCTCCAGCGGCCCCCCGCCCCCCGCCAGCCCTGGATGAAGGCTCCGCATCCCCCTTTCATGCTGTTTATTCTTTTGAACAAATTGTGAGTTTTACAAGACATCCAGGGCCTGTGGTGCATAACACATGTTCCCGCGGTGAGAGCCCTCAGACCTGCTGGGCAGCGGCCACCCAGCCCTGCTCCCGCCCCTGGCCCTCTGCACCCCTGCCTCAGGCTCTGCCTGCTGTCGGACCACGCCATGGGGGGGGGGGGAGGCGAGAGCTGCTTGTCCACAGCTCCCCAGCGACCCTCTAGAGTCCCCATCACCTCCCCGGCTCCCACGCGCCAAGGACGCGTTCCCACCGTGCCGCAGTCAGAACCTCACAACGCTCTAGAGAGGCACTCCTCCTCGCTTCACTCCGCGAGACACCCAGGCTGAGAGAGGGAAGGTGACTTGCCCAGAGTCACACAGCTAGTTAGTGGGGAGATTGGGAATTAAAACTCACTTGGCTCCAAAACTGGTGCACCCCCAACCACTTCATCCCTGCCTTCAAGGCCAAGAGAGCAGCAGGTTTTGGTGTTCTGTGCCTGGCTCGGCATTCACGGTGCCCTGAAGCATCTCAGAAGCCAGGAGGCTGCATTCTGGGCCTGCTCTGCTCCTTGGAAAGTCATTTGCCTTCCCAGGCCTCAGTTTCCCCATCTGAGGAATAAGGGGGTGGAGCCGCTGTGCCCTCAGAGCCCCCAAGGAAAGACCCAGTTGGCTGCCCAGCCTCAGGCAGCTCAGCGTTGTGGGGCCCAGACCACCCAGGGGCCCCTGACAGTGCTCAGTTTCTCGGTATCTCTTCTACAGCTGACCCCCCAAAGAAGCCAACGCATTGGAGGTTCTTTCAGCCTGAGTTCCCGAACCAAATTTTTTTTTTTTAATAAGGTAATTGAACAAGTATTCCGTAAAATGTGAAATGATGCTTCATGTCATTTGAAAGACTCAAATGTGAGGCTCTCCTGTCCTTTCCAAGGGATACTTCTTGGAGAAAGCCCACCTGCTCAGGTCTGAGCATCTATGGTAGCTGCCCTCCTCAGACACCTAGAGTAGCAGCCCCCTGGCGGCACCAGGCCTCTCCCTGGACACCAGTCCTAACGCCGGTGAGGATGAGCATGTCTTCATTGGCGTGGCATGCGAGGCCTCCCCACATCATCTCTCAGACTGCTTCTCCGGCCATCTCTTATGCCACCCCTGACCCTCGGTCCTCTAGTCACACCCTCCAGGGTCCCTCCTTGAGGCCCCAGGAAGATGGGGACTCACGGCAACAGTTCTGGAAGGGGGACCCAGTGAGCCAGGGACATCTGAGAAAGCAACACTGTGCTGAGATCAGAATAATGAAGAAAAGGCCTCCCCGGTGGCGCAGGGGTTAAAGACACAGCACTATCGAGCTATCTCCAGCCACTGCAGCAGGAGTTCGATCCGCGGAGGCCAGGGAGCAATCCACATGGCGCAGCAGACCTCTCCTGACTCGCCCGCTGTTCCCCTCAGCAGTGTCTTTGGTCCGTCTGCCTGTTCTGCTCCCCACTCTCTCTGGTGAATCCTCTCACCTCCCGCATCTCTAGCCTACACCCCAGTTTTTGTATGCATAAATAAATAAAAATCTTTAAAAAAAATGAAGAAACCTAGACAAGCAAAAGCAGCTGAGGAAGAGAAAACAGTAGGTGCAAAGGTCCTGTGGCAGGGATGGGCTTGGAGTTTATACAAGAGGCCATGTGGCTGGTGTGTGGTGAGTGAGGGTAAGGGCGGTAGAAGGTGAGGGCAGAGGTGGGTCTACAGGGACGTGGGCAGTGATGTGCTCAGTGGCACTGCTCTCCAAAGCCACCACCATACCTGAACACCCATGCCAGTAAGGGGGAGACGGTGTGGAACCTGGGATGCCATGAGGGAATATCCTGCAGCTGGTAAAACAACTAGGGTTACAGCAGCCTTAACAACATGGATGAGGGTCTCTCTAGTGGTGCAAGGGGTTAAGCACAGCTCTATGAAGCTGTCCGCAGCCTCTGCAGCACAAGTTCGATGCCTGGCCAGCCAGGGAGAAACCCACACAGTGCAGCAGACCTCTCCTGCTTCACCCGCTGCTCCCCTCAGCAGTGTATTTCAGTTGTCTGCCTGTTCTGCTCCCCGCGCTGTCTCCGGTGAATCCTCTCACCCTCCGGCCCCTCTGGCCTGTACCCCAGTTCTTGTATAAAAATAAAAAATCTTTAAAAAAAGAAAAAATAGATTCCGAACAAAACCCAGCCACTCAGTCACCTCGTTGAGGACCTACAGAAAGTATGAGATGATAAATGGGTGCTGCCTTAAGCCACTAAGAGCGTAGGTATTTGTTATGCAGTAGAAGAATACAAATACCCTGGATTTTTCCTGCTCCACCAGCCGAGTGCATAGTGGCACTTCTGTATTGACTGGAAATGCGGGCGCGTAGCTGGGCTGGAGCAAGCCCAGGGGCATCATAAATGCTATGAACACTTGGCTTTGGTGGCCACGGAACCTACTGCTAGTGCTTTGCCATCTCTTTGATGGGATTCCTGTTGATCAGTTAGCAAAGGAGCCCACTAGGAGTCTGGCTTACAAGCGGCACGTGGTGTGCCAGCACTAGGCAGAAATGGATGGAGGCTGCAGCCCACACAGGGAAGGAGATCCTCCTGTGAACAGGACTGCAACCGGTACCTGGCCGCCTGCTTCAGTGAAAGGGAAGGGCATTATGAACTGCGTCACCTGCAGGCTCCTTGGCCCTCTGGCTTCCTGTTAAGAGCTTCCTGTTGGGCCAATGGAGCCACTAGCAGGAGATCAGAGGGCAGGAGAGAAAGGTAGAGCTGTTTCTACCCAGTTCCCTGCGGTCTGGTCTGTCATTTTGGTGGCTCCTTGACTCCAGCCTCTGCATGGCAGACCTGCCTCCAGGATCCAGCTCACCCTGGGAGCACTATTTTCTGATCTCTTGAACGTTTCAAGTTGGCTTCTGTTTCCTCCCAGAACCCTTGCTGCCAGAACACCATTTAGGCGTGCAGTTAGGGAGGTTGTGTAGATAAAGTTGGCACATGTGCAGAGCTCAGCCTAGCTCTTTCTGCGTACTAGGTGGAAGGTAATGGCATGAACCTGAAGGAACAGCTATAGAGAAAGCACGCTGACAAGAAAGGATGTCATAGCACTTACTTGGAGAGCACCAACATCCAGAAGGCAGGCAGAAAAGGAAGAAGAGCAGCGAAGAATGGAGAGGAACGGCTGTGAGTCGTGGATCAGAAGGGAGGAGCACTCTGGGAGTCTAGACAAATGCATGTAGGACATTGTAGGCAGCCAATAGAACAGAGAACTGACCACTGGATTTGGCCATAAGGTCATCTCTGGTGACACCCCACGAATCCATAGCAGAGGCAAGTAAGTGCACAGAGTCTTAGGGGACTTGTGCAGGACACGCCTGGCATCAAAGCACCAAAGCAACACCAGCCTTCCCGGGGAGTTTCAGAGTAGGCTCCATGGAGGTGCTGATGAGGCCTCAGGGGAGGGGTGACCCAGGCTGAGGGAATTCTAGTGCAGGGGAAACAGAGGTATGGCAGACTTGGAATGGTCAGCTGGGACTCTGGGTTGTGAAAGGCTTTGCAGGCCAGTCTGGAAACCTGGAACTCGGTCCCAAAGCTGTGGGGAGGCAGAGAAGGGTTAGCGACAGACTGCTCAGATCCGGTCATTAGGAAGCCCCCATTGGGTGTGGGAGGGAAATATCCACCTCTCTGAGGAGCCCAGCACAAGGCCTGGTCTACTGAGGGTGCCTAATAAATGCTTTTGATTCTGTGGCCAGAACAAGGGACATTGTTGATGTTGAAGATGGTGGTTGACATCACCCCACAATTGATGTTAATATACCGTGGTAGTAAAAAAATTCACTCCAAATTGGAAAAAAAGAAAAACAAAACCCAAAGCCAGATGTTCAAAAACACTGACTTAATTAAAGACCTACAATTAAAACAGCCAGGGTTTCAAAACCAGGTATGCTTCACACATTTCAGGATGAGGTGCTATTATCTCTTGTTTTCCCAAGAGGAGGCGGGTTGGGGAGCAGTCGTTCCAGCAAGTGGCTGACAATGTTGGGAGGCAACTTGGTGTTTGCCGGGTAACCGGATTATAGCTAGAAATTAATTGCCCGTGAATGTGGAAAAACAGCCAAGCGCATACAGAGCATTCCACGGACTGCATCTACTATCCAGAAGAAAAAAGAAAGAAAGAAAAAAAGATGTTCTGATTCCAATTAAAAAGAGAAAAAAGATGAAGAAAAGACACCACCCAGCAGCTAATTACTGACAGGCCAATGCCTGCGCTAGCTCAAGTACAAGAGCTGACATGATAGAATGTTAGTGTCTTGCGATCTGCTGTTAATAAAACAGCACAAAGACGCAGAGGAGCATACATCTGCTCACAGGATGCTCGCAGCTTGGGGAACCCTCCGAAGCCTGCCTACCCACATAATCCCCCGTGACAGCATGGGGTCCCCAGCCTCGGCTAGGGTAGATGTCATGAGGTGGAGTGAGGGCAGCCCCAGAAAGAGACAGACAAGGGGGAGAAACAGCTCACCCAGAGCTGGGTATGTATCTCAGCCAAGGGTCTCTGAATGCAAGGGGGTCAGCATGGTGACCCTCTTGAGAAGGGAGAAATCTTTAAATCTTTTAAAAACTTAAGTTAGCAATAACAGCAAAAGATTGGAAAGGATCTGATGAAAGTCTACACAGAATGCGCAGAGCCAGGTGCTTATTGGCAGAGTCTAAGTAGCATGAGGAAGGTAGCAGAGTCTCTAAGCACCAATGCAGGCCCCCATGGGGTCCTGAAGAGCATGAGGGCTCAGGGAATTTGGCTGGGGAAAAATTATATCTTCATTTTCACTAACCTCTATAGAATTCAGTACTGCCTTCAGCTATGATTGTAAGGCATAAACCCTACCCCCCGCCCTCAAATTACCAGTGACTTGGTCATAGGTAGAAATCACAGATTTTCTCACATCACATCACAGTTGTTGCAAATATCTTAACACATCAGTATCACTACTCTGAAACTATTACTAATGAGGAGCCAGATCTTACCACTTCATGTGAGTAAAGCCGTGCATGTGTTGCTGAACAGCAAGTGCATTTCTCTATCTTGACAAGTATATTAAACATAATTGGTTTCCTCTGTAACCTTATGCATTTTTATTTTACCCACTCCTCAGAGAAGGGGCCAGAGACTCCCCAACTGACAAAGGGGCCTATGACACCCAAAAAAAGGCTCAGAAGCCTCGATCTGGGGATAATGAAAAAGAGAAACACCCCAATCAGTGTGGATCATATGCTACGATGGTGTTTTTTAAAAAACAGATCAGGGCCTCCCCTGGTGGCGCAGCGGTTGAGCGCTGGGCTGTGAAGCTGCCCGCAGCCTCTGCAGCGCCAGTTGGATCCCCGACTGCCAGCGAGGGTCCCACATGGCACACAGATCTCTCCTGCCACGCCCGCTGCTCCCTCAGCAGTGTACTTCGTCAGTCTGCCTGTTCTGCTCCCCGCTCTGGCTCTGGTGAATTCTCTCACCCTCCTGCGCTTCTGACTGTACCCAGTGCTTGTATAAATAAATAAATCTTTTTTAAAAATAAAATAAAAATAAAAAACATCAAAGGAGCAGATTGGCAAGCTCAGAAATAGACCCACACAAGTAGACTCAACTGATTTTTGACAAAAGTATGGAAACAATTCGGGCCACCCCTGGTGGCACAGCGGTTGAGCACTGGGCTGCGAGGCTGCCCGCAGCCTCTGCAGCGCCGATTCGTTCCCACCACCGGCGAGGGTCCCACAAAAAAAAAAAAAAAAGTATGGAAACAATTCAATGGAGGAAGAATGGCATTTTCAATGCTGGACAGTTGTGGGCAAAAAAAATGAACTCCAACTTAAATCTCACCTCCTGTACAACAATTACATGAAAAAAATGGAAAACCAGCCCCTGGGTGGCTGCGCCCTTGTCAGTGCTCTGGCTGTATCCCCCTGGACATGGTATCTCGTGCCCTGGGGAGGAAGTGGGTAAAGAGGCCAGGAGGTGTCTCCACACTATTTCTTAACAACTGAATGTGAACCTATAATGCTAACAAAATTAAATTTTAGTTAAACAAATAAAACAACAAAATGCCTGTACACAACATCTCTAGAAGATTGAAAAAAAAAAAAGGAAGATGTCTCTGAGAAGAAAACCAAGAGTGGGGCTCTTGGGATGGGGTGGGATGTGTTACTGGCTCACACTCAGCGGCTTCCCCTTTTCCTGCATTCCTCCTATTCACCATTCTTTTTTTTTTTTTTAAAGATTTATTTATTTATACAAGAACCAGGAAACAGGCCAGATGTGCAGGAGGGTGAGAGGATTCACCAGAGACAGAGGAGGGAACAGAACAGGCAGACTGATGAAATACACTGCTGAGGGGAGCAGCGGGCAAGACAGGAGAGGTCTGCCTCACCATGTGGGTTGCTCCCTGGCCAGCCAGGATAAAACCGGCAATGCAGAGGCTTCGGGCAGCTTCACAGTGCGGAGCTCAACCGCCTGCGCCACCAAGGAGGCCTTACCATTCATTATTTTTAAACACAAATAAAAAGTCTGGAATAAGGTGAAGAAATGAGCAAGAAAAAAAATCCCAGTAGGAATCAAAACTGTTACCCAGGTTACATTTGAATTAAAGCATCATTATTGATAAATGTCTCATCTACCTTGTGAAAGGGTTTAGATTCAAATTTTAATATTCTATTAATACTATTTTAAAAAATGACTTCACACTTTTTTGTTCATTTTCAAAAGGAAATTACACGAGCTTGAAAAAAAATATTTCAATGATTTCATTTTTTAAAAAATGTTAAGACTTGAGCTAGCTTGTTCATTGTATTTGGCCTGTTCATATGCCTTATAAGCCACTTGGGGGTGGACTGCAGTCTGTGGGGCACCATGATGTTGACTGCCATCTGGCCCTGTGGGCTTTTCCCACTTCGACTCAGCATGATGCCCACGTAGCATTCTCTCTGGAGGCTTTGCAAGCTGTGGTCAGGGGAGTGAGCAGTGGTTGAAGGTGGCAAACATGCTTAGGTGGTTCTTCCTGTGCTATGCTAGAAACTGCCCAGACACTGGGGTGGTCCGATCATGTACATGGTCCATATTCAAAAAATCTCAAAATGGTAAATCAGGGCAAATAGATATTTAAAACTCTATATACTTGGTGCCCAAACATGTATGCTGCCTCTGCACAAACTGTGCATCTTTGGGAAAACAACTACCCCTCTCTATGCTTCACTTCATAACACAGGGATGACAGCCCCATGTTTTGAGATCAGTGTGGGAGAGGGTGCAGAGTTTGGCAAAGAGTACAGTTTCAATGACCCCCAACTCTCCGTTCCTCTGACCTATGTGGGATCCCAGCAGAGACACCACAAGTCTAAGGCAAAAGATGCTGCAGTGAGTGGCCAGAGATAAGGCACCTCAGACCTCCACCCAAAAATACGTAAGGTGGCCTGAAATTCAACTCTTCATTTGCCAAAAGGGTCTCCATGACTACAGGACTAAGCAATGTTGCGCTCCACCAAGGGAGCTGGGGACACAGGGACAAATGAGACCATGTCACTGCCTCCAGGAAGCGCAGACTTGTGGGGGATAAGAGAGGGGGCGACATCTACACAGTGGAATGGACATAAAGGGTGGCGGGGGCCAGGACAGCTTAGTCCAGCCTGAGGGGGCCTGCAGGCAGGGTGCCTGGATGAAGTATGAAAGGATAAATAGATCAGAGTAATATGGCCCAAAGGAGCCAGCAGGAGACTCTGTATGTGCAGAGGCACAGGAAGGAGAGAAACTGGGAATACCTATGGGACTCTGAAGACAAAGATGGAAGGGTTTCTATTTTACAGACAGACTGTGCAAAGGTGAGTTGTAGAGGCTGGTGATCACATAGCCCAACCTATAGGTTCATCATTTTCATTTCGCAGGGAAATCCCATCTCCATAGAAGGGCCTCAAGGAGGTTCTTCAGAAACCCAGCGGAGATGCCAGGAAATTGTAGGCCTGTCGCTTAGCAACAGATGGGGTGGGCCCTGGAGGTCCTATTTCTGCCACCCCACCCATAGCTGCTGCCCTGCGCCCTCTACTGGCAGGTCCCCTGCCAGTGCATCCGGTATCAAGGAATGCCTCATGCTGCCTTCCAGGTTTTTCTGGTCATAGTCAAACTGGGATGAGTAGGCTACCCTTATCTGCTGATCTGCTTTCATCCTCTTCTCCCTGATTCAGGGTGTGCCAGAGAGGTGGCTGGAGAAGTGGGGAGGATAAAGTGTTATGAGAAACTAGGATCACTGATCCAGACCTGCCCGGCCATACTGAGGTCAGAAGTCCACTCAAAACGGGGGCGAGGCTAAGTGGAACCAGAAACTAGGCCTTCTACACCCCTGCTTCCATGTTCCTGCAGTGCAGTACCAGTGGCAGGACAAGAGTATGGGTGGCTGTCACACCAAAACCAGTGTAGTCCAAAATCACTGCCTCATCAGGTCCACTTTGAAGCCCATGCTGCCCTGCAGGCCTCAGAATGTTGGTTTTGGGGCCTTCCCGGTGGCGCAGCGGTTGAGCGCTGGGTTGCGAGGCTTTCTGTAGCCTCTGCAGCACCGGTTCGATCCCTGGCCGCTGGGCAAGGGACCCACATGGCGCGCAGACCTCTCCTGCCACCTGCTGCTCCCCTCAGCAGTGTACTTCGGTCTTTCTGCCTGCTCTGCTCCCCGCTCTGGCTCTGGCGAATTCTCTCACCCTCCCGCACTTCTGAGTGTACCCAGTGCTTGTATAAATAAATAAATTAATCTTAAAAAAAAGAAAAAAAGAATGTTGGCTTTGTCCTGCTAAAAGCACTGTCTGTGAAATTCCTGATTGAGCTGCTATGCCTTCCCATAGAGCAGGTCCAGGCCCCCAGCCATCCCACTGACATTGAGAATAGCTGGATGCTTGGACATCCCTGCCCACAGGCAGGACGGGAAGCAGGTCAACTATATCCTGCGAGCCAGTCCTTCCATGAATGGAGAACAGGACTCTGCCACTCCGTGAGGAATCATTCACTCCCGGCACCTGCACTGATCAAGGGCAAACCAACACACCCCAAACCCAGGCCCGGCCACTCTACCCAAACGAGCCTTCTTCAAGGATTTAGAGAGAATAAACCATCCACAAGGATTTTCACTGCTCATTTTATTTCAAGTCAACTGTCCCCAGAGAAGAAACTGCTGACATCATAGGTGATTTGGAAGCACTATTCTGAGAACTGCATCAGTGCTTATGAACAGCCTACTTTTTAAAGTTGGCGATCACTATAAAAACATCAAAATAGTCAAACTTTACAGTTTTTTTGAACAAAAAATGATGCCAATAGTGGCTTGAACTTCATGGAGGTGAGGTGAAGTAGCCCCAACGGGCAGGATGCTTACTAGAAAGCCCTTTGGAGAAGGCAAGAGGCTGTGGCCAGGGAGACGAGCAGCAGGAAGGACGCTGCAGAACCCGCTGTCAATGCCCTGGTCCTGGCTGCTCGCACCAGCTTCCAGAATGTGCTGGAAGCTTGATGTCTATGCTGCCCCGAGCTGGGGACCAAGCAGAGGTGGCAGAAGCAGAAGGCTGAAATAGATGGTGCCTCCTGTCCTGGAGTGGGGCCTGAAGAAATCAAAGACCACCTCTGCGGTGTGAGTCTGAGAAACAGTAGCACAACCCAGAGATGGTAAAATTCATTCCTAAATGTGAGCTTCCACCAGCCCCCCCAGTGCTCAGAGCCCTGGCCCTTCCTTGGTAACTTCATCCTCTACGTTCCTCCACAATCTCAGGACAGAGAGAGCCTGAGAAATCACCCTTTTTCCTCCTAACTTAAATGGAAATTAACTGTTACCTTATGCCTATCACTATCCTTCCTCCTTGCACATCAATGAATAGAAACAAACTCCTGTCACACCCCTAAGGGCCCACTCTGCTGGCCCGAGGGCTTGGGCCTAGTCAGACTGCTCCCGAGATGACGGCTGGCTGGGCTCCCCCAACACCTCCGCATCCTGGTCATCTGCGAAGGACAGAGGAGGAGGACTGGATTTAGAAAGAGAGAACATTACCTACCCACAGATACAAACTGCAGACACATAGCATTTGCATCACTCCCAGGCCCCTACTGAGAATTCATCTGCCCTTAATTTGCCAGGTGTTGGGAGACTCTGAACACTTGCTACAGTTCAAGGTCTCCAGGTCTGCTGGTCACAAGCGGCCCCATGAAAGCCGCTCTGCTCTGCAGCTTCTGTTTGTCAAAGGACCCCCGAGTGTGGGGACAGGGTGAAAGGAGACGAGAGCACTAACTTAGCACAGCCGCTGTCCTGTACCCGGCGTGAGGTGAGGGAACTGGTGTATGGCCTGGAGACAGGCAGAGATGCCACAGAAATTCCAGCCCGCCTCAGCGTCCACAGGGTGCCCACGTCTCTGGCCTAGGAAGGCATCTCCCCAGATGCTGGCCTGGGCATCCCCAGATACTAGGAAGGTGTCTCCCCAGATGCTGGCCTAGGATGGGCGAGTGCAAGGGAAGTGCTGATCCCAGGCCAGCACACTGACATCCTGCTCTCTGTGCCCCGCTGTCCTCCAGGAGGTCCCCCTGGCTCTCCCTAGCTGGGCCAGCACCCACTCACCAGCGGTCTCCCTGTCCGTGTCCGCCAGGAGGGTCAGCGAGAAGGCGGCCGGTGGAGGGGGCGGCGGTGGCGGTGGCAGGAGGTGGAGCGCAGCAAGGAAGCCTGGGGGCAGGAGTTGGGGGGGAGTCTGGGGGGGCGGGTAGTAGCTCGGTGGAAAATCCCCCGCTGGCTCTGACACCTGCAGGGCACACGGGGAAGGGTTACTGTGTCTCCTTCCCACACAAGGGGCTCCCTCTGGCCCCACGGGCGTGGGGGGAATGGAGTCTCCAGCACACCCCCGCCGGGTGACTGGGGCGGGCGGCACTGGTCCCTCTGCAAAGCCTTGGTTGGGCGCAGCCACTACGGTCCTGCACATACCCTCTCTACCCCCAGAGGGAGACTGTTACTCCCTTTGATCTAATGATGAAGTGTCCTAGAGAGGAAGCCATGGGCCCAGGCCACAGGGCTGTTGGGCTGCTGACGCAGACCTGGATCCCCAGTCTGTCCTGCCCCACTACTCCGGCTAGGGGAGGATTCTGGCGCATCCTAAGCACCTGTGGTCCCGTTTTCTGGCACATGTCATGACTCAGACTCAAGGATTGGGGCCCTTTGGGGACCCTGTTCTAACTGCACAGAAGTCAGCAACCTGGGTGTGATGCAGCAGTGACTGGGCCAGGGGAGCTGGTGGCATCAGCAATCAACCCGTCTGTTTCTGCTCCTTCTTTAGGAGAGGGAAACGAACACTGTGTCACAGGCCCCCACGGCTGAAATGAGGGGATCTGGAAGCGGGATGAGCTCAGAGCTTAACTGAGAAAGACTGAATGTAATAGAAAATAAAAATGAGTTTCAGATGTAATTCCTACTATTTATTTCTCATACAACACTTCAGAGCAGCACTTTACAAGTTGTGTTCTGGAGAACTCCAGCTCCCTACTGAGATATTTTTAAGTGCTCTTAGAAGTATTCTTTGTCAAGGGAGTTTGAGAAACTCCATATAGTGCCCCTACTCCGGTGAGTCACCCATGAAGAGTATTAAAGCCTCAAGGCCGTCTAGAAAACAATCTCCTTACAGATTTCAGAACTCACTTTAACCACAAGGAAGAAAAGAAAAGCCCACTTTCAAGAGCCCACTACATGCCAGACCCTGTGTCAGGCATTTTACCTGCCACTATACCTTATTCAGTCTATCAAGGGTCTATGGGGTAGGCACAGGGATCCCACTGCACAGACTGAGAACATGAGTGAGGTCCTCAGAGGTGAGGTACACGGCTAGGAAATATTGGAGGGAGGATGGACCCTTGATCTAACTCCAGGTTTGTGCTCTTCTGTGGGAAGAGAACAGAGGAAGCAAAACAGCAGCAGGTATGGCAGAGGCACCAGAGGGCAGAGGGCAGCAGGACAGTGTGAAAGCAATTCATAGGCTCTTGGGTTTGAAACAGCTTCACAAATATTGCCTGATCCTCTAACCAGACATGAAGGGGGTCGGAGGGGGATTATTAGTGTTTTAATTCCAAGCTGCTCAGCCAAGTCTCTCCCTGAATCACAGTTCCTGCCTGGGGCCTGTGGTGGCAGCTCAGGCCCAGATAAACCAACTGAGATCACACTCTTAACAAAGGCCGTCTGGCAAGCCTGTCAATCAGTGGCCTGCCCTGGACGCCAGGCTTCTGTGAGCAGACGGTGGGTGGGTGCTCCACTTGGCCAGAACCTCTCTTTGTGTGGAGGCTGGAAATGCTTTCGCTCTCTCTGGGCTGCCACGGGGTGTCCGGTGCCCCTGATTTGGGACTGGGTCGGGTTTAGGGCCATGACTGCTGTGCCTCTGAGAGAAAACTTAGGGTAACAGAAAGTGCCTGAGCTCTAGAGACAAGGCGAGTGAGGTATACATGCCGGCTAGTCGCTGACCAGCGGTGTGACTTGCACCTGAGTCCCTCACACTCCAGTTCTATGACCTTGGGTGAATATCTTCTCTCAGCCTTCTGCCTCAACTCCTCAACGGGGTAAAAACTTGGATCTTAAAGGTCCATATTAGGCACCTGGGAAATTACCAAGATCAGTGCTTTTTAAGCATTTTCCTGTTAATGCAGTGGAAGATAATTTACATGTATATGAATATATATATAAATAGCTTACAACACCCAAAATAGAGAGATGGGCCATACCTGTGGCAGGAGACCTATGCTTGCTCCTAGCTCTGCCCTCAACTGCATGGCTCCAGGAAAGTAAAATTCCCTTTCTGGTATCCAGCAGGAGTCCATGCCAGGAGTCAAGGCTGATGGTGATGGCTTGGTGTTACCGTGTGGCTGCTCCCCAGGCTTACCTGACATGTGTCTGTATTCTGTCTAACCGGACTCCCCGGAGACTTTTAGGCCACAGCTCTGAAAAGCACATGCCACAGCCCAGGCAGAGTGGTATGGTCCTGGCCACATGTGTGCCCTCCCAGAGGTGCACACTGTGCAGGATGAATGCGCTGTCCCTCTTATCAGCCCCTTAGGGACATGGCACAGAGCAGAGCTGCCACTTGGTTTCCTGGTATTGATGATCCTTAAAGGCAGAAATGGCAGCTGGGACAAGGAAGAACAGGGAAAGAAATCAGGGATGGGACTCACCAAGCTTCCTCCATGGTAATGGCTATAAGACACATGCCGGAAGCCACGTTGCAGAGGGACCCCCGAGGTCGAGGATGCATCCTGGTAGCCCAGAGGGAACGGGCGGTAGGAATGCATACTGGAGCAGCTGGGGTACAGCTTGGAAGGCTCTCTCTCCAGGAACTCAGAGCCCACCACACACTCTGAATTGATGCTCAGAGAAAGCCCTGAGAAGACCAGCAAAGAAGGAGGTGTTAATGAGCATCGCATTACTGTCTAAAGGTAGAAATATAATAAATATATCCATTTACAAAGAACTTCCACATTCATTACTCTTTTAACCTTTCCTGCCCTGTAAATCTTCAACCATGTCCCACTGCTCTTAGAAGTCCTGGATACAGCCACAAAGCCCCTGTGACTAGTTCCAGCCTCCACTATAGCCTCCTCATACTATATCTAGCAGCTGCTTCTTTGTCATTCATCTTAAAGACTTTACAGATATCCTTCCCTGGGCTTGGAAGGCTTCCTCCTCTAACCCCATTTTGTCTTCTGGAGTCCTCAGTACTCAGCTTCTGCTCTTTCTTCACACTACACCTAAACCATCAATTGTTAAGAGCTCTGGATATTCGGTCGTGTGAGTCTTTGACCAATGCTATCCCTCCCACAAGGACAAGACCCTGAGGGCAAGGAATATGACCCCACCCCCAGTCACAGGGGATGGCTGTGTTTGACACATCATAAATGTTCAGCTCCAGTTCACTGGGGCAAAAAAAGGCATCGTGTCTATGGAAAGATATCCTTCTCCTAGGTTTGCTGTTCAGCAAACATCTAGGCCAAACCATTTAGTACAGAGGGGATAGACGGCAAAAAGGGAGCTTGCCTCAGATTAGAATGAGCAGCCCCCACCTCCTGACTCAGACTGGTGCTCTTTCTCCCACACTGCCATAGGGAAACGCTTGTCTGCACCCCATAAAAGCCATTTTTAAGCCTCAAATCTATACGTGAAATTGTGCTTTAATAGTGAAAGCAGCAAGCCATAAGGAACAATGTAATTTATGCACATGGCAGGATGGGCATTTAAAAGAAAAACAGAGGTAACCACAAAAAGAGGTAACCACAAATTGACGGACCAATTTGACGGGTCTCCAGGGATGAGCAAGTCCGCTATCTCAGCCCCCAACCGTCCAGAGAAAGGCCCCAGTGCGCAGGCGCATTCGGTCAGCACATGGCTGGAGAAAGGGCCTCCAAACCGCAGGGAGCAAGGGTGCGCAGGCGCAGTCCCGGTTGGGCGGGCGTCCTGGGGGAGGAGCTCCAGCCCGAGGAACGGGCGGGAAGAGGCGCACAGGCGCAGTAAGGACCAGCTCCCAGGAGCGTGCGGGGGGAGGGGCCGCAGCCTGAGCCACCTGGGGGCCATCTTTCTATTGCAGTACGAAAAGGCAAAAGCTGTAGCTAAATATTAAAAAAAACCATCTGGTCATCCTATTCCTTCTCTTTTTACCTGTTAGGCGAACCCAAACCCGTACGCAAGGGGACCCCTGGAAAGCATTCCCCATCCCCCACCCCCAAGCGCAAGCCCGCGGGGCCCTGCTGGCCTGGCCCGCCACGTGGGTCGCGGGGAGGCCGTGGCCGGGAGAGAAGCCAGCGTGGGGCGAGGCCGCGCAGGGCCTAGGGGTCTTACCGAAGTCAGCAAACGGCGGGCTAGGCACGGGCCGCAGCGGCCTGCGCAGCTCCAGGCGGCCGGGGCTTCCCCTGCCGGCGGCCTCGGCCCCGAGCAAGGGCCCCACAGGCCTGGGCACGGCCGGCGCGGGGCGGCTGCTCAGCCCCACGTGGCCGTGGACACCCAGAACTGGCTGGAAGGCGCTCGGGCCAGGGCTTGGGCCACGCGGGGGCCTCTCAGGAAAGCCGGGGACCACGCGGCTGTCGCGGCCCAGCTCCACGTCCCCCGAGGCGGCAAGCAGAGGCAGCGGGCGAAGGCTTGCGCCTGGGGCAGCAGCCGCAGCCCCGGGGGCCAGCTCGGACCCATGGGCGCTCACGGCTTCCTCCTGCTCCTCCTCGGAGGCCTGCTTCTTGAGCACCTTCTGCGCAGCCATGATCTTCTGGCGCTCCGTGATCAGGTAGCACTTCTCGCAGGTGCACTGCTTCCATCGGCACTTGCCCGCATGGCCCTTGACCGGCACCAGGAAGCCATGGTTCCGGCACCGCGAGCATTTGGGGGTGCGCAGCGTCTTGTCGGCCAGCTTGGCGGGGTCTGCCTTCACAACACAACCACCACCGCTGGGAGCTGCAGAGCGAATGGAGCAGAAATGAGCAGTGCCCCACAAGTCTCTGGTGCTGGGGACATTGGATACACTTGTAACAAAGCGGCTCTCAGCACGTCCAGGAGCTGCTGTAAGACCCTTGCATTTTACCTTCTTTTTGGGGGTGCAAAATTTGGAGTCTGTGCTTTGGCTAATGAGATGCAAGGGATTGGGTTGGATAAATTCTTCATGGAATACTATTGCATGTATGTCATCTGGATTATCTGAAGTTTTAAGCATTTAATTTTCCAAACTTTCCATGCCTGTCACCCCACAGAGTATTTTGTAACTTCAAAAAAAAAAAAAAAAAGGCGGCATGATATTCAACGGTCCACAGATTTAAAAAGCTCCAGAGGACGCAGCTCTCAATAAACCCACTCCAGCAAAAAACATTCTAAGAGTTAAGCCGTTTCTCCTTCCAAAAACTGCTGCGTCTGCTGAATTTCATTTCTCTCCCGACAGAGAGGATGCCATTCAGTGATGCTTCCAGAATATTCTCCAGAGCTCAGTGCAGTGTGATCTTCACCATGGGTGCGCCTTTATAGTAATTCCTATGCGTAAGAATCTTGTTGGTATAGGAATGCAGTTCTGGAAGACGGCGTGTTGCTGTTGTTGACTTCCAAGTAAAGCATACTTAGAATGCTTTAAAGTGAAACAGCATGAGCTTGAATGGTTGCTTAACCTTCATGAATTTTGTTATCCCTATAAAGCAGCCAAAATAATCCATTTTCTTGTTTGATACAAATTTGTAACACCCAAAAGTCTTTCTTTTTGGGTCCAAAAAAAAAAAAAAAAAAAAAAAAGGGAAACTAAGTTGAAAAGCTTATAATCATGGAATCAGTAATATTTAAGGATGTAGTTATCTTTAGTACCTGGCTAACCCGTGTGCATTTTAAATTCCCCTTTCTCTGCAATTCTGTCCTGGTGGCAGGACGGTGGAAGCAAGGCCTGGTGTCCGCTTTGATTTTCCTGAGGTTCCCCGTGCAGCTGTGCTTTGCCGTTCTCACCAGCTGCTTGAGAATAGGAAATGGTCGCCATTTTGAGCTGACTAGAAACTGGAAAGCCGAAAAGAGGTTCCTAAAGCCTTTTTCTGCTTGGAAGAAAAAAATATTCCTCATATTAATAAGACAAAACTACGCTTCCTGCATTAGTCCTTAAGGAATTTCATTGTTCACTTTGTATTTCACTGTTAGCTAGGTTTGTCTCTGCTCTAACACCCTCTATCTTAATTTCTGATTTAAAAAAAATACGGTCCTATACATAAAGGGACAGGCAAGCTCCTTTTCTGTCTCCACTCAGTTCACATATCTTTTTTTCTCTGACTTTGTCATTTGAAAATGGTACTTAAAAATCAGAGTTTCAATACTGCCGTCAAAAAAAAATCTGGGGCATAAGCTGCATTGTTTCATGATATTGCAAACTATAAGGCCATCAGATTTAAATTTTAACGTCAGGTGACATCAGATGATAAGGCCTAAAGAAGAAAACTACTCTCATTTACATTTCATGCTTGACCACCCAGGCTCTCTTCATTTTCCTATTAATGATTTAAAGGAAAATTCTATTCAAAGCCAACTATTTAAATTAACATATTTTAGCCTTATTAACAAAATGCTTCCATATTTACTTTATAGCTTTAAGGGCAAACTATACCCAAGGTGATGTGAATTTGCATAGTGCTTTGAGAACCTTAGTAAACAACCATATATCTTTTTAATCAGTAGTCATAAGATGCAGAAACCCCACGGTTTATACTGTAAACAAATCTAAAAAAAAAAAAAAAAAGACTAGTTTATTTCTCTCTTTCCTACCAAAGTCTCAATTTGTGTAGGTAAATTCCAGCAGAGCTTTATTTATTTCACTCTTGGAAATTCGGGCAAATTGATAGGTTTGTTTTATTTAGGTTGATGACTGATTACTTGCTAGGCTGCGGATTTTTTTTTTTTTAAGATTTATTTATTTATTTATACAAGCACTGGGTACAGTCAGAAGCACGGGAGGGTGAGAGAATTCACCAGAGTCAGAGCAGAGAGCAGAACAGGCAGACTGACAAAGTACACTGCTGAGGGGAGCAGAGGGCGGCAGAAGAGGTCTGCACGCCAATGTGGGACCCTCGCCTGGTGGCCGGGGATTGAACCGGCGCTGCAGAGGCTGCGGGCAGCTTCGCAACCCAGGGCTCAACCGCTGTGCCACTGGGGAGGCTCTAGGCTGCAGCTTTAAAACACACATACATACATTTCTTTAAATTGTTATTTTAAAAAATGCTAACATGGTGTAAAAAGAAGAACTGGAATAAAAAAAAAAAAAGGATGGGGGGCCTCCCTGGTGGTGCAAAGGGTTAAGCACCACACTATGAAGCAATCTGCAGCCTCTGCAGTTCGATCCCTGATCCCTGGCGGGCCAGGGAGCAACCCACATGGTGAGGCAGACCTCTCCTGTCTCGCCCACTGCTCCCCTCAGCAGTGTATTTCAGTCAGTCTGCCTGTTTTGTTCCCTGCTCTGTCTCTGATGAATCCTCTTTCACACACACACACACACACACACACTGCATCTCTGGCCTGTACCCCAGCTCTTGTATGCACAAATAAATAAATCTTAAAAAAAAAAAAAAAAAAGGATGGATACAGTAAGTCACTGTAAGTAAGCACAATGACCACCTTCCTTTTCCACACCCAAACCTCAGGAAGAAAGTCTGCATCATCCTAAGCAATGGTTTATAAAATAATGAGTTATTGTTGCTGAGGAATCCTTAATTAACTACAAAGGGGCTGGTTGGTGGTCATTACTCCCAGCTTCAGTTATGGCCCCTTTCCCCTTTAATCCCAAGTTTCTTACCTTGAATAATGCTTCTTCTCTTTGGTTAATAGGATTGTTGTTGGTACTGTTTAATTTATACGCATTTTAAAGAAGAGTGCAAAGGGGGACATCATTTATAATCATTCAATATTGCCTGCTCTGTGATGTTTCCTTACTGGCAGCGCACAAGAGTAAGGAGAGGCTTTTTTGCCTATAGTATCTTTCCCCCAGCAGCTATAACCCAGATATCTGCTATCTTCCCCTTCTTCAGGCTCTCTCTAGTGAGCAATGAGAAGTTTATTGAAGATTTTGTAGGGGATGGAAGGGAGGATTTACACGACACATTCTATAGCAGAGTCTTAAAATCCTGCCTTAGCATTTCTGTTGTCTCCAGAGCCTCCTTTGCTGTGCCACATCCACTGAAGGGAAACTAGTCTGTCTTTCCTCTCCCCACCATTACCCGGCCTTTATAGCTTCTGTCTCCTTTCTTGATTTTTTGAGAGCTCTGTAAGAGCTGTAGCAATCTCATTTCCCTTTATATCCAGCACAAAATAGACATTCAGTAAATATTTGTTGAATGTACAAATGAATCCTGCCAATGCCAAAGTTCTTTCCTGCCTAACTGGCATAGTAAATTAACTTGACTTAAGCAACTTTCCCCAAACATCATACAAGTGCTCAGCAAAATAAAACCGACAGTAAACAGGCCCATTCTTCTGACAAGGAGAATTTGGGGACCAACTTGTTTCCTTGAGTTCATCCCATACCCTAATGGCTGAATAATAGTAACAATAATCACTAGCACACTTTTATTTACTAAGTGTTTATATGCATCATAATTCCTAAGTCCTTTGTGTATATTAATTCATATAATCCTCACGAAAATGTTGTAAAGTAAGGACTGCAATTTTTACCTCCATTTTATACATGAAGAAGCTGAGGAGTGAAGTGAAGTAGCTCACCCAAAGATTTACAATCAAGAGACACAGCCATGAGGGCCTCCCCGGTGGCGCAGCGGTTGAGCGCTGGGTTGCGAAGCTGCGCGCGGCCTCTGCGGCGCTGGTTCGATCCCCGGCTGCTCCCCGGCCACCAGAGGAGGGTCCCACATGGCGCACAGACCTCTCCTGCCGCCCGCTGCTCCCCTCAGCAGTGTACTTGGGTCCTTCTGCCTGCTCTGCTCCCCGCTCTGGCTCTGGTGAATTCTCTCGCCCTCCCGCACTTCTGACTGTACCCAGTGCATGTATAAACAAAACAAACAAACAAACCAGCAAACAAATAAATAAAGCATGCCTCTATAAAAAAAAAAAAAAGAGACACAGCCATGATTCAAAACCAGGAAATCTATCCTCAAATTCCATGTTTTTTTGTTTTGTTTTGTTTTTTTTTTAAAGATTTATTTATTTATTTATACAAGCACTGGGTACAGTCAGAAGCGCGGGAGGGCGAGAGCATTCACCAGAGCCAGAGCGGGGAGCAGAGCAGGCAGAAGGACCCAAGTACACTGCTGAGGGGAGCAGTGGGTGGCAGGAGAGGTCTGCGCGCCATGTGGGACCCTCCTCCGGTGGCCGGGGAGCAGCCAGGGATGGAACCAGTGCTGCAGAGGCTGCGGGCAGCTTTGCAACCCAGCGCTCAACCGCTACGCCACCGGGGAGGCCCCTCAAATTCCATGTTCTTAACCACATATATGATATCTCAGTATTTCTTCTAAGCAAACACAGTACTCTCAGACTCTTTCAAGGAAACTTTGGTAATAAGTAGAAGTGTTTGTCTTACTACATTACTTATTACTCTATTACAATTGACACAAATGGGGTGAAGGTGGTAGCAACCTAGGGAAACTTCCTAGGATTCCCTGTTTAGTTGCTTTCCAGAGCTGATATTTATTGAGAGCCAACTATGTGCTAAGCATAAGGGACACAGTAGTAAATACAGACAGGGTCCTTGCCTTTAGCCATACATCCTAACTGGCAGTACAGACAGTAAACAAATACTTCCAGATGAAAGCTGGGAAGTTGGGGAGAGTCAGGATGCTATGTGAGCTCATAGGAAGGTCCTAACCTGACTGGAGAAATCAAGGAAGACTTCCTTGAAGGGCTGATTTCTAAGCTGAGGCAGAAGCTTCTGTATTAGCCAGATACAGAAGCAGGAGAGGTGTGTTCCGAGCAGAGGGAACAGCATGTCTGAGGCCCACAGAGTGGCTATAGTACAGTGCAGTCAGGAGACTGCTGAGAAAGGATTAGAGATTAGAGGATTAGAGATTAAACAGCAGTCAGGTCACACAGGTGTCCTGGGGAGAATTTATGGGAGTCAGCCACATATGGCCAAGGAGAGCAATAACATGGCAGGTGGCCAGGCCAAACTAGAACTCACATATCCAGACCTCTAGTACCTGCTCATGGTGGTTTGCTGTTTTTTACAGATAGTGGAACAATAATAAATTAGGACTCGCAGAGGTATTTCAAGATTAAAATGGAGTTGAGTGGGGTGTTCTTTGGGGTGGCTTTCCAGAGCCACACACTTGAGCATAGCCATGGTCCTGAACAGTGCTAGGCAGAGTTGTTCCTCCCAACCCTGGCCCCCTGTTGACTGAATCATCTGATCCTAAGACTCCTGTGGAGGCCAAGCACAAAGCAGCAGGAATGGAAGACAATGGGGTGAGAGGAAAGAAGAGTAAGATGCAATCACACAGCCACTGAAGAGGTTGTACAGGAATAAACAATTCCGTGGAGCAACTGAAAGCACACCATCAGGCCGGAGAGGGCACATTCAAAGTGGCATTGTTAGTGGAGTTAGATGCAATAGCACTGACTTTTGTTTGTCCTGTTTTCATTTGCTCATTTGACGAAAAAAGTTTTGACACACAGAAAATTTGACAGTATTTACAACTGACTACATGTTCTTTTGACAGTACTATCAAATGTCCATGAATATCAAGGATTTTTTCCCTTAAAAAATGAGACACATGTCCCTATAAATACATTGTTAATAGGGGATAATAGCCTTTAATATATCTGTCAGTTGGTGAAATCAAATTTGGTTTAAAATAACAAACAGGAGGGCCTCCCCGGTGGCGCAGCGGTTGAGCGCTGGGTTGCGAGGCTGCCCGCGGCCTCTGCGGCGCCGGTTCGATCCCCGGCTGCTCCCCGGCCACCGGAGGAGGGTCCCACATGGCACGCAGACCGCTCCTGCCGCCCGCTGCTCCCCTCAGCAGTGTACTTCGGTCCTTCTGCCTGCTCTGCTCCCCGTTCTGGCTCTGGTGAATTCTCTCGCCCTCCCGCGCTTCTGACTGTACCCAGTGCATGTATAAAACGAAAACAAACAAACAAACAAACAAATAAATAAATAAAACATGCCTCTATTTAAAATAAATAAATAAATAAATAAAATAAAATAACAAACAGGAATTTACTGCCAATATACGCAGGTCTCTGTCCCCTAGTAAAAACAGTCAAGAAGAACAGAGGAGCAAAGAATACTCAATATACCCTTCCTTTTCCTCTGTGTGTTCCTTGTCTATTTCCCAGAATAGTAAATTTGTATTTAAAAAAAAAAAAAGCAGAATTTTCCTCTGCATTTTGCTTCTATTAGAATGGCAAAAAGATATCAAGAATATATCTTTTAAGAGACCTTTTTATTTTGTCACTGAGTCAGTATAAATTCAGTCCATGTTGTAACTGTAACATGGCGGGAAATACTGCTCTAGAGACAGGCAGGCTGTGTGAGCGCCTGATCATTACTTATCAGTTGTGTTACCTTGGTTAAGTCACGTCACTTATTGAGCCGCAGTAGTAATACCGTTTGTATAATGTGCTGTAAATTCTGAAGGGTCCCTACATTTATCCCATTTAAAGATTCATATTTAATGAATGTTTACAGCTTTGCAGGCATGATATCATTTAAACCATAGAACACCATCTATAAGGGAGGTATTTTCATTGTGACCATTTGACAAATGGTAAAACTGAAGCTTAGAAAAGTTATGAAATTTCTGATCTAGGGTGTACAGGAAGTGGCAAAAATATGTATGAAGAGTCTGCAAATATGTACTCTTAAATACTATACTATATTGTCATTCTGTAGTTATTTAACTACAAAGTAAGGTCTCTGATTCTTGTAGGATTAATGAAAGCATGCATTTAGGATACACAACACAGTGACTGCTGTCTATTTGTAGGATTAGCATGCATTGCTTGATATCGAGGAGGAGGAGCAAGGGAATGGGGAATAAGGAGAAAGTAGTATCTCAGACTTACTTATTCAAGGCCACTTCCAATTGAAGATTTGATTCAGCGGCACAATCTTTCGCATGGCTTTAGGCTCTTCAAGCATAGATTAAACCCAAGCTGTCCAATACCATGTCCATGCCCCCATGTGGCTATTTAGGACTTAAAGTAAGGTAAATTCAAATTGAGATGTGCTGGAAATACAAAGTAGACATCAGATAGCGAAGACATAATGTTTTTTAAATGATGTTAATACCTCTTTAATAACTTTATATAGATTATATAATGAAGTAATGATATATTGAGTTAATGTTATTTTTAATATATTACTTTTTTTTTTTTTTGGGTGGGACCCTTGCCTGTGGCCGGGGATCAAACTGGCGCTGCAGAGGCTGCAGGCAGCCTCACAACCCAGCGCTCAACTGCTGTGCCCCCAGGGGAGACCCTATATTACTTTTTTTTACTATCAGAAAATTTTAAATTACATCTATGTCTCCCACGTTATAATTCTGTTGGATAGCACTGAATAAGAGATTTGTCTACTCAGTCCATTCTCCTTCCACTTGCGAAGACCACGTTTTCACAACAGCTCACATTCAAGCTGGCACACCATCTTCTTGGGGAGCGCACCACTCTCATACAGCCCCTCCTTATGTTGCTTAGATACCTTCACTTACTTGAATCTATTCTTTGTCATGTAAGGCCTTTCCAATGGAATAAAAAACTCTCATCAGTTTTACTTCAGTTATAAAAACAAACCACTGGTCTCATGCTTTAGAATTGGGAAAATTTACCTGACCACTAGAATAAGCCAGTTAAAAGTATCTAATAAAACTCTAGTTTGCATTTGGATGTTTGAATATATTGATGTTTGAATATATTTTTATAGGAATATTTTCATATTTATCTTGCCTGGCATACATTTCCAGGAAAATGTCGTGTAAAATAGAAAAGAGAAAAGGGAGCCATTATATACGAAGGTTACACCATTCCTGTGATCCATACCCATGAGATCCCAACCAGAGGCAGGGGTCCATTATTTACATGCTGCTTGAAAAATGGAGACCTTTGGACATTTAATGTTGTTAAGAACTCTGGATATTTAATAAGAAATTATTTGATTTATGTCCTTCTCCCCCAGAACTCACCCCAGGTAAATAATTATTACCTCTAAAAGCACTAATGCTGCTTTGCACAAATAGTTCCTTAAACAAAGAAAGGCATGAAGACTTGCTCTGACCAGTTTTCATCTGAGCATATAGAGATTATACCTCCCACAACATTTTCTTTAAACATGGCTAGACTTACTTAGTTTAATGAGGTTGGGGGATTGTTGATTTTTCCCCTTTAACTTGCCAGATAAATCAAAAATATTTATTTTAAGAGACAGTTTAAGGAACTCTGTAATTCCCAATCTGTCAGAGTTTTACAAATAAATCTTAGTTGAATGCCTGTCGTTGTTTCCATTCTGGTCAAGCGAAAAGAAAAAAGTATACAATTCATCAGAACAATTAGTTGATTGAGGTTAAATAATTCTAAGAATAAACATTTGACACCCTCCCACCCCCAACCCCATGCACCATAAAACTCCTCTAGTAAGAAGGATTATAAATTAAATGTACAAGATTTAAAATGGTCCAGATATACCCTAAACATTATTGCAGACTCGAGGGACACATTTAGAGAAGTTAAAACCAAGTGTAGTTTTAGAGTTTGGCCATCTTTGTTCAGTCATTTAACACAGTTTATTGCTTTGGTGCTAAGATGGGGGCATGCTGAGAAGTACGCAGCAACTGGGGAATAGTAGCAACAGTGCCCCCTGCTGCTCGAGGTCTACCTCCCTTAAAACTTCAGTGTCACGGATATTGAGAGATATGATACCTCAGGGTCTAATGAAACTCTTAGATATAAGGAAGTAAGGAAGGAAATAATGAACATCATTAAGGGACTTCAACATTGTAAGCATTGTGCTATCACTTAATAATAATACGAAGTTCATTATAAATTCTGGAAAAGAATGGGATGAAATATATAAATAAAGAGACTGAGTTTCAAGAAAGTTAGATAAACCTTAGCAAGATTCATAGCTAAAAATGGAACAGCCTAGGTCGCCTCGTATACCTGGTTCCAAAGCCAGGGATTCTTACACGGGGAAGTGACTGGAGGCCATTGGCACAGCTCAGACTGCTAAAAGTATTGTGACCAACTGTGCTGATTTGCCTGGGACCGAGAGGGTCTGCGACACTGGACCTTCAGCACTACAACCAGAAAGGTCTGGGGCAAACCAGGACAAGTTGGTTGCCCTAGCTGGAGTTCAGTTTTGAATAAAGCACAAGGCTGGAAGGGTCAGTTTGGAAAAGGCGGAGACCTGCCCAGTTGTCCGTCCTCTTCTTCTCTATGGCCCAGGCTGCTGCAGCACACATGAGCAATCTCTGTCCTACTTGTCTAACACTGTGAGATACCCTGAGGCACTGTCAAAAAAAGTTCACATTTCTGCCATGTATAGTTTTTTCAGTTCCTACGCTGAATCATCAAAGTCAGTTGAAATTTAGTTAATGAATAAATCACCCATTCAAGTGCAGAAGAAAGAGCAGAGTTCAGAAACATGGGTTCTGTTGAGATTAGGAAGAGCCAGAGAAGTGGGATGAGTAACAGAATTGACATTCATGGGATGGCTATTAATGCACAGGGTGCTGGGCTAGGTTTTTGTGCACACTATTTTTTTCTTGTAACAACTCTAAAAGAGAGTTACAACTAGCCTTAAATACATATTTTTGAAAGTAAATTAAGTGCAAAAAGAAGCCAAATAACTTGTCTAATGTCACACAGCTAGAAAAAAAATGAACTCGGAATTTATTTCTGCCCAAAGTTGTGGGACTTTTCCCACTATATCACAGTGTCTGACACATAGTAGTGCTTGATATTGAGTTTTTCTTCCCATTAAGTTCCTAAGAATTTAAAATTATTAATTTCAGTATCCCTCATGTGCTCTTTTTTTAAAAGATTTATTTATTTATGCACACAAGAGCTGGGGTACAGATCAGAAATGCATGTGTGTGTGTGTGTGTGTGTGTGTGTGTATGAGAGAGAGAGAGAGAGGATTCACCAGAGACAGAGGGGGAAGAGAACAGGCAGACCAACGAAATACACTGCTGAGGGGAGCAGCGGGCGAGTCAGGAGAGGTCTGCTGCGCCATGTGGGCTGTTCCCTGGCCGGCTGGGGATCGAACTTGTGCTGCACAGGCCGCGGACTGCTTCACAGTGCAGTGCCCAATCCCTTGCACCACCAGGGAGGCCCTCCCTCATATGCTTTTAAAATAACATATCAAAAATGCAGATAATATCAATATGTAATATTTAAGTATATATGACATATACGAAGCATATAACATGTATATACATAATAGTTAAAAAGTAAGATAACAGACAAAACATAAAAATAAAATTACCCAAACTCTAATGTTAGATATAGAGATGCAAGATGGTGGATGAAGTTCCCTGCATAAGTTCACTATACATGTCAAAGCTGAGAGAGCAATTCAAGCAACTACTCCAGTTCACTCGCACTGGTTGAGTTGATCAGTACTCACTAAGGCTGGATAGAATACTAAATCACAAGATTATACATGATGTAAGCAGTGTCTTTACAATTTCATTTGAAGTATCTGCTCTGCAATTTTTTTTTAAATGGCAATTTATCGGGCCTCCCTGATGGTGCAAGGGGTTAAGCACAGCACTATGAGGTTATCCACAGCCTCTGCAACATGAGTTCGACCCCTGGCCTGCCAGGGAGCTACCCCCATGGCACAACGGACCTCTCCTGTCTTGCCAGCAGCTCCCCTCAGCAGTGTATTTCAGTACATCTGCCTGTTCTGTTCCCCTGCTCTGTCTTTGGTCAGTCCTCTCACCCCCCACGTCTCTGGCCTGTACCCCAGTTCTTGTATGCATATATAAATAAATCTTTTTAAATAAAAATAAAAATGGCAATTTACTAACCGAGATGAAATTAAAAAGAATGTCAGGCAAATTACTTAAACACTGCAATTACAAGAAAACACAAGAGAGGTGGGTTAATAAAGTTTTCTGATATACTTTGCACCTGACTCTATACAATAACAGGTACTGGCAAAGTAGAAGGCATGGACAAATGGATAAGGACATCTCGTACATACATGTCTGTGTAATCAGAATGGAGAAGCTATTAATGGGCCTAAGTATTTATGGCTGAAAATCAACTACCCTGCATAAACATTAAAATGTCATGAGAAGGGGGACCTCCCCGGTGGCGCAGCGGTTGAGCGCTGGGTTGTGAAGCTGCCCGAAGCCTCTGCGGCGCCGGTTCGACCCCCAGCTGCTCCCTGGCCACCGGAGGAGGGTCCCACATGGCGCGCAGACCTCTCCTGCCGCCTGCTGCTCCCCTCATTAGTGTACTTCATCAGTCTGCCTGCTCTGGCTCTGGTGAATTTTCTCACCCTCCCGTGCATCTGACTGTACCCAGTGCTTGTATAAATAAATTAATTTAAAAAATGTCATGAGAAGGAAGTAAGCAAATATTATTAAAATGTCATGAGAAGGAGGTAAGCAAATATCTTGCGAGACACCTGAACAAAGAGGTTCTGATAGCAAAAATGACTATCAATTGTCTTTTCAGTAGACAGTATCTATAAAATGGGAAGGGTATCTCACACAGGTGTAAGGATTAGAGGCTTTTTAATGGCCACTCAATAACTGTTTGCTATTGTTTTATCTTAGCACTCTGTGCTTTCATTTCATTAGAGTTTATGAAAATTCTGTTTGGGAACAATGTAGGATATTACAATAGTTCTACTTTTTAATTCAGAATGTGCCTGGATAGAATAAGATCTTAAGTCTGTTGAATGAATGGATGAATACATGTTCACTTTCTTCTCTCTAAGTGAATATTGGATATAGAGGTTCTCTTATTTAAAAGAACATGAAAGTATACATCTGACTTTGTGGGAAGATTAGGCTCAACCCTCAGTAGTTTCCACCCATTGAATTCCTCTCCTCTCCTCAATAGGTCCTGCACTCATGCTTCTCTTAACCTGGAATTACCTTTCCATTCTTCTCTACATGCCAGACCCCTACTTATCCTTCAAGACCTAGCTAAATTGTCATCACCTCTGGGAAGTCCTCTTAACCTCTACAAGCAGAATTAATGGCCCCCTCATTGTGCATCCAGAACTTTTTCAAATTCCTATTATGATACTTCATACACAATGCTGATTTTAAAATCTCCTTGTTTAGAAGTAATCAGGAATATATCTGGTTCTTTGCTAACCCTCTTTGAACCCTGCACGGGGGTGCGGCACACAGTATGTGAACGAATTAATGTATGCTACTGATTTTCACTTGGGTTTACTTGGTTCTCATTTCCCAGGTCAAAGAGAGTGCAAGATCCCTAAGGGGAGAGAGGATTTCTGACTCATTTTCATAGTCATGCCAAGGATTTGAAGTCAATGAAAAAATACCAAATGCATGCAAATAATCAGCATCCCTCCCCCTGGATTCAGTGAATATCACCATGCTTCCTAAGCTCTCACTACGACTCTTGGAGGGAAACAACAGTGCAGTGTGAGTGTTGGGGGCAGATGTCATCCTCATGCCAGATAAGAATGTTATGGAAGCTTGGAAGCCGCAGGACTGGGCCCTTCTGTCCATTCCCTCTCAGAAACATTCTGTTGCCATGGAGATAACCAGTACCCCAAGCGGGCACAGTTGGGTGAGGACTCCAGAAAGGCCTCTCAGGAAGGGTACATGGAGACTCTTGGGACCCTGATCAACGTCCTCATCTATTTATTCGCCTATTCCTGTGTTTACTCATGTTTGTACTTGTTGGTTTACTTTATTAGCACCATTGTAGAGGACTAGGCGGCTGAGCTGGACAGAAGCCATTCGGGCACGGACAGCCTCACCCACCTCCCAAGGTGAGATCTAGGTACCCCTGACTACGGGCTGAGGAGGGGTGAAGGGTGGTTCCTCTGATTACAGAAGCCCACTCGCCTCAAGCCCTGAAGGCGGGGTGAGGGCGGCACCCCTACTGAAAGTCTCAGGTACCACTAGGAGGCGCTGCGCAGGCGCAGTGGCAAAACTGCAGGCGGGAGGGCGGGTGAGGTGAGGGCAAGGCAAGGCTTGGGGGAGGGGGCGTCTCCGTCACCGCCCGGACCGTTAATTTTGGCGGGCTGCGGGCAGCTCACAGCGCATGCGCACCTGCCCCGCGCCCCCTCGGGAGGCCAGAGGTGGGGCTGGGGAAGCGGGTGCCTAGCCCGAGCGCGGCCATGTGCGACGCCGGCGGTTCCCACACGCAGCGGCCGAGAAGCGGGGCCCAACTCCAGGGCCGGGCCTGGGCGGCGGCCTCCGCGAGGGCCCGCACCTACGAGTACGGCTCGAAGCGCTACCTGCTGATGTGCGGGCTGGGCGGGATGCTGAGCTGCGGGCTGACGCACACCCTCATCGTGCCCCTCGACCTGGTCAAGTGCCGCCAGCAGGTGGACCCCCACAAGTACGGCGGCCTCTTCAGGGGCTTCAGCGTGACGCTGCAGGATGACGGGGTGCGCGGCCTGGCCCGGGGCTGGGCGCCGACGTGGATCGGCTACTCCCTGCAGGGCTTCTTCAAGTTCGGCCTCTACGAGGTCTTCAAGATCCGCTACGCCGAGCTGCTGGGCCCGAGCAGGGCCTATCACTGGAGAACCGGCCTGTACCTGGCCGCCTCGGCCAGCGCCGAGTTCTTCGCCGACATTGCGCTGGCGCCCATGGAGGCGGTGAAGGTGCGCATCCAGACGCAGCCCGGCTACGCGCACACGCTGCGCGCCGCGGCGCCCCGGATGTACGGCGAGGAGGGCCTGTGGGCCTTCTACAAGGGCGTGGCGCCGCTGTGGATGCGGCAGATCCCCTACACCATGATGAAGTTCGCCTGCTTCGAGCGCACGGTGGAAGCGCTGTACCGGCACGTGGTGCCCAAGCCGCAGAGCCAGTGCACCAAGGCCGAGCAGCTCGCCGTGACCTTCGTGGCGGGCTACATCGCCGGCGTCTTCTGCGCCATCGTGTCCCACCCGGCCGACTCCGTCGTGTCCGTCTTGAACAAGGAGAAGGGCAGCACGGCCCTGGGGGTGCTTCGCAGGCTGGGGTTTTGGGGCGTGTGGAAGGGGCTGTTCGCTCGGATCATCATGATCGGCACCCTGACGGCGCTGCAGTGGTTCATCTATGATTTGGTCAAGGTCTATTTCAAGATGCCCCGCCCGCCTCTCCCCCGAGCGCCCGAACCCCAAAAGAAGAGGAAGTAGGCCTTTGTCAGCCTCTGTGGCCGCCTTGGGCCCGCCGTTGCAGTGAGAAGTGGCGATGGCGTGCCGTCGATGCTTGTGTATAAAATGTTAACGTTTTTCAGAGAGGCGATTTGAAATGCAGTCCGAGTTCGCCTTCAGTGATTGGTTTCTTCGTTTTGGCAAACCAAGAGGATTGCAGCCGTTTCATTGGGGCGGGGGCGGGGATGGGGGGGGTTAAGACATTATCTTTGGGGAGTCAGCTTTAACTCAATAGCTTTTCAATTATAAGGAAAAAAATTCTTCGCAGGAAGTAATGTTAGGTAATTTAGTGTCTCGATATTGTATCTCCTTTGATTCCCCATTTGGTAGAGATTATCCGGGCATCACTACTGAATCGCTTGCTAATGAGGTTTTAAGGTCAGCACAACTGTATGGGACACGGAACAAAGGAAGAGTCTGCTGCATGGTATTCATCTCAGCAGAAATTGTGCACCTATTGAATAGATGAAGGGCTCATTCCATATTTCCTGTTCATGTGCATTACAGGTAAAAATTATTAAAAGTTAAATTGTGACTTATATTGCCTGATGGCTTAGAATGTATTCACTGTTTTCAAAGAGACAGGACATGAGAAGATCTGCGTTTTCTCATGTTGCTTTGTCCCATTTTCTTCCTGATGTTGCTGATTAGAACATCGCGCTCTCCAGGAAGTGCTACAATTGGATCAATGTGGAAAACCAAAATGAGATGAAGGGCAGGCTGTGGGAATAAATATGTAAAGAAAAACCTCTGTTCTCTAAAGATTTCTTTTTGTATAACTCAGCTTTCAACAGCCATACATCCAAAGAAGATCATACCACCCTGACATTAAAAAAAAAAAAGAAACACAAAACCCTACAAATTCCAACAATTTTTTGCTGAATATTAAAGAATGGTTTTGGTGACTTTGGAAGGAAAATAACAGTTTGAACGGAACAAATGTCATTCCTCTAACTTGGTAGATGTTTCAGTGATCTTTGCAGTGGTTGGGCTTCATCAAATTTACTGAAGTTATAAGGCACATTTTCCATTTTCTGTGGCCTTTACATCTCTGAGGAAATGAATAAAATTAAATTCTGAGAATTAGATCTTTGTAGAATGTGAATAAGAAATAAGCTTCAGTATGATGTTTGTTACAATTTATCAATATGTTACATGATTGCCTTAATTTTGTATTAAAGACTACAAAAATAGAATATGTTGGTATTTTAAGTAAACTGTTTAGTGCTTAACAAGTTAAAAAGTGTCTTAAAAAGTATGTTTGAAATGTGTTGATTGGATAATAAAGAGTTTGGAGAAAAAAATAACTTGTGAGTGAGATGGAATGAAATTAATATTTACTGCTTCTGTTTTGCTTATTATCTGGGAGGTGGCAGGAGAAGGATCATTATTGAGACATTCCTTCAGTTCCAAGTGAATACTAGGAACTTGGCGGCTAGGTGTGTTGAAAAGTTCTCAGTGAAGGAGAATGATAAATTTCACGGAACTGCAGCTTCATTTTTGCAAGATTTGAAAAAAATATTTGTTGTGTCTTGTAGAATTCTTATAGTAACTTCCTTTGGTAAGCAATTAAATAAAATGCTTTCTATCAGCAATACCATTTAGAGAATTGCTGTAAAATCACTATGGAGTTTCAAGATAGAAAGAGACCAAATGGTTTGTAGTATTTCACCATTGTTTTGTTGACACCACGTAATTTCTGTAACATGCAATACACTGTGTATGTTTAGAGAAGTATACAATATGAAGAGAACTCCTTGGCATGTGTCTGACTGTCATGGACATTATCAGGAAGATAGGTCAGCTTAGTTTGGGTCAGCAGTTTTCACAATCAGTCCCTAAATTTCTATTCACCTTTTTTTTTTTTTTTTTTAAAGATTTATTTATTTATTTATACAAGCACTAGGTTACAGTCAGAAGCGGGGAGGGTGAGAGAATTCACCAGAGCCAGAAACAGAACAGGCAGCGTGACGAAATACACTGCTGAGGGGAGCAGCAGGTGGCAGGAGAGGTCTGCGCACCATGTGGGACCCTCGCTGGAGGCCGGGGATCGAACTGGCACTGCAGAGGCTGTGGGCAGCTTCGCAGCCCAGCGCTCAACCGCTGTGCCACCAGGGGAGGCCCAGTCCCTAAATTTCTATTCACCTTTTTTTTTTAATTGGGTGGTGATTTATAAAAGTTTGAATAAATAGGGTAAGATAGCTAACCACAGAAATAAAGATGAGTTTAGAGTCATTAAGAATTTTTTTCAGTTACCATTCTTTTGGAACAATTTAAACTTCTACTCAGTGTTTTACCTTGTCTGTAACTATCTGTGACATCATATGTCTCTGTTAGAATTAGAAAATATGTCTGGTATCATTAGACAGTTCATACTCTCATAAACTCAATTTTTGAAGTCCATTTTATGTATAAAAAAAAACAGACTCAGGCTAGGTAATTTGCTCAATGTCATATAGCTAATAAGTGATACAGTCTAAATCAGAGTCCACATTTTCTTTATTTCAGCACTTTCACATAACCAATGACTATTCTTTTCATAAACTGCTTCTTACAGTACCTCGAAATACTTTTAGTAACATTTCTATTTGTATAAATGATGAAATGACTGTTTTTGCACTAAAGGAAAGCTTATCTCAATTGTGAAAAATGTACTGTTTAGTAATCAAATGCAAAGTACTTACATACCTTTAATATTTAAATCATTTCCCATACCAGTTCAGTGCATCAATCCTAACTTGAAGGGACTAATGATAATAAAAGCAGTGCTTTTATCTTTATAAATTTGTGGTACTGCAATTTTCAATGAGAAGCTTTGTTCTATCACATTTTCTAGTGTTTTCCTCTAATCTTTAGTTCCTATAGCCGAAAAAACCTGGCTTAGGCTATTTATCTTTTCTCCCAGGTGGTGATTAAAGTAGGTTTTTTTTTTCAAGTATATAAAATTAATTTCATGATTGGGAACTATAATCTCATTCATTGATCTGTTCTTTGAGAAGTGAATAAAGAAAGCAGGTGAAATCTTGAACAACAAAGGCCATATTTACATATCACAATGGTAAAGACTGGAAAGGTATTAATGTTATGAGTATTTTCCTTGCTCTACAAGTATATCTTTAGAAAATACTTCTTTTGAGCCTTTCAAAGGCAAGAACAATCACTGAAGTCAGAAGATCACATTTTGATAGGCAGCCATTCAGTTATAGTATGCCTATTTTATGTGGTCTTAAAGATCAGTTATTTTTAATCATGAGCATGGAACTGAAAGGAAACTTAAATTTCAACATTATTTTCAAAGCTTTGTCTTGTTTCCTAAATGCTTCTATTTGGGCGGTTGAGTGAGTATTGAGGGTACTGACAATGCAGTTATAACTAAGATTTGTGTGTATGTGTGTGTCCCTTTTAGTTAACACATTTTGAGACCTTCAGTGATATAAAGCACAGAAAATTTTAAAGGCCATTGGTAATTCTACCCATGCCCCAGTTTATAACACAAATGATCAATGTCTACCATTTACCAAGAATTGTGATGAGCATAATATATAGTTCCTGCCTTTGTGGAACTTACAGTCTAGGGGGAAAAATAAATACGAGTATGCAAAGTGCTGCAAAGAAACATAGGGTACCGTAAGGTTGTACATCTAAATGATATTTGAGATGAGACCTAGAGGATAAATAGGAATTAAGACCCACAAAAGGAAGATACATGGAATTGGGCACAATATATACACCCGATCTGAAGAAAGAGAAAGCCTGGTGGTTTTGAGTTCCCTCTGGCTGGAGTCATTAGATTGCAGAGAGGGTGGTGGGAAATGAGTAACAAAGGTAAACAAGAAAAGGGTCTCTAGGCTTTATAGTTAAAGATTTGGACTTCTTAGAGCCACTGGAAAACTCCTAAAGGGCTAAAAGCATGGAATGCCCTTCGAGTTGCCATATGGTAGGAAATGAGTGGACAGAAATGAGTGGAGTCAGTTAAAATGTTACTATACCTAATAACCCAGGTGAGGGAATAGTAATCTGAACGAGGATGATGACAATGGGGATGTTAAAGTATCAGGAGGAGCCAAAAGATGGCAACATCCCAAATGCCCATCATTTGATAAATAGACAAAGACATATATTATGTATTTTTGTGTATATATATATATTCACATATTGAATATGTATGAACAGTAGGAATATTGTTTGGCTGTAAAAACTAATGAAGAACTGATACATCTTGCAATTTAAATGAACCTCAAAAACATGCTAAGTGAAAGAAGCCAGACAAACAAGGTCATGTACTACATGGGTTACTTTCATATGATATATCAAAATAGGTAAATCCAGGGCCTCCCCGGTGGCTCAGCGGTTGAGCGCTGGGCTGCAAAGCTGCCCGCAGCCTCTGCAGCACCGGTTCGATCCCTGGCTGCAGGCGAGGGTCCCACACGGCGCGCAGACCTCTCCTGCTACCTGCTGCTCCCCTCAGCAGTGTATTTCGTCGGTCTGCCTGTTCTGTTCCCCACTCTGGCTCTGGAGAATTCTTTCACCCTCCCACTCTTCTTCTGACTGTACACAATGTTTGTATAAATAAATAAATAAATCTTTAAAAAAAAATAGGTAAATCCAGAGAGACAGAAACCATATTAATGATAAGTAGTGCATGGGGTGATGGGAATGGGAAGTGATTATTTAATAGATATGGGTGATAAAAAGTTTTCAAAGAAGAAAGTGGTGGTGGTTGAACACATGGTGAATATACTAGATACTACTTAGTTGTACACTTTAAAATGGTTAATTGTTAAATGAATTTCACCTCAATAAAAAATAATCATGAAGTGCTTTATTCATAATAGCCTCAAAGTGGAAATAGCAAATGTCCATCAAATGATGAATGAATAAAAATGTTGTATATTCATACAAGGGAATATTTCCATCATAAAAAGGATTAAAGGAATAAAATCATGCTGCAATGTGAATGAAACTTGAAATCATTGTACTAAGTGAAAGACGCCAGAAACACAGAGGCTGGATATGGTACAATGCCACTCATATGAAATGTCCAGAACAGACAGTCCCTTGGCAGTAGGGGGCTGCGGTGAAGGTGGCCAGATGGGAGATAGGAATGGGGAGTGATTGCTAATGGATATAGGGTTTTGGGGAGATGATGAATGTCACAGAATTAGTGGTGATGATTGTACAATTTTGTGATTAATCTAAAAACCACTCAAGAAGGGTGAATTTCATGGTATGTGAATTATATCTCAATGAAGCTGTTTTTAAAAATATCATGAGACTATAAAATGCATTCCAAATATCTATTTTTTCCTTAAGATATGATCCTTACTTCTGTCTTCCTTAATTTAGTTAAGACTCTAACCACAAAAATAAACAACGGACTGTGTTAAATTGTCATGTTAAATTCCACAGAAATGAGCAGGAACAGATGATCTACCATGTTGTAAAGGCTGGAAATTGCCTCTAAGAAATGAATGATGTTTTAATCACCTGTGGTGCAGAGGTCATTAATTTTGGAGACTCATTTCACAATGTGAGGAGTTGAGCCGCTAGCAATTTTGACCTTTATTGTAAAGGAAAAGGAGCAGATAGATTTTGAGAAAAGCAAGTGTGTGTATAACATACAAGAAAATCCCAGCTAACCGAAATGGTCAGAAATTGGTGGTTTTATTTAATAAACTGCAAGGAAACCAGAAATCTTTTGGTTTTAATTCTTGATGAATTTTTGTCTATATGTCTGATTACTTCTCTTTTATAATATGTTACTTATGATTAATAATTCAAAGATTTATAAAGCATCATGGCCGTCATTTTTGAAGACCAATACTTGTATGCTGCCATACCCATAGAAGGTGTAGGGTTTGGATAGATATACGCTGTCCCCTAAACCTTATTGGCTATCAATGTGTGTATGTGTGTATTTAATCCTCAATTTGTAATCTTGGCATTTGTTATAACATAGAATAATGGGAAACGTATGGTTTAAGATTATTGAGCATCGACTCTATATTACCTTGTAGCTTGGTACTTTTGCTAGAGTGTAATCTTCATGAAAGTGGGAGGTCCCAGATTCCCTGCCCACCTAAGGAAGCAAGGAGATATGGAGAAGGCTGGAGGACACACAGGGAACAGAGTTAGGGGACTGGGAGAGGAGACTTGGAGGAGTCATGTGGAGCTGACAGATGTGAAGTCGCTCTTGCTTCTCAGCTTTGGATTTGCACCGGGTACTTGAGTGACTTGGAAGGAGATAGATGGAGTCAAGGCATGCAGAGACACTTGGAAAAGATGCAGGTGAAAGACCCATGGGGAGGTTGACAACGTCAGCCTGTATCTTGACTTGTACTCCGGTTTTTCTCCTTTAGTCCCAGACTTGCCTGGCTGCTTCTGCTCCCACCAGAAGGTGCCTTAGACATGTGGCAAGCTTTTGGGCCTCCGAGGGTCAGCCTTGAGCCAACCCCTTTGGGCTGGGCATTTACCCACAAGGGGATGGGTAACTTTGGGTGTTTTATCAGGAAATTATTATCCTTTCTTCTCTTTTTGCACACTACTAAAATTCTTTCACATTAGTAGTATGCTTTGTCATTATGTGGCAGATGTCAGAATCTTTTTTGAGTGCAAGTTTGGAGGTCTTGGGTTACTCCTCATTTTACACACTAACAGTTTTGCATATTATCTTACTGTATTCTCATTTTGTGTCCTAGCAGGGTGTTTCAAAATTTGGGGATTTCATGTAAACTCTATATCATCCTGTGAGAGCTCCAAGATGGTAGGCTCTATTTCTGGAAACTATATACCTAAATTATTATAATTTATATATATATATATATATATCAGTCTATTTATCTTTTCTACCATAAAGAAATAAAATTTGTTTTTAGAAAATACTAAAATTTGGTATTCTAGAAACAGTTTCTGCGGGTTGAAAGAACTCTGCCCCTTTGCAAGACTGGTAATTCACATACACGTAATTGTTAGTCTTCAGACGTGAATTGGAGCTGCTGACAGGGTGATTGTCTATTTGTAAGAGGGTGGATGGAAACCTGGCAAAGAACCACAGTCCTTTCATCTCCAATAGCATTTGAATTCTGGCTGTAGTTACATTTTACTCCAGATGAGGATTTGTCGCTGTAATCATTGTTCTTATACCTCAATGGCTCCCCTCACTTTTTTTTTTAAATGATGCAGCTGCTTTATTTTTTTTTTATTTTTTTTTAAAGATTTATTTACTTATTTATACAAGCACTGGGTACAGTCAGAAGCGCGGGAGGATGAGAGAATTCACCAGAGCCAGAGCAGAGAGTAGAACAGGCAGAGTGACGAAGTACACTGCTGAGGGGAGCAGCAGGCGTGGCAGGAGAGGTCTGCGCACCATGTGGGACACTCGCCCGGTAGCTGGGGATCGAACTGGCACTGCAGAGGCTAAGGGCAGCTTCACAACCCAGCGCTCAACCACTGCGCCACTGGGGAGGCCCTCCCCTCTCTCTTATCAAGAACATAAAGTTTTTTATGTCATACTAAATCAGTATCATTCATCTTATTTATCTGTGCTGTGTTTTGAAACCTTTACTCCTTTAGATTACCTATGTCTGATAAATGTTGCTACTAATATTTATAGCAACTGTTTACTATGCCAGACAGTGTGCTTAGCAGAATGGATCATTTATTTACAACCATCTTGTGAGGCTGGTGTTTGTATGTTAGCATTTTTCTATTTCTTTTATTTTCTTTTGACTGCTAGCAACACAAAACCAGAAAGATATTTATTGTTGACAATAAATCTGGAGCTAGGTAGGCCAGTCCTGGTTTAACAGAGCGGTGCTGTCCCCAAGTACCTAGGCTCTTTTGGGTCTTATACTCACCATCTTCAGTATTCAGCACTGTTTCCCCTTGTCTTCAAGAGGTAGCTGCCACAGCAGACATTGTATCTCAAGGACAGCATCCCAATCAGGAAGCATGGAGGCAAAGGCAAATGGGCTTATCAGAAAGGAAAATCTTTCTCCGAGTTTCTGGCAGATTTCCCATCTGGCCTCATTGACCAGAATGAAATTATTTGCTTTCCCGAAACCCCTTTAAGCCACTCATTGATGATAAGAATGGAGGGTTTCGATCAATGTAACACATCTGCCAGGGTGAAATCCACTGAGACCTGGACAGAATGGGGACTTTTTGTTGTTGCTAGCAAGGAAGAAGTGGGAAGTGGCTGTTGGGTAGATAACCAGGATCTGTTCTTTATTCTTTTCCTTATTTTGTAGATGAGGAAACTGAGGCTCAGAGAGATCACATGAGGCAAAACCATAGTGACAAAACCAGGATTGAAACCAGTTCTGTCTCCAAAACCGTTCATTGTCACACAACTTGCTTTAGCCTGAATCCTGCTATAAGGCACACTGCAGTAGATCATATCAAAAGGGATTTGTTACTGAAAGTGTCAGAAAAACTGCTTTCTAACTGTGACTATTACATAATGAAGTGTCAAAGCCAGGAATCTTTGGACAATGGTGTTCCCATGGATAACAAAATAAGATTAGATAGCAAATTTGCAATCATGCTTTGAAAAAGAGAAACTAGATGAGACACACACACACACACACACACACACACACACAGAGAAACATCGTTTTAAAAGCAAATGTTTATAATTCTTCTTTGAAGTCATCCTAAGTCTTTTCATTCTGCCCTTTTTGCCCTTTTGACTTTCCAGAAATGGTGGATTTTTTTTATATACTGGAAAAACCCAAAGGATTCATCAGAAGAACATGTTTCAAAGAGCTACTACCAATTTTTTTTCCTTAAGAAATGCATCAAGCATCTGAGTTGCTGCTGGTAAATTCTCTGTAAGTAGCATTATAATTAAGCACACACAAAACCATTCTGTGTTTCCAAGAATACAGCTGGGTTGGCACGGGATTAGTGATAGCACATGGGCACCAAGCAAGAGGGTCCCATTGCATCTCAATACCATGTACCTTCTTTGTGCAGTAACCAATCTGATTTGCCCCCACCCAACACTCTCTGAGTCACAGGTCATTGCCTATTCACCCCGTGTCTGTCATTGAGCTAATTTCTTGGGCACCTTCACTGAGCCTTGAGACTGTGGTTATTCTGCCTACTGGCATGGTCAGAAAAAAGTGCCAGGAAACAGAAGTGGCAAACCTCTGCCAACATGACTCCTCACTACCCCAGATTGGTAGGCTCAGCCCATGGAAATAAAACAATGGTATGTAACGAAACTGGGACGAGAGAAGCAAGGGTGGGTAGGGGTGGCGGGAAAGGGCTGAGCAGTCAGACCAGGCATCCAAACTTAGCCTGACCACTCCTGGCTTGTGGGGTTCAGCAAGTTACCTAACCTTCCCCCCAAGCCTCAGCTTCCTCCCATGTAAAATAGGGAATCACAGCACCTATCTCAAAGACCGATGATGAGAATTAGCAATAATTCATGTAAAACATATGGCATAAAATAAAATTTCAATAGATTGTAGCACTTATTATTACAGCTCCTTAGTAAAAAGTTAAAGGCTATGAGTGTGGAAAGACTTAGCCTGTGTTTTTTTTTTTTGTTATGATTGTTCCTGGTTATATACAGGATGAATTTGCTTTAATTTTTAATGCCTCATAAGTACATAACCCTTTGTGGAAAATGCAGCGTAGGAAAATGAAAAGCAAGTAGCCTGGGGGTGTTGCGTGTTTAGAAGCCAACGATGGCAACCCTATCTTCCCCTGGCCTCTGTGCAAACAGTTTCTTTTACAAATGTGTTTTTGGTATGCAAATCACTCTATGCAGATTTCTGTGTGCAAAATACAGCATAGAAAAAACGGCCCTCTTGCCAAGGAAGATAGGAGATGTTGGCTGCCATCAAATGAATTAGCAGCAAATTTTAGATTTCTTTCCCTACTGCTCTTTCTAACAATGTATGGGGTGAGCATATTTTTGGCACAGTAAACCAAACTATTTTGGCTTTAGATTGTGTGTTCTTGTGATAAAAGTGTGCTTATTGAAGCCTGTAACTACTTTTTGAAACCATAATAATGTTTTGTGGTATTTAATTTAGCATTTCACAACAGTGCGCCACCTCAAGTAAGTGAAAACGCTTGTTCTGAAATCACAGATGGCTTCCCGTCTAAGGTTAAGCTGTTTGTCTCCATGCACTTCCTGCTTTCCTGTGAAGATGTGTGTGTATTAACAGATTTAAGTCTATGTTGAATTATATGTACATCTTAGTAAGTGAAAGGAATACATTTACTAGTAAAATCATCTATTAAGTTGGGCGAGCTTGGGAAGCTAGTGCTAATTCCTGAGGCCATACCTGACCAGCCAGGCAGAATAACAACACATCTCCTTCCTGGTGTTCCACGCCATCTTCAGTCTTTCCCTACTGACTGCTTGGGAGCAAAGGAGGCCACTGGTGACAGAGAACTCCAGCCAGGTGTCCTGTTCTCCCCATGATGCTCAGGAAAGCCGCACCTGTAGGCACGGGCCCACCACGCTCTCCTCTCTCCTCTTCTCTCATTTCTTCCCAAGCCTTTCTTGTTTGGAGGTTTCAAACTCACTGAGTGAGACACGCATTCATCTTTACAAAAACAATGCTAAAATGAAGGCATTTTTCAAAACGAAACTCTCATCTGAGAGAGAATAACCAGTGTTGCTCACCTGTGAGACTTCACCAATCGTGGGAAAGGAGGGAGGAGAATAATGGGTTTCACTCACTCTTTACTCATTCCTGCATTTGCTGGCTCATTCCTTTCTATTCATTAATTAGTACGTGTCAGGAATTGCCCTAGGTACAGGAACACAAAGGGGAAAATAGTCGCAGCATGGAGAAGTTCACTGTCTACCAGGGGAGACGGGGTGAACAAACCACGCTGGCATGGATGCCCCAACAGATGCTTCTCTAAGGGAGAAAGGTGGTTCGCAGATGGGACCGTTAACTCCACCCTGCTTGTGGGCAGGAAAGACTACTTGGAGGAGTTATACCTGAGCAAGCTTTTGAAGGATGATTAGGTATTCTCCAGGTATGTGGGGATGTGTGGGAGAGGGAGCACTTGAAGCAGAGAGAGTAGTAAGTGCAAGGGCACAGAGGTCTGAAGCAGCAAAGGATGGGATATTTCATCAACAAAATTTCTTCATTGAGGAAATTTCTCTGGCCTAAGAACAAAGAGGAGAGATATAGAAAGGAGTCCGAACATTGCGTCTGTCTGGCCTGCTTTTTTATTTCTGTTCGATCACCCTGTTAGGTTACCTCTTGGCTTGTCCAAATGATTGCTGTATCCTATAAATGGTCTCGTTGCCTCCAGCTTCTCCCCCTACAAGCAGAGGATTCACCCACCTCTCCCACACCACACGCACACTGGTGCCCTTCTGCACAAAATAAAGCCCAAGCTTTTGAGGCCTTGATGACTCTGTCCCTCCTGCTCCACTGGCCACACCTATAGTACCTACCCCTTGGGTCGCAGGGCCTGAGCCGGGCCTAGCTGCGTCCATCTCTGCTCCTTTGCCCATGTCAGTCCCACTGACCAAGCTGTCCACTCTTTCCTGACCTTCACGTCAGTCCTTCAGGATTTAGCTCAGGTACCCTCTGTCTGGGATTGGCTCCATCCTCCTGTCTGCTAACGTTGTGTCAGGGATCAACCAAGGGCTTGGGAGTCCTGAGGTATAAGTTCCAATCTTGACTTTAGATAAGTTTCTGAGACTCAGTTTCCCCAACCGTAAAAGATGACTGCTTACATTGCCCAGCTGTTCTAACATGTTTACCAAGTACCTAACACATAGTCCTCAGATGTTAGAGCTATTATTTATTGTTATGATTTTTATATATATGTATAGGTGTAAATATATATCACACTTTTGTTGTAATTGAAGCTTTTTGTGAAATGCAGGCTGTGGTAACTACCTTCCTTACTTGCCATGAGGAGCATATTAACTACGAGTATGAAATCCCTATAAACCAAAATGCCCTTTGGAGAAGCTAATCATTATTTGTATCTATATTAGCATATTTATTATTTTCTTCATTTATTCATTCATTTACTTATTTAATATTTACTAAATCCCTGGATTTGTTACATCCTAAGCTCACTGTGGAGGGTGAATTTGAAATGCCTCCCTCAAAGCACAGAGTCTCATGGAAGAATCAGACAGGCAGTCAAGTCTAAAACCAGTGGGGAGGGCCTCCCCGGTGGCGCAGCGGTTGAGCGCTGGGTTGCGAAGCTGCCCGCGGCCTCTGCGGCGCCGGTTCGATCCCCGGCTGCTCCCCGGCCACCGGAGGAGGGTCCCACATGGCGCGCAGACCTCTCCTGCCGCCCGCTGCTCCCCTCAGCAGTGTACTTCGGTCCTTCTGCCTGCTCTGCTCCCTGCTCTGGCTCTGGTGAATTCTCTCACCCTCCCGCGCTTCTGACTGTACCCAGTGCTTGTATAAAAAACAAAAAACAAACAAACAAACAAATAAATAAATAAATAAATAAAACATGCCTCTATAAATAAAAAAAAAAAATAAAAAAAATAAAAATAAAAATAAAACCAGTGGGGAGCCCCAGAACCATGCTAGGCACTTAGGAATAAGGGAGGCTGAGAATTAGGGATGATTTCCTGAAAAGCAGCCCTGAGTTTGGGTGTGGAAGGAAGAGACTAGACGGTGGTGGGGAAGGGGGTGCAGGTGCAGGGAACTGGGCCAATAAGGGCTGGGGAGAGGGCAGCATGAAATGGCGTAGGGTAGGGGGATGGCAGTGTGGGACCAAGGAGCCCAGCATCTGGGGCTGTGGATTAGAGGGAAAGAGAGTGGGTGGTCGCGGGGAGATTGCATTGGAAAGTGAACTGGGGAGGGAACACTGGGAGCTCTGACGGCCTGTGTGTTTGGAAGGCACGTGAGGTCCATGCACCAGCAGGACCGAAAGCTCCTGACAGCAGAGAAGGTTTTAAGTCTTCCCATAGCCCCCCAATTCTCATGGCTCTCTGGGCACAGGGCTGCACAGTGAGAACGAGGGCCCATGGCATAGAAGTTCCAAAGTACAGTACAGAAAGCCCTCCAGCCACCCCAGTGCTGGGTCCCCTCCTCCAGAAAGCTCCCTGTGCTGAGAGGTGAAGGTGACCTGTTTTTGCCAAAGAGCTGCAATAATACAATAACAGGAAAACAGGGTTTGTATAACAGAATTTCACTTTGAGTATGTTTTTTGCTGCATTACACAGAGATACAAGCTGAAGGCCAGTCAGTCTACCAAAGGGCTTTGAAGTGCACAAGCAAGATCCCCAAAATAGTTATTCTTTCCAGAGCCCTTTAAAGCCTGCAGTACAACCTGGCAGGTGCTAAGATAAACATTAGCTTGTTGACCACAAAACTGGCTCTGGGGTCCTGACTGTTAATTGTCAGAGGTGATGATTCATGATCTTTTGTTTTTCCACTTGTGGAAAATAGAAAAAGGCACTTAGAACACAAATGCGCTCTCTGCAAATACCGGGATTTCTAGTCAGGCCCAGTACTATATTACAACCACCCTCTGAAGTAAGGTTTTGAAAATAAACACTTGAAAGGCTGCCCAGATTGTTGTAATCTTATTAATCTAACAAAGAAACTCAGTAACTGCCTCAACCAGGGGGATCTGTGTTTACCATGTAATTTGCCACAAGCTGATAAACACACCCTTGCCCCCTCACAGAAAAATCCCATGTTCCCTGCAAGGAAGCAGTTGGCAGAAAAACAGAAATAGAGGATTAGAGACCAAAAACCCCTGCGGTTTAGGTCCTGGGTAAATGTTTGTTCAACTCCTCTACCCCCTGGCTTCCTACCTAGCCCTCCCCGCCCCCACCTCCAATTTCAGAGGTCCAGGGCAGGGCTGCTCTGGGCCCCTCCAAGCAGTCTGCTAAGATCTCCCCAGCAGGATTTCTGCCCCAGGATCTTGTTGCGTGGCTCTGAGGTCATTCTGGCTACTAGGGTGGACTTTCAGACTGTCTTCTATGCACAATGTGAGGGGATTCCAGAGGACTCCCTTCTTCCTTATCTCTTGGGGGCAGTGCTTGCAACAGCACCATTGAGCATGGCTCCTCAGAGTTTTTGGTTGCAAACCATAGGCAACTTCTGGCTAAGCAGCAGAAAAAGAATTTATTGTCAACAGCAGCAAGCCAGACCAGGAAGTTGGGTGGCCGGGTTATGTCAGGTCACCACCACTGTGGCCCAGCTGCCCCTTCTTCACTAACCCGGCTCTGCAAATCATCTCTAAACTGGTTGAGCACCTTTGTGTCACGCCCTCAGGATTAAAATCCCAGGAGGGGGTGTGCATTTGCACCCAGGACCACCTTCCCCTCCCTTGTGCAGGCTAAGCCCCCCTTTTACCTCAGAATGAAGAGATTTGCATGTTGGGTAGACAGAAAATAGCCACTTCGATCCCAGGAATAGCAACGACTAACACAGAGCACTGTGCCAACCACTTTCAATGGATGACCTCTTTCAGTCTTCACAGCAGGCTTGTAAGAAAGGGGCCCATTTTACAGATGAGAAACTGAGGCACAAGAAACATGCTCAAAGCCACACACTAGGAAGAGACAGAACTGTGAGTTGAGCTTCCAGTGGGCAATGAGTTTGGTCAAAGTTCCGTCATGGTCTTAGAAGTTCTGGAAACTACATGTAAACCTCACCTAAAATGAAACTCATTCATAGTAACCAGCTCACCCCAGTTCTCCTCAAGCCTCCTCTCCTTTGTGTGCCCTGTTTTGCTTTGCTTTCAGGTCCACCTCACCCTTGTCTGTCTGTGCAAGGCTGCTCTTATTTAAACCCTGGCTCGAAAGACTGTGGCCCAAATCAGGAATGCACCAGGATGCCAAATGCCATGAATGATTCTACGAGATAAATCCCCCGCTCTTCGAAACTGTCTGTCTTCACAAGGATCTGATCCAGGATGTGAATCACTGAATAAAAATCCCTATCAACCTTTACAAATCTCATTTCTAATTAAATGTGTCTTATCAATCAGCGATTGTAACATGTATAGCAATAGAGTTTGACATTAAGGGATTCCTATTATTAAAAAAAAAATTGGCATGCTTTAAAAAATGATGGGTGCCTGATCAATATCTGCTGCAATAAGGAATGAGAAGCAGAGGCCTGTCACTCTGGTAATTGCAGACTTTTTCGAAAGATTGACATTCTTTTTGTGAGTCTATTACAAACAAAATCTCATTTTCGGTCTTAAAATATCCTAATTTTTCAGGCCTTCATTTTCTTGGTTCTTACCTCCTCCTAGATTACTGATTACCTCCACTTGCTTTTTTTTTGTTTAGAAGTAATTTTAGTGGCCCCCACTCCCCACCGCACACACGCAGCAAGAGGGCATTCCTCCTCCAAGCCATTACCGAAATCTAAATACAACCACTTAAGAGTCTACATTTACCCCGTCGGAATGTGTTTGTCAGTCTGTCGTCTTCTGCGTAGCCCATGTCCCACTGTGATTTCTCAGCAAGACAAAATAATTACCAGTAATTGTAGTGGGCATGACAGTTAGAGAAAAGCTGAACATTAAATCCATCCCTTAAAACAAAATGCACGGTGTGCAGGACACTGTCTTCCGCAGTCCAAAGTTGTGACTGAGGGAGCTCAACAGACTCCTCCCACCCAACTAAGAGTAAAGTTTCAAATATGACAGTGAGCTGATAGTTTGGAAATAACTTTGTTGTGAATAAAAAGCCATTTAGCTGTATCACTCCGGGAGTGATGCAAAAAGGAAGAGAGAGGCAAGACGCCTTCTCCTAAATCAGAATGATGGGATTCATTTGCACCAGCTTGATCCTCTCCTGAAGGCGTGAGCCAGAGTGCACCCTGTTACCCTCAAACATCTCAGCCATTGCCAGACGCTTATGCTCCTCCCCGTCAGCCAAGGACCCACCAGGCTGCATAGTCACAGCGCAGATGGAGGGTCAAGCCTCTCTAGGTGCTGTGGGGCCTTTAGGAAGGGAGGAGGGGCCCCCCAGTCAAATGTCCCCGTTTCTCCCAGACCATAACCCACTGTCAGCAGCATTGGTCAGGCAGTGAGAGGTGCTGCTTGTCATTTGCTGGGGGGGGGGGGGTGCCCTCCCCAGGGTCTAGACCCCATAAAAGCAGTTTCCTTACAACTTCTGTAAGGCGGCCCTCACCAGGTTAGTTCCTTGGCCCATCAGGTGGATTAAGCTTCTGATGCATCCATTGAAAACTCTGTGCCCTGCACGAGGACCTTCCTCTGCTTGAACCGACTGAGGAGACTCTCTAGAGTTCCCTGGGCCTCCCTGCAGGACAAACAGAGCCGGCTCAGACAGCTGTGGGTTAAAATTCCAGCACTGCCACCCAGGCAAGTTCTTAGACCTTGATTTCCATGCAGGACAGTGGGGCTGGCAATACCTGTAAAGGTGGCCGTGAGGCTGAGAAGCACTCGTGCAGCACCTACCATGGCACCTGGCACCTCCGGGATCCAATTAACTGGACTCCTTTACTGTCAAAATCTTTCAAAAGGCCACCCATGTGGCAGCTGAGAGACTATTGAAATCGGAAGCAGCAGGGAGAGAAGCTTTGCCTGACTCCCTCCCTGGTGTACTGGGATTTCTCCCCTCGCTGGGTTCTCCCACATTTAAGCTCCCAGGCAGCAGTCCTTCTGCCCACCTGTGCCTATGCAGGTGCTTCTTTTCACCAGCTCTCTCCCTCTGCAGGGCAGCAGCTTTATGCCTGCCAGTGACCTGTACCAGCCCAGGACTTCTCTTCATTGACCTCCCTCAGTGGAGGCCGCTCTCCTCAACCATGCAGGCCTTTCTCAGCAAACCTGTCCCTTTCGGGGAAGCTTTTTTTTTTTTAAAGATTTATTTATTTATGCATACAAGAGTTGGGGTACAGGCAGACTGACTGAAATACACTGCTGAGGTGAGCAGCAGGCGAGCCAGGAGAGGTCTGTTGTGCCATGTGGATTGCTCCCTGGCCGGCCGGGGGATCGAACTCATGCTGCAGAGACTGTGGACAGCTTCATAGGAGGTGCCTCAACCCCTTGCACCACCAGGGAGGCCCTCGGGGCAGCTCTTTCTACCCACTTGTGTTTATGAAAGTGTGCTTTTCTCTTCTGCCATGCTCTTTTAAATTAAAAAAAGAAAGAGAGAAATAGCTCCCAGCACTCTGGGACACAGGCCCAACGTCCCTTGTGGGTTTACTTAGCTTGCCCTGAGAGAGAGCTTGCAATACAGCCAATGGCTGCTGCTTTTAAATTCCTCTCTTTTTGTGTGTGATCCTTTCATACTTAGCACTATGGTTTCAAAGAGCCAGAAGGGACAATAGTGATCATCTGGGTTCCAGATGGGCAAATCAAGGGCCAAGGAGGAGCTGTAGGGGACATCCCTGGACTCCTGGCCCAGTGCTCCTTCTTCCCCTCATGCTGCCCTGGGCAAGTATGTCCTGGAGTGTGGTTGCCCAGGGAAACACTCTTCAGATGGGCTGCCCCCTCAGGTCCAGCCACACAGTCCTAGGAAAGAGGCAGACAGCACCCTCACCTCACCAGCCAAAGGCTCCTTAGCAGCCCCCTGTGCCAAGGAAACCTGCACAAGCCTTGTGCTTAAGACAGCTCTTTAGTGTGGCCACTATTGACTGGGGACCTCCCCCCTCAGAAGGTTGAACATGACTTGTCCTGCACCCACAGATACTGCCTAGACACCACGAGCATCCTCTGTGGGTTTCCTTAGAGCCTGCAGAGTTTATAACCTGGCACCCCCTCCTCCTCTCGCCAGGCCAGGCTCTCCCTGGACACTGTATCCTAGTCCTTCCCCTCACCCAGCTGCAAACCTGACCCAGCGGCTGTCCAATGGTCTCCACTCCTCCAAAAACGGCCCCCTGGGCTGCTGAGCACTGCTGGCTTCTGGGCACTGCCCGGCTGTTCAGGACTGTCATTCTCCCTGTTCCACCCAACCCCATCCCAACCCCTCACTTCTCTCCTGAGCCCCCTGTCCACGCCCCACCCCAGGGCCCCAGCTCTCTCTAGGAAACCTCTATCTTTGTGTTCCTGGGCTCAGCTGCTGACACCACGCCCAGGCCTCCTGCACTGGCTTGCAGGCTGGGGCTCATCCTTGCCTCCCCCTCCCTTTTCTTTTCCTACAGGCTGTCTCCTGGACAGGTCTTGATGGGTGCTCGCCTCTATTTCCGTGGTCACTCTCACCCTGGTTCAGGTCACAATCCCTGTGGTTGGTTACCTATACCAGCCTCCAACGCTACCCCCAGCCCCAGTGCGAGCCCCTTTCCAGTCGTCCTCCTACACTGAGTAACTTCTCTTTCCAAGCCAATGTCTGCCCCCATCTGTGACCCTCAGGGCTCCCCTAGACCCCTGTTTGGAGTCTTCTCCGACTTTGGTAATATATCCACGGCCCTCCGCGATCTGATCTATGACGGGCACACGAGGCTAGTCCACCCTCTCCACCCCTCTGACTTCCTGGGGCCCTCTTCCAAGTGGGTCCCCTGCCTGGCAGCCCCACCTCCCCTCACAGTCATCCTCTGCAGCTGGCCGACTCCTCCTCATCCTTCCAGACCCAGGTCCTGCATCACCGCCTCACAGGACTATCCCGACCGACCACTTGGGTTGAGTTTACAGGCCCTGATCAAACCTGTCTCTAGCTTGGATCACAAGGTGCTCTGTCGTCTGTTCATACACCTGCCTCCCACATGGCCGGGGTGTTCTGCCAGCACAGGGGCCATGCCTCATTACCTCTGGGTCACCTCAGATTGGCAAATGGTGGGCAGCCTGTTACCATGTGATGGAGCTCAGGCTGGAAAGTGAATGCCAGTGCCAGGCCACACACAACAGCATTTATTCCCTGCCCATGTGGATGAACCATATCTCCAGCCTGATCTGGTGGCAGGAGCAGGGCTCAGGGTTAGACTGTCTCAGCTTCGAATCCTGACTCGTCCACTTACTAGGTTTGGGTCTTTTTTTTTTTTTTTTATCTATTTATTTATGCATACAAGAACTGGGGTACAGGTCAGAGGCATGGGGGCAGTGAAAGGATTCACCAGAGACAGAGCAGGGAACAGAACAGGCAGATCCACCAAAACACACTGCTGAGGGGAGCAGCGGGCAAGACAGGAGACAGGAGAGGTCTGCTGTGCCATGTGGGCAGCTCCCTGGGCGGGGATCGAATTCGTGCTGCAGTCTGCCGACAACCCATAGATTGCATATCAACCCCTTGCGCCACCAGGGAGGCCCAGGTCTGGGTCTTTGAACAAGACACTTAACCTCTCTGAGACTTGGTTTTCCCCATGTGTGAAATGGAGATAATGCCTTCCTCATAAATTTCTGATAAAAACTAAATGAGGTGACACAAATAGGGCCTGGTTTTTACCTGCACAAAGTGGGAGCTATTACCTCAAAAGACTTTTTAGTAAACATGCATTGAATTAAATAGAATAGCACTGAGCTTGATGAGGTGCAGCCTCCCACTAGCTACAGAAACAAACCGGAGGCATTGCAGTGAGCACTGTCAGCAAACCAGTGTCCTCGTTGGTTTTAAAAAAGGGGGAGGCTTTGACATGGTAGTAGGGTCACTCCCAAATCACAGAGCATCTGAGCCTAAGATTCTTAGATTTGAGAATTTTAAGAATTACTGTATGTAGCCAGAGGCTGTACTAAGTTTTCAAAGGAGAAAATGCATCCAAAACTTGATTCTACTGAAGGGCAAAAGACAAGCATGAGAAGGCCTAGGTGGCAATTACTTACCTGTAAATATCCCCCTTCCCATGAGCAGGTGCCTTCAGAAGGATTGAGAGGCAATAATACTCGAAACAGCCATTTTGTGAATCCTGACCGTGCTCAACATTCCAGCAATTGCTGCAAAGCGGGAGCTTATGTCTGCAAAATGCAGGAAAATAGAGCCTTTAGACATTACAGTGTTTTCAAATATCATTATTACTGCTCTATAAATATCCCACGCCCACAGTGTATCAGGTGCCACATGGGAAATATTGGATTCAGTTGGAGATTTTCTTAAAAGACACATAACAGTACCATATGCCAGTCATCTTGGAGAATATTATGTGCATGCTGCAGAAGCAAAGATTAGCTGTGTCAATATGTATAGAAAACCCCACAAAAGAGAGTCTGTGGGATGTGTATTATCTGCACTTATGATCGAAAGCATTTGCTTAATTTCTTCACTTCTTTAGGAGCTATTTCATCCATATACTATGGAAAGGTTGGAGGAGTGAGGAATTAATGCAGCAATAATCAGGGGGAAATTATCAGAGATCCCTGGGGTCTCCTACTGGGAGTAGTACAGAACTTCCGTAGCTAAAAAGAGCAGTTCCAGAGCTGTGAACAGCAATTAACCCTTCCATTTACATTCAACTAATGGGATTCAAACATAGTTCCTTTTCAATTGTCCTCACCAGCATAGCAAAGGGGAAATTGCTTGGAGAATATAAAGGTTTTGCATGGGAGACGCGCAAGAGGTAAAACTGTTCCCACTATTGTGAGCCCAAGTGCAAAGCTTCGCAGGGGCATTGTTCAGGAGCCCTTGGTTGTCTAGGGAGGTGGGCGTTGTGATTCAACTGTGGTCCCCTCACCCCACCCCCAACTTGATATGTTGAAGCCCTACCCGACCAGTGTGATGGTGTTTGGAAGAGGGTCCTTGGGAGCTGATTAGGCTTAGATGAGGGCGGGCCCCTCGTGGTGGGACTAGTGTCCCTATAAGAAGAGAAGTAGACAGCTTGCTTCCCCGGTTTCTCTACCACATGACGACCCATCGAGAAGGTGTCCATCTTGCAAGTTGGAAGAGAGGCCTCACCAGAAACAGACCATGCTGGTGCCCTCGTCTCAGACTTACAGGCTCCAGGGCTGTGAGGAAATAAAATGTCTGTTGTTTTTTATGGCATTTTGTTATGGTAGCTGGAGCAGACTGATACCACGGGATTCTTGCAATCTATACTTTCCTCTTAGTGACAAGATGGGAATTTGGTTTATAAGTCATCAAGAGGCACGTTCCAGTGGACAGCAGGGCACCGCCCTTAGTCTGGTGAGGTGAGGGTGGCTCTCGCTCTCTTTTCTTGGAAGCTGGTTGTTGAAGACTAAAAGGACATGTGACTGTCAGAGAATCAATTCTGAGCTAAGAATATGAAATTGTCCAATTACTTGGAGAAAAGAGCAGCACAGAGCAGTACTAAACATCCTGATGCCCGCTAATGGCTGGAAACTAAGTAGTAATGTTGTGAAGCCCAGCTGGTTGGAGGGCAGGGAGAGGGAACAACTTAGTTTATTGTGAATTGCTTTTCTCTTTACGGCATAGTTTTATTTTTAATTGCAAAGTGTCTGGTTGAGCAGTTATTACTGAAATTTATTTTTGTAATAAAAGCTCTTTGTTAAATTACAGTTTTATTAACAGTGACATGAACTAGATTTTGCTGTAATAAATAAGATGCTTTTAAAATCTGAAAAAAAAAACTTGCAGCCCACCCCAAATCTTATTATGACATTTAGGCAGGGGGAAAAAAAACAAAAACAAAAACAGTGACCTAATTGGATTGTCTGAGAACTCAGGAGGCAGTTGTGTTGAACGTGCTGAGAGCTTGCTGGCTTCAGGAGCCTGGTGTTCTAGATTCATTTGGATCCCCAATAGCTGTGTGACCTAGGGCAAGTCCCTTTGTCTCTCTGGGCCTTACTTTCCATCTTCTCAAAACAGAAGGAAAATGAAAAAACACAATAAGGCTGAATCTTTCAACTTTGATATTCTCAGGGAAGTGACTGCGGGCAATAGCAGGTCACAATGACAGATAAATTGCCAGTCCTGGCAGAAAATGAAGGGTTAGGGGCAGAACTGAAGCTTGAAAACCATTTACAGAGGTATGGAAGTCCTAGTCTCTGCTTCCACCTTCCCACAGTGTTCATGTGAGAGTGTGTGTGCGTGTATGTGTGTGCGTGCATGTGTGTGTGTTTGTGTGTGTGTGATGGTGTTTGGAAGAGGGTCCTTGGGAGCTGGTCCTTGGGAGCTCTATAAGGTCACCCTCATATAGCATCATCTCACTTAACTTCATTATTATGCCTGCAAAGACCCTCTTTCCAAATAAGGTCAAAATCACAGGGAGTTGGAACTTGAACATACCTTTTTGGGGGACCAAATTCAACCCACAACAGACCCCTTCTCCATAGGCTCCTGTCCTCCTGCCCTTAGAGCTATTGTTATTTTGCTTCATGGTTCAAAAAGGTTGCTAACCGGCTGCCTTTGTTTGATATTTAAATGACTAACATCTTTCTGTTTCCTGGCCCCTTTCCTCTCCCTCTTTGTCTATTTTCTTTTGTCTTTTTCTTTGTTTTTGTGTCTCTGCCCTGCCTCTCTCCTCTCTCCCTGCTCTCTTGGTCCCCACCCCTTTTCTTGCTTAGGTACTGCCCAAAGGACACCATTTCTTCTCAGATGGGATGACCGGAAGAATGTTGTTATAAATATCCCAACTCTCTCTTTGAATTGGGAGAGCACACGAAGGCTTTCTTCCCTAGTTTGTCATGAATTAGGTCTGATTTTTTTCAAGCATTTTATGATAATTATTTGATTTTTTTTTTTACCCTTTGAGGTCTCTGGAATTAATAACTTTTTTAAAAGGAAGCCCCAACTGGGAGGGGCCCCCTCCTTCAGCATGAACCTGCTCCCTACCCAGTGGGGGAGACATTCGCTGGTCCATGGCTGATGGCGGCCCACCCTGGGGTGCCTGTGGGGCTGGTGCTGGGACACAGGCACATACACTCATGGCGTTTCCTACATTTTCATTGCTGGCGCCTTAAAGCTTCCACTAGATTTCCTCTAGGCTGCTCCTTGTGAGCAGGTTGGTCTATTTGGGTCCAAATCTTGGTCTATCGCCCTCACTAAGGAATAAAAATGCTTAAATCCTAAGTGAACCATTAGCAACTTGGACAGAACAGCCTACTGTCCTATTTGGCCAGGACCAAATAGGACTTATCACAGACATTTAAGGAAAGTGCCAAGAAAGAAACTTTGACAACTTCCCCACCATAAATGTATCTCAAAATCATTATTCTGGGGCCTCCTTGGTGGCTCAAGGGGTTGGGACACAATCTATGAGGCTCTCCGCAGCCACTGCAGCACAAGTTCGATCCCCAGCTGGGAAGCTACCAACATGGCACAGCAGACCTCTCCTGTCTCACCCGCTGCTCCCCTCAGCAATGTATTTCAGTCATTCTGCCTGTTCTGCTCCCCACTCTGTCTCTGGTGAATCCTCTCACCCCCCTGTATCTCTGGCCTGTACCCCAGTTCTTGTATGCATAAATAAATAAATCTTTTTTTAAAAGAGTAAAAAAAATCATTATTCTGAGTGAAAAAAAGCATACAAAACAAAAGTATGTATGTACAGTGACAGAAAGCAGACTGGTTGTTTGGAAGCCGGTGAGCAGGAGGAAGCGATTTCTAAGGGGCGCGGGGAAACTTTTTGAGGGTGATAGATAAATTCTCTCTTGGTGGCGAGATGGTTTCACAGATGGCGCGCATATGTCAAAACCTCGAGTGGCACACAGAAGAGATCAAAGAAGACCCCACGTTTAACAAATCTGTTAATGTTGTTGAGTACTCAAGAGGGCAAGACATTACACGGGAAGGCACATGGCAAAACAGGGAGATACCCTGGTCGCCCGGCATTCATCCCTCACAAGTTCATTCCAGGACGGTGGGCTCTGGATTCCAACGTTCCCCAGCACTCTCGCCCTGTCTCTGCCTGCGGATGTAACTGGGTGACTTGTGTTTGGGTTGTGAGTTTGTTTTCTGCAAAAAATGAGAGCAGTAACTGTGAAATGAAGATAGTAACACCCATGACTAGGACCATTGTGAGGGAGAGAGGTAACAAGTGGGGGAGCTCGTGAGGAAGTGGAGCCGCCACAGACGGTAGCAATGGGGAGAGGATGATTCCTTACACCATGTCTGAGCAACTTCTGCTCACCAGGTGTAACCCGGCAGCCGGGCCCTGTGTGAAAACCCCCGGTCTTTGCAAGTGTCTCCTTCTCAAGTCTGTGTGCAGGGAACACAGCTCAGTCCTCAGCACAGGCTGAGGACTTTTCAGGTCTCTTTTATCATGAGAGACTTTTCAGGTCTCTTTTATCATGAGTCTAGGCCAAGATCCATCCTCACCACCTTCCCAGGAACTGTTTTGGGGCTTCCCAAGGGAAGGATACTTCTCACACAAGCAAACACATTTTAATAGTTGAAAATCTTTTTGAACATACATTTTGAAAGCAGGGAGTGAGTAACAATGAACACAGTATAATAAAAATATATTTGAAAGGAAGTTCAGCATGCATTTGAAAAGAAAGGAGGTCACTTTATTGATCCACAACAAAAAAAAGGCACAACACTGAGGATATGAAACATTAAGGATATGGTTTTTTAGTTGAGTTTTTAGCCTTTAGAATAGATGTCAGGCTTCTTTTCATGTTGGAGGGCCAGTTACATCATCGTTGCCTGCAGCTCCTGGTTGAGGCAGAGACTGGCAATGCAGAGTGCGGAGGCAAGCTCCCAGCTGCCCTGGGGCTGTGGCAGGGAGAGGTATAGCGAGGATCCTGGGCCTCCTGTCCCACCTTGGATCTAATCAGATTACAAACTGGGGCTTGAACTCAGATCTTCCGGGTGCTAGCTTTGCCCACAACTCTCGAAGAGTGGTCAGAGTCTCCTCTTACTCAGGTCCCAAGAACTGAGACCCAGAGAGACACAGGCTCTTGTAAAGGCACAGCTGCCAGAGTCAGAGCTTCATGCCTCTCAGATCCTTTTCCTTTATCTCATCCTCATGCACCTGCTCCTGCAGGACTGGGAAGTAGACGAAGGAGCTCTCTCTCCATGGCCACCCACACCAGGCCTCGTGTCTGGACAAGCAGGGGTCCTCAGGTACAAACACCACAGTGGTCAGCAGAGGAGAGTGTCGGGAAGCCCCAAGAGTGGGGCTGTTACCCAGGAAGAGGGGAGAGAAAGACAGAGGAGCCAGGCTAGGAAGGGGCAGGGGTAGCCTCCTCAACCGGGGACTGGATTAAACTAACTGTGGTTTATTCTTAGTACGGAATATGACCCAGCAATGTCCAATGACCTACGGAGACATGCAACGACACGGATGATCTCGAAACACTGCAGAATGAAGGCAGCCAGTCTCAGGATACATGCTGTATGAGTCTATTTCTGTGAGATTCTGGCAAAGACAAAGCTACAATGCCAGAGAGAGAGAGAGAAAGACCATTGGCCAGGGTTGGGGGTTGGGTGGGGGGATCTACTAAAGAGGGTGCTAGGGGAATTTTGGGGAATGATGAAAATGTCTACATTTTTACTGTCAAATCTTGTCCAACTGTGTTAAATAGGTAAATTATATATGTGAGTGTATTTCCATACAACACACTAGAGACCGCTGACAACCAACCAGTAAAGGAAGGAAGGGGAGCAGCCCCGGCTGTGGATGGGCCACAGTCTCCCCTTCTCCGTTATGGGGAGGTGTCTTTCTGGGGAGGCAGCCTGTGGGAAGCCCTCACCAGGCCCAGTGCCCACTTGTATGTGAATGAATGAATCCTCCGGGAGGGACCGCAGCTCCCCTAGGCAAGGTGATGGCAGTCCCCAGCCTCTGCCCAGCAGGCTGCCCGACAGATGCTGGGAAGTAGACGAAGGAGCTCTCTCCCCATGGCCACCCACACCAGGCCTCGTGTCTGGACAAGCAGGGGTCCTCATGTGCAGACACCACAGTGGTCAGCAGAGGAGAGTGTTGGGAAGCCCCAAGAGTGGGGCTGCTCCTTCCTGGGCCGCTTTCTTCACCACCAGCCCTGACTGAGCCCCTCCTGGGGGCCAGGCCCTGTGCAGGTGCTGGAGACAGGACTCTCCCCTGAAGGGGCTCCCATTCTGGTGCTGGTGCAGAACCAGCTGCAGACCATTATGACAGAGACAGAGGGAATCCCTGACTGTAGAACCCTGAGGGGTCTCCTGGTGGGAGGTCAGAGAGGTTTTCTGGCAGAGGTGGTGTTTGGGCTAAGCTGGGCCAGGGATGAGAAAGGGTGAGCTGGCAAGAGGCCAGGAGTACATCATGAAACAGGGGAGGCATGAGAGAGCTTGGCATTAAGGAAGGAGGTTGGGGAAGGGATAGTGATTGGTTCTCACAGGAGAATCACTTATGTGGTGGCTTATAATGGTCCTTAGGTCTTGAAGGTTCCAGAGCTTTTTGGGCTTTGGACTTTGCAGAGGTTCCCGTTCTTGGGCCTGGACACATCTAGACCTGAGTAGCAGACCAGTACTGTGAGGCTTGCCCTATGATCCTCTGTCCACACAGTGGAGGCCTGAGCTCGGCTGGACGTCATTCAAGGCTATGGCCAGCAGGGGGCACCCCAAGACTGATGACAACTTGGCCACAAAGCACACCTAGGAACTGTGATGTAAACACAGCAAACCAGGGTCCCTGCTCTTCCTCTCCCACAAAGTCCAGAGAGTCAGGTATCTTCAAGAAACCATATGCATCTGACCTAGTCCTTTGAAATGAAAGGTCCTTGCAAAGCTCCCACCAGGGGTAACTTTTTCCAAGATAGTCATTCCTATTTATCAAAGAAGGCAGAAACAGATCATCTTAGGGTGAGGGGTGGGGGTGTTGGTTACAAGAGATTCCTGGGGATCCCCTAGTAGAGTCATTTCTTGGAGCCCACTCTACTGTTTCTTCATTAAATCCAACACAGAAGATCAGGATGGCAGGAAGGGTGTCAGTCTTGGGACCCTACTCCCATGACACCCATACTGGGCAGGTTTAGCTCTGACCTAAAGCCAAGTGTTTGGGCCAGTCCATTCTGAAATCAGTTCCACAGTAAGCTCAGACTACCCTGGAGTGGCAGAGGATACAGTGGGGCTGAAGGGAGGTCTTCCCTAGTTATTTTAGGACAAGGGGAGGAAGCTTTGCTCAAGAGTGTGTGATGCATTGTGCAGGAAAGCATCATAGAATGCTCAGCACTGTAATTAAATACATACAACAAGTCAATCGCACACCTACGTAAAGACGTGTGTGATGCTGATTGCATGGCATGATAACTGGGAAGAAATAGAAAATGCATTGTGTAAATGACTATAATTAATGCTGGTTTCGCTTAGCAAAACTTTTTACAGCTTCTTGTTGGTTAGTGCTTTCCTGTCTAAAGTGGGGTTGGTGGTTTCTCCTGACACCAATTTCAGGTCCATCCGACCCACCTTGACAGAGACATTGATTTTCTTGGAGGAACCTTCCTTCTCCTACTTGCTGTCTATGTGTATTAAATGGTGCCAACCCCACTGCTAATTTCAAGCATAAGCACTTGACCCAGACATGCCCCAAGGACTAGTTTAAGAATGGACTTGCGGGCCTCCCCGGTGGCGCAGCGGTTGAGCGCTGAGTTGCGAAGCTGCCTGCGGCCTCTGCGGCGCCCGTTCGATCCCCGGCTGCTCCCCGGCCACTGGAGGAGGGTCCCACATGGGGCGCAGACCTCTCCTGCCGCCCGCTGCTCCCCTCAGCAATGTACTTCGGTCCTTCTGCCTGCTCTGCTCCCCGCTCTGGCTCTGGTGAATTCTCTCACCCTCCCGCACTTCTGACTGTACCCAGTGCATGTATAAACAAAAGAAGAAAGAAAAGAAAGAAAGAAAGAAAGAAAGAAAGAAAGAAAGAAAGAAAGAAAGAAAGAAAGAAAGAAAGAAAGAAAGAAAGAAAGAAAGAAAGAAAGAAAGAAAGAAAGAAAGAAAGAAAGAAAGAAAGAAAGAAAGAAAGAAAGAAAGAAAGAAAGCATGCCTCTATATATAAAAAAAAAAAAAAAAAAAAGAATGGACTTGCAACCCAGTCAGTCAGTGAAAGCCTGGGATTCTGGTTAGATCTGCATGGAAGAAAGAAATCTCTCTTTCTGTCCATCCCAATGTGGAGAAAGTGATAGGGGGGGTGTGTGGAAATAAAAATGGACATACCAGATGCAGAGAAACCAAGTCCTATTGACATTATTTGAGCTCCTAGATCCAGCCGTGCCTAAAGTCATCAGAACTCTTTAATTATGTGAGTCAATAAATTCAATTTTTTGCTTAAGCCAATTTGAGTTAGGCTTGTGTTACTTGCAACTAACAAGTAAGGGAAGTTTAAAGCTAAAGGAAGATAGGTATGGAATGAGAGGGAACCAGTCAGATATGAGGGCCCGAACTTGCACAGGTACTAGGGTAAGGGAGAGAAGTGGACAGATTCAAGAACTTACCAGGCATCATCAATGGGACCCTGATGATGTAACTGGATTTATTAGGAGAGGGAAGACAGAGTTCCAGACACTGGAACTCTGGGGTCAGGCTCAAAGCTATTCACCAACGTAGAGAATATAAGGAGGAGAAAGGACTAGAAAGACACCTGCTTCTACTTTGTGAAGGTTTGGTTTGGTCTGGTTTGGTTTGGTTTGGTTTGGGTGCAGACACCATAGTGGTCAGCAGAGGAGAGCGTCTGGAAGCCCCAAGAGTGGAGCTGTTACCCAGGGAGAGTGGAGAGAAAGACAGAGGAGCCAGGGCCAGGCACCGGGGGTAGGAGGTACCAACAATAAGGGAGGATGAAATACTGGAAACAGAGAAGAAAAAGGTTTGGAGGTGACAATCTTAGAGAGCCCCTGGGGGTCATTGCCAGTCACCTCAGTAACCTGGCTGCCACCTGCCTGTCTAAGAGTATCCTCAGTACCAGCCTATGTCTGGCATGTGAGGGGAGCTCAGCAGCCATTGTTGGATGAATAAGCAAATGAACAAGTTAAAAGCAGAAGGGCTGGTGGACAAAAGACACGGTCCAATCTTACACACACACACACAAATTGGACTGGGACGTCAGCACACAAGGTTGGCTTGTTCCTTGGGATAGGCACTTTTGTCTGGCACCTCTGGGAGGGCCTCCAGTTCCAGGGCCAGAGTCCTCCCCCACTCCCCTTCTCTCCCGTATGCTGTCTCAAGTCACAGCCAGGAAGGAGCTGGCAGGGAAACAGGCCACTCGCTTTCATTTTCTTTTCCAAAGTCTGATCCTCCCTTAACATAGGTGCCCTGCCCCCCGCTCCTGGCACCTGGCCCCCCGCTCCTCTGTCCTGCTCTCCCCTCTCCCTGGGTACCATCACTTCCAGGTTTTCAGACACTTGTCTCTGCTCACCGCTGTGGTGCCTGTTCAGAACACATGGCCAGCAGCCCCCTGGACAAGGGCCTGATGCCCGCGGGCACCCAAATACACCTTTGCAAGTGGAACTCAGGTTTTTCTGAGTCCCTTCTTCTCCCTGCAATCTCTGCCTTGGTGAATAGCATGACCCTGGCCCTGCCTCACCCATACTCCTCTCTCTCCCTCTCCCCCCACCCACAGTCACCAAATCCAGTTACTTATCCAACCCCTTCATGCTGCCATTAAGTGCTTCTCAAACCTGCCTACTTCACTCTTCCTAGTTCCTGTCCAAACTCAAGCCTTTGAATCTGGTTGTTTCATGCTCATTTTTTTTCTCTTAAAGATTTATTGATTGATTGATTGATTGATTGATTGATTGATTTATACATACAAGCACTGGGTACAGTCAGAATTCTGAGAGAATTCACCAGAGCAGAGCAGGCAGAAGGACCGAAGTACACTGCTGAGGGGAGCAGCGGGCGGCAGGAGAGGTCTGCGCGCCATGTGGGACCCTCCTCCGGTGGCCGGGGAGCAGCCAGGGATAGAACCGGTGCTGCAGAGGCTGTGGGCAGCTTCGCAACCCAGCGCTCAACCGCTGCGCCACCGGGGAGGCCCCTCATGCTCATTTTTTTTACCCATTCTCTTTTGATCCCCAAACCCCCTAACACAGCACAGGTGAGAGAGTTGGGGGCCATCACACCTCCACTCCCACCCTGGCCCTGGTCCTTCCCTCCCCCAGCCCCCAGGGTCTGCTACTCTCATTCACCAAAGTCACCTTTGCTATTTCCTGTCTGTGCCATACCTGCCTGGAATCCAGTCTGGTCCTTCCCAGGGGTTAAATGAATTCCTGAGCACAGTAGGTGGTGGGCATTTGGGGTACCAGGATGGAAGCTATAGATGGAGAAGAGGAGCAGACAGTACTCTTCCAACAGCTCTCCTTGGGGGGTGGAAAATCATACTGATCACTGACCACTGCCTGGAGTCTGTTACTACATTTAAACTATCAATTTCCAATGGACCGTATGTTGCAATACTATTGATTCTTGCATCCTGCAACTTTGTTGAACTTCCTTATTATTTCTAGTAGCTTTTTTGTAGGAGGTATAAGATTTTCTACATAAATGATCAAGTCTTCTGTGAATAAAGAGATTTTATTTCTTCCTTTCCAATCTATAACCATTTTATTTCTTTTTCTTGCTTCATTGCACTGGCTAAACCCAACAGCATAATGTTGAACTGAAGTGCCAGAGAAGACATCCTGATCCTGGAAAGCATTTAATTTTCTTAGAAAGCATTCAGTCTTTTACCACAATGTATAGTTTTAGCTGAAGGATTTCTGTAAATACCTTTCATCAGGTTGAGAAATTTCCTTCTATCTTTAGTTTGCTGAGAACAATTTTTATCTTGAAGAGAGACTAAATTTGGTTGAACATTTTTTTCTTTTATAAAGATCATTGTGTCCTGGGGGCGGGGGATGGGAAAGATCATTGTGTCCTTCTTTCTTCTTTGGTCTGTCACATAGTGGACTGATTGCTTTACGAATATCTACTCTTACGATCCTAGAAGAAACTCCACCTAGTGTGTTATCCTTTTTGTAAATTGTTTTCCATTTGGTAAAACTGTGTTAACAACTTTGCATTGATGGCTGGTTGAAACACAAATATTTCCTACCTTTGGGGCTTCTGATGTTACGTTCTTTGTTCCTTTTTAGTGGCTCCTTCTCTAGCCTGGAGTCGTCTCCTCAGTTCTTAGCACAAGGAAAGCAGGTCTCTAGAACCTTCTCTCTGGGCAGCCTCCTTTTCCATGGTGCTCTGCCTTGTGAGCTCTGGTTGTCTGGGTTCCCTGGACTTTTACTCTGTCTCCTCAGCTCAGGGGGCACAGGCTCCATCTGGGTTCCTCCCCTACCCCACATCCTGAAAACTACTCCAGGCAGCACACTGGGGCAAGTCAAGTTTCATTCCTTGATTTGAGAAGGAATCTCCCCTCTCAGGAGTTACCGTCCTGTGCTCTTCAGTGTCTAAGACCATTGTTGCCTAGTGTTTTACCTGTTTTAGGTGGGCGGATAAGTCTGCTCCCTGCTACCCCATTTTGGTGGAAGCAAAGTTCCAGTCTTTCTTTAAGGTGAGAAATGTTAGTTTTTAATCAGGATCATCTGTTTTTTTTCCCACTCAAAGTATTAACACAAGCATTTTCATGGGACTTTATATTTTTTTGCAGATATTGCTGTCAGGGATGTGAAATATTCTGATAAGGTCATGGATGAGCTTTACTGACCCTGTCCCTAAGTCTGGAGAGTCCCCATGCCAGCCAAGTGAAAGGAGATGTGTTGCTCCCACACGTAGGGCTCTGCCTTCCCTCCTCAGGTTTTGCCCATCGCTCTCATATACTTCTCCAACAGAAGACATTTTGTACCACAAACTTCAATGAGGTGGTGATTAAAGACTGCAGAAGAAGCATTTTTCAATTTAAACCTATTTTTTTTCTTGAATGGAGCAGGTGTCTGAAAGTCACGGTTACAGGAATGAAAGGATCACATAATTCACAATCTTCCTGCAATTAAACTCATCCATTCTCTGAATGGGGTTCTGTGCCCAAAATAATAAGTGCGGCTCCCACTTGGGGACCCCCCACTGTCTGTGAACCAGGTACCCTCTTGGATACCAGAACTGGGGTGAGCTTTGCTCCAGAGACTCGTGAGCCCCAAGAAATCCTCTCTCTGAAGCCCCAAGAAGACCAAAGTCTGGTGTTAGCAGAATCCCTGCTCTCACTGAGCTTCCTTTCATCTAGTACTGGCAGAGGCCTAGAGGTAAAGTCAACATGCTAGGAGGGTATTAACCAAATAAACTCTGCATCACCACAACACCGTTCCCACCAGTTGTTAAGACACCATGCTTAATCCTCACAAAAGCCTTTTGAGGACAAATTGGGAAATTATAGCTCAGAGAGATCAATTAACTAACCCAAGGTCACACATTGAGTTGGTGATGTTATTACAACTCTAACCCAACAGTCTAACTTTAAAATCACTTATTATGATTTGTTTATTTAATGGAAGGCCCCTCCCCACACCCTACCCTACCCTTGAGAAGTACTATGTCCCAAGGTAAACTGTTGTTCTAGAAACTGTCTGCCCAATGGCCTGAGCACACCTAAATAGAGCCAAGAGCCACACTGAGGTCACACTTCCACCCTGGAGGGAGCCCATCAGGCTTCTGCCCAGTTGTGTGTCTCCAGTGCCCCGTGCCACATCCTGTTCCCAAGCTCTAGAGTCCTTCTCCTGCCTTAAACTCTGGAAAAAATTAGAAAATTCTTTAGTGAAACTGGTCATTGACTTTCCCAGTGTGGCACGCTACAATATTCTCTTTTGGAATTCTTTGCATCTTACTCTTCCAACTTTACTGATGAGGATTTGAACTGAGGTCCTCAAAGGATGCTGTCATGCTATGCTGAAATATGACCCACCAGTGGCAAAATCCTTCATCATTCATCTAGAGCCTTCTTGTCCCTTATCTCATTTGTGAATCTACAAGTACTTATTGAGCAAGCAGAAACCAGAGGCTCTCTGTCCCTTCAGGGAGGGTGCCCAGGATCAGAGATAACGGATATTACACTCTTAATCTGAGGCAGCCCTGACCACACAAATTGATTCTGAAACTTCCTCTGAACCATTCTGTGGATTAATTATGTCATGTACTCGTCAGGGTCTTTGGCTAAGGACAACAAAAACAGACTTCAGCAACTCGAGCAGAAAAGGGACTTGTTAAAGGATATTGATTGGAGTCAAAGGGTGGGGGGGCAAGCCACGGCAGACCCACGCACAACCATGCTTGCGACCTGCCTGCTCAGGGTGTTCTGACTGGGTGTCCGGGGAGGACTCACCTCCATCGGCAGGACCGTTGTCATCGCCATCACAAACCACAGCTACAACCAACCTCCACTGAGCCCTCAGTAGGTCTGGGGATGTGCCCAACACTTTAGTTGTATTAACTCCTAGGTGAGTAAACCGACCCATGAAAGGTGAAGCAAGTTGCCCAAGATTAATCATTAGCAGGTGGAAGGGCCAGGATCCCACCTGGGTGGCTTGTTCCAGGACCCACACTCTTCACCACCATGGTTACTTCCGCCCCACCATCTCTGATGACCCCTTCTGCTTTGTGTCCCCTTCAGGATCTAAGGCCCCAGCAAAGTTCTAAACCCGTGCCCTCAGGGAGAGGAGAGGACACCATCTGTTCTGCTTCCATTTCCAAAGTGGGAGGTGTGGTCCTGCTTCTTACTATCTGGAGACTCTGTTCCATTTGGAAGGAGGGTCGGTCACCCTCAAATGGCAACAGTCCCTACAAACGTGAGATGACTCCTGCTAAAGGTTATCTGTCATGTCAGCCTTGAAGACCTGAGACCCCAGCCTGAAATTTGGACTTCGGGCTGCTAGTAAGTAGAGTGGTTTCTGTGATCCAGGGGAGAATGGGTTAGGCAGCAGGAACTGGTGGTCCTTCTTGTGGACAGCTAGGCTGGGGTCTCCCAGTTGCTCGGGGGGCCATTTCCATTTGGGTGGGGAAGCCATGTTTCCCAGGACGATGTTGGCATCCTTGGCCTCTTTTCCCCTGAGAGACGGTGGCGGCTGCCTCCTCAACCCTGGAGGCACATCTCAAGGAGAGCAGAGCTGCTATCTTTGTTTGGTATTTTTCAATGTCAGCAGCAGAGAAGCAAAATCAGCCCAAAGGACTGTTTAATTGCAATATGAAAAAAAATCATGCTTTTTCAAGGGAAAAAAGGAGGGTTCTCCACCCCTTGGGTTTCTAGCATGATACCATATCTGCTGATTCTGTCTCATTCAAATCCAAACAAGCACATTCATCATCACAAAAAAATGCCATTCAAGCGAACACACTTCACAGGGCTGCACTTTGCCTCAAATGTTCCTAAGCCCAATTAAGCCTGGTGCCAGCTACTGAACCCCAGCAGAGTGGGTGTAGATAGGGGACACACCCACGGTGGCCTTGAAAATGCGTCTGGCTTCCCTAGTAGACCTCAGGGCAGGAGAGACGGATGCCTGGACGGCTGAGTCAAGAGTCCTGGACCAGCTGTGAGCTCAGACCCAGGGGCTGTCCCTGCCCCTGTCCGGGGCTCAGCCCCCTCTCTGTACAGTCGGACAGGCTGGGTGGTGGAGGGCGAGTGTGGGAAACCTCGTCCTGCTCTCCTCTCCCTCCCCCACACTGACATCTCTGATTACTCAAGACTTTACTTAGATTTGGCCTTAGAATCTTTGCAACACAGAACCGCAGGTAATTGTCCTTTGGGATGAAGTGTGTTGCCACTCCCCGAGCTGTAAGAGTTGTCTGGGCCCCTTCCAGGTCGCACACTTGAACTCAGAGTAATCACAGCCATAGACCCTAGCAAGGTGCTTCCCCGCCGGCCAGTCTGCACTCTGAGTGCTCAGGCTCCATAACACTTACTTGACCCACTCAACCACCTCACGGGTCTTACTAAAGACCCGGGTTATGGAGGACGCACAGGCTGGTGAGTAACTTGCCAAGGTCTCACGGCTGGCACGTAGAGGCAGGATTCAGATGCAGGTCATCGGGTTCCTAACTCTGAGCTCTGAACCCCCCCAAACAAAGTAGGTCAGTCAATAAAGAGTCAGTCTCTGGAAAGATAGGGACGACCCCTGAGCCATCTTTATGTCCTCAGCACCCTGCATACTTGTTGAATAAGCAAATGAATGAACGAATCATGTGAAAACCAGCAAAAGGCGGAAAGAACACAATAGCAACGATGATGGTAATGGCTGCCATCATCAATTACTTATAGTATTACTTAAGCCATGTGTGACGCCCACCCCTCCCCTGTTTCAACTTGGAAGGAGCTCAATGAATATTTGTTGAAAAATGAGGATTTTATACCCCTTTGAGGTTAAGACCCATGTGGCCTCATTTTATTGAGGGGAGAATGTTCCTGAGTTCTCTGTTAGCAGCGGCAGAGCTGAGCTCTGTGCACGGGTCTGGCTAAACCATGTTCCTTCTGGGCTCTACCTAATGCCAGAGGAGGACCCAGGGAGCAGGGAGCGGGAGAATATAGAGGGGACTGTTAATCCCGCTCAGGCACCCCTCCCTCAAGCTGCTGAGAGGAGAAAGCTAGGAGGCCGGCCCCTGGCAGCCTCCCGGCTTCCATCTGTGTCCAGCGCCTTCTCTGCCTGGCTGCTCAGCGAGCAGGGGGCTGGCCTAGGGGAGGCTCGCAGAGCCCTGGGCAACTGCCTGCCCCCCAGCTCCTCTCCTGCCTCCTTGATAAGAATCAGCTCCCAGGAAGGCAATGCCCAGACCTACAGGAGGCAGAGGCTTTAAAATCCCTTTGACTGTGACTCACAGAAATTTGTCTTACACTCTGAAATAACAGTTGCACGAAACAATATTTACCCTTTCTAATTATGAAGTATTGTGATAACTTTCTATTCCACTCTCTCCAAAGAGAAAGCTAGTGGTGACGCACCCCATTGATTTCATGGTCCATTAGTAGGTTGTATGATTTGAGAAGCATCACTCTAAGGTCACGCATTAGTAATAGCCACTATTAGCCGAACACTCACAGCCAACTGTGCAGCTAGGAACCCATTTGAGTGGTGCAACGGCCCTATCAGGTAGGTCATTACCATCCCTTTTTGCAGACGAGGCAACTGAGAACCCCAGAGCTTGAGCGACTGAGCAGTGTGTCCCTGATGTTCCGGGCAGCTCCTGCTGCAGAACAAGCAACCTGAACTCTCAGTGGTGCAAAGCAGTGAGCATTTATTTCTCACTCCCAGGTTTGTGGGTTGGCGCTGGTACCCCACGCGTCCCGGGACCAGCAGACCAGCTGGGACACATACTTTCCCAAGCAGTGGCTGGAGCATGTAAGTCCCACTGCAAAGCTCATTTCAAGCCCCTGCTTGCATCACATCTGTCAACTCCCACGTTATAGGACGCACTGTTGCACTTTCAATTAAGGCTTTGGGTTCTTCAGAAGAAGAGAAAAGAGACAGATCTATGCTTGTTGGCACTGCAGTCCATTCAGACTGCTTTATGGGTGTGCAGTCAAATAAAAACAGCATTTTAAAAACCACCCATTTATGTAGTCTATGGCAAGGCTTATAATTCTTTGTTTCTGGTGAATTTATTCCTTTAGGGAGGAAGCATAGGAGGGAGAGCAGGAGGGAGAGAGAACTCAGAGAATAGACATGTGGACAAATGCCTTCCCATCTCTGAGCTGAAACATCTTCACCTTTAAAATGATGACACAGATGAATACATTTTAACAGGCAGTTGAATGACAAAATTGGGTTATGGTATAGCATTTGGAGTAGTGTCTCATTTTTGCAGCTCTGTATTCATGTTTAATATATATGCACGTGCATGTGTGTTTAGATACATAGATGTCTGAAAAAGGTTCACCTAACTCTTACCAGTGGTTCCCTTGCAATAGTGAGTGACTCTTGGAGTGATGTTCATTTTTTCCTGTGTACTTGCTCTGTTCTGCGTGAATGTTTTCCACAGATCATCAGAGAAAGCAATAGGACAGTCATATTTTGAACTGAAGTCACCAGTGCCTGTGTCCTCTGATGAAGGCAGCCCCAGCCCCTAGGCAGCCCTCTTTTGGATCCCAGACCTGCTTATCTCCCAGACAGCATGCCCGCCCTTGCTCACTCCCTCTACGTTCTGGCCTTGAGTCCTTGTTCCTCCTCTCACTGCCCTGGACACTCTGGGCAGCTTATCTTTTACATTCCATTTTCCTTCTCTGTCCCCATGACCTTTAAGAACATGGAGCTATTTTTCACAACACCCAGTGAGGTGGGAATGCAGTCATTTATTATCGCATAGATTCACCCAGCCACCACTCATTCATCAAACATTCATTGGTACCCCCTCCCTGTGCCAGCTGCCAGGGACCCAGCGATAAATCAGATGCCAGCCCTCCAAGACCCCCCAGTCTAGTGCATGGCACATGCCAGCTAACAGTGGCTTAACAAGCTGCCACAGGAGTACAACTTTGATTCTCCAGGTCTAACCCTCATACTGACAGAGAAAAACATTACCACTTCCATTGTACAGAGGAGCATCACAGAGACTCCGTGTCAGAGCAGGAGGCTCTTAGAGGCCTCTCTTCAGGTGGCAAATATGTCATCTCTGCCCATGGTCATGGTGGATATTACTGGTGAGACAGGTGATTTTCCCCAAGTGCCCGTGGTACCTTTGAGGCCACATCTGCATTCTGTTCTGGGCAGCCACACTGGGCAACTGAAGCTGAAGTTAGCATCTGTGTTTTCGAGCCCAACTCCAGGTGGGGGAATGGAGGCTCGTAGCGGCTCAGAGGCATTGACAGTCACTCAGCAAGCTAATCTCCCAACTCCTGCGTTTAGGCACAGAGGGTGGGACCACAGAGGGGCTGTGTCAGAGGGCCCTGGCACCCTCCAGCCTGCTCCGGGGCAGCAGCAGGTGAACGATCCGCTCTCTCCATTTTCTGCCCTGTGGCAGGCAGGACAGAGGGATGATCCTCAGCGGAGAAAATCCAGGAGGCATTGTGGCAGGACGGCTTTTGTGGGCCATAAATTGCCAAGTGGATTAGGGAGGATAAATAAGCCGGAAGACGCCACATCTGCACACGGTAACAGGCACAGCTTGGATGTATTTCATTTCTGGTCACACCAGAATGGAGCGAGAATTATGAACAAAGTGCATAAACCTAAGCAGCCATGCCTGATAATTTACACTCCCCACTGTCATTTTTAATACGCTGTGTCTGCCTCATTCCAACCCGGGAAGCCCTAAATCTGGTCACTTGAAGAACCACTTCACACTCCAATATGCCAAAAGCCTTTCTCAAGATGTGGCCTGGTTCCTGTGACAGATCCCCTGCACATGGGGAGCCCTGGGCAACACCACTGTGGTCCAGCCATGGGGACTGAATGAGGGGAAGAGCCTGACAGAGGGTTCTGGACACGGATATGCCTGCTATGCACACCCACATGCCGGCGGTTGTCGTGGGGAGTCCATGTTGAGAATATGTGTCTGACACTTAGCACAGTTTATACTTTAAGCAGGACTGTTAATATCATGGTTATTATCCAGAAGGAGCATGATGGACCTGCCCACTGGCACTTTGAGATGTCTTCCCGCCCCTGGTTGGACACAAAATGGACTCTGCGTGGGATGGATGGATGGATGGATGGATAGATGAGCGAATAGGTGGATAAACATGTGGATGGATGGACAGGTAAATGGCTAGATGGAAGGATATCTGAATAGGTTCTATTTTTGCCACAGAAAACATCAAAAAGATTTGAGAAGGGCCAAGTTTGGCCCCACTGATGTCAATCTTGAAGGTGACATTTCCTGCTTCCCTCAGTAACCCATCACTCAACCACCATTAGAGAAGTTTCCTAAACACTCCCAGGCCTATATACGTCCTCAGAGGGACCATATAGACTGCCTGTGCCTCCTCGCCCTTGTTCTGCCTCATTCAGTCCAATTCATAACTTGGCACTCTGGCTGTGCGCCCACCCTCTGAGCTAGGCACACAGAGGAGGGCAGGGACAGCTCAGGGGAGGGGCTGGGGGCCCTGCTCCGGGCTCAGCCCTCAGGCCTCAGGCATCTGGGGGAGGATGTCCTGAAGGCACATGTACCTGGGGTGCGGCTCTGGGACATTTGGAGGTTTGCTGAGTTGTTCAGGGTCTTGGATTCTCTGGTCGGCTGGGCCCATAAAGTCATTCCTTCCCAGCTTTAATCAAAGGCTGCTTGGCAGCCCACCGTCTCAGCCAATGCCCAAGGCCTTGCAGGGCGGGGCCTTCCTGGTATCTACTGAGGTTACTTGACACACAGTAAATTGCTTTTCATGAACACAGGCAGGAAGGAATCTGGGGGAGCCACAGCCTTGTGACGCGTGACTTTGGCAAAGTGCAATCTTCATTCTGCACAAGCAGGATTGGGCTGCGTGGCACTGAGAACAGTGTCAGTTGCTTTACTGTGGCCTGGGGCTGGGCGGGGGGTGGGGGGGCGCTGCACTGGTAACAGACATCAACAGAGGCATGAATGGAAGTGGGCAAGGTGCCCTGAAGGGACCAGTGCCAGCTGCCTGCTGCTAGCACTAACCTTGGTTTCCTCCTCCTTAAGATGAGTGCAATGGCTTCTCCCACTTCAGTGAATTATTCTGAACATCAAACAGAAGTCATAACAATTACAAGCATGCCCTATGATTGTCCAGACTTCTACAGTGAAGGCCCTTGCCAGGAATATGATTCAGTAAACATTCTCCCCTCACCCATGAACTGCTGCCTAAAATTCCTCCATGAGACTTGAGTTCCTTTTTCCTAAGTGTTCATTGCTCCCCTCCGGCTCCTTCCCCAGGGAGCAGCGCTTCGCTGGCTCCAGGCTGGAGTGATCATGGAGGAGAAGCAGCAGATGCTGGTTCCCTAGCTGGGGCTCTCTTCTCCACCCACTGCCAGTCTCCTTCCATCCTGCTGCCAGCAGGACTAGAGAGGAGCAGGGAGGTGCTGGGGCCTCCATGTGGGGGCCAGGACAGGGTGTCTGGGGTGTCAGAGAGGAAGCTGACTCGTCTACCCTGGAGAGGAGGGAAGTGAAGGGAAATGTCACCCTCCAACACCAGCTGTTTCCAGGGTGTGTCACTAAGTGTCATGTAATGCACCCAACAATGGCTCCTAGGTTGATACAGATTAACCACCTCACCCCCTCCACTTTACAGGGCCTTGTGGGGCTGAGACTCAGAGAGGGCAGGGAACATGTCCCAACCACAATTGTGGCTGGGAGGTTAAGCTTCAGATTCGCTCTGAGGTGAGGGTGGATGGAGGGGACAGAGGACCGTTATATGATCACATGGGTCTTGGACATGTGTGTAGGCAGAAGGAGAGGGGAGAATGACGGAGTGGTAGGTGGTAGATGAGTGAAATTTAGAGGGTGCTGGGTAAGCCACAAATTATGGCAGAGCAAAAGATGAATCAAGCTTCACCCTGCGGCACAGTTCTGGACTTCTCTCATCTGGGGTCCCCTGGGCCTCAATGTAAGGGCAGGGGAGGCCTCTACCTGCTCCCAGTCTCCAGGAAGCCTGAGTGGGCACTAGGGAGTATTTAGCAGACGAGACTGACTTCCTTCCATCGCAGCCACGGAAGGACCGTTCCTCCTCCCCCATCCCCCGAGGTGTGTGGACACAGGTCAAGGGACAATCTGGCAGGAAAGCTGGTTTTGGAAGTCCTGCTAGGTAGAAGTCATATTACAGAGGTTATGAGCTTCTAGAACAGTGGCAGCATTACTGGAACAGAGAAACTCTACCTGGGGAAAGGGCCCCTGAGATTCTTGGAGGCGCCCGGCACTGAACTGTTACCCACCCCAGCTGCCAGTAGCTGTGCCTCATCAAAGGCTCAGCTTCCTCCATTATTCACCAAGGCCTGGGCTGCCCCCCTGGCCTCCCATGTTCAATGCATCAGGGCCCACTCCTCCCAGGCTCCTTTGTCCAGGAGGCTTTCACATCAAACACTTCTCTCTTTGTGCCCTGTTTCATTTTCAAATATGCTCATTTCCTGCCTCATCTCCTAATCCGTTCGGGGACAGCTTTCCCTCCAGTTGCTCAGGTCAGAAACCTTGCAATCATCCCAGAGGACTCTGTCACCCCCGACTCCCACACCTAGTCCATCAGAGTTGTAGGTTTTTCTTTCTAGGACCAGAACCTCCTACAGCAGCCCTACTTGGCTGAGCACCCTCATTTCCAGGCCTCAGCAGTCACAGCAGTTGTCCATCCTGTGTCCCCATCTCTGCCCACCTCCCCTGCAGTCTCTTCTAAGCTCTGTGGTAAGAAAGCTCCATCAGGGCCTCCCTGGTGGCGCAGCGGTTGAGCGCTGGGTTGCGAAGCTGCCCGCGGCCTCTGCGACACAGGTTCGATCCCCGGCTGCTCCCCGGCCACCAGAGGAGGGTCCCACATGGCGCGCAGACCTCTCCTGCCGCCCGCTGCTCCCCTCAGCAGTGTACTTCGGTCCTTCTGCCTGCTCTGCTCCCCGCTCTGGCTCTGGTGAATTCTCTCACCCTCCCGCGCTTCTGACTGCACCCAGTGCTTGTATAAACAAACAAAAAAACAAACAAATAAATAAATAAAACATGCCTCTATTTAAAAAAAAAAAAAAAAATCTTTAAAAAAAGAAAGCTCCATCAAACCTAGGTCAGATCATGACCACCCCAGACGCAGGACCCTGTGTGACTCCCAGCTCACTGGAGCAGATACGGAAGTCCTCACCATGTCCTTAGGCCCCACCTGGCCAAGCCGAGTGATCCTTTTCCTATACCCCCACCAACAGCCCCTGGCTCACTCTGTTCCCCTCCTCTGGCCTCCTGTCTGTTCCAGGTGCTCTCCAGTCATGCTCCTCCCACCTCAGGGTCTTAGCCCTGACTGCAGCCTCCCCAGTCCCCAACAACCAATCTCCTTCATCTGTCCCCCTTTTAACTCAAAAACAGTTAGTACCTTCTAACAGCTACATAATTTACTTCCTTACAGAGTCTATTATTTATTGTTCCTCCTCTAGGCTCCAGAAAAGCAGAGATTTTTCAGTCTTATTATCCATGTACCTCAAGGCCTAGAACAGGGCTTGGCACATTGCAGGCACTGAATAAATATTGATTGAATGAAAAACCATCGCTGGAAATGTTCTCCCAGCATAAGTAAACTACTATGTCATATAAAGTATGAAAAACAGAAAGAAAAAAAAAAAAGCAAAGGGAATGCTTTTACCCCTTAAACGCTTATCAATAATGTTTTGGAATAGTTAAAATTTTGTTAAAATTTTTTATGGCAAGAGCCAGGAATTGCTCATCCAATAGACAATGTCCAGGGCCATTTTCAAATAGCATTTTACTGTTTTTCACAAGTCATGTGGTAAGTTTGCTCCTATTTTCTCAGATGAGAAAAACAGAGATAGAGGGGTGGAAAAAATTGCTCCTTTAAACACTGATCTTAACATTGTGTTAGTACTGGATGTGGCCTTTTTTTTTTATCTTGCCCTTTTCACTTAATAATGCCAAGATCATGTACCCATGTCTTTAAACTCTAACTTTCATATAAATTTTACTGGCTATAGAATATGCTTCTCAGAGGTTATGCTACTCATCCCTACCTTATCCCTGATTGCTTAGAATTTTGACTATTTCTAACTTTTGTTATGATAAATACTAAATAAATATTCTCAAACATAAAGCTTTCCCTACATCTTCTATTATTTCCTTTATCCAGATGTCAGGAAAGGAAAATTCAGGGGTAAAGTCACACAAACTTTGACAAAGACTCTGGATACCTGTTCCCAGCCTCCCAATGCCTGCGGTTGGGGGGCGGGGGGGGGGGAAGCGCCAACTGTGTGAGTTTCCATGCAGGAGGCTCATCTCAGGTGTTTTCCTCTGGTGTGTTTGTCCTATTCATGGGCCAGAACGACTCACATTTCTCTGGGTGAGGCCCCTGTTCATTATTGAAGCCTCAGCCCTCAGTGTGGCTGCAGCCCAGGACTCTAGGCTGCCACATTAATATTGTAGGCAGGGCTCCTGAAGACCTAAATATTTGATCAGAGCATGTGCCAGCCTGTCAGAGAGCCATATTCAGAGCAAATGAGATCCTCTTGCCCTTCTATAGTACCAAAGTGGCGTGAGGCCTGGCCACCATCAGATGGTGTGGTCAGTTACCTGCGGAGAGTTGAGTACCATGAGGAAGACTGTGAAAACAATGACATGGCAGCCTCAGCACTCTGTCTCTATAGTCCACAGCTGACGCCCTGCAACAGCACCCCACTCTCTGGGAGGGAGGGCAAAGCAGGGTCCACCAAACCCAGCCCACTGGTGCGCAGTAGGCCCTGTGCGTGCTCACCTATGAGTGCATGACTAGACCTCGGAAATTGGGAATGTTCATTCAGTTCATTCACTCACCACTTATTAAGCACCTACTGAGTACTAGGCTCCCTGCTATGCCCTTTTCAGTGGTTATTTTAATTGCACTAAGAACAGTACCTAGCACATATTGTTAAAAGGGGTTAATTATTATACATAAATGAATAGTATTTATTTGTTATTATGTTCTATTTATTGTCTCAAACCTATGAGGGTGGTGTCATCAATATTCCCATTTTACAGATGAGGAAATAGAGGTTCAGAGACTCAGCTAAGGAGTCAGGAGACTGTCCACAGACCCTGCCCACACACTGCAGATCTAGAGCTAGACATGGATGGTCCTGACCCTGACCTTGACTCAGGGCTCATCCTGCCCTGGCTTCAGTTACAGGTCTCCTGCTCCTTGCTCAATCTCAGCTACATGGGGAGAGGGAAAGACAAACTCCTAGGGCCAGTGGATCTGCCTCACATTCCCCAATAGGTGTGTCCGGCTCTGAGTGGAGAAAGCATGGCAGCTAGCCTTTCGTCCATTGTGGAGCTCCAAGGCCTGGATGACAAGGGCCTGGAAAGAGAACAGGGTGGAGTTGTAGGAGTGCCTGAGGGAAGACAGAGTACAGAGGGGGTGACAGGAGAGGCCTTAAGCAGAGAGCCAAATTCAGGGGCACGTATAACCACGAGACATTACTGTAGAACTGGCACCCCGAGATCAGGGCATCTGGAACAGTGGCTGAGTACAGTGAAGATGCCCCCTGCACAGGGGCCCAGGGCAGGCCCCACAGCCCATAGGTTGATAGGTCACTCCCTCTTCACCCTGGGCACTAGGACAGATGCGTCCTGCTCCCCACACCTCCAGTTCTCTATGTCACACTGCATGCCAGCTCATGTTCCAAGAATATTAGCTCTTACCATGGAGAGGAGTGTATTCTGCAAAAATAATCAAGGAAGCGTGTAAATTTAGTTATAGCAGTTTTCATCATGGTGGGATAACAAAACTGCATCTGTATGACCGGACCAGCTCATGCACACAGTCACCGATTAATTCTCTCTTTCATTCCTTCGTTCACTCATCAGACTTGCTACAAGGGGCAGAATGTTGCTCCTCTAGCTTAAATCCTCCAATGATGTTCTATCGCCCTTAGAAGTCAGACTTTTTAGCTGGCCTACAAGGCCCTGTATAACCTGCCCGGCTCACAGCTCTTGTCTTTCTGTTTCTCCATCAGCATCTGCTATTTCTTTTGTCTGATATGCCTCTCCCCCACCTGTTCCATCATCTTTCAATCTCAGTTCAACTTCCTCCCAGGCAGCTGAGGCGACCTCCCTACCCCCCACCCTGCTCTCATTTCTCGATGGATTATCTTATTCGATGCTTTTCTTGTTTGTTGTCCACTTAGATTTTCAAAGCTCTGGGAAAAGAGGCCCTTGTCTTGTTCACTGTTGTGCCCTGAGTGAGCATTCGTGCCCGGCATTGCTGAAGCAGCAAAGGAAGGGAGAGAGAGAGGAAGGACAGACCAAGCAGGTCCTGAGCAGGGCTTGGGACAATAGGTCGGTGTGCCCAGCCGGGGCAAGAGGAGAGGCGTGCTGCCTGAACTGGACTCACTGTTTCTGGGCCTGCGGCTTTATCGATTAATCTCAAGAGAAGAACAGAATAGGTGTGACTTACCCATTTTACACAGGAGCCTGGAAGATGGCCAGGCCAGGAACCAGAGGCTTGGCCCTCCCCTCCCCCAGCATTCCTGGGCACTCCCTCCTCTAAGGCCAGGTGCTCCCCTCCTTGCTCAAGGAGCCCCCTGCCCTGTTTGTCATTCCAGCAGCGGTTTCTTTCACTCACACGCTTCCCACCATGCCAGGAGTGGGTTTGTGATAACGTCCGAATAAATTATTTAAGCGACTTTCCACCAGGCAAGGCAAGGATGAAACTCCAGGCTGATAATCAGTGGGGGCTGGGGCGGAAGTTCATGGCTCTGTGCTGTGACCGTGTCACCCTGTACTCCCTGTGGATGGGTCCCTGGCTCCCACAGATGCAGCACCGCTGCATTACTGTGTTAGTCACGCTAGTCCTGAGCACGGGAATGGCCTTACTCTTGGCCATGTATTCATAGCACTGTGGGGTGCCACCGAGCAGGGAAAACAGGCCAGGATCAGGGCCTGAGAGATCAGAGCCTGCCTTCTGTGAAGCCTCTCAAGTGTACCACCTTTCCTGACACAGGCAGGGCCAGTTCCACAGGAACTGGGGTGGGGAGCCCCTCAGGGAATGGAGGGCAGTGAGGGAGTTCCCTACAGGATAGGGTCGAGGGAAGTGTGCTATAGGAGGGGGGAGCCCCTGAGAATAGTGGAGGTCACCCCACAGGGATGTGGTTGTTGCCTAAAATACGCCTCTGAATTAAGGAATAAACAGAGACTAGGCTTTCCAGGGGGCGTGTGTTACCACAACAGGGACCTGGTGAGCCTGCGGATGCCAGCTGTCCCTCCAGTCCGCCACGGTTCTGCTGCTATGTGACCCTTTGAAGCCGTGGCCCCTTCCTGGCCTGGTTTCCCTACCATCAGTGGGGATCCTGGTCCTCGCCCTACCTTATCACAGGACAAAGAGGAAATAAGAGCAGTTTGTCCTAACCAAGTGCTTCCTGGGGGCTCTGCTGCTCTGTCATGTGTCACCTCATTTAGTCCACACAACGGTCCTGCAAGGTAGACACTATCATCCACCTGACAGATGAGGACACAGAGGCACAGGCTAGGTGGTGGCAAAGACAGTGCAGTGGTGGCTGACGATGGCTCAGGCTGGCTTCAGAGCTGTGTCCCAGGCCATCCCACCCTGCGTGGGGGATGGGAGGATTCACTTCCCATGGTCTTGGGTTGTCAAAGCTGGCCCTGGCTCGTCCCTAAGACCCAGACACTGGACAACTTGTCAAGGGCCAAGAGCCAAGTGGGCTGGAGGAGGCTGACCCCAAGGACACAGACTGTGGAGCTGAGTGAAGGTGAGGCTGTGGGAGGAAGAAGGAGAGGTGGTCTCGGGGTCGGGGGCTTGGGAGGAGGACAGACTGTCAGCAGGTGGCAGCAGCCTCACCTCCATCCCAGTCAAGGCACAGGTCTGTGCACCCCCCCCATAGGGCCGCCTCCCACTCCCACCAGAACCCCACATGCTCCTGTGGGTGAAGAGCAGCTGCTGCCCTGGGAGCAATGCCTGAGCTGAGTGGGAGGCCAACGTGGCAGGCCCTGCCTGGCTTCTGCTTGGAAGGGTGAAAAGGAAGCAGCACTCCCACAGAGCTTGCGCCGGGCTAGGCCCCAGCAAGCACTGCCTCGTTTAATCCTCAGAGTAACCCATAGCAACCCACAGAGCACGGTGGATGTGACAGCCCATTTAACAGAACAGAAACTGAGGGTTAGCGAGTCTGAGGAGAAAACACAGAATTGAAAACACAGAAAACACAGAATTGAAAACACAGAATTGAAAGGATGAGGAGAAAACACAGAATTGAAAGTGCAGGGGGCAGCTGAGCACGGCCGCGAGGCCACACAAGGCTGCATCCAGGCTAAAGGCTGTGGTCCAGCATTGACCCAGCACCTGTTCACTGACACAAAACCAAGGTTGAGGAAAGAGGAGGCAGCTGTCCCGGTGGCACAGCTGTCTGGTCAGAGCTTCGCGGAATACTCTTTGGCTATAAGGAAAGAGGAAATGTTATCATTTACACCAAAATGGAAGGAACTTGAGGGAATTATGCAAAGTAAAGTAACCAAGAAAGATAAAGACAAGTAATAGATGATTTCATATGCATGAGTAACACAAGGAAACAGAGCAGATGCGCTGAAAAAACAATTACAAACTAGCAGACATTGATCGCCAAACAGGCGTTTCTGAGTTTAAGAAAATTGGGGGGGTTGGGGGGTGGGGAGGGATCAAGGGGATATAAGGGATGGTTAAAAAAAAAGAAAAAAGATGTGACTATCTGTGAATACGTATATAATAATGTCTAATACACAGAGGATTTGTGAGGGCAAACAGAGACAGGTTGAAATCGCTGTTGAACAGTACAGTTAGAAGAAAGAAGAGAGGAGGCCTAAACTTGGGAAAGCTACATATCACTTCTAGGATAATCTGCCCAAAACGCAGGACCTGCACTGAACCCTGGCCTCACACTAGACAAGCCAAAGCGGAGGGCTCTCCTACCAACCAACTGGCCTCTCTCCTTCAAAAATGTCAAGGTTGGGGCCTCCCTGGTGGCGCAGCGGGTTGAGCACCGCGCTGTGAAGCTGTCCTTAGCCTCTGCAGTGCGGGTTCAATTTCCGACCAGACAGGGAGATACCCACATGGTGTGGCAGACCTCTCCTGCCTCGCCCGCTGCTCCCCTCAGCAGTACATCTGCCTGTTCTGCTCCCCACTCTGTCTCTGGTGAATCCTCTCACCTCCCACGCCTCTGGCCTACACCCCAGCTCTTGTATAAATAATAAAAAAAAAATGTCAAGGTCATGAAAGACAAAGAGACTGGAGAATCTTCAGAATAAAGGAGACAAAAGAGACATGAGGACTAAATACATGATCCTGAACTGGTATGGGACTGGAAAATACAACTCTTTCTGCTAAAAGGCTACTACTACTAAAACAACTAGCAAAGTTTGATTAACATTGTAATTAGATAAGTTTTAAAAAAACAAGAAGGTAGTACAGAGAGTTCCCCCACGCCCAGAGTCCCCTACTATTAATCTCTTGTGTTAGTGGTACATTTGTAACAATTATGGCACCGATACTGACATGTTGTTATTAACTAAAGTCCATGATTACCCCTTAGTTTCTACCTAGTGTCCTTTTCTGTTCCAGGACCCATCCAGGACGCCATAATACAGTTAGTCATCTTGCCTCCTTGCACACCTTCCCTGGGTGTGCGTGGGGTGTGGGGGCTTTCCTGGAGGGTCAGGGCGCTCCTCCAAGACTGCTGCTTAGGGTGCCTTGGTGGTCCTGGGATTGCAGAGCAGTGTCATTCAAGCAGCCTGTGACCTCCTGAAGGAACTCCCCACAGCCCTCAGCACCCAGAGTAGGCCTGTAGGTAGGTATTTACAAGTGACTGAGTATACTTCTTCTGGCTAAGATATTTGAGGATGCAACTTGAAAGCCCCCTGCTGCTCTGGTTCCCCTGGGTACTACATGGAGAGCTGGCAGGCAGAGCACTCCCTTCGGACTCACCCAGGCCCTCAGGGCCCCAAGACAAGCTTCCTTCCCTCTAGATGCCACACAGTGGTAGGATGGCCTCTTCCTTTCAGAGGAAGAGGTGCAGACTAAGGAAGATTAAGGTGATAAGGGGCTTTCATAGAGGGCAGCTGGAAAGCTCTATGAAGAGGTAGGGATTAACAGATTAATCAGGGCCAGTCTCCTGACTCAGGGCTCTGAGCTCAAACTTTGCTGATAAGTGCTGGCTCAAGTTCAAGGCGCTCAAGGAGTACAGCTCTCTCCAGGCAGTCAGCTGAGAACAGATAATCAATATTATCTCCACTCTACAAGTGAGAAACAGAGACTCAGACAGATCAAACCTCTTAAAAGTGGCTGAGGTACAATTGCAAACCAGTTTTAGCCTAAACTGCCTCCCCAGAGAACTGGGACTCTGAGCCGATTCAAGTCCTGTCTCTACCCTCATGGCAATCACTGTCTCATGACTGAGACAGACAGGAAAGTAAGAGGAAGGAGAAGTCACTAGGGTAGTCAGGGAGGGCTTCCTGGAGGAGGTGAAGGAAAACAATGCATGGGCTGTCTTTGAAAGTTCAGCACCCCTTTCTTCAGGAGAGGAGCTCAAAAGTAGCTATCACCTGTGAGCAGAGGTACCTGAGCAAAGAGGACCAGACAAGGTGAGGTTGGTGCGCACTTCACATCCACATCCGGTCTGGTAGCAGGGGTCCCTAAGTTGGCAGCAAGCAGGCTAAAGAATTGGTCATTTGGCTACAGTAAAACCTTCCTGTTTTACCATAAAAATGATCACCTCCATCATGTGCCTCCTAATCATCTCCAGACCCTCGGCTACATGCTCATGGGTCCCTGCCCTCAAGGAGTTCATAATACATGTGTGTGTGTGTGTGTGTGTGTGTGTGTGTAAGGGCACTTGTACACACAAGAGGTGGGGTTCGGCAGTGGTGGCGGGGAGTCGAGCCGCGAAGAGGGAACAGAGAAAGATGGTGACTGCATAGATAGGTGAGAACCAGACAGCACCGGCGAGGGCGCCCAGATGGAATGTCCCCAGCCTGGGCGTCAGGAGGAGACCCTGAAGAGGAGAGAAAAGCAGGGGACAGACGGCATAAGCAAAGGGAAGAACAGAAACAGAGTGAAGAGAGGAAGCCCTGGAGAACTGGAAATATAACTGGAAGTTGTATGCTAGAAAGAGGATGGGAAGCCACTAGAGAGTAGTGTTTGAAATAAAGATTTTATTATAGCAATTTCAAATATATATATATGCATATATAAAGAGACTAGAATAGAATAACCATCTATGTAGCCATCTTTCAATTTCAACAGTTTTCTGCTCATAACCAAGTTTGTTTCATTTATTTTAACTTCTATTGTTGTCCGCCCCTTAAGCTGGACTGTTTAAATTAAGTAAATCCAGATATCACATCATTTAATATATTAAAATTTCAATATAAAGCCCCAAAGATAAGGATTCTTTTAAAAAACATAATCACAATTGCTATGGACTGAATTGTCCCCCCACCCAACTCACTCATTGAAGTCCCAACCCCCAGTATATCAGAATGTGTCTGTGCAGAAAGCCCTCACTTACATCCTCAAGAGGTTCTTGGAAACTGAGGCTTTAAGTGAAAAGAGTATAAAGAAAGCAGGTTCTTGAGTAATGCCCTTTTGTTCAACATCTGCTGGGATTGTTTTTTTCTCATGGACCTTTTAACATTGAATGAAATGACATTATTCTAAGAACTGCTGTTATTGGAGATAGAATCTTGAAAGAGGTAATTAAGTTAAAATGAGGTCATGAGGGTAGACTCTAATCTAATATGACTGGTGTCCTTACAAGAGGAGATTAGGATAGACACAGAAGGGAGAAGATACTAAGACAGACAGACGCTGTGTCATACAAGCCAAGGAAAGAAGCCTCAGAAGAAACCAGCCCTGCCCACACCATGACCTTGGACTTCCAGCCTCCAGAACTGTGAGAAAATGTATTTCTTTGCTTCAGCCACCCAGTCTGTAGTATTCTGTTATGACAGTCCTAGCAAATTAATAGAACAATATTAGTATAACACCTAAAATATTAATCACATTCCTTAAATTGTCAAATCTCCAGTTCCATAATTTTAACTGTTGGTTTGACTAAAGATGCAAATAAGTCCACACACTGATGTAGATTGCTAGATCTCATCACTTTCTTAATCTAGGGGCTCCCTCTTTCTTTCCCCCCACCATCTGGATTTTTCTTATGTGTATATCTGTAACCTCATTGAACATGTTTCTCTGTCTCCTGCATTTCCTGTAAACTGGTAGTTACATCTAAAGACTTGACCATATTCATGCTGATTTTTCTAGAGAGAATAATTGATAGGCAGAATTATGAGCTTCCATCAGGAAGAATAAAACATCTGGTTGTCCTCATTTATGATATTAGCAGCTATTGATAAACACTGATTTAGATCCATTATTTCCTGAGGGCTTGCAAAATGAAGATATTCTGATTCTATTATTTCTTTATTATCTACTAAGTAGAATATTTCTATAAAAAGCAACTTTTCTTTAGAGTGGTCACAATAAAAATTTTAAAAGAGTCCCTAGGTGTATATATTAATTAATGTGGGCTAATTGCCTTAACAAACAAACACCAGGTATATAATGATTAGAACATGATAGATATTTATTTCTAGCTCAGAAGAAGTCCAAAATAGATGTTCCTGATTGGGCATTTGTGTGTGTCTGCCACTCTCAATCAGACTTCTTTAATCACTGGCTGTGCTATTTTCAACACTTCCAAGGTGACTGTACTGGTCCACCTGAAGTTAGTAAAGGAACATGAATGACCCAGTATAGGAAAGTTCGACGGCCCAGTATCTATCACTTCCACCCCCATTCCATTGACTAAAACTTCATCATATAACCACTTTTAATTATGAGAAAGTCTAAGGTATATAGCATATCTAGGTGCTCAAGAAATAGAGGAGTTGTGGGAAAATTGACAATCTAAAGTTCACCTAAAAAACATTCAAAAACAGCTTGAATGTGAGAACATTAGAATCACCATTTTTGTGCAATATTTGACAACTGTGTGAACTGGACCAGCTTCCTAAAAATGCAACTCTAGCAAAATATACAAAAGAAAAAATAGAATACTTAAATGAAGAAATGGAATCTGTGATAAAAATTCTTCCCACAAAGAAAACTCCAGGTCCAGACGGGCTTCATTTGTGGATTTTATCAAGCATATGGAAGAAATAATACCAAACTCTACACAAACTCTTTCAGGCAAAAGAAATTCTAAAAATCAACAATGAATGTTGAGTTTTATCATGTAAGGAGACAATAACATGGCTAATTCCCACCTCATTTTATGACACCAGCATAATCCTGATATCAAATCACCATAAAGATATTACAAGAGCTAAAGTGCAAATACCTCATATGAATACCTCTTATGAATGTGTAAATTATTAACAAAATATAAGCTAATAGAATTCAGTAGTATGTTAAAAGAATAGTACATCATAATCAAGTGAGATTTGTTCCAAAAATGCAAGATTAGTGTGACATTCATAAATAGATTAATATCATTCACTATATTACAGAAGTATTCCAATAGAAGCAGAAAAGTCATTTGACAAAATAAAAACAAACTGTTTATGATGAACACTGTTATCAAACTAAGATTAGATGAGAAATTTCTTGGCTTGGTAAAGGGCATTTGCAAAAAACAAACAAACAAACAAAAACAAAAAAACCACAGCTAACATAATAGTTAATTAGAATAGTTAATAAATATACTAAATGTTTCCTGGACTCAGAAATAAGGCACAGATGCTCTCACCACTTCTATTTGATATTTACCTGGATGTTTTAGATGATGCAATAAAACAAGAAAGAGAAGTAGAAAAGTATAAAGATGAAAAGGAATAAGTTAAACTTAGGTGGAATTTGCAGATGATATATTGTTTACCTTAAAAAACTATGGAATCTATAAAAATATTAGAACTAATAAATTAATTTGGTAATGTTGCAGGATATAGGGCAAGTTTATGAAACTCAATTTTATGTCCACATACTAGCAAAAAACAATTGGAAAATGGAAATTTTAACTACTACTGACATTATCATCAGAAAGCATCTAATACTAGGAATAGAGCTAGCAAAATGTGGGTAAATCTGTATCTAAACACACAAAGGATGACTAAGAAATTAAAGAAGAATTAGATAAATGGAGAGATCCCCCATGGACCGGTGCAGAGTGAAAATGTTTATTCTCAGTGCCTCCCTGGCAGCACAGCGGGTTAAGACACAACCTATGAAGCTCTCCACAGCCACTGCAGCACCAGTTCGATCCCCGGCCAGGGAGCTACCCACATGGCGCAGCAGACCTCTCCTTACTCACGCACTGCTCCCCTCAGCAGTGCATTTCAGTCAATCTGCCTGTTCTGCTCCCCACTCTATTTCTGGTGAACCCACTCACCCCCCCCCCACACCTCTGGCCTGTACCCTAGTTCTTGTATGCATGAATAAATAAGTCTTTTAAAAAATGCAGTTTAAAAAAAAAGATGTTTATTCTCCAGGAACTGACCTGTAGACCTATCACAGTTCCTTTCATGGTAAGATGCAACTGCACACCCACCAGAATAGTTAAAACGAGACCTAAAAATTGAACATATCCAATTGGGGAAAAAATGCTGCAAGGAAATGAACAAACATGTATCTATATATGAGACACTGCCTGTTGATATTTTTAATGACCAATAACCCAAAAGACAAATGGGCATAGGACATGGATAGTTGGTTTACAGACAGTGCATACAGAGGCCTTCTAAACATATGAAAAGGTATCCATGCTTTGTATCCATCCGTACAATAAGAGAAAAAGCAATAAAAATGACATGTGTTACCATCTTCCTCTGTAGATGGCATGGATAACTTTTGTGATAATCCCCAATGTGGGTGAGCTTGCAGGCAGCACCCCCTTGTGCATTGTTGATGGGAGTACTCATTTTACAAGTCTTGGAAAGACAATCTGGAGATATCTATCAAATATAAAACTGAACCTACCCTGTGACCCAGACACTCAACTTCTAGTAATTAATTCAACAGATACACTTCCACACGTCCAGAAAGATGAATGGTAGAGATAGCCAGTGCGGCCTTGTTCACAGTGGCAAATAATGGCCTTTGAGAAGAGGCTGGTTAAATAAATGACCGCTTCTGGATATAATGGGATTCCATAAGGCTGCTTGAAGTGCACCAAAGTGGTTTAATGTGGACCCTCGGAACACCGACTCTGGTGTGGAAGTGCCTGGGCCCGCCCCCACAGCACTGACACCCACTGGCTGTGTGCCTTTGAGCCAGTGACCTCCTAACCGCTCCATGTCTCAGTGTTCTCACCTCTAAAATGGGATCTATAGTGGTCGTAATGTAGCTATCTATTTAAAACTGTTATGCTGGGGATTAAATGCGTAAATATACTTTAAGTGTTGAGACCAGTATGTGGCACATGGGAAGTAGCATGGATGTATAGACTAGAATTATCACCCATTTGAAACAATCTCCAAAATATTTAAGTACCAAGAAGAACAAGGTGCAGTTACAGTTCTGTAAATGGGTTTGTGACTTGCCCCAGGTGTAAGTGGCAGGGACTTATTGTGGTATGACTGCAAAAACTTTTACTCTTTTCAACTCAGAAGTCTTCTTTTTCCTATTAAATTTGATCTGGCAGAATCTGGGAAGGCTTCACAGAGGATGTGACGTTTAAACTAGGGCAATAAAGAGTAGCTGATGTTGTGTCGAAGCTGGCCTAGGCTCGGATAACCTTGGTCTCTCTCCAGGGTGTCTGTCTCCCTTAGAAGATGTGCCCAGCCTGTTCCATGGCAGCAGTGGTGGATCCAAGAGAGGGAGCAGAAGCACCCAAGTTCTCCTAAGGTCAAGGCTCAGAACTGCTCTACCATTACCTCTTCCAGATCCTATTAATCCCAAACAAGTCAGAGCCCAGGCCAGATTAATGGGGGAGGTGAGAGCCTCCCCATCATGGTGGGTGGAACTCAACAGTCACATTACATGGGCCATGGTTATGGAGGTGAGAGCGGAAACTGGAGTCAGGTTTTAATCAGTTTGTCCTAGAAAAGAAGTCCTGGCTCTGGGGCAGAAACAAACCCACCTGATCTGTAAATGATTATTGTTTAAAACCAATGGCTGAAATGGGGGTGGGGTGGGGGAGGTTGCTACACATCCACCCAACTCATGTGGTGTCTCCATCTCATGTGGTGTATTTGGGGAGTGGGAGGAACTTCAGTGTAACTGGAACATGGGGGTGCTGTCAGAAGGAGGAGAGAGGTAAGGATGACTCTGTCTAGGTATTTCCTTGTCTCTTAAACTAGAAAGGTGAGGACTACAGGAGAGTGACCATTATTGTTTTATACAGGTGACTACTCTCAGGTGTAGTCCAAGTTCACACAGCCATGGGTGCAGGAAGGAAGAAAGGCTTTCCCCAGTGGGTCTAAGGAGATCATAGAAGGAAGGCGGGCTTAAAAGTTCTTTTATAATCTCAATGTAAGACCAGGAAGCCATCAGATATCCTTTAAAGAGTGGGGAGGGGTGGCCTGATGGAGACTGTGAGTGTGAAATCACTGAAACCCCCCATTGATACCTACACTCCTGCAGGGCTGCACTTATTTATGCTTTCAATTTGAATGATTGTTTTTTTCCTCCAAAAATTCTCTGGGGCTCCCCTTCTATCATTAGGCAGCAAATGGATTTGCAGGTGTTTAATTAGGCTGGAAAATTATAGACAGCCAGAAACCTTGACCAGGATTCCCTTAGCCCTGGAGGCCAAGAAATCAGGCCAGTTCTGGGGGAGGGGGTTCCCTGTCGATGTCCTGCCCCAGCAGGCCCCTGTAAATCCACTGGCCTTCCACTGGCTTATCCCCCTCGGGAGCCATACCTGAGCTGTACCTTGAAGAGTGGAGAAGGTGAGAATCAGTGTGGTGGGATTTGAGACAGCAGGAGGTCTGTGTGAGCAAGCTAGTGACGACAGGACCAACTGTGGCCTGTGCTGAGCGCGGTACCGCTCCTGAAGTGGCCGTGGGGAGCAAGGAGGAGGGAGAAGGGCTCCGTCCTCTCTTGGAAAGGGCAGGTGATATTTTGTCCTCACCAGTAAGGTGGCTGCCTGCAGTCTCATTTCTGCATTCCAGGGAGGGAGACTTTGCTGCCCCAATGGGCATATGGGGGACGTGCCTTGTCCTGAACAACACTGGCATTCTGGCTTCGCCTTCCAGGCTCTTCCTACAAACCTGCTGAATGTCTGCAGCAGCCCTCCCAGCCTCAACTGCCCAGGGCTGTGTGTTCTCTGTTTGGCCTGCGGAGACACTCTATGCTTTTGTCAACCCTTGACTTTGTCACTTGAGCTCCCTTGCTCTCTGGCTTAGGTTGATTCAGACAGTGGAAGGCAGGCAGGTAGGCAGCAGCAGCAGCAGCAACTCAGAGGTGGGAAGAGAGAGGCTGGGAACTCATTCTCTGGCTCCCTTCCTGCTAGATCAGGTTGTGTTCTTCCTCTGAGGGCCAAGGCTCTGTCAGGTGGCCCCATCTACATCCTCTGCTCTCTTGGGACTCTAGCAAGGGCTCCCTGCCTAGGTGTTCAGGCCAAGGGGCAGGAGGGGGTGAAGGAGGGGACTACTCCTCCATTTTGGGTCTCAGCGTTTTAAGCTGTCATCAGACTCACTTCCATCACATCCCTGAGAGGCACCTGGTGGAGACATAGGTCTCTGGGTCTGCTCCTGCCACAAGTCCGCTACCCCCGTTTCCGCACTAGAAGTCACTGTTCCATCACCCCAAGTCCCTCATCTCCCCCTCCCTGCCATTCAAGGTCTTCTTGGGTGAACAGGTGATCAGGGCTGGGAGGAGAGCAGACTGATCAAACTGGTTCCCTGCAAAGCAGTGCTTCCCGCCCATCAGCCCCTGCTAATCTCCAGAACCAGCAATGCTTGCCTTTCATCAATTCTCTTTTCTGCCAGACTTAAAAAAAAGAATCTGAAATTTTGTTAATAAACTTCATTTTAGGGCAATTGTAGATTTACAGAGATATGGTGAAGGTAGTTCAGAGATCGACTCCCTTCTTAAACTTTATTTTAAAAGAAACTTTTCATTATTCCTGCAAATGAAAAACCAGCATGACTTGCCTCAAAGAGATTTTCATCTTCAAAATGAACAGTGAAAACAAAACAATGTTATTAAATTTTTAAAATTGAAATAAAAAATTAACAGCCCAATACTAGTAGTAATAAATCTGATTGATTTATAAAAATGCATTCTTTGCCATTTTGCCTGGGATCTGTGTGCGTGTGCACGCACATGTGAGTTTGTAGATGAAAGGAGAGGCAGGACATGAAGCCGTTCAAATGCAGGCCATGGCCGGGCACCAGTAGTTTTCCCCAAGGGGTTGGTCAGTCACAGCAGAGCCAGCCTTTATGCAGCACCTGCCTGGTGTGGGCACTGCTATGAAGACTTACTCATCGCAGCCTCACAACAACCCACAGAGGCCATTATTTTATTTATTTGAAATTAATTAATAAATTTTCTTACAGCATTGTTCATTTTTGTACAATATTTTATTTCTTCTCTCAGGTGTAGTACCGCCACCACAGCCCCCATGTTCCATCACCACAGTCCCTTGTGCTCTTCCCGCCCCTGTTTTGAACCCTCTACTTCCCCCTGCCCTGTTGTGTGCCTAAAATCTATGGCCAGCTTGCAAGTTTTGTCTTTTCCCTGAACTTTTGTTCAGATTCCCTATATTTCACGTATAAGTGAAGCCTTCCAATATTTTTCTTTCTCCTTCTGATTTGTTATGCTTAGCATAATCCCTTCCAGCTCCATCCATGTTGCTGCAAATGGTTTGAATTTATCTTTTTCATCACTGAGTGGTATTCCATTGTGTAATTGTGTTTTCCGGCATTTGGGTTGTTTCCATATCGTGGCTATTGTAAATAGTGCTGCAATTAACATAGGAATGCAGATTTCCTTTCAAATTAGTGTTTTTGTGTCCTTTGGGTAGATTCCTAGTAGTGGAATCACTGGATCATAAGGCAGATTTTTAGTGTTTTGAGGATCCTTCACACAGCTTTCCATAGTGGATGGTGTAGTTCTTATTATTAGTTCATCTTTCAGATGGGGAGACTGAAGCAGGTGAGGAACTGGTTCAAGGCCACAGTCAGGAGACACACGAGGCAGCCAGGGCCCATAGTCTGCACACACAACTCCTGTGTTGTGCTATCAAAACAGAAATAAAAGGAACTATGTGTAAAAGAGGACTCAAGGGGGATCTCATAAATCAGCTCCCCCCACCCCCATCAACACCTTTGTACTCTGAAATTCCTCAATTCCCTAGAAAGGTTAGAAGGCTAGAAAATGAATACTCTATATCCTTCTCCAAAATTTGACGACTGTTAACACTGTGTATGTTCATCTATTTTGAATTGAAATAAACAAAGCTTTTTCTCCACCTGTTCTTGGCAATAATGCCAGATTTGATGTGCTTGCTAATTTTTTCTAGATATATTTTTAAAACGAATACAATTATGTAAAAAGGGAGATATTTGTTCATGTACTTTCTAAAATCACTCTGCGAATCCCTGCTGATACGAGGGCCACTGCTGAGAAAAACAGGGCCTAGATTGGGAGAGATTCCAGGGATCTCCATGGCTATTTTTAACAGGATGCCAGCCAAACTCACCTATTCCTTCTGCTGGCAGAGCTGGGGGCCACACGGAGAAGATACTGTGGGATCCATGTGGGGAAGGAAGGGCATCCTGGGGTCAAGTGCCTAGCATGAGACTGAAGGGGGTGGGGTACACACATGGCTTGGTTTTCCTCTGGGTCTGGACACTCTTCCTGACTATTTGGAGGCACATATTCTTCTTTTACTTGGGTGTCTGCCCAGATGTCCCTCTCAGGGCTGCCTTGCTGACTTCCTACCCCACTTAATCTGATTCATTTTCTTCAAAGCAGTTCAAACCATGACACTACTTTCTACACTTCAGCTTCTAAGGGCACGGCCACAGGTCTGTTTACTCAGCGCTACACCCCCACGCCGGGCACAGAGCCTGATACTTGCGTGTGCTACATAAATGATTCTTCAATGTGCAGGTGAATGAATGAATCAGTGGCCTGGGGTTCAGACTCAGACTCTGGGTCTGGGGCCATCACTAGAGGTGACCCAGCCTCTGCTTGCATGCTTTCCCAGATGGGGAGTTCAGGCTCTAAGTTCCTGAAGTATGATCACATTTGGGGTCTTCTTCTTAGACTTTTTCTATAGATGTGATTTTTTTATGTCCCTCCAAAAACTGAGATTTGTGCTTTTTTCCAGACATGTAATTCCGTGAAGAAATGAGAAGGGGGTATGGGGGGGGGTCTGTGCTCAGCATGGGGTGCCCACCAGGGACTCAGGGAGGGCGAGGACACATCCCCGAACTCCCGTTATGCCTATTTCTGAGAAAGAGTTCCATTTGCATCAGACACTGGGCCACGGGGCCCTAACTCCTCCTACTTTGCTCCTCCTCACCCTTTCCTACTGATGGGGAGAACCTCTTCCTCTGGGCTGGGAGGCTTTTTGGCAAAACTCTGAGCTGGGTGAGGCCATCGACAGTGCCCCAGCTGAGATAGAGCCGTCCTGGGTTCTCAGCCACTGACCGGCTGTATAACCTTGGACCTTGCCTTCCACACCTGTAAAATGGGGACAGAGAATGCGTTCTGAGACCAAGAATAAGAAGCTGCTCTATGTCAGGTTTTCAAGCCCCACGGGCCTTCTGCCAATAACTGAATCACCCCTTCCCCAGAGGTCTCGGGAACAGATCAGCAGCAGAGCAACACTGCAGAGCCCTGTTTGCCAAAGCAGAGGCAGAACGACAGTGCAGGAACCCAGCAAGGGGCGCGCAGCAGCCTAATTTTGAGCTGTCAGCGTGATACATGGGACAAATTAAGTGCGCGAGTGAAGTCAGAGTGGGCTGTGGCAACATGGCTATAGCCTGCACTCCTGGGCCACTAGGCTGGGGGTGGCAGGGTTTTCCCTTGCAAAGCCCAGCCAGTGTCCTTCTGCCTTCCCTACAGACCTCACAGAGCCTGGGCACTGAGGCTTTGCTCCTGCCTGATGTGCTCTTCCCCACTGACTCCTACCGCCAGATTCCCACAGCTACCGACTGAGGAGAATGGGATCTGGTGGGAGATGAGGTGCTTCTGGTGTTGAGGTGCCTGGGCCAGTTGTCTGGTTTCAAGGCCAAATCTTGGGGTGAGGGTTGCCACCTGCTTGACATTCAAAGGGTCAGGAGTGAATTAATCCTGAGGAATTGCTTCTATTGGGACTCTTATCCCCCTGAAGAATAACCATTCATCAAGGTCAGCATCAGGACATCTCCTCCAGCAAGTCCTTCAAATATACTTATTTATTTTCTGTGTCTCCCAATAGGATGTAAACTCCATGAGGGGAGGTCTCTATTTTTCTTGTTTGCTTTTAGATCTCTGTGCCTAAGCAGTGCTGTGAACAGTAACCTCAAATAGTTAAACATAGAATGAATAACACAAAGGGTGCACAGCATATGCAAAGACTCAAGGTGTGAAAGGGCAGGGGACATAAGGTGTGACAGGAGGCAGGACTCCCAGACTGAGGTCCTCAAAAGGTGAGGTGGGAAAAGGTAGAGGCCCAAAGTGGGAAGGTTTTTGAATACCAGGCCAAGAGGTAGAGGTGGTGGTGGGGGTCTCAGCAAGGTGTTAGAGGGGGGAGAAACCAGGTCATATCTGGGTTCAGAAAGACCCTTCTGGAGGAGTGGAAGGAAGGATTTGAGGGGAAGTTGAGAGAACAGTGAGGAGGCTGTGGGATTGGTCAGGCAAAGGGGAGAGGGCACCTGGTCTAGGATGGGCTACCGCAGGTGAGGGGAGAGTCATGGTAGAAATCAGGAGGGTGAGCAGGAGGCCTGGGCCCAGCTGGAGACTGACAAGCTATTGGAGGGGTGAATGGCCTCTCAAATGGGGCTCTTCGGGGTGGCCAGCCCTGCCCCAATGAGCTGTTCCCAGAGGCACAGGAACTGGACACTCTAGCCTGGCACTGCCACTCGGGACTCTCGGGATGGCAGGAAACGGGGGCCGGCCTAGCCCACCTAGTGTCTGCCATGTTGAATGTGAAACAGGCAAACCAGTGGGGACTTCCAGCTGACACCAAATACTTGCCTTTATATGCATTCAACACTCACAAAGAGTGAGGCAGGGATCGCTACCCCCAATTTACAAGTAGGGGAACTGAGACCTGGGGGGCCACGGTAACTTGTTGGGGCCACACACTGGCAGAGCTCTCTCCACTCCACCATGCTGCCATCTGAAAGGAGGCCAGGTGGCAGGCACGGGGGAGAGGCGATGGAGGTCATCACAGATGCCCAGCTGGGAGGGGCTTCCTGGGGAGGGGCGAGTGGCCAGTCTGAGGAAGCCAAAGGAATGCTTGTCAGCATCTTTGTGGAGGGGTGGGTCAGGCAAGCTGTCTTCTGGGTCCCCGTCAAGCTGGGCATCTCCTAGTGTAGGAAGACCCAAGCTGAGGGCAGACTTGGCTCCTGCTCCAAGTCCCCAAAGACCCCCTTCCCAGATGCGGTCTCTTTCCCCCAGCCGGGTCTGACCCTGCAGAGCCACAGGGCAGCCCACGTTTGCCCCACCCAACACATAGCCCCGGAACATACTCTGCAACATAGATGGGAAAACTAAGGCTCAGACAGTCGATGGGCCCCTCCTAAGTCATGTCTGTGCCACTGGAGGGTGCCAGGCATGTTCCTCAGTGCTGTCTGAGGGCTTTAGCCAGTGTCCAAGCAGCTGGGCCGGGCCCTGCCCAGGACACCCAGATCACCCCAAATCCTGGACATAGTTCCTGGTCAGACTTACAAGAGAACCAGGAAGCTGGAATTTCTGCTGCCCCAGCCCCGCCCTTGTGAAATCTGCCGGCACCCACAAAGGGCAGGAGCAGGAAGTGTGTGGGGGGCAGTGCACCTTCTTTCTCAAGAAAGAGGGCTGGGCTGCCTGTCCTTCTCACTATCTGGGTTTCCCCTTTAAAGCAACTTTCCTTGGGGTCTCCACGGTGTCTCTCAAGCACGCTCACCACCAGTGCGCTCCTGGGGTGGACAAAGGAGGACACTAGAGCTGGGGGAGGTTGAGCCGTGCCTAGGTCACAGGGTGAGGCTTCTGAAGTGGGGAGACAGATGAGTTCCTCCGTGGGAGCACATTCTGACAAGGGGCTGGGTTTAGCAGAGGGTCTGTGGGGAGGGCAGCAGGTGCCAGGGGAGCCAAGGGCTGGAGCCACAATGTAATTCTGGTCCTGCTTAGGGTTTGGGGCTCCTTCCACCCCCTCGCAGCTTTGCATCGGTGTGTAGTGCTTGGAGCTCTACAGCCCAAACTCAGTGCTCTCCATCTCGGCTGACGCACCCAGCAGGCCCGCTCCATCTAGCTCCTCACCTCACAGATGCGGACATTTCAGGGGGGTTGAGGTCACACCCACCATGTGCTCACCCCAACTTGTTGCTTTCCAGCTCTGTGACCTGCCCAAGCCTCGCAAACCCAAACGCCAACTCTCCGTTTCCTCATCTTGTATGGCCTGTCAAGGGTTTACCTGTGCCAGGTACCGGACTAAGAACCTCGCACATGTGGGTGCATTGATTCCGGCCAGCAGCGCCTTTTCGTGGGTGGAAAAGGAGGTGGAAGCTCAGTGGTTCCCCAGGTGACACACTGGGGGTGGAGAGGAGTCAGGATTCAGATTTGGGTCTCGGTGAGTCCAAAGCCCGCCTCTTGGAATAAAGAAGAAATGTGGACCTCATTTGGCTGTTGTGATAACACAGACATAATACATAATAAAAAGCTGCTAATGCTTCCATGCCAGGTGCTGTTCTAAGCATTTTATACTATTAAGTTTTTTAACCCACACATCAGCGCTTTCAGCAGGCCTCAGTGCGACTATTATCACCCCCCTCCCCCTCATTATAGATCAGGAAAAAAGGTACAGAGAGGTTAAGGGACATGTCCAAGGCGACAGGCCAGTGAGTAGGAGAGCCAGGATTTTGGGTTTGGGGCCAAGCCTCTAACCCCGGAGTCCTTACTGCTACCCACTAGTCCATGAAGGTAGGTGCTGAACCCTACACCCACAGAGCCAGAGCCAGCCATTTGGGTTCTGCCCAGCGATTCCTGTCCCAGACAGCTCCCCACCCCTATGGCTCCACCCCGCCCCAGGGTTTAGCAGGAGGCATAGGCCTTCACCACCAGGAAAGAGAATTAACAGCCTGAGAACAATGCTGAAGCCAAGCCATGGATCTTCCTAGAAACCTGAGGCAGGGCTGGCCCAGCTGATGCCAGGAAGGAGGAAGTGTCCTCCTGTTCTCTCGCCTCCCCCAGGTCTGCCCTCCCTTTCAGTTCCCTGAGCCTAGACTTGCACCCTATAGCAGGCACTAGGGAAGCCATGACCACCCTCCAGATTCTCTTGGATTCCCCTCCCCTTCAGGTTTGTCCTCTTAGGTGAGGACACTTTTTCAGTACTGTTCCAACATGCCCTTTCCAACGGCTGCACCTTTGCTCAGACCGCTGCCTCTGCCTGAAGGCTGTCCCATAGCACTCTGGAAAGACTTCCTTGCCCTTGAAAGCCGAGCTTGTCCCATCTTCCTCTGAAACCCCACGACACCCACGACCTCTGCCATGCCCCCATGACACGCTGTTGTGATTGTGTATTGTCTGTCTCAACCCCAGCCATGTGCACCTATTAGTTTTACACAAACACTTAATCCCCTCCAAACACATAGCAAGGTACTCAGAAACATGCAACCACACAGAAATATACCAAGCTCCCTTCTCCTTGGGTACACCCAGACACCCAAAGGTGCAACTACACAGAGGCAGATGCAGACACATGTACCCCTAAGACACCTGTGTGCATGCTTACACTCAAACAAACAAGGTGACATGTGTGAGTATAGACACTTGTGCACACTTACTCCACAGCACACTCACAGAAATAGCCTTTGACGCACCCAGCACATACAACTGGACATTCATACAGAAATGTCAACACCACCCAACAGTGAGATCACACACAGAGGGGCCCAGTGGCACACATGCTGCATACCAGTCCCGGGGGTGGGCTGGCCAACTCTGGGCTGAGGCTGGAGGACGTCTCCTTGGAGACGGACTGGGAGGCCCCATGATAGCAGGGCCTGGGAAACCAGGCACCACCTCCCGCTGGAGCTCAAGCCTGGGGGGAAGATAAATGATGTGTCTATCGGGCTCCTGGGTGGAGGGTCCCAGGCAGAGGGGGCTCTTGGGCTGTTTCCTGGCTCCAGTTTCCTTCTTACCATTTGTGCTTTCAGAGCCAACAAGCCCCTGCTCCCAGGCCAGGCCCCCAGTCATTGTTCTAGGCGTCCTTGGCAGCCTTGGGCGTAAGTAGTAAGAGCCAGCATTTACCAGCATTTTCCGGGCTCCCCGGGGCCTCAAGGTTCCCACCCTGGGCTCCACCCTGACAGTGTTGACACAGGCTGACAGTGGGCCACACCTCAGGTGCACAACCTCATGGGATCCTCTTGACTCCTCGGCAGGTGGCGTCATTCTGTCCATTTTAAAGGGGTGGAGATGGAAGCTCAGAGAGGCCAGGGGGATGGCCTGTGGTGACACAGCAGTTTGGTGGGCATAAATGGACAGGCTTCTGAGGTGGTACTGGCCCACTGGCATGGGGTGCCCTCAGTCCTTACCTGCCACCTAGGGAAGCGGCAGGAGCAGGGAGACCCCAGGGCTGGGTGAAGTTTTTCTTTGGGTCTGAGGAGGAAGCAGGGTAGATTTTGCTGGAAAGTAGCCTGACTTTTCTAGTTCTGGGAGGCCACCTCCTTGACATAGCAGAAAAGGGGTTCCATGAGTCAGTGGTGACTGCTGTCACCCACTTTGGGGTCCTAGCAGTTTGTGGCCCAGTTAGTGGCTAGAGCCAGTGCTCCTGGCAGGTGCCTGTGAGACCCCAGGCTTTTGAAATCCCTGACTTGAAGGAGCTGAGAGTCTCAGGTTTTCCTGGGCACTAAGAAGAATAGCTGGAGCTGGCACCATGGGTTTAAGAGATTACCACATGAGAAGCTTAAAACCAAGAAACCTCCACACCAGGCTGATTGCTTTTAAGAATTAGGCAAGACAGCCACAGCAGATGGAACTAGAGGTTTAGAGGAGCATGGAACTACTTCAGGCCTGATCCCAACTTGGACCTGAGCTCCCTGTGAGACTCTGGGAGTATTTCTTCTGGGACGCTCTGAGTGAGGTCAGACAAATCCTGCCTCCCTGGCTGCTAGACTTGAGTGGAGATTTCCCAACTGTGCCCCCTTTGGCAGAGCTCGAATGGAGAGCTGCCAGCTAGGGGGCACTAGGATTCCTCGCCACCCTTGAACTGAACAGTGTGGCTCAGGTTCTCCAGTCTTATTTCTTTTTGGACCAACAGGAAGATTCGTCGAAATTGCCAACAGGACAGAAATTGCCAAAGGTCAGTACCTGGGTTTTTGTAGAAGGAGTATGGCAGAAAGAATGTATCCTGTGCCTAGACCAGCGTGACACGCTTAAAACCACAAATGAGACACACTTTGCTCCTTTCTTTGCCCCTCTCCCCCACAGTGGCAGTATACTAAAGGTCATGACACACCAAGAGGGAAGGACCATGGATCCCTGAGTTGTCACGTGGAAGAGAGATGCTCAGGAGATCCGCTGACCCACACTGTATTTGTGAGAGCAAGAAATAAACGTTTACTGTGTTACCGCATTGAGATTTCAGAGTTTATTTGGCCTAGACTCAGCATGGCTTAGACTAGCAGGACTAATATACTCTTCTTCAATGGTTTTATTGAGGTTTCACATAGGCTTTTATTGAAGAAAGAATTCTGTGACTAAAATCCCAGATCCTAGATGTCCTCTCTCAGTGTCTCCCAGCCCTGAGGTTACATTGTGCAGTTACTGGTTAGACAGCCATGGGGCAGTGGACCCCTGGGATTCTTGAGGTTGGTCATACATCCTGTGTGTGAACTTGCGCAGGCTTCACACTTTTCTGAGCGCAGTGTCCTCACCTGTAAAATAGAGGTGGTGGTGTTCCACCTCCAGGGCTGCTGTGGGGATCAATGAGGAATTGTAAATTATGAAAAGGGGAGATTGTGCTCCAGGGTACACCTGACTTTTTGTCATTATGCACATTCCACCCAACACACCTATTCCAAGCAAGGACAGGAGAAGGAGCCTTTAAGGCTTAATTTCTAAGGGGGCTACCTGGACATCAGGAGGTCTCACTCATTCAGCAATGAGGCATTGGGTTAACGTCTAGGAGCAGCAGTTGTGACAGCAAAGGCCTTGCGTGTGGGTGTGGGCTGGCGGTACAGCCAGCCCTGTGCTGGACCGTAAGGCCAGTGACTAGTCAAACCTTCTCCTCTCAGGTATGTCTCCTCTTTCTTGGCAGAGAGTGGTGGTGTCTTTGCCGAGAACAAAGATGTCTCAAGGTCATTGAGTGTTTCCTGTGTTCCTGGCCCTATTTTATTCAATCAAGCCTCAGTGAGGCAGGTACGCTTCTCATCCTGCAGACCCGGAAAACTGAAGCGCAGAAAGATGGAGTCCCTTGCCCGAGGTTACCCAGGCAGGACATGTGTCTGCGTAGGCTAGTCCACCATTGCTGCCTCCGCAGTGTGCACATGCCCAGGCGTGTGGGTGGTGGGCACAAGGTCGGGAGGGGAGGCTGGCAGGGGAATGGGCTTTCAAAACTAAGCAGAATCGTACAATTTCTGTTTTGTCTCCTTCTGTCTCTCTAACTCATATTCCCCACTTTCCTTCTTAACCCCATTTGCTACAACTCTTCCTGACTTTGCAGTTCTTCTTGCCTCACTTTAATTCTTTCAGGGCCTCCTCACTGCCCTCAGAATGCAGCCCACGATCCTAGGCTTGTCATTCAAGGCCCGCAGCAGGTGCCCTTGACAGTCTTGTGTCCTGTCGATGCCCTGAGCTCTACTTTGGTTGAACTGCCCTCCTGGGCGCGGCCAGCGGTGGCTCTCCTTGTGGTTCTTTCTGCCTGGAGTACTTGCCCTCACTTTTACCACCCTGCCCCAGGTGGCCTTCCTTGGATCCCTGATTGAGACTGTGCCACAGCTAGACCTAGCACGGAGGGGACATTGGTGACCTTGGGTAACCTGGACTGGACCTAAGTAATGTTTCAGGGGCCCCTGGGAGATGACCCCACACAATGACAGCACCGGGTAGGATTCAGGGCAGGGTGGGCTGTCAGGACTAGGGCACAAGGGACACAGTGGCCAGAGGAGGTCATCTGAGGCCCCAAGGACAGATACTGGACTGATGCGGAAGGATGCCAGAACCAAACTACAAACATCCTATTTACTGTGGCCAGGCAATGGCCACAATATCATTACTTAATGATGTTGATAGATACACACAGAAGAGACATAAATAAACAAAGAGAAGTAAATAAACTGCTCATATATTTTATAATCCAAATCAGGGGCTTGCTGAGAAAGAGGTTACAATGAATAACTACGTAGAGACAACAGGTACAAGTCAAGACTGTCCCAGGGAACCCGGATGTTTGGCTACCAGGATGTGAATAACGAGCACCTTTGAACTCAGCTTAAACCTGAGAGCACGATTAACACTGTGTGCTTCTTCCTTATCTCATTCCCTTGCCTTCCCTACAGAAGGAAACAAAATCTTGAATTTTGTGTGATTCATTTACTCAGTGAAAAAAAAAGCTTGCATCACACATGTAGGAAAACTGAAATAATATCATCTATTCTGCCTCATTTGGAACCTTATAAATGTTCAATCATTTTGTTTATGGTTTTCTGCACCAAGCTTTTCTCGCTCAACATTCTGTTTTTAAGGTTCCTCCCCATAGTTGGTGACAGCTGTATCTGACTCATTTCCACGGATTCATTATCTGAAGGTAGCACAATTCATTAATACATTTTCCTGATAATGACATTAGTGTGCTTTCTAGGTTTTTGCATCACAAACAGTACTACCCTGAGCATCTTTATATTTGTCTCTTGGTGCTTAAATGCTAGAGTTTTTCTAGGGTTCCACTTAGTAATGGAATCACCAGATTCCAAAAGGGCTGCAGCAATTTCCACTGGATTAGGAGCACAGAAGAATTCCTATTGCCTCACATCCTCGCTAATACTTGTCATCGCCAGACTGCTTTTCTGTGGAAGCTCTCACTGTGGTCTAATTTACATTTTCTTCTTACTATAACGTTGATATCTTTTCTTTTTTTTTTAAAAGATTTATTTTTATTTATTTATACCAGCACTGGGTACAGTCAGAGGTGCGGGAGGGTGAGAGAATTCACCAGAGCCAGAGTGGAGAGAGTAGAACAGGCAGAGTGATGAAGTACACTGCTGAGGGTAGCAGCAGGCGGCAGGAGAGGTCTGCGTGCCATGTGGGACCCTCGCCCGGCGACCGGGGATGGAACCGGTGCTGCAGAGGCTGCGGGCAGCTTCGCAGCCCAGCGCTCAACCACTGCGCCACTGGGGAGGCCCAAAGTTGATATCTTTTCTTCAGGTTTACTTTCTATTCATATTTCCTCAGCTGTGAAATGCTTGTTTATAAGCTACTGCTATTTTTTTTTAAAAAAAAAGATTTATTTATGTATACAAAAACTGGGATACAGCCAGAGGTGTGGGGGGGGGTGTGTGTGAGAGGATTCAGAGACAGAGTGGGAAGCAGAACAGGCAGAATGACTGAAATACACTGCTGAGGGGAGCAGCAGGCGAGTCAGGAGAGGTCTGCTGAGCCATGTGGGTAGCTCCCTGGCCAGGGATCAAACTCATGCTGCAGTGGCTGCGGACAGCTTCATAGGTTGCATCTTAGCCCCTTGTGCCACCAGGGAGACCCTAAACTTTTGCTATTTCTAAATTAAGTTGTTTATCTTCTTATTATTGAGTTGTAAGAGAATTTTTATGTATGTGAGGCAGTAATTCTTTGTTCATTATTTGTGCTGTGACTTTTTTTTTTCCAGTGGGTGGCAAGTCTTTTCAACTATCATGAAAAAAAAGAACACCTTTTTTTTTTTTGAGCTGAAGAGACTATGTATATAAGATACACACCTTAGCAATGTAACAATGAACGATTATTAAATTCTTAAAGAAAAAAGAGGGCCTCCCTGGTGGTACAGTGGGTTGAACGCCGCACTGTTACGCTGTCTGCAGCCTCTGCAGCACGGGTTCGATTCCTGGCTGGTCAGGGAGATTCCCATATGGTGCGGCAGACCTCTCCTGCCTCGCCCGCTGCTCCCCTCAGCAGTGTCTTTGGTCCGTCTGCCTGTTCAGCTTCCTGCGCTGTCTCTGGTGTATTCTCTCACCCTCCCCTGCCTCTGGCCTATGCCCCAGTTCTTGTACAAATAAATAAATATTTTTAAAAAAAGAGAAATTACTGCATCCATGAAAAAAGAACAAGTTACTATAAAAAAAGAACAAATGAGAAATTCTTAGAAATATGACCAAAAAAACTTAAAAAAAAAAAAATCAACACTACAGAGAGTTGAAGAATCCAGAATGGAGAACCAAAAGAGATGAAAAGATAGGTAAGAAATGTAGACTAGTCCAACAGGGCCAATTTTGAAATAGTTAAGGAGCTGCCAAAAGAGAAAAAAACCAACAACAGAGCAAATGGAGCTGAGGAAATCATTACAGTGATAGTTCCAGAAAAATATCCTCAACCTAAAGATGAGTTTCCAGAATGAGAAGACCCACAGCTTTCTCAGCACAATGTAGGAGATAGATTTGCTCTAAGATACAATGAAGACACAGGAACTGGAATGCTTTCAGAGGAAGAACAGGATTCTCATAAAGGGCTAGGAAACAAAATGGTGTAAAAAAGAAGACAAAGGAGCAAAACCTTCAAAATTCAGAAGGAAAATTATCTCCAAAGTAGAATTTATATCTAGTGAAACTATCAATTAAGTGTGAGGCACTACAAGGTCTCAAAAACCTCCTTTCACAAATGACAGGTGGCTGTTCCCCCAAATATGGTGGTGAGTATAGAAAGACAAGAGATGCAAGTCGGGAAAAATGCAAAGAAGCCTCCAGATGATGGTACCGGGGAGCCCAAAGGAGCTCAGCAACTGGTCTTGCTGTCAACCAGTGCACGAGAGAACAATCAGAAATTCGCAGAAACGTCTCCTGACAAGTAAGTCAGCAGAATACTTTACATGGGTGTTTGCATGAGGAGGAGAGTGACACAACAAGGGAAAGTGTGGGGAGAACTAAGGGACAAATGCATAGAAAACTAAACAAAAGATAAAAAAAAATCAACTATTAATTCCAGAAAAACACAAAATTGTGTAAACAAGGAAATTAATCATGGCACACTGCAAATTGCATTTATTTTGCTAAGATTGTGTCCAAATCCTTTCTAGACATGACACCAAAAACAGGGACAACAAAAGGAAAACTGGACACAATGTATATAAAGTTATCGTCAAGTAAGCTATCCACAGGGTGGAAGACCATATTTACAAATCATATGTATGATGGGTTAATATTCATAACATGTAAAGAATTTCTACTACTCAAACAACTCTTTTTTTTTTAATTTTTTTTTATAGAGGTATGTTTTATTTATTTATTTATTTATTTATTTATTTGTTTGCTTTGTTTATACAGGCACTGGGTACAGTCAGAAGCGCGGGAGGGTGAGAGATTAACCCATCATACATATGATTTGTAAATATGGTCTTCCACCCTGTGGATAGCTTACTTGACGATAACTTTATATACATTGGGTCCAGTTTTCCTTTTGTTGTCCCTGTTTTTGGTGTCATGTCTAGAAAGGATTTGGACACAATCTTAGCAAAATAAATGCAATTTGTAGTGTGCCATGATTAATTTCCTTGTTTACACAATTTTGTGTTTTTCTGGAATTAATAGTTGATTTTTTTTTTTTATCTTTTGTTTAGAATTCACCAGAGCCAGAGCGGGGAGCAGAGCAGGCAGAAGGACCGAAGTACACTGCTGAGGGGAGCAGCGGGCGGCAGGAGAGGTCTGCGCGCCATGTAGGACCCTCCTCCGGTGGCCGGGGAGCAGCCGGGGATCGAACCGGCGTCCCAGAGGCCGCGGGCAGCAACCCAGCGCTCAACCGCTGCGCTACCAGGGAGGCCCTCAAACAACTCATTTTAAAATTGGGTAAATGACTTGAATAGGGCCTCCCTGGTGGCTATGGGTTAAGTCTCAGAACTATCAACACCATGGCCTGAGTTTGATTCCCAGCTGGCCAGGGAGATACCCACATGGCACAGCAGACCTTTCCTGTCTCGCCCACTACTTCCCTCAGCAGTGTATTTCAGTAGATCTGCCTGTTCTGCTCCCCACTCTGTCTCTGGTGAATCCTCTCACCCCCTGCACCTCTGGCCTACACCCCAGTTCTTTTATGCAAAAATAAAATTAAAAAAAATACAGACCTTTAAAAATAAAAGGACTTGAATAGATAGTCCTTCTAAGAAGATTCAGAAATTAACTGTAATCTTATGAGATGATGCTCAGCATCACTAATCATCAAGGAAATGCAAATCAACCATAAGGACACAGCACCTCACACCCCTTAGGAGATCACTATAAGAAAAAAAAAACCAGCAGTAAATACATCTGAAGAGACATGAACCTCTGAATTATGATTGGTGTTGTGTACTGCCGTTACCTCAATAAAAAATAATATAGTTGTGAAAAAAAAAAAACTAGTGTTTATAAAGATGTGGAGAAATTGGGGCCCTCGTGTGCTGTTGGTGGGAATGGGAAATGCTGCAGCCACAACAAAAGCACTTCCTCAAAAAATGAAAGAGGACTGTTAGAGGATCTAGCAGCTCCTCTTCTGAGTACATATGCAGAAAAGTTTCTTGAAGAGCCATTTCATTGCAGCATCCACCACAACAGCCGAGAAAGTGAAGCAACTCAAGTGCCCATCATTGGACGAATAAACAAAATGTGTTTCTTTACTGTACACTGGAGCCCTTTTTGGGCTTAAGAAGAAAGGAAATTCTGTCTTCTGCTAAAGCCCAGATGAGCAGCAAGCACGTCTGCTAAGTGAAATAGGCCAGTCGTGAATGGATATGTACCATATGATTTCGCTTATATGAGGTACCCGCATTGGTCAACTTCATAGAGAGAAAGCAGAATGTGACTGTCAATGGAATGGGGGGGGTTATTGTTTAACAGGTACAGTTTTAGTTTGCTGAGATGAAAAAAGTTCTGGAAATGGATGATGCAATGGTAGCACTGTAAAGTGAAGCAATTAACACCACTATCCACATAATGAACTGGACCCCTAACATGGTTAAGATGGTATATTTATGTGATATGTATTTTACCACAATTAAAAATAATTTAAGAATAAGCAATCCTGGGCCTCCCCGATGGCGCAGTGGTTGAGCGCTGGGTTGTGAAGCTGCCTGCAGCCTCTGCAGTGCCGGTTCGATCCCTGGCTGCTCCCCGGCCACCGGAGGGTCCCACATGGCGCGCAGACCTCTCCTGCCGCCCGCTGCTCCCCTCAGCAGTGTACTTTGGTCCTTCTCCCTGCTCTGCTCTGGCTCTGGTGAATGCTCTCACCCTCCCGTGCTTCTGACTGTACCCAGTGCTTGTATAAATCAATCAATCAATCAATCAATCAATCAATCAATCTTAAAAAAAAAAAGCAATCCTGGGCCACCCACTGTAAGGGGTGTGAGCCTCCTAAGGTGGTGCAGTGAATTGGGCGCCGTGCTGTGAAGCTGTCTGCAGCCTCTGCAGTGCGGGTTCGATTCCCGGCCGGCCAGGGAGATTCCCATACAGACAGGCAGACTTCTCCTGTTGTGCCCGCTGCTCCCCTCAGCAGTGTATTTCGGTCGTCTGCCTGTTCTGCTTCCCACACTGTCTCTGGTTGAATCCTTTCACCCTCCCGTGCCTCTGGCTTGTACCCCAGTTCTTGTATAAAAATAAGTAAATCTTAAAAAAAAAAAAAGAATAAGCAATCCTTTTAAAATCATATAATCACACCATATTGGAAGTAGGATGGACAAAGATTGACTCATAGAGAGGGAGTGTGTGGGTGTCCTTATGTGTGTGTTTGGGGTTGTTGGGGGGTGTGTGAGAGAGCTTAATCCTCATCTTCATGGTGGGAAGTCAAAAGGTAGTGCCCCAGACAGAAATAAGTGTGCTATTTGATGATAGCAAGTAAATAACAAAAAGAATCAGCTAAGAGTTGAATGACTTTCCCTCTGGGGAAAGGAAATAGAAGTAGGGAATAAATGACTTCTTTTTCATAACAAGGCTTGCAGAACCATTTGATTCTTTAAACTATGTATAAGTAAAACTTTGATAAGAAAATAAAATAAAATAAAAAACTAAATGCAAACATAAGCAAATAGAAAGTTGCTGCGCCTCCTTAGAAGGTCTGTGACTCAGGCAGTGGGCACTTGGGATCTGGATGACCTCCAAATCACCTTGAGGAAGCAGTCACCAGAGGAAGGCCTGTCAGGACTCCAGCTCAACAATCTTTACCCCAGATTAAACGGGGAACACAGAGCTGGTGGCCCTGCGAGAAGAGGGACACATCTGGATGGATAGAGGAACATTGTTTATTGAAATGACCACATGCTTATTTTAATGGGTATTGGAAAAATATACTTAGCGTAGCAAACCTGTGATTTCATGAAGATGATTGCTTAGGGTGAAGCTAAGTTTATTAAGTGAAAGGATTTAAAGGAAAATACTAGAATGACAGTGAACAAGGTAAGTGAAAATAAAGAAAGTCATTCAAGGCAAATGAGAGTGACTAGTCATTCTTGATGAATGACTGATCCAACCCATCATGTTGGGGGTGGGGTCCCCAAGTCCATAGAGGGAGAGGGACCAGCCCAGTGGGTTATAACAAGTAGGTAGAGGAGGTGTAACTCAGCCCCCAACATGAGGGGGTGGAGGCACAGGGAGAGCCAGGAGGCAAGAACAAAGGCTAGGGGTGTCTGCCTCTGGCCTGCTCCAGCCCCCTGGAACACCTCCATCCTCTCAGTTCCTGGTGTCTTTCTCTGTTTAATGAAGGGTCCCCCAGCTAAGGGCAATGCTGTTCATGACAGTAGTAGATAATGCTTATGGAGTGCTTACTTACTATGTTCCAGAAACAACATCAAAAATAGCAAATGCTGGGGCCTCCCTGGTGGCCTAGGGGTTAAGTCTCAGTGCTGTCACCACTATGGCCTGAGTTCAATCCTTGGCCAGGGAGCTGACCCACATATGGCACAGCAGATCTCTCCTGTTTCGCCTGCTGCTCCCCTCAGCAGTGTATTTCAGTCAGTCTACCTGTTCTGTTCCTCACTCTGTCTCTAGTGAATCCTCTGAATCCTCTCACCCCCTGCACCTCTGGTCTACACCCCAGTTCTTCTACACAGATGAAAAATAGCAAATGCTTATAGAGGGTGTACTTGCAGCGAAAACTCTTCTGAGCACTCTATCTATACTAACTTATTTCACCCTCACTAATCCTGAGACAGTGCACAGCCAGCTTCCAAGACATGATTTGTGCCTCCTGGCCGCTGCCCTCCTGGACAGTCCCCTCTCACATGGAACGTGGCTGACTTGTGTAACTTATAGGATCTGCAGAAATGCTGGTATGGCTTCCCCTGTTAGGTCATAAAAAACCCTGGAGCTTCCTCTTTGCTTTCTCTTTGTCTCTCCTGGCTCAGTCATGATGAGGAAGTTGGCTGCCATGTCCTGAGGATGTGGATTCAAACAGGCCTATGGAGAGAGCCACGTGGTGGGAAACTGAGTCAGCATGCCAAGAGGGACTTGCCAACCATATGAGTGAGCCAGCCCAGACTCTCCAGCCCCGGTTACACTTCCAGAAGACTGCAGCTTGGTTAACTCTGTAACTTGGTCAACACTGTAACCCAACTCAGCGGTTCCCAAATTCCTGACCCACCTGACACTGAGAAATAATAAATATTGTCTTAAGTTGCTACATGTTGGGCTATGCAGCAATACATAATTAATACTATTAGGTAGCATTGCCTTCTCATTTTATAGATGAGGAAATTAAGCAGAGAGCTCAGGTCACACCCTTGGCAATGATTTACCTCCGAAGTTTGGATCTTTATAAAGTTCATATAATGAATTAGAATCCCCCTTGTAACAGGAATGGAGGCATTCCCTCTAGTCAGAGAGAGGGAGGGAGAAATAGAGAGACTGACAAAGAGAAACTGGCAATTGGCTCACGGCACAGCAGGAGGGATTTGGGCTAGACTTCTGTAAATGAAGCCAGTGGACAGGGGGAGAATTCTGCTGTCACTGCAGGTCAGCTGTGATTAGCTTGGGGGCCACTGGTCTCTGACCCTCTCTGAGTGGGTGACACAGCCTTGGGGACTCTGGGGGTAGGAATCTGCTGCCCCTGAGGAGGCCCCTCTCTCGGGGCTCTTATCACTCTGTACGGTTGCTCTCTGCCCCCAGGCCCTGGATCCTCAAGGTCAGCATGGAGTCTTACTCATCTGTGCCCCGGGCTTAACACAAGGCCAGCCAGAGCAGGCTAGGGGAGGCGTATGCAGAAGGCCTGCTGGCCCAGGCTTGACCCTGCAGAGAATTTATTCATTCTTTTACTATGTCTCATGGAGACACAGCAAGGACAGGAATGAACCCTTTTCTGACGTCAGCAGCTCTCTACTGCATGGAAGACGCAAAAGAACTGTCCAGTGTGATCTAAGACCGAGACACACAGTGTTGTGGGAGCCCAGAGGAATGGGGAGCACCTCTGGGAGGAGGCTGGAAAATTTCTCAGAGGAAGGCATTTGCTCTGAACTGTGGATGAACTGTGCAAGGATGTAGTAGGAAGAGAGCACAGCCTGGCAAAGGTCTGGAGTAAAGGCCTGGTAAGGGTGATAGGGTGGGCTGCTGGGCCTCTGGAGTCATGGACGTGGAGATCTGGGTGGGGCAGGGAGGGGTGCAGGCAGCAGGTGCAATGTCAACTATATCTGCCACAAGAGGAATTCATGGCACTTAGGGTTGGGCTTGAGAAATTTCCTTGGAAACCCAGGAGTGGGCAAGGTACATAGGCTTGAATCAGTTCAGGACTGGGAATGAGAAGGGGAAGTCACCTGAGCATCTGGAGCTGTGCCAGGACCTCTGTCCTTTTGGGATGTGGTCTATGCCAAGGGCCGCGCTTTCTCCATGTTCCCCTGACTGGAGTTAACCAACACAGGCGTCCTAGAAATCCAATTCTATCCTTCACTATAGAACTGATCTGTTTTACCTGATTTACCCTTCCTCCTTCCCTTCTGGCAACCACGAATTTGGTCTTTTTTTTTTTTTTTATAGAGGCATGTTTTATTTACTTATTTATTTGTTTGTTTGTTTGTTTTTTTTGTTTGTTTATACAAGCACTGGGTACAGTCAGAAGCGCGGGAGGGTGAGAGAATTCACCAGAGCCAGAGCGGGGAGCAGAGCAGGCAGAAGGACCGAAGTACACTGCTGAGGGGAGCAGCGGGCGGCAGGAGAGGTCTGCGCGCATGTGGAGGGTGAGAGAATTCACCAGAGCCAGAGCGGGGAGCAGAGCAGGCAGAAGGACCGAAGTACACTGCTGAGGGGAGCAGCGGGCGGCAGGAGAGGTCTGCGCGCCATGTGGGACCCTCCTCCGGTGGCCAGGGAGCAGCCGGGGATCGAACCGGCGCTGCAAAGGCCGCGGGCAGCTTCGCAACCCAGTGCTCAACCGCTGCGCCACCGGGGAGGCCCACGAATTTGGTCTTATCCTTAAAATCTTTATTTTGAATGTATTTAGTTCATTCACTTATTTTGTTTCTTTATGTCCCACATATGAAATCTGATCGTATTTGTCTTTCTTTGTCTAAATTATTCCATTGAACATATTATTCTCCAGGTTCATCCACATTGTTGCAAATGGCAAGGTTTCATCTTGTTTATTGCCAAGTAGCATTCTATTGTGTGTCTATCCCACATCTTTTTTATCCAGTTATCTGTCATTGGACAATTGGTTATTGTGAATAATGTTGCAATGAACACGGGGGTGCATATATTTCTTCAAATTACTGTTTTTGTATTCTTTGGGTAAGTACCCAAAACCCATGATAATCTTCAAACTAGAATGAACCTTGGAAATTCCCCACTGCCTCCATTTCACATATGTGAAACTGAAGTTCACAGAAGTTTTGTTTGTCCTAAAGGAAAAAGCAGAAGGGGCTGAGCTAGAGACTTCAAGGGGTCTGCAGGAGGGGCTCCGTCCAGGCCCCACAGTCTCAGGCATCCTGCCAGCACAATGCATCACTGTCCTGGGAACAAAATTCCAACTCCCTGCTTTGGCCTGTCTCGCCTTCATGTGGCCAGGACTTTGCGGGCCTTCCTCTGAGCTCCTTTGGTGTACCCACCCCGGCTCTAGCCCGTCTAGAAGCCACTGCACTGCCGTTCCCCCTGTCAGGAATGCCCTTCCCTGTTCTTCATGTGGTTTGGTCCATTTTGATGTTATAACAAAATACCATGGGTTGGGTGACTTATGAACAACAGAAATTTAATTCTCATCATTGCGGAGGCTGGGAAGTCCAAGATCAAAGCACCAAAAGATCAAGATGCCCACAGATTTATGGTCTGATGAGGCGCTGCTTCTTGGCTCATAGATGGCTGCTTCTCACTGTTTCTTCACATGGCAGAAGAGGCCAGAGATCTCTGTGTGGCCGTTTTTATAAGAACACTACTAACCCAATTCAGACCTAACCCGTCTTACTGCCTCCCAAAATTCACATTGCCACATAGCCTCACTTGGGGATGAGGTCACAACATGTCATTTGGGAGGACACATTCAGTCCATAGTAGGCTCCTTCTTGTGGTTCAGTGAAATGTCACCTCCCCAGAAAGAACTTCCCCAATCACCTCTCTAAAGTTAACTTTCATCACTCTCATATCTCTCTGAAATTATTATTTTTGTTTTCTTCTTTTGTGTGTGTATCCCAACTAAAATATAAGCTGCAGAAGAACAAGGAGGGGCCTAATCTGTTTCTCCATTAATCCGGGGCCTCAGACAGTGCCCGGCACATAGTAGGTGCTCCACAAGTTTTTGTTGAAAGCATGTGTGTCTCTCATGATCTGTTTATGATCTATTTTCTTGACAAAGGCCTCACTGGGGTTGGTACCATATCTGATTCACCTGGAACACATAGGCCCAAGACAGGGCTGCCACAGAGCAGAGATGAACATGCTTATTAGATGACTAAATGAGCAAAGGATAGAAAGGCTAGTGCTCTGCTGGACTCTGGGGTCTGCGTCCCTCTCCTGTGGGGTAGCTACAGCCACTGTGGGCTCGGGGGGCCTCTGATGAGGCAGTGTCTCCAGGCCTGAGGCCATCATCTCCTGCCCCTCTTCCATGGAGGCGAGGGGTTACAAGTAGAGAGACAGGCGGGCCTAACACTGGGCTTAAGCTTCTGTGGGACTGCCTCTTAGCCACTAGCATCCTCAAACTCATTCTCCCAAGAAGGTTGTATGGATCGGACCTTGCCTGCTGGTAAAGCAAGTGGCTAAAATCTCTTCCTGGATCTGTTCTCTGCACCATGGCGTGGGGAAGCTGGGCCCTGACCTGTCAGAGGAGGAGTCTTCTCATTCCTGCAGAGGTTATAGGGGTGGACACACATCCTGGCGTGTGTCCCCTATGTACGGGCAGGGACATCACATCACTTCTGTGGGTCTCCACATACCCCACCCTTCTCAGTCACAGGGATTATCTTGCAGTCGCTGTGGGTCCCTCGATTGTCTTTCCCTCCGCCTGGCCCCACGAGCGTGCTGGGTGAGGATGAATGAAGTCTGTGTGCCAGGCCCAAGCCACCTGCCTCATATTCTTGCCATGGTCACGTGCACAGAACTACTTGGGCATATTAACCAGCTACACAATGGCATAATATGTGTTGTGATATTATACTATGTGTTCACTGTGTGAAGGAGGGGTTCAGAGGTCCCGTTCTACCCCCTCAGCCTCCACTTGATTACGCGCATCCTGGTACTCAGCCCCCTGGCCGCCACGATCCCCGCTCCTCTGCACACCGCGTGGTACCTTGCACCTGGGAACACCCCCGCCTTTCCGCCCAGGCTCACTCCTAGGTATCCCTCAGCCTCCCGCCGGGCTGTCGCCTCCTCCGGGCAGTCTGTGCCGCTTCCCCAGGTGCGCCTGCCACCTCCTGCTACCGCCTCGCCCACCCCGCGTCCGCAGAGCCCGGCAGGCAGGTGTTCTCAGGACAGGGACACGGAGGCCCCGCCGAGGCGGCCGCGGGCTGAGGGCATTTGGGACTAGCGGGAGGTGGCGGCGGGAGGAGCTTGGGGCGGAGGCGACAGCGGGAGGGGCGCGCGCGCCGGCGGCGGCCGCCCAGGGCCGGGGCCGCGCGCTCAGGCTGAGCCCGCCCCGCCGCCGAGCGTCACGGAACCTGCTTGAAATGCAGCCGAAGAGCCGGGGCGGGCGGCAGCGGCGGCGGCGGCAGCGTCGTGGGCAGCGGCAGCCCCGGCGCCGCGGCCAGGGCTTGGCGGATTGAGGCGCGGCGGCGGCACGGGGCGCGCGGGGCGCGGCGGCCGGAGCCGGGGGCCCGCCATGGGCCGCCCCGAGCGGGGCGCGCTCCGGCCGCTGGCGCTGCTGCTGCTTCTGCTGTGGCTGCAGCATCTCGCGGCGGCGGCGGAGCCCCTGCGCGGCGGCCAAGGTGCGTGCGGCGGGCTCGGCCCGGCTCTGCGCGCGAGTCGCCAACAAAGCGCAGCGGGGGGGGGGCCGGGCGGCGGCGCAGCCCCGAGTCCGGGCCAGGCGGGGACGCCCGAGGGAGAAGCCCCTGGGCGTCCAGCGCGCTCTCGGTGTGCCCGCGACCCGCGGCCCCCGGGTGGTGGGCTGCGCTCTCCGGCACCTGCTCTCGGGGGGCGGGGGGATGGGCGCAGCGGGGGGCCGGCGCGGCCGGGAACTTTGCGGGGAGGGGGTCGGCACTGATGGTTGTTGGTGACAGGGAGACTCCCGCCGTTGGGGTTATTTGACACGCGCGCCCCGCGGAGGCGGCGGGGCGGCCCCGGCTGTTACCCGCCTGACAATGCGTTTCCGGGGACCCCTGCGCGCCGCCGAGAAAGGGGAGCCGCGCGGTCGCGGGATGCGGCCGCGGCGCCCGGGGCGCGCGTCTCGGCGTGTTCGGGGCGCCCGCGGCCTCTCCGCGCCGGGCTCCGGCCGGGCCCGCGCGCTGCTGTTCGCGAGTGGGGGGCGCACCTGCGCCGCGACGCCGCGTGTGCGCCCGGCCCCACCGCGCCCGGAGCCCCTGCCCGCCCGCCCGCGTTCCGGATCGCGTGTGCCGAGGCCCCTGCTCGGGGGTTCCACCCACCGCGCCCCCTCGCCCCCATCCCGGCAGCCCCTCCCCGCGGCGCGCCGCCCCGGCTCACGCCCCCTCTCCCCGCGCAGGGCCCGCCAAGGAGTGCGAGGAGGACCAGTTCCGGTGCCGGAACGCGCGCTGCATCCCCTCGGTGTGGAGATGCGACGAGGACGACGACTGCTCGGACAACAGCGACGAGGACGACTGCCGTGAGTGCGCCGGGGGGCGGCGCGGGGCGGCGCGGGGGACGCGCTCGGCGCACACGTGGCTGCAGCTGCCGCCCGGCCCCCCGCGCGGACCTCGCCGCCGGGGTCTGCCGCCGGGACGCGCACTAGCGCCGCCCCCTCGGGGTGGGGTGGTTCCCAGCCCCGGCGGGAGGCGGCCGGCCGGCGAGCCCGATAGGCCGGGGCGGAGCCGGGGGCTGCGGGGCCGGCGAGCGGGCGCGCCACGCCCGGGTGGCTGGGCTGGGGCTGTGCGCGGGGACGCGGCGGCCCTTGGCCGAGCTAACCTGCGGCGCGCGGCTCTCCAGCACTCCCGCCGCCACGCGCGCGGCTTTCAAAGTTCCACGCGGCTCCGGGCCAGGCCCTCGCTCCTTTTCCTGCTTGGTTTTTTGTGAATGAATGGGCTCCCCAGGGTCCCTGATTGGCTGGGCTAGGAACACCCCATAAGCCCCTGTGGCCGGAGCGGCCAATCCTGTAACTGGCGGGTGTGTAGTTTTCGGGGGCCCTCGGCTCAAGGGCCTAGCTGGGGCCGCGCCTCGGCCGCACCCCCGCGCGCATCCTTAGGGTTGTAGGTGCAGCCGGGGCTGGGACGCTGGCGCCTGCTGCTTTTCTGCCTAGTCATGGTGAAGACCATTTCCTGCCACCCGGCATGGTTTACCGCGCTCTCCCGCCAGCCCGCTCGGGCGTCAGTCATGGGGCAGAAGGCCAGGAGGGAGGGAGTCAGGAGAGTGTGTCCTGGAAGGGGCTTGAGGAACCCGGGACACGCATGAAGCCCCTGGTGCGGGCAGTTGGTGGACTGCCTTTGCAGAGTGTGGTGTTTATCCACCGGGCGCCGACTGCTTTAGAAGTTCTTTCTAGGGGTGTGCATGGTTTCAGATGTCTGTGGGACCTAAAGCAGGTTAGCAGGCACTCTCTGCGGTGGAAGAAGTAGAATTCCAGGAACAGAGAAACTCGACTCCTGGAAACAGAGGCAGGTGATCATGCACCGGTCTCTTGAGGCCCTGCTGTGTGTAGGGCCCTGGGGCACTCAGAAAAATTGGCTGGGGAGCACATGGTCTCCCTGAAAACAGGTGGACAGACCCACAGTCTCTACAGCAGAAGGACTGGTAGAGGGACAGGCACCGTCTGGTGAGCTCTCCAGGCTTTTTATACTGAGTTTGTCATTCATCCTTGGGGGTCCTTGTCTCCAGCCAGTCCCTCCGCTGGCTCTGTCATAGGCACATCTTTCCCTCCTGACTTAGTTTCCTCACCTGACTACATGGGCAATATTTCCTTGCCCTGGTTTTGAAGACCAGTTCTGGTGATGGAGTCGATGTAATGACACCACCATGCTGACAGCTGTGTGCCGAGGACTGTGGTGCGTGCCTATCTTATGTAAATTCTGTTAATCTAAACAACATTCCTATATTTTCGACTACCCAATGGAAACACTTTTAAGATTACATTACTCCCCCACAGCTATTGAAGTTAGTGCTAATGAAGTATGAAAATGGTCAAGCCACAGCAAAATACCACAGCGAGGTCCACACTGGACCTCGTTCTTGTGTGGCACCCTTACTGTGGGAGTGTGGAGGACAGGTGGGAAAATAGGAACTGTGCGTTTCTGGGCTGTTATTGCTTGATCTCCCTAGCTCTTTTTAACAACAGTCTTGAGAAAGTGGCCGTGAAAAGCACAAGTTTTTCTTGTCATTACAGTTTGAAGATAAGGAAGCTGGCTCAGAGAAGTTGAGAGATTTGGCCAAGGTCACACAGCTGAGCACAGAATTTGGTGAGGTGGTCTGCCTGCCTCCTAGCTCGGGGGCCTTGACCCCTGTGGTGAGGAGTGTGGTGCAGAAGGGCCGGAGAGGGTGACCCAGGAGCTGGGGAGCCACACTCTGAATGTTGCATCTCCATGCGAGGTTTTGGGCAAGATGGACAAATGAAGTGGCAGGCACTGGCTGGGTGACCCCAGATGGGAGGCTCTGATGGTCTTTCGGGGATGGATGGTGTGGAGTCATAGACAGTGAGTTAGTGAATAAAAGCAAATGATGTGGGAGGCTTGGGGTGGAAAGGATGGGGCCTTTGCTCTTAGTACCATGTATCTGTTGTGTGTGACTTGACTTAGCTGAGCTTATTTCCTCAGCTACCAGGTAGGGGCTAGCTGTTTCTCCATCACAGGTAATACAGTAGAATGTCTTCACACAGGTACACAGTGCTGGCGGGGAGAAGGGAATGGATGAGTGTTCACACCTCCTAAATCTGTAGAAAGGAAACCTTAGGAGCTACGAAGAGAAATCTTGAACAGGGTGGTGGCTTTGGGAGGCTGCACTGGGTCAGATGTTTGAATGGTCTCTCCTCACATCTTCCTTCCCTATCTGTCCTCGCCACCACTTCCCCACCCCCACCCCCTTCTGGGCCTCCCACCCAAACTGAATTTCTTTTAATTAATTATCTTTCCCTAGAGGCTATTGGCTCCTCTCAGAGTAGCCTCCCTTCCTTTTATCTGACCCTCTACTTAGGCACCCCCATGAGAGGGCCTGAGCTGCCCACCTTTTGCCTTTCTGGGTCTGCAAAAAGGAGATTGTAATTTTTAAGTGGTCTCTGTTGGACAAAATGAGTACAAGGTCCCAAAGGAATCAGAACATAGCCCATAAATATTGAGAAGCTGATAGAGGCTGGAAGGAGGAGTTTTTATGTTGAGGAAACCAAGGAAGGCTTCCTGGAAGAGGAGACAGCTAAGGAAGGTCTTGAAAGATGGTATATAATACTATTCCCGCAGGACTTATCATTTTAAAATAGGTAACATGGTCTCTGTATTATAGAGGAGGAAACTTGGGGCTCGGAGAAGTAAAATAACACCCCCGTCACACAGCTACTCAGAGCTGGAGCCAGAAATCAAACGAAAGCCTCTTGATCCTTTTCCCCAGTGGGTAGGTCTTGGTTCTTTGGAAATTGGAGACACAGAGCTTGCAGGATAGGGAAGGGGAAGACTCATGGGGCTTCAGTTCCCACCTCAAAGAGCCTTCAAAGTGGAGGAAGGGGCTGAAAGCCAGAGGACCAGGCCCAAGGAAACCCAGGGGTGAGGGGTGGTCCAGCCAGGGGAAGTGGGATGGGCTGTTGGCTGTGGACCTGGGTCACGTAGGCCAACTGGCCCCTAGGCCTGTTTCCTGTTGCTTTATAGAGTTTGGGGGCAGAGACAGAAGATTTGGTTTCTGGCCAACCTTTTGCTCCTAGGGTAACATCAACCACACTGGACACTTACTGAGCACTTGTCATAGTCCAGACATTGTGCTGACATTCTACCTGTATCTTCTTATCACCTGCAATCCTCAAAATGGGACAGCTCTATGAAGTACCTGAATTAGACCTTTTTTACAAAGCCACAGAAGGGTTAAATAACTGGCCCAAGGGTGTACGATTTTTAAGTGAGGCTGCTGGGCTGTGAATGCAGGCGCCCAATTCTAGTACTGGCACTGTCTCAAGCACTAGCTGGTGACCTCAGTCAAGTCCTACCCATGCCCCCATGTCCCCGTCTCTACCCAGCTCTGGGAAGAACTCTGTTCTTTGTGCATGTCTTGAGGGAACAGGTGGACCAGTTTCGTGTTCAATTCCTGCATCTTGTTCAGGCTTTAGGCCATCCTGTTCTCCCAGCCCCCATCACCCCCTCGCCGGGTTTAATGAAGAGTGGCCACAGTGAGGTCTCCGTGGTTGGCAGTTCATTAGCTGGACAAGGCCAGGCTGCAGGAGCACTGAGGGCTGCTGGGAAGCAGCCTTGTAAATAATTAAAGCTTGGCCACAGCTCCCAGCTGGGGCTGCAGCCTGCATCTGGCCTTCAGTATGCCTCCTGCCTCGGCCCAGCTCTCACACCCCTGATACTGGACCCCGCTTCATCTCCTTTTCGGATGGAGTCACGTGACAGACAGTGCTATGCCTCTCTGAACTTCAGCTTCCCAAGTACCCACAGATGAAGTTGGCTTTAGCGCTCTGCATTTGATCGTCTGTGGCCAGCTCTTGTTATCCCCTCCTGCCTCTTCCTGTGAGCCTGTAACATCAAACTGTGGCTTATATCACTCTCTGGTCTTCCTATTGTTTCTCACCTCCAGGCCTTCACACAGGCCATTCTGTCTACCTGGAATATTCTGTTTCCTCACCTGGCTACTTCTTTTTGTCATCTTAGAAGATTCAGTGCAGGTTCCTCTTCCAGGAAGCTCTCCCTGCTGCCTTCCACCCCAAAGCTGGATACAGGAGAGAAGGGGGACTTAGGAACTTAACGTTGAAATCACAATTCAGTGGGGTCCTGAGTCAGACTCACCTGATTTTCCATCCCAGCTGTCACATTTGACTGAATGGCCTCAGAGGTGACAATAGTTTCTTCCTCCCAGAGATATGAGGATTAAATGAGATAATGTGCCTGGGAAGCCTGCGGGGTCAGCGGATGGCAGTGGATATGAGTGATCTTGGTGGGAGGAGTTTCACTGAGATCTGAGGTACCCGACTGCCCTGGACCCTGCAGGCCACCCAAAACCCTTCCGGCTTCCCTGCCCCCATCTGCTTAGCCACATGCCTGAAGGCTCCTGCACCTGGGGCTTGCTTCAGTCAGTGCCCAGCCACAGTGGAGAGGGCCCCAAGGCCATTCAGCCCAAGATGAACCTGGAAGTGAAGAAAGGTGCCCGGAGAGGAGCTGAGGGAAGAAATGAGTCAAACACACCTCGTTGGTCTTGGGGACAGAGGGCAGCTTTCCTCAGGCGATGTGCTTCTTTTAAGACTGGTTTCTGGTCTCATGTTCCTTTCCTCCTGGCAGGCCCAGGAAGGGGAGGAATCTGCAGCCTCCACAGCTCTGCCGGGCCAGCTCTACGCTTTCCTCTCCTCTAGACCCAGGTCTGTGCTCCAAGGCTGGCCCAGCGGGCCCCAGGAGTGTGTGCTGAAGGCTTTCCAGTGGCCCTTCCCACAGGTCCCCCGAGACAGAGTTCCTCTCTGTGACTCCCTTGCTTTCTCAGGCCTGCTGGGGGACCAAGTGCAGCAGGCTTCAGGACTGGCTTTCCTCCTGGTTGTCTGCAGGTGACTTTCTTGGGGGAAAAGCAGCAATAGGTGCAGCCAAAGACATGCCACCAGGGAGAGCAAGAACTCAGAGGGCTGATGGAACAGGAATGTGCGGACTTTTGTGACCCCTCAAGGGCTAGAACCAAGTGGACGCTCTCCTGTCTGCTTGGTAGTTGAATCCCCAGGCCAGTGTCACCTCCAGGAAGCCAACTTAGGGTCCATGGAAAGGTATGAGAGCTATGAAATAAGGCCACTGGGCCCCAGTTCTATGTACCACTGGTAACACCTGCCGCACAAATGCCCAGGCATCCAGATCACCCAGGCTGAGAAGGCCTGGTGGAGAGGCCACCTCTTCCCAGGTTGTTTCGCCTTCCCTGACTCCCTGTCCTCCACTCCCACCCCCTCCTGAAGCTCCCATGACTGTCCTTGTTCTTCCCTCAGCCTCACATCCTTCTCTACATTGTCTGCTCAGCTAGTCTTGTGCTTGGCACTAGGGAGTCTACAATAAATCATTCCCTTGAGGGAATGATAACTGATTTTGGCTACTTACCCCTCGTCTGGTGATTTGCATTCATTAGCTTTGCTACTCACAACCCGTGAGGTGACATGACTCACAAGTGGCTGGAGCCAGGATTTGACCCACGTCTGTCTGCTCTTGGGCCCGGACTCTTCCTCACACTCTTTTCCCTCTCCTATCTCTGTCCTGCTGGGACCAGAGGGTATGGAGGAAATGGTGAGTGGCCTCAACATCCAGCAGGGCCACCCTGGCTACTGGCTTGAGGGGTGAGGTTGGGAGGAACTCTTTTTCTGGTGACCCCCAAGAAGCCCTAACTTAAGAACCCCCCTTTCCAGCTTCCCACAAGTATGACTTCCACCATTTCTGGAAACATGAAGCAGTGGTCTCTTAGTCACTGCCTTTAAATTGGTGATGATTCTTCCAACTGTATACACAGGGAGACTGGGGATCCAGTGACATGGGTGCAGGCGGCCTCAAGGAATGTGAGCCTCAGTTGTCCTCTAAGAGTGTCATACCCCATTTATCATTCTCCCTCCAGAAAAATCCAAGGGTCCTTCATCAAGACTTACCAAAGTGTGGTTTGATCCCCTCTGATCCCCACCCCCCACCCCATGCAGTTCCCTGACTTGACACATGATTTTCCCTCTGCCTTGGATTGTCCTTCTCTGATTCCTACCCATCTTTCAAAACCCAGCCCAATGCCACCTCCATGAAGCCTTCCTCATCGACCTGGTGGGCCTGATGTACCCAGGGCTTTGTGCGCCCTGTCACAGTCCACCATACGAGCTCCAGCTGCTTGGAAGTGTCTGTGAGCCGTTTGAAGAGGGGACCACATGACCACGGAGCTGGGAGAGAGGCATTTGGGGGACGGTGTGAGAGAAAGCCATAAGGGCCCTTGAGGTTACAGAAGGAAGCTGGGTGTCCTTCAGGAACCATAGTCAGGCTCCCCTTGTGATCTAGGTTACCTGAAGCCCAGAGCACTCATGACTTGGGGGCGGTGGGCTGGATCCTCACACGTCAGCTTCTCCGCATTCACCCTGCAAGCTTGGAACTTTTCTAGCCCCAGGCATGAGAAGGGAAAAACAAGGTCCTGGAGAACAAAAATTGACTCCAAGTAGCCACATGGACCTATTATAGGAACTAGGGTGTCCTCAGTTCCTGGAGGGACTCAAATCCCTATGCTGCCGCCTCCCAACCTCTGCCATTCTCAATGGCCACCCTTGCCCTCGCTTTCCTGCTGGATATGGGAATGAGGTATTCTTAGGCAGAGGGCCAGGCACAGGCCTCTTGCATGCAGAAAAGACATTGGTCTCCCACTCTGGGGCATGCCAGCCCTTGGCTGGGCCCTGCCTGCTGGCCCCTGAATCCCTGGGGAGCTCATCTAAAATAACCGTGTTGATTGCGGTGTGAGTTAATGAGCGCACTCACTGCTGAGGGCTTTCTCCTGCAAAACCCCTTCAGCCAGTGTCTTGAGTAGCACCAGTGCACTCACTGAAGCCAGAGCCAACCTCTAAAAGGTGAGGCCTTTTCAACGTGGCCAGCAGGGGCCGGACTGGGCCATGCTTGTCGGGCTAGAGTACGACGCGAGGGAAAGGAGGAGATACACACCCCACATCCCACTCACAACAATGTCAGCGGGTGCAGGGTGTGCCAGGCCTACTTTCCTTTCTACCCTCGGCCGCTGCCAGGAGGTGTACTGGCACCTTCCTGAGCAGTTCTGGCACCTGAGTGTCCTCTGGCGTGAACTGAGCCCCGGGCAGCTGTTTCAATTATCAGCCGTGTTTACCCAGCTCTTCTTACAAGCTGCTGCATGTCACAGACCCTGACCCTCAGGAATAGCCTCTTGGCCACAGCAGCTCAGGAGGGGCCCCGACTATGAGCTCCCTGCCCTCTGCATCTGGTCTGACCTCTGTGTCCCTGGCAGGACCCAGCCCAGCCACTTTGGGGGTGCAGAACCCAGCATACTGTCAGGCCCCCCAAATACCCTCTGGTGACGGGGAGAGCCATCCAGTGAGCCAGGGCCATGGGGACCCCAGGCCTAATGCAGTTCCCGTGGCCCCTCAGTGCCTGCACATACATGCCTCTTGGAACTGGGGGTGGGGAGCAGGACAGAGCTCAAAGCTTCTCTGAGGACTGCCTGTCCCGGAGACCATGGGCGTGATCCTGTGCTCACTGTCCTCTGCTGGCCACTGGCCTTGAGGTGCCACAAAGGCCTTTATTTCGGCCGTGCTGGAGACTCTTCAGTGTTCAGCCTGATGGAAACATAGAACAGTCTTTTTCAGTTAAACCTCACCGCCATGCGGGGAGGCAGGCAGTGCAGCAGTTAGTTAAACTCCCATTACCTGATGAGGAAGTTGAGGCTCAGGGAGGGCCGGGGGCTCACCTAGAGCTGCGCAGCTAGTTAGTGGTTGTGCTGCAACTGTCCCACTTTACTTATTTTTTAATCAAAGTAACCTTTCCTAATTATATTAAAGTAATTTCACACTTGTAATAAGACAACACAGACAACACTGAGGAGCAAAAACGGGAAGGTCAGAGCCCCCTTAAGTCACCACCATGTAAGCGGCATATGCCCACACGTGTGCTGGAGAACTGGTGTGCGTGAGCGCGGGTTTTTGATTTTTTTTTTGTGTGTGTGTGTTTTTTTTTTTTTTTTTTTTTAACAAAAAGGAGGGTGTGTTATACCAGTTGTTTCTCCCCACAGCATACATGTGTTCCGTGTCCAGATTCGCATTGCTTTGAAGGGCTAGATAGTAGCCCATTGTGTGAATCATCCATAATTTAGTAACACATTGCTCTTATTGACAGACGTATGTTTAGCTGTTTCCATTTTCCCCCCTCTTCTACAGAACCGTGCTGGGATGCACATCCTGTCCGATTTCTTTGTGCATGTGTATGATTCTTTCCTTTACAGTGCTTTCTTAGGAAAGGGGTTGCTGAGCATGTGCATTTTCCTCCTCACTGCATAGCTCTCTCCAGGAGCTGTTTTTCCTTCACCCCACCCCACCGCTGAACGGGACTCCCCACTTGACCCTCTTGACAGGTGGGCGGCCCATAGGACCTCCCTCTTCCTTGAGCACTGGGCCACCTGTCCTAGCCCTGGAATTGGGTTCAGGACTGGAGCTGGACAGTCCTGGCCTAGGGCTGGGGGACCTGTGGCCCCTGAGCTCCTTTCTGTCTGGGGAGGGTTGATGGGGAGAGGTGACTGGGTGGGTAGATTCTGGGCAGGTAGATGGAGGGGAGCTGGACTGCCTGAGGTCCACTTCCAACTCAGCTCTGAGGCCCACTTGGGCTTCTTGTTCTTCTGGTTGGGTTGGATGCAGTGGAGTGCTAGAGAAAAATGGAGTCAGACTCACCAGCCCATGACCCACTAGCCCTGGGACTCTGGCATGGGTCTCTATTCTGAGCATTAGCTTCTCTGACTGTGAAACGGGGATAAGGAGCCCGCCTCCTGGGGGTGCACAGGTTGCTATAAACTGTTGTGCCCAGAATCTGACTGACCCTGAAAATGAGCATTCCCTTCCGTTTCCCCAGCCTCTGACCCCTGCACAGGGAGACAGAAGGGACTGTCAGCAGCTTTCCTCCTCCTCCTACAAGGACACAAGAGGGCAGCTGCTGAAATAGCAGTAGGAGGAGATGTAGGTCAACTGGCCAGTCGGGAGGACTTGGCTGCTGGGGGAACAGCAGCTTCTCGAGTTGGGAGGGCCTGGGAGGAATCATCTCCTCCCACTCTCCCATCTGCATGGGGGAGCCCACATAGCTGCCACCCAGATGCCTCGTGGGGAGCTGGTGAGGCAGAGGGAGCCAAGGGGAGCTGGTTAACCAGCTAGGCTTGGCGTGGTTAGTTATCCAGGAGGGGCCTTGGTTCACCAGTGGGTCCAGGTTCACATCAGAGAGTTGGCAGCAGATGAGAGGCAGGAAAAACCCATCAAGCCCAGGTTGAGCTGCCTGCGTGAATAGATGGAGGCCTAGGGTGGGCTTTCCTGGCATACAGAATCCAGGATGCTCAGGCCAGTGCCCCTCCTCCCTCCTCCCCTCCCTCCATCCCTCTCTACTTCCTGGACCCTGAGCTGCCATCTGCTGCCCCGTCCCTCTCAGAGCTCTCAGCCGTGTGCACCAGCACATGTGTGTGCATGGGATGTGCGCTGAAGGAGGGGTTGTGCACCAGGTGGGAGGGGCTTGTTCTGGACTTAGAGGCTGCGGGGCCGAGGTGACACTCTTCCTCTCACACCCACCTGCCAGAGGAGCCCAGCCAAAGCTGAAGTCCCCCGCTGGGCTGTTTGTGACAGGGAATTATTTGTAGCTGGAGAAGTGCCAGCATTCTCTGTTCCCAGCCTGCCCCCCACCATGGCAATGGCAGCCTCTCCTCTGCAGTCTGCTTCTGGCGCCCACCCCCCCACCCAGAGGGCCCAGGCTGATATCTGTGGTGTGGCCCCAGAGGACAGGCCCTACTCAGCCCCCATTCTCTGGAATTCTTTTGTTTTCCTCTGTGAGCCTCATGCTCACAGTCCTTATAGTCCACCACACTCAGGCGCAGGTGTGGGGTTCCAAAAAGCTGCTCCTAATCCCTGAGGACCAGAGCAGGGAGCAGGGGCTGTGAAATCCAGCCCCAGGGGACCAGCTGGGTGCCTGCCCCTGTTTCTTACAGGATGCGGCCTAAACCATACACACCAAACTGGAATCAACTCTTGATTAGCAGAACTTACATCCACTTGGGGTTTTTTTCCTGCCTATATAATTTTTTGGTGAGTGTGACCAGGCTGGATATTTTTTGTTTCTCTGTTTTTGTTTTAATAGCTGTGAGCCAGCCAGAGTGGACTTCATATTAGCTATATATATGACCTCTCTTGTCTCCCTCATCCCTTTGCCCGTGCTGCGTGGGGTACAGGGAGAAGCCTGGCCTCCCAGTGTCAGCCAGACCTGAGTTTCCACAGCAGTGCCTCCACTTTTGGCTTGGGGGGTCTCGGAGCAAGCCCCTTGAAGCTGAACCCAGACTCCTGCTCTGTGCAGGGGGGTCAGAAGTCATTTCCGGCCTGTGTGAAGTACCTGGTAGCTCAGTGTTCTGGGCCCCATGGAGTGAGTTGGTTCTCCCTACTCCAGGAATTGATCCACACCAGACCAGCCTGTGCACCAGTCCGGTCTCTCTGCTACCTCCTCTCCCAGACCCCCAGTCCTCCCTCTTCCTGACCTTTGGCATCTCCCACCTTTGCAGATTCTGTGCTGAGTTTGCCCTCCAGGAGCCCTTGTCCCTATTGGTTGAATGAACCTGACTGCTAGTTGCCTCCACCCGCCTCCCCCCACTGCTCCTGCTCTCACCCTCACCACACCAAGGAATCAGGTAGCCTTACCATGTCACCAACTGCTGAGGGACTTGGACAAGTCCCTGCCCCTCCCTGCCCCACCTTGGGCCTCAGTCTCCCCTCCTGTACTAGGAAGAAGTTAGAATCAGATTAGGAGTTTCAGTCACTCAGATTCCTTGGCCCTTGTCCTGGCCTGACTCCAAGCCTCTGCCCTGAAGCCAAGTGGAGCCACAGACATGAAGACCTTGACCCCCGTCCTCTGACTGCTCCTGCATGGGCCCTGGTCTGTGAGAGGCTCCACCATGACGCAGATAACAGCGGGTGCCTCTGGAGAGCTGGGGTCAGGTCCAGACTTAACCATTTCCTAACTGTGGGGTCCTGGGCAAGTCACCTCACGTTTCTGAGCCCTTGCCTCATCTGTAAAATGGAGCCACCAATACCCAGTTGTCAAGGTGTATGGAGGATTATGTGAATTTATGAAAAGCACGAAGAGCAATGCCTGGCCCATGATCCATGCTCAGTTCAATATTAGTTAGGCATATTTTTCCCTCTTCTGAACCTCTGTCTCCCGTCTGTCCTTCAGGAATCCCATCCTGTGCCTGGCTACTGCAATGTTCCCTGTTACTTGTGGCTTCTGCTGCCCACAAGAGAACTCACAAAAAAATAGGAAAAAGCTATTTCTCCCTATGTTGGGGTCTCCAGGAGAAATGGAGCCCCTTGGTAGGTCTGGGAGAGCTGGGACTGAGCGCCCTGGCTGGGGGGCTCATGTGGAGGATGGCTCCAAGGCCTGTACCTTGTTCAGATTATGCCCTAACAGCTGTGTGACGCTTCTCTGGGCCTCAGTTTCCCCAGCTCCCCCTGCTCACCTCACGTTCCCGCAGTGAGGACCATCACCTCAGTCACTGCCTGCTGCTATTCAACTTCTTCGTGGCACTTTTTTGGTCTGTTCACGTCCCATTCTGGCCTCACTTCTCCCAAGAGGAGGCAGCGCTGGGGTCTTTATTCTGCATTGAGTAGGAAGAAGCCCCGATATCAGCCACTGACCTTGCACAGACACTGGTGATGTTCGGAGCCTTCTCTACGTGTTGCCTCTGTGCTCCCGGTATCCCCTGGGGGATGTGCCTGGCAGGCTTTGCCAGACCAGTTGTACAGATGGGGACACTGGGCCCATGGTCCCACAGCAGTCAGCTCCTTACTGGATGGGGAGACAAATGGGTAGCCGTGCTAAGTGGGGGTCACTGGCTGGCTGTCTCTCTTTTCCCCACTCCCACTTTGTTGATGAATCATCAGTAGGAAAAGAGGGAGACAGACGAAGGGAGAGGAAGACACAGAGAGGAGGGGGAGAGAGAGGCCGTGGTGGGGGTGATGGGGAGACGGGGAGGGGGAGGGGTCCAAGCAGCGTTGCTACTTCCTCTAGTGGTTCTCACAGTCTGTCTGCACCGATTCCTGACAGATGGAGGGAAGGGGAGAGCTGGTGCCAAGAGGCTGTCACCGCAGGCGGGCAGAGTTGGGGGGAGGGTGCTTTGTGGCCACTTTTTGTATGGGGAGGGGGCAGCAGCTGGTGGTCTGGCTGCTGGGCCTCCTCAGAGCCTGCTCCCCAGGAGTGGTGGTTGAGGGGAGTGTGGATACTGTAGGGCAGGAAAGTGGCTGAGGATGAACCTGCCGCCTGCCGTGCCCTTGCCCCCGTCCAGGCAGAGACAGCCACCCCGCCCTCCCGCATTCTCTGTCACCAGTAGGGCCCTCCCACCAAGGACGCCTCCTTCCTGGGTGTCAAGGCTGGGCAGGGGCTCTGGGAGGAGGCACGGAGCTGTGGTGAAAGGGGACCAGGGTAGGGAGAACCTGGATCTAGGAAGCCCCTAAGACCATGGAGCTGTGCGGGGCCTCAGGGCAGGATGGGGCTCAGCCCCTCCCTCATTGAGCTGTTCCAGGTTTTTCCTGTGTTTCTTCACCGCAAAGGGGCTCTAGCTTTTTCTGCAGGCTCTGACACATCTACAGGAGGTAGGAGGGCTGACCTGGGGCGGGTTTGGCATCATCAGCATCTTTGTCTTTTTAGAGTGTGGAATTGGGTCTCATGTTCTCATGCTCTCCCCTCCCGTCTCAGCAGGGAGGAGGGGTCCTGTGAATGCTTGAATGAATGAATGAATCCCCTAATTTGCCCACCTTGTGGGACAGAGTCCTCACTTCTTTATAAGACACTTCTTCCTGTTTTCAGAAACAAACTCTTTTAATTCTGTCTGGCGAGGCCCCATGGGCACCAGATCTGTCACAGGTGCCTATGGAGCCCCAGGTCTTGTGGCTTTAGAGCAGCTGCCTATATAGACTGGACACACCCCTACGTGCACCTCACTCCTCAATGGGGCTTGACAGGACTGGGTCTCCACTGCGCTGATCTCTGAGTTGTCAGTAACCACAGCTGTCATTTACCAAGCCCTCACTCAGTGCCAGGAAGAACACCATTCAGTTCTCACATAGCCCCATAGGGTAGGTACTGCCTTTACTCCTATCTTACAGAAAAGAGAAAAGAGGGAAGGTAATGAGTGACTACCCAAGGTCAAGTGGCTAAGGTCTGAGTGGGGGCCTACCCAGGCCTCCTGGAGCAGAGCCTTGGGCAGGGCTTGTGGGTCTTGACAGGGTCACAGTGAGGACCTGTGACCACAGTGAGGACCTGTGACCTCTTGAGGTCCATCTTTCCCTGTCCCAGCTCCTCCCCTTCCCCACATTGTTCTTGGCAGATCCTTGACCCCCAACACTCCAGCTGTGTAGTCCCCACACCTGGAGACCAGGGTGCAGGGGTGTTCCATGTGGAGCCCAGGGACCTACCTGTCCTATTTGGTGACCTTCAGTGCTATAGAATGAGGGTTGAGGGTCGGGGGGTGGGAGCTGGATCTCCTGCTGCTGCTTAACATAGGTTCTAGTCAGAGGTGTCCTCCACTCGCATGCATCGTGGCCATCATTAATAAATGACGGCGTGTCCACCCCCTGCCTGGACTGGGCTGGGTGCTCTGGGGGAAGCCCTAAGCAGGAAAAGCACCCATCCTGAGAGCAGAGGATGCATCTTCCACGGCATTTATCCCCCAGGGCCTGACCTAGGCTCTGTGCTCAGGAGCAGAGCAATAAATTCCTCCTGGCTGAAAACCAGGAACCTGGGCCTCTCTAATAGGTCAGCACTGCCAAAGGGCATGCTTCTCCCCTGCATCATTCACAGGTTGATTTCACGAGCCTTACCACCAAGACCTTTCCCCTTACCTGGCTCTTCCGATGCTTCCAGGGACTCTCCAGTAAATGTAGTGGGTGGCCGTGGTCCCTTTAGCCCTCTTGACCGTGACTCTGTGTGACCTTGGGCAGAAGCACTCCCCTCTCAATATCTTGGTTTCCTCATCTGTGCAGTGGGTTATAGTAAATCCTACCTGAAAGAATATTAGGAGGTTACATGAGCACAGCGCATAGTAATCTCTCCGTAGTGTTCTTCTGCCTTTGGGGGGTAGAGGAAATGAGCCCCACTGTTCTCCATGCATGACTTCTGACAGTCCTGGCAGGGGGTTTGCTCCTGTCCCTAGGCTGATGGGTTTGGTGAGACCCAGGAGCGGTGCCACAAGGTCCCTCGCCTGTGAGTGGCAGATTCAAACCCTGGTCCCTGGGACCCTGTGTGCATTCGCCACAGCACCAGGCAGGGAGGAAGGACTTAACCTGAAACACCACTGAAACTGTAGTTGCAGAGGCTCCTGTTTCCTGTGCTGATCTCCTGCAAGCCTCCAGCCAGCAGATCCCAAATCCCTCCTAATCCCAGGAAAGAGGCAGCTCCTGGTCACGTCTGTCAGCATTTCTGAGAGTCCTTCCTGGGCCTCTCACCTCCCACATGAGCAGGGAAGCGGCAGGCAAAGGCCTGGGCTGTGAGGATGGGGGATTTCCCGACTCCGGTTGAGATCTGTCACAACATTAATGTTAATTAAGCCTCGTTAATTCAGCCCTCTGCTTACGCAGAGCTCCTGACAGCAAATTACTCATAAGTGAGGCGGTAAATTTATTGCTGCGTTTTCCCAAACACTCAGCTACAAAGAACGCGCCCCCTGGAAAGGCAGGGGAAAGGCCTGGAGGGTGAGGCTGAACCGTGGGGTGGGGCTTGGTGGCCCAGGAACCTGAGAGCACTGGGTGCCTATGGGCTCTAGTCAGAGCAGGCTGCCTGGAGATGCAGGGAGCTCCCCACTGGGAGGCACGTGAGCAGGAGGGCTGGAGCGCTGCCAGCCCCCTGGACTGGCCCAAGGTCTTTCTGGCTCATCCATCTCACAGGGCAGGCATGGTGGCTGTGCTGTTTCCTCCCACAGTGCCTTGAGCGCACATGGTGGGGCCCATAGAGTGCGAGTTTGGATCAGGAGGTGAGCCCCACAGCTCACCTTGGGGTCCTCTGCAGTGTCTCCGCCAAGAGCATGGACAGAACTTCATGTCTGCTGAGGTGTGTGGGCAAGGCCAGCAAACCTGCCAGGGACCCTGTCCTGGGTCATGGGGTGCTCCTGGGTCATATTTGGGGGCCCTCTTGCTAGGCTAGGTATCAACCCTTGGATGAGGGCACAGCCTCTCTCCTCACAGCCCCTCCCCTTGAGTCCTGCTTCCCTCCTTGGCCTCAGGCTGAGCCAATCCTGGATGTTTGGAACAAACCCAGGCTCTGGGTACCTAGATTTTTTTTTTAATTAATTAGAGCATTAAATGGTCGCCCTCTGGGAGAATCCCACCATCTGGCTATCACGGGAGAGGCAGGAAAATCTATGCATATTTGTCAATAGTATGTGAGCATCGTGTGAAGCCACCTGTGCATGTGGGGGTGTGGTCCATGTGCTGCAACGTGTGCACTGTGTGACCTGTGTGCCTGAGTGTGTTCACCATATGCACATCTGAGTGTGTGCCTCTGTAGGTGTGCATGCCCATCTGCATATATGTGTGCAGTGAGTGGTGGGGCAATAGTCTGCATGTCTGCCTGAACACACTTCTGTGCACAGACTAGCTTTCTGGTGCTGAGAGGCAGGCCAGACTGTGTACAGAAAGAGTGGGGCCTCTTCCCATCCTGGCTCAGGGAAACAGCTGGGACCAGAACCCAGGCCTCCTGGCTCCCACTCTGGTCTCCTGTTGCTGCACTGATGTGTCTTTGAAAAGGACTAAGGGGGGCTCAAGAGGCAGTTCAAATCTGGGGAGGTGAATGCTGGGATACCAACCAACTGGAGAAAACTGGGAATTGCTGAAACCCCAGATCACTGTGCATGAATGAAGGATTTTTAGAAAAAAATGTTTTAATGATTATTGTTTTTACTATGCATGCAAATACTGAATGGTAAATGAGATTTGTATCATGAGGTTTGTATCATGGGCTGTACATTCTGTACAGATGGGAAGACCCAGGCCCCAGCATTGCCTGCATTTGTTCATTCAGTCATCACACAATCCTTAAGTGTTTCTCCCTCCCGCCCCCACCCCCCCAAACTTGTAGGAAAAGATTGTTGGGTGACAGCAATACAAGGTGATGAGGCTGTGGCCATGACCCTATGTGGATCCCATGTGGGATCATGAAAGATCTCCCAACAGAATTGGGGGAGCAGGTCCTCCACTCCTAACTCCCAAAGGCTGAGGTGTACTCAGCAGAGGCCACGCCTCTTGATATCATTTAAAAATTATAACAAAATCTTGAGGACTTACTAGATATATAGCCTGCAGGTGGAGGAGCAATTGAGAAAAGTGGGAGAAACTTCCACGCTGCGTGTTTCTAAGGGCTCGGCCCAGGCGCTGATGAATCACATCTTAAGACCAGCTGTGCTGCAGGACAGGCTTCATCGCCACAGTTTTTGATGGGAACTCGGGCTCTGAAAGGACAAATAACTTCCCTGAGGTCACACAGCTAATAAGGGGCAAAGCCAGGATTTGAGCCCTGGTTCCTAAATCAGCTGTTGGTGGGAGGAGGTTCTACAATAGGCAACAGACTGGAATCTTCCAAACCTCTGTGCCAAGAGAAAACGTCCCCTTAAAGAAAAAGACCAAGTGGGTGGGATTGTCATGGAGCCGCAGACATGCTCAGGGGACAGCCTGTTTCAGAAGGGGCTTCCCTTTCATCCAAGCAGTGGTAGGACCTATCTTGTTGGGCGACCCAGGATGACACGGGGGCCCAGAGATTGGGACCATGTCTAAGGGGTACTGCAAGTGGCATGGTGGCCAAGGTCTGGGCCAGGATGCCAGTGAGATGTGAGGAGCTGCTGGGCACGACCCCAGTCACTCCCTCTGCTCACCTCCTGCAGCCATGTGCATCTCCTTCTGCCCAGCTTTGGCCCAGAGGCCTTATAGCTGCCCTGCTGGGTCCCTGGCTGGAAGCACTAGTCTGTGGCCTGTGGCCATCAACTCTGCCCCTGTTGCCTGCCCCATGGCTGGCCACAGAGAGGTGGGTGGTCTCAGCCAGACCTCTGAGTCCCAGCCCACAGGACCAACACGCTGAGACACGAAAGTCTTACTTAACTGCAGGGCTTGCCAGCACATAGCAGGACACCTGGCATGCTGGAGGCCTCCTACTTGATTCTTTTGGCTTTTGGCAGCAGAGAACTGAGACTTTATAGTTAGAACTGGGGTCATCAGAAGCTGGCCCTTCCAGAACAGAGGGCGAAGGGTGTGCACGGGAGAGGGCTGGGCAAAGGCAGGTGTAATGGCCCTTGCACCGAGCTCTCCTTGAAGTGAGTCTGGGCAGCCCCTCTGCCCCGAGCACTTGCCAGGCAGTCCAGTGGCAACGCGTGGGTCAGCCTTTCCTCCCCCACTCTGGCCTAGCTGTCTCCCAGGAAACGGGGAATTTTCCCTCATTCCCATCATTAGGGTGCCAGGGCAAACAAACAGCCTAATCCAGATGAGCCCTGGGCCATAGTCACATTCTCTTTGGGGGTTTTCTCTTTATTTCTAGCAATTTTGAGAAGCCTGAAGTAATTGGTATTCCACACAGGTTGATAGAACTGCTGCCTCCTCAGTATTATGCCTTAATTTCCTTTATCGCATAGCAAGTTGGAATTAATCGCCCCTCTCCTTCCCTTTTCCCACCGAAACCCATTACCAGCCTGTCTGCTGGTTAAAGTCATTTTGTGGCAGCTCTTGGCTCCTTTCCACTTCCCTAGGAATCTTTCCGACCAGAGCCAAAGAACAAGGAGGGGTGAAAAATCCATTTGTACAAAGTGGGGATCTCCTGTTGAGAACTTATTTCCCTCCCTGTTCAAGAGGAAGGAACGTGTCCAGCCTCCAGCCGGCACAGCTGACCGAGCCCCCCGTCGCTGAGAGCATTCAAGGAGGCGGAATGACCATATGTCAGCGGTGGGAACAGAGGATGCTGGCGTGGGGTGGGGGAAGGGCAGGCCTTTGGCAACCCCGGCACCAGGGTTAGGTTCTGTGATTCGAAGCTCCGGGGTTCTATTCTGCATCTGTGGATTTAAGGTGCTCACCATGAAGAGATTCTGCGAATCCATCGTCCTAACATCAGACCATTTGGGTCTAAGTACTTTTAAATTGTGTTGTAAGATGCTAAGATCCTCTCCTGGGGCTTAGCGATTCAGTTCTGTAATTCTCAGGCTACTTTGCAAGTCGCTTACCCTGCGGTTCCACTCCAGGATCCGGTGCTGGGAGAGGGAGTGTGATTGCTCGGTGGAGACTGCCTTGGGAAGCTGTTCCTGGCCTTCTCTGGCTTCAGTTTCCTCATTTATGAAATATGAGGGTTGGACAAGATGGCTCTAGGGCCTGACCGCCAGGAGTGTTCTAGAAGCCTGATGCCTCTGTGGCTCCTTCTCAAACCACCACCCCTCCTCCCCAGGGCCCGGTCTGCCCTGGCTACCCTCTAGCACCTCAGGGGACCCAGAAATGTTCCCCATCTGAACTAAGCCGGGCTCCTTGTCCACTTGCCTCCAGCCCTCTCCCATGCTAACAGGCAGGCAACCCAGCTCTCCTCCAAAGTTCCAGCAGGAAAGTCGGAGTGGGCGATGGTAAGAAATACACCCCATCATCACCAAGAACTCTGTCGCCTTGCGGGCTGCACAGTTCACCTTGTATTTTCAACATCTATAATCTCTGAGGGGTATAGCTATTATCAGCCCCATGTCATAGGGGAGGAAACTGAGACTCTGAGAAACGAAGTGACTCACCACTAAATCATACTGGAGGTCCCAGAATCCGAGCTGCTTGTTGTTGGCACAGCTGCAGGCTGTCGGGGCTGGTCAGTGTGATGAAGGAGAGCTGGTGGGGAGGGGCAAGGCACTGGGGTAGTTTCTCCCGAGAAAGTTATGCTCACACCTCCTGCTGGAACCAACCTGTGGGATATTAAAGGGCTTCAGAGAATGGACTCCTTTTCCTTCCCAGTGCGCCAAGATGCCAAGAGACCACTTTTCCATCTGCATTAGAAACTGCCTTTTCCTTCTGAATCAAACAAGATTTCTCAGGGTTTCTGTATACGCCACCCCTCTACTTAACTCCTCCCCACCCGCTGCAGACCAAAAGCACCTCATTTTTTGAGGTCCTACCTAATGACTCCCCAGCTCTACCCCCCTTCGGTAGCCCTCACTTGCAGAGAGGGGAGACACTGGTGAGGGCTTGGACACCCCAAGTTCAGGGTCTTTCTTTTCAGCTGGGGGACTGAAACCCAGAGAGAGGGGAAAAAAATCTCAGTTCTCTCTCTCTCTCTCTCTCTCTCTCTCTCTCACACACACACACACACACACACACACACACAACCTCTCTGCCTTTGATTCTAATCAGGACTATTTTATCCTATTCTGGGTCGTGGCCATAATATCTGTAATCTTTGTCACCTCAGCTCAGCTATAAACCGTCAGGGAAGTCCCATCCTCATTTTCTTCTTTCCTCATAGAGCATAAGATATCTGGGTTTTGGTCCTGCCTCCAGCTCTGTGACCTTGGGATGGCCCACTGCCTTTTAAAAGAGCATTGCTTCCTCATCCCTCAGAGTGATACCTGCCCCCCGCTTCTGGCCCACCTCATAGAGCTGCTGTGAAGAGCAAGACCGAGGGGCTGGGGCCAGAGTCTTGAGCATGTCACTCAGTGCCATGTCTATTCAGGACATGGGCCCTGTTCTGCCAGATTTAACTTTGGGCTTTGCTGAGTTTCCCAGTCAGTTTTATTGTCCCTCCACAGCCCGAGGCCCACCACCTCTGAGCTGCTGCTTCTCTGTGGCCCCTGCTTCCCTCTCTCCAGGGAACACGTAAGTGCTCTATGGTCCTCTTCACTGGCAGCACACCTGCCGCCCCTCCTGGCAGCCAGTGCTCATGACATCCGCTCTCAGCTGCTGCTCACCTGGGCCAGCCCCCAGGAGATGGATATCCCAATAACGGGGTGTCGCTGCCCATTTATCACCAGAGTGGCCCAGTGGGGCTCCTCTCTTCTCTTCTCCTACCAGCCTAATTGGTGAAAGCATTTGCATTTTCTGCTTAGCGCAGGCTGCTTCCCAGGGTGTTCAGCTGCTGCCAGCAGGGGAGGGTGCTGCATGAACATTAGTGCAGAGCCCAGGGCCCTGACTGCCTGTGGGTAGGGCCATCACTCTGTCCTTCACTGCCTCGTGCCACCTGGCTGCTGGGCAGGAGTGACTGACTACCAGTCTCTTTGCCCTTAGTAAACCCACTGTTCACTAAGACTGTTGACTAAGGCGGTGTGGCCCTCTGGCCTGGCCTCCTTGCTGATGACTGCAGAATTCTGCCCTGGGAGCCAGCAGAGGTGGAGGAAGCAGAGCCCAGAGAGGCCTGTCCAGTGTCACCCAGCGTGTTGGTTGCGGAGCAGGGCTGGCATGAGGGCTGGAGCCTCATCCTTCACTGCAGAAGCAGAAGAGCTGCTCCTCCTCACATTGGGGCTGGTGGCAGACAAACAGGGCCTGAAAGGTTCTGGATTCCTTGGCAGGTTCTGAGGTCTGTTTGAGGGTGGCAGAGCCATTGATCCCAGAGCTCATGTGGCCTGGCTATGGTTGGACAGGCAAGCCCCCTGGTCAGAGGAGGCTGAGTCCCAGTGGGGGCAGCTAGGTATTCCCCGGTGGAGTAGAAGGGCAGCATGAGGCTGGGAGCCAGGCAGGACTCTGTCTGGACACTGAGGAGGGTTTTCCGGTCAGGCCTCTTGCCCTCTGGAGGTTTTTACTGTGAGGACCATGCGTTTCCCCACTGCTGTTTCCTCTGCCAAGTCCAGAGTTGGACTGGCCTGAGCTTGGGGAACGGGCAGGGCTCTATGCTGCTTGCCTGCTACCCTAAGCAGCACCCCCTGTCCTTCAGTTTGCAGGCATCAACTGGAGACCCTCTCTGCTGACCCACCCTCCTCCCCCCCACACCCATCTTCCCAATAGCCGTCTCTGGCTCAATACCGCCAATGTCCACAAATCACTATGACAGGAAGACCCCTTTGTCGTCTGTCCCTCGGAGACTCCATCTTCCTGGTGGCGACACGGAGTCCCACATACCCCAGCGAGGGCTTGGACCTCCCTTGGTGACAGTGGGGCCAGGGTCAGAGCAGCTGGGATGTGCTGGGCCTTGGGGAGGGACTTGGCTGTGGGAAGCCCCAGGTGATCCTTTTGGTGGGGCCCACAGCAGCACCAAGGACTGCACAGTCCATCTGTGTCTTAGTCACAGACCCAGAGGTCAGCTGCAGGGAGTCCGTGAAGTCTTGTCCACATGAGGAAACTGAGGCCCAGCATGGGAAGAGGCTACACAGCCTGGTAGAGCTGTGGGGCTCAGGATCAGACCCTGTGTGAGGCGGGGTGAGGAGCACACTGAGATGAAGTGACAGGAAGGCTCGTGTGGTGTCTGGGCTGCAGGCACTAAAGAAAGAGGCCTGGACCAGGGGAGAGAGGCCTGGCTTCCAGTCTGGCTGTGACCCTGCTGGCCAAGAAGTCTCCCTCAAGTCCTCATCTGTTGTGTCCAGCATGCCAGACTGGGCAGATTCATTGTTGATTCAGGCATATGGATAAAGGAATCCTGGGGGCTCGACAGATTTGGCCAATTTTAATGCTGAAGCAGGCAACAGGTACACAGGCAGGCAGGCAGCTGCGGAGGCACTGAGAGCCTCAGAGCTTCCCAGCTCCCACCCCCTGATCTCCGAACTTTCTTTGCTTATCTCTGGCCTCCTCTCTCCGATCTCCCAATAATAATCTCTCTTGGGCATCCATACTTACAGCATGCACGCCCGTGCTCTCTGGCTTCTTGGCCCAGAGTGTCCATAATCACAGGGATGCGTGCCCTGTGCTCATACTCCCAAGCACTTTTTGTCCCAACTCGCTATCACACGTGGGCAGTGAAACCTCGGAGGCAAGCAAGGCCACAGGTGCAAGCCATTGCCGCTGGCAGTGGGAGGTGAAAAAGAGCCTGAATCACTCCCTTTTCCCCCCAGGTCCCCAGCAGAGGGCAGCTTGGAGACCCTTCATTTGGAGTAAAGTGGTGTGGGCAGCTCACGGAGCAACATCTGTGTCCTCTGCCACAGCCAGAGACACCACTGCCACTCCCCATGTTGTCCTTCAACTGCCACTTGGAACACAGCCCCTCCTCCAGCCGGGAAATCTGGGCCACCTCCTCAGGAAGATGGGCTTTGTGGCTGCTCTCATGCAGTCTCCCCTTGGGCCCCCAACCCCTCCAAGCCTCGTTTGCACATCTCATTCTTAAAATGTTTTTGTTTTTTGGCTTAAGCGCTGAACTGGTTAAACATGTGTAGCTCCTTAATAGATTGGGCCGGGGGAGAGAGAAGTTGGAGAATGTTACGGGGAACTGCTCAATTTAAAAGCAAAGATGCAGGCCTTCATCCCCTTCGCCCCTTCCCATGCCTGTCCCTCCCCCAGCACCTGCTGCTCCTTCTGAAATTACCCCTTGCTCCCCAGGTGGGAGGAAGCGGACTTGGATGTCACCTGCTGATGGATGGTGGTGGCCGAGCCCCGGAGCCCGCTGGGCAGCACAAAGCGGAGCTGAGCCCCACCCACCACGCGCCCGGGGTGTCGGCACTGTGGGAACGGTCTGCCTTCCTGGCACCAAGAGCCCTGAGTCTGATTGTCAGCATGTGGGCGCTGGACTCAAACAGTCCCACAGAGATCGGATGGGAACTGGCTCCAGCTTATCTACATGTGACTTCTGTGGTAGCTGTACTGAGTCCTGTCATGGTACCAACGGGGGCAGGTCTGGGTGTGCAGCCATAGAGCCTCAGGCCCTTAGAGAGTTAAAACCTTACACCCACAGAAGCTTTTCTAAATGGTCTATTAGACCCTTGGGATCTTTAAACCAAGAGTTCTTAGGGATTCAGTTTGAACCCAGAGCTGCTGGACCACAGAGCTGCTGGTGATGGGCTGTGAGCCCAGGTTCTCTTGACCCCACCAGGGCTGTTAAAAGGATGCTGGGGAAACAGCTGATGGGGATCCCCCTTGCCCTGGTTCTAGTGGCACAGCTCCATTTCTTTAATCTGTTTTATATGTTGGGGTTTCACTTGGGGAAAGGTCCTCTGCTTAAAAAGGAAGAATAAAGTTTCCAGTCCCTGCGCTATACCGCAGCTCTGTGCCAGGACCCGCTGCAGCCCAAGAGGGTGGCTGTGGCCGGCGGGTGAGCAGGGCCTCTCGGGAGGGGGTGCAGGTTGCTCTGGGCCACTGTCTCCTCCCCTTCTCACTCCTGCTGTGTTGTTGCCGTAGCCAGAGAACACTCTGGGTCTGTCGTCCTGTTGACTGGGGTGACAGTTTAATAGTAGCTTCCTGGGCTGTCATTTAAATCTGCCTGCCAGGTTAGTAGGCCAGGGGCGGGCTGGCACACCCCCTGCCCCCACCCCGGATCTTCATCCCGCTGGCAGCGGTCGTCTTGGCAACGCCAGCCCTGGCGAGCTCTGTAGAAGGGTAACCATGGGGGGAGCAGCCCTTTCATCTCCCGACCCGGCTACAAGTGGCCCAGCTGCCTTAGGGCTGGGCTGCAGGGCCGGAGCCAGGCCACCCGGTGCTGGTCCAAGCCTAAGAGAGGAAGAGGGAACAGATAAGTCCCCTCTCTGTCCTGGGCTCCAAGGTGGGCTTTATTTACATATTTGCTCTCGCATCTCTCAACTAGCAGGGGAAGGAACGTCACATGCCTCAGCAACAGTGTTGAACCAAATCTGCCTTGCACTGGTCTCTGCTCTGCTCTCAAATAATTTTCCTTGGGCCCTATCACCTGTTTGCAGAAACTGGAGGGCACGGTCCTTGACATCTCTGCATCCTTGACATCTCTCTCAGCTGCTGTTCCATGTGACCTAGTATCAACCCCATCCCAGGTTCTCTTCTGGGTGACTCTGCTCTGAAGACTGGGGAATGCCCTCAGCTTCACTCTGGGCCAGTGCTCATAAACATGTATTTTTCATGAGTTGGTGGAGCCAGCCCAGAACGGAAGGCTGGGTGCCAGCCTCTGCTGTGTGACCATAGGCCAGTCCTTCCCTCTTAGCCTTCTTGCAGGATGAAGAGTCACACTACAGCAGTGTTTCCTCATAGAGCTGAACTCCTTGTTTTGTGGTTTGCTGAACTCCTTGTTTCTAAGGAAATTAATAGATGTGGCACTCGATAAAGAAGTTCCTCAGCTACACTAGTTTGGGTAGTGCTAGAGGCAAAAAAAACCAGTCAGGTATCTTTACTGTAGTGCTTCTTAGGGCTTTTAAGTAAGCCAGTGGGTACCGTGCCTCTCCAAGGGGGAATAAAAGGGTCTTATTCCAAATACCTGGGTGAATGGCCACTCCTGTTCCCTGTCCTGTCCTCTGCCTCTTTCTGCCTCTGCTTGGTGCACTGAATCCTCAAGGAAGCCTTGGCAGCTTGGAGCTGTGGGCTTTGCTGGCTGCTAAACAGCAGCTCTGTGCTTAAGAGAGGATGGATGAGTCCAGGGGAGCTCGGGCAGACCCCACGCTGGGCCTCTAAGAGGCTGCTTGGTGCCAGGAGGCTCCTGGGCTAGTCCTGGAGCTTCCAGGTCCTTTGCCACTTGGCTCCTCCCCACCCCAGTGGTCAGTCTGTTGGCTCCTCCACAGGCCGACCCTCTTATCCTTTTCCCTGGAGTGCCCTTCAGTGCCCTCCTCACTCCCACAGCACAGCTCACACCTCTTCCCTCCTCCAGGAAACCTTCCTGGGTGGAATGGGTGGGTGGCCCTCTCCTGTGCCCTGGCCACACCTGGGTTCCAGAGCAGCCACCCCACAGACACGGACTGTGACTTTGAGCATCCACTTCTCTCTGGGCCCCGCTTTCCGACCTAGGGAATGGGAGCACCATACAGGGGACTTGTAGGCTCTGCCATGACGTAGCATTCTGGTTGCCAAAAGGAAGCCACACCAAGCAGCTCCACCAGGTAGCCCTGAGTAATTTTTGTTTTGAAGCCCCCTATTTGCACTGGGGCTGTGGGATGAGAGTGGGTGGGGAACAGTGGCGTGAAGGATGCATATTGTCTTAGAGAAGGATGCCTCTGGGGGTGGAGAAGCTGGGAGGTGCTGAGTGATCATAATAATTTCACAAGATCATAGACTCTGGGTGCTGGTGGGGGGCTTGAGATTCAGTCAGCACCACACCTCCACTTCCAGCGTGGAGGCAGGCCAGTGTCACGCACACAGCAGCTGAGGCTGCTCATTTCACATCCCCAAACCTGCCCCTTTATGCTTTCTAGTTTATATAGCCCATTTGCTCCTCACAACAACCCTGTGTATTTGGCGCAGCAGGGCTATTACTCCTGACTGCAGATGAAGCAAGTGAGGCTCAGAGAAGTTGTGTACCTTCCAAAAGGTCACACAGCCCACAAGTAGCGGAGCAGATTTTGAACAACTGTGGATGCTTTCCTTGGCCTGTGTTCTTATAAACAGCAACGCCTGCTTTCTTTGTCCCGGATTTCCCATTCTCTCCCAATCTGTCCTGGGGTTGGCCCCGTACCACCATCCTCTGGAATTCCAAATCCTTTGTGGCAGCCATCTGTTGCCATGGCACCAGATTATGATGTCGCAGACGCTGGATGGCTGTGTATGTTCCTAGGCTTAGTACAGTGACTCACAGAGGTGAGCATTGTCCAGCAGGCAGACTGACATAGAGGGACATAAATCCCTGGAAACAGGGGCCACAGCCTCGAGCCCAGCTGGGGTATCACCCTGGGAGCTGAAGCCAAAGCTGCCAAGGACTGAAGAATGAGGGTCGGGCATGGCTGACTGTGGCAGCCCCATAAGACAGCTCAGCCCTGATCTCTTGGCAGGGCTCATGTAGCCTCTTGATGAGGGGCTGCTGGCCTCATTACACTCAAAGTCCTGACTCTAGGGTGCTCCCTGAGATCCCCCTGCTTGAGCATTTTTGCCTTCTGTCCTTGTGGCACTGTTCTGCATGAAAGCCACAATCCTCCTTTGCCCCAAGAGGAAAGGAACTTGCCCCGGGGTCACACAGAGAGGGTGATGCTGCTGAGTATTTGGGGAGCAGTGATGGAGAAGAGGGGCATATGACTGCAACTCCAAATAGTGGGCCCACTCCCCCCAGATGTGACCTTAGCATGTAACTTAGTGCCTCTGACCCTGGATTTCCTTTTGTGTCAAGAGGAGACATCACTAGTCCTTTGTTGTGGGGTCTCAGGGGTAAGTAACTAGCAAAGAGACTGGAACACCAAAGGGACTCAGAGAATGTTGAAACAGGAAAAAGAAAACACTAGGAGACACGTTTCTTTTGGGGTTGCTGAGCTTCTAATGGAGAGAACACATCAGTGTTCCTATTAGGAAATACCCCACGTGCTGTGGTTCATAACATACTCACTTTTGGGTGATCATGGGCCATGATTTACCAAAGGGCAGGATTTGCTTCTATGACCTACAGTTAGCCCCTCTGGATCAGGGAGGGCCCCTGGAGGCAAGAGAACCAGTTCTGATCCCCGCCTTGCTGTGTTTCCCTTCCCCTCCCTGGACCTTAGGTCCCCCATTTGTGTATAGACTTTAATTCCCTTGTTTTCTCTAGCCCTGCAAAAACAGGTGGTGTTTTAAGGAAAAAAGTGTGAAGAAAACTCCTTTTACAGCGCAGATGTACTGAAAGGATTCTATTGAAAAGAGAGGCAGAAATAAAACAGAGTTAGGAGACCCAGTGTCTGTCCCAAAACCCGGGCTAGGCTGCTCATCCCAGGAGCAGCAGTCACAGCCCAGGGGCAGCTAGAGGGCCCTTGGGAGGGCTTACATAACCCAAGGCTGGCCATGAAGGAGGAGCTTTCTGGGAGAGGGTGAGCCCTGCCTGCAGGTGAGGGAGAAGAGACTGGGCAGTGAGGTGCCTAGTGTGTTCGGGGCCCCCCAGCCAGATCCAGAGGCTGCACTGAATAGTCCCTGCACTGGAGGCGCATCAGCCAGTGGACGGAAGGAAAGCACACCCAGTGCTCTTCCCCAGTCCTGCTACCAACTTTGAGATCTCAGCCTATCATGTGAGTCCCTTGGAGGGCACCAGAAGACCCCATCTCCTTTATTCGAATTAAGACTCAAACCATTAAAACAGCTGTAGCTGTTACATACCTGAATCTGCTGTGTGCCAGGATCTGTTACGTTCTTCACACATTATAGTTTCTTGTTTCTCCTTTCAGAGCCTTTTGTTTTCTTCTCCCTATTACACAGATAAGAAAACAGAGACTCAGACTTTAAGTAGCATCACCAAGAACACACAGATAGAAAGAGGCAGAGCTGGGAGTCAACCCCGCTATGTGAAGGTCAATTTCTCTTATCAGTGTCCTACAGTCTTTCACTTCTTTGGTTATTTAACTTTATTCCTAGGCATTTTATTCTTTTTTATGTGATTATAAATGGGATGGTTTTCTTTCTGATAGTTATCAATGTAAAGAAATGTAACAGGTTTCTGTATTTAATTTGTATCTTACAACTTTACTGAATTTATTGGTTCTTTTTTAGTGGTCTTCAGGGTTTTCTATATAAAATATCTACAAATAGTGACAGTTTTACTTTTTCCTTTCCAATTTGGATGCCTTTTATTTCTTTTTCTTGCCTAATCGCTCTGGTTGGGCCTTTCAATACTATGTTGAATAAAAGCAGTGAGAGTAGGCCCTTGTCTTGTTTCTGATCTTAGAGAGAAAGTTTTCAGTTTTTCACCACTGAGTATGATGTTAGCTATGGGCTTATCACACATGGTCATTATTATGTTAAGGTATGTTTCCTCTACACACTTTAAGAGTTTTTATCGTAAATGGGTATTAACTTGTCAAATGCTTTTTCTGCATCTATTTTATTGATGTTTATCCTTCAGTTTGTTAATGTGGCACATCACACTGATTTGTAGATATTAAACCATCCTTCTATGCCTAGAATGAATCCCACTTGATCATGGTGTATAATCCTTTTAATGTATTGTCATAGCTCATTAATTTTGCCACAAAGTAACCATCTGCTTTTAGAATTCATTATCACCAGCTTCCCGATGACTGCAGAAGGGGCCTTGACTTTGTTGGTTGGGAGGAGCAGGCCAGGCAGTAACGGAGGATTAGTTGAAGAGGCTAAAGCAACTGTTCTAGGTGGTCAAGGGAAGGCTTCCTGGAGCTGGTGACAGTGGAACTGAACTTTGGGGAAGTGAAGGGAATGACAGAGGTCAGACATTCCTTCGGTGGACTTGAGCTCCAGGACTAGGAAGGCAGGGCCAGGTGTTACCTGTCTCTACCTAGTGGTCATTAAACACTTGTGGGATGAATAATACTTTCTTCCCTGTCCCCTCCTTGGTCAGCGAGTTACTCCACAGGCTGTGGGTGGTCATGTGGTCCAGCTTTCTGATGGAGCACATTCTTTGCACTTTGTAGCCACCTGGCTGTGTGTCCTAGGAAAACCTCCTATACCCACCTGGCCCTTCACATTCTTCTCCTTTCTCTGCAGCCAAGAAGACCTGCTCAGAGAGTGACTTCACCTGTGACAATGGCCACTGCATCCCTGAGCGGTGGAAATGTGATGGTGAGGAGGAGTGTCCTGATGGCTCCGATGAATCCAAGGCAACTTGCAGTGAGTTCTTGCCCCTTGAATGGGGAGGGGACCTCCATCTGGGCCTGCCTCCTGTTTCAGATGTCCTGGTTGGAGGATGGAGGCACGAATGAGTGACGTGACAGAGCCCCAGATCCACATTATACCCTGTCTTCAGGGGCTCCTGGCAAATAGTCAGGTGTGTCTAGTTCCTGGTTCCAGTAATCTGTTTCTGGGCTTTCTTCACAGTCCTCTTGCAGGTTGGCCTCTGATCCTAGGGTTCCTGCAATTAGGCTCATCCCTAGCATATCGCCATAGCACATCCTCCAGGCCTCCCTCAGCCTCCCACACTATTTTTCTTGAGGACCTTAATCATGATTCTAGTAATAGTAATGACAGATGGTGCTTATTAAGGTTGTCTGGGTGCCAGGCCCTGTGCTAAGCTCTGTGTATTAATTCATCTTATTCCCACAGCAGCCTCATGAAGCAGGTACCATCAACTTTCTGACTTTTGCAGAGGAGGACACTAAAGCTCAGAGATTGAGTGACTTTCCCAGGGTCACTCAGCTAGGACTTTGAGGCTCCAGCTCTGGCTTCTGCACTGGAGAGGCTGAGCCCAGAAGCCCTGGCCCCTGTGGCAGGCTGGGCAGCCGCAGAGGCAGTGATGGGCGAGGTGGAGGCAGAGTCTTGCCCCAGGCCTGCCTCCCACATGCTGGGCTTTGTATTTCCATGATTTCTTTTCCAGGCCCTAATCCTCAAAGCAAATGTACACCCGGCAGGTCATTCCGTGACATTTGTTAAATTAAAAAGGAGATGAGAAGGGGGCGGGGAGGGACCCAGTGGTCGGAGGCAGCGCTCCAGCAGAGTGAGCCCGAGACAAAAGGCTGAGCGGGAGGGGCTGAGAGGAGCACGTGGAGGATGGCGGGGCTGGTGGGGACCTGTGATGGTGGTCACAGTCCCTGATCCTGTTAGGGGTCACAGTCGCCCCAGAGGGAGAGGCAGGGACAATGGAGGCCAGCGTCCCATCTAGGGCTGAGGCTGGTGATAACTGGGTTTCCTTGTCTCCTAGCAACAGACCTACCAGTCTCCGGGAAAGAAAGAGAGAGAGAGAAAGAGAGAGCCAGAGCAATCCCGCCTGAGACAAGGGGCCCCTCATTTCCTTGCACAGCTGCTCCTGCTTTCCTGGTCATGCTGCAAGCCCTACCCTTTCCTCACCCTACAAGCAACCAAACTCCCTGCTGGCCTAGCGGGGCAGGACTGAGGAGAGCAGCCCAGCCCTTTGTCCTGAGCTTCAGAAGGAACAAAGCCCAGCCACACCCACTTATGACTCTTCCCTCTTGGCAAGCTTGGGATGGAGACGATCCCCCTTTAGAGAGAAGGCAACTGAGGCTGGGTCAGATTCAGACACATGTGGAAGGGGAAAAGCTGTGTGTACCCCAGAGATGTGTTTGGAGTGGGGTGCTGTGATCACAGGGGATTTTTCCACCAGTGCTGTCAGCCGGCTGACTCGGTGCTCCAGACTCCACTCTGGCAGTGACACTGGGAGCAGAAAGGTAGTGGGACCCTCATGGTTACTATGGGATGGTTACTATGGGCGCGTGTCCTATCACCTGAGAGTTGTGCTCCCCCTCCTCCAGTCTCCTTTGCGTTGATGTCTCTTTTTATCTTCCTCTAGTGCTCTCCAGGGCCCAGCCCAGCCCTGCTCCTGGGAGGCCTCCCTTAGCTGCCTGCCTCTCTTCCCCACCCCACCCTGCATTTCCCTGTTTCTCCCTCTGCTCCCAGCACATGTGCCTTTCCGCCCTCTCTGGGACCCTGTGCAGGGACCCTCCTACTTCACCCCTCCTGCCTCCCAGGCTGCCTGGTACCCAGCTGCAGGACGCTGTTAGTTGACAGTTGAGGAACTAGAAGCACATAGGAGTTGAGGGCCTTGTTTCCAGGACACATGGGCTGTCCAGGCCGGCTTGCTTTCTATGACAAAAGGCAGACTCCTGGGAATCTCAGGCTCAGTGCAGGCAGAGCACCCTGAGGGAGCAGCCATGAGGTACTTTGGGAGTTGAGAGGCCTAGCACTCCTCTAGGCTCTCGCAGGGAGTCACTGTGAGGCTCTGCCTACATCACCACTCCTTTCTGCACCCCAGTTTCTAACATTCTAGAATTCTGAAGACCATGACTTCAAGATTCTTGGACTCGGGATTCTAAGACTCGCTCTCTTCTTTGCCTGTACCCAGCTGGGACCCAGGGCCCAGGATCCCACTTTCTGTGCAGCTGGGTTGGTCAGGGGCAGGCAAGGCCTGGGGTTGGGGAGAGCTGCTTGGAGGAGGTCCCAAAGTGGGACCTCAAGGGTCAGGCAGAATTGGGGGCAGCAGGACCTGGTAGCAGGTTTGCTCGTAGCTTCCTGATAGAGTGGGAACCCAGCAGCCAACCCACTGCCCATTTAATTGGTGTTGCCATAGCAACCCATGGCCTACCAGGTTTCTGGGGTCTGTGCCAGCTCTTAGGATAGAGAACCTCCCCACCCTCCAAGAATGATTATAGACAGTAGTAAAGTGTAATGGTTGTGCTGGCTGAAATATTTGGGTTCAGGTCCTCTGACCTATCTCAGGCAGGTTGCCCAATAAGCCTCATCTGTAAAATGGGAGTAGTGGTATACCTACCTTACAGGGATTGTGAGCAGCAAATTTAAAAAAAAAAAAAAGGCACCTACAAAGTGCAAATGCAGGAGTAAATGGCAGGGTTATGTTATTATTAAATTTGACTCCTGGCCTCTCCTCCACATATGCCACGTTAACATGTTAGAATAGTGTAAGTAGGGCGAGTGGGCTTGCAGAGAGAGGGAAGGGGATTTGGGAGCAGGTGCCCATTCTTGCGTTCCCCACTATGTCTGCTGCCTCAAGCTGGCCTGCATTCCTCCCAGCTCTGTTTCCCCCAGGTTCTGAGTTTGGTGTCTGTCAAATGCAGCCAGGAGTCACAGTAGGAAAGCCTGGGACATTTGCCTAATGAAAGTAGCATTTCAGCTCTAATTATAGCTCACTTGATTGAGGACGGCTTCTGACCCACCTTCAGGTGTCTGTTGGGAGGGGTGTGGGGGGGGGGTGGGGAGGAGGTTGGTTCAAGGTGAATGAGTTAACAATTCTGGGTGCTGCTTATTAAAATGGGGTTTTAGGGCCTCCCCGGTGGCGCAGCGGTTGAGCGCTGGGTTGCAAAGCTGCCCGCAGCCTCTGCAGCGCCGGTTCGATTCCCGGCTGCTCCCCGGCCACCAGAAGAGGGTCCCACATGGCGCGCAGACCTCTCCTGCCGCCCGCTGCTCCCCTCAGCAGTGTACTTCGGTCCTTCTGCCTGCTCTGCTCCCCGCTCTGGCTCTGGTGAATTCTCTCACCCTCCCGCGCTTCTGACTGTACCCAGTGCATGTATAAACAAAACAAACGAACAAACAAACAAATAAATAAATAAAACATGCCTCTATAAAAAGAAAATAAATAAATAAATAAATAAATAAATAAAATGGGGTTTTATTCATGCATCTCAGAACCTTTCCACCTGGCGGGTGGGGGCCCTCACAGATTAACTAAGCACATCTCCCTATTACAGATCAGGAGGTGGAGGCCCAAAGATTTTCTGAGATCGCCCGGCGAGTTAGGGACAGACCCAGCTAGTAGTGCTTTGCCTGGCCCTGTGTGACGGGTAACCGACCCGCTACAAGGTGGTATGGGCTTGTGCCGTGCTTCCAGGGGCAGAAGTTGTCTGAGTCTCTGTTCCCCCTGCAGCTGGAAGTCTGCCCCCGAAACCTCACATGACCTGACACTGCAGACGCCTTCACTCATTGAGCAGCCAGCAAGCACTTACGTTCTTTTATTCAACAGACATTTCCCTTTTTATTAACTTGTGAAGTTATGAATTAGAGAAAGTGTCAATGGATTTGAATTTCTGGGACAGGATTCTCTGGGAATTTATAAATGTCTATAGCCACTCCAGGATGCAGTCTCAGGCCCTTGCCGACTTGGGAGGCTTCCTGATATCTGAGAGACAGTGGGGTTCTTCACTTCCACCTCCCAGATTCTGGGGCTACTTGGATAACAGGTCAAAGGAAACCCTCAGGACATCACCTCAGAGGGGGATAGGGAAAAGGAGAGGGAGAAACTAAAAGAGGGGGAGACAGGTGCATTGGGGGTAGGGGCTACATTGTGGAGGGCAGTGGATTCTCAAAGTGCATTCCCAAAGGCTGAGACCAGGAGGGTCCCTTAGCCCTTCGCAGCTGCATTTCATTTAATGAAACAAGGGCCATTGTTTCCTGAGTCCTGAGTTTGTTCTAGATCCTGAGTGTTGAGATTTCCATGTTTCCCCATTTAAACCACCCACCAACTCTAGGAGATTATGTAACCCCATTTTCAGAAGAAGGGAAGTGGGGTACAGAGAGATAAAATGACTCTGATAATAAAAGAGATTTCAACCCAAGTCTGTCATTCTCCAAAGCCCTTGCTCTTTCTCCTGCATACTGCTACCAGGGGCCCTTGGCTTCTGTTACCCTGGAAATGGACATCAGACGGCCATCTTGGTGACCCTCCCTGAGCACAGGTAGTGAAGGAAGTGAGCCTTCTTCCTCCTGTCACCCTTCTCTAGCTCCGAGAGGCTGGCGAGTCTGGCAGGGCCTACTCCTCTCATGCACTGGATAAGTGCAGTAAGTGAAGCTGTGCATTTGGCGTTGAGAGAGACCTGAGCTGGAGGGCCAGCTCCACTCCTCACCACAAGACTTAGAGCAAATGGCTTACCTTCTCTGGGCTTTGCGCTCATCTGTAAAATGGAAGTAATAACAATACCTATCTCTAAGGAGATATGTCAACACCCACCCCAGTCTCCCAGAGTTAGGCAATGAGAGGCCTGACTCAGGAGCCTGGAGAGTGAGGTTGGCATGCTGGCTTTGGGGAAGCGCTGCATCACAAGGGACGCAGTGAGGTGCCAGGAAGACCAGCATCCAGTAGTGGGTCCCTTCCCCTCTCCTGTCACTCCAGTGCGTGTGCCTTGACATGACCTCCCCGGCCTCTGGTGTCCTGACATTTCAGGACAGTGCCTTGCCTCTTTGAGGGTGGGAGGACCAGTGTCAGGCACTGCTGCAGCCTTGAGAACCATAATTAGAGCTGTCTATTTAGGAACACAGCAACTGTCTTATTAATTATAAAGAAAGGAAGCAGACGGATTGTTTAATCATTGTCCTTGCTGAAAGGTTATGCAATTAACTGTATAAATATTCATTAAAAATTCAGGCGCTGCCTGCTGCCTTGGGGTCTGCAGAACCAGGCCCCCAGAGTGATGTGGACAGTGAAGGGCCATTTCTGTCAGCTGGGCATTTGGGCCAAGAGTTTGGGGCTGGTTCTAAGCCACTTCTCTGCTTGCAGGGTGGTCTGCAGCTTATTGGAAAGGGCAGGGCTCCAGTCAGAGGAACCAGGACTGCCTCTCACTGCTGGGCATCTGTGGGCTGTTACTTGGTCTCTCTGAGCCTTGGTTTCCTCACCTGTAAAGTGGAGAGCTTACCTGCAGGACAGCTGCCCTGCTGTGCTCCAGGTGTGCTGCTGATGTGCTGATCTTTGTGAATGGTGTCCCTGGAATTTGCACTTGGAAGCATTTCAGCTCTAATTATAGCTCACTTAATTGGGGCTGGCTCGTGCTAAACTGAATCCTACTTCTAGGGCCCAGCCCAGGGATTTATGTTTAGTAACTCCTTCCTCCTCCCCCACCACCCCATGAGTCACATGGAACCCCATTTGAGAACCCCTGGTCAATATTCTGCAAGTCTAAAAAATATAAGAGATTTCATCTTTTTAAAATTCACTCCCATGAAAGTGGTAGAGGTGTTTTACATGTCTGCAAGCCCCTGAGAGAGGACTGGGGGTGGGGGTGGTTGGCATGAGCAGGGGCCCAAGAAGCCGTACTTCTAACAGCCCCATACCCACCCCTTAGTGGAAGGGACCATCTCTGGACTCCCAGGCCGCTGTATCACCCTACATGATAGCCAAGAGTGGCATTTAGAAAATATCTTTTCATGTCACTGCTTTCCAGGACTCTACCTGAGTTATCTGCAGAGGAAAATTTCTGTAAGATGAATCCTGTATTCCCAGTAGATGGCCTTATATTTCATGAAGTGTATTCGCAGGGGTAACTTTGGGGTCTAAGGTCCCACTCCCATGGCATTATTGGGTCCAGGGACCTTTATTCAGAATCCTACCCCCCACCCCCATCTTGTCTATGCCCTTTTCTCCATCCTTTGTGGCTTCTCATAGCAGGTATGGAAGTAAAAAAGAGGGGAACTGGTCTGAGATCAGAGGGTGAGGTCCTGGTAATCCACTGCTTCTGGGCTATGACAGACTCCGGGCTATGCTCAATCTCAGGGCATCAGACACAACTGACTCTGCAACGCTGACCACAAGTCACCAGTACATGTTGGTGCTCAACAGATACTGAGTGAATAGACAAGCCTGAAGTCCTCATCCGTTATGTTTAAAGAATAATAGTGGTTATCTCTTAGTAAGTGATACCCAGTGGTTGGGCGTTCTTCTGAGTGCTTCACAGACATTAACTCAGCTGTCACAACGATCCAATGACCTGGAATAGTATTATCCCCACCTTACTGGCACAGAGATAAGGGTTGTTTGCCAAGGTCGCATAGCCAGTAAATGACCAAGCTAAGATTGGCCAGGCAGCCAGTCTCCAGAGCCCATGCCCTTGACTTCCATGTTGGAGGCCATGACCTATTTTCACCCTGCTGAGTTAGAATTAAACAGGTGGAGATTAAATATAAGAGTCTAGCACTGTACCTGGCATATCCTAGAAACCGCCTCCTGTATATACCCCAGAGGGAGCCAGCCATGCAGTTGGTCTCAGCTGGGTCTGTCACGTGGGTCATCCTGGGAAACTCAGAATGAGAGCCACCCCCAGCCCTGATCAGGGTTCTCATTCTTTTTTCCAAATTGAGAATCAACCCTGGGGCTTCAGGCCCCTGATTGAGTCGCCTCCGATTGTGGCTGCAGTAATTATTAGCTATGTGGTCCCACTGGGCCCTGCCACACAGTGGCTGCTCTCAGCAGCAGGCTCAGCACTGTCTTGGGAGGGAAGAGGTTTGGAAAGGGTGGTCATACCGAGGGAGCTGTCAGGAGCTTGGTGAGCCCCTCCAAGTCTACAGGTTCAGATCATGGAGTCACTGATCCGGAAAGCACACTGAGACCCAGTCAGGGCATGTCTGCACACAAGGGCGCAGAGATGGGAAATGGCAGCAATGTGGCAGCTCTGTGTTAACTGGAGCTTAAAGGGGAGCCTTGAAAGGGTGAGAGGTGAGGTCCATAAAGTAGGCAGGGTCAGCCAGAACCAGGGTGTGATGAAAGGATGGTAGCAGGGCAGTGTGGGATCAGATGTGCAATTTGGAGAGCCTTGGGGCAGAAGGAGGCTTTTTACTCAGATGAAGAGATGGGGCAGGAAGGCCTGATGGACTGCCAGGACCTGGGCTATAGGCTTATTCCCACCTTGGCTAAGCCCTGCATGTGTGCTTGTCTCCACAGCCAAGCAGGTGTGTCCTGCAGAGAAGCTGAGCTGTGGACCCACCAGCCACAAGTGTGTGCCTGCCTCGTGGCGCTGTGACGGGGAGAAGGACTGCGAGAGTGGAGCGGATGAGGCCGGCTGTGCCACCTGTGAGTCTGGGGTCAGGTCCCCAGGGTCTGCCAAGCATAGCCAGGCCGCCACTCAGGGAGTGGCAGCCACTTTTGGGTAGGGGGCCTGGTTCTGGGGGACAGGAGGAAGTGGAAGGGGTTGATAGGTGGAGAGGAAAGACTAATGATCAGGACACTAGTAATGGCCAGGCACTGTGGAGACATTTTCTTCTTTCATCTTCACAACCACCTCACAAGCACCATTATCATCCCCATTTTGGGTGAGGAAACTGAGGCTCAGACAAGTGAGGAAAAGTGCCCAAGACTGAGTGATAGAACTGAGATTCAAATTCAGGTCTGGATAGCAAAGCCCATGAGCTTTTTACCATGTCAGACATCTGCTCATCCATTCCACAAGTCTCCGCTGATCTCCGCAGGGAGACCAGGGCTGGGCCACAGGGCTGACTGGTGGTGGCCTGCGCCAGTGCACTGGCAGTGTCGGGGAAAGGGAGGGAGGGAGGGAAGGATGGGGTGGAGAGGAACAGACAGATTCCTGAGGTATGAAGGATGACTGTTGCTAAAATCTCAGATTTGAGCACAAATGTTACAGGTTGGGAAGACATTCCCAACAGCCTCAGCAGGGACAGATGGACGTGGTCACTAGGACAGTTCCACATCACTGAGCTTCAAACACAGGATTATCTCCTTCCCAGGGGGTGGGTCAGCAGGTCTGGACCAGTAGGGAGCAGACCTGGGCCTCTTGTTTTAATTCAGTGGACACCTATTGTGTGCCAGGCCTATAGCCAGGCTCTGGAAGGGACGATGAGGTAGAGCCCACACATCCTTCCTCCGGGAACTCATGATTACGAGAGACAAGTAACTAGGCTGGAAGCTGGGCTAAGATATGGGTGATCACTCAGGGGGGATTTTGCTAGGTACTTACCCACCACTGCCTCTCTGGTTCCTCCCTCCACCAGCCTCTATATTTGTATCCTTCCTGGCCCAAGGGAAATGCCATCTCCTCAGGAGGTTTCTGAGTCATAGCATTCTAGGTTCTAAGTCTGGAGTTTGGATATGTCTGAAGCTGAGGGATCTGGGTATGGGAGAGAACCTGGCTGGAACCAGCAGTTTCAAAGCCCCAATGCTGGCAGTGGCTCATTCTTTCAGCAATGATGATTTTTTTAGGGTCTCAGTGGCCATGAGAATCCTCTCCCTCCTTACACCCCCATAATCAGATGTTTCCTCAGTCAAAAAAACCAACAACCACTGTTGCAGGGTGTGGGAATAGTTCTAACTAGGATATGTGTGGCAGGAATGTTCCCTGTTAATTATAGGATAGGGTGTTAGGTGTTCTGCTGGGATTCTCTGCTATAGCTCCCAGCCCAGCCACCTGGACAGAGGAAAGAGTCCCCCTTCTCTTGTCTGTCAGAGCTTCTTCCATTTGTGAGTGCTGGGAGTGGGGTCTCAGGGTATGGGCCTGAGAAGGGGAAACCTGAAGTTACTGTCAGCTTTGAAAGCTTGGAGGAACTCAGTGCAAAGTACTTCCTCCCCGAACTCCAAATGTAGTGAGTCCTCCCTCTCTGGGAAGGAATGAGGGGAACTAAAATAGAAATCAGCATAATCTTGAGGGGTACACCTCACAGGGTATTATGTGCTTTTCCCACCAATGCCCCAACATCCTAAAAACCCAGAAGGGGAGAAAAATGCAAATGTCAGAAACTTGACAGAGCTGTCAGCAACACATGACATGAACTGCCTACATTGTGAAGCTGAAGTCATCATTCTATTTTATGTTCAATGACTATGAAAAATGATGTTTTTTCCATCAGAAAATAAAAACACAGACTCTGGGCGCCCTCACATGGAGAGATCTGGTACTGCCACCACAACATTACCTGTTGCCACAACCATGCCCCTACCTGGGCCACTAGGCCCAGATGTTCTTAGCCTGCGTGTAAGGAGTGAAAGAGGCTATAAGATCGCTGCCTTATAAAGAGCTTACACTCCAGGAAGGGAGGGGGCAACCAGAAAGCCGAGAGGAAGATTATAGATAGAAAGGAAGAGCCCCAAACCTGAGTTCTGATTCCCTTGTCACCAGGGAGAACTGGTGCAACCCTGGGCAGGCTGTTCCTCTCTCTGGGCTTGTTTTTGCAGCTGTTAACTAGAAGTCGGGCTGGTGGTCTCCAAGGCCTTTCCATCCTGTGTACTCAGAGCAGCCCACCAGAGAGAGGAAGCCCAGTGCTCCAGGCAGGGCCCATGACTTGAGCCCTTAACCAGTGCACATCCCCGAATTAGTCCTCACAGCTGGGCTGGTCCAGCATCCATCCATGCCACACCCGCCCACTGCAGGAGACTCTGTACCAGGCCCTCAGGACCAAGACGGGTCAACTCAGACACATTCCCATGCAGTGTGTGGTCATGGAGCAGATGGAAAACACATGAGACCCAGACACCTGAGCAAGCTGTGAAGGAGAGCGAAGGGGGAGGGACACTTCCCAAGCAGTGGAGCATGAAGGGTATTATGAAACAGGTGGCCCGTGGGCCCTTGAAGGATGAAAATTCACAACTGTGAAATGTGGAGACAGTGATGGGCAAGAGGTGGGTACCCAACAGATGGAACAGCTTGAGCAAAGGCCTGGAGGTGGGCACGTGTGCATCTGGCCTAGTGCGGCTGAGGCCAGAGTATGTGCGGGAGTGAGGATGTGTGCGGGAGGAGGAAAGGGGGCAGAGCAGTGGCCGCGCCAGTGGACTTAGATGCCAGGCCAGGGAACGTGGACAGGACAGTGCAGGTCAGCGGGTGAGGAGGGGCCTGAGCTATGCGTGAGGAAGCAGCTCGGACCTCACTCCCTGGAAAGGCCAGAGTCATGTTACGTTATCATTTCCTAGGAAGACCACAGGCTTTCTGAGACAGGCTGCCCTCTGCAGCTTTAGAGTCTCCCGGGACCACCGTCCAGTGGGCAGCAGGACAGGCCCTCACTCCCAGAAAGGCTGGGGAGGCTCATTCTGTTGCCCCAAGTCACCCAGCACGACCCTGACCCCATTTCTAGGACTCGGCCCGCGCAGGGCCCCTCCTGCCTGTAGGTGAGGGTCTGGGCCCAGGCGCGGGACCCGCGGCCCGGGGGCCCGGGGCAGGAGCCGACCGGCTCTCTGTCCCGCGCAGTGTGCGCCCCGCACGAGTTCCAGTGCAGCAACCGCTCCTGCCTGGCCGCCGTGTTCGTGTGCGACGGCGACGACGACTGCGGCGACGGCAGCGACGAGCGCGGCTGCGCCCACCCGGCCTGCGGGCCCCGCGAGTTCCGCTGCGCCGGCGACGGCGGCGCCTGCATCCCCGAGCGCTGGGTCTGTGACCGCCAGTTCGACTGCGAGGACCGCTCGGACGAGGCGGCCGAGCTCTGCGGCCGCGCCGGCCCGGGGCCCACGGCCGCGCCCGCCGCCTGCGCCGCCCCCGCCCAGTTCGCCTGCCGCAGCGGCGAGTGCGTGCACCTGGGCTGGCGCTGCGACGGCGACCGCGACTGCAAGGACAAGTCGGACGAGGCCGACTGCCGTAAGCCCCCGCCCCGGCCACAGGGCCCAGCCCGCTGCTCTGCTGCTCGCCAACCAGGGGCGGCGGCGCCCCTGCCCGAGCGTCTGTCCCCCAGGCGCCGCTGCCTTTCCCAGCCCACTCACCTGTCACCCTGTTTTACTGCGGAGGAGCCTGAGCTTGGGAGCGTGAAGACGTGTTTGAGGTCACGTGGCTGCGAAGTCGCGGCGCTCGGGTCTAACCTGAGGTCAAGGGTTTTTCTCTGGTACCGGTGTCCCCCAACAGCCCCGGTGCCGGTGCTCAGTCCTTAGTAATTCAGGAACATCCGTGCCCTCAAGTCCTGCTGGGCCTGCTCATCCCTCAGGGCCTCACCCAGATTCCTGACCACCCCAGCTGGGCTGGGTCTCTCCCCTGGGCTACCACATGTCCCCAGGCCTTCGCATCTTACAGCACATGCCACCCTGTGATGTCTTCACCCCAGTCCCCAACCCCCAGATCCCCTCAGGACCCTGGAGGATGGGAAGCCTCCTAGTAGTCTCTGGTTTCCCCACCCTGGGCATAGCGCCCAGCACACAGTAGGGACATAGGAAGGGTTTGCTGAAAGAAAGAAATCATTTAGTAATGAGCACTGAGATTCAGAAAGAAAGTCATGCATCTGCTCTGGAGGAACGTGGCCCTGGGGAGCTGGTGGATGGGAAAATAGGACACCTGAGTTTTAGTCCTAGCACTGCCCCTGGGTGAGGCGATCCCCCTCTCTGAGCTTCAGTCTCCCCATCTGTACACTGGAAGTGCCTTGGCCAGGTGTCCTCTGGGAACTCCCAATCTCAGCCACTGGTTTTGTTGTGGGAGGGGGGTGGAGGGAAGAGAGCTGTCCCAAGACCATGTTGGCCCTGACCATCTCTCCCTTTGCCCTCTTCTGGTAGCACTGGGAACCTGCCGTGGGGACGAGTTCCAGTGTGGGGATGGGACTTGTGTCCCTGCAATCAAGCGCTGCAACCAGGAACAGGACTGTCCAGATGGGAGTGATGAAGCTGGCTGCCTGCAGGGTGCGTGTGGTCAGAAGCAAAGGGCAGTGTCCTTGTGAGGAAAGCCCTGAGCTCTCCCCTGGCACAGGAGAGAGCAGAGTTGAAAGAGGTCTCCCTTCGGCCCCTGATGAGCATCTTCTTCCAGAGCATCACGTGCCCCTAAACCACCCAGATCCCCTCCAAAGGGTCCTCATGACATTGAAACTGGATTTTTAAGGGCCCAGGGCAAAGGTCCCTTCAGATCGTGGGTCCAGCCCACAGGGTGTCTATAGACTTGCTGCTTTTCCCTCCCAGGCCTTCAGTACCATCAGATCACACCCAGACCCTCTAGCCCTGCCCTGCTTGATGATGCTTGGGCACCCTGATCATCCCTGGGATCCTGTCCTTCTGTGACCAGAACACCCATCAATCTTATATCCAGCCCACCAGTGGGGGCTGGGACTGGAGCTGCCCACCTCCTGTGGGCCCCACTCAACACAGCCTAGCCCAGCCCTACTGTCCACGTTCTTACAGGCCCTGTGTACTCTCTTGTCCAACAGAATCAACATGTGAGGGTCCCCGCAGATTTCAGTGTAAGAGTGGCGAGTGCGTGGACGGCGGGAAAGTGTGTGATGCTCAGAGGGACTGCCGGGACTGGTCGGATGAGCCTCTGAAAGAGTGTGGTACAGTACCTGTCCACTTCTGGCAGCTGGACTAAACCCTCCCTGCCATGCCCCCACCTGGCCCCCAGGCTGGGGCCGCACCTGCCCCTCTGCTCACCTCTGCTCTGACCCTCTCTCTGCACTTATGTGCTGTCCTAGGGCCTCAGATGGGGCTCTCTACCTCTGTATCTCTCCAAATCTAAGGTCCTTTCCTTTCCAGTCCAAATGCTCAAAAATTATGCTTTCTCTCACAAACCCAGCCTCTCCTCCTCACTCCTACCATTCAGGCCTCTGAGTGTGTGCTAACTCTGGAACTTTCTCTCCTCCTCAGTTTCCGCCCTATTGACCTTGCCAGGGCCCTGGCCTCTGAAGCCTTCATGCCCCCTGCAGGAGTCCCTGTAGAGGGAGAGGTATAGAACAGCGGGCAGGTGGCCAAAGAGGCACATCCCAAGGCCTGGTGGCTCAGGCCAGGCCTGGGTGAGGGTAGGGCAGACCCAGAAGTAGGAGGTAGCTCTGTCCTGAGCCCTGAGGAGGTAGGGGCTTTCTGAGCAAGCAGATTTACAAGTTAGTTGTGAGTAATGAGGGGAGTGAGATGGCTGTCCTGACGACTAGCGCTGCTGGGCGTTCCGGGAGCTGCCGGAACATGCTAGGAGCCCAGTGTAGGCTCAGGAAGGCTCATTTCTGAGGTCAGAGGTTTGGACAGAGAATTCCTGGGAAGACAAACCCTAGGCCAGAGACTCCCTCCCCACCTTCTTGGTAGACCCATTTTTCATCCTTGTGGCTACTCAAAGGAGCTTCGTTCTCTGGAGTGCCCCAGGAATATATTTCCACCCCTGTTGAAGATTTCAAGATTGATTTTGAAAGGGAGGGTAGTGGAATGAGGCCACTCAGCCTCCCCCTGAACTTATAGGAGATAGACTCTGCCTTCCCTGCTCCTTGCCTGCAGTGATCTTGCCCAAAGAAGTCTCCATGATTAGGACAGAAGTAGAAACAACTGAGCCTAGCCTCCACCTACCCCCCCCCTTCCAGGTTATAAGTTAGCCAGGGAATACTAACCTACTAAACACTTTCTCTCTTCTCTCTCTCTCTCTCTCTCTCTCTTTCTCTCTCATCTTTTGCATGACATGCCAAAGAGAAGTATGTTTGCATGTGTTTGTGTCTCTGGGCTGGTGACAGACCAGTGTCTGTATCCATGGCTCCTCTGAGCAAGGCAAGAGCATTGTATCATGCGTCTCTGTGTGTGTTCCACATCTGTTTGAGTGTGTCCGGGAAATCCACGGTCCATCTGTGCCTCTGCACGTAAGCTGTGTGTGAGCATGCAGGTGTGTGCATGTGCTGGGGAAGGTAACACTACCCGTTCCCCCCATGGTGGGCCTCAAATGCTGTGCTACTCAGGCCTCTCTGCACCACCTGCCCAGACCCCCTGCAGAGTCACTTCCTGACCAGAGAGAACTAGGAAGGCCCAGAGAATCCCTTTCAGCCTCAGCCTTGGTGCTGGCCTTCCAGGGCAGGGTTGATAGAGACAGAAAGGTCAGGACCACGACCCATTCTCTCGCCCCTACCCACCTTAGCCCCGGAGGACTCTGCCTTCCACTTTCAAAGAAGCCTGAGTCATTTAAGTGCCCCCCTTTTCCCTTTCAGAGCCGTCTGACACATGCCCCTCCATCAAGTGCTCAGTAAATACAGTCATTAGTTGCTGTTGCCTGCAAAAGGAGAGGGAGGGAGTGGTGCATGAGTGAGGCAGCGAGTGAGCAGGTGAATGAACGAATGATGGTGCTGAGGGGATGAAATAGTGTGGGGCAGGCAGAAAGGGCTTCAAGGGACAGAAAGACTCCCGGGGTGGTACACATAGACATTACCCAAAGCTTTTATACATGGCTCAGCCCACCCTAAAGGGCTCAGGGTTTCCCAGGGCAGGGTCTGGCTGAGTCACCCCCAGGCCTCCCAGTCATGGGGTTGCTATGGTTTTGTTCTTTCAGTTCTGTCAACGTCCCAGGGAAAGAGGAGGAGGCCCAGGGGTAAAAGGGAACATTCTTTAAGCATGGCTCAGGTTGGAGGTGGGGTGCCCACCGCTGTGCATGGCCTGGGGTGGGCAGCTGACACCAACTGCGCATGGCCACACCACGCTGGTTTAGCTCAGCTCTGCTTGGCTTGGCTGAAGTGCAGTGCATGAGCCTGGTGGGCAGAGGGGTGGCTCGGCACCTCCCCTTGGCTTGCAGAATTGACCTTCTGTAATTGTAAAGCTGAGAAGATGCTGTGAGAGCCTGGCAAGCCTTGGTCCTGGCCTCCCTGACCTTCCCTAGGATCCTGCCAGAGATGGGCAGTGGAGGACCGGGGAACCAGACGACCTCCAGACATCCCTTCATCTCTTGTAGCATTGGTAATCCTGGGACCAGGCCCGACTTCAGTGTAGTAATAGGGATAGGTGCTAAGAGGAGAGAAGGTGAAAAATCTGTTGTAGTTCATGGGAGGAGAGACTCGACTTAGCAACAACTCTGAAGAAAAAGGCCTGGGAGCCTTAGGTAACCAGACTCAGTAGGGGACAGCCTCTGCTATTCAGACTCAGACAGGTGGCAGACCAGGTCTGGACCCTGCCTGGAGAAGGACATGGCCAGATAATGTCTACCCAGAGGAAGGCACCAAAATGGCAGGTGGCCAGAAATCTGCACATTAAAAGAGAGGGAGGGAGATACTGGACTCTGCTCAGCCCCACCCAACAAGCTGGGGGCAGGAGCAAAAGCTGCAGGAGCAGACCCTGTGAGGAAGAGCTTTATAACAGGCAGTGCAGTTCCAGGAGAAGCCTGCTGCCTCGGGGGGGTGGCGGGGGAGTGGGCTTCCTGAACCTGGAGGTGCTTGAACAAAGGCATTCTTGGGGTGTCCTGAGGGTTGGACATGCACTCATTCAACTCTGAGGTCACGAGGAAGGAGATGCTGGAAGAAATGTGTTTGTGAAAGGAAAGATCTTAGGCAACTAGCTGCCTCCAGCCTGGTGGTGGACAAAGCCCTGACCTGGGACGCAAAGGACCTGAGTTCTGGTTCCACTCTCCCTGTCTGTATGTCTGGCCTGGAGCAAAGAACTGCCCCTCTCTGAACCTCCCCTTGCCCAGTCACCTGGTTAATGAGGCTGAGGTTCAATGAGGCTGCAGAGCATCCTGGCTCTGTGGGAGCCCTGCCATCCCCCAGTCTCTGCTTCAGCTCTCGGCCCTACCACTGTCCTGCCCACACCCTAGTCTGGGCTTCTGGACCCTCAGCCCGCGTCCCTCCCCAGGGCTGAACGAGTGCCTGCATAACAATGGTGGCTGCTCCCACATCTGCACGGACCTCAAGATCGGCTTTGAGTGCACGTGCCCAGCAGGTTACCGGCTCCTGGACCAGAAGACCTGTGGGGGTAAGACCCTCCCTTGATCCCACCTCCCCGAGCAGAGGCAGAGCCTCTGACTTGTTCTGACCTCTGTTCCTCCCCGCAGACATTGATGAGTGTGAGGACCCAGACGCCTGCAGCCAGATCTGTGTCAACTACAAGGGCTACTTTAAGTGCGAGTGCCACCCTGGCTATGAGATGGACACACTGACCAAGAACTGCAAGGCCGTTGGTATGGACACCCCAAAGTGGGGGCAGGGGGCCAGCTCTGAGGGGTCACAGAAAGCGACATGCTCCCACATATGAGGAGTGGATATGCACGGCATGCACGCGCACACACTTGTGCACACCAGTGCTCGGACTGTAGGTATCTATCACACACCATGCCCTGTACGTGAACACCCACATGTAGAGCCCAGAGACAGCACTCACACAACACACCGTGTGTAGATGCCAACGGCACTACAGCTACACACAGCGTGATATGTGCAGACCTACACAGTGATCAGCTCAGCCCACTGCATTCATTTCATTCGGTTCTTTGTAATGAACACCTAATGTTGTAGGCACTGGGGATCTAGCAGCAAGCAAAACACACATAAACCCCTGTCTTCCCTACAGGACAGCAACGTCTAGGTCTCTGATGATCTTCCTAAAATTGAATCCGAAATCTAAAAAAGGGTTTTGTATATACATAGACATGTGTGTCGTTGCCTGTGCACACATCTAAGTGGTGTCATATATTACACACACCTCACCCCAACTATTGGCTCAGAATAAAGTGCAAACTGTTCACCCAGTTCATAGGGCCCTTTGTGATCTGGTCCCTGCCAGTCTTTGCAGCTTCATCTCTTGCCATAGCCCCAGAAATGCTCTACACAAATTAAAGACTCAAAAGACCTCGAATCTCCTCCGTGGAGTCTCCCCCGAGCCTAGAGTCTGTCCTCCAAACTTCAGCTTCAGTTATCTTTCTAAAATACTTAATGCTCCCTGTTTCACTCCTTGAACACTGCAGTAGTGCCCAGAGAAGAGAAGTGATAGCTGCGGAGAAATGCATTCTAGGTAGAGGGGCCGCCTTGAGCAAAGGCCCTGGGCAGCAGAGTGCTGCTGTGGCTAGGTAAGGATAGGCGGTTTGGTGGCTGGAGTCAAGGTGTGTCAGGGGGTGAGTGATGAGGCTGGATAGGGAACTTGGGGTATGCAAGCCTAAGAGGGAGGTGGGGAATCAAAAAATTTGGAGGGAGTTTTTATAAAACTCACAAAAAGAATATGGTGCTTTCCAGCTTACCCAGTATTGTACCCAGTATTTCATCTACTCCTCTAACCTTTGAGATAGGAATTGTCACTCCTATTTTTCAGGAAAATGAGGTATCACCCAACAAACCAGTGGCAGAGCCTTGTTCTCCAGATTCCCCAACTCTTGCACTGATCTTTCCCCCTCAATCTCCCTGCATGGCAGCTGGCAGAAGCCCATCCCTAATCTTCACCAACCGGCACGAGGTGCGGAGGATTGACCTGGTGAAGCGGGACTACTCACGCCTCATCCCCATGCTCAAGAACGTCGTGGCCCTGGATGTTGAAGTTGCCACCAATCGCATTTACTGGTGTGACCTCTCCTACCGCAAGATCTACAGGTGAACAGTGGCAGGTGTTCTGCAACCAGACCTAGCTGGGGGCAGGAGCTGTCAGAGGAGAGGAAGAGTGGCCTCTGCACTCCTTCTGCCTCTAGGATTCCCCAGGATGGAGCTGGGACTTGGGAAGGGAGACACAACCATTGGAGCTGCCAGGACTCCACCCCCTGGACAGGCCTGGGCTGAAGGGTCTCTTGGGAGAGCAGCTTTGAGCCCCATATACCCAGGCTTTGACTGACCTCTGGCGGCCTTGTAGGGCAGTGCAAGACACAGTAAGTGTCCAGCCAGAGCAGAAAGGAAGAAATCCCTTGCCTTGATGACTTTCATAGCAGCTCACATATCCATGTTAGCTCCTAGGGACTTGCACACCTGGTCCTGCCTAGAAGATCCCACTCATAACATAGTGACATCCCCTGTGATGCTCCTAAGGGAAAAGTGTAGAGGAGGCCTCTGACCCTGTCTAGGAGTCAGGGGATCTTCCTGAATGGCATTGCCCCCAACCCAGCCCTTCACTGTCTGTGACACGAAAGTCAGAGGACTTTTGTGCTTGAGACAGTTTCTTTACACACGAGGAGGAGCTTTCCTAGGTCTTTCTCAGATGCCACAAGCCTGCTGCCTGCATGTCCTGCCCCCTCCCCCAGCCCACCCCTTTTCATAGTCATGGCTTTTCTTTGTCCTGAGATCCACTTGGTGGGGCTACCAATGACCAGGCACTGGGTAGGTGAGTGAATGGATGGGTGGGTGGGTGAGTGAATGGAAACAAATATACTTCACTGACAACTCAATGCCTATTACACCCCCTCAAAACAAAGACACACAGAGAGAGAGACAGACAGGGGCTGTTTCATTTCATTACAAAGCCTCCTCCAACCCTTCAGGATGATGTATTCACCATTTTTCTATTGCTGTAGCCTGTGATCACACTGTATTGTAATTGTTTGGCTAGAAATTTCTGTCCCCTACTAAACCTAGCTCCTCCAGGCCAGACACTATGACTGATTCAAGCCAGTACTCTTACCCCATGGCCCAGGGAATGTGTTGAATGGAAAATAGCCAAGTTCCTCTAAAATGTGCTGAGGCTCTCAGAGAAGAAATGGGGGGAGGGTCCATAGGCAGCTCCAGATGGAGCCCATGGCCAGCTCTGGTTGCCCCTAGTGCCTACATGGACAAGGCCAGCGATCCAGCAGAGCAGGAGGTCCTTATTGACGAGCAGCTGCACTCTCCAGAGGGCCTGGCGGTGGACTGGGTCCACAAGCACCTCTACTGGACCGACTCGGGCAATAAAACCATCTCAGTGGCCACAGCTGATGGTGGCCGCCGGTGCACTCTCTTCAGCCATGACCTCAGTGAACCCCGGGCCATTGCTGTCGACCCCCTGCGAGGGTGAGTGTCCCTAACCTGAACTTTCCATTCTCCCACTGCAGGTGCTCAGTCCTCATGTATTTGTCACAAGAACCACCTTGAGGGCTTTGGAAGGCCCTGGGATCCTCCAACCCATGAGGAAGAAAGTCTGCATGAGCCCCTCTGCCTGTTAACACTGAGCAAGGGTTCTTTGGGCATTGATTGTCAGCATCTTCTGGGATACTGCTGCTCACTCATCATATCATAGAAGCAGAGCATCTGAATGCAGAGCAGGGCTCTCAAGATTGCAAAGGCAGGAAGTCTTTCCTCAGGCTGCTGTGTGCTGTGGGTGGGCATTTGCTGGCTGCTCACAGACTTCCGGAGATAGGAGTGCATTACTTCCCAGAAAGCTTGTCATTTGGGAGCAGCTGTGCCCATTAGAAAGTGTTTTGTTTTTTCCCAAATCCCCAAATATGCCTTCCTCTGACTTCCTTCATTCTGCCTCTGGAGTTACATCAAAAATATCTACTCCTTACCCGAGGGCAGCATAGGACAGCCTGCAAAGTCTGGGGACCAACATCCCTGGGTCTGCTTCGCTCCAGGTTGCCCACTGCCATCCCCCCCTGTTTCCTGTGTGCTCTCATGTAGATCTGAGGCTGCACCTGCCATACCCATCTCCCAAACCATATAGTGACAACCAGCCCATCCCTGGTCCACTGTGGATCTGTCAGGGTCCCAGCAGGAAACCCTACTGCACATTTAAGTTAACTTGAGGGGGCTTAATGAAGGGACTATTTACGAGTGGGTAAGCTCTAAAGCACTATCCTGGACTAGTGACAGCAGCATATTACCAGGTAGGCCTGGGTGGCAGGAGTGAGCAAGGTTACCCCAAGGGGAGAGCGGGGTAGAGAGTGTCACCTTTAGACCATTAGCAGAAGGCAATGCTGCAGGGGAGGCAGGGAACAAATGTCCTGAACTCAATATCTCTGCTTTCCCCCTCCAGTATTTTGCTGAACACAACCGGGAGCCGGGAGGCTAGGCAGTTGTGGTTCCCACATGGATCAAACTTTCAGTACACAGAGCGGAATGGAGACAGATAGAGAGTGAATCCAAAGTGGCAAAGGGCAGGGATCCTGGACAGTCACTCAGCCCCCAGCCCAAAGACAGTCTTGACTTGATACCAGGTAACAGTGAGGCAGATTTGAGAAGTTTAAGCACATAGGCTTAACTGGTTCAGTTTGAATATAAATTTAAATTTGAAGCCTGGATCCATTACTTACTGACAATGTCATTTTAGGAAAGTCAACCCCTCTGAGCTACAATTTACTCATCTGCAAAATGGAATTAAAACTTAAACCCTCATGGGACTGTTGTGAGGTAAAATTAAAACATTATTCCACAAATATTAAGTAAGACCTATTATATGCCACCCATGAGTTACCCTCCAGGTATAACATGACCAACAGGCAAGGAGCCCGCAATGGGGCTTACTGCAGTGAGGAAACAGACAGTAGTAAGCAAGCACACCACAGAACCTGAGTACAGATGCCCAAACAGCTGTGGAAGCAAAGAACATGTGCTTTAAGAAGAGAGTAACAAGGAAGGGATCCGAGAATGAGTCTCCACTGAAAAGATGTTTAAATGGAGAACTAACCAGAGAGAGAGTGGGGGACAGAGGCTTTGCAAAGACAGGCTTGGTACCCTGGGGAGTCAGAAACAGGCCCTGCAGGGCATACGTGAGGTTAGTGAGGGAGGTGTGTGTAAGGGGTGGGAGGGCAGGAGAGACAGTCAGAGGTAGGCAGGGGCCTGCTCATGCAGAACGCCGCTAGCTATGGTAAGGATTTGGGATTTTATTTTAACGGCAATAGGAGAAGCCACTGTAAAATTTAAAAACAGGAGAGTGACAACTTTCCATTTTTAAAACCTCACTTGTGCTTGCTTTGTTAAAAGAGGCAGGATTATTACATTTGTAAGCACATGAGGGGAAACCACTCAGCCCAGTACCTGGCACATAATAAGTACTCAACAGATAGGAGACACCTTGACCGAGCCCTGGCTGTGTGACATGGGGCTGGTCATTTACTCTGCAGATCACTTACACTGCAGACCAGGAGAATGAGAGAGGGCTGCTAGAGCCTTTCCCTCTCTGGCATGCTGCCAGACATGGAGAGATGGCTCACAGGTTGTCCACCCAAGGCAAGTGGACTCTCAGGGAATAAAGCCTCTCCAATTGCTTAGACGAGGTAAAGGCTAACGCACCTACTAACTCCAAGCTTTCATGGTTTTAATGGATTTCTAAGGTCTTCCCGGTCCCTACTAAGCATACCCTTCAAGGGGTTAAGGAGCCCATGTGACCTAGACCACCCCAGTCATGTCCCTCGACAAGAAGCCACATTGGGTTCTTCTCTCTTACAGGTTCATGTATTGGTCTGACTGGGGGTACCAGGCCAAGATCGAGAAGTCAGGACTCAACGGCGTCGACCGGCAAACATTGGTGTCAGACAATATTGAATGGCCCAATGGAATCACCCTGGGTGAGCCCTGCCTTCCCCGGGTCAGGAGCCTGTTCTGACACCTGATCCTCACCACTGCCTGGAGCTCCTCTCTTGTTTCTGCAGCCCCTTGTAGTGCCACTGCTTTTGCTGCCTATGGTTGTCCCAGGGTGACCTCTGTCTGAGGCCTGGAAATATGGGCAGGGAGGGGGCCCGAAGGAGCAGAGATCCATCCAGGCAGCTGTCCCAGGCTCATAACCTGCACCCCCACCCCCGCCCCGTTTCCTTCCCAAGATTTGCTGAACCAGCGCCTGTACTGGGTAGACTCCAAGCTGCACCAGCTGTCCAGCATTGACTTTAGCGGAGGCAACAGGAAGATGCTGATCTCCTCCCCTGACTTCCTGAGCCACCCTTTTGGGGTAGCTGTGTTTGAGGTGAGCCCCAGGGTGGGGACATATGGCTCCATCAGGAAGCTAAAGCCTCATAAAGGCTTATTCAAGTAGGACGGTTTTCTGAGACTTGTCCAAATGGAAACAAAAGGACAGGCAGTCATCTGACTTGTTTGTGTACAATCTGTGAACTACTGACATACGAGGCTTTGCAGCCCTTTGCCCACCTGGCTCCCTTCCCAAGATCCCTCCCTCAGAGTGCTTCCAGGTAAGTTGCTGGATCATGTGTTTCATCGGCACCCAGTAGACCCACATATACAGAAGGCATATAAAGGGGGGAGGGAGAAATAATAGACATTTCCTTAAAATCATTTATTGTTGGACATGGACCGAGAGACTGTTAAATCCAGTACAATTTTACTGACCTTTGCTGGACTCTGGGGTCATAAAAGTGAATCAGACATCATCCTAGTTCTCAAGAAGCTCCCAGGAATGTAAAGAGTCAGCACCCTCCTGTGTTTTGACTCTTAACCTTTCTTCTCGGAGAATAAGGAAGCAAGAACTAATCAAGGTCTCGCACACTGACCTCTTCCCCCAAACTGACACCAAGGGGAGGGAAAGCGGGGGGCAGTGGTCTGTGGTGGGCAATGGCAATATTTGCTTGGCGCAACATCACCCAGATCTACTCTGAAATTGTGGGCAAAGCCCCACCTCCAAATCCAGCGCCTGCTTCAAAATACAGGTGTGTTCAGACATATGCATATGTGCTTCTGGATCTGTATGGCATGTGTATGTGAAGTATAGGTATGTGCTGTGTATTCATAAATGTAAAGCGTGCATTCCTGTTGTGCTGGTGCTTGTGACTGTAAATTCCACACCACTACTTAGACCAGTGCTTAGTGAGGTACCAGTGTGCCTCTGTGTAGAGGGAAGCATGCGGGCATGTGTCTCGATCTGTGCATGAAGATGCATGGGTGTACCTGTAAGTGTGGATTTGTCATGTAGGTTTGTGTGAATCAACCACAGGATGCACATGTGTGTATCCCCAGAGGCTGTAGGAGGCCCAGGAGGGAACAGTTCTCAGCTGCTCACCCATATCCTCCAGCCCTGGTAATGGTAATAGCTATAGAGACCCAACCTTGGGTTTCTGCTGGGAGGAAGCAGGCTGAGCTCAGCATTAATGACAACCTTCAGGCCAAAAGCACAGGATCATCAAACAACTCTCTGGGACAAAGAGAAAGCAGAGCAGATTCTATAGTGCCACAGCTGAATCCCAGTGAATCTGTGGACAGGAGAGCTCAGGGAAAGTGGCAGGGAGGGCCTTATGACTATGGATTGGGGCCAAGCCCTCAGGTTGAGGTTATGGGTATAGGCTCTAGGCCTCCCATGCCCTGTATCTGTATCCACAGGACAAGGTGTTCTGGACAGACCTGGAGAACGAGGCTATTTTCAGTGCAAATCGACTCAATGGCCTAGAAATCTCCATCCAGGTTGAGGTTATGGGTATAGGCTCTAGGCCTCCCATGCCCTGTATCTGTATCCACAGGACAAGGTGTTCTGGACAGACCTGGAGAACGAGGCTATTTTCAGTGCAAATCGACTCAATGGCCTAGAAATCTCCATCCTAGCTGAGAACCTCAATAACCCACATGACATTGTCATCTTCCATGAGCTGAAGCAACCAAGAGGTGAGCTTTTCCTGGTCCCTAATCCCTGCCCATCTCTCTTCCCTCCACCAATCAGGCTGTGTTCATGTCCATGTCATGTCTCAGCAGCCCCAGGATGAATAGCAGCAATTCCTCACCTTGGTAGAGTGCTTTGCTGCCACATACTCTATCTTATTTTGCCTTAAGCTTTTGGTGAAATAAGGCTGGGTTTAAGTAAATACATGAGTGCTGTTTTTGCCAATCCTACGAAGTATGGGTTTTCCTTTCTCATTTAACACTTGAGGAAACTGTAGCTCAGAGAGGTGAAAAAGAGATAAGGTTGGTGCCTGACTCCAGATCTAGAAATTTAAGTAAGAAATATGGTGTTGGGATGGGAGCAGGGGACAGGGACTCTGGAATCCAACTGATCTCAATTTAAATTCTGTCTCCAAAATTACTAGATGTACAGCAGAGCTGTTAAATTCCATCCCCAAAATTACTAGATGTACAGCAGAGCTGCCATTCCAATTAAATGAAAGGACAGGTCTAGAACACCAGGGATAGTACAGGATGGTGCCCGGTGTGTGGTAGAGAAAGCTTCTTGAGCAAGCCAAGTGGGAGGGACTCACCTTCTGGATGGGAAGGCCTGGCATGGCCTGACTGTGCTCCAGCTCTGTCTCTTTTCATCTCTGCCATTAGCTGCAGATGCCTGTGAGCTGAGCGCCCAGCCCAATGGAGGCTGTGAGTACCTGTGCCTTCCTGCTCCCCAGATCTCCACCCACTCTCCCAAGTACACCTGTGCCTGTCCTGACACAATGTGGCTGGGCCCAGACATGAAGAGGTGCTACCGAGGTAAGCAAACATATCGGGGGTGGCACCTGGCAATGCCAGGCCTTGTCCTGCTCAGGTCCGCCCTTGGCTTCTAAGACACCAGAGCTCCTGGTTTTCCTGTCTTTTCTGGCCACCTGTTGCCTTTGCAGTCTGCTCTTCTTTACCTCCCATGAAGGCTGGTGTCCCCCAGGGTCCTTCCAAAGCTTTCTCTTCTCACTCCCAAGAAAAATGCATGTTTACATACATTTTAAGTTCAGTTTGAGAGGCTTTTTTGGCACCCCTTAAAGACCTCAAATTAAGAACCCTGATTTCCATGGTTTCGGTTACTATTTATATGCAGGTAAGTTTATTTCTCACCTAGAACTTAACACATTAGATAGAAGCCCTTTTGTGATATGGTTGGGACTAATAGTTAAATATAAATTTATATTCATTTCCCAGCCTTAATGCAGGACCAAAGTCTTTTGTTTCACCATGTATCTGCTACAGCATTTATGACTCCCAGTTCAGTTGTTCAAAGTGGAGTGAGACTTAAACCTGAGAGTGTGACAATATGAATATAAAATCTTCCTTGATTTATAAGATCTCCCCTCCTCCCAGTCTTTTACAGTTATCTTGACCACACCTAATTAATTCTACTACATTGTTTTAATCACTCATCTTTATCAAATCAACACGCAGTATAAACATAAAGTGCTTGGAATTCAGCTAAAGAAAAGATTGTAGCCCATTCAGGAGGATTAGGGAAGGCTTCGTAGAAGGGGCATTTGAGCTGAGCCATGACGATGCATTCATATGGATAATTCAGGCAATAATTTAGACACTAGAGCAACAGAATTCTCTGTCCAGTGATCTCCATGGTATTTCCCCTCCAGCACCTCAATCTACCTCAACTACGACGTTAGCCTCTACCACAACGAGGACAGTAGCAAACACCACAGGCACCCCTGGGACCACCGTCCGCAGCCCCACCTACCAGAACCACAGCACAGAGACACCGAGTCTGGCACCTGCAGCCCCAAGCTCATTTAGTGTCCCCAGGGTTCCTGGCATCAACCCATCTACCCCAAGCCCTGCAACCAGCAACCACTCCCAGCACTGTAAGGAAATGAGTTTTGCATTCTTTCATGACATGGAGGGGTTGTGGGGAAGCCACGATGGGAGGGTTCATGGGAAGAAGAAATCGTACCAATGCTGAATATTGGATATCTTAGAGGAGGAAGTGGAAGGAGGTAGAGAGCCAACCTGCAATTTAGGAGTCTTAGGAATCCCTACCTTATAGAGGGTCTTGAGGGAAGCTACTTCGTGTATCTGAGCCTCAGTTTCCTCACCTACAAAGTGGAAATAATAACCCTCCCCCTACCAATTTCACAAAATTGCATGAGACAGGTGACAGTGTGAATGGCTTCTGCCGACTCTGGGCTTGCCTTTAGTTGTAACATGTGAGCGGTGTCCCTCAGGTTTGGAAACTTCAAAAGCTAGTGTCAACTAACCCTTGGTAGGTTCCCCAGATAGTGGTATCTGTAATAATGGTCTGTTTGTGCCGCTTTCCAAACCCTGAAATGAAGACAATTAAGTTCACTGCTTATTAATTATCTGGAGCAGTAACTGTCATGGCTAGAAATGTTCTATCTCATTAATCAGCAAATACCTTTTTAATTGCATTACTTGCCAGGGAGGGTTTATTGAAGACGATAAACTATCTTTTAAATGTTTGCCTATCCACACATGGTCCCCAAGCTGAGCAGCTTGGCAGTACCTCTCTAGCTGAGACTGTCTGGCCAGCAGCTGGATTTCAGAGTTGAACACTTACCCTGAAGTTTAGAAGCAGGCAGAACATGTGTGAATCCCAGTTTCTCTCATCTGGGGCAGAGCCTCTGGCCGGTGCATATATGAGTGGTTTCCCCATGCTCTTGGTTTTAACATCCAGTGCTTGCGGAGTCCTGGAGTGAGAGGACAGGCCCATGTCAGGTTTTTTTCTCCCCTTAATGATTAGGTTCCTTTAGAGCCAATTGGAGAAAGAGGCACATAGAGGATTTGGGCCACTGCCTGGGACAGTCATCTCTCGGGGAGCAAAAGCAGACAAAGGCTCCTTTTCACTCCCCAGAGGGCTGTCATGAGGATACAGGGGGATGCCTTTTAAACCACAAGTGCTATACAGGCATCATAAAGAAGATGGTTATATGAGTGAAAGAGATGGCACAACATATTTTTTTAAAAATACAGCACATTATCTGTGTACTTTTCAGTTTAGAATGTGCTTTTGTATATCCTAGTTAGACCTCACAACAGCCCCTACCACACTTCCTGCTAGACAGGCTGTGCCAAGCACTGTGCAGTGTGTGAATGGAATTTGTGAGCATTTGACATAGATTGCTTCATTTAATCTTCACAATATCCCTAGGAGGTAGGAAATGTAATTATCCTCATCTTAAAGATTAAAAACAAATGTTATTTATTATATATAATACTTGCCTAAGGTCACACAAGTTATAAATAGAACCAGAATTTGATAAGTTTGACCCAGGAGGCTGTGCTCTTCATTTTACTATACTATACTGCATCCCATTTAATTGCTTATTAAAACAATAAAGCAGATCGGAAGATAGTCTGCTAAAAACAGAAGAAACATAGTAGGTGCCGGCTGAAAAAGGCAATTGCCCCAATCAGTCAGCAACACGAAGCTCTAAGTGCTCCTCTGCCCAGCGTAGCCCCCAGCTTCCTACCACTGTGTGTGACTGTGGAAAGCAAATGGGTGTTGGGTCACAAGCCTAAGTTTTGAGTCCCAATTTTGTCACTTACCTGTGAGTCCCCAAAACCCTAGTAAGACTCAATTTCCCCATCTGCGAAATGGAGATAACTCTACTGCCTGCCTCACAGCAGTTTTGATTGGATCTAGAGAGACTGATTATTAAGCATTAGCCAGGGTCATTGTTTTAGAATAAGGGCAAGAAGCAGAAGGTAGTTTTTAGCTTGAGACTGAACAGGACTTGGGCTTTTAGTGATGGAACACTGTTCTACAAATATTTTTGGTTTGCAGATGGGAATGAAGGTGGCAAGATGGGCTCAGCAGTCACTGCTGCTGTCATTGGGATCATCGTGCCCATGGGTGAGTGTGGCCCCAAGTCATAGAGAGAGGAGACCCCTGCCCAGGGCCTGGGAGGAAATCACTAAAAGGATAGTGTGATTAGCACACTGACCTGCCTTGTCAACTTTTTCTTCTCTGGCTGCCTTCCCGCCCACTTCCCAGTCCTGATTTAGTTTGGTGCCTTAGCTTGGCACAAAGGTCCTCCAGGACCAGGCTCCAGGTGATCATTCAGATGCATCGTCCATTACCCCTTCATTCACACTCTGCAGTCCAGCTGTGTGAAGCCAGAGTGTAGGCTCCACGGGGACATGCTGGCCTTACAGCACACCACTATCCCCAGCTTCTAGTAGGAAACAAGCTATTTGTTGAATTTAATTAGTAGAGCTACTTGCTGTTCTTTAAATAGATCATACTATTTGTCCTTCTTTCTCTTTGGTTTTCAGCAAACATTTATCAAGGAGTACTATGTGATAAAGGTGGGGGGTGGTGGTTAAAAATGAGGCAGGCATGGTTCCTGTCATCCAAAAGTTTCTAGTCTTATCAGAGAGACATACATAACAAAGATAATTTGATGATGACATGGTAAATCCTAAAATTGAGCCATATGCAGTTTGGTAGACGTGCTCGGGAAGCACTTAGAACTGGGAGAGAAGGAAAGCAGGCAGGGACAGTTAACTGACATTTGAGCCAAATCAGCCAAGTGAAGACACATCAAGAGCAATCTAACCACTGAAGACAGCATGAGCAATGCCAGGAGTGGAAAATGGCACGGGAGGGTAGGGAGTTCATATGGACAAAATATAACATTTGACTAACCCCTGCAGGGAAACATGGGGGCCAATTCATTCTTTCCTGCCCTGATGTTCACAGGGACAGCCGGTCTCTCACACCAGTCACAGTTCTTGGTAGGATCTTTGATTGCCCATCCATAGATTTCTCTCTCTTACTTGTCCATAATTACCTCAAGGACAAGGACTTGGCCCTTTTATCCATGAAATCTTCATTGTGTTGATGAGTGAGTGAACATTTTACAAACTTCTACACTGCACAGGGGACTGTGCCAAGAATCCAAGCAAGAAAAAGATTAAAGACTTTAAGAGCTTTCAGTCATTCATCACTTAGTCATATAAAAATGATATGAGAGAGGTGTTAATACATGGAATGTGGTCTAATAGAGGTGTGCTCTTTGGAGGAAAGGGAGTAGTATTTGAGAAGATGACATCTGAATTGACCTTGAAAGGCTTCAAGATGATGAGACTATTCTAGGCTTATTTTGTGTGGGGTGAGTAGAAAATACTCTGAGTATCATTTAGTGAAAGAGAAACCCCTTTCCTGCCATCCTTGGCCCTACAGAAAGACATGAGGGAGACTTCACCTTTGAGCTGGACCTGAAGGATGGGTGGTTAATGAAGGAAGAGATGGGAGAAAGGCTTCCAAGCAGCAGAAAAGAACACTTAGAAACAGAACCTGTGGAACAAGGGACAGTGAAACTGGAGAAGGGGCTGCACTGACTAGAGCCTGCTGGAGGTCCAGTGAAACTTGTGTCTTCCTCCAGGGGTAATAGCCTTGCTGTGCATGAGTGGCTACCTGATCTGGAGAAACTGGAAGAGGAAGAACACCAAAAGCATGAATTTCGACAACCCAGTATACAGGAAAACAACGGAAGAAGAGGATGAAGATGAGCTCCACATAGGGAGGACCGCTCAGATTGGCCATGTCTATCCTGCAGTAAGTCTTCCTTGCTGGAAGAACACCTGCTTTCCTTCCTCCTCCCACTCCTTTCTTCCTTGCCTCCCTCATTTTCCTCCTTCCTGTCTGTCTGTCCTTATTCAAACACTTATCCAAAAACCTACCATGTGCCAGGCACTACCTTAGGCCCTGGGGACAGAGAAATGCTATGGCTGGTGGTTGGGACAGAAAGGTATCAGGACCATCTTGTGGCTGGACACTCTTCCTGGCAATAAGGAAGTGTCTTTTTCTCTGCTGAGTAAGCTTTCAAAACTTTTGGCCTAGAAGGGTAACTGTAGCCTAGCCATTTAGTTCAAGTGTTCAACAAACACTATCTGCTGGTTATGTGCTAAGCACCATATTAGCTATCAAGTGTTCAACATTAAGGAAGGCATGTACTTGCTCCCAAGGAGCTAGTGGGGGTTAGATAGCCACATACTACTGCACAAGTATGTGCTAAGTGCCATGGTGGATGCACAGGTGTGTGCTTTGCTAGGAAGCTTTCTCTGGCTTGCTTTGTTCTCTCACAGCTTCTCTCCATCACTGCACTATCACACTGTAGTTTACAGCCTTTTTACTTATTGGTCTCCCCACTAGGCCGTGAACTCCTTGAGGGCAGGATTGTCTAATCAGTCTATTTTCCCCAGTGCCTAGCACAACATGGCTCTTAGTACATGCTATGGAAACATCAGTAAGGAGCTGTTAATTCTGTTTGGGAAATCAGGTAGGGGAATGCCTCATAGAAGAGGTCACAGATGAACTGTGTCCTTAAGAGATTAATAGCAGTCTTCTGGGTAGAGGGAGAAAATGGCATTCAAGAAAGAAGCATGTGCAAAAGCTTAGAGACATAGCAGGGCACAGCTTGTTGGGGGAGCAGGGACCACAAAGTGGCTGGAGCAGATGTCCTGGTTGTATAGCAGAGTCAGGGGGCTGAGTGTGACCTCATAGGTCATCCAGTCCATCCCCCTGTCAGGCAATCAGCAGCTTTGATCGCCCACTGTGGGCAGAGCCCTGTCTTGGGGAGACCAGAGAACTGGAAGACCCAGCCCCTGCCCTCAAGGAGCTTTTTGTCTTGCCGGGGGAACCAAGGTCACAGCTGCACCAACTCCCGAAGAACCCTCTTTCCGAGCTGCCTGTCGTCAAGTGCAAGGTAGGGCAGTGCCACTCAGTCTGAGGGGCTGGTGAGTGAGGGCGTAAACCACTCTCAGTCTGAGGGGCTGGTGAGTGAGGGCAGGTGCAGCCAAGCCTAGACGGCTTCTTGTTTCTGGAATTTGGCTGCAAATTGTAAGCTGGGTGCTGGGGCAGAGCAAAGATTTGCTAGTTGCAGACTGAGGGACGGCATGTGGAAGAAATGATTGTGTATGGGGCAGGGCAGACTGAACTGCTGCTGAAGCAGACTGTTCATGAAGGGGAGATGTGGGAAATGAAGTCAAACAAGTGAAGAGGGTTAGCGGATGGCCTGGAGGAGCCTTTACCTCGGCCAATCCAAGCAAACAGTTGCTTAACCAATTTTTAAAGGTCAAAGAGGGCACGGTGGAAGAAGAGTTGAGCTTGGAGTAAGGAGATAATGACTCCCAGTTTTACTATTCCACAGCCCTGTGACCTTAGTCAATTTCTTTCTGCTCACATTTGTTTGTAAAATGGGAATAATAACTCCTGTTCTTTCTGCCAACTAATTTTGTAAAGTTCACATGGTATAGCACATGTGAGAGTACTTTGTAATTTATAAAGCACTCTATACATGTTTTCAGAGAAGAACATAGTGACTCAGAAAGAGCTATTCCTGATGAATCTAAGCTCCTGCTGGTTGCAAAGAAACAGACTAGGAAAGTGAGGAAATTGACATTTAGTGAGAATGTGTCAGACACTACTCAGTCTTTTATATACATTTTCTTGTTTAGTCTTCACAGTAACTATAAAATTGCTATTATTAGACCCATTTTTCGGATGGGAAACTGAGACTCAGAGAAATTAAAATAATTGAATAATTTGTCTAGGGTCACAGCCAGGAAGTGGCAGGATCAGGACTCAATTCCAGTCTGTATGTACACTACACAAAAGCCCATGGGGTGTCTCTTAATGGGGTAAATAGCCTTGAAGCTTTGGAAATCAATATGCTCAACAACCTGTTCTCTCTTCCCTGCCTTTCTCAGGAATCTCCCCCATTACTGCTGGGACTTGTCTTTAGCCTAGAGATCTGTCTTAGAGAGTGGGAGGGTAACCATACTGGAAGAAGGTAGTCTCAAATATCTGTACTAATGGAACAAGGCCATACATTCATGCAAAACTGCAAATAACCCAAATACGAAAGGCAGCAGAGTTACTTTTTATTGTATGTAGACTGTCCAGAAATGGAAAACTTGAGTCTGATTAAACTTTATGCTGGGTAGGTTAATCTAGAATTCTCTGGACCTGTGTGTGTTAGGTACTAGATTCAGCACTCTAAATACATTACTCGTCTGACTCCCCAACCTTATAAGAAAGATCCTATTATTATTCCTATTTGACATGAGATGAAGCTAACACTCAGAGAGATGAGTGCTTACCCCAGATTTCTCATCAGCCCATAGCAATGAGAAATACATAGAAACACTAGGCTCTGCCCAAAGGAGGGTTCCAGGATATGCAGAATGGGAAACAAGATAGTATCAGGAGCAGGTTGGGAAAGGCTGATATGTAGTCTAGAGAAGATGACGCTCAGAAGGGAGGGAAGGGATTTCAGACACCATCCACAAATCTCAAGGGCTGTCTTGTGTAATCTTCTCAGGTCTCAGAGCTAGAATCAGGGACCATCAAGAGATAGAAACATATTTCATGTCAATATAGGAAAGAATTTAAATCCACAACAGAATAGATTCTGGCAGGGATTAGGGCCTCACCATCTAGTGATCAGCCATTTATGGCAGAGGAAGGTCTAGCATAACTTACTAGAAATTGGGGGGTGAGGGGAAGAAGGATTGAATTTAATTGACCTGCACTGTCTTACAATTCTGTATAAGCTTTTGGGAGGGGTTCAGGAGATTACCTTTTTAATTGTGATTAGCATGCTGGAAACAAGTAGCTAATGGTCTGGGATTAAACATTTGCTAAAGCAAACCCTGAAGTCAACTAAACCAACATTCCTACAGGAGGATTAACAAAGTTTAGCTCTCTGCAGTCCTTCTTTACCAAGCAGCAGAACAGAGTATTGGAAAAAGTGATAGCTCTGGATTCACACAGATCTGGGTTCAAATTATAGTTCACCCACTTGCTTTGTGATCCAGGACAAATGTTGTTTAAGAACAATTGAGTCTCAATTTTCTCATCTGTAAAATAATATAGCAAGCCTGTTTCCCAGGGTAGTCTGAAAATTATGTGAGCTAACTCCTATAAAGTAATAGACTGTATGATGCCTTGTTGGTACTTGGTGCACAGCTAATGTGGGTCTAATGAGGATTTCTTTGCTCTCTCTCCCCAGCGAGTGGCATTAAGCCTTGAAGATGATGGACTGCCCTGAGGATGGGACCACTCCCTTCGTGCCTCATGGAATATAGTCCCATGCACTACACTCTGGATGGTGTATGCCTGGATGGAAGGGTTTCTGTATATGGGTCTGTGTGAGTGTGTGTGTGTGATTTTTTTTTTTTTAATTTATGTTGCGGAAAGGTAACCACAAAGTTATGATGAACTGCAAACATCCAAAGGATGTGAGAGTTTTTATATGTATAATGTTTTATACACTTTTTAACTGGTTGCACTACCCATGAGGAATCATGGAATGGCTACTGCTGAGTGACTAACATGATGTACATAACCAAATGGGGCCGAGGGTACAGTAGCTTACTCATCATTTTAAAACTATATTTACAGAGGGTATTTGGTTTGGGGGGGATTTTTTAGGTTTTGGAGGTTTTTTTGGTAAATAAAATGATTATGCTTTGTGGCTATCCATCAACATAAGTAAAAAAAAAGAAAAAAAAAAACATTTCAACTTTCAACTTCCTCCCCCATTTAGATTATTTATTAACATATTTTAAAAATAAGATTAGTTCTATAAATAATTTAGAGACATGAGAGTATTTATTTTTGGTATGATTGGCCCACCATGCAGACTCAGTGCATTTAGTTTATGTGTGTATGTGTGTGAGAGAAAATTCTGTAGAGAAGAGGCGCACCTGTTACTGTTGTTCAAATGCATAAAGAAAAATATATTTTAAAACAGTCCAAAAGAGGGTTATCTGTAGTGTCTGAGAAGCCTTCAGAAATTAGGCTCAGAAAACAGATAACCTGGTTTGTTCAAACACGTAGTGGAAGAGGCCAATCTTTCCCACCTCTGGCTATTCCTGGGATCCAATCAATCAAGAAAAGCCCTTCCACTCACCCATGGCTGCTGTGACTCCCACATGGGCATACTCTTCTGTGCCTAAGGCCAGTGCACAGATTTGACACAGTGCCAGTTTTCATGAACTCAGATGAAGACTATTGCCTGAACCTCAGCTACCCCTTATTTTAAGGTTCAGCTATTTGAATAACTATTTCAATATCCTTTAGGACACTTGGGTTGAATTCAGTTAAGTTTCCTCTAAGGAATGCTAAACATCCTTACTTACAGAGAGCTAAGTGGAGTGGTTCTAGAACAGCCCAAGTTTAATCTAGGGACTGGCTCAGGCACTGAACCTCTGAGATATACTATGGATGAAGATAAGGACAGTGGAATAGGTTTTGTTACATCTCTATTTCTCCCTTCTTCATATTCTCTACCATTTCCTTTAGGTGGGAGAACATTTCAAAGTAATAAATAGGCTTGTTACCATCATGTGTTCATGTAGATGAAACTCATTTTTGGTTTAAGTCAGAAAAAGTGGCCAAACCTAAAGTCATATCTGATGGGGAAAATGGCATACGCAATATTATAGTATATTGACTATATATGTTCACACAGGGATTTGGTTGACTGCTTTGTAAATAAAAGGAAAAACTCTGGGTATATATACAGGTTTTTTTTTTTTTTTCCCCATTATGGACACTGGGCCTTGGGAGACAGGGACAAGTGCCCTTTTCTCTTTGTGGGATCTGCCACTGGAAACCATTGTAATCTTACAGTCCCAGAAAGAATTAGTCCCCACTGGCTCTCTGTGAAGGTGTGGTCTTTCCTTAACTCTGCTGTTCTGTCATTTTACTGCTTCTGGACAAGCAGGGACAAGGTGTGACAGAGAAGTGTTTGACTTAAGTAGGAACAGAAGACACAGCTAACCTTAATCTATCTGAAATTTGACAAATTTATGCAGATTCATCCCCCACTTTCCCACTCTCTGCTGCCCCCTCAATGAAGCGTGGATGACTTACCAGCTTGCTACCCCTTGAGTTTCCAGACAGACATTCTGGTGTTCTCTCACCCTGTTCCTAGGACCTTCCTCTGCATCACTCCTGGTCTCCTTACCTCCAAGAAAACAACTGTATTCTGGAGCCTGGGCACTGTGCTTTATAAAAACAAGCAATTTCTTCATGATAAGCATGTGTTGATAGTCCTGAAACATTCACTAAGAGGGTAAATGCTATTGACCTAGAATGATCAATACCAAACAGAATTTCAAGAACAGATGGCCAACTCCTGTGGAGCTCAATCACTACTATTCTTTCAAGAATGGAAAGTAAAACTATTTTTGGCTGAAGAAAAATGATGAATGTGGAAAATGTTGAAATTTACACGAAACAAGCAAGTTTTTCTGTAACCTGTCTCCAAAGAAATAGAATTTCCTGGGGAAATGAAATGATAACCATGACTAATGCAGTTTCTAAACTTTCAGTCAGATCCTGCTCTTCACCAGAAAAAAACAATGAATGGGGTCAAGATAATTCAGCTGAGATCTCAAAATGATGATGAAACAACTTTCTCAGCAACATCCATGTTTTCTGAATATGCTACAATTGCAGTTTGAAAGAGGCAGCTTTGGAAGAAACCTGCAAAAAAAAAATATGGGATATTCTCGTGTTGGATGAAATCTAAGGCATCAGGTCCATCCTCTCCCTTAGTGTAGGAGGCATTTAAGCCTCATTTGGAGGGGTGGTTGCATTTCTGTCACCTTTCATTCCTGTGCCATCATGTATCCATAACCAGTAACAAATCCAGAGCTACTGGCCTGAAAAGCTGGAAGGAAGTTTAGACAGAGTTCCCGGAGGGCAGAAAGTTCATTTATCAGATTTTTTCCCTCTACATAAAAGTAACTGGCCCCAGTCCTTTTCTTCCCTTTCCTTTACCAAGAGATGACTTTGGGCTGCCTGACCATTGTACCAAACCTGCTACCTATTTTATGGCCTATCTTTCCAGGGGACTTATGAAGGCACTGGCAGAAAGGCCTTTCAGAAACAGGGAAAACTAAAATTTTATTTATTTATTCTTGATAGCATGATTATTTATAAAGCAGATTAAAGTAACTTGTAACCTCAGAATGAGATCGGATTTAAATTTATGGCAATAAATCAATCCCTCCAATTCTCTCTTGGTGACTGCAATATATTATTTCACTGAAACCACTCACTAGGTGCCAGCTTAGTGTCAGGCACTATCGATTAGGCTTTGTTTGTCCTAATGGAGCTCACAGTAGCAGTAGAGGAAAACAGGTGAATACAAAAAAGAAATAGATTTTTTTTAGTGTACTGTTAGGGCACAAAGGTGAAAAGGCTAATTACCCAAGCAGATGAGAGATGTGGTCAAGAAAGACAACACAGAAGTGACCTTAAAAATCAAGTAGGGGTACCCAGGCTGCTTCAGGCAGAGGAGACCATGAGTTCACACAGAGGCATGAAACAACATGGAGACTTTAAAGAACTGCGTGCAATTCATTATAACAAACAGAAAGTACAAGAGGGACTAGCAAGAAATAAGGCTGCATGAAAAGACAGGTTCAGTGTAAGCACTTTATAGATTACTTCTTTTTAATTTCTGGTTCAATTACGCAAATATTTCTTCTGTACAGGCACCAAGTGCATCATGAAAAATTCATCAAAATGCCAGCACTTTGCAAATGTGCCAGTCTTCAGCCTTAAGTTTTCCAGTGGCCAAAGGGAAATAGTGACTGCTTTTCATGTATTTGAATTTTAAGTTTCTTGATATGATCAATGAAAGCAGATATAAGTACAACAGGATTTTCAGAGAAGCATTCCATGTTGTCAAGAGTCTCTTAGGATTTTCTCAACAGTGAGGGCAAAGACTGGAAAGTTCTAAGATATGGAATCTGGAAAAAGAACCCCACGTGCTGTCTAGTCAGGCAATGTTGGGAATGGAGAGAGGGCACAGGAATGTGGGTCATCCCACCCTGCTCCTTGATTCCAGCCTTACATTCATCATGTCATAGAATATAAATGAGTTAGCAGTTAAATATTTCAGAACAAATAATTGCCATTCCTATCAATGCATGAAAATCAGAGTATCAGAGTCTTCTCACAATGTACTTTTAGGGTACTGGGATTTTCCAGGATATACAGAATTTAGGAGGTGGAGGAATGACAGCTTCAAATTTTCAGTTAATATAAAAAATCAGAAAGCTCTGTTCTTTCAAGCTATGCACCATGTGCATAATCAACCATTAAAAACCCTCCGCAGTTGCAAACACTTTGTGCTATAAAAAAGTAATTTTTAAAAAGCCACCTGTATATATATATATATATATATATATATATATACACACACATATATATTTAAAGACAGGAAGGTTTTGATACTTTTTTTACAAAAACTACAAGAGAAAACATATGTACAAACCATATGTTTTAAAATAACATTTTGTTCTATACAAGCTGTTGTTAACTTGGGGTGAAGTTCTGGTTTGCAAACTCCACCACATTGTACCCAAATGAATTTTCCATTTGTCTCCCCTGCCTTACCCCCAAATTACCATATTTGATGTAACAGGCATGTTGGGTCACACTAGCCATTTCTGCTCTTTTTGTCTTCCCATTCTGAGTTCCATTAGTTTTGTACTCTGCCCTCTGCAGTCTGGTTTCTTCCAGAGGCAAAGGGATTGAGGGTGGTATGCTGCATCCCATTACAGTAATGACATCATCTTGGTGAACTAAAAACCAAATGTGAACATTTGTAAAATCAGTGCACTGTTTCTAGAGAGATTAAATTCATTTTTTAAAATCTGAAAGTATGTTTTATTGTGATGCTTTAACAAAGGGAGAGGTGAACGATGTTGATTGAGCCCCTAACGTGTACCAGATACTCTGCTTGAATTATTTGTCTTCAATTACAATTCCATGAAAAAAATACCATCAATATTATTCCTATTTTATAGATGAAGAAATGGGTGAAGTAGTTGCCCAAAGTCATATAGTTATGTTTAGTGTCCCCAAAGTACCTGTAGTACACTTGGCCTAGATTTCCCTTCTCTGCCTCTTCATTCTGCTAAGGCCTGTTTGTCCCTGATTAAGTACTCCATTTAGGAGCACTCCTCCAGAAAGTCTTCTCTCAGACTGGGTTAAATAACTGTGCTTTCAGAAAAAATTTTGCCAACTTGTATCAGACTACCGCCTGCTCTGCCTCTCACTCCCATGCCACCAAGGACCTCCTCTAGTACAGATCCTATCAATACTTTTAGTTCTTAATCTTCCTTGACCATGACATAGTATTTCACGAGTATGTACTGATCCAATCTGCTACATTATAGCCAGAATGATCTTTCTAGAACAAACAGGTCATACTACCAACCCCTTTTTTCTGCTTAAAACACTTCATCTGTTTCCCTTTTTTAAAATCCAAGTACCTTTGGGTTTTAGCCCAAACACCTTACTATGGCTTATTCGGTCCTCGGTTTTTTCCTTCTGCCCCTTTAACCTCACTGCTAGAGTAACAGCCACACAATTCTTGGGCCTGTCTGGAATATTTGCTTCTAGAAGACTCCTCTGAGACCTCTAAACTGGATTAGGAGCCACCCTGTGTGTTTCTATGCTATTCGGTGCTTCCCCTATTTGTAACCTTTATCCCTACATTAAAAATGGTTGCATGCAGGCACGTCCTGATGCATGCACACCCCATGCTCTTTCAGCACTGCCCTGTTGCCTCATACCCAAAACCTACATCACTTACGGCCTGCTTGTTATTAAGTAGGGTGCCCTTTAAATTTCTCAGCACTTTTGTTATTTGCCACATTTACTGATGCCCTGAGTCACCAGCACAATAAAGTTTTATAAAGTCTCGAAAAATAACCTGATATTTCTTATATTGCATACTTAACACCAATTCACCTCAACATTGTGGTGAGGATTCAAACAAGCACCCTCCTAGGGCTCGGCCTAGGAGGTGATATCAGGTGCTTAATACCCAAAGGTTCCCTTCTCTTTTTTATAAAATTCCCTTGTTGCCAGCCCAGAGGCCTTCGGACAGCTTTCTACCTTAAGCCTAAGGAGAAACGGTGGGGCGAAGCTCTCTGGTCCCCGCCTGCGGCGGAGAACCCACACCGACCCCGCCTCTGGGTGAAGGAGTCATTTCCACCGGAAGAAGCCTCGTCCCCACGCCCGGGAGCGTGAGAGGGGACGCCGCTCCAGGACGTCATCTTGACGTCACTTCCGCGCGCCGCTCATACGTCAGTGTTGGGCGCGTACAACGGTGGTGTGGCTTGATTTTTAAAGTTGGGGCTTAGTGATCTGTTGTGAGCCATGGAGAGTGACTTTTACCTGCGTTACTACGTGGGTCACAAAGGCAAGTTTGGTCACGAGTTCCTGGAATTTGAGTTTCGACCCGACGGTAAGAGCGGCCTCTAGTTCCTCGGATGAGTGCGCTAGATTTGGGGGCGGGTGAGTGGGGAGGCCCGGGGTCCGCAGAGTGCGGGGAACAAGGGGAGAGAGACCTGTGCCAGGCGAATCTGAAAGAAACGCTGCTGTGTCAGCCTCACTGGCTCTTTATATCCATGTGCAGGACTTAACGTTTAGTGGCATTTTTGTCCAGAATGCTTTCATTCAATATACATTGATGAAGGCCCACTTTGTGCCAGGCTGTGTGCCACAATCTGAAATACAGAAGTGAGGCTAGCTTCCTCTCTCACCCAACTTGTATTCTAGGGGTAGGAGATCATTTGAAAGATCTTCCAGGTAGTAATGAATAGTCAGAAAATAAAGCAAAATGATGAAATAATTGTTAGTAGGCTACTTTTAGATAAGGTTACCTTTGGCGAGCTCTCTGGAGAGGGGATATTTGAACAGAACTGAAAAGGAGCCAGCATTATGAAGCCCAGGAGGAAGCGCATTCTAGACAGAGTAACAAGTGCCAACGCCATAGGAGAAGAACGAGGTAGGTAGGTTTCAAGTGCATAGTCTGGCTGGAGAGTAGTGACCTCTGGAAAGACAAGTGAATGATGACAGATAAGAAGGTAGAGTGAGATGATAAGTAGTCACACCATGCAGGTCTATATGGGTTCTTATTGGTAAAGAATTTGGGTCTATTTAAGTGCAAGAGGAAGCAATTAAAGTTTTAAGCAGAGATGTGATCTGTTCTTGAAAAAGTATTCTAATTATGGAGAGTAGAATGGGCAAGAGTAGAGGAAATGGAGCTACTTTTTAGGACACCGTTGCAGTTGTCAAAATAGAAATGAAGTTGGTTGGGACGAGGGTGATAGTTAAAGTGGCAAGGATTTAGGATAGTACTGGAGAAAGAGCCAACAATTTTGCTGATTGGTAGGATTGGAGGAGGAGCATTGTAGTGAATTTAAAAGATGAATCAAAGATGGCAGAAAGTGCCCACTAAATAGGGGCACAGAGATGAATCTGACACACCACAATTGTGAGTGGGACATATTATAATGACAGGACAACGTATTGGGTCTTGAAGTAGAAAGAAATAGAAGGAACTCAGGTAGCAGAAGTACCTAATCTAGCCTGAGGGTCAGAGAAGGCTTCCTGAATAAAAGGACTTGGAGAAAGGGGGCATGAGTCTTCAGTCATGGTTATGCAGATGAGAACCACGAAGGCATTTGGACAGCATCAGTTGCAAAAAAAAAAAAAAAAAAGGCATGGAATATTTCAGGCAAAAACCAAGCAATTTAATTAACTCCAGCCATGTAAGAGGAAAACTGCAGGGTCGTATGATAATATATGCAAAGAGCATTTTACAATTTTGAGCCTTAGGAAATCTTGTGTGTAGGCAAGTTATCAATTACTGAGGACAGAGTTATCAATTACTGAGGACAGTTATCAGCTGAGGACAGAGTTACAAAAGAACCTGTCTGTGTTCTTTTATCACAACTGGGCTTTTGCAGGACCTGTAATTCAGTATCAACTGTATTTTGACTGTCAGGCTATTTAATAGCCTAAAGTGAGGAACCAAAAAAACTAGTATTATTGAAATATCACCAGTGTAAATAGTAAATCTGGTAGGAAGTTTGCAGGGAAAGTTAGGATACATTTTAAGCAACAGCTGACAGTCTTGGTAGGCTAATGATGCTATAATTCATATTTTTATTGTACCTTGAAATTTGTTTTTTGTCCCTCACAGGGAAATTGAGGTATGCCAACAACAGCAATTACAAAAATGACGTCATGATCAGAAAAGAGGTAATGGACCTTCTGAGAACCTTTCATTTACTGCACTTTAGCCATTTGTCCTGTAGTGGTTTTGTTCTTTCTGAGAGTAGTATTAAAAGAATAAGGAAGTATACATATTTATCTGTAGGCAACTTCTAAAGTTTTTCTCAAAGCTATTTTTAGCTTATATTTTCTTTTATAGTGTTCAGTACATTACTGGTAATCATTTGAAGTCTTTCAGGTCTTGGTTTGAACTTGTGAGTTTGGTTAGATTCCCTGGCTGAACTTGATAAGTCTCAGTTTCTTCATATGCAAAAAAGGGAAATAATAACACCCCCCCCCAATCAGTACTGTCATAGAGTTAAATACACTATACTTGGTATATCCCCTGGCACACAGCACTCAGTGGAACTGTCCATTTGTATTTGAATGGGAAAAGGTGCATAGAAAAGCAGTTAACATTATTGAATACGTGTTAACACTATGTTCTTTACATACATTATCTAAATTTGTGTGACTGGTAGTATTACATACCATTTGCAATAAAAAATCAAAGGGCCAGACATTATGAGACCTGTTCAAAATTACCACCGCTAGTAAGAGCTAGAATGGGAATTCAGACTTAATGCCTGCCTCTGTCAAGTCCATGTACTCCATTTTTGACTACACCATTAAGAACGCATCTTTTTCAAATGTGACCACTTTGTCACATTTGAAAATGTTATGACAATCAGTGTATTTTCATACTGTTTTATGTAATTAGTAACCAATTTTATGATTATCACATGTCAGCACCCTCATATTTTCTTACATGGACTAGTATGCAAAATGTATTTTAAAGACATGTGTCTGCTCTTCAGAAGTATGTCATGTAATTCAGAATAACCAGGGTTACTTACAGACCTTTTGGATTCAGTGTGAATTAGGTATGAATGCAAGGAGAAGGTCCATGAGAACAGGATGTGCCAAGAAGCAGAAACAACTAGATGGGGAGCTGGGATCTTTCATTGCAAGTTGAGGCAGAACATTGCCTAACGATACAACTTAAATGCTGTTCAACTTGCTTTCAGGCTTATGTACATAAAAGTGTGATGGAGGAACTGAAGAGAATCATTGATGACAGTGAAATTACAAAAGAAGATGATGCTCTGTGGCCACCTCCTGACAGGGTGGGCCGGCAGGTGAGTGTTTTAGCAACTCTCTGTTAATGCAGAAATCTTACAAATCAGAGGTTTACTTCTCTGCAGACAATAGAATCCAATGTCTGTGTTTGTGAGAGAAATAGATGGATTCCCCAAACAAAGCAGATTACCAGCACCTTGGCCTAGGAAGCATTAATTCCACAGGGAGGAACAGAGAGAGCAAGTGGTTCTGCTGACCACTGAGCTTAGCCCTGAATTCTGTCTTGTGACCCAGCCCACTCTAAGAGTATGAGTTACCGGTAAATTAATTAAATTGGTATTACTTCGTTTCCATTGTTCAACAGAGTTCAGTCCTGAGTGAATTGGTCTTGTTTAAGTGGCCATCTATAGAAGAATTGTGTGATTTGACAGATGTGGGGTCTGTATGGTTGAAGAATCCTGTTTGGCTTGACTTAGTTCTTTTATATGTTTCTAGGAGCTTGAAATTGTCATTGGAGATGAACACATCTCTTTCACAACATCAAAAATTGGTTCCCTTATTGATGTCAATCAATCCAAGTAAGTACATTATCCTTATATTCAGATCTGTCTCTTTTGGAGCATATTGATATGAACCCTTAAACCAAATTGATATCTAGTATTTTTTATCTCTTGTCTTTACATTTTAAAAACATAGGTTTTTTTAAAGCATAAAATATAATTGAGATCAACAATGTTATTTTAGTCAATTTTTTTTATTTAATGTAAACATTTCCCCATTTAAAAAACCCTTAACACTTTAAATTACCTATTTTTATATAGAGGACAGAGGCATTCCTTTTTTTGGACTCTTAATTTCTTCCAAAGTTTTAATTTTGGTAATACTTTTATAAAGAACATCAGTGTGTATATAAATAATCTGGGTTATTTTTGCCAGTTTTTCTCAGCTTTTTAAACATTTTTTTCCCTCTTGCATTTTAGGGATCCAGAAGGCTTACGAGTATTTTATTATCTTGTCCAGGACCTGAAGTGTTTGGTCTTCAGTCTCATTGGATTACACTTCAAGATTAAGCCAATCTAAATTGAATATTGGTGTGGACACAAGGGGTGGGTGGGAGTAGCCGTTTTTCATTGCCATTATCAGGAAATTTTTGTGTATATCAGGGCAATATTTTTTTTATAAACTATAAATGATTATCTTTTAAAAATATGTGAAAAATGCAATTTTTACTATTTTTATAAACACCTGAACTTGTGAGCTCTTAGACCACTTTCTAAAACTTTAGCATCCTATGTGAAGTATTGCACCAAAAAATCTAATCAACTCTGGGTAGAGAATGGAGAAACAAGTTAAAAAATGTAACAGGAATCCAATCAACACTATCCAGAGGAAACGACATAAAATAAAGTAAATGGAGGTGCATCAGTAGATTTAAAGGAGATATAAGAGACACATAATTGATAATGTTTGGACACTATTTGGATCATGATTCAAAAAATGTAAAACTGACATTAATGAATTAATTTATTAGGTATGAAATGATGTGGTTTTCCCCCCCTCAAGCTTTGTTGAGATACAGTTGAGATTGGGTTTGTTTTTTAAAATTATCTTTTATAGATAAACTGGAGCTATTTCAGTATGTGGGGAGATACTTTGGTTTAATACATTTTAAGGCATAAAATGCCTGGTCTCAGAAAAGTTGCCCAATAATCCATTTTAAAATCAGAATACCAACAGCCACTAAGAACTGAGACCTAGTTGGTACAGATAGAGTGGAAATGTGTTCAACAGGTTAGATCTGCAGGAACTTCTTACTGCTGAACTAGGGCAAACTGCTGGTTCAGCAGATGTGGGCACTGAAAGGAACTGGCCCCTGTAAAGCTTCATTAAATGCAGGAGAAGAGATTGGACAAAGCTCACATACCTCAGTAGGCCAGCTTGGAACATGACTTCCAAGTCTTCTGACTCCTAGTTCTGGGGTCCCCCTCATCCCCCCCCAAAACACACTATCCTGCCTGCTTCAAAGATTAAAGGGCATCATGTTAGGTGCAGATCTGGGACCCGAGGTGGCAGGATTCCTGACTTCGTGCACCTTCTGCTACAGAAAGGTACTTGGGAAAATGAGGCAAGTTGGTAAAGAAGGCATCAAAAACCAAATTTTCGATGACAATTAAGACCCGGAAGGCTAAGGGAGCCTCAAGTGGGCTGTTCTTTGTAATAAAGCGCCAGTCTCAGACGTGCCCTGGACAAGAGGACTGATAAAACAAGGTTCGGCATGTATATTAGGATAAACCAGAAGGGAGCCCAGACAAGAGCCGGCTGAAGAGGGGGATCTAGCCGCGAGGCCCACAAGGGTATGTACACGGGCAACCCGCTGGAGGGGGCCTGGAAGCGGGTCTCCTGGGGCCAAAGAAGCACAACTTGAAGAACAAAAAGGAGGCCCAAACGCCCAAACTACTAAGCTGGCCCTGGGCAAGGGGGGCGGACCAGGTCCAAGACACCTCTGACGGCAGGCAGAGTTGTGAAGGAGGAAAGAACTGAGAGGCAGGCGGAAGGCCTCGCCGGGGCTTCGGGCAGAGGCTGCCGAGTTCCTGCGGCACCCTCAGTCAATACCTGGAAATACTGCTTCCTGGAGGCCGGGTCCCGAGCGCCGGCTCCCTGCGGACCCGGGCACGGCCAAGGTTAGACACGTCCAGGCAGGCGGGCGCCGAGGGGGCGGGGGCGCGCGGAAGCCCCGCCCCTAACGTCGCACGCCCGAGCCCCGCACGCAGGGTGCGCAGGCGGGCGCCGTTTACGACGGGCCGGAAAGTAGTGCCGCCGCCAGGGCCGGGCCGCTATGGGGGTGAGGCGTTGCGGGCCGCTGCCGGGGCAGGGGCAGGGGCGGGGAGGCGGCGGGGCCCGGAGGGATCGGGGGTGCGGCGCGCGCCGGGCGGGCGCGGGCGGGGGGACTCGCGTCGGGGGGGCGGGGCCGGGCCAGGGGCGACGGCTGCGCAGGCGTGCTCGGTGCAGTCGCGCGGGCCCTCCCTCTCCGCAGAAGATCGCGCTGCAGCTCAAAGCCTCGCTGGAGAATGTCACCAAGCTCCGGCCTGTGGGCGAGGACTTCCGGTGGTACCTGAAGGTACGGGAGGAGGGGGAGCCGCGGAGACGCTTCCAGGTTGGGGATGGGGGGTGGCCGGATGAAAGCTACTCCGTTCTCATCTCAGAATCGAATAGGCGCTTTCTGTCCATTAGTTTGGGAACTGTTTGACCATGAAATATTTTTTTTTCCTGGGTAGGCTTTTGTTTGTAAAGTTTATTGGTAATTTTAATTGACAGTTTTGAGATTCTTTTTGTAATTTTTCCCTCCGCTAACTATTCCATGGTATGTAAACAGCAGAAGCTGTTTACAAGATCACTTAAGTGATTTTGTGATTATTTAGTATGGAGAATAATTTCACTTGTTTTGATCAGGTTTTATCAATCACCCTAGTGGGGAGTTCTTAAGAGATCTGTCGCCTAGTAGTAGTTTGAGTCCTTTACTCTTCTAGATCTACTCTGCTTTCCTCCTAGCTTAAGTCCCGGCATCCTTCAGTTCCTGGCATAAGCCATATCTCTTTTCTGAGGCCTCTGACCTCCTTTATTTCCAAATAGGTTGAAGTTCCTGTGCCAGGGCTTATTTGAGGAATTGATGTTCTTTGCTTCAAAAAGCACAGAATCTATTGAAGGAGACAAAGAATAACAACAGAATGATAGGTCCTTTTTAGGGACCTAAGGAGCCTGTGAGAACACAGACGAGACTCCTAACCCAGCAGTGGGCATGGGGGGGAGGGAGTTGAGGCCATATTTGTAGGAGCCTTGAATTTCCTGCCAGACTGGGCAATTCTTAGAGGATGGGTTTGCCAGCAGGAGAAACCCTTTCCAGAGATAAATCTGGTTATATCCTTGGCGGGGCTGGTTCTAAGAATGAAGTGAGATCACCAAAAGCAAAGCATGCTAAGAGCCTGCCCCCCTTACACTGTTATAATCCTTCCCTCAGTATCTGGTCAGCTGAGCCAACTACTAATACTCTTTTTTGCCCTCAAGATGAAGTGTGGCAACTGTGGTGAGATCTCAGAGAAGTGGCAATACATTCGACTCATGGTAACCGCACCCCCCCACCACCATACCCACACACATACATCAGGGCAGGGATGTGGTGAACTTACAGCCCTAATCTCTCTGGTCTTTGAACCCTGCCTTTTATGATTTAGGTAGGCAGGCACTAATGTGATCATTGGAGAATAACAGACATCTTTGGGGTCTGAGGCAGAGTTCAACTCTTCAAACCCTTTCCTCAGTCCCAAAAAAGCCTCTCTAGGCTTTCTCTCCCTCTCTAGGTCTGGGTCTCCAACTGGGGATACTAAGTTGTAGGACTGAGTGTCATCAGGACCCTTGCTTCTGATATGTGACTAGAGGGTCTGTTTATTCCTTGCCAGGACAGCGTGGCACTGAAGGGAGGCCGTGGCAGTGCCTCCATGGTCCAGAAGTGCAAGCTGTGTTCGAGGGAAAACTCCATCGGTAGGTGAGGTAATGAATGCTGAGGTCTGTCAGGCAGGCCCACAGCTTCCTGGTACCAGACCAGAAGCAGGCTTGTGTTACCTGTGGGTGGACCCAGACCTGAGGTGCCAAGCTTCTCCAGCAGACTCTTCCCTTTTGTCACATCTGAGCACCTGAGTAGGGCCAGGGTTCAGACTCAAGTCAACTTTGTCTTCTCTTATGTTTCAGAGATATTGAGCAGCACCATCAAATCATACAATGTAAGTTTCCCGCTGTAGTACCAGGCATGGTGGGATTAAATTTAATCTGGGAGCCAGGCGACCTGAGTTCTAGAATTATACCTGCATCAGAGTGACCTACCGTGGAGCAGTCCTTTGTGTACTTGTGCAACCATCCCCTCACTTGGCCCATTCACTCTATCAGTCATTGTTTACCACACTGAGTGCTTGGCAGGAAAATAAACTTGCAATGCCTTCTTCAAAAGTGCTGGTCTTTGAGACCTCAGGGGACCTTTGACCTGACCTAGTCACTCAGTTTCCATCACTGCAAGCACTTGCCTCGTCTCTCTCTTTGGGGACGAGTGACTTCTCTGAAGTCATTGGTGAGACAATTATTTCTCTGTGTAATTGGTGAAGTACATGGTGCATCCCACCCTTGATATTGTCAATTAGATAGTTACACCTTACTGTGTAACAAATTGTCCATGTAGGAAAGAGAGAATGTATGCTTTGGGTCTGTTTGTTTGAAGGGCAGTTACTTGTGTTCATTTATTCCTTATTTGGTATTTTAAAAAAGTGTCTATGATTTGTGCCAAGTCCTCAGCTTCTTCCTGAAGTTAGATAAGTCATGTGAGAACTTACCCTCAAGTAAATCATAATCTAGTGGAAGAGACAGACCAACAAAGAAGCAAACCAGGGCTAACTGTTAGAGCAGTGCTTCATCTGTGCCAGGCACATGGTTGCTGTGCAGGAAATGACTTTAAAGTGAGGGCAGAATGGGAATGGCACGTGCGTGGATGGGACTTAGGTTCTCCCCCCAGAGTGAGGGAGGCATGAATTTCCTGCTACACCACCACCCTCAGAAAGGCCCCCTCCATGTGTAAATCCCATTTCCAAGGCTTTACTTGTCAGCCCCCTGCCTTCACAGCATGGCAGATGGCTAGCAGAAGTCTAGCTAAGTGTACTGGGATTGTTTGGATGTTCTGTTTATGATACTGATAACCTCAGCTACCATTTATTGAGCATAGTTTCAGGTACTGTGCTGGGTACTATCCACATAGTTCAAACTTTCACAATAAACCTGGATATGCCTTTTCCTTAAAGTGTAACTAGCCAAGAAATGGAAGCCACAGTGAGAAAACCACTAGATTTGTAATTTGAAGTCCTCTTATCTTTTTCTACTATTCAATGACTCAGTCATTTGTGATACATATTCATTTGAGAAGCTAATAAAAATATTAGTTCTTTCCCAATGAAAAACAGTAAGTAAATAAATAAGTATATCTGGATATTTCAAATCTTCACTATAAACCTGGAGTATTTCCTCAGCTCCATATAACATTCTGAGGCCCGGAAGGGAAACAAGGCAGAGTTTTGTCTGAGCTCATATCAGGGAGGCTGTTCTGCAGTACCCATGTCCAAGTCTCATGGGGAGCAGGTGCCCAAAACAGGCTTCTTCCAGATGGGGATGAGCTGATGGGAGTGGCTTGTCTCAACATTATTCCTTTCTAGGCTGAAGACAATGAGAAGTTCAAGACAATTGTAGAGTTTGAGTGTCGGGGACTCGAACCAGTTGATTTCCAGCCCCAGGTGCGTGTGTTCCTAGGAACTTTTATCTTTGGGGAGGGCGTGTAGGAAGTGATAGCAGAACTTTACTTCCTACAGGGACCATGGACTACAAATTCTCCTTTGTAACAGTAACAATAATTCTTTATAAAACCCCTCTTATACCTATGATTCAGATGAACAAAGAATTACAGGGATTTTGCAGCTTGCCAGTTAGTAAGCAACGTAGCTATAACTTGAACTCAGGTCTATCTGGCTCCAGAGCTGGTGCTCATCCTACTTTGTGTAGTGTTTTCATCTCACAACATTATCTGTGAGGTACGCAGAGGGGGCAGTATTGTCATCTCATTTCCATATAAGAAAACTAAGGTCCAAGAAGGAAAATGACAATGCCTTGGTCATTCAGAAAGTCAGAGTGTAAGGGTTTATCTCAACCTGCTTTATGGTCCCGGGCTCTAATTTGAAGGAACCACTTTGGTCTGGGGAAGCTGCCAGGCCCTGAAGTTATTCCAGAACAGCCGCCTACACTGCACATCTGTCCTCTCATCCCAGGTATAAAAGAGCTAGTTCCCTATCCAGGTCTCCCATGCATTCTTCCCCCCACACTAACTACTATCTTCCTGTCACCTCAGGCTGGGTTTGCTGCTGAGGGTCTGGAATCCGGTACAGTCTTCAGTGACATTAATCTGCAGGAAAAGGTATGGGACTTGGGGGCCTTGTGGGGTGATGTAGGGCACCTGGTGGGAATTACCTTTTTAGTGAACAAGGATCATCAATGAAAGGCTGACTGTATTTTTGTACTTTCAGTGTTTTAGATGGCCCTGAGTTTGGTACAGAAGTGCCATCTACTTTTGCACATGCAAGACGGCTGGGCTGGGGCTTAGGAAGAAAACACGTTAGATAAGCTTGGTTTAACCCTGGGTTAGAGCACTGTTGGCTGTAACTTCAACCGTAATGGCCAGCAATATTAGTACTAAAAAAGGCTATGTCTTAAAACAAATTAGCTTTAAAAAAAATGTATATCTTAAACATACACAGAACCAGACTATATATTGGTCAGTTAAGAAAATGTGACTAGATGCTAACAAGAACCTAACTCTTATGTTTCCCCTGGTAGCAGTGCTTCTGTCCTTGCTAATGCACTGCGTGAAAAAGTCATGCTACTGCCTTGCAGATAGAGAACCTTGTGGTCAGTTCTCAGGAAAAAACAAAACTTCATTCAGTTTGCATTGCTCCTAATAAAATAGTAATTGGTGTTTCCTGGGCTCGTATATATGCTAACCCGAGGCTAAGTACTTTTATACACATTACCTTGTTTGAGTCTTTCAACATTCGATAGGAAATCTATTATTGTACCTTTCTATAGAGGACTGAAGAACTGGGGCTCTTGGAAGTTAAACAGTTTGCCCAAAATCAAACAGCTGGCAATGCTGGAATTCAAGTCTGAGTACCCTGGCTCTTCTGGGTCATACATATTCATAAATATAGACTTTTAAATCCCAGTTCTCACCCTTCAACACTGTCACAGGCTGCCATGTGAGGCTAACATTGCTATTTTACTTTACAGGACTGGACTGATTATGATGAAAAGACTCAGGAGTCTGTGGGAATCTATGAGGTCACCCACCAGTTTGTGAAGTGCTGAACCGTCTTCCTGCACATCTGTCTCTAGGAACTGAGAAGGAACATGTTCCAAGCAAAAGAGCCCACTGACTTAGGTTCCTACATCCCTTGTCTCTTGGCAACTATCCCAGCCCTCACAACTTGCATGCTGGGCTCTGTCACAGCTTCCCAAGCCCCATCAATAAAGCCCATTTGTGTAGCACTGATGCCTGAAGGCAGTATCAGTGGCCATATCCTCCACAAATAAGAATTCAGGTTTGCTTCCTGGCGTCCTACACTATTAAAAATCTTATGTTTGATCCAATTTGTAAAATATGGAGGAGTCTACAGCTTCTAAGGGCTTTCCAGCTTTGGGGGAGCAGGCAGTCATAAATCCAGAGTTGTCAACCCAAGGTGTCAAGGCCATTGGTGCAAAAGGCAGCTGAGCCTGTGGAATGATGCCACGAGCCTGGTAGTCTTGGGCCAAACACTGCATTGACCAGAGCTTGGCTTTCAAGTAAACTCGGGCATCTCTCTTAGTTGGTGTCACCATATATTCCAGGACTAAAACAGATTTTAAAGGTCAAGCAGTCTGGTTCTGGTGTGAATCTGCTACAGAACTGCCTAATGATCATGAGGATACTGCTCACTTGCTGTGATCAGCACCCTCTCCCACCAGGGGAGTCAATATAAAGTGCTCCAGTTTGCTAGGTTACCTTCTTGGCTCCCTGTAGTAACTCCTGGTCCTGGTTTGTCCCCTGTAGCCACACTTCTTGTGTTCTGCTTCCAAACAGCTCATGGAGACAACAGTCATGGGCCTGGATCCCTAGCCAGAGATGTTCACTGCACAGTTAGGACATGAGGGCATACGCATGCCTTCACACTGGTGAATCCACCATTTGGAAACCTGTTACAAGATTTTCTGTAATGTTCTGCTGAATCTGGAATTGTTTGGAAGTAAAAATATCTTCACTTTCTGAGTGGTCCACTAGAAAAGGATCTTCCTAGTGGCTGGTTGCAGGGCATTAGAAAGGGGAACCTCAGATTTTGGGGAAAGCTGGCATGACTAAGCGTGGTGAAGTACCTACCTTGTCACCTCTACAGTCTGACGGCCACATTGTACTTCCTCTATGTCCCCCATGTTCCTGGCCCCTGCACCTGTCAGAGCACAGCTTCTTTTGCCCTCCCTCAGCCAGCACATCTACCAGCCACCCCATACTGGGTCCAGTCCACACTCCAGCCTGGAAGGAAATAAGTAGAAACAGGCTGGTTAAGCAACCTTTCTGGTTTTTTTTAGTTTCTATATCAACCAGTGTGTGTTAAGCTTATAAAGACAAACACTAAAAGGATCTTAGGGTTTTCTTTATAGTTTAAATTATTTTCTCATCTGTCAGCAGGTAGAGGAATTCAAATAATCATTAACAGATTAAAGGAGAAATAGAGCATATTAATAGATGGAGAAAAAGTATTCAGTGAAGTTCAATACTCATTCAACAAAAACAAACCATAGAAACAACAAACTAGGAGTAGAAAGGACCTACCCTCCCCTCACAAAACTATCTACAGAAAATCCCAAACAAATGCTGTTTTTCATAAATGATGAAATGTTTGAGGTATTCCACTTATGATCAGAGGAGATGAGACACCCTCAGTCACTGCTATTCATTGTACTGGAGGTCCCACCTAGTGTGGTAAGACAAAAAGGTGAAAGAAGTAGAAAAAGGAAGATACGATGAATTTTTTTTGTGGTTTTTCCACTTAGAAAATCCAAAAGCATTAACAGATGCTGGATTTAGGATCGATACACAGAAATGAAATATAGACAGGCAACATGCAAAATTTAAAAGGGGTACCATTTATAATGGCAACAAAAATGTACCCACAAAAGTAACTAGAAATTAAAGCTATTAAAGCTATCAAGGTGTTAAGTAAATGGAGACCCTTACTATTATTGCTGGATAGGAGTATCTGACACAGAGATCAAGTGTATTGTCAAGTGTATTGAGTTAGATTCTTGTTGAAATCTTACTCCTGGGGCCTCCCTGGTGGCGCAAGGGGTTAAGCATCACACTATGAAGCAATCTGCAGCCTCTGCAGCACGAGTTCGATCTCCAGCCAGGGAGATGACCCACATGGCACAGCAGACCTCTCCTGTCCCGCCCGCTGCTCCCCTCAGCAGTGTATTTCAGTCAGTCTGCCTGTTCTGCTCCCCACTCTGTCTCTGGTGAATCCTCTGAATCCTCTCACCCCCCGCATCTCTGGCCTGTACCCCTGCTCTTGTGTGCATAAATAAATCTTTAAAAAAAAAAAAGAACTCTCACTCCTTAGAAAAATGAAGAGGGTTTTGAAAGAGAGGATGTCCCGGGAGAGAGAGACACTTTTATGGGGAGGATGAAAGAGTTTCTCACCATTACCTGAAGAGCTGGAAGCCAATGAGAACTTTTACCTGAATAAATGAATTTACTGATGGCAAGTTCCTTGTGGGGACTTAGGAATTTAGATTTAAAAACTAAGAGGAACCATCTCCAAATAAATTTTATTTCTGCTTCAAAAATAAATAAAACTGAGTTCTCCAATCCTACCTCATCAAATGAAATAAAACTGAAATCACGTAATCTTTAGTTGTGATCTAGTCTCATAGAAAAATCAAATGTTTAAAGACATGATTTAAAACCTTACAGCACTGGCTGCTCAGACCCCTCATTATTAGTTTCATTAATCACAGAATAGCACCTATTGGCTACAGATAGTGCATTTTCACGTTGATAAAGCAATGGAGGGTTTTCACCCACCCAGAAGCTAAGATCTGATGGATTTGCCTTCTAAGGCATCAAACATGTCTTCTAAGGACTTTTCCACACATTGGAGAAACTCTCGAGCATTGCGGCCTGGGTAGGAGGAGACATTGCAGCCTATCCAGGTGTCATGAACAGCATACCCAACACCAAAGCCATCAGGCACCACAGGGGCAAAGCCGCCAAGGTTTACTGCTGGGCTGCTCAGCGTGCTTGTGGACAGGATATTGTGGTTTATCTGCCCGTATGCTGGGTCCAGGTACAGCTCAGGCAGGGCAGTCCCTTTGGCTGCTGCCAAGTACCGCAGAGCAAACAAGTGTCGGTCAAAGCCCTGGCCTGTCAGAGACAAAATGGAAAACTGGACTTAGAATCTCAGAACTGAAAGGAACCTTAAGACCTCCCATGCATGGTAGAAATCCCCTCACATCATCCTTGACAGTAGAGGGTCTGTCTACAGACCCTAGAAGAGGGTCTGTCTCTCTCTCTCTGCTTAACTCTGTCTCACTAACCCCTGAAGCATTTCACTCTGGAAAATTTCCTTTAAAAAAAACTGTCAGTAGCTAAAAATGAAAGCATGATTTTAAAAAATATGAAATTGCATCATTTCAAGCCAAATAGTCAAGGAAAGTACATATAGAGAAGTATGGATTAAAAAATTAAGTAAAATCCGAACTTCAAGTCAAATGCAAAAGACAAGATTGAGTCAGTCAAACTGGAAAAGCTATCCGACCAGGGTTATAATCACAGCCCTACAGCTAACTTGCTGTGTAATAACCCAATGGTCTCCTATAAAATGGGGAAGAAGACCCTAATATCTTTGTGGTCCCTTTTAGTTCCTGGACTTCTGAGTACATGAAAGGATTAAAATATATGATCCTCCAAATCTTGAATTTTACCAAAGAGGCAAAGGATGCTAGTTAGATTTAGGAAGAACCTCTGTAATGGCCTATTTATAGGAAACCAACACCCTACAACTGAGGTGAAGTACGAGAGCCAATGGATTTAGCAATCCTAAATTGTCAAAAGTTGAATCTGATGACTAGTAAGTACTAGAAAGACAATCATGTCACAGCTAAAATTGACTGTATATGAGGATGGAGATGCATTTCTCCATCTCTGCTTAGGAGAATAGAATATCTTGATCCCTGTTGGCTAGTTGGGCTATTCAGATTACTAGGGCAGAAAAACAGAATCATTCTGGGAGTTGGGAGGTGATTTAAACCTAGTAAGGGGTGGAAACCAGATGAGAGACACAATATTGCTGATACTGACCCCAGTGCTGAGAGCAATGAGACCCAAGGGTGTGTTCCCCACCCCATCTCACCCATTGCTGCTTCTTTGGTCAGCGTGTTGTGGTATTTGGAGCACTCGGCCATCAGCTGCTGAAGCTCCCCAGCACTGTGCTTGGAGGGCGCCCTTACAAAGGCCTCAGAGCACCTCTTTGTGAACATGGAAGCTGGGCGGATGGTCTCCGTGCGGCCGTGCTTGAATGCTGCAGTGCTGCAAGACTCATAGGTGGCCACTGTCTGTCCATACTGCCGCAGGAAGGCCATCTGGAAGGCCAGCTGGGCCACTGAGTCAGGGCTCAGCTTCTGCTTCTTCAAGAATTCTTTGCCTCCTCTCTGAAACTGGATACAGTCAATGGTGAGGGTTTTCATGGTGGCATCAAACTTTTCTTTAGCAGAGCGGATGCCAGTTTTTAAGGCATCAGTCAGCTTGAAGTTGAGTTTCTGCACAGCGACAGAAGAGTCAGTGCTGGCGGGCTGGCTCTGTGGAGTGATGGCAGGAGTATGAACGCTGTCTTTAAACACTTCATTAAAAAACCTGAGCACTGCAACACCATCACCCCAAGCATGCTCAAAGTGGACAGCAGAAGTGCCATCCTTGGCTATAATGAGGTTAAAGGACTTATCATACCAGCGGTTTGTGCCATCACCATGCAGCATGTTGTGGGACAAGTGGACAAGGTCCTTAATGGGGAAGTCATCTAGGCAGAGACAGAACACAGCAGTGTCCACTTTCCTCAGAGTCTCCTCATTGCCACTACTCAGTAGCTTCTGCCGGAGGTCTGCCCAGACATCCCGGTTCTCACTGGGCAGATATGCCAGTGGAAACTCAGGGACAGGGCTGTTATCTGAGAGAATGTATTTCAGATGAGCCTGGATTTCAGAGGCACTCACAATATTCCCATCTCTATCCAGGACATCAAAGACATAGAAATTTCCTTTTCTTAGGACCAGAAGGTGTCTAGCCTTGTCATCAGTTAAGAGTTCATCACGAATGGATTTGGGTAAACGAGTTGAACTGAAAAGTCGAAAATACTGAGACATATCCAGGGGATAGGCATTGACTAAGTAGGCACCATACCAGGACAGAGAGGAAGGCACAAAGCGTATAAGCCTCTTGAAGGTCTCAGTGTCACTCTTGGCAGGATTCAAGTGGAACACTTCTGGCTCCAAAAGGCCAGCCCGGAGTGTCTTCATAAACCGAACGGCAGAAACAGTCATGTTGGTTGCCCGGGTAAGCTGATCATTATACCCAGACTTTGGGTCAGGGTTGAATGCAATAAATGGATTAAAGTTCAGCACAATGGACTCTCGAGCAGTTAAGTACATATCAAACCAGGGGCCTAAAAAAAAAAAATATATATATATATATATATAAAAAGTAATGCAATCCCTAAAAATAAAATTTGAGGAAAAAAAATAAAGCATATGCAGATGGCATCAACCGCTAGAGGTAGGAACTTCCTGATTGTTATTCATGACATAAACAGGATACTACAATATGTAGTCTTTTGCATGTAGTTTCCATCATTTATAATAATGTTTTTGCAACACCATGTGGTAATGTGTGTGTGGAGTTCTTCAATTCTTTTTATCGCTGAATAATGTCCCATTATTGAAACATGGAATGGAACAGTTTATGGATACATTAACTTGCTTATCCATTCATCATATGATGGACATCTGGGTTGTTTTCACATTTGGGTTATTATGAATAATGCTGGTATGTACAAGATTTTATGTGGCTATAGGTTTGTAATTCTCTTGGAGATATAGCCAGGAATGCAACTCCTAGGGCATGTGGTGAGTATGTGACCTTTTGAGGAACTGCCAGGGTGTCTTCCAAAGCACCTGCACCATTACCACCAGCAGAATGTGAGGGTTTCAATTTCTCACGTCCTCAGCATTATTTGTTGTTATTGTCTTATCTTTTTGATTGGAGTCATTCTGATGGGTGTATCACTGTGATATTCATCTGCATTACCCTAATGTTCATCAATTGCTTTTTCTTCCTCATCCTGTTTCCTTTCTTGGTTCTTTTTTTTTTTTTTTTAAGTTTATTGTATAATTAGCAAATGTTTTTATATACTTTTTTTTTAAAGATTTTTTTATATTTATATAAGAGCTGGGATACAGGCCAGAGGCGTGGGAGGGTGAGAGGATTCACCAGAGAAAGCAGGGAGCAGAACAGGCAGACAGACCAAAGACACTGCTGAGGGGAGCAGTGGGACGAGGCAGACGAGGTCTGCTGCACCATGTGGGGTTCTCCCTGGCCGGCTGGGAATTGAACCTGTGCTGCAGAGGCTGAGGACAGCTTTACAGCACGGTGCTCAACCCACTGTGCCACTGGGGAGGCCCCTTTCTTGGTTCTTAAAGGAGTAAAATACAGTTACACCTCACTTGCATTCATGCTAGAACAGAACATTTCATTTCCACTCCATTTCCTTATGTTACCTCACCTCATCTCCTGTCAGGGACAACACTCACTTGACTGTCTCCCGACTGTGGGGGAAAGTCTTCACCATCAGTCTGTGTCCTATGTGCATTTGTGTATACCCTCTTTTAGAAAATACTTGAAAGGCAATTAGAAATAACTATTAGTCATGTGTGAATCACTCAACCTAGCCCTCGGTGTTCTTGTGAATATTCTGCTTGCAAAAATTGCAGAAGCAATGTTTTATCAAAAAATGTGTTTTCAAGGGAGGTTCCCGCCAGGATTAGCAAACATGGGTAAGCTCTACAATTAAGGAACATCTTCCTTCCACTCATAATTTGAAGGAAACAGTTTTTACATGTAAAGGACTGGAAAATGGACACAAATTTATCTATTATTCATTTGTTCATCCATTCATCCCTTGAGAATCATTGTCAGGCCCTAGTCCAGGGTATATAGAAAGGAAAAGGACATGGAATTTGATTCAGAAAAACGCCAGTAAAGGAGACCAGCAGAATTAAAACAAAATTAAAATTAAAACCAAAATGGTAGGAGAAAAGAAGTATGGGCAAGAGGGAAGACAGATTTGATGAAAGAAGACATGATTTATGCCTCTGATCCATTTAGTAATTGGATTTTTTTTAAGTCATAGGCAATAAAATAAAGAGAATGAGAGGGAAGAAAAGAGCAACTACTGGAAGTTGGAAAGCATTCAGACAACTGGTGGTGACTAAAGCAGAGTCAAGAAAGCCAACCATAAGCTAGCAGCAGAGAAAGCCCAGAAATAACATCATTTATACAGCAGAACCCCCAAAGCGACCAGTACTTGGCATCTTTGATATAGCTGATTGAAAGACTATGGAATTAGACTCCTACCCTCACTTACCAGATTCCCCAAGCCCCCAGTAGAAGTTTAGGTTCTATTTTCTGGAGAAAGTACATTTGGGGGCTAAGTCACAGTTGCGATCTCAAGCAGTCTTCCCTCACCTCACTCCTACAACACCAGCAACCAGAAAATACCTTTTGTCAGTTTACTAGAAATGTCTTCCCTTACTAACTTCAGCGGCATCTCAAGGAAATGGTTACAGATCACATTACAATGAAGCCTATAACTGACAAGCCCCACCCTCACCCAAAGAGCTATTTAATATCTCATTCAGCTCTAAGACAATAGAGAAGGGTTAGAAGCAGCTAAAGAAATGAGGGCAAAACAAACAGGAAAAAAGTTTTAGACTATGAAGGAAGATGAAAATTTAAAAATAAGTCCAAGATAAATTATTAAATACATAGAAAACTAAACACAGTATTACTAACTTCATAGAAAACGAAAGTTTTGGGTAGGAAAGGAAAAATAATGCCAATGTACTTGCTACGTGACTGAGCCAACACCAGTAATTATATGGTCATAATAACAAACACTACACATGACCTAACCAAAATTATAAATAACTAAACTACAATAATGGGATAGGAAATATGTATGTGCTCACAGATGTGAAGCAGATATAAGAGACTGCTAAATTCTAATCTATAGTGAGATGTCAATAGATAATGCCTAAAACTAAAAAGTTAAGATGCAGGATATAAGCATGTAATTTAGAGAATGGGCATATGTACCAGAAGAATGAGAAAGCAACTTAAAGTGAGAAGTGAAAAATTAGGGAAGAGTCAGCAAGTGCCTGTGTTTTCCTAACAGGCCTTATAAAACTATTTCATTCTTTAAACCATGTGCATGTATAACCTTAATAAAAATATAAATTCAAGATTAAGGGGCGGAGCAACATGGCGGCGAGGAGACGCTGCGAGTAAGATCTCCCATTAAAAAAAGTGAATAGGGAGGAAAAGCGGCAGGTCCCAGTGAGAACTGGGACACGGAAGATAAACGGGTGACGCCAGCGAACTACCCGAAGAAGAAAGTGGCCATAAAAGAGGACTAGAAGGGAGGGAAGCGCAGAACCCTGCTCCCCTCCCCCGCCCACAGAGGCGGCACTCTCCGACCGGCAGAGAGGAGGGAAACAACAAACTAAAACGGCCCACAAGAACAAACGACGCAGCAAGCGGGACTGTGAGTGGAAAGGAACTATTGCAGCCACCACACCCCGTGAACGGGAGCTGAGGCGAACCCTGCAGGATCCGCCGCGGCGGTGAGCGAACGGCTCCGGGCGCCATTAGAGAAGAACAAAGACCCCGGGAGACGCCCACACAGCCCGGGCTGCCCGTAAGCTGGCGCGGGAAAGCGGCGCTCGGCGCGCTTGAAAAGCAAGTGCAGACCGGGATTGCGGCTGCCCAGGTCCCCGCGCCTGCGACCTAGGCTTGCGGGGAGACGACCTAGGCTTGCGGGGAGACGCACGGAGGTCCTCACTGAGGTGAAGGTCCCTCCCTGAGTGAGCAGGAACCAGGCACCCGGGCACGGGAGCGGTGCAAAAGGCGCCATTCCCGCGCCACTGAACTGGGCTACAGCCCGCATCCTGGAACTGAGGGCTTTGAACTGAGACCCGGGGCACGAAAATTCGGGGCGTGGTTTCTCCACGACGGTGGGGCACAAGGCAGACACAGCACCCCAAAGCTGTTGAGGTGTACCCTACCATTCCCGCTCTGTTCTCTGTCCCACGGGGTGGGGGGAGGCGAAAAACAGCCCCCCAAGGACAATAGGAGAGATCTCTGGCGCCACCTAGCGACCAGGAAAAAAAAAAAGTCACTAACACCCTATAAAACAGGACATTTCTTAAGACTGCTTGAAAAGGGCAGAAGGTTTCTGGAGGACCCAGTGGCCAGCCGGGAAGTTATTCCACGCCAGGCCCCTTCCGACCAGCAGTCTGAGCCCACAGAGGGAGCAGGCACCCACGTCCGGGGCAGACCGGGTGCGCAGAAGAGTGTGCCTGAAACCGGAGGCGCAGGGACTGCATCCCGCTTTGCCATTTGAGAACAGGGACATTTCTTCAGTAAAAACTGCCTAAAACCAGCAGAAAGCTCCCCCAGAAGACAGAGATGGCTCCTGGAAGAGCCAGAGGGGAGCGGAGAAGTTCACCCAAGATGTCAGTCAGTCCGAGCAACACAGTGTCCCAACGCATACGACAAATTAGAAAACAGACAGTAGGGAGTAGAAGAACCACACGCAACCTGAAAACTTCTCAGGAAAGAAGCACACCACAAAAAGAAAACCACTCCCCAGAATGCAACGACAGCAACTTGGAAGAACTTCTGAGCCTTCCAGAAAGAGAATTTAAAATTGCCATGATTAAAAAAGTGATAGATCAGAAGAAGGAAATTGAGTCCCTAAAGAGGGAAGTAAGAGAAATGCAGGAGATCAAAGAATTAATGGAGGAACTAAAGAACTCTGGGAAAAGCAATGAAAGCAGAATAGATGAAATGGAAGAACGAATAAGTAATCTTGAAGACACAGAAATAAAAAGAACCAAAACAGAAAAGGAAAGAGAAGTACGAAGGAAAAAGAATGAAGAAAGACTTCGGGAACTATCTGACTCCATGAGGAAAGGAAATATAAGAGTTATAGGAATTCCAGAAGGAGAGGAGAGAGATGTAGGAACAGAGAAAATATTCATGGATATAATTGAAGAGAACTTCCCAAATGAGAAGAAGGAGCTGAAAATTGATATACAAGAAGCAAGAAGAACACCAAACTTCCACGACGAAAGGAAAAACACAGCAAGACACATAATAGTAAAGCTCCCAAGAATCCAGGACAAGGAAAAAATAATGAAGCTGACAAGAGGGAAGAAACAGATAACATTCAAAGGAAAACCAATCAGGCTGACATCAGACTTCTCTGAAGAAACACTACGGGCAAGGAGAGAGTGGAGGGACATAGTCAACAGACTCCAAGAAAACAGATGCCAACCAAGAATACTCTATCCCGCAAAGCTCTCTTTCCTCCATGAAGAAAGAATATGGACCTTCCCAGACAAAGAGAAACTCCGGAATTTCATTGCGACTAAACCCCCACTCCAAAAAATACTACAAGGAATCCTAAAGCCAGAACCTCAGAGGGACGAATAACAACGAAAGAAGACCAAAAAAAAAAAAAAAGTTATTAAAAGAATAAATAAATAAAATCAAAGGAAAGACAAACATAATGGCAAATACAGATGCTAACATATCAATATTAACTCTAAATGTAAATGGACTAAACTCTTCAATAAAAAGACACAGAGTTGCAGCCTGGATTAAGAAACAAAACCCAACCTTTTGCTGTCTCCAGGAAACACATTTAGCTACAAAAGATAAAAATAGGCTCAAAGTCAAAGGATGGAAAACAATCCAACAAGCAAATGGGCCAAAAAAGAAAGCAGGAACAGCTATACTTATATCAGATAAAACAGACTTCAAACTCAAAAAAATAAAAAGAGACCCCAGTGGTCACTACATTATGATTAAGGGGACAATACTTCAAGAAGAAATAACACTCATTAACATATACTCACCAAACGAAAGAGCACCAAAATATATCAGACAACTGTTGTCCTCTCTGAAAACAGACATCAGAGAAAACACATATGTAGTGGGAGACTTCAACACACCACTATCAACAATGGATAGATCAACAAGACAAAAAATAAGTAAAGAAACTAAAGCTCTAAATAAGGACCTAGAGCATTTGGGCTTAACAGACATCTATAGAACACTGAACCCAAAAAAAACGGAGTACACATTTTTCTCAAGCGCACACGGATCATTCTCCAGGATCGATCACATACTGGGGCACAAGACAAACATCAACAGATACACCAAGACTGAAATCATACCAACCATCTTTTCTGACCATGAAGGCATCAAACTAGAAATAAACCATAAAAAGAAGGCAAGGAACTTTCCTACCTCATGGAGATTAAAAACCACACTACTGGAAGACCACTGGACTAATGAGGAGATCAAAGAAGAAATTAAAAAATTCTTTGAATTGAACGACAAGGAGGACACCAATATCCTAAATGTATGGGATGCAGCAAAAGCAGTAATAAGAGGAAAATATATAGCAATAGAAGCTCACATCAAGAAACAAGAAAGAACTCAAAGAAACAACCTAATCTCGAAGCTCAAAGATCTAGAAAAAGAACAACAAAAAAACCCCAAAACCAGTAGAAGAAAAGAAATAATAAAAACAAAAGCAGAAATAAATGAAATTGAAACTAAAAAAACAATCCAAAAGATCAATGAAACCAAGAGCTGGTTCTTTGAAAAATAAATAAAATAGACAAACCCCTAGCCAGGCTCACAAAGGAAAAAAGGGAGAAAGCACAAATACACAGAATCATAAATGAAAGAGGAGAAATCACAACGGACACAACAGAAATCAAAAGAATAATCAGTAACTACTATGAACAGTTATATGGAAACAAGTTCAACAATCTAGAGGAGATGGACAAATTCCTACAACTCTACAATCACCCAAAGCTAGATAAAGAAGAAATAGAACACCTAAACAGACCAATTACAAGCAGCGAAATTGAAATGGTAATTAAAAACCTCCCCAAAAACAAAAGCCCAGGACCTGATGGATTTACAAATGAATTCTACCAAACATTCAGAGACGAATTAGTGCCTATCCTTCACAAACTCTTCCAAAAAATTGAGAAGGAAGGGACAATACCAAACACGTTCTATGAAGCCAATATTACACTAATACCAAAACCGAATAAGGACAACACAAAAAAGGAAAACTATAGGCCAATCTCCCTAATGAACACTGATGCAAAAATCCTCAATAAAATTTTAGCTATCAGAATCCAACAATGTATCCATAAGATAATTCACCACGACCAAGTTGGATTCATTCCAGGGGCACAAGGATGGTTTAACATCCGAAAATCAATCAACGTTATCCAACACATCAACAAAAAGAAATATAAAAACCATATGATAATATCAATAGATGCTGAGAAAGCTTTCGACAAAGTGCAACACCCATTCATGATAAAAGCCCTTGAAATTCTTGGGATACAAGGAACATACCTCAACATCATTAAGGCCATCTATGACAAGCCAACAGCCAGTATCATTCTCAATGGTGAAAAGCTGAAAGCAATTCCATTAAGATCTGGAACAAGACAAGGATGTCCACTCTCACCACTGCTTTTCAATATAATACTGGAAGTCCTAGCCAGAGCAATAAGACAAGAGAAAGACATCCAAGGAATCCAAATAGGAAAAGAAGAAGTCAAACTATCACTATTTGCAGATGATATGATAATATACATAGAGAACCCCAAAATCTCCACAGAAAAACTAATTCAACTCATCAGTCAGTTCAGTAAAGTGGCAGGATACAAAATCAACACGCAAAAGTCAGTAGCCTTCCTATACACAAACAATAAATCTGAAGAAGAAGAAATCAAAAAAACCACCCCTTTTATTATCGAAACAAAAAAAATCAAGTATTTGGGAATAAATCTAACAAAAGAGGTAAAGGACCTATACAAAGAAAACTATAAAACACTGTTAAAAGAAATAGAAGAAGACACAAAGAAATGGAAAGACATCCCCTGCTCATGGATTGGAAGAATAAACATTATTAAAATGGCCATCCTACCAAAAGCAATATACAGATTCAATGCTATTCCAATCAAAATCTCAATGGCATTCTTCAAAGAAATAGAACAATTATTGATGAAATTCATATGGAATCACCAAAAACCCCGAATAGCCAAAGCTCTACTGAAAAAAAAAGAAGGAAATGGAGGCATCACACTCCCAGACTTCAAACTATACTACAAAGCCATAATCATCAAAACTGCATGGTATTGGAACAAGAACAGACATACAGACCAATGGAATCGAATAGAAAATCCAGAAATAAACCCACAGATTTATGGTCAACTAATCTTTGACAAAGGAGCAAAGACTATGCATTGGAGCAAAGAAAGTTTGTTCAATAAATGGTGCTGGGAAAACTGGGTCGCTACATGCAAAAGAATGAAGCTTGACCACTACCTCACACCATACACAAAAATCAACTCAAAATGGATTAAAGAACTAGACATAAGACCTGAAACCATAAAATACATAGAAGGAAATATAGGCGAAACACTACGGGATTTGCACATCAAAGACATCTTTACAGACACATCACCCAAAGCAGTGATAGTGAAGAGAAAGATAAACAGCTGGGACTACATCAAATTAAAGAGCTTCTGCACAGCAAAAGAGACAATAACAAAAACAAGAGAAACCCCACCAACTGGGAGAACATTTTTGCACCCAACACTAATGATAAAGGACTGATCACAAAAATCTGCAAAGAGCTGATGAGACTCAGCAACAACAAAGAAAATAATCCAGTCAAAAAATGGGCAGAAGAGCTAAAAAGAAACTTCTCTGAAGAGGAAATGCAAATGGCCAACAGACATATGAAAAAATGTTCAACATCACTTGTAATCAGGGAAATGCAAATCAAAACTACCATGAGATACCATCTCACACCAGTGAGATTGGCACATATTAAAAAAACTAGCAACAACAAATGTTGGCGAGGATGTGGAGAAAAAGGAACTCTTGTGCACTGTTGATGGGAGTGCAAACTGGTCCAACCACTATGGAGAGCTGTGTGGAGATTTCTGGACCTACTAAACATAGAGCTTCCATATGATCCAGCAATTCCACTCCTAGGTATTTACCCAAAGGACACAGAAACATCAATTCCAAAGAGCACCTGCACTCCTATGTTTATAGCAGCACTGTTTACAATAGCTAAGCTTTGGAAACAACCCAAATGCCCAAAATAGATGACTGGATCAAGAAGATGTGGTACATATATACCATGGAATATTACTCAGCATTCAAAAAAGATAAACACATGCAATTTGCAGCAACATGGATGGCACTGGAAGGGATCATGCTCAGCGAAATAAGCCAAAAAGAAAAAGAAAAATACCGGATGGTCTCACTCATAGCAGGAATCTAGAAAACTTAAATAAGGGACCAGGAAAATGAGTAACTATAAGAAAGTGAAAATCAAAATCAACAAAAAACTATGAACCAGAGACACTTTTTGGGGGTGGGGGGCGGGAGGGGAAGGATTGGGGTCAGAATGGGGCGTTTGCAATTGTATGGGGGAATATAAAAATAAAATTTAATATTTAAAAAAAAAAAAAAATATAAATTCAAAAAAGTACTGAGGGGACCAAGGTGGAAGCAAACAGGAATAACCGAAAGGTTTCACAGAAAAACATCCTATCTGGGGCTTAAAAAGAAAGAACTGGCCAGATAAAATGGTAGTGGGGACAATGAAAGACAAATGGGCTGAGAGGAAAATGAGGTCTTTAGTATTACTGAGTATGAACGGTGTCAGGGGCAGTAGTAAGAGATGAGGCTGGGCAGGGCAGTTAGGCCAGGACACAGGATTTAATCATACTGCCACTGATTAGGCTCTGTCTTCATCTTATCTACACAGAAGTCGAGCCACTGCTCTTGAGCACAACTTATGGTCAATGCCTTAGTGGAGGAGGAACTCAGCCTTAAAGGTTACTTCAGAAAGAGGATGAGACATTACATCAATGCTGGTCTCATCAGAAATATTTTTGAGTACAAAACAGGAGAGAAAATGCTGTGCTCTCTGTTATAAAAGGTTCTGAGAAAAATCACCCCACGGCCTAGACTACCTACCTGAAATGTAGCTTGTCTGTTTATTCTGCTTGTCCTGAGCAACCAGTTGCTCATGTAATTCTTTTCCAATCCCATTTTCAAAACTCTTGCAAAATTGTTCTGTTTTCCTGAAATTAAAAGACAGAATCAAAACATACCAAGAAATATATGATTTTTAGATTCATGGCCAAGAACTCATACATAGAGCTTTGAGTGCCCAGTTGATTATCCATGAACCTGGAGACTGAGATCAGAGGGACCTCTGATCAGAAGAACAGGAATCAATCTGAAACAGATAAATCTAGAATATCTTCTTAAAATGATTAATCAGGAAGATCAAACAACATCTCATACAACAATCCATAATCTAGGAGACATGTTGGCATGGAGAAAAAAGATACATACTTTGGAGCTAAGTTTGAATTCTAGCTTTGTCAGTTTCAAGCTGTGTGGATTGGATAAGTTACTTGATCTCTCTGGTCTCATTATCTTCGTGTGTAAAATAATAATATACCACCTTCCAAGATTAAAAAAATGCAAATGGGTTACTGGCATGGGTTTGGGGGAGGGTGAGTGGAATGTGTACATATGTGGAAGAACAAAATGTAACCCCCAAATTAAATTTTTTTTAATTTGAAAAACTGAGGATTTAGAATAGATTGAAACATAACACTTAATAAATGGTAGCTATTAAAGCATTACCATGTCAAGAGAAGTTACAAATGACTAATAAGGAATATTTAAAATCAGAAGACTAGTTTACGAAGTCTCTACCTCCATTACCATATGGCTGTCTCTGTGTCTCTTCTCTTCTAATCAGGAAAACAGTACTCCACTATGACCTCATCTTAACTAATTGGATCTGCTACAACCCCATTTCCAAATAAGATCACATACTGAGGTGCCAAGAGAGCATGAATTTTTGGGGGCACAATATCTAATCCAGTACACATGCTCACCAAGAAAAATTCTGGTACGTCATATGCTCTCCTCAAAGAACCTCCCTACAGAGAATACATGCTCTCTGCAAAAGACCAGACCAGCTAGCCTCCCAGGTACACTACCAAGATACAGTACAAATCTGGCATTCACTTGTTGAGTCTAGTTAGAGAGACTCACCTTGGAGCTTGATCAGTCCTTTAGGAGTGAAAATATGTTTCCTGAACTTGCTAGTCCCTCCCCGATAACCCCTGATGCTTGGTTCAGCATTGCTTGCCAGCATCTCTCAACCACCCAACCATTCATTCAAGGTCCTCAGCATGTACCTGAACTGGCTGTCATCCAAGAGAGGTTTCTGTGCACTGAGGTATCTCCTAATGGTGTCTTCAAGTTTAGGGATAGGCAGCCTGGGGAGAAAGTAAGGGCAGTGAAAGTTAATGATATGTGGAAGAGGCTAATTAGCTTCACAATCAAAACTAATAAACTTATGACTGAATAATTAATTTCCTTAATTATTTAGGCCCCCAAACCAAGAAAGTCACTGAAAAATTGAAGTACTAACGTATCAATGGTAACTCTTACTTCTACTTTTAAGTAAATATAGTAACTTTAATGCATTTATGATGACTTTCACAAACTAAAAAGTTCTACCTTTTCATTTTCTTGTGTATTTTACAACACAGAATCATACAAAAATGAAGTCTGTCCATTGGCCAGACAAATCTAGGATAGACCAGTGAGTAGTGCCTGGGAGTCGTAAGAGGAAGAAACAGATCTTCCTATGTGTGTTTTTACTTGTCATTCTCAACCAGTGAATTCCCAGTGACAGCTATGGTGAGGAAGTTACTGGCTCATAGTGAAATGAAAATACATGGACAGTACAGTGAAGTGGACTTTCTTTTTGGTTTCAACAATTTTATTGAGTTATATCCCTTAGTACCAAAGCTCGGCCAGAGTTTGTTATAGTTACCTCTTCCAACTGCCAAAAATTAACTATACTTAAAATATCTAAATATAACAGCCATTGGTAAAACTGAAAAGTTATCCATAAAACATAGTTTAAAACCTTACTATAAGGTATACTGTGGTTCAGTTTATTTTTCAATGTTTATCCAGAATATAATATAAAAAATAAATGTGAATTATAGTTGTATGAACAGATACCCACTCATAATACTTTAACACTGTAGACCCCCTTACAGTCATGGACTGGCACAGGAAATCCCAAACACTACCTGTCACCTTATAATCACAAAGTTACTGACTTATCTTTTCTCAGGACTTTGTTTTGATACAGTGGGGACAATAATGAAAGTACCTTTTTAAACAAAATCCTCAATAACAAGCAATGGACATTTTATAAGAAGAAACCTTATTAAAAAGCTTCTGCAGTGTCACCTCTAGGCTGAACTTATTTTATTGGGTAATGCAAGATTTCAGAGTGATTTAATTTTGAGTCACTAATACAATAGCAACTGAATTTTCTAAATGGAACTAAATTGAGGCAGGATAGATTCTGTATAAAAACTTATCAAGGATACAAAAATCACCTGTTTTCTATAAAAAATATTAAAGATAATGAATATGCCAAGCTTACCAGATTTATATTTTGCCTTAGATAAAATGCCATTAGTGTAATGCTATATAGTATTACAGTTCACATCAATGCATTATCTAATGCCCTGCAAGGCAGAACTGCACAGTAACCTTTCATTCATTCATAGCTGTGTGACTTTGGGAATGCCACCCACCCCTCACCTAATTTTTCTCATCTATAATATGGCATAATATGTACCTCTTAGCATTCTGTGCAGATTGAATGAGGCAATGTATGTCATTGACTGAACTGTGCCTGGCACATAATAAGCAATAAATATAGGTTTTATTATCTACTGGTTCCCTAAGGAACTAGCTCATCATCTCTCCCTCAGCACCTAGCATACCATATCATTACTTCTATTGTTTTGTCTGTCCCCCACCCATCCTTCTGTCTTCCAATAATAGCACCCCTTCCTTTGCAAGTCCCTGTGGTTCAGCTGGATGGAACTCTGCCCTAACACTTCGGGGTAGATTTACAGCTTTCTGCTTCAAGACAATAAGACCCTATTAAGAACCTGTAAGACTTAACTATAGGATTTTTTTTAACTGTTAGCAAAGGGGAATGTCTCATAGATGAGGTCACTAAGAGATTAAGCTCTGCATTATGTGATGGCTGCCACTTTGTCACCATGAGGGAGAGGCTGCTTGAGAATAGTCACAGAAAAGAGTCAAATGAAATGGCAAAACAGAGTCCTGATCCATCTGAGTATTATCCAATCTGGATTTTCAGCTCTGTAACCTCATACATTCTTCTTTATGTAAATCACTTTAATAGGGGTTTCCACAACTTGCTACCACAGAGGTCCCTTACTGTGGCCATTTCCTTTTCAGTGAGTGTTCAAGAAATAATTTCAGTCCACATTTGTTCTCCACTCCTTAGAAATTAAGCTGTGAGGTCATGATCTCTTGGACGACCCTGCCTTCTCCATAATTCCTCTAAGAATACCAAAAGCGGTTTCACATGCACACCTACGCTTCCTCAACTCCCTGCAATGTAATTCACCACGTGCCTTGAAAGAGGTACAGCAAGGGCCTTGAGAGATGCGTGGCAGTCCCATCTTACCTGTGTGGGCTCACCTTCTCCATCCCCTATCTGAGCATTGTTTGCCATAATAAAGATTGAAGAAAGTTACCACTAAGCAGATTTACCTTATTTATTAGCTCCTGTGTAATTTTTCTAAGTGACCAGTTATCACAACCCAGTCTCTAAATTGAAGGCACTTTATTTTTCCTGAAGAACACAGCTTTGGCATTTTTATATCATCTAGTTCTCTTTTGGATGAAGTCAAGCTGGATGCCAAGACAATCTGAAGGACATGCCTTGGGGCGCCCAGAACATTACTATTTCTGTTATTTCAGAAATAGTATTTCACCCATTAAACTCTGGCCTCACCTATCTCCCATCTGAATTCTAAGAACCTGTTTGTTATATCTTGAACAACAGTTATCCTCTAAAGTAATTAGGGATTAAAAGAAAACAAGAGATAATTAACATTTATTGTGACTCAACTACAGGCCTTGTAGTTTCATAGTATAAGATTAACTATTCAATGTATATAAATATAATCCTTAAAATAACACCTGAATTATACAGTCAAAAATAGTAAAAATGATAAATTTATGTTACGTATGTTTTGTCACACTAAATGAGTGATATAAAATGTAACTAGGGCCTTCCTGGTGGCGCAAGGGGTTAAGACACAACCTATGAAGCTGTCTGCAACCACTGCAGCACGAGTTCAATCCCTGGCCAGGGAGCTACCCACATGGCGCGCAGACCTCTCTTGACTTACCTGCTGCTCCCCTCAGCAGTGTATTTCAGTCAGTCTGCCTGTTCTGCTCCCCACTCTGTCTCTGGTGAATCCTCTCACCCCCTACAACCCTGACCTGTACCCCAGTTCTTGTATGTATAAATACATTTTTTTAAAAAAAGTAACTAAAAAATAAGCGAATGATAGTGTAGCAAGTCAAGGCCAAGTGATGTGACAGGAACAGGAAAGTGGGAGATTCAGCTGAAGCACTTTATCATGAGGGACTAGTCCTTCATATGCCAACTAATTAGGATAGCTCCTTATCCTTGGTATCTTTCTCACTCTATCCACACATTAGTACTGTGAACTGTGTGTTTCCATTCCTACTCTACAGGTAAGAACTGTGGCTCAATTAAGTCAACTGAATTGTCTGCAAGTTACACATACAGAGCTTCAGATTTGGAATCTGAAACTAGGCTCTACCAGACTTCAAAGTCAGGGCTTTTCACCAAGTGTTATGTCAAAATAAATGTAAAATGAATGTCAAAGACAAAACATTTTATCTAGAAACTGAGGAATCTTATCTGACCCCAATTTATAGCTGAGATAAAGAATGAAGGAGGGAATCAGTAGTTAAATGTTGTACATGGTGATGAATGTGATTATTTGTAGCTTCAGATTCCTATAGATTTTTGTGCTGTGCATGGGGTTAAAGTAAAAGATCTTGAATACTCTTTCAACTTCCTAATTCTAAATTAGAGGAAATCACTGTGATTTTTAACCTGGGTAGGTAGGCCCAGGCCTGCCTAAAAATCAAAGGCCATCTGCTGCTAGATTTGGCAAGTGAAGACAGGTTGTGTCAGTCTTCACCTTTCCCCTACATACTGGCTTAGCTCACACCCAGGCTGTAAAAGACTCCAGAGGCATGCTCCAGGCGTATTCCACAGGCACAAAGACCCTTCTTCTTTCTCTTGCCCTTTTTCTCTCTGCCTGCCAAATTTAAACAGTGAGATTGGAGCTAAATAATCTCATTGTAGTTTGTGTAGATGTTTGCACACTATTTCACTTTAGATGATTTTCCTAAGAGGCTGGAGGAGGGGGGGCAGTGATGATGGTGGGTTAAATGGTTCCTGAATATGAAGAAACACAGCCAACTTAGTAGTTAGGGGCGATGCCTGTCATATCATCTTTGTTCCATGAAAGAAAAGACAAAACAAGCCTATGGGGTAAGGAGGCTGGCTTCTAGTCCCTGGACTGGGAAATCCCTGATGGAAATTGGGTGACAAAATGAGAAGGGTCTTTAAGACAAATTTTGAACTTGGCACTAGGAATCAATGAGTAAATAAAGACATCAGTTTAAGTTTGATTTTAGAGAGTGAAGGAATTTGGAGAAATTTCTAATAATGGAGGAAATCTGGCAGCTTAGATAAAGGTTGGGCATTCAAAGGCTGGTAAAACTGGAGGCCGAAATTAAGAAAATGGGAGGTGAGGGCAGAGGAATGAATTTTATAAAGGCTGTTTTCTTAAGGGAAGCAGATTATGGTTGACATGTTTTAAAAGGGTGGGTAAGGAAGAACAGATAGAATTTGGGTGGCCCTTGAGTCTGATTTGAATAAGATCGCTTGGGAGAAATATTAAGGGGGTGTTTAGAATTCTGCCGATGGATTTAAGTTTAGTGGGCAATATGGGTTAGGGAGGATATTTTAGGGGGAGGAACTTGGGGGCTAGTGTGGAGGGTGTGGTTGGGGTGAAGTTTCCTGGTGAAGACGCCTTAGATGCTGAAAAGGATTTGTAGGTATATTGAGATGAACAACTGAAGAGTGTACTTGGGGGAACTGAGGGGATGGTAAAAGAGCAGGATACTGCAGTAATAGAAAGTGGGGCTAAGGGTTTTTGTAAAGAAGGTGGAGTGTTTGGAGATGCTAAGGGAGGCTGTTATGTTACAGGGAGGCTGAGCAGAACAAGGGGCAGTCAAGAAAGTACTTCAGGGACATCCTAATTGGTGGCGCCGAAGACAGGGAGGTTGGACATTTTTCAGGGAGAAAGTAAGGGACTCTTACAATAAGAGTTCTGTTAGAGAATTTGAGGTTCTGAGGTTCTGTAACAGTTCTAGGAGATTCTGAAAGTCACAGGGTTTCCAGACTGGGAACGCGGAGGCTTCCCGAGTAGGGTTTGGGGAGGAAGCAGGTTCTGCCTAAGTGTGAATGACTGGAGGGAGGTAGCGGCTGATCCAGGGCAGGCGATGGGCACGGGGACTGGGAGGCTGGGCTCACCTGGGCAGGCTGTCTTGGAAGTGCATGGTGGGCACGATGCTGCGATGCAGGTACTGGCCGGGCCCGGTGTCTGCGCTGAGGGATCGACATGGAACTCCCGGGCCAACAGCAGGAGCCCGAGGCCAAGAGCGTAGCAGCAGGCGGACCACCATTCTCCCGGGAAGCTACGGTAGTGGGAACGCGGGGTAAGGGGGAGCTCTAGTATAGAAAAAGACAAGGCAGCCACCCTCAGAGCTCCGGGACGTAGGGTCAGGAACTCCCGTCCAGTTCTAGGTTGTCCCGATAGTCCCTTCCGGCCTGCACCGCCAGCCCACGGAAGGCGCCTCCCGTAGACGGGTCCGCCCGCAGAAGGGTCCGCCCACAAGGGCCCGCCCACAGGAGGTTCCGCCCAAATGTTCAACCCGCCCCAGGGTCCAGCCCACTGCGGCTCTAGCGGGGCTGCAGCCTCTGTACTGGTCATCCTTCTGCAGCCCAGGCAGAGGGGAAACGGAGCTGCGGAAGCGACTCTTTTCTCTTTTGGAGCGAGTAAGAAACTGTAGATTAAGAAAAAGAGAAGGAGAAACTAGCCAGTGTGATCTGATAAACCTAAATGTGATCCAGGCCCCCTTTCCTGGGAAGCAGTGGGCAAAATTTTAACCCTCCCTTTTCTTGTTCTAAGAAATAAAGGTCATGCTTCATCGTACCTCCCAGGATTCTAGATATGTAATGAGATACGTGGTATGCACCGTGCTTAGCGCTTAATAGGTTTGCAAGTAAATGGTGGTGGTGGTTGGTATTTTGTAACCCGTGATGTTTGTCCAGCAGATCTTTAGATCTGCTCACAGCTGTGCTGTGAGCTCACCGGAACCGGTATTAAAGAAAACATGTGCAGAAGCTGAAAATCTAGTCGCCATCTAGTCACCTCTTCTGTGCAGACAGCCCCTTAAGGGAAGATCCCCATCTGCTTAAACATCCTTTCTCAATTTGAACATTTGGCAGACAAAAAGCTCGGTCAAAAGAAAACTGCCCTCTGTTTCCAGGGAGACTTCCAAACCCAGTCCAGGACATGAAACTCCCTGCCACCACAGATCACCTTTAAGTTTCCTTCCAACACTGACTCTAAGAGTCTGCGATTTGAACATGGATCCCTCATCCACCACAAAAGAACCCCCACCACTCTGCTCCCATTTTGCAAAAGGAAAGGATGCAACAGAAGACATCAGGTCAAGCCATCTGACTTGAGGTACAACACAGAATTCCATTCTGGGAACACTGCCTTTCCTTAGCTCCAGGTCTCACTCATGGGCTGTGGGGTTGAGGTGGCCAAGTACCTTCTGTCTGTCCTATAACTGTGCCAGAAGCTGGAACACACAAAAAGAGCACTAGATTGGGAGTCAGAAGACCTGAGTTTTGGCCTCGGTTCCCTCTAGCAAGGTAACCTCCTGGTTGAACTCACAGATCACTAACCAGCTCTGACACTTAGTGATGACCACAAATCTTTAAGAACTAAACATGAAACTCAAAAATACTGACTACCTAATCTTCCTCCCTTGAGGAGAGGCAAATCCTCAATATCAATGCCATTTCCCTGCAGTAGGGCCAGAGTAAAATATCAAACACTTTCTGAAAAGATTGCTCCACTGAATTCAGACACTTTTCAAAGCCATGAAACTTGAGACAAACATCAGAAGCTGTGTAGGCTAAGGGGATCAGAGGAGCAGGAAGAAGCAGTGTACCCAGTAGAAGAGAAGTGACTCAATTAGAGAGACAGAGGGCCCCATCTAATCAAACTGCTAAAAGAGGCACTTAACCCCTCTGGGAGTTATGGTTAATAGGACCAAATCCAATCTCTTAGGCTGGTGCCCATGGCCTTCTGAATTCTGGCCCCTACCTGCTTTTCTAGTTCCTATCATGTCACCTGACCTATGGTCATAACATTGAACCACTCGTGATTCCTAGAACTTGTCCTTACACCAGGCCTTATTTTTTAGGTTCCCCTACTGTCTGAGATGTTCTTTCCATGCATTTCTGCCTAATAGCCTCGACTTATCCTTCAAACCCCTCCATGAAGTCTTCCTCTAGCCTTATCCTTCCTTTCTATAGCACTTTATGTACTTCTTTGTGTTATGAGAAACATAACTATATTATGATTTATTTAGTTATCATTTCATCTCTCACAATCAACTTTTAGGCCCAGGGATTGTTTTCATTTATATACCCAGATGTCTAGCTTATTGTGAGTAGGTGCTTTCCTTCTTTTTCCTTGGCATGGCCCTGGGGATAGCCATGATCTAGAAGATCAAAATACCATATTTTTCTATGTAAGACTCAAGAAAGTTCCTGTACTTAGAGAAGAATCTTAAAGAATAAGTGGTCTGTATTGAATGAAATAATCCCAGAGATTTGATCTGTTTTAACTATGAAAATGAAGAAACAAAAAAAAAAATGCAGAACAGGTGACCAGGTTAAAGTAATGTTATTATTCAAAATCAAATTTCTTACAAACAATAAACTTTAAATGGATAACAGAAGAGTTCACATTTCAGTGACAAAGAGATCCAGTTGGTTGAGCATGACTCAAGACAATAAATGTGAACACCCCTATACTCCAAGAAATGATAGGAACTGGTTACTGAGAGTAGGTCGAGCACCTCAAGTTCTCAGGTTCTGCCGGATCTCAACTGCACCAAGTACGGCTTGAAATAAAGAAAACTCATAGGCCAGGCTTCACAAAGCACTACCTGATTTCATTTGTTATAGTGAACTCCAAGTCTTTAAAAAGAAATTGAATATGTGAGAAAGTATTTATTTATTTATTTTTAAAGATTTTTTTATTTATTTTTTATTTTTTTATAATAAATTTTATTTTTATATTCCCCATACAATTGCAACCCCCCCATTCTGACCCCAATCCCTCCCCTCCCGCCCCCCACCCCCCAAAAAGTGTCTCTGGTTCATAGTTTTTTGTTGATTTTGATTTTCACTTTCTTATAGTTATTCATTTTCCTGGTCCCTTATTTAAGTTTTCTAGATTCCTGCTATGAGTGAGACCATCCGGTATTTTTCTTTTTCTTTCTGGCTTGTTTCTCTGAGCATGATCCCTTCCAGCGCCATCCATGTTGCTGCAAATTGCATGTGTTTATCTTTTTTGAATGCTGAGTAATATTCCATGGTGTATATGTACCACATCTTCTTGATCCAGTCATCTATTTTTGGGCATTTGGGCTGTGAGAAAGTATTTAAATACAAGAAAAGAAACCAAAGTATAAAAATGTTCTCTCTGCCTCACTGTTTTTTAACTTATGTGTCAATGTGACTGGGCTAGGTATGATCAGATAACTGGTAAAATACTATTTCTGGATGTGTCTGTGAGGGTGTCTCCAGAAGAGATTAGCATTTGAATCAGTAACTGAGTAAAGAAGTTAGTCCTCACCAGGCAGGTGGGCATCATGCAATCTTTTGATGCCCTAAACAGAACAAAAAGATGTCGGAAGCGTAAATTTGCTCTCTGTTTGAACTTTTCCCACCCTCGGACATCATCACTTCAGGTTCTCCAGCCTCCACATTTGACTGGAACCTGCTTTCCTGGGTTTCTAACCTGTAAACACACTTTTCAAGCTCCATAATCTTGTGAGCCAATCCCTTGTAATAAATCTTTTTCTCTATCATACTGGTTATGTTTTCTTGTCTGGAGATCCCTAATGCACCCATAAAAAAAGTTTTTAAACTCACTTGTGGGTACACTTGATATTTAATTAAACCAATCAACGAGGAATTCATGGTGTGTGTGAGAAAAAAAATCTGTTCCTTTTAACCTGATATTTGCATTTTGAAGTACTGTTTCAAAGCACTGTTTGAAGTTATGTTCGAACTATTAGGGGAAAAGAACTAATAGCCAGAGTACCAGAAGCTTACTACATGAGAGTCTACAGGTAGTGGGGAGTACAGTGCACCATTTAAAGGATCCAGATTTAAAGAACCATTTAAAGAACCAGATTGAGGCATTTGGGATGTGGATCCTGACCATCTGAGCTGAATGGCCTCTGGGTCCCTGGTTACAAGGATGCCATGGAGAATGGGACTCTGAAGGAGCCTGAATGGGGGTGAGGAGAAGGTGGAGACTTTACCCAGCTGAGAACATCTTCTGGGGAGGTCCTGGTCCCTCTCTGGACTTTGAGGCAATAGATTCCTGACTGCTGCACTTTTGAATGCACTCAGCACTTCCTAAGTGAGGAGGGCTAACCCCATTCTAGCAGCCTCCATTTGTCACCATTTTCACTTGGGAACTTGGTGAGTAGAGAACCATCACGGTTTGCTCTGGCCTTGGAAATCCTACTTCTAAGACATCGTTCAAGTTGAAGTTAAGTACACAAGGTGTCCCCATGGGCTGGCTTGCTGCTGGGGTAGAGGGAATTAGGTATTGTGTCAGCATCTCATTTGTGAAGCTGAGCAGGCCAAGGCATCACCTCATGGCTGCCCAGAATTGATGCCAGGAACACGTTGACATTGGGTTGAAAGACGCTGAACTAGTGGCCCAGACCTTTGCCATAAAACATGATGACTCAAGTGCTTTGGTTCCTACACACGCATCATTAAGACACAGGCAGAAATGTCTTCAGCCTGCTTTCTTCACTGCCCTTTTCACAAGCCCACGATCTTTGGTTGCCATGACTCACCAGCTTCTCCTTCAACCTTGCCCATACATTTCAGTTTTCCATGGTCAAGAGGGCAGGAGGGGTTCTGGGGTGCACCTGTTGTCTGCACTTAGATTTCTAAGGCTTCACAACAGTCCCACAGTACTGTAAAACATTCCAACTATAAAAATATTCCCTCCTCAGCACACAGGCATATAGATCCTCTCATATGTCTGCAGTTTGTCTTTCTGGCTTGTGTTATTGAAAAAAAGCAAAAACTTCCATGATACATCCTTATGGTAGACTCTAAACATGAAGGCAGTGAGACATGCTAAAACTTTAGGGGTCCATCAAATAAACCCCTTAAAGATCTCAGTGGTGGTCACAGAGGGATAGGGATGCAAGACCTAAGGTTCCAGACAACCACATGTAAAAGACTTCAGCAAGAGAAGGATTGAAATGGTTGAGCTTGTAGCCATTGAGAGCTGGCTGTTGTATTCAACTCTGGGAGCCGAAGGAATGCCTTTACAGAAGAAGTTCCTCACAAGAACAAGATATCTCATAAATGTTAACTGGAAGCTCAAGCTATTTTTTTTTTTAGATTTATTTATTTAGACAAGAGCTGGGGTACAGGTCAGATGTGTGGGAGGGTGAAGGATTCACCAGAGACAGAGTAGGGAACAGAACAGGCAGATAGACGAAATACACTGCAGCGGGCAAGACAGGAGAGGTCTGCTGCGCAATGTGGGATTCTCCCTAGCCGGCTGAGATTGAACCCACGCTGCAGAGGCTGCGGACAGCTTCACAGTGCAGCGCTCAACCACCTGCACCACCAGGGAGGCCCAGGAAGCTTAAGCTTAATGGACCACCGGTAGAAGGTTGAGAAAGAATTTTAATTTGACTCCAGTTGTGTTTGAATCTATTTAATCTATCTTATGCAAGGGTATTTTTAGTATTCAGGCATGTAGCATAATGTCCCCAAATAGAATGCAGTGAGTGAATATTTGTTGAATGAATAGAAAAGTAATGATATGCTATTCTTTCCATATAATTGGATTTTTTCACTTTTAGTTTTCTTACAACAGAGCATCTGATTTTTATCGTGTGTGTTTACCTCCTAAGGTGAGCATCACCCACATGTTATCAACAGAACTTAAAACTGGTTATAAATGAGCTAAAATATAAAGTTGAATTGAATTCAAGTGGACAGTGGTTGTATTGAGGAAATAAAAAGAAACAGCTGAAGTTGCAGTGTAGAAATAATCATTTTAGAGAAATAGTGGATCAATATATTGCCTGGGATAGGAAAGTTAAACAAAAATGTTGCTTACCCCTATCATAGACAGTTTAGGCCCCTGACATCTCTGCCTTAACCCCACCTGCCTGGACTCAGTTCCAGCCATAACTGCCTTGCTTTTCATCAACGCTAGATAGATATGCTCTCACCTCAGCCTCTGCCTTTGCTATTCTCACTCCTCCTGGAATGCTTCATCCTGCCAGAATTTGAAACACTTTACTCCTCACCTTCCCATGGTGGCCTTTCCTGTGCACCTTATCAAAAATTGCAACCCCATCTGTCTTCTCTACCCTTCTTCTTGCTTTATTTTTTTTCTGTAACTCTTACCACCACCTATCTTTTTTGGGTGTTTGTTACCTGTCTCCCTCTAGTAGAATGTAAGCTCCCTGTGGGCAGCTGTCTTTGTTCTGCTGTCCAATATATGTCTAACACTTGGAACAGTGCTTGTGCAGAAGAGGCCTTCAGCAAATATTTGTGGAATGAATGAGACATTTCTGCGACAGGCTGCTAACTAGTTGTAGCTTTTTCTTTCTTCTGGTCCCATATCCATGATGTTGGTTCTTACACAGACCTCCTAACCTTCAGGGATCTCCACCCTGCAAGAGAAGCTCAGAGGCTCCCTTCATGCCAGTGACCCTTCTTCAGCTGCCCTGGCCCTCTGCTCATCCCATCTCTACAGCTACTCTCCTGTCAAGGTCACTCAAACACACCCTCTCACCCATCTCCGATGTCCTTCCGAGAATCTGGTATTAAATGTTCTATTTAAAGAAGGAGGGGCCACCTCCTTCCCTTTTCTCTGCTGTCCACTCCTGTGGGTTCCTTTGGAAAACTCCCTCAAAATCCAGCTTACCTGCCGCTTCCTCTGGGGATCCTCCCCAGGCCCTTCTCCTCTGGGGTCCTGCTACACCAAGCCTGCACCCCAGTCACAGCATTTACCATGTGGTACAGAATAATCACATTTGGGTAACAAAGTGGCCCAAATTTAAATTTGGGAATTTGAAATAGTGTGATATGAGCTACTAATGAAGTCTTGTTTTTACAAATACAACTTTAAAATAAGAGTACTCCTGAATTTAAAAAAATCAAAACATGATTTTCTAAAAAAGATACAATTTCAAAGCTGGCTAGCCAAGTAAATTATGAATGGTGTTTACATTCTTGCCACACTGTGGCACCACTTTAGCTGGTATAAGAAATTCCTACCAGGTCCAGTCAGTATTGTCTGAACCAGACTCTGGTTTACACACACCAGAATTTCTTCAAGTACTGGTAGGAGATTTTACTCAGTCTTCCTGTTTTAAGATGTCTCTTCAAGATTTTATCATAATGTCATCCAAACACTGCATCAGCAACAGTGCTCTGGAGAGTGTTGAAAAGCGCTAAAGAAAACCAATTACAGAGGAAGGGAGGTTAGATGCGATTAAAAACCCCATGATCAGGGGCCTCCCCTGGTGGCGCAGCAGTTGAGCGCTGGGCTGTGAAGCTGCCCGCAGCCTCTGGGCAGGCGAGGGCCCACATGGTGTGACAGACCTCTCCTGCCACCCACTGCTCCCCTCAGCAGTGTATTTCGTCAGTCTGCTGTTCTGTTTTCCGCTCTGGCTCTGGTGAATTCTCTCACCCTCCTGCGCTTCTGACTGTACCCAATGCTTGTATAAATAAATAAATAAATAAATATTAAAAAAAATAAATAAAACATTTAAAAAAACAACAAAAAACCCATGATCAGCTCTGCTGTCCATTAGCAGAGAGCACACTGTAGAATATTATAGATAATACTGAGACTCTAGAAAGCAAATGTATGTCACAGATGTTTTCCTAAGGGACTCTAAGCCAGCCCCAGGGTCCCCCTGCTCCCCTCCATCAAATCTTAGAGAGCTGGGCTTCATGGGAGACACCCTTCACCCCAAGAGAGCCCTTCTCATCTTTAGGGAATAGGATATTTTAGGGGTGAGTAGAAGGATGATAAAGGTTAGAAGAGGGTTATAGGACCCTTCTCTTTGGAATGGGATTAAGGTGCTAAGATTGGAGGGGGGCGCTGATTTTGAGGGCTGGGGTGGGGATTCCTTCTGATTGGGCGATTCTGACCTGGAACCACTAAAGTAGCCTGGCAGGCCCAGCCGAGGGAGAGTAGGAGGGTGACTCCTTACAACTTCATCTCTGCCAAGGTTTAGAACCTTCTTCCTTTTTTCATGGGCCACCTGTTGTAAAAGGTTTTAGCTACATTGTAAAAATGATCTATTAATTCACTTCTCCATTAACACACACACATACTCACAAGAATGGGTGTATAAACAAGAGAGGGGCCTCAGGCAGAATCACTGGGTTGAAAGGTGGGGTGGGAGATACCAGCCTCCAGTGGCCTAGGGTTCAGCTTGGCTAATGTTCTGGAAAGGGCCTTGGCCACCCAGATACTTGTCCTTAGTTCAGTCTATAATTTGTTGTGTGACCTTGGGCAAATCAATTCCTCTTTCACCCTCAATTTGGAAAGTGAGGGGGTCTGACAGCTTGAGTGCTATGATTAAAGATAAATGTTCCCTCCTTACCTCTTACCTCTCCCCTACCTCCTTAAGGTGTCTAGCACAAAGCAGATACTTGGCACATTACATGGTACATTGAATGACAAAAAGAAATGCCATTTCTGGAGCATCCATCAAGTGCCAAGCAGTGTGCGAGCGCCCTGCATGAGTGTTATGTACAATCCAGACGATCCTTCAAGGCAGGGATTTATATAATTTGACTGGTGATGCAGGAAATGGAGCTGATCATACCTCTTGGTTAATAGCACTTATTGCCATTGACTTGTCCAGGGCTTTTCCTGGTTTTATTTTTTGATCTCTCATCACTAGTCTTCATCTTCTTTCACACAGGCATCATCCTTCCCAGTGCATTTGCTATAGATCTGTAAGTATAAATCCATCTTTGTGACATGCACTCTTCTGTTTTTTTATTTATGTCCATGGCATTGTGATACCCACATTCTGCTTCTAATGTCTGTATACACTGCTTTGAAGGTTCATCCATGTTGCTATAATTGCATCTAGTCTGTTGTTTCTGTCTACTCTCCAAAAACCATCCCTGCATTCACCACAGTTGACATCCATTCCTCTGGTGGTGAAAATCTCAGTACCTCTGCTACCATAGACCCCACCATGATGAATGTCCTTCTATATGTCCCCTTATAAACCTGTCAGAGAACTTCTCTGGGGTATAATTCAAGAATGAGATTGCTGAGTCTGAGGGCATATGCAAAGTAGAGATTACAGTACCAATTGTAGAGCTGCAAAGACAATACTTAGATTACAAAAACAGAAATGGGGGTCTGAGTCAGCTCCAGAATTTCTGTCTCTGGGCTATATCCAGGGTACCTACATTTGGGCCAGTCAGGTCAACAAGTAGTTTCCCTGCTGTGGGGATCTCACATCACAATAATGAACTCTGATAAGCCAACTGAGTGGTCTAGACATGTTGGCATTTGCTATAACAAGGACACTCACCATGCTAACTACACCGCCCTGAGACTGTTGGGGAAGGAACTCTTGCTTCTTTGACTTACTGACAATCTGTTGCATGTTACAGCCAAAAGCAATTAAAGCTTGTTCCACATGCATGGTCTTCATTCTCCTAACAACCCTGGGAGGTAAGTACAGTCATCATTTCCATTTTACACAAGAGAAAACTGAAGCTCAGTGTCATATAGCTGGAAAGTAACAGGGATGAGAAGCAAACCTCGGCCTCTAAGCCCATGTCTAAGCCCTAAGTCAAATATAATTTCCAGCACCCCAGAGCTGGTAGCCTTGGAAAATAGGCCTTCCCCCCCACGGCCAGGCATTTGCATGAGATCATAAAAGCTCAGAACTTTGAGCCAGTTGTTTGCAAATTCTGTTTGCAGATGTTTGGCATTCAGCAGGGCCAGCTCCAGTCAGGAAAGACCCCACTTGGCATACAGAAGGGATAGGGACATGTCACCAGAGGGACATGCTCTCACAGGTCATCCCATAGCTGCAGAGTTCCATGCTGGGTTGGCTGGTGGCAGTAAGGGGTGTGACCTGTGCCAGCAAGGGGACAATTTGGCTTTCCTCTCCTGACCCTGTCTCCAGACAGTGAGAAACACATGCCCTATGTTTTTAAAGCCTTCCCTCTGGTTTATTTTATTCCTTTCCATTTGGCATGCAAAGCCCTACACTTTGAAAAATGTAATTCCACTTGAAAAACATTTATTATCTACACTGTGCCAGACATGGTGCCCAGCACTGGGATTTTAAATGATTAAGCTCATGAGCCATGGGATGCTCAGGGAGGTACTTAACCCTTTTGGGCCACTGGTAAGATAACAGTGCCAGCTGCATTGGGTGGCCACATAGAAGGTCCTGGAGAGAAAGAAGTGGCAGCTGCATTAGGCTCTGGTGAGTAGAGATGATATTTAGCTGGAGAGGGAAGAGGCACAAAGCAGCAGAAGGAAGCACATGTGCAAAATTGTGATGATCCCCCCGTCACTGAAATGCCTTTCCTCTTGCTTCTTTCCTCCCCTCTGTAGCCTGCCTGGAGCTCTCCCAGGGCACAACCAACCCGTGGCTGCAGGTGACTGTTTCCAAACCCATCTTTTCCCTACACTCTGAACTCCTGAGACCTGGAACTATGTAGCCAGCCCTTAGTGCAGGGTTGTACACGTGATCAGAACTCTCTAGTCATCTGTTAGGTAAGTGAAAAACAGGCATAAAGGAGCATGGACATTGCAAGTAGTGTCCAGGAGCTGCACAGTTGGCATATTGAGCAAACGTTGGGGATCACGAGCAGATGTTGGGGATCACAGGGACTAAAACTGGGAATTGGCAATGGTTAAGCCCTGTGTGATGGGTGGACTGGAGATTTCTCTGGTGGCTCAGACTAGTAGAAAGACACAGAGAATAGAGGAAGTGGAAAGGATCAGTCACTTGCTGGGTTAGTGGGGTTGGAGAGGCTTGGTGGAAGAAGTCAGAGATATCACTGGGTGCCATCCTGACAGGCACCCCACTCTGGGATAATATCTATGCTTGCCAAGAGGTGACAAATAGTTGTCCAAATAGGACTGCAAACATTGAGTCTACTGTGGTTGATGGGTTCCCAATTTGATTTCCTGCTATGGAACTTGTATTAGTCAAGTGTCTCCAAAGATACAGAGCCAACAGGATGTGTAAGTGTATAGCAGGTCCTCCAGCAGTGTCATTATCATGTTGATGGGAAAAAGAAATTCTGGCTAGCATTGAAGCATGCAGTGTTATTCATGGACCTGCTTTCTTAATATATTATTTTGGTTAAAGTCAGTTTCTAAGGACCTACTGAAATTAAATGAGAACTAACTGTGTATGTGTGTCTGTGTATGCATGTGTGTGTGTGTGTGAGAGAGAGAGAGAGAGAGAGAGACAGAGAGACAGAGAGACAGAGAGACAGAGAGAGAGATTTTAAGGAACTAGCTTATGTGAGTAAGGAGATGCAATTCCAAAATCTGCAGGGTAGGCCAGCAGGCTGGAGACCCAGGGAAGAGTTACACTTCAAGTCCAAAAAGCCATCTACTTAACAATTTCCTTCTTGTTCAGAGTAGTTCAGTCTTGGTTCTAATCAGGCCCTTAACTGAGTAGATGAAATCCACTCACAATCAGCTTTACTCAAAATCCATTTTAAATATTAAACTCATCCCAAAACATCTATGTTTGACTAACTCTCTGAGTACCATGGTCCAACCAAGTGACTTATTAAATTAGCATTTATGCACTAAGAATTCTACCAATTTCCTGACAACTCCATCTGCAACAGATGTTTCTCTCTCTCTCTCTCTCATTTCCATATGAGACTCTGGAAGACAAACGTTGTTCTTCTTGTTTGCACCAAATTGAATAGTTTGGTATCAATACAAAAAAGAAAATACTGGGGAAATATACTCAAATACTTTCAGGAGATTTTCAAGGCACCCCCTCCAGTCCATATCATCCCCCCCTGACCCCCCACATAGGCCATGCCACTCCATCTGTTATTCTCCTCTCAACCCAGTGGCCAGGACATATCTACAAGGAAGCAATTTCCTTCATCTGATCTCTAAGTTCACTGAGCCTCTCTTCTGCCTGCTCAAATCTGCCTTTGAATCCCTCTAGTGAATTTTTCATTTCATTTATTGTACTTTTCAGCTCTAGCATTTCTCTTTTATTTCTATTTTAGGTTTTCTATCTCTTTATCATTATTTCCATTTTGTTCATAATCACTTTGACTTTCTCCACATCTTCCTTTAGTTTGAGCATCTTCAAAACAGTTGTTTTAAAGTCTTTGTCTTGTACATTTGACATCAGGTATTTTCAGGGATAATTTCTGTTAACTTTTCCCTTAAATGTGCCCTAAGTTCCTGCTTCTTTGCATGGCATGTTGATTTTTGTTGTTGAAACTGGACATTTGAATTTAATAGTGTTCTCCTTCCTTGGGGCTTGATGTTTTTCAATATTGGGTTTATTTACTGTTTTTATTATTGTAGGTTGTCTGTGTGGCGTCTCAGCCTGAGATATAAACTTAGGATCTTCTTGGGTCTTTTTTGAACCTTCTCCTAAGCATGCACCATCACTTTTTAATTGCAAACATGCAACCGTTTTTGAATGTCCTAGTCTTCAATTTCTGTCTCCCAAAACAAAAAAAAACAAGTGAAAAATAAAGCGAGGAAGGGGAGGGAGGGCACCAGCCCTTTTAATCCCTCCTCAGCCAGAGGGGGAAGGACACCTCACAGTGGGGAAGGAGTGACAACAATGGTTGCCCACATCTTTGTCTCCACCTCTGTGATCAGAAGACACAATAAGTGACAGACCACAGAACCCCAATATTTGGAAGACAAGCTCCTTTTTGCCCATTCTGATTCCTGTAAGCTGTGAACAAGCTGCTCCAGGAATACCATGTACAGCTTCTTGCCACATGCTAAGAGTAAGGGGTGGGCAGCTGCTACTGTGTTAAGAGCTGAAGTTGACCAAAATTAACTGCAATTTAACTTTCAAGCCTGGAGCTTGCAAGCCTTGAACAGACTCTAATCTCCTTAAATAGTTATATTAGACAAATCCTGCCAATGCAATTATAGTCTAAGTGAGGAGAAGAAACCTTGTACTTCCTATTCCACCACCTTCCCAGAATCCTCTCTTGCATCTGGTCTTAAAGGATTGTTTGGTTCACTAAATCAACTGAGAAGAGATGGCATTCCAGGTGGCAGGAATAGCATGTGCAAAGACTCAGACAAGAAAGGGCATGAGTGTGCTGAGCAAATGATTAGAATTTCAGTATAAATGGGGCAAAGGGTAGAGGGGAAAGTGAGAAGACATGGAATCAGGAAAAAATCAGTCTTTGGCCTTTGTGGGAAGTGAATTCTCATGGCAGAATTCTTGCTGATACGAAATTCAAAATTTTATTCAAAACATAGAATACACAGCGATCAACCAAAGACCCTGCATTTGAAGTGTTAAGTAAATTTCGTTTGTTTGGCTTGTCTAAATACAGCTATAAAAAGAACTAACTAGAGCTTGAGAGGATGTTTTCAAAAAAGGCAAGGTCAAAGGAATGTTTTATAGTTTTCAGGGAAATTGTCTTCTACAGGCTTTGGAAATATTGCCTGTCTCTTTGTATAGTTAGCAGAAGTGCAGATTCTGTGGTTATAGCATCTTACGGGCATAACAGCTTTTTATGAGCCACTTCTAAGGCTTCTTCCTCATCTTTGCTGCCGCCAACCCTTATCTCTAGTAACTACCCAGTAGCCTTTTTAGATCTACAATCTAAAAATCCAAGGAAACTCCAGGGAGGGAGGGCGGATGAGAACAGTTTATATTCAATTTTGTAAGCAATAAATGAACAGAAAAGAAGTCCTATTAGGCATTTAGTTCAACAATTGCCCCCAGGTGGGTTTAGTCCCACAGCCAGTACCAACCAACTTCTGCCCATTTTGTGTGTCACCCAAAATTTTTCACAACAATATCTGTGAAATTATAACATGTGCTCTGCATCTTTAAGAAGCAGTTCTGTTCAGTGAGGGTCACTTTGACGGCATTTGACTCTGAGTTAACCAGAAATTTCAGTGAATAGAAAACTCTGTTTCCCAAAAAATTCAGAATAAACAAGCACTCACTGGAACCTCTCTGAAAGTAAGTCTTCTGGAATTACTCTCCTGAACTTACTTTGGAGTTTCAGCAACACACTTCACCAGAGGATCATTCATTCACTTGACAATAATTTATTTATCATCTACTATGTGCCAGGCCTAGCACTGGTCACAGTGGTTCTTCTTCATAGGCATAACCAAGACAATATTGTCTTCATAGACAATAGTCATCCCCAAAGGGTAGACGCCTAAGTGCACTCAACTGAATAGAATGAAGAGACTGCACTGTGGAAATAAACAAAGACCACCCAAAAGAGACAAACATCAGCTATTGATTCAGATTTTGCTATGACCAGGGAGTCGTCACCATCACTTGCAATTAGCAAAAACTCAAAGGCAGCCAAGGCAATAGGAAAGTTGAAGCAGCAATGAGCAGACAGAAGACATTTAGTAAGTCTATGGTTCCATTACTGAGGATAGGAAGCAAGTATCAGACCTCAGATTTCTCTCATAGCTCAACCTTAACTCCTTTCAATTCATTCCGTTCCTAAACAAATATGCCTATTTGTTATGGTGCTAAAGTTGTCTTCTGTCTTCTTCACTAGTTCTTCCCTCAACAACCACCATTTGTTCTGATGTTTCAGTTTCATCTCTCGCCCCAGTTTTCTGAATTCTCTTAAATGAGTTGTAATGGGTTGAATGGTGTCCTCTGGAAAAAGGATGTATTATCATCTTCACCCCTAGATTCTATAAATTTGTTCTTCTTTGGTAAAAGTATCTTTGCAGATGTAATTAAGTTAAGGATCTTGAGATGAAGAGGTCATTCTTGATGATCCCAAAGGCCCTTAAAACTACGTTGACAAGTGTCCTTGCGAGGGAGTGAGAGGGCCTCCCCTGGTGGCACAGGTGGTTGAGCACCGTGCTGCAGCACCAGTTCAATCCCAGCCAGCTGGCGAGGGTCCCACATGGCACAGCAGACCTCTCCTGTCGCGCCCGCTGCTCCCCTCAGCAGTGTATTTTGTCAGTCTGCCTGTTCTGTTCCCCGCTCTGTCTCTGGTGAATCCTCTCACCCTCCGGCGCATCTGGCCTGTACCCCGGTTCTTGTGTAAATAAATAAATAAATCTTAAAAAAAAAAAAGGAGAGTGAGTGAGAGGGAAACCACACAGACACAGAGATAACGTGAGGTCACAGGTAGAGACCCGAGTGATGTGGCCACAAAGCAAGGAATGCCAAGGATGACTGGCAGCCAGAAGATCAGAGACATGAAGTGGATTCTCCTCTGAGCCTTCGGAGGAGTGTGGCACTGCTGACACCTTGATTTAGGACTCCTGGCCTCCAGAACTGTGAGTGAATACATTTCCATTACCGCCAGTTTTGTGATAATGTATTACAGGAGTCACAGGAAAAAATGCAGCCACTTCGAGGAAGAAATTACTTTTGTTCAGGTAAAATAATTGTGTGATTTTGAATACTATGTTTCAACACTATTAAAGCTACCTAAAAATTATCAAAGGAAACAAAAACTACCCATGATCCTGACAGGGTATACTGATTATTTCTATTTTTTCATATTCTCTTCCATTTGCCATTCTACTGAGTATTGTAAAACTCGTATTAGCAATTCTCCATTTTCATTCAACTTTAGAATGGAGACATTGTCCCATGAGGGTCCATTGTCTTCACATATATTCGTGGTTGCATGTCATGGAATAGAACTAAAAGCATCAATTACATAATCATTGCTCTATTGTTAGTTCACTAGGCTTTTTCCAAACTTTTGTTATAATGTTGCAGTGAAAAATAATAGCTATAATGACCACCATTTGTGGTATGCAGATGAAGCCCCATGCTTTGAAACTTCACTTCCTATGATTTTATTGAAGCCTCTCAATCAACAATTCTTTGATGCAAAGAAGAGTTTGTTTGAGGGGGAGACAGGTGTTACAGATGAAGAAAATGGGGCTGAGCAGTAACATGCCAGGTCAGCTAACCCAAGTTCCTACTCAGACTGGGCATTGGGCAGGGTGTCAAGGATGCAGAGCCAAGAGGCATGACACTGCCCCATGGAGCTCACCATGTATGTGATATGTGCCACACAGACTGGGGCTGGGGGAAAGGGGAGTGAACAGAGAATGAGCTCCAAAAACAGTCTGGTGGGACAGGGAAGGCTTCCTATTGGAGGTGTCAACTGAGCTAAGATTGATAAACAGGAAGTCAAGGTAACATATGGGCAACAGGATAGAAAAAGTGTAACACAGCAGTGAGATTCATGAGAGGAATGTATTTAACTTTTTAAGACTCTTGATCGGGTGTTTAAACTGTGTGGACTCTGTTGTCCCTACCTGTCTCTGGGAGGCTGCAGTTCTTTCCTGGATTTCCCAGAAGCCTTGGCAAAGGACATGGTTGTAGAAATTAGTTTGATCAAATACATTAAACTTCAGTATCTCTGCTGGATCCCAGTGAGCCTGTCATAGCAACTTGGGAATATTTTAGCAGGAAATTCTTCCAATTTATACTTTGTCTTGTATTCTTGTCATAAAGTTTTTCCAGATCCAGGCCAATCTGTCTTGTATTCTTGTCATAAAGTTTTTCCAGATCCAGGCCAATCTGTCTCATGGGCCCATTCTCAGAGTCAAAATGTAAATTCAGGGCCTCCCTGGAGGTGCAGGGGGTTGAGCACAGCGCTGTGAAGCTGTCTGCGGCCTCTGCAGCCAGGGTTCGATCCCCAGCTGGCCAGAGAGATACCCTATGGGCCACAGACCTCTCCTGACTCTCCTGCTGCTTCCCTCATCAGTGTTTTCCATCAGTCTGCCTGTTCTGCTCCCTCTTCTGTTTCTGGTGAATCCTCTCACCCTCCTGCACCTCTGGCCTGTAACCCAGTTCTTGTATGCATAAATAAATAAATCTTTAAAAAATGTAAATTCAAAAATAAGATAATAATGTAAACTTGCTTGATTTCATTTTTAGGCTTTATTGAAAATATAAGTGGGTCATTGATTATTTTTAAGGCAAGTGGCCTCGGTCCGTGTATAGCCTGTATTTGAATTTTATTTATCAGTGTTTCTCACCTGAAATTGAACAACTCAAGAGAAGGGAAACCTATCATATATCCATATAGCAGGTCCTCATCTTTATGCCAATTAACTTATTTATAGATACTAGGGTTACTGGAAGCTGATATTTTCTCCACTGCTATATCTTTCAATAAATATCTCTTTTGCACAGGTTACATACCAAGAAGGAAGGACTGCGTTGTGACACAGAGGAATAAATAAGAATTAGGGCTCAGAAGGCGTGGGCCTATTTTGAGCTTTCTAGCTGTGTGACCTTGGAAAAATCACTTGATGTCTCTCTCTGCCTCAATCCCTCAATTGTAAAACAGGGTTAGTGAAAATATCTAATAAAACTACTGTGAGGATTAGAGTCATTAAAACATGTAAAGTGCTTAGAATAATGCTTGGCACAATGTTGACTATCCAATACATTTCAGCTATTTATTGCTGCTGCAGATATCCTTAACCCCGAGAGGGTTACATTTACAGCTCAACTTCAGTTTTGTCCCCAGGAAAATGAGAAGGGTGGGTTAATATTAGCATTTCTCTCATGGGTAAAGTTCAAGTGAGATGAAGTGAGAGCTCTTTATAAATTGGGAGTTTAAACAGGTAACCAAAGCTGATAGCAACTAGATCTTGAAGGAACCCCGGGGAGGTGAGGGGTAACTAGGTAGAAGGTGGAGGGTCATGGAGACTGTGAGCGGAATGAGAAGCTTACACTAGCTCCAGCGGTTGCAGTGATGCAGATATTTCCAACAAAGCTAGAGATCCAGAGATTTATGGAAAATCTCTAGTTTTTAAATGCTGGCAGTGAAGTCAGATTTTTGTAACAACACTTTGAATGCCAATGAAAACATTGGTGCAGGCAGCCAATTAATGACCTGCTATAAACTTTTACAACCATTACTTAATCAACCAAGGGGAGACGGGACTGGAAATCACTGATGCCATAACTAAAGTGAAAATCCAAGAAATAACTGACGTTAATTGGGTGCTATGTGAAGTGGAGGTGATAGCACTGAATTCTTGCCGCAGCCCTAAGAGCTGGCTATCAGCACCCTGTTCTATAGATGCGGAGACTGAGGCCCAGGGATGCCTAAGATCACAGACTGGTGTGTGGCCCGTGGGTTACATAGGGTTGGATGCCATGTCTCTGCAACTTTTTTCATACTGATGGTGTGGCAAGATTGCAGCACTCTATCGCCTAAGCCCTCAGGACCCCACCTTCACTGTAGAGCTAAAGCACAAAGGAGGTGGGCAGAGGCCGTGAGCCCAGATTCAGACACACTGTCTTGCTCTGCTCCACATGGGGAAAACCTGCACGACTCTTAAAGTTAAATGTGTCCATCAGCCAATGCCTGAAGTGGTCCTTGCCTAAAGAGGGGCTTGGGCATTAAGGTATCTTTTCAGTGATACCTTCAGTCGTCTGTTCTGGATATGGAACAGAGGACCTCGAGAGAAAGGGAAGAGTGAGGACGTTTGAATCTCCAGAAAAAGGGTCTTGAAACCACTCCCAAAAGCAGTTTACAAAAAGCGGCAAGTTTATATACTAACACACTTTATGTTGATAATTCAAACCATAAGTCTCTACATTGCTGTGGTTTAGAGCAGTGACTTCCATCACCCTCAACTTCAACTGTTAGGTAAAAACATTACCTAACTGTTAGGTAAAAACATTTGCATCAAAACCTGGGGGTTGGATGGGGACTTGTGTACGTTTTTAAAACTCTGCAGGTGATTGAGAATCACTGATCTAGCATATGTTAAGAGCATTCTTTAGATAATTTACTCATGCTGCAGTTAGTTATCAAGCACCTACTATGTGCCAGACACAATTTAGTTTTGGAAATATAGAGACTAGAACAGTGATGATTTTTCAGTCTAGTGGGGGAGAAAGAAAAGCAAGTAAAGAAAATAAATAACATTTTAGATATAACAATTGTTATAACGAAAAATAAACAGGTTAAGGAGATAGAGAGAGAAGGAGGTGCAGGTTATTTTATGGAACATTTGGGATTTTTTTTTAAAATAAGACTTATTTTTGAGTAGAGGATTCACTCACATTTTTTTTAAAAAAAATCAAATGCTATAAAAGCTATATCTTGAGAAGATCTGCTCTAGCCTTTGACCCTGATTATAACATTTTCTGGCCCAATAGGCAGTAGGTCCCAAAATATAGTGCACTGAAACAGCCTCAACACCCCTGGGAACTTATTAAAAATATACAGTTTTGGATTCCATCCCAGAACTACTGAATCAAAAGCTGTTGGGGTGGAAAGCAGAGATCTGTATCTTAACAAGCCCTCCAGATAATGCTGATCCACAATGAAGTTTGAGAACCGTTGCTCTAGTCTCATAAGTTTTCTCTTCATTTCTTATGTATCCTACCAGCATCTCTTTTGCAAACACCAGTAACTTAAGTGTTTATTCTCATTTTCACCCAACTTACATAATTACTAGTGTGCACCTTAATTCAATGTCTTAATGTATACTAGAGATCTTTCTATTTAAGTACAATGTCTGTTATTTTCTATATTTCTGGCATTTCATTTACATGGTGCATTAGACGTCCCATAGAACAGTTAGCCAACTCCAACTTACGGGCTGGGGGTTATTTCCATCTTTCTCCATGACTCGAGGCTACTAGTGCAGTGAAGGTTACCTTGTTGTGTGTTATTTCACCTTTGTGCACGTTAGAATGAATTACTAGAAGTGAGATGTAGGGTCAAAGGGTAATTGAATTGGGAACTTTCACAGATGGTGCTTGTTGCCCACAGAGGTTTGTGCTTTGTCACCTACAACAGGGAAGAATATTTTGTTCCAGGACAAACTAGCTGACAAATATGTTGGCTTTTTGCTAATCGTTAGGTTAAAAAAAAAAATACACCGTCCAGTGTATTTTCATCTATATTTCTCTTCCTTTGTATAAAGTTGGCCATCTTTGAGTAGGTTGAAGGCCCATCTGCATTTAACTGATTTGCCAGTACATGTCTTTTGTTCACTTTTCTATAAGATTGATGATTGTTTCCTCATCTACTTCTGGAAGTTGTTTTTTGTTTTGTTTTGTTTTGTTTTGTTTTTAATACTAGGGGGATTAGTCCTTTGTGATTGATGCAAGTAACAAATAATTTTTTGCAGCTTGTCACTTGAACTTTGACTTCACGTATGGAGAGTGGTTTGTTTAACATTTGAATTTGTTTTCTACATAAAACTTTAGCTCTTAAAAATCTGAATTTAGTCACTCTTCCAAAATCAGTTACAAGGCCCAGCAGGGCTTCTCAGAAGGAAACAACTGAGCCATGAAGCAGGCCACTGAGGAGAAAGTTTTTTGTCTACAATATTTGTATGCAAATATTTATGCCATGTCCACTCTGTGTCAGGAGCAAAAAAAAAAAAAGTGTTGTTTTTTTTTTAGCTATATGTTCTTTTCCTACAAGCTTTCATTACAAGCACATGTCACTATGTATAATGGATTAAATATTTTTCTATGGATGGAGCCAGGAATGCAATATACAGTAGAGGGTATAACTTTTTTTATATCCCTCCAAAGAACATGTTATTCTGAGAACCAGGCACTGATTTACAAGTGAAATTCTGGAATGCAGCTTATTTGCAGATTCATAAGTGGATTGGTACATTTGGTGTCTGCAACTCAAATCTAAACTGTGTGAAAGCAGAGAGACCAGTGCCCCATGGTGCTCACTAAATTATTCAGGGGCCAGCTGATCAATGAATTACTAATTGATCAATCATGGAGAAGGTGGCCTGCGTACAGCATAACTTCCAGTACATGCTGGTCCCTTGGGCTGGAGTCTTCCGGGTGCCTGTTCTCCTCAGAAGCCTGGGCCTTAGCCAGCTCTCTGTGGCAGAGTCTCAGGCTGAGGGCCTTGCCACTTCTGGATCACAGCTGCTCTGCACTGTTAGTCTGCCCAGCATAGCTCATTAATGGCAGGGCTAGGATTTAAATCCAGGTCTGCTGAAACCAAAGTTCATATCCTCCACCATGTGGTTGGTTTTCCTGTCTCATGGCCTCCTGGTTCCCTCATGAAGTCAGGAGTAATCTTTGAGTTGAGGAAATGAAGGCTCAGAGAAGACAAGTGGCTTCCCTGAGAGCATCTCAGTGTCAGAATAAGAACATCTCTGTCCTTCTAACCGTCCACCCTGTGGCCAGAGCCTCCAGTGGGTTGGCCTGCTCTCATCTCGACTTTTTCCAGAAATCAAGGCTGAGTCATTCTCTGTTCAGTTCCTTAATCTGATTCCCTGACATCTGTGGTCCCAACTGCCCAAGATCAGTCTTTCCTCGTCACTCAGCACTACAGTTATTTTTTTATTTTTTATTTTTTTAGATTTATTTATTTATACAAGCACTGGGTACAGTCAGAAGCTCAGCACTACAGTTCTGCAGGCAGTTGGCCTGTGCCCCTCTAACCACTGACCTCAGCAGCTTCCCAAAGGAAGTAGGTATCTAATGGCCAGAGAGCCTGGACACAGGTAGTGCAGAAAGCGGCAGAGGGGGATAACTCCAGACGAGGGTCCTCATGGTTAGTGTCATGCAGGTTGAGAGGTGGAGGCAAATTCCACATCATAAAGGAGACAAAGGTGGCAAAATAACAGCCAAAGGGAGAATGATTTTTGAAGTGTGTCCCGGGTTAAGGGAGCACTGAGGAGGGAGGAGGGGACACCAGTTCTGTTAACTGAGCACCTGGTTCGGATGCCCCTTGCAGCTCAGTTCTGCTCTTGTCCTGGCCTCTGCAAATGCCTCACCCAGCCAGTCTTATAAACAGGACTGGTTCCAGGGGCATCAGACCTGTGCAATTGCACAAGAGCCCACACTCAGAGAGTCCCAGACTTGTCTTGATGCGCTGCTGTCACCATCTCTCAATTCAATAGTTTTATCTGTGAACTTGTGTTTTATAAACATATTTGATGGGCAATGGAGCATGCCTGTGAGCAGAAAACATGCAATATAAAAATCTGCCACTTCATCTATAGATGCTCCGTGAGCTCAGCATCATATTAATAGTAACCTGGTGACGTGTGGAAGTTCAGCAAGACAATAAGCAAGTACAAGGTGTGTGTGTTATGTCTACAGCTGAGTAAGTGAGAATGCTGACAACCACAAGATACCATGCTTTCTTCCAGCAAAACCTGCTTTGAACACAGAAAGGAGCTATACGTGCTATGCAAATAACCAAGGAAACTTAGGTCCTTTTTTGCTGGTATACCTTTCCTGTATTAGCCAACCACTCACACTGAAAACAACACAGAAGGAAAAGGAAAGACAGGGATACTCAGAGTTCTTTTCCTTGCTCTCAAGTAAGTCTCAAGTAAGTGGAGCATAGAATGTATAAGTATCGATATGCGTATGGGCTCACTGAATTCCACTGTTCTGGAGCATTGTTAAACGTTTCTTATCCAAGAGGCTTTGATTTAACTTGCAAATATCCTTAGTAAGCTCATTATTAGTCATTTACACTTTAGTATAAATTCTTTTCTTAGAGTCCCTTAATTATCTTATAGGCAGCCTGAGGGCAGGTACTGTGTCTGATTATTGCTCTGTTCCCAATACTTGGAAGGGAACACAAGACACAAGATGGTGCTATAAGAACATTTGGTTGAATGAGTTGCAATTTTCCCTGATGAAGACAGTGGGAGCAATAGAAAGCTTCAAGTCTGGGAGGCAGGTGGTGGGAGTGTCAGAGTGGGAAGACAGTTGTGGGGGCACCGTGGGCATCAACCTTGGAATTGGAGTAGAAAGCAATACTCATCTACTGCATGGCATTCCTAAAGTTCAGGCCTGAACATTGATCGGAACCCAAATCCATACATTTACTCAGAACATTTTCTCTTCTAGACAGCAACCAAACCACCTGGTTAATTTGGAAAACGAGGTATTTGTCCGGTTAGAAGGTACATCGGAAACTCTTGGTTTTAAGAGTTGAAAGTGGAGGGAAAAAAAAATCTCAGATTTGTATCACTCCAACCCCACACCCCCAAAGCAACTGGCAAACAGCAAGGCCTTTGGAAAGTCGGTTTGTTGAATTGAGGGGACTTAGAAAGCATTTGACCCCATTTTCTTATTCAAAGGTAGGCAAGACTGAGGCCCAGAGAGAGCAAGGTCACACAGCTGGCTAAATGGGGACCAGAATATGAGGGGTACCTTCCAGTCATGAGTTCTGTCCATGGCTTCAGGGCCTGCACCCACTCTCCCTTTGTACCCCCTGCAGTTCCTTAGCATGGTCCTCTCCATGCTCCACCCCCTTCCTTTGTCAGAGGAGGCATCCCCAATGCTCACCCCATCCCTACAGACTGTGTTCCCTGCTGCCCCCTGACTGCCCTTAATGAGATTAGAGACTCCTGGTGAAACAGACTAGAGGTAATTCCCTCTGGCTTTAAAGGGCAGGACAGGCCAGCCCAGGCCACATATGAAATAGCAAAACAACAAGAAAAGATCTTTCTCCAAAAGACATGAAGTGTGGTGGTGATCCTAACAGCCCTTCCCCTGTTCAGGGTGTTCAGCACACTCTGTTACAGTTCACCACTATTTGCACAAATATACTCTGAATAGGCTGTCACGCCAGCCCTAATGAAGTAGATTCTATTATTATGTCTGTTTTATGGGAGGGAAACTGAGGACACAGCTAGTAAGTGGCAGAGCCAGGACTTGAATATAGGCCCCTTGGGCTCTGTCATCTCTGAAAATGATGAGCCCTGTGAACCTGCAAGTCCCCAGCTTCAGGCTTAGGGAAGTCCTGAAGGATACAGTGAGTGTCAGAGCCCTTGTTTGAACTCAGGTCAATGCTGGATTTTAATCCTGCATTCTTCCCGATACTGCCAAGAACATTTGAACCCCTAGGCCTGTTCATGGGGCTCCATCAGCCTGATTTCTACTCTGCTACCTGCTTGCTGTGACCTTGGCCAAGGGCCTCTGGCTCCTGGATTCTCGGTCTCATCAGTAAAATGAAAATTGGAACCCAGGAATTGTGGAGAGAGTCTCAGTGATCAGCATAGGCAAAGCTGATCTTTGGCACCACACAACTAGCTACCTAACCTCTCTGCTTTCCTAAAGCAATACTACACAGCACTTCCTTCTTTGGGTTGGAGTTAGGCATTAATGAGCTAATACAAGTAAGTGCCTCTAGAGCAGCACCTGGTACACAGTAAACGCTTAATTAATGCCAGTGATTGCTAGTACTACATCCCCTTCCCTTCAGTTCTTTCTGGAATGATGTAGGGGTAAAAATCAAGCCAACCAAATGAGTGTTCTTTTGTCCCTTGTACCAGCCTCCAGTCCCTTCCTTTGTTTAAGAGGAACTCTTGGCTTTCAGGCCCAAACTTCCAGACCACATGACCTACTTTCATTTCTCAAGCCCTAATCTGCTCCCAGCTCTTAATGATGCAGCTGGTAATAGGATTGTGGCTTCCTTCTGGGGCAGCAGAGGAGGCCATGGGACTGGCGACTGGTGCTCAGAACCCCCAACCAACTGCCTGCTGAGAAGCCCACCCCTGGCCAGACCCTGTGCCCCCACTGGCCTCAGTACATGGGATGGTGCTGCGCACCCTGCCAGCAGGCTGGGCTCACCATGGTGCTGGGCACCATTCTGACACGAGGGAGGGATGTGTGCAAGCGGAATGGACTGCTCATCCTGTCCGTGCTATCTGTCATCGTGGGCTGCCTCCTTGGCTTCTTCCTGAGGACACAGCGCCTCTCACCACAGGTCAGCCTCCCCGGGCATCATGGGGTCCCCATGGTGATGTGATGGCAAGCAAGTCTTTTTGTTCTCTGGTTCCCATCTTGGCATCCACAACATAAGCCGGATAAACAGACTGCAGGGCTACTGCAGAGCCAACAAGATGGCTGTGAGAGTGATTGCAAACTGGCATCACCAGAGGAATGAGAAGCATGGTGACTTATCCTGGCTTACGGATGCAGAAGAGGCAGACAGGGTCCTGGAGAGTAGGAAGTGGGCATCCAAGAGCAGCTCCAAAAAAAGGATCTTCTAGGCACAGGTAACAGCAGGAACGAGGTGCAGGGGCATGAAAGACTGGGGTTCAAGGCATCAGATCTTGTTTTTCATTACAGGGAAAATACCCTCTTTGGGAACTGAAACCACCTTTACTGTAGTAACAGTTAAGCCATTATGGGTAATTTAGGGAGAAGTGTGAACTCTGGAAGCAGAGGAAGGCTGACTCTACTAGTAAACAACTGTGTGGCCCAGGGCAAAATCCTTTCTCCTTTCTGGAAAGATCTTGCCTTCCCTATCTGAAAAAAATGGAGTGTGGGGGCATTCTGTCTCCTAGAATTGTGAGGCATAAGCAAAGGATTCTTATAGCAGGTGCATAGTAAATGTAACTTTACTCCCCACTCCAATACCTCCCTGTCCAAATCCTACCTGCATCAAGAACCATCTCCTAGTCCATATCTTATAAAAATTCTTCCAGACCTGTCCACATCTAAAAGAATACTCTTCTCCCATACCCACCCCATGCTCATGCCTCCACCATAACCCAGCTGCTGGTGGTCTTGCTTCAGAGTCATTTGTGTAGGTGTCTGTTTTTCCCATCAACTTGCTGATTATCACATGGGCTTTCTTGAACTGAAATGTGAGCCTGGCTCAGTGCTAGTCAGAGAGAACCCTCCGCTTTGTGCCGAAGTAAACTGGCAATGGCACAGTCTGCTCTAATTGTCCTCAGCAACAACAGCACACTTCCTCTAAAAGATTTTGTGAAAACAAGTGGGAAGGCCTGTTATTAAAAGTCAAACTCATTTGGGGGCCCTCTTTGCCAAAGCTGCCTTCCCCATCTGTTTGGAAATGCAAACGTGTTCCAGTCTGGATTAGCCTGCCAGATAAATTGAAAAACGAAATGTGAAGTCTCAGAACAATTATTTGGTTTTCTGAGCATCTTACTTTGAAATCCAGGAATTGTTTGATCTCTGCCTGTGACTCAAAAAACAAGCCCCTCTTATTTTGTAAGATTATGCAACAGGCGAAAATCAAAAACAATTAGTAAAACGGGTATAATGTCCTGTTGGTAAAAAAGAACTTATAAAATTGACAAGACTAACTTGGAATTATCTAATTTAAAGATATAGATTAGGGCCTCCCTGGTGGCGCAAGGGGTTAAGCACCACACTATGAAGCAATCCGCAGCAGCCTCTACAGCATGAGTTCTATCCCTTGCCGGCCAGGGACTGTTCCCCACTCTGTCTCTGGTGAATCCTCTCACCCCGCCACACCTCTGGCACGTACCCAGTTTCTGTATGCATAAATAAATCTTTAAAAAAAATATATATATATAGATCATTTTCAGAGTTCCAGTTAAGCCATGGTAAATGTAAAAATGCATCCATTTTCCTTTTCCTTCCTGAAATTTCACTAAAATGATAGCAATGCAATTATCTAGTAAAAAGGGTAAACTCTCCGAAACAAAAGAAGTTGAGGGCTACAATAAATTAGGCAAGATAGAAAGTGAATGGAGTTGAATGACTTCATTAACAGGCCACAGAAAGCCAAAATGTTTCTGTATAAGTAAACACCAAGTCAGATTATTCTGGACAACTCCAGAAAGGCTCTGGACTTGAAAGTGCAAGATGCTGCAGGAGGCAGAGGTCAAGAATGACGTTGGAGGAACACTGATTGGAACTTGGCTACTGAGCAGGCAGACCCCTAGGTCCCTTCCAGTTCATATAGTCAGAGGACTCATCACCATCCCTACCTCCCTGCCCCCCAGGAACCAGAGAAGCTTGATTCAGGGATGTTAGGCTCACGGATGTGTAGAGGGAAGGCAGTTGTAAGGCAAACTAGCGGACATTTGCATTCTGAGTGCGGGCCTTAAGGTTGCTGGCAGCTGCCTTAGGCACAGCCCTACTGCCAGCCTGAGGAGGAGACTTTTCTTATTGAAACCTCAGAGAAAGAGTCCAAATTCTATCAAGGCAATTTCTCCCCCAATCCATCAGCCCCCAATGAAAAAGCCAGGTCACCACCCCTCACCCTTCCCTGAGGGGCCATCTGCTGACAAGTCCCATCAGGCTTCACACTTAAATATGAGCAGAAAGCCAAGGTCACCACAAACTTGAGGAAAGCTTTTAATGTGAAAAACAGATTTAAAAAAAAAACAAAACAGAAAAGAGGCTATCTGATGAAGCAGATGCAGGGAAGGGAGAAGAAAACTTTTTTTTAGGTCTCAAGGGCCTTGGAGATATGAGAAAAGATAATGACCATTGTAAAGCAGGAACAGGGCACAGAGCAGGTTTTCTGATCCCTTGCAGACCGGGTAAAGGAGGAGTCAGAGTCCTCAGTGGTTTTTTGCAGGTCTTTTATTGGGGTTCACCAGGCATATATGGCAGGTAGGGGTGCTGGCCTACCAGCCTCCCAGCCCCCAGCAAGTCTTCACTCTATCTGGGCTCTCTGGCGTTCGTTCTGCTGCTTCTGGGCTTCTCTTTCGGCTTCGGCTTCTGCTGCTGCTTCTCTTCTTTTTCGGCTTCTACTGCTGCTGCTGGTGTCCCCGTGACGCCGCCCTTAAAAGCACAGTCTTAGCTCAACTGAATCCCATCTACCTATGCCCACACCCTACTCCAGGTGCCCGCCATCAGGCATGCATTCAGGACAAGGATCCATCATCTATCCTGATGGCAAAAGGGCAGAAATGCCTGATATTTTCTTTACCCTACAACCATGAAATAGAATGGGATGCAAGAAAGGAACACTCTGAGAACAAGGAAGAGCTTTAGGAACTTAACATAGATGAGGCAAGATAAAAATGTCAAAAGCTGGCAAAAAGTTGCAGAAAATAAGAGTAGAAAATCAGAATATTCAACATCTGACTTCTTAAGAGTTTTTGAAAGGACTGGCAGAAAAAAATGGAGACAAATTCCACAGGATACAAGAAAGTTTCTTAGAAGCAAAAAGCATCCACAGCACTGTGAATTTTTTTGAAGTGAAACTTGCACACATGTACATCACCATGAAATTTATAGAATACTGGAGATAACAGATGATCTTTAAATGGTCTGAATAAAATGTTCTCATGAAAAGAACAGAAAGTAAGAATGACTCCAAGCATCTTAAGCAACATTGGAATGCAGAAAAGAAAGGGGAAATGCCTTTGAAATTTAGAGGGGAAATTCTTTTAATTTAAAAATCTTGTATATAAACACACTATTATCAGAGGCAAGGGGAGAATAAAGGCATTTTTTTTTACTCAGGTAAGGATTCAGAAGTTTCTCCTCTATCCACACTTACTGAGGGGGCTACCATAGATGTTCTCCCGAAAAAAAGGAAGTAAACCAAGAGAAGGGATCCAGGAAAGAGGGGATCCTATACAGAACAAAGTCTGAGAGTGAGAGTAAAGAAAGCACCCCTGAGCTTAGAGAGCAAACTGGAAAGGTGCAGGGGCCAGCGTCCCAGGCACCCCTCACAGCAGGCAGGGAGGTTGAGGCAGGCAGCAACGGAGCCTCCCAGCCCCTCGATTTCAAGTCTCTCCCTGCTTCTCTCTTTAATGATCTCTGCAAGGTTATAGGTAGCTAGGCTACTTGCCCCGGTGTCCCTAATCACAGGTGCACGTGTCCTGTGCCCCCACCCCTCGGCCCCGGGTCAGAATTTATAGATGCGTGTGCCCCGTGCTTGCACTCCCAAGTGTTTTTTGCACGTTATCACGTGTGGGTAAGGAAGCCTGGGAGGCAAACAAGGACACAGGTGGCAGTCATAGAGGCTAGCGGTGGGAAGGCGACGAGCCACTCCATTTTCCCTACAAATGGGAAGATGGACAGTTCTTGGGCCAATGTTAGGGGAGATACAGGGGAGCTGCTGTGCTTGGGTGTATAGAAAATGCTATTGTTAGGCGTTTAAAGAGACGTGAAAGCATTTTGAAGAAATTTATCAGTGGTTCACAGAAAACAAAGCAGATGAAAAATCAGTGAATTATTAACTTCAGGGATAAGAGGAAGGTTGCATGAGAAAGGAGCTCTGGTTATAGCATATTCCTTGGCTCAAAACTGAATACTATTATATGATCAAAATATTGTAGACCTGGATTATTAATTTAACCAATAATTGGTATATATATAAATATATATAAATATATTTATATATTTTATATAATTATATATTTTATATAATATATATTTTATATAATTATATATTTATATAATTATATAAATTATATAAATATATATATATAAATATAATGGTGAAATAGGAGGAGAATAAAGGGACCAGGAACTAAATCCTTATTTATCATGGTTATAGGGAAGTTAATAGATATCCAAAAGAGAGCAGTATTACTACTGTCATATTACTCAGTGATAGCCATACTCAGAGAATCCGCTAAGGAACTGAAGATTTTCATTCCTGAGAGTGGGGATTAGCTGGGTGAGAGGGGGTGCTGTCTTTTTTATCATTATAGTGCTATTTATATAATTAAATTAAAATTATTTAAAAATACATAGCCATGATGGGTATATATTTTTCAAGTAGATTTTCTGAGTTGTTGCTAACTCACTCCGTGAGCAAGTCACCTTCCTTCCCTGGCTCAGCTTCCTCATCTATAAAATGAGTCAGTGGACTAAAAGACCTTTAAAAGACCTTAAAAACCCCTTCTCAGTATCAAAATTCTATGATTTGGGGCTTTTCAAAGCATGACACCATTAACCAAGTGTTATGTTTGGCTTTGATTTTTTAAAATGTTGCAACTACAAAATTTTAACTTGGATGGTGTTTGACAGTCCCTGTACGAACCTCATCCACAATCCTACCCTGGAGCAAAGTGACCTCAAGCCAAGAAGACCAGAAATAGCAACATTTAATTACATTAAATTACAAAACAAAAAAACAGAAACACCAGTTAAATTTTAATTTCAGATAAACAAAAAATATACTTTTTAGTATTTGTTGTTTACCTGAAATCCAAACTTCACTGGGCTTAGTGGTCCCCTTTGTAACAGGTTCTGATCATGTGAGTGGTTACCCTAGGGACAGCTGTTTGGGTAAGGTTGTGGCACCCTAACCCAGACCCATCTATAGGCTAGAACCAGCAGCCTGTGAGGAGACTGGATGGAGATCCCTGCTCAGTAGGGACTCTTTGTAGCGAGCGGTATGTCACCAACCCAACCCAATTTTTCTCTCAGCATTTTATTTTTTTAAAGATTTATTTACGCATATAAGAGCTGGAGTACAGGCCAGAGGTGCAAAGGGTGAGAGGATTCAACAGAGACAGAGTGGGGAGCAGAACAGGCAGATTGATTGAAATATACTGCTGAGGGGAGCAGCGGGAGAGACAGGAGAGGTCTGCTGCGCCATGTGGGTAGCTCCCTGGCCAGCAGGGGATCTAACTCCTACAGCAAGGCTGTGGATAGCTTCATAGTACTGTGCTCAACCCCTTGTGCCATTAGGGAGGCCCTCTCTCGGCATTTTAAATGGGAGACACACTGGGAAGTTGATGAAAAGTGGTGGTAGGAGGGGAGGGTACGAGAGTGGACCCAATACCAAAGGGAAACTGACTCAAGAATCCATGGTCTGCCTATAAGTCAGTCTCCTGAACTTCTCTGGGGCAGGAACCATGCCTAATTCATTTTTTGGTGCCCAATGTGACACCTGGCACCAGTGGGATTGAATGAGTGTGTGAACAGTACACAGCTGCCCCAGAGAACCTCTTACCATTTGCTACTTCAGACAGATGGACACCACAGAGCGTTGGGTGAATGGTGTGAGGGGAGGGGAGCTGTTATTTAGTGTGATTACTGAACATTTACTTTATGAACATTTACTTTAATCCAGGAATTCTGCTAAGTGCTTTCTCTAATTTAACATTCCCAATAACCCTACAAAGTGTTTTTTATCCTTATTTACAGATGAGAAAAACTCAGAGAGGTCAAGTAACTTGTTTAAATCCACACAGTTACTTGGGCAGGAGGGAGGTGCCAAGATTGGAATCCAGGACTCCAAAGAACTTTCTCTATGTTCTCTGCTGCCCTGTGCTGGACAGAAGAGTGTGAATGGAATGGAGCTTTGAAGATTGTCAAGAACTGTGCAACTGTGAGGCTGCGCTGCCTGCTATAACACCTGCTCTCTCTGTGTTTTCAGGAAATTAGTTACTTCCAGTTTCCTGGAGAGCTTTTGATGAGGATGTTGAAGATGCTGATCCTGCCACTGGTGGTCTCCAGGTGAGGAGCTGGGTGTGTGGCTGAAGGGCCAAGGGGGAAAGAGCATTTTGCTCAGCTTCTGTAGGTGTCCTTGCTCCTGCTGTGGGTGCTGGGCTGCAGCTGCAGGACTGAGAGCAGTGGGATTGTGGGGTCTTCCTGGGCAGTAGGCTGTGGCTCCAGGTATTTTAGTCACATCCAGTGGACTTTTTAGTGGCTGGAACGAGTGACTTTCAGTCATAGGACATGACCTGACTCCAGGTTAGCTGGGGACCAGGGAGTTCAGGGATTGCTTCCTATAGGAGGGAGCTCTGACTGGTGAATGCAGGTAAGTTGACTTCAGAGACACTGATGAGCTGAATCCTGGTCAGCGGTGTACTGTACAGGCTTTGTATCAATGAACAGTTTATCAAACTTGCTGAGCCTCATTTTCCTCATCTATAAAACAGGAATAACAACACCTACTCCAGAGCTGTTGTGAACTCTATAAGAGGGTACATTTTTGCATATGTTAAACGTTCAGAGGGCTGGATCATAAGGCGTGAGGGAGGGCTGGTGGAAGACAATGATGGAGGATTCTGGACACTTTTTTTTTTCATACTTCCTTTTATATTCTTTTTTTTTTAAAGATTTTATTTATTTATGCATACAACAACTGGGATACAGGCCAGAGGTGTGAAGGGTGAGAGGATTCACCAGAGACAGAATGGAGAACAGACTAGGCAGATTGACCGAAATACACTACTGAGGAGAGCAGCAGGCGAGCCAGGAGAGTCTGCTGCGTCATGTGGGTCTCCTCCCTGGCTGGGGATCGAACTCGTGCTGCAGTGGCCACTGACAGCTTCATAGGTTGCGTCTTAACCCCTTACACCACCAGGGAGGCCCAGATTCTGAACTCTTAACCTTCAATATCCACTGGGGCGAGGGCCACAAGGAATCGCCTGAGATCACTTGGTCAGGATTGTACTGGGTGACCTTGGGCAAGATCTGCCCCTTCTCTAGGTCTCACATGTTCTGGATGTGTCATGACCTGGCTGCTCTGGATGGTGTCTAAGAGCCCTTTGCTCTGAGGTCATGGGTTTGGAATCCTCACCTCCCAGGACTTCTCAGCAGCAAGTTATGTAGCCAAGCTTCTGAGTCCTGGAGGACATGAACGGGTTCTGTCCCCTGGAAACAGGTCATCAGCCTCCCTGTCCTCCTTGCTGCAGAGGAGCAAGCCAGCTCCTTTTGCCCTTCCCTCTAATGCAGTGGAGATAGTTCTGCCCAGACCCAGATGCCAATTAATAGTACAGTTCAGCTTCTTGTAGGCAGCATTTAGATCTCTCAGGATTCAGCCTTCAAAGCTCTGCTGAAATGCAACCTCCCTCCAGAATCATTCCCTGCCTCATCAACCCACTCTGGTAGTCTCTTCTTGCAGCCTTTGAGTCATTCACTGGGATGGTGAATGGTCTCCGTGTTGCTAAACTCAAAGAGTACTACTCTTAGTGCTTGTTCTGCCGATCCCTCCAAAGCAGCTGATGCACTTGATCACTCTTTCCCTCTTGAAATACCCTTCTCTCTGATCTTGCACTTTCCTGGGCTTTTGCCTGCTCTGCCCTCCAGCCCAGTTTCTTTTTCCTATTCAATCTCTAAATGTTGCCATTTCTCAGGCCCTTTCTAGGGGAACCTCAGGGCTTGCATGTACACCTACCAGCACAGCACTTCCAAACCCAGATCTCCCTCCCAGGCCTCTCCCCTGAGCTCTCTCAGGCAACTGACATCTCCACTTGAGGTTTCAGAAGCATTTCAAATTTAGCATAACCAGCTTGAAATTTGACCCAGGCCACTGGAAGTTCCTTTTCCTGTTTTTGTTGTCATTAAACAGCTGCTCCATCTACCCAATTATTTAAGCCTCCCCTTCCTTACTCTCTTTTCCCCCACCACTAGTTCATTAGCAGCTCCAGCTGAATGAATGAATGAATACATTCCTTCTAAATAAGAACCCAACCTCATCCCCACCACACAAGTCCAGAAGCCACAGTAACCTCCCAGTTCTCCTTACTTTAGTTCCACCCCATCTATTCTCTACCCAGTGGCTAAAAGAATCTCATCAAAGTTGATTGGGACTTGCCATTCATTTTCTTAAAACCCCTCTATGGTTCCATGGCATTGAGAATAAGCCCGCACTCCTTAGCCTGGTCTAGCTTCCTGCCCTGCCTCCACCCACCTGGTCTCACACCACACTCACTTGAGCTCCCTGGCCTTTCCATTCCCTAAGCAGACCAGATCCTCGTCATCTCAAGGTCATCACACATCACTCTCTGCTGCCTGGAACTCGCTTCCCCAACACTTTACACCTCTTCTTCCTCCTGTCCCATTAGACCTCAACTTACCTGTGACCTCCTTACAAAGGCCCTCCCCACCTGTTCCCCTTCACCGCTGCCTTCCCTCTGCCTCACCCTGTTCTTGTCCTGCGCAGCAGCACGTATTTGGCATTGCTTTTCTGTTTTCAATTGCTGACTTGTTTATCCTCCACTGTACTGCAAACTCTGTGAAGGCAGAGACAATAGACTGTTGAGTGCCCAGCTCACGGTAGGCAGGGACTCATCAGGACTTGTCAAGTGGATAAAGCCATTATCTCCACAGCCATGCGCTGTGCTTTCTGGGTAGTTGATCCTGAATTGGCACTGCAGATATAGAGATGAATGAAGTTCAGTTCCTGTGGCACTCACAGGGTGCGAGGGAGACTGAGGGGTAAATTGACAACTGCACAACAGCTAGATCAGTGTGTTGATGGAGACTGCACAGGCAGTTTTAGCCTCTTTGGCTGCCCCGACAGTTCTTACTGCCTGGGGGTCACCTTGGTATGCAGAATAGAAATAGCTCGAGGGCAGAGGCCCTTGTGTGGACCCTGGAGTCAGACAGACCTGAGCTGCAATTCTAGCCCTGCCATTGCCTCGCTGTGTGACCTGGGGCAAGTCATTTAACTAAAAAAAAAAAAAGAAAAGAAAAGAAAATCCTAGTCAGGATTCTAGACCTGCCTCCACCACACATTTCCGTGTGGCTTAGGAAAGGCACCCTTGCCCTGGTGCCTTCCTAGGCAACCTGGTGATGAAGGGCTTGTCCAGCCTCTGAGTCCGGCCTCTCAAAGGCCTGGTCTCTGCCAGCAGACTGAAGTGCTTTCTCCTGGCTGGAAATGGAATGTGGTATTAAATTGAAAAAAAAAACAAAAACAGTATGTGTTTATACACTTTACTTATTATACAGCTTGGGCTGGTAAGAGCAAATGTGTCACTGAAAGTGGAAGTGTTTTAAAATGTTCCTACTCAGAGAGAAAATTAAAACTTTATGGGGAAAAAATGACACATTTCTAAGCACCCCCTTCTCCATCCTGAACCTTCTTTTCTCTAGCTTCAAACTGATCTATAATCCATCCAACTGCCCATCCATCTATCCATCCATCCATTCAACCACCCACCCACCCATCTACCCATCTATCCATCCATCCACCCATCCACCCCCCACAGCTCTCTGTACTCTTGCTCCTGGCCAGTGCTGGGCATCCCTACCCTCATGAAGCAACCACTTTGGTGTGGGGATTGTCACTCAGGCAAAGCAAATCGCCAAAGGTGCTTTGAAAAACTCAGACACTGGGCCTCATCCAGGCTTATTGAACCAGAACCACCAAGGGGCCCAAGCAGGGGTTTGGGTTTGTTTCTTTATTTTTTTTAAATTTTATTTAATTATATATATTTTTATATATCATTTTTCATTTTTGCACAATGTATGCATTTTCATCTTGGTTATATTCCCCATATAATTCTCACCCTTTCTTATTTTGACCCTAATCCCTTCTTCCCATCTCCCCTCCCCCCCACAGTGTGTCTCTGGTTTATAGTTGCTTGTTGATTTTGATTTTTTACTTTATTATAATTAGTCTTTTTCCTGGTCCCTTATTTAGGTTTTCTAGATTCCTGCTATGAGTGAGACCATCCAGTATTTTTCTTTTTCTTTCTGGCTTATTTTGCTGATGGTTTAGGGCCACCCTCAGGCTGGAGGCTCCCCACAGGCCTTAGGGCCTTCTCTAAACGCAATTCCCAGCTTGTCAAGGCAGGATCCCTTACTGCCCAGTCTCCTAAGATAAGTCTCCTGTAACCATGGGAGTGACACCCCATCGCATTTGCCATGTTCTGTTAGTTACAGCCAAGTCACTGCTCCTACCCACACTCCAGGAGGGGGCTTGCCCAAAGGTGTGGATCATTGGGGGTCACCTTCGGGTGTGTCCACCCTTCTCTTCCCTCACCTTCCTTCTCTCTACCCCAACTCATAGATGAGCCAGAAATCTTGTCTTTGCCCTGCCTCTGGAGTGGGGTGGATAGAAGTGCCCCTTAGCCTCAGTTGAAGTGGCTCACCAAGGAATTGCTTCTGAACAGGGCAACTCCCTGGCCATAAAGAGGATTCTGAAGCAGGGCTCTCCCTGACTCTTTCATTTGATTTCTCCTTGCCAGCACAGGGTCTGGTAACAGCAGAGGCCAAGTAAATGCTAATTCAAAGAATGATGAGCAGGGGGAGGGAAGTCGAAGCAACTCAGGGTAGTGTCATGGCCAACATTTGAACTGACCTTGGAAGATGGGTTAGGAGTTGTCTTTTCAAGATCTTTCTATACTTCAAAAAATAATAAAGCAAATTATAAACATTTTAGATAACAGATGGAAACAATTCTCTTATCATTCCATAATCCAAATTCTGCCACTGTTATGTTTTTCTGTAAATGTTTGTTCTAACTAGTCTTAGTAGTGAATTCACCAGACCCAGGGTGTGGTCCTTGCTGGTCCTAAATATCCGGGCCTGTCAGGGCTGACCTCTGATGTTTGCAAGAGAAACAAATAAACCAAATGCCAATTTATTCATTCATAGAAATAAATACAATTGCCATGGGGGACCGTCGCATACAGCCTCTGGCCAGGGACTTTCTCCCTGTAAGCTCATCACTTGGAGAACACACTGGTGAAATCTGTCTACTGACAGGGCAGTTTAATTATTTAATTCTAAATGAGTGGACTCCAGATTTGCCATTTTAATTTACAGGGCCCCACAGATGTTGGTGGAGTCCCATTATGTGTGCATTTAACTTAAGTGAATCAAATTACATATGCTCTAAATAAGAAAGAAAAATATAAAGGAGGCAGGAGGCTCCCCCTCATTCAAAGAGCTGTGCCTGTGAGCGAGCACACCATCGGAGAGATGGGTCTGCTTTGCAGAAAGTCAAGGCCCCTCTGCGTAAGAGCCTCTGCCTGTGGTGATTGTGATTCTAGGGCATGAAGGGAAGATGGTTTTTCAATGGCGGTTTTTAGATCATGGTTTCTCAGAGTATGCTGACTGCTTCAGCTGGTGCTCACCCAAAGAAACAGCAACCCAGTCCAAAACAGAGAAGAAAACTGTCTTGAATGAACTTATACAAAATTCTAACTGCTGGACTTTATGGGATCTTCAAGAACTTAAGGATCTTCAAGAACAGTTTCAATTATACTTGGTTCTTGCTTTATGGACAGCCTTGAGAACTGACTATCATGAATGGCTCTATCTTTTCTACAAGCAGGAGCCCAGTGTCTTCTTGAGGTCTGTGCCTCAGTGGCCAAGGTGAGCTTATCTCATTCAGTGGAAGATTCCCTCTTGTAGATAAAGAGCAAACTAGAACATCTGATCTCACACCTAGCCCTATTGTTCTGGTTCCTTCCACATGATGTCATGGAATATTAGTTCTGCACGGTGTGGGAAGAGCCTGCACACTGCCGCTGGCTGGTGCCTAGCCCCCCTCAGGCTCCTAGACCCCGAAGTGTTGAATCATTACTTCTCCAAGCAGCCTCAGTCAAGCCCTGAGCTTAGCTCCCTGGGGCTGGAGCCCTTTAGGCTCTTTCCCTCCCGGTGGGTTAGCCTGGCGAGTCTTTAGTACTAACAGTCTTCAGTAATGGACACTCTGGACCCTGGCATTACCTTAATACAGGGAACAAGGGTTAGGTCTTAGTCTCTCTACTTTCAGAAGGCCCCCAGAACCTTTCATGCAAATTGGTGCACTTTCCCCTCACTCTGCATATCTGAAGGTCTCCAGGTCCTGATCTGGTCCTTCCATGAAACCACAAAGGTGCTCCCTTGTCCTGGACAGTGTGCGCCTTCTCACCTTAGTATTTGCCAATTCAAAAATTCTCCTAAAAACAAAATCTGATCTCACACTCAGCAGGAATTTAGAAAACCTAAATACGGGACCAGGAAAAAGAATAATGATAATAAAGTAAAACTCAAAATCAACAAGCAGCTATAAACCAGAGACATACTACCGGGGGTGGGGGGCGGGAAGGAGGGATTACAGTCAAAATAAGGGGGGTGAGAATTGTATGGGGAATATAACCAAGATGAAAATGCATACAGAAGCCTTAGACAAAATTTAGAAAATTCTCCCTCCTGTTGCATTGGTAGAGAAATTCAGTCTGATGGTTAGGACCTGCTAGGGCATTGCCATGTCTTTGAACTGAGGTCCCTCTTTCAGGGGTGGTATATGGAAGGGTGGGTGGTTTGCCATTCTCAGCTCCCCGCTCTGTGCTCCAGTGCTGACGACCCATGCTAATTACACCATCTGTCATTAGAAAAGTCAGGCCTTTGGGGCCTGAGAAACCTCCCTTTCCCCTTTTCTCCCAGGAATACTGATTGCTACTCCATCCTTTTTCTTTTCTACTTTAACCCAAAGAATGTTGGCAACTTCCTGTTTCTTTAAGTTCTTGGAGAATACCTTACTCTTACTTCTATAAAAATAAGTCCATATCCTCCTCTTCCCCACCTCTCCAATTCAGTGTGATGTCCTATCAATTGCCCACACTCATCCTCATCTTGCAATCCTGCTTCATTCTTCCACTTGGTGGCTGGAGGAGAGTATGCAAAGGTCCTTTCCCCTCACTGGACACTTAGGGCCCCTGCATACCCAGGGATCCCCATTAGGGGATCCCTATGCCCCAGGACTCTAGATTTACCTCAAGACCTATTATTTACCACACTTTTGGCTTCAGCCACAAGGTAGACACAGCGCTATCTACCAATTCATCCAGCAGCTCCAGCAGGTGGCTTTTCTTTTTCTTTTGCGGCCCCATGGAGGCTAGACTTTGCATCTACTCTTGGCGAGTCCACAGAGCCTTGTTTGCTCACATTCCCAGACAAAAAGCAGCCCAAGGAGCCGGATGGGTCGAACCAGCATCTGGAGCCAGCGAGGGCCTCCAATGCTCCACTTGCTTTTTGCCAAACCCTCCTCTCCCCTCCTTCAGTTTCTTAAACCAGGCACCATTCAAGGAAAACTGGATCCATGTGTTTGTGATTCGCTGATGCTGAACATTCAGAGCATCTGTAAATGCCACATCACAGCGAAGAAGTCCCAGTGCGTGCGGGTTTGTGTGTGTGTGCATGGTTCTCTCGGTGTGTGTGGCAGGCGGTGGGGGAGGGGGTTGTGTGTGGCGGGCGGTGGGGGGGCATTGCTTTTCTTTGTATTTTTTCTAAGAATTTAAAACCGATTTTTCTTAGAATCGGGAAATCATGTTTGGCTGAAAAAAATATTCCCTTCTCCCCTTTCCCGAGGAACTCTACTTTGGCAGAAAACTCCCAAACACCCACGTTCTAACTTATTTGGAGATGACCCTGGGCCAAGCAGCTGTCAAACTCTGGCTTGGGAGCCAGTGTCCTGGGGCAGCTGCCCTGAGCCCCCCAGGACAGACTGAGGGGGGAGGCTGCAGGAGGCGTGGGCCTCAGCACCCTGCCCTGCAAGCCACAGGGCAACCACTCTTAATAGAAATCTGCTGCTCTCACTGCGGGGGGGCCCCGGGCCCTGTCGTTGGCCCTCTCGCCCAGTCAGCTGACCGTGTTACTCGGCAGGAGGGGAGATGTGGCCCAGCTGTGGGCTGTGGGTGGGGCCCAACTCTTAACCTGGTGACTGAAAATCTCCTGGGTTTCATCACCCGCTGCCAACTCCCATGCCCTTTCCCCCTCTCTGTTTAGAGATTTCCTACTCAGCCTTCAAGGCTCCATTTGGCAGGGTCCTCTGGCCAGCCCAGCCTCATTCCCTGACTGCACTAGATCCTGCCTGGTACAGGCACCATCACTGCGGATTCCGGCAAATGGATAAAAGAACCTTGGCGCTCTCAGTAGATTTGACAGGCGTTTTATGCTGAAGCAGGGAACCAGACACAGGCAGGCAAGTGGGGCGAGAGGGGGCAGGGCAGGGAGGCAGGGCAGGGAGGCCGGGAGGCTAAGAGGCAGGCAGCAACCAAGCCTTCCAGCCCCCACAATCTCCATGCTTCCTCTCCCTCTGGTTTCTCTTCTCTTAATCTCTCCTATTATCTCCCTTCTTGGCCCGGGCATCCATACTTATAGGTACGTGTATCCCCGTGCTCTCTGGCCTCTCTGCCCAGGTGTCCATATTCATAGGTGCATGCGCCCAGTGCTCACACTCCAAGCACTTTTTGCACCAGCATGTCACAAGTGGGCAATGAAACCTGGGAGGAAAACAAGGCCGCGGGTGGTGGCTGTAGAGGCTAGTGGCAGGAAGGAGATGAAAAGCCTGACTTACTCCACTTTCCCTCCACTGCGCTCTCACTCATAGCTGTGACCCAGGGTGTTGAGTTTCCAGCTGCAGGTCACCCTGCCCACCACATGGAGCTCCTTCAGGACCACAAACCCACCTCATTCATTTCTGGGAACCCATAGCACCGAGAGCAAGAGCTCAACAGGGGGGTGAGCATATCTGAGTCTGGAAGGTGGGCCAGGTTATGAAAACAGCTCCTGCCACCTTTTCTGTGCAGGATCACTGCTTTGGAGAGGGCTTGTTCAACCTGGGGAGCTCACTTGCCAGGCCCAACCTTGAGGGGCAGACACCAGCATCTCCACCAAAAACACAAGGGGAGAGAGGAGACCTATGTTTCCATATCCCCCGGGTCACCCTGGTGTGGGGGCCCTGGTCACAGGCAGCCCTGACAGACATATCAAGGACATCATTCCTCACGTTAGTGCCAACAGTCTGGAACTATGGGGCAGAGTCATGTGGACTCCCTGTGGGAATACACCTGACTTACTTTGTCTTGTGGGGAAAGAGAAGGGTAGAGGTTCAGCTCCCATGGACTGATTACACTGGGGAACACAGCCTCTGGTGACAAGTGGAAGAGACTGCTGGATGGTCCAGCAGAAGCCCTCAGGGTTGCCACTGCAGCTGCTCCAGCTTTTGCATTTGATTCAGTTCAAGTTTGATATTTATAAGTCCCAATAGATTACTGATCCAGTGCCCAGGGGCTCAAGAAGGAACCCTCCTGCCCTATCCCCTGTCCTCTGAACCCCAACATTCCCTCTTTCCCAGTCCCTGTGGAATCTAAAGCAATTGGGGGGAGAGGTGTGGCTCCAGGGGCAGGGCTGGACTGTGTGGGGAGTTCTCTTCTCTGCAAGCGGATTTCATTCTGACAACAAGAACAACCTCCTAATGAGCATAACTGACTGACGTTGGAGACTGACTTGGGACATAGTGTGTTCTCAGTCCTCTGAGGTCTGCAAGCAGAGGCTTTAGAGGAATTTCTGCCCTCTGGATGGGAGTGCTGGGGCCAAATGACCCAGACATTGGCCAAGTGGGCATCTGGCCACCCTGCCCCAGATCTTAGAAGCAGTTGGCTTCAGGGTGGGGGATGAGACAGAACCATCTGGGGAGCATAACTAGGCGCTAATGTGGCACTTGCTGTCAACTGCTAGGTCTGTGGTCTCTTCAGGGGAAAGACACAAGCCATGTGGTATGGAAGGGCTGAAGGTCCTCCCATGGGTCCCCAGATGCCTCCTTCTGATTGCCTGTGGGGTGGACTCCCTGCAGCTGCATCCCAGCCACCAGTTTGCGATAGTCCGCCTGACTGGGTCAGCTGAGGCCAGAGACCAAGGACTTGGCCACAGGACTCAGGGCTCCTTCCTGTCTCCAAGGTCGTGTCAGTGCCAGGATGTTGTGACTATGGATATTGTCATGCGCATAGACTGGGATTTGAATCTGCTTACTCACTGTGTGACTTCAGTGGGTCACACCCCCCCAGTGACTGGGAGGTCACTGCTTCTCATGGTGGTCCTGTCCAGGGCAGGATTGCTCTGTCTGCTAGAAAATTATTCCTGGCACTGAGCTGGGACCTGCTTCCCTGGGCTTTCCTCATCAAGACCAGCATGCCCCAGATTTGGTCTGCTCTTGGTTCCACAGCCCCTGGCCTCTCAGATGCTTCCCCACGCCTGCACCTCTAACACCTGCCACTGATCCCAGCTGCCCTGTGGGACACACACCTCCCTCCCCTATCACTTTCCCAGTGGGTCTCATCATCAGAATAGGTCCATGGCCTCTTTAACAAGTTCCCCAGTCTTCTGGCCCCACAAGCTGAGGCCTCACCTGCCCTTTGGCTGCCCTGTGCCCCAAGTGACTCATCAAGTTGGCAGTGAACAACCCCCAAAGTCCCCTTTCCACGTGCTGCTGCTGCGGCAGCGGCTCAGACGCCCCTTCCACCCCAGAGTCTGTGCTTTCCAGGTTGCTGAAGCCAAGCACAGCCCAACACGTGTCCATGTTCTGTTTCATCGTGTCAGAATTGGCCCATAGTCCCAGCCTGCTGGGGTCTGCTCAGTCCCAACTCCCTCATCCAAACATTAGCTGTTCCTCCCAGCTTCCTGTCTTCTGTGAATCTGATGGAGTACATGCTGTCAGTGGCCTTGGCCAAGCCATTAATAAAAATGGTGAGGAAGGAGAAGGCTAAAAGCAGTCCTCTCTGCTTTCCTGCAGAGAAGCATACCTGCGGAGACCCTGTCCATTTTTCTTCACTCCAGAAGTGCACACTGCCTGCAGCAGTCATTCCCAACAGTTCTCATCCATGCCCACAAGTTCCTGTTCTCAGGGAGCCCCCCAATGGGTGCCCATGGTCATCGAAGCTCATGTGTCCTTTTAACAATCTAGTCTAAAATTCCACCGTGGCTTAATGTCACATGCATCTGGCTATGACAGGCCCTGGACGCTGAGTGCCTTGACTGAGCCCCTTCAGCCTTCCTCGGAGGAGCGCAGTCACGGGGCAGGCAATCAGAGGACATGGTGACAGATAATGAGTGGATGCTAGTAACTGGAATATGCTAGTAACAGTAAGCATCAAACACTTATTATACACCGGGCACTTCTTCTTTTTTTTTTTTTCAAGAATTATTTATGCATGTAAGAGCTGGGATGCGGGCCAGAGATGCAGGGGGTGAGAGGATTCACCAGGGACAGAGTGGGGAGCAGAACAGGCAGATAAACAGAAATACACTGCTGAGGGGAACAGCGGGTGAGACAGGAGGGCCAGGAATGGAGCTCATGCTGCAGTGGCTGGCTATAGCTTGATAGCACTGTCTTTAAGCGCTGTGCCACCAGGGAGTCTCCAGGCACTCACTCTTCTAAACCTAGGATAACCCTCACAATCAACCATCATTAACTCTCAGCACTTGCTCCCTGCCAGCTTGTCCTGTGCCAGACTGAGCTGGGCCTCGGGGATTCAGGAGTAGGCATACCGACAGCATGACCTGTAACCAATTGAGAATACAGTGTGCCCTGGGAAGGTGGGCAAGAGGAACACACCAGGGAAGGCATCCTGGCAGAAGTGACATCTGAGCTGATCTTGAAAAGAGCAAATGGAAATTTGTCAGACTGGGGAGGTGTGGGGGGTGAGGGGTTGGAGTTAAACGGTTCCAGGCTGAAGGAACAAATACAAAGGTGGCTCAAGGAGCAGCAGGGTGATCATGGCGGCTGGGGTGGCCCAACAAGGAGGAGGGGAATGAATCAGGCCACACTGGACCCAAGGCCTTGAAGGAGTGTGGACTGAGGGCTTTGGGGAGCCACCAAGGATGTCAAACAGGAAGGGGGCTCTCAGCAGTCCAGGCAGCCTGACCACACTCCATAGCCAGGGACACAAGCAGCATTGGGTACTTCCCAACATCAGAGAGGGTCAGGACACTCACCTCAGGGGGTGGTGTGGGAACCAGGTGCCCGTGAGTAAGAGGCTTTATTCTCCCTCCCTGAGGAGCCCAGCAGCTGCTGCCTCCCTCCCCCCATCCCTCTGTAAGTGGAGCAATTACCAGATTGAAACAGGCTGAGCCCTGGAGCTCAGGAGATTCCCCAATCACCGCAACTCTTGATCCACAATCCATTGGCCCTGAGTAGTAGCCAGATGGCTTAGGAGGGAGCCTCAGACCTCTTTGCTCCCTGAAGCTGTCCCCTAGACCCTCAAGGACCTTGGGGACTCCTGGAACACCCAGCCAGGCTGAGAGTCAGAGAGGCAAGGTTATCCATTTCCCCCTCACCATAAATCTGAGCCAGAAGGAAGGGTCATCCTCAGAGAATCTCCTACTCAATCTTGAAACCTTCCTCTAGCATCCCAACAGCAACCATCACAGCTCCAACTGGATGCCCCCAAAGATAGAGAGCTCACCACCACAAATCCGAGGGTTGCCGTGGGGAGGCTCGTCAACGCCACAAGAGGCCTTCCGTGGAGTGGACCACACTGAAATCAGTCAGCCAAAACCAAAACACCCTCTTCTTCCACAGGAGTGAAACCAACTACAGCTTACCAGCCAATGGCTGGGCCGGTGACCTCCCACTCCCTGAGTTTGTTATCTGTCCCTCAAACTACACAGTGTGGCTACTGAGTCCTTGAAATGTGGCTGGTGCAACTGCGGAACTTAATTTTACTGCAGATTTTAATTTTACAAATTAAAATCAAATTCAAACACCTGCAGGAGCATAACACGTGTATATTGACTGCACAATGAAATGACAGTATTTTGGATCCAATGGATTAAAGAATTATTAAAATTAATTTCACCAAAAATTCATCTCACCTGTTTCTTTGCGCTTTTTTAATATGCCGACTGGGAAGCTCAGTGGCTCGCAGTGTGAGTCTTCAGGGCAGGGCCGACTTACAGCCTTGTATGAGGACCAGGTGAGGCAGCAACACAAAGCAAGACATGTTCATTCTAATAGAGAACATGAAAACTCATTTAAAATAAAAATAAAAATTACCCAGAATCTCACCACCCAATGACAGTTTCTGAGCTAGGGATAATCGCTCTCATGGATAATGGCTGCAGGGCACTCTTCCATTTCCCCCAGCCATGCAATCCCATTATCCCTTCAGGATTAATGTCTGAGACCCACCCTAAGCCCAATACTCACATATGGCGTCCTGGCAGAGAAGAATGAACAGAGGTTGTAAAAACTTCCTCATCAGAGAATTGCTATACTCTAGCTGGGCCCTGTGCCTGGCTCTGCGGACCCAGCATTGAAATCAGACCCTGCCCTGGAGACACTTTCAGTAAACAGCACCTCAGTGAGGCGAAGGCTGGGTTGCACCACAATACAACGGCGTGGGAGTCCAGAGAAAGAACTCTCGCCCAGGCTCGTGGTCAGGGAAGGCTTCCTAGAGGAGGGGGACTTTAAACTGTATCTTAGAAGAGTGAGTCTTTGCTGTGGCAAGCTGGAAGATCGGAGTGCACACAAATGTGACTGCAGCCTGTGTTAGGGAAGAGACTTTCTGTGCTCAGCCTGATGCTGGATGCTGTCTGCTGCCTGCTCCAGAGTCTAATGTCAACAGGACGAAGGGGTTATGTGCTCTTGTTTACATGATTAAAATTAGAAAAATATTTCCTTTATCTGAAAGAGTGAAAGGGCTCTGGGGGAAAAAAATCCTTTTGGCAGTAAAGCAAAGCACAAGCATCTCCTTAACTAATCTCTCACTCCTGGGCCCTGCAGCCCAGGGGCCGTGAGAAGAGTAAATAAGAGGCTCACCTGCACTGGTGGGCAGAGAGCCCAGGTCAGCACGGACAGGGGTGGGAGCAGCCAAGAGAGGGAACCCACAGGTCCTGTCACCACAGCCTCCCACCAGGGGGAGTGTGGGCCGGGGCACTAACCGAAGGTGGCCACAAGGTGGCACCTTGCAGGAGAAAAATCTAACCATGGCCCCATTTTATAGATGGGGACCCGAGGCACCAAGATGGGGAGTGGCTTTCTGCCCATAGCTAGTGGACAGAACTTGGACTAGGTGGAGGGCACCAACTCCCAGCCTAGTGCTCTGACTCATTCTCTCACTCTCCGTCATTAGTTCACTCGGCACACCTGCAGTAACCCCTGCTTACTGGCAGCTCCAGGAAGCGAGGCTGGCCACTGGGGACCCACAGGGAAGTCAGACCTGTCCCTGTTCTCACAAGTCCTCCAGTCTGGTGTGAGAGACAGGCGAGTGACCACCAGGATCGTCACAGGAGGCTGGGGCTCTCGGAGCCTCAGAATGGGTTCCTGACTCTGGGTGAGAAGCAGGTAGTGACAAAGATTTCACCAATAAAGTGGCACTGAGCTTGGCCGTACCTGGTGGGTAGGAGTTAGGCAAATAAAGGATGCTGATAAGAGGACCCCAAACAGAGGAAACAGCCCATGAAAAGACCTTGAGACTTGAAAGGACTTGGCTGGTGACGCTGGGCTCAGGGCAGAGAGCAGAGCAGAGAGAGGTGAGAAGGAATCACAAGGTCAGCACTATTGGGAAGGGGATTCCTGTGCCCACCTGTTCCCAAGAGCACTGTGAGAGTGCTGGACAGAGCCAAAAGGGGAGTGAGAGTGGGTATGCTTGGGTGCCCAGCCCTCATGTTCCCCAACAGACCCCGATGAACATTGCTCTCCCAGTTTGATGTCCGGCCTCGCCTCTCTGGATGCCAAGACCTCCAGTCGCCTGGGCATCCTCACCGTGGCATACTACCTGTGGACCACCTTCTTGGCAGTCATCGTGGGCATCATCATGGTCTCTGTCATCCACCCAGGAGGGGCAGCCCAAAAGGAGACGACTGAGCAGAGCGGGAAGCCCATCATGAGCTCAGCCGACGCCCTGCTGGACCTTATCCGGTAACCCATGCCACCAGAATCCTGCTTGGGAGGACTTGCTGAGGGAGGATGTGCCAAGCGGGTGAGGCAGAGGCTCCAGGTGAGCCTTGGCCCACTGCCACCTTGGGGAGGTATGTAGAGCTGACAGAGTAGGAGTGAGAGAGGCCCGGGAGGAGAACCAGGAAAGCAGTTGTTCTAGGAGCCAAGGGAGTGGAATTTCGAGAAGCTTCATTTTCTAAGATCCATTATTTCTAAGATTTGGTGACTATGATTCATCTTTTCTTGGAGTCTTTGATTCGAAACAGCTTTCCTCATGATGAAAGGAATTGCTGGTGCTCAGGGAGCCCCCATCCTCCCCAGCACCGCCTTCCCGCTCAGGGGCTGAGGGCTCTGGATCAGATGCACAACGTGTCAGTGTCAGATGTTCCAGCAGCGGTTGCTGTTCCTGGTTGATTTTCACATGGGGAAAATTGATCCCTCTGGTTTGAGGTTTTCTCCCCCCTGGTCAGTCTCAACCCTGAGGCAAGTTGTTTTGCAAAGCTAACAGTTAGACCTCACTGTCACCATTTCTAGGTCAGAGGAGAGGCTGGAGAGAGAGATCACATGCTTCCCAGGACAGGGAGCCAGAAGATTGGAAAGAGAAATCTGGTCTCAGCTCTGCCCAGAAGTCTCTGTATAGCCTTGGGCAGGTCAGTCCCTGTCTCTGGGTCTTCATTTCCCCAGTAGTTTCCAAGATTCTTTCTAATTCTGTGGTTCTGAAACTCAAAGGCCACAGTCAACAGGAGCCTTCAGGGAATGATCAGAAGCTTCTGGGAGCAGATTCTGAGAGATGGAGCTGGGAGGACAAATCAGAGCCCAAGCTTGAAGACCGTGAATCCAGGCTGAGGGGGGGACTGTACCCTTTAGAAAAAGGAAGCCCGTGCATTTGGGAGAGATGAGCAGGAGTAGGATGGAGTGAACGGGATGTGACTGGGGTCACGAATTTGCCCTGAGAGGGTAGCAGTCACTTCTGTTCCATTCACCTACCTTTATTAAGCACCTGTTCTGGGAGAAAACATTGTGCCAGGAACTGGGGAGTGGGGGGGTGGGCAGCAAGGACAAATGACAACATCAGACTGTCCGCCATATTTGGGCAGACAAGAAGGGCGTGAGGACAGTCACTCTCTGAGACCCATTCCAGCTGTCACATTCTGAGACATGGTACAGAAAATGAGGACCCTGGCAGTGAGGGTACCCCTCACACTTGCTCTGGCCTAGGGAGGTGGCTACCAAGGCTGATAACTGGGAACTGAGGTGGTGAGACAAGTAAAAAGTGGGAAAGATGTGGGTGCCAACTAAACAGGGGAATAAGGGTCCACAGCACCCCTCGGGGCAGTGGGGGGCACATACACATCCATCTCTAAGATGCATCTAGAGAAACACCACAGCCTGTTCCTGGATGATCCCCCATGACATGGATCCATTTCCTAGGGCTCCAAGTAGGGGCTCCGGAAAACTGACATTGGCTCCAACAGCTTCACAGAGAAACCCCAAATAGAACACTAATCAGAGCTCGGCCCTTGCTTTTTTCCCCCAATCTTATTAAAACACCAGAGGGATTAAGTAATGACTCTATTTATAGCTCCCAGTTACTCTCTCAGGAATTGGACGAAGTTCTCGGGATCTGGGCGTAGGAAAGAACAATTCCCACCTCTGCTGCCTGGTTGGGGACATGGAATTGGGGTTAGTTGGGAGTCATCCCAGTGGGAACCTACAAATAGTAAGAGAGGAGAGGAGCCACAAGGTGGACTGTACTTTGCTCCGGGAGATGTGCTGGGAGGCCCGGACGGAGTGTGTCCTTGATGGGCATGGCTCCCAGGGGGCTATGTCTGCATTTTATGTAACTGCCGCCAGGACCACAGGCCTCAAGGGGCAAATGGAAGGCTTCTATGGGTGTTCAAAGTCACATGTTCTGCATGTTCCCATTTAATAATCAAAAACATAATTCTTTGTTTAAATCTGGAGCCTGAGTTCATTGATTACTAATAGGAGCACACGTATTAGTCAGGCATTGCTTTTCACTGTTAGTTAAGAGAAACCTAAAGCAGCAGAGGCTTGGCAAGATTAAGGCTCACGACTTTTCCCACATAACAGTTCAGAGGTGGGCAGTCTGTGGTCCTAGGACCCCAGGCTCCCTCCAACCTGTGTGCCTTGTGGCTCACAGCACTTGCCTTTCATCATCAGTGTACCTTGTGTTTCAAGAGGGTAGCTCAATCACTAGCTATTACAACCACAGTCCAGGCAGAAAGAAAAAAATCAGGGATCAAAAGTCCTGGCCAAATGGGCACCTTTCCCAAGTTTTCCAAGAAGCACTCCCCAATGACTCCACCTACATCATACTGCTCCTTCTTTTGGAAGAGAGGCTGGAAACAGGATTTGATGGCAAGGCCCTGTGGGTCCCCAGAATATCCCAGGGCTTCTATACTAGTCTACCAGGGCTACACGGATAGTATAAAAAGGAGAGAGAGGAGACTGGGTAGGCCACTGGCTGCCCCTTGCCACAGTAGACATTTGCTCTAATTTTAAAGGAAATATACATACTAGGTACCATCCACTATGTATAAGTCCATTAGGTTTCTTCTACTTTTTAAATGTTGTTAAGTTTCTGCTCAGCCTAATGCAGGCTTTGCTCTAAGTTTCATTAGAAAACCACCCTGAAAGTCACTCAAACCTCTTAAACCCATGCCCGGGAGAGATTTTTCTATTCAACAATCAGCACAGCATGAGTATCGTCCATTTTGTCATGAGCGCCCAGGAGGGTAGACCATTGCCTCTGGTGGGCTGTGTGCCTGGTGTGTGGAAGAACACCCCAGCACTAGCCTGGTTTTGGTGCTTTACGTCTGTTTGATGTCAAAAGCCATTGTAGGCAGCTACTATTCTGGTGGCAAAAGCCTTATAACTCATTGAGAGGCTGGGGAGGGACCTTATTTGAGCTTCTAAGATTTCAGCTCCTGACCCCTACTGCTTCTCCCCTTTGTGACAAATTAATGGCAGCAGCCATGGCCTTTCCTTCCTGTTTTTCTGACTTGGCCGCTCATTCTAAGCCCTGTTTCTCCTGCCATATGCTTTCACTGAACCTGTATTTTAGCAGCAGTGGAAAAAAAATTAGTTTCTGCTTTACAACAGAAGCTGCTGGGGTGTAAAGTTAAGAAATAATGCTCACTCGTATTCCTGTATACACCCCCATGCATGTATTAGCTGAGTCTTGAAAGAGCAGGAGAGACTGGCAACAAACAAGAGTGGGAGGAGCCATCCAGGTGGAGGAGGTGTGAGCGGAGGGGGCATCCTTGTTAGCATCTCTGATTTAGAATAAATCCTGGAAGAAAACCATAAAGACAAAGAATGTTCTTAAAACCCTTGACATGAATCGCTAAACTGCTTTACAGAAAGGCTGCAGGGTGCCCGGGTCACCAACCCTCCTCAGCATTGCGTGTGGCCATTTTAAAGATTCCTGACCTGGGGGTGTTGGGGTGGGAGCAAAAAGTGGAGGGTCCCATGGGCTGTGTTGCAGGGTAACTGGTACTTCTGTGATGGGTGTGGTCTGGTGACATACATTTGAAGGGGTGTCAATCTGCACTAAAAATAGTGCTGTAAACCAATGCTACCTCAATTTGAAAAATAGAAGTTACATCCGTATTGAATACTTAGCACCCAAAAACACTCCACATGGTTTAAAGAAATAACTAAAAAGAAAACTGAAACCATAAGAAAGTAGAAGAAAATTTTAAGAGTTACGGAGGTAACGTTCTATGATTCAAATTTTTTTTAAAAATTAAATAAAAAAATATTTTTAATAAAAAAATACCTTACCCATTTGATAGGTGAAAGTGTCTTTAATTTAGTGATGAAGCCAAATGTTTTTTAAAAGCTTTTTTTAAGTGAATTGCCCAGTGGTGACTTTCTTTTCTGTTGGGAATATCAGTGTTTTATGTGCCATTTATTTAGGCAGCAAATATTGACCCAGCACCAGGCGATTTTGCAGGTGCTGGGGACACAGCAGGGAACAGAAGGCAGCCCTTTGCCTCCAGGGGCCTGGTAGCCTGCAGAGGGAGGCTGAACACTAAAACAAAGACAAGCTTTTTAAAAGCTCCTAAAGATACAGGACTTTGTTATAGAACTTGCCCAGTTTGTCATTTGCTTTCTAAATTTATTCGGATTGTTCCATCTTAGAGCTTCTTAATTTTTTCAACTTTTATTTTGGAATAATTTTAGGTTTACAGAAAAGATGCAAAGATACCCACACCCAGATACCCACACCCAACTCCCCCCACCCCACCCGTGTTAGCAACTTCCACTTATTTGTCAAAACTAAGAAATAAAGTCATGCAATGCTATATAGTAGATGACAGGATTCCATTAGATTTGTATTTTACCACCAGTTTTTCTGCTAATTTTCTTTTTTTCAGAATCCAATCCAGGATACCATATGGTATTTGGAAAATTCTTAATTTTAATGTAGTAAAATCTGGTGACTTTTTTATTGCTCATTTTGTTCTTAGAGAGTCCTTCCAAATGCTGAAAGCTGGTAAAATATTAGCATTTTCTTCTACTTTCTTATGGTTTCAGTTTTCTTTTTAGTTATTAAACCATGTGGAAAGTTTTTGGGTGCTAAGTATTAAATACGGATGTAACTTCTATTTTTCAAATAGCTGGTCAATTGCACAACACTTTTTAATGAATCCTTCCTTCCCTCACTGATCTTTTCTCACTTCCTGTCCTCACCAAAGCAACTTCTATCAGACATGAAATTCTTGGCTGTATGAAGTTCTGGCTCTGGGCTATGTTCCTATTACACTGATTTTTCTGATAAGACTGCCAGCATCTCACTGTTTTGACAGTCACATCTTTATGCTTTCAAATCTGGTAGGACAAGACCCCCTTCTCCTTTAACTTTATGAAAATATTAATAAAAATAATGCCCCCACTTCTGTGGGTGCCACAGATAAAATATGAATAATGGAATCCACTTCTGTGAGACTGGGGCGGAGCGGGGGAGACGGGGAGATGGCCACATCAGCCAGTGCATGGGCTGGAACATGGGTGACCTGCAGAAGGGTCACAGAACTGGCCTGAGCAGTCAAAGAAGGTCTGAGCAGGAGTTAGCCAGCCAGCGAAGCAAGAGGGGTATTCTAATCTAGAGGAACAGTGTGGACAGAGGCCTGGAGCTGGAAAAGCACACAGCATATTTGAGGAACTGTAAGCAAATGGTGTTGGAGCTCACAGGAGCTCATACCCCCAGGGCTTGGGAGGGTGGGGGAAGAGGGGTTGTGGCTGGGAGTGGGGAGCTGAGACTGCAGAGGGAGTGGAGCTAGGTCATGAAGGCCTCAAGTGCCCAGGGTGGTGTTCAGATGACCCCAAGTTCCCTCCTGTCCTGGATCTGGAACTCTGCAATTTCTGACTCTCTTCCCAGGAACATGTTCCCAGCCAACCTTGTGGAAGCCACATTCAAACAGGTGAGGGGGTCCCTAGGCTGCATAGGGATAGGGGAGGGAACTTAGGGAAGGGGAAGGAGGGGGGCCTAGTTCCCTAGCGCCACCTGTGGCTGGATCCTGTGGCTGGATCCCTAGGCCGGCTTCCCCTTATGTAATGCCTGCTCTGTCCTTGCTCTCAGCCACGTGCTCGCGCGCTCACACACCATCTCACTCAGTCCTCACAATACTCTGCCCTGCAGAAAGGACAGGGCCGTCTCCTCAGTGAGGACACCAAGGCTCCAAAGGATTCAAACATTTACCCAGCAGATACTGCTCAGAAATGATAGAGCTAGTGGGCAAAGCCCGGCCTGTCTGTTCCTAAGCTTGTTTTCTCTTTCTTTAAAACAAAAATCCTCTGTCCTTCTCATAAGAACAGTAATACCGTTCACTGTAGAAAATTAGGAAAATACTAAAAAATATATAAAGTAGAAAATAAAAATCATCTCTATTTCCTGGCCCTAGCAGTAGTGGAAGTAGCTGGTATGCTTCTAGTCTTGTCTTTTCTCTGCATAAATGTTTTCAAAAATAAAACTAGGATCATTGTGCATAGACAGTGTGCAGCCTGCACCACCCCCATCCCTATTTATGTCATGAGCTTTTTTTCTGGTTAGTAAATGTTTCTTAAAATACACTATTCAGTGGTGATGCAATCACCCTTTGTAAGGCTGGACTGTAGGACATTCACCCAGACCCTCCTTTGGGTGGTCTTTGTTTTCAAAGTTTTGCCCTTTGGAAATGATGGTAAACATCCTTGTGTGGCAGTCTTTGTCTGCATATATAATAATATCCTATTCTTTTCCCTTTTCTAAAATTATGGAGGGTTGGTTGACTCAATCCAGCAAGCATTTCCTGACCCTCTTCCCTGTGCTGGGCTCTGTCGGGGGTGTGGGGACACCAAGGAGGTGGCTGAGGGCTGGAGAGGAGGCTCCAAAATAAGGAACCACGGACCTCAAGCCAAGCACTGTATCTTTGCTAACTTTAGGGTCTTCTTTAATGCTATGAGTTGCTTAGTAATGGGCTCTAAATAGGGAGTTTGGTTTTATCCCAGCAGTGATGGGGAATTATTGAAGACAGAAGAGAGAGAGCACTGCTTTTCTTCATATCCACCTGGAATCCCCTTTTTCTATTGACAAACTCCTTCAAGACCCAAATCAAATGTCCCCTTCTTTGTGAAGCTGTCTGATTCAGACAGTTAGTCAGGGAAGAAATCTTGGGCTCAATCCTGTGTCTCTGGGGACCCTGCACAGAGTGTTCAGCACTGGAATGATGATGATAGCAGTGGTGGTGATAACAGCAGTCATTACATAAGGCTAGCTGTGTGGCAGGCTCTGTGGTAAGCACTTTGTGCATGTTGTCTGGCTTATCTAATGAGGCAGATATTTGTATGATTCTCATTTTACAGATGAAGAAACTGAAGAACAGAAATTTCAGTCCTATACATTTCCTGTGTGGCTCTCTCCAACCCTATCCACCTCCCCTCAGAAGGCTTACCTTATGATACTTCAGTGTTTGGGAGGCTAGGAGACTCCAGTTTGGGCTTCTAGTACTTGAGGGATGAGAGGAAAAGGCCAGGAATGCCCTGGGGGCAGAGGAAAGGCAGCTACCTTAGCTACTTGATTCTTCCCAGCTGGGGCCTCACCTCATCAGCAGAGTTTTTTGTCCTCTTTTAAAAGTTTGGTGGTTGATGTCTGTTATTCAAGGGAAAACAACCCACGGATAGTGCCTGACAAGTAGTGGATCACTCTTATGAGGCATTTTGGACAGGAGCACATTTTATTGATCATCAGAAGAGGCCACATAGAAACAGGACACGACTGGCTAGGAGGTTGGGGATATCCATATGAAATTAGCAGGTCCTGTTTTCCAGGGGAAAGTAACCTGACCACAGCTGAAGCTGAGTTAGAGGGTTGTGATTGATATAGTTTGGGTGTTTTAACAGGTGTTTCCCTTAAGTTCAGGCTATCTTAGGTTTAGATTCGTGGTGTGGGCTGATCTACCCACGTGGCCTCCTTTTTGTGGGTTCTAATATAAGAATTAACTTTATCAAGCCGCCTCCTGTTGATCAAACTCTCAGTTATACTGACAATACCTATCAAACATAAAGATGTTAGCATTACCCTGAGTATTCAGGTCTTGGTCGAAGGCCAAATAGTAGGTCCAGGTTTCCCTTAGTGGAAGCCGGGGCTGGCTGGCTGTTAAGTGAATGGGTAATGGATGGTTGATAAGGGATAGATGGATAAATGAAGGGTTACAGGGAAAGATGAGGTGGACAATGGTTAGAAGCAAACCCTGGTGGTGTAATAATGCATACACGGTTGGAGGGATGGAGAGGCACATCTGGGTGGAGTGTAGATGGATGAAGAAATCTCCATTTTCTTTTTTGGTAAAATATTGGTAATAACCCTGTCCTGACTACCTCATGAGGTTACTGCCCATCAAATAGCTCATAAGTAGACGCAGATGTGCTTCCATGTTGTTGTTGATGTTAACCACACTTGGCCCTGACTCCTTCCTGGTTGGGGTGTCGCCACCAGTACCGCACCAAGACTATCCCTATTGTCAAGTCGCCCACGAGGGCATCAGAGGTTTCTCCTCGGCGCATCCTCATCTACGGCATCCAGGAAGAGAATGGCTCTCGGGTCCAGAACTTCACCCTCGACCTGACCCCACCGCCCGAGGTGGTTTACAAGTCAGAACCTGGCACCAGCGATGGCATGAACGTGCTGGGCATCGTCATCTTCTCTGCCAGCATGGGTATGCGCTGCCAGCTGGGCCACAGTGTGACCTGGAGCCAGCCCCTCCCTGAATTCATCCTTCCCTGAATCTGGTAGCCTGGATGTCCTTTTTCATGGTCTCGGAGCTCAGGGAGGACATTTTGGCAGGGAGTGACGCTAGCTGCTGTATAGGGTGTGGGTGGGAGAAGAGGAAGAGATAACATCCCTGTCAGGAGGTCACCACCTTGGCCAAGTGGCAGAGCCTGAGAAAAAGAGGGAGGGATGTGGTAGCTCAGGCTGCTAGGAAGTCAGTCAAGGGCAGAGGTGAGCCGTGCACGGGGTCTGTCCCTGCTTGGCCACCAGCGTGTCAGCACGTGCAGGGCACCTGCCTGCATCTCAGTCTGCAGCATCTGTGACACCTGCAGCACCTGTGATTTGCTTGTGTGTGCCTGCCTCCTCAGGCATCATGCTGGGCCGTATGGGTGACAGTGGGACCCCTCTGGTCAGCTTCTGCCAGTGCCTCAATGAGTCTGTCATGAAGATCGTGGCGGTGGCTGTGTGGTAAGCCTGCTCGCCTGCCCTGGGAGGTGGAGGAACACCACGGTCCCATCCTCTGCTCTCCTAGGAGGCTCAGCCTGGGCCTGGGCTTGCAGAACTCCATGTGTCCATGTGTCCCACTATATCCCCCCTGACCAGGCTAGTTCCAACCCTGGATGCCACTTCTGGCTCAATCAGAAGGAGTAGAGCTAAGAAGTAAGCCTGGCCCTGCTATCCCAAGCCTCAGTTTCCCTGTCACATGGAATCTCATCAGCTCAATTTTTGGAGAAAAGAAACAGAAGTGAGAACCAGCTGCCACTCTTTGGTTAAAATTCAGACCTTAGGAATCTTCTAACCTTGCACAGTTTAGAGAGGGATATGCAGAGACCTGTTCAAGGTCACCCTAGAGGTTGTGGCATTGCTGGGCTGAAACATGGGCCTCCTGAGGGCGAGCACTGGCCTCAGAGGCCAGGACTAGGGAAGGGGGGGTGGTTGGCTGAGGATGTTATTAACAATGTCCTGGGCTGGGCACCTGGGCACACAGTCCGGCTTCTCCCTGGAGTCTGGGAGACCAGGCAGTGATACAGCCTAGCACTTACCTGTCTGGCACTGAGCCTGCTGCCCTGCCCACCCCCAGGTATTTCCCCTTTGGCATTGTGTTCCTCATTGCCGGCAAAATCCTGGAGATGGACGACCCCACAGTCGTCAGAAAGAAGCTGGGCTTCTATGCCATCACTGTGGTGTGTGGGCTGCTGATCCATGGCCTCTTCATCCTGCCCCTGCTCTACTTCTTCATCACCAAGAAGAACCCCATCATCTTCATCCGCGGCATCCTCCAGGCCCTGCTCATCGCACTGGCCACCTCCTCCAGGTATGGGGCATCGGGCAGCAGGTGGCGTAACCTGAACTGTCCATCTGTCCAGCCATCATTTGTCTATAGCCACAAACCACAGAAAATGTAGGCACAGCCCACTTCACAAATGTGGAGGTAGCTGTGGTAGTAAGACTGGTTTTTGAGGTGTAATACGTTAAGGCCCGACTACAGGCTCTGGCAGGTGGGGTGGGCTCCCCAGGCAGTGACCTGGGGGAGAATAGGGATGAGAGTTCTACTCCCAGAACTACCCTGGGAGGCCCAGTAACAGGAATAGTAGCGGCTGCCATTGTAGCCAGTAGCTGGCAAGGCAGACACCGTTCTAAGCACGTACATGTTGACTCTTAAGAGCTCTGGTCTAGGTGTTCCCGTTGAAGGCCAGGCTCACACAGGTTAAGAAACCTGCCAGGGCCACTTGGCTAGAGGCGGCTCAGGGAGTCTAGGCCAGAGCTCTACACATGCACAACGTGCAGCTCTGGGCCGGCCCCTCCTCTCCTCCAGGCTTCTGTTTCTTCATCTCTAAAATGGACTCAACCTCTCAGGAGAAGCTGTGAAGCACACAGTACCTGGCACACGGTCGGCTCTGCCAGTGGGCATTCCCCTTCTGACTCTCTCAGCTGCCCCAGGCCCTGGCGGGTCTGGCTTGGCACTGACCCCACCTCCAAAGGGCACCCCAGGTGACCATTGTCAAAGTCCCTTCAGCCCGTCCTCCCCCAACATGACAGCCCAGAGGTCCTGACTGTCCTGAAGCTCATCCCAGGCTGAAGAGGGGTGGCAGTGGGCAAACCCTGGCCTCTCTGCCCACAGTTCAGCCACGTTGCCCATCACCTTCAAGTGCCTCCTGGAGAACAACCACATCGACCGACGCATTGCTCGCTTCGTGCTGCCCGTAGGCGCCACCATCAACATGGACGGCACCGCACTCTACGAAGCCGTGGCCACCATCTTCATCGCCCAGGTCAACAACTATGAGCTGGACTTCGGCCAGATCATCACCATCAGGTGGGCACGCCCCTGAGCTTGTGTGGATGAGGGCAGGGGCTGGGAGCCTCAGGATGCCCTTGTTTTCAGATCTGATAGGGTCTCTGAAACCAGAGGGGGGGAGCTCCTCCCACGCCACACAGCTGGTCAGTGCTGGGCCAGGAGTGTGAGCCATCCTCTGTGACTCGGGACATGGCTCCCTCTCCAGTGCTGTGGGCTGGGGAGCCGACGCCCAGAGGAAGCCCTGCAGGCTGCCACACAGAGCAGGGGAGGTTACTGCAGGCGGGCCGGGGGGAAACAGAGGCCAAGGGCAGGGCAAACGGACGGTGGAGTGGTCACTGGTGTGGCTGGAACTGAGAAAGGATGCTGGGGTGAGGAGGGGCAGAGTCAGCCTTGCCTGTCAGCCCAGCGGTACCAGTCTGGGGATCTACCTCCAGAAGGATGCTGGTAGAGCTGTGCTGTGGGCAATCAGAATCCCTGGGCAGCTTCCTGGAAACCTATAGAGGAGCAGCTGCAGACAAGAGTTTTCCTGTAGTTCCTTAGGTGGTTCTGTGAGACCAGGGATGGGAGCCCGTGGAGCCATAGACCCTCATGCAGGGACATACTTCCCAGCCCCCGAGAACGCTCTGATGGGGCTCTCCTAGCAGCTCCCGTGTAGCTATCTCAGAGGCCCTGGCATTCTGGCCTTCTCCCTGACAGGCACCCTGCCCTCTGCTCCTCCTCTTCTCTCCCTGCCCCTCTTGCAGCATCACAGCCACTGCAGCCAGCATCGGGGCAGCTGGCATTCCCCAGGCCGGGCTCGTCACCATGGTCATCGTGCTCACTTCCGTGGGACTGCCCACTGATGACATTGCCCTCATTATCGCTATCGACTGGGCTCTGTGAGTGGGGCTCACCCCCACCTGCCCACACCCCTCAAGCAGCAGCCATTTGGGTGGGAGGGGGAACTGCCCTGGTTTGCACAGTGGGGGTGTCTTACTCATCAACACCAGCCTGGCTACATCATTTGTGAGACCAGTTTTCAAAAATGAAAATGTGAGGTCCCAGCATCAAAAATGACACAATTTCGAGGTGATGAGAGCAATGCATGAAACCAGGCTCAGGCCCTTCCGAGAACAGGCGCTGTGCAAGCACACGGTCACAGGCGCATGAGGCCGGCCCTGCAGCAGCCCACTTGGACATCTCCAAGGAGGTGGCTGAAGAGGCCCTGGAAGGCACCTCACTTCCCCTCTGCTCTGGCAGGTGCTGCGGGGAGTGGGGGTGTGGGGGTAGGGGTGGAGGAGCGTCACCCCCCCACACACACCCCCAGCAATGCTGACAGTGGAGCTGCTCACTACCTGCCTTGGCTTAGCAGGGACCGTTTCCGCACTATGATTAACGTGCTGGGTGATGCGCTGGCCGCTGGGATCATGGCCCACATTTGCCGGAAGGACTTTGCTCAGGACATGGACACCAAGGTAAGACAATGCCTCCCTCCCAGCCTGGCTGCCAAAGGCTACCAGGAGGGTAGAGCAGGCCAGGATGGGCAGGGTACAGGATCTGCCACCAACCAACTGAGCAGCCTTCAGCCAGTCCCTCCATGCTGCCCAGCCTCAGTCTCTCATCTAGTGCAGGGGTAACTAATTCCTCTAACAGTTTTGAGCACCCACCACAGCTGATACTGACCTAGAACTAGGAGGTGCATTGGTGAAACAAAAACTGCCCTTGAGGGGGCTTGAACCTTCATATGGGGGTGGCATTGGTCCTACCTACAATGATGCAAATATTTGTGTCTTCAGGGCTCCTTCAATAACCACGTGTAGCAGGCTCCCCTACTCCAGGGGAGGAAAGTGAAGCCCAGGCAGGGAGCTGCTACTGAACTCTGGGGTCAGATCCCTCCCTCCACTAAGACAGTCCTGAGAGGAGGCAGGACAGCAGGAACAGGAGTCCAGAGGGGCCTCACAGCACCTCTGTAGGAAAGCTGACCCCTGGTCCCCAGCCCTTTGCTTGTTCTGTCCTCCCTGGAGTCTGGCTGCAGGTTCTCCAGCTGCTCCCCAGGTTATTTCCCCTCCTCAGAAACTTCCACCTGGTGAGACCAAGCCGGTGAGCCTCCAGGAGATCATGGTGACACAGCAGAATGGCTGTGTGAAGAGCGTGGCTAAGGCCTCGGAGCTGACCCTGGGCCCTGCCTGTCCCCACCATGTCCCCGTCCAGGTGGAGCAGAATGAGGAGCTGGCCACCACCAGCCTGCACCACTGCACCATTGAGATCAGAGAGCTTGAGACCCATGTCTGAGCCTGCAGGGAGGCCTCGGGGTTAGGGGCCAAGGGCAGGATCTCAACTCCTAGCTTTCCTAAGCAGCTGACAGGCTCGCACATTCTTCACTCCCTTGTGTGGCCAGAATTGACTCTACTTGGTGGAAATTAGAGTCTAGAGAGGTAGCCCTGGTGGGCAAGCGGTGGCCAGCCCTGCTGTGATGTGTCCATTGTGTTGGCCTGTGAGGCAGCAGGCAGAGGTTACAGCCCCCACTTTCTGGATGATAGAGTTGAGGCTCTGACAGTGGAAAACACCTGCCCTGGGTCTCAGAACAAGTGGTGTGAGGGCCAGGAGACTGGTTCACATCTTTCAAGTCCAGGCCACACCCTCTTGGAGGACAGGGTGCCAAAAGGGCCAGATGCTAAGAGGAGTCCCATAGACACCATTACCCCTCTCCATACTACTGCTTTCAATTTATGAAGACATAACAACAACATCCTGGTTCTGCTCCAGCTGTGTCTCAGCCCAGCCAGCACCCCCTCCATTCCATAACACATGGCCTAAAATGAACATCCCTGAGGAAGGGCCCGCCTGGAGGTCAAGGCCCAATGCCTTTCACATGCCACAGACTTCAGTTCATCCAATGTGGAGATAGGCTGGCTTCACCCAAGCTGCATGGACCCTGAGAAATATCTGGCCCACTGGACAGGAGGGCCAGCCAAGATCTGGGTAGGCAGGCTCACCTGGGATGCTTTGGTCAAGCTGCCCACGTAGCCCTAGGTTCAGAACTCCCCAAAAGCCTGTGTGATGAAGTGAGTTACATTTTCTATACCTCTCTGTGTTTGTAAGTTCAGTGATAACTAAATAAAAGTGCTATGGTTTACTGACCACACTCTGGCCAGCATTTCTTTATTGGGCTAATACAGGCTGTCACAGTCCAGGCAGGTCTGTCTGGGCAGCTGGAATTTAGACAGGCCTGTCCAGGTAGCCAGGACATAAACATAATTGTCTGTGAAGCTAGAACATAGATAGGTGTGTCTGTCTGGATTTTCAATGTGGGGACAGGCCTGCCTGGGCAGCCAGAGTGCAAGTGAGCCTGTCCTGGTAGCCAGAGTGAGGACAGCCTGTCTAAGCTGTCACATGCAGGAGGTAGTGTACCTCCCAGCCTGCCCAGGGGATGATCTCGACAGACTCGGGTGGACAGATCACCCAGCCCCTAGTCTAGGCTCTGCTCTGCAGCCAGGACCAAGACTGGTCCCCACAAAAGGTCCCCAATCTGGCTCCCTTTGGTGAATGTTTTGCTATAAAGTGAACCCATGCCTGAGGACATTCCCAGACACGCTCCCTCATTCCCCTCACCTCCAGGAGGCTCTAGGGGACATGGAAGAGCTATGGCCACACACTTTGCTCTGAGTGTGCTTGGGGGAGAAGCTCCAGGGGCGTGCACCATGGACCCAACCCAGGAAGACACTGATACTGGGAGAGGAGACCGGTCTCCCAAGGTCACCCAGAATCAGGACGGCACCCACCTCCCACCTCATTCCCATCATTTTCCTCTAGGGGCCATAGTCTGAGGCATCTGGGAAGAGTCCCGGCCCTAGAATCCCCTTCCCACTGCAGGGTCCACCATGGACCTCTGCCTGTGTGACTACTTTTTGGGCCCCAAAAGCTGAACTTTGCACTGACCCCTGCTGGTCCAGACAGGTGCTTTGGAGCTTGCGCCGGGCTTACCCTGCCAGGGCTTAGTGCAGCACCTGACAGGAAGCACACACAGAGACACCACAAGTGCCAGACAGCGGTAATGCTTTATATTAGTTTTTCTGTAACAAGAGAAATCAGCTTTGACATTTTTAACCTTTTTTTCTTATAAAATTATAAAAAAACAGAACTCCCCACAGGCCAACGAATCAAAGAGTTAATCTCGTGGTGCAGCTGAGCCCTTCCCTCTCACCCGGCCTGGCCCCAACACCTCCACCACAGTCCTGCCCCAGGAGACTTTCCCAGCAAGCCTCAGTGGGGCTTGCCCATCGCAGTGGTCCCTGGGGGTGCCAGGGGGTCACAGGAGGGGCCCTGGCACTGTGACTGCCCTAGCAACTGAAAGGCAGGACAGCCAGTGCCAGGGCCACAGTCAGGAAGGAAAAGTACAAAAGCCAGCTTTTGTGAGTTCCAGAGGTGGTAGGCATCTGGCCACAGATGCCATAGAGATCGCTCTGTGTCTTCTCCAGGGGACAGACGGATGGATGGACAGATGGGCAAATGATGAGCTGTTTCTGACTGGGACAAGTTGTTGGTGGCATAGGCCACAGAGGGCTGTTTGCACACAACTGGTGTGTGTGTGTGTGTGTGTGCACGCCCACACATATGTGTCCGTGGACCAGCAGGGAGCAGGTACCCGTGAATGCCAGAGCAGGGTCAGATCCCAAGTCTGCATGACTCCCAAGGAGTGATGGAGGAGATGGGTGGGGCACAGAGGAAGACCTTTGGGAGGGTGTGTCTGTGAAGTGGCAGAGTGGGGGCTCACAGGCACAGGCACGTGCTGCAGAAAGGAATCCGGTGGTCCAGCGTCCTGCAGAACACATAGGAGAGTCAGGGAGGGTGGCAGCCCTCCCACGACCAGACTGAGGGAGGTGGATGATAGCCTGGGTGGCTGGCATAAGGGGGCTATGGGAGGGTCAGGCCACTGTGTGTGGGGAGGGTGATGCCCCTGGGAGCAAAGTCAGCAGGCTTTGACTGGGAGGTGCTCATGCCAACGTGGCCAGGGGCCTTTGGGTCCCACTGGCCACTCCCTGGGGCCTTTCCCAAGGCCCCATGAGATTGACATGACTGTGGCCAATATCCTCCTGAGGGGGGCAGATTTGCTCCCAGCCCTGGACTCCATAGGCCCCCTTGTGAGGGTGACAGCGTCCTCACTGAACCACCATTTATCCCGGACATTGCCCCCAGCTCTGGTTGAGGATAATGCCTGGGGAGAGGGAGCCTCATCTTCACATCCTGGGGCCCCAGGACCAGAGGACGGCAATTCTGGAGCACAGCCTCTGGGCCTGCCCTCCATGCTTGGTAGCCTCCCTGAGGTACACTCTGTCACCAGCTGCACCCCTGTTTCCAACTCCATGATCCACCATGGAGTCCTCAGCACCCTGCAGGCTCTTCTCTGCCCCAGGCCCTACTTCAATTCAACATCTGAGTAGGGCCTAGCAGCACCCCCATGACCCTCAGCGTAGCTCACGTTGATATCCCCTCTGACCACACTTCTCCCCCTGGCTCCTGGCCACCACTGGACATGCTTTCCAATAGCCCTGTCCAGCGGGCCATGCCCTCCACCCTCCTGTCTGCACCTCCTTCTCTTCCCAGCCTGACCCCTGGGAGCTACACCACCAGCCATTCTCTTGCCAATTCACTCAACTTCTTCGTTCCTTGCCCTCCTGTGCCCCACACATAGCCAGAACCCCACGCACAGATGAATCCAACTATTCCTCTCTCCACACTCACCCCCACCTGCTGAGCACCTCCTGCTACACACAGAGGAAACAGCACACTGGGGCACTGGCTGCCATGACTTTATGCCCCACCCCGAGCCACTCGCCTGTGTGTGACAGCAGCCACTCGGCCCGCCATGCCTTCTGTCACCAAGGATGGCTCTGCTGCCCCAACCAGTACCGCCTGCTATTTCCACAGGCACTGCTCACACCCGCTCTCCTCTCTGTTGTCTTATGGCTCCCTGCACAGTGGCCCTTCCCCACCAACACTCCAACCAGCCTATTCCTTTAAAAAGGCTAAACACGAAGGGGGCCCTGCCTGTACTTGACACCCCCTTCCCATTACCACCCTCTCCTCTCTTCACTGTAAAACTTCCTGATAGCATTGTCTACACTCCCTAGATCTACCCTTTTATACTTTATCCACTGCCATCTTTTCAGCCGAGACTGCTCCCTACTGAGTCACAGATGACCTCCACGTGGCCTCAGCAGTGCTCACTTCCACAGCATGGACAAGTGCTGAGCACGAACAAAGCTGATTTCCCACTTCCAGAGAAGACTGCACAGATGCATATTGCATGCACACATGTGTGTGCTTCACATGTGTGCACATAAGGGTCTGTGTGCCAGGCAAGTATGTGTGTGTACTCGTGTGTGTGCAAGTATACACATGTCCTGCATCTGTGGATGTCAGAGTCTGTGCATGTGTGTGCGGTGTGGAATCTGCAAGCATGTGCTTTGTGTGTTTGTATGCATGCTTATGAGCCTCAGTACATGGGAGCTGCTGCACTCATGTGTGCAGCTGCTGATGTTGCATGTAAGTGTTGCATCATCTCTGTCCTCACTCTGCAGTTTCCTCACCTCCTTCCCTTGCTGCTCCACAGCAGCCTTCTCTGCAGGCTCCTCTCACGCTGGCTGTGTACTCCCACTTACTCTCCTGGGGTGAGATCCCCAAGGCTGACTGGTCCTGGATGCCCATCTCTAGCCCAGACCTCTCTCCTGAACCCCAAGCCCATATATCCAACCCACTCCCAGGGAGCTCCCCCAGTGTCTGCTAGGCCCCTCAAATTCCACAGTCCCTTCTCCATACCTGCTCCTCCTGATGCGATCATCTATCCAGAATTCCAAGCCAGGGTAGGGATCTTGTTTTCTTCCTCAGCCTATACCCAGCCTTTCTACTCTGGCCCCTTAAGTCTGCACCCCACTCCCAACCCCACCTAACCTGGTTCAGGCCCATCTGTTTGTCTCCATCCTTGCTGCCCCACCCCATTATAGCTAGGCCCCACATCCATCCCTTGCATCCACCTTCTCGGCCCCTGGATCTGTTCACAAAGCCCATCACCCAGGGCTAGACTCCCCTGGCACAGCGGCCTCCCATAGGCTGCTGTTCCATCCCAGCCTCTCACCCAGGGCCTGGCACATACCTAGTGCTCTTACAGGTTTGAAAAATGAATGATGAAGCAGAAGTCTGCATAAAAACTGAACAGAAAGACTCTAAACAGGGGTCAGGGACAGGAAACTGGTGAGGAGAGGTGAGTGCACCCCACACAGGCCACCTACCTCTATCCAGTTCCCCTGGTCACTATCGCCTGTCCGCTTCCTCCTCATCCTCCTCATCCTCCTCATCTTCTTCCTTCTCCAACTGACCCCGGTCCTTGGAAACGGTGCCAAACTCAAAGTTGCCTTCTATGTCCAAGACCTGCAGGTGCTTCAGCCTCCGGAAGGCGCTTTCCACCACAGAGCCCACAGCCAGCTTGTTAAACCTGCGTAGGTATAGGCCGCCCACATGGGTCAGTGCCAGGACCCAATCCTCAGAGTCCCACCCAGACTCACATAGAAAGCAAAGGGGAATGACGAGCCCTACAGGAGATGGTGGGCAAGTTGAGACGTGTGGGCATCACGGGGAGACCAGGTTGTTCAGTGTGGCTACAGCCTGGGGAGCAGGAGTTAACTGTGGGTCACCCACCCATAAACTGTGGCCTGTACTCACACTCACTATCATGTGGGTAGCATGACAAGGGAGACAAGGGAGCAGGACAAGGGAGTCTCCCCTTGGCCTCTCAGCTGGCTTAACCCCGAGGCCTAACATTACTGGGCCACCAGCTGCAGTCCCCTCATTGCTTGCTGTGGAGTATTACACAGACCAGAGCAGGCCAAGCTGGGCCAGGACACCCTTGGCTCTGGAAAGGTGGCTGTGGGCTTTGATCTCAGGCCCCCTCAACTCTGTACCTCACTCTACTGCAGGAGCCGAGGCACGGGTCACACTGAACCCCCACAAGGCCCAGACACAGGACCCTGGGAGCACACATTCTGCCTTTCTCTGTTCTGTCTCCTTTTTTCTCTCTGATTTGGGAGTGTGGGGGAGAGGTGTGGGTGTTGAGAAGGACCACCCTGGCTCTGCTATATGGAAGATCCTCCTCTCTTTGGGGAGCTGGGTCCCCTTAATTATTCTAAACTGGCAAAGCCCAGTGAGGACTGGAATATCTACTACCCAGGGGGTGAGGCCCCAGCCCAGCCAGGCCAGCTGTGGACACAGCTGTCACACGAGCTCTCTGGGCTTCCCTAGTGGTGAACTGGGAAGACACTCTTTCCTCTAACTCTGTAACATCCATGATGGCCACATGCACCAATTTTTAAGGTTCCTGAAACAACTTTACAAACCTGTTACCTCACCAGTCCTGGCCAGGACTGTCCCCAGCCTTGAGAACAGAGGGAACAGAGATTCAGAGGGGTTCTGTGACATACTCAGGGCCAGGTGGCCAGTGAGAAGTAAAGCCTGGCTCCAGACACTGGCCTCTGCCTGCAAGCTGTTCCTATGTGCCTCAGCACCCTGCTGCAGCCGCGCAGACCCAGGGGGTGGGCAGGCGTTACCTGAGAAAGATGCCCTTGAGGTTGGGCGTGGAGTCGAAGGCATTGGCGGGCACGGCGCTGATCTTGTTGTTCTGCAGGTACAGGTATTCGAGCGACTGGGGGAGCCCATTGGGGATCTCAGTGAGCTGATTCCCAGCAATGTCCAGCAGCTACAGGGGAGTCAAAGCACTTCACAGCTTACAAAGCTCCCACCAACTCCCCCGACCCCAGCCTATCTCATTGTCATGGTAACTGTCAGGTGGGGTTTATCATGTTTTCCAGATGGGGAGACAGAAAAAGGTTAAGAGATCTGTCCAAGGTCACACGGTCACATAAGAGGCTGGACCCTGCATATGACTCCAAATCCTTGTTTAAATTGATATATGTCCTATCCATATGTCTCTTTCTGGCTCCCCACATGAATTCACAGACGCCTAAGTGTCACAGGCCTTCCTTAGCACACCTGTCACCACCATCAGACTGAAGATCCCAGAAAGGACCAGGGAAGCTCCCATCTTTGAATCTCACCCCACTGGCCTTGGATGAGGGTTGCAGGTGCAGCTGGTCATTCATGGACCTTGGGAGCCAGGGGAAGGGTGTGAAGCTCATGGTGACACTGGCATGACAGCTAGGCCCCAGGCCAGTCAATCTGAGGCACCATGTGCCTCCTGGACTAGCATCCAAGAGGCAGGCAGTCAAGGCAGTGGCGGTGGGCTTTCCAGAGTGCAGATCAAACCTGCAGTGGCAGGACCCTGGGGATGCACAGGCCAGCTCGCTGTCCCTCAGGCTGTCAGCATACTTTCACCCCCACACACACCTTTGTGGCCTCAGGAGGCCCCAACATCTCTAAGCCCCCTTCCTCACCCCAACAGGCTGGGGCTCAGTATCAAGTTTGGGGGCCATGAGTCCAGAGAACCAGGCAAGTGGAATCAAGATCCAAGGGGAGCACAAGCCTCATTCATCTTAGGGAGCACCCCTTCCCTTCCCTACTGAGCAGGAGTCCCTGCTCCCTACCATTTTCCCTCCATGTAAACTCCAGTGCTATCCACTCATTCCAAACATCCTCAGTGCCCACAAGTGCCAGAGACATGGAATCCACTGAGACATTTCCTCCAGGCTATCGGGGGGAGTGGGAGAGGGGGGGAGATGGACACAAAATATGACAATGGCAACCAGTGGAATGAGCTTGATGAGGAAGCCTGGGGGAGGGATCTGACCCGGCCTCAAGTTAGAAGTGGAGGCTAACTAGTGCAGATAGGGGCTCTGAAGCAGCAGGGGCAACTGCTTATAGAAAGATCCAGCAATAAGAGGAGGAATCTCTTCCCACACCAGATATCCCATCTCTGACCAAACTCACCCAAGCACAGGAAGGCATCTAATTTGCCCATAATTTGGTGGCTTCAGGGAGGAGGTGAGTCCTAGGTATGCATTCCAGAAAGGCAGTGACCCTCCATTTATCTAGTTCCTCATTGGGCCTTCAGTTCTAGAACTATTCCTGGCATATAGAGGAGACTTGTGGAAAGAATGAGTGAGCAGGTGTCACCAAGGAGAAGATGCTTTCAGCAGAGGGGCCAGTATGAGGACAGTCCAGTGCATCTGGAAAACTAAGAAGCACACCCAAGAGCAAGGGCAGACAGGCCTTGAAGGCCAAGGCAAGTATTCTGGTCTGGATACTAAGGATGCTCGGAGCGGCGGGTGGGGGGTGTTGTCACATAAGGGTACTGGGCAGGAGTGGATGGCAGGCATGTTTTTCAGGATACTGTCTAATTGCATAAGGGGACAGCTCCCAGGAAACTGGGGTCTAGGCCAGAAATGAAGGTGGTTTGGTTGCAGTATGGGCAGCAGGGATGGAAGGAAGTGGACAGATTAGAGATGTGATGGTAGAATTGGCAGGGTTTAGTAATGATTGCTGTTGGGGGGCAGACAATGGTGAAAAGGGGATGTCAAGGGCAACATCCAGGTTTCCCCTGGGCATGTGAGTGGATGTCGCCTCTTTCAGCAACTTAGGAAATGCAGCAGGAGGAGCAGGTGTGGAGGAGGAGATTGGGCCCTGGAAAAGCATTCCTGGGGAATATCAAAGAGGGACATCCACTGGCTCAGGAGGATGGATTTGGTGTCTGGCACTTGGTAGGGCCATCCGGATGGGGAGAGACATTTAAGGTTGTTCCTGCAGGCTAGCTGCCTCCCCCCAACTCCCAACCTGCTCCAGCTTCACGGATCTGAAGACCTCCCAAGAAGGTGATTTTTGAGCAGGGCCCTGATGACATCAGGGGAGGTTCTGACTGACTGGACAGCTGAGCTGTAGCAGACCCTCACCTCAAAGAACCTGGTCCTGCCTCCCAGATTTCTCCAAAGAAGTGATTTTTCAGCTGCTCATTGAGTCTGGAGGTTTCCTTTGTAGCCAGAAACCCAATCAATGCATATGGCCAGATATCCTTGAGGCCCCTTCCCTGCAGCCATGACCTCCTCTTACACCCACAGCACTTCTCAAGTTCATGCCTGTGGGTGGTGAGCTCAGCCTGGCCATTCCAACTGGACTCTACCTTTGTTCCTGTACCTGGAGGTGAGCTAGGCTGACCCAGGGATACCACCATATTCTCTGCACAGGTCAGCTCCCCCGCCCCTGAGGTCCAGCCTCTGCAGTGGGTACCTCCCTCACCATCCAGCCCTCTTGTCCAGCCTTCACCAGCCTCTCACACGGGTGGGCTCAACGCAGTAGCATCCCACACGGGCATAGCCCACCCCCCTTTTCTCCCCCTTACCTGCAGATGGGCAAGGTCTGTCCAGGTGCGGGGGCTCAGGGCCCGACTGCGCAACCGGTTGCTGGTGAGGTAGAGCTCACGCAGTTGGGCCATGCCAGCCAGCGCCCCCCGAGCCATGGCAGCCAGCTCGTTGCGCTTCACCTTCAGCACGTGCACGTTGCGTGGCAACCCCAGAGGCAGCGTTTGCAGCCGGTTGCCGGAGAGGTCGAGGGAGCGCAGCTGGCGCAGCTTGCGGAAGGCGTCGCGATGCACCTGCGGGCTGGTGATGCGGTTGTAGCTGAGGTTGAGCTCCTCCAGGAAGTAGGTGGTGGCGAAGTCTTCGCGGCCGATGCCGGTGATCTGATTGTGCAGGATCATGAGGGTGCGCACGCGGCGGGGCAGGCCGCTGGGCACCCGCTCCAGGGCGTTGTTGTACAGGTGCACTGTGTGCAGTCGCTTGAGGCCGTGGAAGGCCAGGGGGTGGATGCCGTTCGCGCGCAGCTGGTTGCTGTGCAGCAGCAGGTACTCGAGGCTCCGAATGGGGGTCAGCACGTCCGCGTCCACGGTCTGGATGGCGTTCTTCTCTAGGTGCAGCAGCACCAAGCTGCGCGGCAGCCCGGAGGGCACCCGCGACAGGTTGTTGCTGGACAAATCAAGATACTCCAGGCTGGAGAGCTTCCTGAGGGGAGTCGGGGTGCGGGAAGGCGTGGGGGGTCAGGATGGCTGGGAGGAAGGTGCTTGTTCCTACAGATTCCAGAGGGAAGTGGCAGGGAACTGCTTCTATTTCTCCTCCGCTTGGCCACTAGCTGACTGGGGACCTCAGTCCTCTCCAAGCCTCTTATTGGCTTGATTCAACAATAGGTTGTTGTAAGAAGGGCCTAACATGGTTTCTAACATATAGGAGTTTATCTGAAGATGAATTGTTTAAGGCTTGTCATAGCTACCCTGGGTCCTAAAAACAAATCAAAATGAATTTGTCCTCAATAAGAATGCTTGAGTTTCTAATTTATACCAAGAAGTCAGCCTCTGCAAACACGTCCTTGCCTCACTGGAAATTTGGCAGGCCATCCCTATACATGTCACTCGTTCTTGGGGACAGAAATGCCAGAAAAGGCACACGTCTCAAAGTTCCTTCTCCAGGGAGACTAAGGGGCAGGTGTGAGACGTCCTAGCAGGTGGGGCCTGGGCGGAGCACCCAGGGAGCTGTGCTCACCCTGAGGACCCAGATGGGGGCTCACCAGAAGGTCTCATTGTCCAGTCCCTCATCAGTCAGGTAGTTGTTCTGCAGGTACAGCTCACGCAGGTTGCTCAGCTCACTGAAGGCACCTGGTGGGATCTTCTCCAGCTTATTGTTCTGGGGGGTGGGATAATAGGGAAGGGAATGTGAGGGGCAGGCGGGGCAGGCCAAGGCAGAGCCTTGAGATGAGGTGTGGAGAGGGTCTGGAGAGCCATGGTGGGGAGGCCCAGGCCTGGAGCACTCCAGGTGTGCTAAGGGCCAGGCACCTGGGCTTCTGTCTGCTTCTCCACAGTGGATGCCGCGCTCTCTTGCCTGTGCCCAAGGCCCTACAGCCTTGCTACTGTGCCCACGTGGGTCTGGGCATTTCCCTAGCTCCAGGTCCCAGTTCTGGTTGTACCCTTCCCTGCCCTCTCCCTCCCACCTTGAGGTGCAGCTTGTAGAGGGCAGGAGGCAGGTGCTTGGGCACGTGGCGCAGGAAGTTGCTGGACAGGATGAGAATCTCGACGTTGCTGGAGCCATTGAACGTGTTGTCCGGCAGCCCGGCATCTGCCAGCTTGTTGTTGTGCAGGTACACGGACCTGGAGGACAGCGCGTAGATCCTCACCCACTCAGCAACTGTGGTCCCCTGCACCTGGGCCCAGCACCCACTCACCTGGTGAGCCTCCAAACCTTGCTCAGGTTGGACCTGGGACCCAGGGCACCCTCCTCCCACCCAAATCCAAGGATGTGGAGTTTAAAGACCCTCAGACCCTGCCTCTACCCATTTCTCCTACACAGCTAAGGGAACCAAGGACCCTCCAGAGATTTCCCCACAAGCTTATGGCAAAAAAAGAATTTCCTGACCCCTAGTCCATGTTCCTCCATACCCCACCTATTAACCCCACCCAGTTAGTTCTGTGGATTTCCTGAAGACAGAGACGGTTCCCCCAGTGCTCAGTGTGGGGCCTGGCTCAGGGGATAGTACCCCTCATTCATTCAGCAAATACAGTGAATGTCCTGATGTGCTAGGACTGTTCTAGATTCTGAGGCATGCAGTGGACACAACCAAGACCCCGCCTTCATGGAGCTAACGTAGTAGGAAAAAAGACAAGGAACAGAGAAATACATGGAAGATGCAGCTCATTCACGCTTTGGGGCATCTCCTGGGCCTTAACCTTCTTATCCATGGGATGGGGTCACACATGGTAATACTGGCCCCTCAGGGGATAGAGAGAATGAAGTGACTTATTTAGGGACAGAAATGGCATGTGGGGTTATCAGCCCCTCCTCATTGCTGGAGAGAGGTTTGGCGACAGCCCCCCAGCACCATCCACCCAGCTCATTCCTGTGCTGAGAGGTCTCACTCCTCCCAAAACAGCACCAATGAGGACTTATTCTGCCTATGGGGAGATGCTTCCTTCTCCCAGGGCTGTAGAAGGAGGAAAAACTTTCACCTGGCTCCCCACAATTCTGCAAACATCATCCCATGCCCTCACCTGCTGGATAATTCTTCCTTGTCATTAGGTGTCAGCCCTCAAGATCCAGTGCACCTGCAGCCCCTGATAACCCCCATCACAGCCCTGGGTATGGGAAATCATGCCCTACTGCATAGCACACCCCTCCTCCAGGGCGGTCCTCTGTGTGCCTTACTCAGTGGGCAGCCTCTGCCCTAGCTCCCCCACCTCCCCTAGCCTGAGCCCAGGGCCTCCCTCTGACCTCAAGTTTGGCTTCTGGCCAAAGGTGAGCCCGTAGATCTTGGTAAGATAGTTGGCAGCGAAGTCCACACTGATTAGGGTGTTTGGCAGGAACCGAGGTGCCAAGGTCAGCTGCAAAGGGAAGTTGGGGCAGAAGGACCAATGAAGGGCCAGAGGATGGCTCTGGGTCCCCTGCCCGCTGCTCACCTGCAACTTGTCTCCTCTCTGCAACTACAGCCATCTTTCTAAAATGGAAACCTATCCCATAATAGCACAAAGCAGAACCTCCATGGATCCCCATAGGCCTGAGCTTGATGTTGAAAGTCCTTTGGGCCTGTCTCCAAGCCCACCTGTGCCCCTGGCCTCTCCTCTCATTGCTCTCCCACCTGACCCTGTGCCCAGCCACAGTGAACACCCACACTTCCCAGACACAGCCCACTGCAGTCTTCACTCACTGAACAGCAGTCACCGAGTCTACAATGCTCTGGGCATGGTTCCAGGTATTGGACGTGTCCTGGGGAATAAGGCGGGAAATTCCTGCCCCAACCCCAAACCAAAAGCTTATATCTTAGTGCAGAAGGCAAAAAACAAGGAATAAAAGTATCCAACAGTGATCACTGCTACCTGGAAACTAAAACTGGCTGAAGACATAGAACAGCTGAGCTGGGTGCTCAGGGCAGGCCCCCTCAATAGGTGACACCTAAGGTATGATGGCACCAAAATGCCACCTACCGGGAGAGCTGGAGCAGGGAATACAGACCCTGTGAGAGGGTTTCTGGTTTGGGGACTGGAGCAGAGTGAAAGAAGCCCATGGGGAAATGAGTTAAGAGAGGTGGAAAGGCAGGACCACACCGGCCTGTGGCCACAAAAAAAGTGTGGGTTTCATTCTGGGCAGAAGGCAAAACCTCTGGATAGTCATGGGCAGGGAGGGGAGGTTTAAGGATAGAAACAGGGCCTGGTTTTAAAGGTCCAGGGCATGCAGTTTCTGGATGGTGGTCCAGTGCTGGGGTGCTGAGGGCTATGGTGAGCCTGAAATCTGTGAATGGAGAAGTCCTGGATTTGTGGCTCAGACCAGCACAGATGTAGGTGGTTGGGGCCAACATTTACAGAGAAGGAAAGGTGGCAGAGGATTGGGGCATAGAACTGTGGGTGGAGAAGGTGATTCTAATTCCATTAGATGGCTAAGGGAGATTTCAGCAGGCAGATCTTTGAGTCTCAAGTGTGGAGAGGGGAAGCCTGGAAACCATCACTAGAGGTGGTGGTGATACAAACAGACAGTAAAAGCCCCAGGAGGGCACTTGACACCTCAAGTAAACTCAGACAGAAAGGGCTGTGACAGCGACCTGGAACATGCCAAATACGAGGTAGCTGAATGCGTTTGAGCCTTTTCTCATGCTCGCCCTTCTCCTGCAATTCCTTCCCCTCAGGCCTCCTGTCTGAAATCCTGTTACTCTTCACTGTCCTGCTCAGCTGCCCTCTTCTCCAGGAAGCCCTTCAGATATGCTCTCCCACTACCCATGATCTCTCACTCTGACACTCCTGTAAGCTCAGCCTTCATTTTCATTATCTGACTACTCTGATGCCCTGGGTTAAGGATTGGGGTCTGGGTCAGTCCTCCCAGGGCCATATCCGAGCAGCGATGGGGACCCAGTAGCCAACCCAAAGAGGCCCTAGTGAAAGTTCCCTGAGCTCAGCCCCAGAGACCAGGGGGTCAAGGGAGCACACCCCACCCTGCTTGGGCCCCTCACCTTATTATTGGCCAAGTACAGGTAATTGAGGTTGGTCAGATGCTCAAACGCCTCCTCTGGGAGCCCTTCAAAGGACAGGCATCAGTCAGAGCCCTGGATGAAGGAGACGCTACAGGGGAGCACGCCAGCACCAACCCAACCCCCTAGCCTATCCCACTCCCAGCACTGGGGAGCGCACTCCCCACACAGGTTCAGCCCCAATCCTTTCCCAGCCAGTCTGGACCAACCAGCCGGTAGAGCCTGCCCAGCCCCATTTTCTTTCCCCTTGCTCAGAGAGACACTAGCTCAGAGCCGCAGGCAGAGAGAATCCACTCAGGGATAACAGACCCTTCAATTGCTCAGGGCGGCCCAGGCGGGAATAGATCCCTATAAGGTCAGGCCATGGGACAGAAGATCCCGGCTGACCCTTCCCTGCGGGGAAGGCATGCTCTCCCTGGTCCTAGAACAAGGCAGGGCTGTGGTCTCTGAGCCTCCCCATGGTCTGGCCCACCCCTGCCCTATCTGGCAGGCGCAGAGTCAGGACTCAGCTGTCTCTGGGAGCCTGGCCAGGCTGGCCCTTCTCCAGTCCTGTCGCTGGCCTCTGACACTCAGTTCCGGGCTCCCAGACCCTCAGATGCTGGGGCTCACCCAAGTATCTAAGTAGAGGGAACAGTTATATAAACTGCGCCTTGTCCCCCCGTGGGATCTGCTGCTGCCACTGGGTAAAGCGATGGCCATGCCGCTTTTAGCAACATGAGAAATGTAACTGCGAAGGGGAATAAGGCAGTTACAAAAGTTATATTAGCTGCACTATGAATTCAGCTGTGGACGAAACAACAAAAGAGAAAAGACTGCATTGAACCGTGGTGATGGTTGTAGAACTGTATAAACCTAAAACCCACCAAATTGTGCCTTGAAATTGCATAAATCGTAAAGTCTACAAATTATGCCTTTTAAAAACAGAAAGAAGGGCCTCCTTGATGGCGCAAGAGGTTAAGCACGCACTATGAAGCAACCCACAGCCTCTGCAGCACGAGTTCAATCCCAGGTCGGCCAGGGAGCAACCCACATGGCACAGCAAACCTCTCCTGTCACGCCCACTGCTCCCCTCAGCAGCGTATTTCATCAGTCTGCCTGTTCTGTTCCCCACTCTGTCTCTGGTGAATCCTCTTACCCCCCGCATCTCTGGCCCGTACCCCAGCTCTTGTATGCATAAATAAATAAATCTTTAAAAAAATAATAAAATAAAAACAGAAAGAAATATCCCAGAATGCCGATAATGATTAACCCCAAGTGGCAGAATAATGGATCGATTTTTTTCTTTTCCATTTTATTTTGTACATTTCTAAAGTTTCTGTTATAATCAAATTATTTTCATCATCAGGGAAAAAATAACCATTTAAAAACGTGAGGACTTTACGATTCTTTGACTCTAAGGCCTTCTGTGATGGAAGAGTCTATAACAAAGGTCTCCGAAGCCTCTCCCCTTCTGACTCTCAGGCCTCACAGACACCAAGAGGTAGCTTTTAGAAAACCCTAGGGAGGCCCTTGCCTGATGGCCCCCCTGCCTGCCCAGACTAGGCCTGCTCTTTTCCACACCCCGAGGTCTGTAGGGCAGGGCTCTCCCTATAGGTGCCCAGGCCTTCCCCGGCATCCCCCGCACGGTCATGGGCTCTGGCTGAACTCTCACCTCGGGAAGTCAGGCGGTTGTTCTGGAGGTTGAGGGTCTCCAGCCCATGCAGCCGGGAAAGCTCCTCAGGGTAGATTTTCTCCAGCTGGTTGTTCTGGGGAGTGAGGGTTAGAGGCAGTGAGAAGGTAGCTTGGGGGTTCCCGGGGTCCCTGCCCCACTGGAGGCCCAGCCTACCCTCAACCCCTGGAGCTAGTCCCTCTGTTGGGCACCTCCCTGGGGAATCCCCCGTCCTCCCCAACCCCTGGTAGCAGGCAGCCCTACGTGCTGGCTCTGGACCAGCAGGTACAGCAGTAACCAGTACAGATGTGTGGGTGCCACCTTCTAGGAACCCACATATGTAAGTCGACAGGCAGTTCAGACTCACAGTGCATCTCTCCTCCAGACCTGCTCCCCAAGTATCCTCCCCTGGTGACAGGCATCCCCAGGGGAAGCCTGAAGCCACTCTGGGCTCCCCTTCTGGTCCCTGCAGTCCCTACTTACTAACAAGACATTTTAAACCTGGGTCAGAAATCTTCCCAGCTGTGCTCAGGGGCTGGATTAGAAGACCACTCTGGCCCCAGGCACTAGCCTTTCCTCTCTATCCATTAACTCTCCCTGTTTAGGTCTCTCCTTCCACAGTCAGCACAAGGGCAGGATATGTCTTAATGCTTCCTGCAAGCCCCCACACAGTACCAGAGGTACCCAGGAGATATTTTATGAATGAATGAGTGAGTGAGTGAACCAATAGTAAGTGCTGTCCTCACCTGCCCCTTTTCCTCACAGGCCCCCCTAGCCTCGAGCTTCCACTCCTGCCAGCCCAGGTAAACCAATGCTATGTGACCGTGGACCAATCACTTTCCTTCACTGGTCCTGATCTCTGGAAATGGGTGCAATGGCCCTTTGCTCTCCCCCGAGGACTACTGGGACACACAAGGGTGATCATGGGTGCACCAGCGCTCTGGAAGTCCCCTGCCTAGAACGCATGTTCCACTTCTTGAGATTCCGAAAGATAGCCCAAGCTTCAGCTGGGTAACGCTCTCTGTCCTCTGAGCACCCAGATAATGCTAGAGGGTCTCCTTTGCTCTTACATCCTTGGTCCCAGTGGTGTCTGGGATACGCTGTCTATTCAAAGGATTAGGTTCCAGGCAGGTCTGTCCATTTTCAGACAAGGCTGACTATGTACAGGCCATGGCCCAGACTCCTTCAAGTGAAACAAAGCAGGTTATAATGTCATGGCACTCTGTGCCCGGCCATCAGAGGGCAGCACACCACAGCGGAGCCAAACTGCTGATGCCTGAGCTGCTCTAGCACCGTGGCAGGGGGACATGCATCTCGCATGCAGGGGACAGCCCATGACCGCATAGGCCTCACCTGCAGGGACAGATGGTTGGTGCGCTCAGGCAGGCCTCCTGGGAACTCATGAAGGTTGATGCCCCCGCAGTCCACAACACCCTCCTGGGAGCAGGCACAGTCTCGAGGGCAGTCTGTCGTGGCTGGGCCAGATACCGGCTCCTCGGGACTCAGAACCAGCACTGGCTCCTCCTCCACAAATTCGTTCTCTTCAGGGCTCAGGTTGGGGGAGGCACTTCGGTCAAACACTGGGGTCCTCACCGCCAGCACCCATCCCAGCTGCAGCTGCAGAGGCAACAGCAGCAGGAGCAGCAGCGCCCTGCTCTGGGCCATGGTGCCTGCAAGAGGGGTTGAGTCAGGCCCAACTTGGCAGCAGGGCTGGCTTAGCCTGTTAGGTATGGTTGGCATGTGGGTAGGGCCCGTGTCATCATGGAGCCCTTGGGACACAAGACGTAGTCTACTGTGACGTCCCTGAGACACGCCTGATTGCTGACCACCACCCTCCCCCATTCCAGCCCATAAGCGTCATCCTCTGAAGGGGGTGGGGTGAGATGAAGCTCTGTCCAGGTCTGCAAAACCTCCCACAACCCACATCAGGCCTGGCCCCAAGGAATCTGTACCCAAGCAGGGTCCCTTGGAGCTGCAGGGATGGGGGAAAGGGGGTGGCTTCAGGTCATGAGGAAAATGCTGGGGTGCCATCTCTGCAGGTCATGGCCTAGCTTGATTCAGGGCTGTTCCCTGGAGTTCTCTGTATAGGGACCCAGAAAACAGCTCTGCAGTGTGACAGGTTGTAATAAGGCAGTAGCTCAGGTGCAGACTCTGGAGTCCTATACATCCAGGGGGAGTGCCCTCCTCTCCTTAGTGGCTCTGACCTCACTGAGCTTCATTCCTCATTTTACAACACAGATCTTCACATAAACTTACAGCAGCTGGCACCAGTGAGGTGATGAGGGCTGCCGTCCCTGCAACGATTGCAAATGCAGGTACATAGTAGTCTCCAGACTCAGTCCATGAGTCCTCTCCCCAACATTAGATGGGGGACCACAACCCACAGAGCAGTTAAAGGCTGGGCTTGGAATGGGTAAGTTAACCGGGGGCTTGATGGTGATACTGATCAAGAAGGAGGCTCTGGAGCCTCCCTGGTGGTGCAGTGGGTTGAGCATAGCACCGCAGCCTCTGTAGCGCTGGTTCGATTCCCGGCTGGCCAGGGAGATTCCCTCATGGTGCAGCAGACCTCTCTTGTCTCACCCACTGCTCCCCTCAGCAGTGTATTTCGGTCCTTCTGCCTGTTCTGCTCCCCGCTTTGTCTCTGGTAAATTCTCTCACCCTCTTGCGCCTCTGGCCTGTACCCCAGTGCTTGTATAAATAAATAAATCTTTAAAAAAAAAAAGAAGGAGGCTCTGATAAGGGACCACGGTGATGGTTCACAAGCAATATGGTGGTGGGAAAGCTAAGGGGACTACACCTGAGGGGAGAAAGCAATTACTGTATGAAACTGAACAACCATGTAAGAAAAATCAATTAAAAAGAAAAAGAAGGAGGTTCTAGCCCAGGCAGCTGGGGCTGTGAAGTCAGCTCTGTCTCCTAGTATTACGAATTTGGGCACACTTTGTCACCCTTTGAACCTCAGTTTCCTTATCCTTACCACGATGTGGTAACAGTCATTTTCATGGGGAGACTGAGAGTCAGTGGCAATCACAAACTGCGCACAGTAAGTGCTCAATAAATGTTAGTGTGCCCTACCATTAATCTCTGATCTGTGGGCATTTTCCACATCCCACCCATCCCATTACCTGCTCCAGAAACCCCACTTCTTTCCCTCCCCTTGTCTAGATATTGTGTGTGCTTTTCAGTCCATCCCCAGGCCCACCTCCTCCCAGGAGGTTTGCAGACAATGGCCTGCTGGGAACTTCTGCTAGCCTGTGGCTGCCACAGTATGTCAGATACCATTTTGCTCACTCATTGGCTCAGTTAGCTCCCTACTGTGAGGGCCCCTCTCCCCTTGGCATGGTGTGGCCTGTACAGGGGGTACAGGTGAGTTGGATAGGCCCTGCCCTCAGTTTGCAGGGGGGTGCTGCCCAGTACCAATAACCACTGTACAATAGTCCCAGACTGGGACCCAGACTGGGTGAGCTCTACAAAGTATCCAACCAAGCATGTGACTCCACAAGGCTCCAGAGAGAACAGGAAAAATCACCAGACTTGCTTGATCCTATAGGCCTATAAGGCCTGAGCAGACAGGGGCCCAGCCACCGGCCTGGCAGAGAACCAGCACACACATAGCTCCACGGCTCCAAGGATCAGTCTGTAGCAGCGAGTGATGCATACTGAGCCTGGCCCTGTGCCCACCACCACACCCTGCTGCCCCTGTCCCCTGACTAAAGGAGCAGCAAATCCTCAGCCAGTCAACAAATCATTCCTAGGTTACATTATAACACCCTCCTCCCCCAGCTAACTCAACAGCCCTTAGCCAGCATTAGACCAAAGCCGCCCTCCCTGCTGTCTGTCTGACCCACGGTAGACAAGAGCGCTGGGGGGCCAACTATGAACCCAGGTTCCAATCATGACAGGAAGCCAGGGAGAAGGACCCTGCCCCACCTATCCCGTGCACTACTGAATGGGTTATTTTTCCTCCCTCACCTTCAGTTTTGTATCTGTAAAGATCTGTAAACTATCTATGAAAATATTTCATTTACATTAACATTATGAGCCATATTTAACATATTATCATCACCACCTTAGAGATAAGGGAGCTGAAGTCTGGTGGGGTTGGCCAAAGTATCACAGCTGTTAAATGGCTAAGCGAGCTCCCCACCCCGGTTTTAACCTCGATGCTATGGAGTCCTGCCCTGGGCCACACACAGCTGGGCACTGAGGACTTGGACAGACCTCAGGCTGGCTCCTGCCCTTAAGAAGCTCAGATCTGGGCCTCCCTGGTGGCTCAGCGGGTTGAACGCAGCACTGTGAAGCTGTCTGCAGCCTCTGCGGCGCCGGTTCGATTTCCGGCCGGCCAGGGAGATCCCCACATGGCGAGGCAGACCTCTCCTGTCTCACCCGCTGTTCCCCTCAACAGTGCTTTCAGTCCACCTGCCTGTTCTGCTCCCTGCTCTGTCTCTGGTGAATCCTCTCACCCTCCCGTGACTCTGGACTGTACTGCAGCTCTTGTATAAATAAAAAATAAATCTAAAAAAAAAAAAGCTCAGATCTATACTGTCCCACGTGGTAGCCACCTGTGGCCACTGAGCCCTTGAAATGTGACTAATCCAAACTGAGATGTGCTGTAAGGGAAAGTGTAGGACATATGCATTTGAAAGACTTAGGACAAAAAGGAATGAAAACTATCTCAGTAATATTAATATTGCAGAAAGTATCTCACGTATGCTTATATTGGTTATATGATCATAATTTTGGATCTATTGAGTAAAATAAATTTGTTAAAATTAATTTCATTTGTTTCATTTTTTAAACATGGTTTCTAAAAAAATTTTTATTATAACTGTGGCTTACATTTGTGGTTCATATTATATTTCTGTTGGTAACACTGGTCTCCAGCACATGTAATGACTGAGTATTATAATCCCAGGGTCAGAGGAGATGTGACAGAGGGAAGCTACAGTCTGTGGGGCCCAGAGACACTAACCTGGCCTGGCTTCCCATAAGAAGCGATGCCTTCCCCAGCCAGGAAAGCTGAGCAGAAGGCAAAGGGGAAAGGGTGACATAAGCAAGGGGGTGAGTATGTGCAAAGACCTGGGGCAAGAGAACCCCCGCTGGCACCTCCACATAGCTTAACTGAGCGTCTGCTGGGGGCTTGAACTGGGAGTGATGCCAGTGGGTACTGGCTAAAAGCAGGCCAAGAAGGGACTTGAAAACCAGGTTAGGGAAAGTGATCCTTTATCTTAGGGGGGATGAGGAGCCTCTGAAGATCAGGAGTGTGACACAGGTAGGTTTGTGGAGGGAAGGGTGGGGCACTCTCAGAGACCAAGCAATGGTGCACACGGGATAATAAGCTCTCTGGGCAGACAGGGAGATACTTGGCCGAAGGGACGGAGAGGAGATACTGGACTCAAAGGGGAGGAATGAGAGGGCTTGACAAGTGGTGACCCCTGCCCCTGCCCCCAGCTACCTCCTCCTGGGGACCTTGGGATCCTGGACAGCTGTAGTTCAGCCACCTGGTTTGCTGTGTGACCTTGGTCATGTCACCGGCCCATCCGAGTCTCAATGTTTTCTGTTCTTCTAAAAATGTTGATCGAGATAAGGCCCCAAGTCCATTTGTCTGCCCAACTATGTTGGAGCTGTGTGTGGAAGAACTGAGAGAGCTGATTCCTGATCCATGGAAGTCTCCCTCATGAGACTCACACCGTGAGCACAGCTAATGCTGGGCGAGGGGTCGCTCAGTTTGAGGCAGATCCTCCTCACATGGCAAACTTTGCAGCCGAAGGACATGGGTTCCAATTCTGACTGCTGGGTGGTCCTGCATGACTCACTTCACTCCCCCCAGCCTCTGTGCACTCACTCGTCTAGGCATCGGAAGCGGCAGCTCTTCGTAAGGAGCATATGAAATGACAAGCCTGGCCAATGTGACATACATGGGGTTACTGTTCCTGAGGAAGTGTCTGGGCCTCACTGCCTTCCCATCTCCCCCAAACCTGGGGAACCAAACCTCAAGCCCAGAGGGCTTAAGTGGGGAATTAAGGCAGGCTTGAAGAGGAACAGGGAAGGGAGACCCAAATCAAGAGGTAGTTCCTCGGCCCCCGGCCCTACCTTCCCCCTCAGGTAAAATTCAGTAAAAAATAATTGATTGTCTGCTATGTACCAGGCCCTGAACAGCTACATCTTATTGACTATAATACAAATGCTGAGACAAAGTGTTCCTATTTTGCAGATGAGGAAATTCAAGCACAAAGGAGGTCCCACTGCTGCCCAATTCCCAGCAAATCTCCTACTCAAAAGCCCCTGCTCCTAGGATTCCAGCCCTCTGGGCCGGGGGAGGGAGCGCCTTAAAATTCCCACCACACCCCTGGCCCGCGGCATCCGCGGCATCCTTCCAAACTCAGCTGAGCCTGCCCTGACTCCTCAGGCATGCACACGTGCTCGGGAAATATTTCTGTATGAAGGAATTTGTGAAAGCCAGGTTGAAAAAGACCTGCAGTATTATCTGGTCTGACTCCCTCAAGTTTATCAGTGTGTAAAGGCAAGGCCAGGATTAGAGTTTGTCTTCTGACTCCTGTCCAGAGCCTTAAGCAGGTCTTGAAGGCTGAGTAGGAGTTATTCAGGTGGATAAAGGGAGGGAAGGCATGAGTAAGAGAGAAGAGTAAGGGGTGTTTAAGCAGGGGGGCTGGAGATCCAAGCCTCCAGGAGCATTAACCACCACGCTAGGGTGTCGGTAGCAGGGAGCCATGGAGGGTTCCAAGTAGAGTTTTCATATATGACTCTACCAGGTCTAACGTTCACCCCACCCCACCCTGCCCAAGATTCAGATAGAAGAGACAAAGTATGCTCCCACAAGTGTTCACGAAAACGGTCAAGTGAGTCTGACATTTAACTTGCACTCTAGGCTAGAGCAGACTGTGCCAGGGACCCTAAAAGTGGATGTGACCATGCAGGGGCCCTCTTGGTTCACACCATCCTGCCTCTGGGAGCCAGGTAGACCACAGCTTCACCTTTCTCTGCCCGACAGACGTCCAAGGGTGGAAGCTCAGGTTGCGTGGGCCTGGATATGTCCCTTCAGCACTCCAAGCGCCGGCGAGCATCCCCCGGTGCCACGGGGCCCCTGGGTCTGCGCGCCACTCATGCTAGTGCACGCCCGCTCCTTTCCTGAGGTTTAGGCTGCAGCTGAGACCTGCCACTCCCAGCCCCAGCTGCAGCCAGGCGCTCGCCGCGGCCGCCTCCTCTTCCACCTGACCGCGCACCGGGTGTTTTAACCCCACCACCCAGCGCCCCGCCCCAGACCAGGCTGGAGGTTCTAGAACCTACACTCTGGGTTTCCGCCGCATTGGCGGGAAGGCGCCCAACACGCTTCCCGCGATCAGCGCCCCCACCCCACCCCCTACCCCGCCTCAGGGCAGCTGTCCCAGCGGGGAGGAAGCCGCGCAGACAGACCGACACCAGGCCGCCGGCTGAGAGCTTTGGCTCGGCGAGTGCGCGGCGCTGGGCTGAGGAGCCGAGCCCCGGGCGGGTCCGGAAGGCGGACGCTCGGACTCCTTCACCTGTCCGCGCGTCAGGTGCGTCCCTCTGCCCTCTCTAGGCCTCAGTTTTCCTTCTGTAAGTCTCGAGCCTCCCTGGCGGCGCAAGGGATTAAGACGCAAACTATGAAACTATCCACAGCCTCTGCAGCACGAGTTCGATCCCCGGCCAGGGAGCAACCCACATGGCGAGGCAGACCTCTCCTGCCGCGCCCGCTGCTCCCCTCAGCAGTCAGTCTGCCTGTTCTGTTCCGGGCTCTGTCTCTAGTGAATCCTCTCACCCCCCCCACACACACCCCTTTCTGGCCTGTACCCCACTTCTTGTATGCACAAATACATAAGTCTTTAAAAAAAAAAAAAAGGTCGGGGTGGGCTAGCTGGACGGAGCCGACGTGGAGAGACACAGTGTACTCTGCGCCCAAACTTTGAAGTTCAGGGGTCCACGCCCCTCCCCACTTCCACCTGCCCCCTCCCAACACACACATTCCGGGTCGCCCGCCCGCATCCTTTCACTCCCCCTCCCATTCACCCTCAGATTCTTTCCAGATGTGCGCGGCGGGAGGGGCCCGGGGGCTGGGACCAGCCTCTGGACGGAGAGGAGAAAAGGCGCCCGCTGGGGTCCGGATGGCGGAGGGGTCGCGCCTCAGAGAGCGCCCTGGGTCTGCCCCTCAGCGCAGCGCTCCCGAAAGGAGGCGAGAGGCAGCGGCCCCTCCCGTGTCAACGGCTGAGGCCGTCGGACCGGGCGGCGAAGTCCGAATGCGCTGCCCAGGCGCGGCCCGGGGCCCTCCGCCCACCCGGCCGCCCGCCCGGTACCTGCCGCACTCCCGCGCCGCGCCGCGCCCCGCCGGCGGAACGCGCTCTCCGAGAGGCCGCTGCGCTCAGCCGGCGCGGGCTCCTTCCATTCAAGTCGAGCCGTGCGCTCGGCGACGCAAGTTTTGTTGTGGGTTTTCTCGTCCCCGCCTCTCCCCCGCCCCGTGCATCTGCTGGACGCCGGCCTCCTCCGGACACAGGCGCAGGGTCCCCGCAGGCGCCGGGAGGGGAGGGCCTGTCCCCTCCCCGCGTTGGACTTGGCTCGGCCCCACTTCCCAGGGAGACAGAGCCGCCACACCGACCCCTCTTCACTCCTGCCGGGGCCTGCTAAACCGCACCCCCCTTTAAAAGGCTGGAAAGGCGGGGTGTCTAGCCCATAGGCGACCTGGGTCCCAGCCTTCCGCAGCGGAACTGGACCCCCTTTAGGCCTCGGCACCTGAAAGGAGGGCCGAGTAGCGGGCTCCCTCACCAAGTGCCTGTGAGCTCAATTTCTTCCCCATGGCAGGGATTTTGCAACCACTCCAGGCACGAGTACCTTTCCCGTCACACTCCCACCCTAGGGTCCTGGGCCGTGGCTAACAGGGCCGTCAGCCAAAACTTCGCTGGGCCCCTTCCCGGAAAAGTTTCCCGCCCTCCCAACTCCCTTTACCTCCCACGTTGGCCCTGGGCCTGCAGCCTGGTAAGCCTTGAAGGACAGAAAATTGAATTGGGAGTAGGGTGCACGGGGATCCAGTGTAGGGAGACAAGGAAAGTGAGGAGTGGACCCTCCCAGCATCATATTGCTCTCAGGAACTGAAAACGTTTCCAAGTAAACGAGCATTAACTACTAGCAGCTGAAGCAACACTGTTTGGTGCCAGGAGCTTCGGTGGTGGAAGGAAGTGGGGCTGGGCTTAGGTGGTACTTGGCATCTCCACTACCTCACAGGGCTCTTCCCTGTACCTACTCTGGCCTGTGAGCAGAGCAGCCACAGTTATCTCACCAGGATGCCCTCCTGCTGGAGAGGGGAAAAGATAAAGGAAACAAACTTGGGACCCCTTACTCAACCTAATTTGCCAGGGTCTAGAATGAATGGATGGCATATATGAAGTCTCCAGATCTTTCCCTGGCTTCTGCTGCATCCTGCTTGCAGCATTTCCATTACTTTCTTTACAACCCTGCAAGAGAATTGCTGTTGCCCGTATTCACAGGTAAGGAGACATCCTTTGAAAGAAGTGGCATTGAGTAAAATGGCCAGCTTTATCCTTTTCCATTCAAGTTCTTCCCATGATTGAAATAGGCAGGTAACTTGAGCAGTTAAGTGCAAACCCTGGATTTGAACCCAGGACTGTTTATTTCCATTACATCAGTAACTCAAGAACTTAATGAGAATGGGAAGGGGAAATATTTTGCCTTCTTTGGCCTCAGATTCCAGTTCCCTCTGAGCTCAAACTTTGAGAGTTGGTATGATTCACAGGATTGGCCAGCAGCCATAAACAGAGAAGCATCTCATGTCTTCTCAGCATTGAGCCTAGATGCAAGGAGAGCTAGAAGAACAAGATAATTGCCAGCATGAATATCTCTGAACCAAAGAAACTCTCCTAGAACAATGAGAACTAGTGCATACCGAGTGCCCACGAACTGCCAGGCACCATGTTAAATCCTTATCTTAAATCATTTCAATCCTGTGGGAAATACTCTCTGCTACCTGTGATTGCTGGGACCAACCACAGGACACACCACCTCCTGCTCCTTGCCCCCAACCTCAGAGAAATAGCTCTTTTGGGGAATGCCGGTGCCCACACATGTTCTGTGGCTGTCCAGGGCTGCAGACACAAGCTGCAATCACTTGACTGAAGTGTAATGTGGAGGAATCATTTTGAATGTCACTGGTGGCAAATGGAATCATCATGCTCTAGAAGCAAATCCTCTAACTTGCTAACTTTCAGAAAGGCTGTAAAGGCAGAGCTGAGTTTGCAATGCAGTTTCCTGACTCTACTTGTGCTATTTGGCTCCTGCATGCTGCCCTTCAATTTCAGCTCCGGTTTAATGTTACTATAATGCATGCTGTCAAGTACAAGCTTCACACCTAGATCTAGGTTCAAGCCCCAGCTGGGTTCAAATGGAGATTAAAAATAGTAGCTACACTTCACAGAATGTCTGAATGTTACAATGCAAGGATAGGACTCTACACAGCATCTCACACATGGTAAATTCTTGACAAATGGCAGCTGTTGTTATTCTAGTATTATAAAATCATCACCAAGATGGAACAAAAGATCCAGGGAAACTTATTTAATAAAAAGGACAAGTAGCAGGAATTAAACCTCTGCACTGCCCCAGGTAAGTGTTTTCTAATTCAAAATAATAAGAAACAAGAGGGAAGGAGTAAACATAGACAGCCAGAGAGAACTAGGAGTGAAGGACAAGAAGACTATTGAAAGGTTTTGATGATGAAAACGGGGGATAAGGATAAGATAAGGAACAAGATAAAAGGAATTAAGTTGTTATACTTTATCAGAGAAGAAAGTAATTCTTTTTCTTGGAGTTGAGGCTCAAGACCTTTCCTTATTAACAACAACAGAAAAATTTTGATTTAAAAATTAGGACAGGGGCCTCCCCGGTGGCGCAGCGGTAGAGCACTGGGTTGCAAAGCTGCCCGCGGCCTCTGCGGCGCCGGTTCGATCCCCGGCTGCTCCCCAGCCACCGGAGGAGGGTCCCACATGGCGCGCAGACCTTTCCTGCCGCCCGCTGCTCCCCTCAGCAGTGTGCTTCGGTCCTTCTGCCTGCTCTGCTCCCCGCTCTGGCTCTGGTGAATTCTCTCACCCTCCCGCGCTTCTGACTGTCCCCAGTGCATGTATAAATAAATAAATAAATCTTTAAAAAAAATTTTGAAAAAAATAAATAAATAAAAATTAGGACAAACACAAAAAAAGACCTTATTAAGTAGTAGGATCCCAAGTACTGAGTTATGACAGCAGCTTGATATTCTAATAAAAGACAAGGTTTATCAAAGAACAAGCAAGGTATGATGGAAAAACCACAGGCTAACTCAATTACAAAAGTTTCCTGGGTTCCTACAACATCTCATACAAACTCTTTATTGTTGGACTTTTCTTGCTGTATATTTTTCATCTCTTTCACCCATTGGACTGTGAACCTTTCAGGTCAAAAACTTTATCTCATGTTCTGTAAGGTCCCTTTTAGCTCTTAAAAAAAATCATTTTAGTAGTCAGGTTCATGATAAATCCCCAAATATGAACATGCCCTTATTCATTATATAGAAAAAGGAACTCTGCAGATGTAATTAAGGTTATGGATCTTAAAATAAGGAGATTATCCTGGATAATCCAGGTGAGCCTAACCAAAACTCTTATAAACAGAGAACTTTCTCTGGCTGGTAGTAGAAGAGATGAGGCAGGAAGAAATCAGATTTGAAACCTGAAGACTTGACTAGCTTGAAATATGAAGGGAAACCAGGCATCCTCTAGAAACTCAGGAAACCCTCTAGCTGCTGCAAGATTATAAGGACTTCCATGGCAGCATGGAACTGAATCTACCAATATCCCAAATGAACCTGACAGCAGATTCTGCTCTCAGAACCTCTAGCTAAGAAAGAGGCCAAGGCAGGAACACCTGACTCCAGCCTCTTGAGACCTGGAGTAGAGAAACCAGCAGAACCCATCCAGACTTGTGAGCTACAGAACTATGAGATGTTAAATCTGTGTCCTGTTAAGCCATTAACTTTGCAGTAATGAGTTAAGGCAACAATAGAAAATGAATATGAACATTAATGACTAAAACAGATACTTGGAACAAGAGCATTATCCCACACATTATTTCACTTAATCTGCACAATAAGCATGTTAGTATTACTGCTCCCTTATTTTAAGAAACTGATTATCACCAAGCATAAGTAACTTGCTTAAGTGGTCAGCTAACCAGTACTTGAGCCAGAATCCAAACTCAGGTTTCCAGATGCCAACCTGTGAATATCTCGTACACTGCAGCTACCACGCTATGACTTGAGACTTCTACTTTCTTAAGCTAAATAAAAGATGGACCAAAAAAATAAAAGCTGCTTTCAAACTATGAAAATGTAAAAGCATTGAATATTCTATTTCTTCCAAAGGTAGCTAGTAAGTCATAGAACAAGTCAGAGTATAAACCAGTATAACAAAAAAAAAAAAAAAAAGATATCAAATGTGATCTGATAAGTGGCAACAGGAGAAAGTCGCAAGAGTAGTTATCAATGAAATATTTTCTCCCACTCAGATGCTCTTTTAGCCACTTTTAAGGCACATCATCATAATGAAATGCCCTGTTTTGCCAGCAAAGGTTAGGAATATCTGTGTGATTAGAGCTTTCAGTCTATGCATGACCAGAAAATTCAACTGATTTTCTATCTGAAATTTCTACTTTCTGTATTTCTTTCATTATTTCTAATAACTAAGCAAAAATAACTCCTCTCCCTCTTTGTTCTTTCCATTTCAAATATTTTGAATGGTTATCACACCCTGCCTGAAGTATCTTCCACCCTGCCTAAATCAGCCTTTCTCTTACACTGCTGTGTTTTCAGGTCTGAATTCCTTTTCCATATATTTCTGTTCTAGTGAAGTATCTAATCTGAGTGTTCTGTACACAGAAGGTGCCATATTCCAAAAGGTGAATTATATACCTTTTACTATGATACATAATATACATAACTTGCAAAAAAAAAAAAAAAAACCCTGTAAATTTCTGTTTGGTAGTTGGTTAGGAAACTGTAGCACTTAGCGCCTCTCTGGCTGCAATGTAAATAAACAGTAGACTACAACAAATTTCTCCCAATTTTACTTAAAAGCTTATGGTCACAAATTCAGGAACTAAAGGTCATGTGCTCTGTACATTCTGCTGAAAACAGTGCTATGAATATTTACAATTTAAATGACAATAGACTAGATAGACTAATGGACATCTCTTTTTACAGTAAGTTTTGGATGTGAAAAAATTTTTTAAAACATTTCTCCAAGAAGTTTGGCTAAAATTCCATACCAGATTAAACTTCCTGCCAAATAGAATCAGACGCCACATTTCTTAAGGGCCAGAAATCTGGCCCAACAGTCTCTGTTCTTACCAAGAACTAAAGAGCTGTTTGTTTGCAGCAGTCCCCAGATAGATATTAATACTGAAACTTTCCAGTAGATTTTGTAACTCTATTGAGAAAAACTCTTAAAATTTGGCCAGAGAAGGCTGTGGGTCCTGATAGCAAATAAATCCTTCAGGGCCCTCGTTAGATGGTTAGTACTATACCTAAAACTCCTAATTCATATCAGTTGGTCTTTAAACAAACTCAATGCCACAGAGGAATTTACCCAGAGGTACAATCTGGAGGATTATTTTACCTAGACAAGTATAGCAGCAAGACTAATGATTTTAGTGAACGCAGAACCTACTAGGCTTCTTTGTTTTTAAAAAACGTATAATGAAGCCACAAGTAAACTGACTTCTTACTTCAGGCTGCTTCAGTATTAAGTTGAATAAGTTCAATATTAAGTTGAAAGACTATTCTGAGAAGCTGCAAATACTTTCAAAGAAAAAACAGTTAAGTTAAACTAAAGGAGAATTTTTAATATTCTCTTTCATCATCAGGCAACGGAAGGTCACTGTAATAGACTGTATTTCTGTGATGAGGTTCCTATCATCAGAAATGCCCCTGTGAATATAAAATATTCAGCTTATTCATTCACTTAATGATAATAAGCCAAGATTTTGTGTTAGGGGTATCAAAATGGATTCATGAGACACAATTCCTGCCTTTAAGGAGCTGTTTGGTGAGAAATCACTACAAAGGACAATAGGCTTTATTTTAACAGACAGCTTCCTGAAAGCTAAGGCAGCTTGTAAAGGATGAAAAGGAACTTGCCAAGTGGATGAGATGGACGGGTGGGGGAGCAGGGGAGCAGCAAGAAAGTGGTAAGGGTAGGCACAAATAACAGCATGTACAAGATGACCTTATTTAGATCTAAGAGTATTAGCTCATGTACTTGTTCCATATGAATCCCTTGAAAATTGAACATATCACAACCAAATGGAATTTTCTGTCATTATTCATAGTGTCTTATGAAACCAACTCCAATCTAGCTTTTATTCCTACTAATCTACTGCAATTGGTTTTGTAGTGATCACAGTGACTTTCATTTTGCCAAATTTAATCCAGCAGACACTTTTCAGACATCATCCTACTCGACCTCACGGTACCATAGGACACAGTTGACAATTTTCAATTTTTAGCTGTACTTTCACTTCAGGAAATTTCCCTCCCTCTCAAGTCCCTCTTTCTTATCCTCTTTGTCAGGTTCTCTTCCTCTACCTGATCTCCAAGAGGCTAAAGTTTCTCAAACCCCCCTTTCTCCTGTTCCATAAGGATATGATCCGTTCCTTTAGCTTTAAATACCACACAGACCTATTAACCTGTCTTCCAAACCATGCTTCCATAGAAATTAAACTACTATGGGCCTCCCTGGTGGTGTACACGGTTGATCGCAGCGCAGCGAAGCTGTCCACAGCCTCTGCAGCGCGGGTTCGATCCTGGCTAGCCAGTGAGAATCCCACATGGTGAAGCAGACCTTTCCTATCTTGCCCGCTGCTCCCCTCATCAGTGTATTTCATCAGTCTTCCTGTTGTGTTCCCTGCTCTGTTTCTGGTGAATCCTCTCACCCTCCCGTGCATCTGGCTTGTACCCCGGTTCTTGTATAAATAAATAAATCTGTGTGAGTATGTGTTTTATTTTTTTATTTTTATTTTTATATTCCCCATACAATTGCACCCCCCCTTATTTTGACCCCATTCCCCCCTTTTCCTGTCCCCCCACCACCGCATAGTGTGTCTCTGGTTTATAGTTGTTTGTTGATTTTGATTTTTTATTTCTTATAGTTATTCTTTTTCCTGGTCCCTTGTTTAGGTTTTCTAGATTCTTGCTATGAGTGAGACCATCCAGTATTTTTCTTTTTCTTTCTGGCTTTAAATAAATGAATCTTTAAAAAAAAAAAAAAAAAAAGAAAGAAATTAAACTACTACTACATTTCATCACTAAGTATTTTTCTATTTTATATATAAATACACCTATCTATGAATACATTTCTTTTCTGTTTTTGTTTTTTTAGGCTCACCCTAAAGACTATTTCAAATATTTCTTGCTATCCATAAGAAGTGATGGCAGAATGATGCAATAAACCCAAACTACAGATAAATAAGGTAGCATATGTTGGGATTTTTTTTTTTTCTTGAAGCCTTTTTCTTGTCAGAGTAAGAAGCTACTATGATTAGGAAGTAGGTTTGTGTTCTGAGTTTATTTTATAGAACTTGAGATCAACTTATACTGCCATAATCTACCATTTTGTCCAATCACCAAATCTGCTGGTTATAAACCATGCAAAGCTAAATGCTTAAGTGGATCTGATCCATAGCCTTGATTTGATTACCAAAGGCTCCAAACATCTAAACAAACAACCTGGTTTTAACTCTGAAGTAATCTCTTAGTTCAGGCTGAAGCAACATGTTAACATCAGAAAAGTAGGACCTGCATAATTCTTAAACAGTTCTTTTGGATTCTGAGTGGACTCACAGAATTATTACAGCAGAAGGGACCTAAGAGATCATGTCCTTAAGCCCCCATTTCTTAACAGAGACAGCTTTTTATTTGCCCAGGAGAAGCAAAACTCCTGGATCCTATTCAACTGCTCCTTCTGCTGAAACACACTGCCTCCCCCATCAAGATTTAGTGATTAGGGCCTCCCCGGTGGCGCAGCAGCTGAGCGCTGGTCTGCAAAGCTGCCTGCAGCCTATGCAGCGCCTGTTTGATCCCCGGAGGCCAGCGAGGGTCCCACATGGCATGCAGACCTCTCCTGCTGCGCCCACTGCTCCCCTCAGCAGTGCATTTCGTCAGTATGCCTGTTCTGCTCTCTGCTCTGGCTCTGGTGAATTCTCTTACCCTCCCGTGCTTCTGACTGTACCCAGTGCTTGTATAAATAAATAAATAAATCTTTAAAAAAAAAAAGATTTAATGATTATGTCAAAGTAACCAGCAGGTAACAGAGGTTGTAAATCTCTTGGTGTTTCCCTTATTTTCCATCATTTAGAAACCCCTGAATAAGAAATACATCCACAATAAAAACAAAGGAGATCAGGAAGAGCTATTTTAATTTTCAATTAAATATTCTTCCAAAAGTAATATTTTACCCAATCTTACTGAATTATAAGAAATATCATTAGTATTAGAAAAACTAAGAAAGAAAAATTAAATGTGGATAGGTAAACTTACATAAAAAGAAAATTATACAAAGGATCAAGAGCTTTACGCATTTAATTAAATTACTATGAAATTGTAATTTGAAAACTGTGCATCTCAATGCAACTTTATTTGTTCAATTGTTTTTAACAAGTTTTTTTTTTTTTTAATGACTCTAATACACTGGCTTTTTCCAGAAGGAAACCAATTTAAAAAATATTTTTATTTTAAAAATAGCCCTGGTATAGCTATAAACTCCCCCCTCCTCCTCCAGTGCTAATCGTATTTATTTTAATTTGGGAATAAAATACCATTTCTGATGGCATGAAATGCAAAAAATTTAATTTTTTTTTTTTTAATTCCAGTACAGAACTTTTATAACTATTAATGGAAAATAGATTAAGGTCATTAAGTGTACAACACTAATTCCTAGCCAGTTACTGGTATTCTGTTTCTTTCTCTAGTTCTCCCAAGGAAAACTTAAACTCAATCTTCAGCAGAATAATCCTTAAACATACTTTATAAGCAAAATGAGAGCTTTTGTTTATATAGTTTTTGGATTTGCTGTTCCTAATTTTATCTGAAACTCAATTTTACCCCAAGCCATAATTATCATATTAACTTTGTAATGCACAGTTGTATGCAATTCAGCAAAAGCAGTAGTATACCATCAGGCTCTATTCACCCAGTTTAGGAAAAACAGAATCAGGCACACCCATTTAAAAACAAATCTCATGCTATTACCAGTGTATACTTTCAGTCTAAGCTATGACAATGAAATATGTGGATATATAGATATCTATATATTTCATCTTGATTTTCAAAAGTAAGTAAAGGGAGTTCTTCACAGCTTAGCTTTGCCCGGCTGAAGCTGAAGATTCTGTAACTTCATAGCCAGACCCATGTTGCCAGTGATTTTCAATTTGCCTTGAAAAAAGGCCTGTGAATAAAAAGAAAGTTTATTACTTGGTGTTTTTTGTTTTGAGATTGTTGATATTTCTACACTATTCAGCATATTTATTTATCCAGGTCACTTAAACCTTCTTCTAAATATGCAACTTGATTTTCTGGGTTAGACTCAAAACCAACCAGATTCCTCAAAAGGACCTGCAAATGCCATGCTTTATATACAATAATCCAAAGGCACATTTTCCCAACTGTCTTCTCTTAGAAATTGAGTCTCCTTCACCTCAAAGATGGTACATTTTCTGTCTATCTATCTATCCAATCTATCTGCTTATTTAAATTGAGGTAACATTGGTTTACATCACTCCTCAGATGTATGTCACCACACCATACCTACCATCAAAGCACCAGTCCTTTACCATAGACCACTGGGCACCTTCTACCCTGTTCGCACCATAAAGGTAGTACATTTTCTAATTATTAGGTAAAGTGGTTTCATACTAGATTGATTTTGCTTAAAAACATTACATGCAGGTAGAGAATGTAAACTGCTATTTTCAGTAGCCTGCTAGGAAAAAAAGCACAGGCATAACATACCTAGAAACTCTTGGAATCCAATATAATGTAAATGAAATGTCACCAATGTCCTACCTACAGGGAAGCCAGGCAGCCTGCTAAGACTGAGGTGCTTGTGTTCATCTCTGGCTCAGCAAGGGATATCAAACCAATCTGAAGTGCTAAGCCATGGTTTATTCCATTTAACAACTGCCCGAGATTAGACCACATGATGTTTGCTAAATTTATCACTAACAAAATCCTGGGAAAACTTAAGAGCAATAGCAAAATTGGGAATATAGCATGATTTCCCTGCTATGATCCCAGTCTTTTAACTCAATTCATAAAATAAGGGAAGACTCAGCAAAAAAGTAGTCATCGTTTTCTAAGCAAGTATATTAAAAAGTTAGCAGTTCTTTGCACCTCACCCATGGGAATGCAGAGAGGTCTGCTTTTCCTACACCTTCTGGTAAGGGTGACTAATTCCTTTTTCTTTTCTCCCGCCTCTGTCTGGACAAACTAAATATTTCCTCTCTATATGGCACACAGCCACCATCTGTCTGATGACTTAAAAGGTCAGGTGTCTCAGAACACAATATATTTAACATGTCCTTTAAAAATATGGACAAGTAGTACCTAGAAGAGAAACCACCTTTTCCTTTTAAATTGAAAGAGAAAATGACTTTTTATTTACTAGTTATTATGAGGAAAATACGAATCTTTAAGCATTAGAAAATCCAAACATAAGGTTCATTTTAATTTGGTTCCTAGGTGTTCTTCATGTGAGCTGAAGAGCACATTGCTTTGTTTCAATTGTAGCCAAACACTGAAATTATAATTTCCACTGCACTTAATGGTTTCCAGCCAAATTCTCCACCAAGCATAAGGGAAGGTCATTAGCACATTAATAGAAAGGTGTGTCATTTTTATCTTTAATTCCTTTGGTGCTAACAGGTGTTCAAGAAAAAGAAGCTGACACTTTGCTCCCCAAAATGGTAAACAGATAAACTGGGAGAACAAGGGCAGCTGATAAATGAAGTGACCACCCTGCCAAAGGAAGTGCATGGAATGCTCAGTGGAATGAGGAGCAGTGGGTGGGAAGGAGGAGGGCAGCCAGCTCCTATACTGGTGGCCTCTGTTCCATCCAGATTTTTGGAGTGGGCTCAATGGGTGTAAATGTCAGTGCCAATGGTGTGTATTCAGCTGAAACATCATAGATGCTTGTCTCTCACTCATCAACATGTCAACTGAAATATGCCCGGTTGCTTAGAAAAAGTATTTAAAAAGAAGTAAAAGTGGGATTCAGATTGAGTTGTTTTATCCAATTACCAGGGAACCACAGGAACAAATCTAAAACAAATCAAGCTGAGGCAACAAAATAATAAGGTTACAGTGGAAAAAAGCATCTTAAGTTCTTTTTTTTTTTTTTTTTAAACTTTTTTTTTTTTTTTATAGAGGCATGTTTTTATTTATTTATTTATTTGTTTGTTTGTTTGTTTTGTTTATACATGCACTGGGTACAGTCAGAAGCACGGGAGGGTGAGAGAATCCACCAGAGCCAGAGCGGGGAGCAGAGCAGGCAGAAGGACCGAAGTACACTGCTGAGGGGAGCAGCGGGCGGCAGGAGAGGTCTGCGCGCCATGTGGGACCCTCCTCTGGTGGCCGGGGAGCAGCCGGGAATCGAACCGGCGCTGCAGAGGCTGCGGGCAGCTTCACAACCCAGCGCTCAACCGCTGCGCCACCGGGGAGGCCCTTAAGTTCTTTTTTTTTTTTTAAATTTATTTATTTATGCATATAAGAACTGGGGTGTAAGCCAGAGGTGTGTGGCAGGAGGAGTGAGAGGATTCACCAGAGACAGAGTGAGGAACAGGACAGATCCACTGAAATACACTGCTGAAGGGAGCAGCTGGCGAGACAGGAGAGGTCTGCTGCGCCATGTGGGTAGCTCCCTGGCCAGCTGGGGATCAAACTCATGCCGCAGCGGCTGGCAATAGCTAGATAGTGTTGTCCTGAACCCCTGTGCCACCAGGGAGACCCTTAATTTCTTTTTTATTATCTCTGGCTAATGGAAAGCTCACTATATCAAGTCTGTTCAACACTGTGTGACTGAAGAATATAAAGATCCTTGACAATTCAAGTAGCAGGAAAACCTATACAAGGCATAAATACATTTTAAACAAACAGAATTGAATCCAAGAATTGTGAAAACCTAAATCCATGAGGCATCATGCTAAGTTTTGGAGACATGTGGTTTGTTCCTTTGAGATACTCACAATCTAAAGATGAAGAGAGAGGCACATTATCACTATTAATATAAGTGCTAAGCTAGCAGTCTTAAGTGGCCCAGAAGAGGGACTGGTTCTAGCTCCCCAACAATTGGAAGAAGGTCGTTGGAGATAACATCTGTGCTAATTTTGAAAGATAAGGTGTTTGTCAAAGAAGGACAGTCCAGGCAAAAAGAGCATGCACAGGGCCTTCCTGGTGGCGCAGGGGGTGAAGTCTCAGCACTATCAAGCTATCACCAGCCACTGCAGCAGGAGTTCGATCCCCAGCCAGGGAGCTGACCCGCATGGTACAGCAGACCTTTCCTGTCTCGCCCACTACTCCCCTCAGTAGTGTATTTCAGTAGATCTGCCTGTTCTGCTCCCCACTTTGTCTCTGTTGAATCCTCTCACTCCCTGCACCTCTGGCCTACACCCCAGTTCTTGTATGCATAAATAAAATAAATCTTCAAAAAAAAAGGATCCTGGGCCTCCCCAGTGGCGCAGCGGTTGAACACTGGGCTGCGAAGCTGCGAGCGGCCTCTGCAGCGCCAGTTCAATCCCTGGCCACCGGGGGAGGGTCCCACATGGCGCACAGACCTCTCCTGCCGCCTGCAGCTCCCCTCAGCAGTGTACTTCGGTCCTTCTGCCTGCTCTGCTCCCCGCTCTGGCTCTGGTGAATTCTCTCACCCTCCTGCGCTTCTGACTGTACCCAGTGCTTGTATAAATAAATAAATAAATAAATCTTAAAAAAAAAAAAAAAAAAAAAAGGAGCCTGGATGAACACAGAAAATGTAAAAGGGCATGCCTTGGTTCACCATGCTCCCTCCACATAGACTATTCCTGCTTTCCATTTGAGCACTGCTGCCTTAGGGTCACCATTAGGATTCAGATCAAGTGTCACTCTCTCTGTGAGGCTTTCTCTGAGCCCAGGTAGACAGAGCTGCTCCTTCCTCCACCCTCCCCTGACCAAAAGTGAGGCATGACACCTGGGATCCTTGGCTGCACTTAACTCTTTTGAAGACCTGTCTCAAACCAAATTGTGGATGCCCTCAACATGGGAACTATTTTCTGATTTTTCTGGGCATTTTCAGCACAAATAACTGTGTCTGGCACTCTGCAAACATTTGTGAAGCAAATGTTAAATGAACATATTGGGGGCCACCAGGTTTTGTGGATTTGACTTCTTTGCACTTTATGTAATGAGGCTTAGGCAGGAGGTAAAGGAGAAAATATAAGTTCCATCATACTTACTGACTGAGGATTCATTTTACCAGTCATCAAAGCCAGTAAGTCCGAGTCAGCCATTGTGATTGTGCAGTCAGCCTTCTTATCTGAAACAGAAATATATAGGAAAAGAAGAAAAGAGAATAGTTCAGTTTCATGTAGACATTTTAGTCCAGAGTCAGGGATTGCAATAGAATCACATCTAACACTCGAGCAGTCTGGGCAAATGGGTATTTCTCTGGCAGGCTGGTAAAGTGTGGCATAGATAACAAGCAACCATGTTAATAAGAGTACAGATTATGGGCCTCCCCGGTGGCGCAGTGGGTTGAACGCAGTGCTGTGAAGCTGTCCACAGCCTCTGCAGTGGGGTTTGATTCCCGGCTGGCCAGGGAGAGTCCCACATGGCGTGGCGGACCTCTCCTGTCATGCCTGCTGCTCCCCTCAGCAGTGCTTTCGGTCTGTCTGCCTATTCTGCTCCCCACTCTGTTCTCTCCCCACTCTACCCCCCATGCCTCTGGCCTATACTCCAGCTATTGTATAAATACAATAAATCTTAAAAAAAAAAAAGGTACAGATTAACTTAATATTGGTATATTTGTGTAATGGGATACAATGCAGTTATTGGATATTGGGGATCTACATTTATTGACCTGATAAAAAGTTCACGTTATACATACTGTTCTGTTATATACTGTGAGCATGATCCCATTTTTGCTTACAAATGGATATTCAATCACATATGTATAGGCTAAACATCTATAAGCTTACACATCAACATATTAATGATAGTTATTGCGGTGCACAGACTCTAAAGGGATCCCCCACCCCAGGACCTCTGCCTCCTTGTGTTCATTTGTGCCTCTGTATAACGCCCTTCCCTTGAGTGTGGGCAGGCCCAGTGATTTGCTTTTAGCCAACAGAATGTGGCAAAAGTGATGGGATGACATGTGATTTTATTACATCATGTCATGCTAGCAGGCTGTCATAAGCTAGTTGCTATGTCATGAACTGCATATGGCAAGGACCACATGGCAAGATACCAATCTTTAGTTGCTGAGGGCACAATAGCCAGTAATAAACTAAATCTACCATCCTCATAGCTGCAAGGAAATGAATTCTGCCAGAAATCTTAGCAAGCTTATACACATCCCCTTCCCCAGTCAAGACTGTAGATGAGAATCCAGCTTTCGCCAATACCCCTCTGTAGTTTATGCGTCCCTATGTAGAGGACCCAGCTAAGTTGTCAGCAGTCATCCACAGAAACAGGTAATAAATGTGTGCATTGTTTTAAGCCACAAAATTTGTGGTAATGTGAAATGAATACAGTTATCTAGATCAGGAATTAAGAAACATTTTCTGTATAGGATCAGTGAATATTTTAGGTTTGCAACCACTGTTCTCAACCCTGTCCCTACAGCACAAAAGCAGCCATAGATAAAAAACAAAGGAGTGTAGCTATGTTCCAATAATACCATTTTCAAAATAGGCAGTGAACAGAGAGGGAAGAGAGGTTTGTGATACATTTATCTGACAAAGACCTTATATCTAGGATATTAAAAAAAATTGTCACTCAATTTGAAAAGGTTAGGTAATCAAATACAAAAATGAGCAAAAAAACATAAAAAGACACTGTACAAAAGAGTATGCTGGAACCTTGATCTTGAACTTTCAGCCCCCAAAACTGTGAGAAATAAATTTCTGTTGTTTATAAGCTACCCAATATGTGATATTTTGTTATAGCAGCCAAACAGATTAAAATAGCCAAAGAGACTAAAATCTATTGGGTTGTCAGAAAAATCATTACACATTTTTTCTGTTTTTCATGACTTTTTGACAACCCAATGTTAAAGCATACCATGCCCATTTTATTAAATAACTAAAACAACACTGGAAATTAAATATTTATACTATATATTGTTATAATTCAGGGATAATCCTTAAGATACCGAGATTCAGTGGTTAGTCCCCCTTTGCTTCTAATAAAATTTTCTCTTATCACTGGAAAAATCATTTGGAAGCCCTGAAAATGAAGGAATTCAGTCAAGAAAATCCAGTTGTCTTGTAGATATATAACATCAAAGAAAGGTAGAGATAAAGCTAGCAAACTGAGACAGGTAGAGTCGATTCATAGTCAGACTTGATCCTAATGTTCCAAGAAAGGACTTCTGTCATTGAAAATAACTTTAGGAAGTAAAGTCTGCTGCTACTGATGTAATGTCACCATTTACTGAGCTCTTACTAGACTAGCTCTTACTAGCACTTCACATATATTGACTCATTTGATCTTTACAACAACCCTAGCAGGGTCAAAGAGGTCAAACAACTTGCCCAGGATCACACAGCTAGTAAGTGGCTGAGATAAGTCTGAAAAGACTTCTGCTGCCAAAGCCCATACTTTCAGCTCTTAAGTTCTATGGGTTCTCATGCTATAGGAAGGATCCAAACATTTAATGGTTCAGTTTTAACTGGGGTGTCACTAATTCATCAACTTCTGAAGAATCCCTGATGCTTTCTCAGTTTCCCAAGTTCTTCTGATGAGTCTTAAGCCTAATGTGTGCAAGCAAAACTAATGTTTATTACACAGATTATGCAGGAAGCAATGATTTATTGAGTACTTACTATGCTAGCTGCTTTACATATACATGCCTTAGATAGAAATTATTCTCACCATTTTTGAGATAAGATCACTACACTCAAAAAATATAGACTCGTGGGCCTCCCCGGTGGCGCAGTGGCTGAGCGCTGGGTTGCAAAGCTGCCCGCAGCCTCTGCAGTGCCGGTTCGATCCCCGGCTGCTCCCCAGCCACCGGAGGAGGGTCCCGCATGGCGCGCAGACCTCTCCTGCCGTGCCCGCTGCTCCCCTCATCAGTGTACTTCGGTCCTTCTGCCTGCTCTGCTCCCCGCTCTGGCTCTGGTGAATTCTCTCACCCTCCCGTTCTTCTGACTGTACCCAGTGCTTGTATAAATAAATAAAAATAAATCTTAAAAAAAAAAAAATAGACTCGTATAGTAAGTGACAGAGCTGAGGTGTGAACCCAGACGGGCTGTGTCCAAAGGTTATGTCTTTCTACTGTACCTTGCGGGGTGGGAAACTTTGAAGCTTTCTATAGCATGTTCCCCACACAAAGGAGGGCTGAGAACTCAAGTAAGTGCTGAGATGGCAAAAATAAAGTAATGAAAGACAAATATGTCATGTTAGATTAATCAAAGTTGCCTTACTGGAGATATGCTATGTGAGCCGTTTCAAGGAAGGGAGGGGCAGAATCCACGGAAAAGGTACTAAAAGAGATGTAGGCAGGAAGAGATTATGGAAAAGGCATAAAATCTAAAATCTTTAACATAACTATCTGTATGATCATTACCAAATTTTTAGAATATCAGCAAATGAACTACACTTAAGTAAGTCTTACTTTACTAAAAGTAAGTAAAGTATTCAACACTTTATACACATGCCAAAAGAACCAGCAATTCTCTTTAGGATGCCATTTCATATTGGCACAGGTTATTATTGCTTTAATAGAGCTGGTCTCTAACAAATGGTTATTTGTTGGCTGATATAAAAGGAACTGACAATTTCCCATGGTGGCTTTTACTGAATAGGTCCATATTTCACCACTCCAGGCTGCCAACAAGTATCACTTTCATCAGAAATTACCCTTGCTGCAGGGTAAAATCCCATCAGGTCTAGGAAGGGGCACCTAATGTGAGGAGCGAGGTCTGTCAAGAGTCTATATACAGGGAACAAGGTTTTTCTGAAATTATGTAATAGTTTTCCACAAACATTTTATCTTTCAAGACAAACACTATAACAAAATAAGAGGAAAAAAATTTAATCACCTTATCATTTGCCTGGGCATATCAGAATATAATCTTGAAGTAGCTATTAACCTTGTCACTGAAAAAATTGGCACTATTTCCCAAAATTTCTTTTTACTTCTAAAAGCTAGTCTAGATGAGGCATTCAATTTTTCTTTCCATATCACCTTAG